>NW_025333835.1:8192142-9557500 GCF_019186645.2 Phyllostomus hastatus | reverse complement strand
TTGTGACAAAACTATTTACTATTGATAACTTGTTAAATGTGTTGGAAAAATTTATTGAATATTTATGGACAAGGGGGAGCATTTAAAGTTAGGGGACTATAGTTAGACCCCAAATTGCATGTATTCCATCAAAAGTACAAGGGGAAAGACATGATGAGGTACAAATATAAGTAGGGAATAAAAACTTGTGAAGGTTTTATGAACAGGAAACCTATATTGATATCAAGTTTCCTAGCATCATTTATCAAAAAAAAATACTTTTCCCATCAGGTATTCTTGTCTGTTTTGTCAAATACTAGAACTATGTATTCATGGGTTTATTTCTGCATTCCTGATTCTTTTGCATTGGTCTGTGTGTCTGTTTTTACACCAGTACCATACTTATTTGATTACTATAGATTTTTATGTAGTTTAAAATCAAGGCGTATGATGCCTCCAGCTTCTGTTCTTTCTCAAGATTGCTTTGGTATTTGGAGTCTTTTGTAGTTCCGTATAAATTTTAAGGTTGATTTTTTTTCTGTTTCTGTGAATAATGCCAATTGAATTTTTATAGAGATTGTATCAAATGCATGGGCAGCTCTGGGTAGTGTGGACATTTTATCAAAATTATTCTTCTAACCAGAAAACATGAAATATATTATCATTTATTTTGTCTTCATAATTTTTAAATTATGTCATAGCTTTTAGTTTATAGATCTTTATCCTCTGATTCATATATTAAATATTTTATAGATTTTTGATACTACTGTAAGTGGGATTGCATTCTTTACTTCTCTTTCAGATATTTTGTTGTTAATGCAAAGAAATGCAACTGATTTTTATATGAAATTTTATCTTGCAGTGTTTTGAATTCATTAATTACATCTAACAATTGTTTTTTGGTAGAGTCTTTAGGATCTTTAATACATAAGAACATGTCATCTGCAAACAAAACATCTAACTACTTCCTTTCTGATTTCTGCCTTTAATTTCTTTTTCTTACCTAATTATGCTTGGTGGGACTTCTAGTTATAAGTTGAATACAGTGTGGCAAGAGTGGTCATAGTTTTATTTGTTCCTGAATTTAGAGGAAAAGCTTTCAGCTTTTCAACCTTGAGTATGATTTTAAGTGTGGGATTATGGTTAATGATCTTAGTTATGTTGAAATATGTTCCTTTTATACCAAATTTGTGGAAAGCTTTTATCACAAAAATCTATTGAATTTTATCAACACTTTTGTGCATTGAGAAGATCATATAAGTTTTATCCTTCATTCAATTGATGTGGTATATCACATTTATTGATTTATGCATGTTTAACCATTGATGAATTTAAGAGATAATTCTCATTTGACCTTCGTGTATTATCCTTATAATGTGATGCTATTTTTTAAAATGGCTTATATATTTTATTTATTAATTTTTATCAAATTTATTGGTTTAACACTGATTAACAAAATTATACAGGATTCAGGTGCACAGTTCCCCAGCAAATTATCTGTACACAGTATTGTGTGTTCACTATCCAAAGTCAAGTCTCCTTCCATAACTTAGCATAATACTGTCCAGATACATCTCTGCTATCTTAAAATATAACATTTTCTTTTTTGTGTATAGCTAAGTGCTATTCCACTGTGTAAATGTACCACAGCTTGTTTTATCCACTCATCTATTAGGGGCACTTGGTCTGCTTCCAAATCTTGCTACTGTAAATAATACTGCAATGAACGCAGGGATGCATATATTCTTTTACATTAGCGTTTCAGGTTTCTTTGGATATATTCCCAGACGTGGAATTGCCTCCTGGTGAGCAGTTCTATTTTTAATGTTTTGAGGTAACTCCATACTACTTTCCACAGTGGCTGCACCAATCTGCATTCTCATCAACAGTGCATAAGGGTTCCCTTTTCTCCACATCCTTGCCAAAACTAGTTGTTTGTTGATTTATTGATGATAGTAATTCTGACAGGTGTGAAGTGAAATTTCATTGTGGTTTTAATTTGCATTTCTCTGATTATTAGTGACATTGAGTATCTTTTCATATGTCTATTGGCCATCTGTGTATCCTTTTTGGAGAAGTGTCAATTCTGGTCCTCTGTCCATTTTTTTTTTAATTAAATTGTTTGTTTTCTGGAGGTGAGTTTTGTAAGTTCCTTATAAATTTTGGATATTAACCCCTTATCAGATATATCATTGGCAAATATGTTCTCCCATTCAGTGAGTTATCTTTTCATTTTGTTGATGGGTTCCTTTACTGTGCTAAAAAAACATTTTAGGTTGATGTAGTCCCATTTGCTTATTTTCTTTTATTCTGTTTCCCTTTCTTAGAGCAATAAATCAGAAAAAAAAATATTACCACAAGAAATATCTGAGATGTTTTCTATAATTTTTATGAATTTAAGAGAAAAATTACATTTGACCATGATATATTATTGGCTTAATGTAATGTTTAATTAGTTTTACTAGAAGTCTCAAGAATTTTCACATCTTTATTCATTCATCAGGCAGAGATATTAGCCCTGACTGTCCTTTTCATGTAGTGTCTTTTTGTAGCTGTAATATCAGCCTACTGTTGGCCCTGTAAAATAAATTTTCTTCCTCCACTTCAATTACTTTTTCCATCTATTGCAAAGAACTGGAATTAATTGTTTTAAAAATATTGCACAGAATTCACCAGTGAAGCCGTCTGGTCCTAGGCTTTCTTCTGTTGGGAAAACTTTGATCAGTGTTTCAGTGTCCGTAGCAGTTCTTGGTCTGCTCAAGATTCCAATTTTTTTTCCTGTATCTGTCTTGATGAATTGTATGCTCCTAGACATTTATACATTTCTTCTTGGTTATTTCATTTGTTTATATATAATTGTTATATAAACATCTCAGACATTTCTTGTGGTAATATATGAACCTCTTATGATTCTTTATATTTCTGTGATGTCATTTGTAATATCTCTTCATTTATAGCTTTTTTTAGATTTTTTTTGTTGGTTAATCTAGCTAAAGTCTTGTCAATTATGTTGATCTTTTTTAAAAATGTAGTTTAATTTATTTTCTATTATCTTTCAAGTTTATTTCTGCTCTAATCTTTATTGATCTTTCTCTTTTGTGAACTTTGGGATTAATTTGTTCTTTCTCAAGCCCTTGAGTTGGGAACAAACTTTCTATGATCTTATTCCTCAAATTTTGATGTATTCTACCTTGAAAGAGATAAATGGAACATTTTATTAAAGAAACACCATTAATCTGTGCAATATAATTTCCAGGAAGACAAGGGAAAAATGTAAGTGGAGCCAAATATTTTCTTTCACAACAGTCTAACAGCCAACTTAATTTTTGTCTTCCCTGGTTACTGAAAGAATATATGATAAAACTGTTAAATTTGAGTATTAATTACTTTTTTGTGTGTATGATATGTGTGTGCACGTATGTTAGTATATAAACTAGATAAAGATGAGATTTTTATTTCTGTTTTATCTACATGAAGGGATAAAACTATGCATCATGTCCATTATGCCACATAGAAATGGACACAAGAAAAAGAAATTAATAAAGCAATAGCACAGCTTTAAGATAACTGTATTTAATAACAAATACTAACAACATAAGAATTATTTACTAAATCAATGGAAGATGATGCTTTTTAAAAACATTGGTTTTGATCAGATTAAAATTAGAGTCATAGTTTCTTTTTCCTCTGTTTTCTTGGAAAAGTCACTAATGAAACCATAAAAGTCATTTTTTTTTACTTCTAATGTGATGATCAATAAATTAGATTTTATATTTTTGTATCCTTAAATGAGAGAGAATATATAAACATGTAAATAATGTGTGTGTTTAGTACAGTCAAAAATAATATTCATTAGTTTTATTGTTGCTATTTCTATTATTGGTTTTCCTAATTTAAATTGACACTAAAATAAATATTGAGAATGACATTATGAATTATTTTGTACTAGAATAATTATTTTCTATTTTTCTTAGTAATGAATTGAGGTAGAGTTTAATATGCTTAAAGTTAAAATTGACAATAAATGGGTAATTTACTCCACTATAAAATAACATCTCTCTTTTTTTTAAAGAATGGGTGTTCTAGTTATTTTGTAAATTTTGGCTGGCTGTGGTTGTCATAATCCGATTAACTGCATTTCCAAGTATAAAGTTTCATGTCCTCATTTATAATAAATGTCAAATTTCACTGCATATAAAACTTTAAAAATTGTTTTTGATATTTCTTTCCTTAACCATTGTGTGTGTCATTTTTCATCCAATAGTGTTTCCAAACTTACACACATCTTGTAATATGCCAATGAGGAGTGACTACTAACACACTTAATCACAAAATCAAAGTTATTTCATTACAGAAGACACTAAATTATGTAAAGGGGGGGTTATATATTCTTTCTTCTCCCTTTCTCAGTTAATAGTGTCCATATAGTTTTTAAGAATAGCTTACATATTATTGCCATGAAAATCACCTTTCTTGTTTTAGTCCTGAAGCAGGTATGAAACAAAACACCTCCCTTATTGAAGAAAAACTTCTCACATAAACCAGAGTTTCTCATATCTAGGACATTTGAACTGAAATTTAAAATTATCTGCATTATTCTTCAAAGCACTTAAGTATAATGCATAATAATTCTGTAATTTTGTTTCCAGTGTTGACACAGTTTTAGAAACAGTTATTTCCAGTTTATATTGACATATTATCATCAATTATGTTTTACCATCTGTGGATCTAATTAAGTTTGCCCTTAAATTTAATTTTATAAGACATCATTCACATGTAAGACATGTTTACAAAACATCCTCTATGCAAAAAGAAGAAAAGGAGAATCAATTAAAGTGAACCCTGAATAATATTGATGTTACCAACTCGGGTATAAAATAATGTTGGTGAAATTTGATTTTTCTAAAGGCACCATGGTGGCTGGTTATCTTAGGCAAGTTGGATGGTGTAAGGACACCAATGAATGAAAAGAGTATTTTTTAACATTTTATTATATAAAAAGGTCAAATTGATTTTCTTTTTACTTTCCACTTCAGTATTCATTATAAACAACTGCAACACATGTTATATTTTATTTTTTCTTATTTTTAATTAAATTTATTGAAGTGACATTGGTTAATAACATTATACAGATTTAAAGTATGAAATTCTATGATACATCATCTGTATATTGCATTGTGTGCCCACCACCCAAAGTCAAATATCCTTCTGTCATCATTGATTTGCCCCCTTAACCCTTTACTATTCCCACCAACCCCTTCCCTCTGATAACCACCACACTGTTGTCTATATCTATGAGTTTTTGTTTCTTTTCCCTGTTTGTTCTTTTGTTGTTTCAGTTTTATATTTCACATGAGTGAAATTATATGATTTTTAACTTTTTCTGTCTGACTACACTTAGAATATTTTTAGAGTTTTCAAAAGCTGTATTTCCTTAGGAGCAATGGTAATATCATATTTGATTGTGCATTTTCATACATATGAACACAATACCCTACAGTAGGAGGTTTTTAATATAAGCTATGCAATGAATGATAAGAAACACAATTGTCTGTTTTTCTCCATAGTTACTTTTAAGACAATACTTTAAATATTCATTTTTTCAATTTCAGTGTTCGTGATACTGAAGGAGTGGGAAAGTATATAACAAAATAGAACATGAAATAAACAGGGAAAATTTATATAATTAAGCATCATCTTGTTAAAGTTGTATTTTAGGCAATATATATGCCATGTGTAATATATGTTATATATGTATGCTAGATGTCACATATTATATGTATAATATATGTGTATAATATGTTATATATTATATATCATACATGTGTTAAAATATATTCTTCCCAGAAAGCATGCATTATAAAATATTTTCAACCTAGATTAAAAATCCCAAATAATCCAGAAAGGGGAAAATATGACAAATGATGACAGATTTTTACTTATTTAATTACAATATAATTTTCTAAAAACTGAACATAAAGAAAAAAATAAAATAACATTCTATTTAATAGTGTTGCACTGAAGTATATTTGCTGGTTGTCCCTGCACAGACTACTGTACATTAGCATTCTAGAATTATTTTTGCAAAGTAAGGTTTGTTGAATGATAGTGAATATCTTGCAGAAGGATATTCTATTCCAGTCACTATGCTGGATTATAGTAAAAAGAAATATTCAACCCTAAATTAACTGTACTTGAAGAACAATAAAACACGTTGAAAAAGAAAAAAGAAAAAAGAAAAAAGAAATGTATTGTCTTTAGTGTTTCTGTGAAAATTGATAAAGGAATTGCATCTCTAAAGCAATGTCAAGAAAATCACCCAGATGTAATTTTATGTTTAGCAAATATACTCCTAGCAATCAGAAGGAAATGAAAAAACTCTAAGCAAATTGGGAATAGAGGGAACATACATCAACATAATGAAGACCATATACAAAAAAGAGAGAGAGAAACCACAGTCAACATTATACTCAATGGGCAAAATCTAAAAGTGTTTCCTCTAAGAATAGGAACAAGACAGAAATACCACTTTCAACACTAGTATTCAACATAGTACTGAGAGTCCTAGCCACAGCCATCTGACAAGGAAGAGAAATTAAAGGCATCCAAATAGTAAAGGAAGAGGTAAAACAATAATTATTTCTAGATGACATGATATTGTACTTTGAAAACCCTATAGACTCCACTGAAAAACTACTACAGCTAATAAAATGAATTTGTACAAAGTAGTGAGATACAAAATCAATACTCATAAATCAATGACATTTCTAAACACCAGTAATGAACTATTAAAGAGAGAAACTGAGAAAACAATCTCTTTTAATATTGCAACATAAAATAAGGTACCAAGGAATAAATTTAACCAAGGAGGTAAAAGACCTGTATGTGAAAAACTATAAGACAGATAAGAGAGAAATTGAAGAAGATACAGATAAGTGAGTACATATAACATGTTCATGGATTGGAAGAATCAACATCATTGAAATGTCCATACTATGAACATGGTGGGATATAAGTTTGTTGAACTGATGTTTAAGGATACTTAGTGTATATTCCCAGCAGTGGAATCATGAGGTTAAAAGGCAGTTCCATTTTTAGATTTTTGAGGAAATTCCACAATGTTTTCCACAGAAGCTGTACTATCTGTGTTTCCACCAACAGTGTACTAGGGTTCCCCTTTCTCCACGTCCTCACCAGCACTTGTTTGTTGTTTTATTAATGATACCCATTCTGAATGGTGTGGCAAGATATCTCACTGTGGTTTCAATTTGCATCTCTCTGATGGCTAGTGATGTTGGGCATTTTTTAATATTCCTATGGGCTACCTGTATGTCCTCCTTGGAGAAGTGTCAATGAAGGTCCTTTGCCCATTTTTTAAATTGGATTATTTGTCTTCCCGATATTGAGTTATATGAGTTATTTACATATTTTGGAGATTAAACCCTTGTCTGATGTATCATGGGCAAATATGGTCTCCCATACTATTAGTTCTCTTTTCATTTTGATGATGGTTTCTTTAGCTGTGTAGGAACTTTTTAATTTTATGTTGTCCCATTTATTTATTTTTCCCTTACTTCTCTTTCCATAGGAAATATATTGGCAAAAGTATTGTTACATGGGATACCTGAAATTTTTCTGCCTATGTTTTCTGCTAGGACTGTTATGGTATCGTGACTTATGTTTAAGACCTTTATCCATTTTGAGTTTATTCTGGTATATGGTGTAAATTAGTGGCTTAGTTCATTTTTTTTGTATCTACCAGTCCAGTTCCTCCAACACCATTTATTAAAGAGATTGTTTTTACTCCATTGTATGCTCATACCTCCTTTTTTCAAGTATTAATTGACCATAGAGACAAGGTTTATTGCTGAACTCTCTATTCTTTTACATTCATCTATGCCAGTACCAGACTGTCTTTATTACTATGGCTAGTTTAATACCAGGCACTGTGATCCCTCCAATTTTGTTCGTTTTGAAATATTGTTCTAAATCTCTGAAATATGCCATTGGTATTTTAATAGGAATTGTGTTGAATATAGATTGCTTTGAGTAGTATGCACATTTTAGTGAAGTTGATTATTCCAACCCATGAATACAGTGTATGCTTTCATTTATATCTACCTTAATTTATTTCTTGAGTGTTCCATAGTTTTCTGGACACATGTATTCAATATCCTTGGTTAAGTTTATTCTGAGGTACTTTATGTTTCTTATAGATCTAATAAATGGTATTCTTTTCTTAGATTCTCTTTCTGACACCACATATTTGGTGTACAAGAATGCCATCAATTTATGAATATTGACTTCATATCCCACTACTTCGCCAAATTTGCTTATTAGGTTGAGTAGCTTTTTGGTGGAGACAACTGGGTTTTCTATGTACACATTCATGTCATCTGCAAATAATGACAGTTTTACTCCCTCCTTTCTAATTTGGATGGCTTTTATTTATATTTCTTGTCTAATCACTGTGGCTATAACTTCTAATACTATGTTGAATAAGAGTGGTGAAAGTGGGCACCATTGTCTTTTTCCTGATCTTAAAAAAATGTTCTTAGCTTTTGCCCATTGAGTATGATCTTGGCAGTAGTCTTCTTGTATATGGCCTTTATTATGTTGAGGTATGGTCCCTCTATTCCCACTTTGCTGAATGTTTTTTTATCATAAATGGGTGCTGGATTTTATCAACTGTTTTTTTAGCATCTATTGATATGACCATGTAATTTTTGCCTTTCATGTTGCTTATATTATGTATTGTATTTATTGATTTGCAAATGTTATACCATCCTTTCATTCCTAGGATAAATCTCATTTGATTGTGGTACATGATGTGTTTAATGTATTGATGGATATGGATTCCCAATATTTTTGTTGAGGGTTTTAGTATAGATATATTCATCATAGTTATTGGCCTGTAATTTTTTTACTCTTTGTTGTATCTTTACCTGGTTTTGGAATCAGGATAGTAATGACCTTGTAAAAATAATTCATGAGTCTTCCCTCTTCTTGATTTTTTTTGGATAATTTGAGAAAGACAGGTGTTAGTTCTTTGAATGTTTGGTAAAATTTGGCTTGGAAGCCATCTAGTCTAGGGCTTTGCTCTGTGTGTGTGTGTGTGTGTGTGTGTGTGTGTGTGTGTGTGTGTGTGTGTGCGCGCGCACGTGCACGCACGCGCACATGCTCATGCTAGGAGTTTTGTTTTTTTTCTGCTTAATTTTCATTGTTTTTTTATTGTTCTGTTCAGGCTTTCTGCTTCTTCTTGTTTCATTTTAATGAGATTGCATGTTTCCAGAAGTTTAGCTGGTTTGCCTTGTTTGTCCAGTTTCTTGGCATACAGTTGTTCATAGTAATTTTTTACAGCCATTTGTTATTTCTCCTCTTTCATTTCTGATTTTATTTATTTGAGCCCTCTCTCTTTTTTTTCTAGATTAATCTGGTTAACGTTTTGTCAATTGTGTGTATTTTTTCAAAGAACTAGCTCATGGATTCATCAATCATTTGCATTTTTTAAAGACGATGCCATTTTTTCTGCTCTGATCTTGATTATTTCATTTCTTTTACTTGCACTGGGTTTTGTTTATTGTTGTTCCTTTAGCTCTTTTAGCTATAGGGTTAGGTTGTTTATTTGAGATTTTTCTGTCTTCTTTAAGTAGATCTGTATTTCTATAAACTTCCTTTTCAGTACTGCCTTAACTCTGTTTTGGGTTGTTTTGGGTTTTGGGTTGTTGTGAGTTCCTCTTCATTAGTTTCCAGATTTCTTTCTTTCTTGATATCATTGTTAAATGTTTAATTAATTAATAATATGTTATTCCATCTCAGTATTTGAATGCTATTGACTTTTTCCTTTGAACTAGGTCTCTAGCTTCAAGCTGCTGTGATCCAAGAAGGTGCTTGATATGTTTTCAGTTTTTTTAAAATTTGTTGAAGCTTATTTTGTGCCCTACCATGTGGTCCATCTTTGAAAGTGTTCTATGTGTGTTTGAAAGGAATATATGGTTTTCTTCTTTCAGGTGAAATGTTCTGTAAATATCAATTAAGCTCATTTTATCTAGAGTGTTGTTCAATGCTACCATATCCTTGCTGATTCTTTTTTTGGAAGATCTATACATTGTTAACACTTGGGTGTTAAAATTCCTTATGATGATTATATTGATTGCTGTTGATCACCTTCTTGAAGTCCTTCAAGACTGTCTTTATTTAGTTGCTCCTATGTTGGGTTCATATACGTTTTCAATGTTTGTGTCCTCTTGATGGATTTTTCCCTTGAGTATTATGTAGTGACTCTCTTTGTCCCTTGTTATGGCTTTTCTTTTGAAGTCTATTTTTTTTCTGATATAAATATTGCTACCATAGCATTTATTCATGTCCATTTGCTTGGAATATTTTTTTCATGCTTTCATTTTCAGCCTGTGTAGATATTTTGCTCTGAGGTGTGTTTCTGTTGACAGCATATGTGTGGATTATAGTTTCTTATCCATAAAGACCTGTTTAAAATGAAATTTAAAAAAAAACTCATTCACTTATGCCATTTACAACAGCAAACATGTATTCTTTCTGAAGTATTTTGTCCTCTAAAGTTATGTCCACATGGCATTTAGCCAGCCTGCTTCCTATATGCCAAGCTCAGTTTTAGTTTCTTTGATTTAGTGTATCATTGTATCCTGGAATATCCTAATGAATCAGAAGCAACTTTATGGTAGAAAACATTCTAAAATTAAATAAATTACCTTTCTTTTATTAAAAATAAAAGGAGGACACACAGATTTTTTTCTTAAACATACACTAACAAGTGGAAGAGCCAGAATTAAAATGCAGGCTTCCTGACTCCAAAACAATGTCAGGCAATATTAAGCATCACCCAGGCATTTATAAAGGATATTAAACATTTACAGAAGAGAAGGGAGCAGAGTTAAAGCTTATTCTTTCCTATTAAATAAAGAACATGTTGTTGGACTTACTTAATCATTCTTAACTAGTTAATAAATAAACCTAGTATAGAGTTTTGAAAGCCAAAAGGAAAAAAAAACACTCGAGAAAGAGTGATCAATGTTGCCAAATGTAGCTGCTATACCCATATAACGGCAAAATGACATAGTAAGAATAACGTTTTGTAAATCTCAGTATGAGGAGAAGAAATTAGATCTCTGTCAGTGATAAGTAAATGAGTGTGTGAGAAAAAAATTATATAATTCAGACTATTTAGGGATATTTGGATGAGATCTTAATAACAGCTAGTTCAGAACATCAGTCATGGCAGTAAGAACTTAGGTTTGTATTTTAAATTTAAAAAGTCAGTAAGAAAGTTTTATAATGAAATGTTTGGTAATTTGATGATCTCAGAATGAAACAAGTGTCTACATTATGTTTCTAGATCATATATTTGGGTTGGAAACTGTAATCCTAGAACAAATAAGTGTTTTCCTATTCTAATCTGATGCCTGATCAAACCATCTACCACTTTCAAATCACTGGAGACCATTTATATGGTATTGCCATTCTCAAATGCATTGTTTTACGAAAGTCAAGCAACTTTATTATTATTATCAGTACTATTAATGTAGCCCATGTTATGAAATAAAATAGCTCACTGAACCATATGACCTAAGTGTACATGAACAGTTTGGTTGCTTTGATTGAGGTTCCTTTTTAGGAGAGATTCAAAGAGGGACCTGACGCCTGAATAACCCTGCTAGTGTTAGTCAACAAATTTATAAATGTACAATGAAATGTCCTGAGACTAAAATTTCCCAGAGCAACCATTTTAAAAAGACTCAAAAAGCACTAGGGTTATATACAATTAAAAACTCTATTCTTGAACATCTGCTTACAGAAGGACAGTTACAGCACTGAACAGCTTGTCTGTGCACATGTCTACACACACCTTGCAATTACTTTCCCTGCCTGTAGTGTTTTGGGCAAAACGTGTTAGTGGAACTTAACTTTATGGTGTTTAGTTCATGACTAATAAGAACTTGAACATCCATATTTAGGCCTGGAGGGAGGGATAAAGATCCTGAATTTGAGAAGGCTGTAGTGACCTGTGGGACAGTGTATCTCCCCTTATTTGGGCATACAGGTGCAAATATGAATTGCAAATAAAATGCTTAATTTTCATTGTTGACAGTAAGAGAACTAACTGGCTTCTCCCTTTCCTTTTTAAAATAATGTTTACTTTAGAAAATTTGTAATTGTAAATTCATTCAATTTCTTGGAAATGAATGTGGAATTGTTTAAATCTTTGTAAGCCTCTTGCCAGCTTTAAGACACAAGGAGAGACTTCTGGCCAAGATAAAGGTGTAGGTAGACACACTATGCCTCCTCAAACAACCAAAATAAGGTCAGCAACAATTTAGAAACAAGATAACAACCAGATCTGACAAAAATTGAACTGTATGGAAGTCGGACAACCAAGGAGTTAAAATATACACATTCATCCAGACCGGTAGGAGGGGTGGAATCCGGCAGCTGGGCAGAGAGGGGTCATGGCACAAAAAAAGTGGTGGTACCAGACATGTAACACAACCCAGGTGGGCATGTAAGGCACCTGGGACATTAGGCATCCCGAGCACATGACTGCAGTGGGCAGACCCTGGACACACAGGTGGCTGGGAGACCCAGAGAGGCAGCGACTGTGAAGTGAGGCACTGTGTGCAAGGCACCTGGCTGTCTGGGCACATTCATGCACAAATGAGGCAAAATTGGGCAGTAAGACAGACTGTGCAACCCAGGGTCCCAGTGCCAGGAAATAGAACCTCGGGACACTGATTGAAAACACCTTGGGGGTTGAGGCGCAGGGAGAGATTCCCAGCCTCACAGGAGAGGTTGTTGGAGAGACCCACAAGGTCCTGGAATGTACACAAGCCCACTCACATGGGAATTGGCACCAGAGAGGCCCAGTGAGTTTGGGGGAAGTGGTGGAGGGTACTGAAGTCCAACAGAGTGTCTCTTTCTCAAGGACTTGGGACTCATCTCCTTGAAATATAAACATTAAAACAGAGAGCACCCGTATCTCTCAGTTTCAGTGGGTGGGTAGGAGCCTAACTTAGTGGTGTCTTGCTGCAAGTTGAAGAAACTATTTCCTGTTATAGATATGAGAAGCTTATTTTCTTTAAATAAACTAAATTAACAAACAGAAATTGCCACTGAAATTTCCAAGTGACTTTAGGATGAACTATGTGTGACAAATTTTGCTATCAGCTCATCTTGTGTTGTCTTGAACACATGTAACAGGTTGTATCTGCTTGACTGCATACCTAAAAGGGTGAGATTGCTTCCCATCTTTACAATATTTTAGCAGATTGTGTGGGATATGCTTCACATTCTGGTTCAATGCATATCCAATCATACGTTTTTGTTTCTCTTCTGTTTTTGTGGGGAGATTTTCTGGGTTGGAAGCATATTTTCTTTCTTCATTCTTTTTTTATTGTATGTATTTCCATTACCATTTATTCCTCTTATACTGTCTTCCACCTTCACCTGCCCCTTCCACACTGCAGTCACCACACTGTTGTTCATGTCCATGACTCTTTCATTTTCTGCTTGATGCTTCCATCTATCAAGCACACTCCCACAGCTGTCAGCCTGCTCTCTATTATGTCTGTCTCTATTAGCTTATTACTCAGTTTGTTCATTAGATTCCACGTATGAGAGAAATCATAGGACATTTGTCTTTCTCTGACTAGCTTATTTCACTTAGGTAATATTCTTCAGGCCCGTTGCTGCATATATTATTTAGAATTAGGGTTTTGGGTTTCTTCAGATAAATTCCCAGAAGAAGAATTGCTGGATCATAAGGCAGTTTCATTTTTAACTTTTTGAGATAACTCTATACTGCTTTCTACCATAGCTATACCAATCTGCATTCCCACTAACAGTGCAATCAGTTGTGGAGTTCCCTTTCTCCACAACTGATTGTTTGTTGATATGTTGATGATAGTCATTCTGACCAGAGTAAAGTGATACCTCATTTTGGTTATAATTTGCATTCTCTGATGGTTAGTGATGAGCATTATATATATATATATGCTATCTGAATGTCCTCTTTGAAGATATGTGTATTAAAGTCCTATGACTATTTTAAAATTGGATTATTGTTTGCATGTGTGTGTGTGTTGAGTTTTATGTTTTTTTTATAAATTTTAAATATTAACCTCTTATCAGATGTATTAGCTAATATGTTTTCCCATTCAGTGGGATCTTTAAAAATTTTAATAGTTTCCTTTGCTATGCAAAAGTTTTTAGTTTGATGCAGTGTCATTTTTTATTTTTTTCTTAATTTCCTTTGCCTGAGGAGTTATACCAGAAAAAATATCACTATAAGCAATGTCCCAGATTTTACTGCCTATGTTTTCTTCGATTTTCTTCAATTTTTATTGTTTCAGATTTAACATTTAAATCTTTAATCCATTTTTGAATTTATTCTTGCGTGTGGTGTAAGAGATGGTGTAGTTTCTTTTTTCTGCACATATCTGTCCAATTTTCCCAAAACTATTTATTGAATGAACTATTTATAGCCGATTGTATGTGATGCTTCCTCTGTCAAATATTAATTGATATAATAATGTGGTTTTATTTGGGGGCTGTCTATTCTGTTCCATTAATCTATGTGTTTTATTGTCTGTTTTCATGCCAATACCATGTTGTTTTGATTAGTATGGCCTTATCGTATAGTTTCATATTAGAGAGTGTGATTCCTCCAACTTTGTCCTTCTTTCTCAACATCATTGTTGCTCTCCAGGACCTTTTGCAGTTCCATGGAAATTTGTGAAATATTTGTTCTAGTTCTGTGAAATATGTCATTGCTATCTTGATAGCAATTGTGTTGAATATATAGATGCCTTTGGGTAGTATAGACATTTTAATGATGTTAATTCTTCCTACCCATGAACACCATGTGTGCTTTAACTTATTTGTATTTTCTTCAACTTCTTTCTTCAGTGTCTTGAATTTGCCAAGTACAGGTCTTTTACAGTCTTGGTTAGATTTATTCCTAAGTATTTTAGTCTTTTTAAAGCACTTGTAATGGGTTGTTTTCTTAATTTCCATTTCTGATAGTCAATTATTGGCATTAAATGAAATTAATTTCTGGATATTATTTTTGTATCTTACTATTTTAGTAAATTCATTTGTCAGTTATAGTAGCTTTTTGGTGGAATTTTTAAAGTTCTCTATGTTCAGTATTATGTCATCTGCAAATGACAGTTTTACTTCTTTCCAATTTGAATGCTTTTTATTTCTTTGTCTTGTCTCATTGCTATGGCTAGGACTCCAGTCTTATTCTGAATAAAAGGTAAAACCTGACATCTCTGCCTTCTTTCTTATCTTAAGAATATTTGTAGTTTTTGCTTGTTGATTATGATGCTGGCAGTGGGTTTGTCCAATATGGCCTTATTATACCTAGGTATGTTCCCTCTAGTCCCACTTTGCTGAGAGTTTTTTTTTTTCATAAGTGAGTGCTGGATTTTATCAAATGCTGTTTCTGTGTGTATTGACATGATCACACAGTTTTTATCCTTAATTTTGGTTATGTGGTTTGTCACATTTATCAATTTGCAATGTTGTACCAAACTTGCATAAGTGGAATAAATTACATTTGATCATGGTGAATGATCTTTTTGATGTATTGCTGTACTCTCTTTGATAATACTTCTGAGGAGGAATTCAGCATCTATGTTCACCAGAGATATTGACCTATAATTTTCTCTTTTTTTGTAGTGTCTACTGATGGCTGATGATTTTTTAATTAGAATATTGCTGGTCTCAAAAATTTATCTTGGGAATCTCCTCTTGAAATTTTTTGAATAATTTGAGGAGATGTGATATTTCTTCTCAGAATGTTTGGTGAAATTCATCTGTAAAGCCATCCAGCCCAGGGCCTGTTTGGGGATTTTTGAATACTGCTTCAATTTCAGTACATGCAATCAGTCTATAGAGATTCTCTGATCCTTTCTGATTTAGTTTTGAAAGAGTGTATGTTTCTAAAGATTTCTCCAATTAATCCAGGTTGTCCAGTTTGTTGGCTTATAGTTGTTTATAATATTTTCTCACAATTTTGTGTATTTCTTTGGTGTTAGTTGTTATTTCTTCTCTTTCATGTTTGATTTTATTTATTTGGGTCCTTTCTCTTTCTCTCTCTGTTTCTTGGTGATTCTGGTTAAAGTTTTATCAATCTTGTTTATTTTCAATGAACCAGCTCTTTGATTCATTGATATTTTGTATTTTTGACTCTATTTCATTTATTTCTGCTCTGATATTGATTATTTCCTTTTTTATACTCACTTTGGGCATTGTTTGTTATTCCTTTTAAAGTTCCTTTAAATATAATTTTGATTATTTATATGAGCTGTTCCCTGTTTCTTGAGATATGCCTATAATGCTATGAATTTCCCTTTTATGATTGCTTTCCCACAGATATTGGGTTGTTGTCTTCTCACTTTTATTTGTTTCAAAGTATCATTTGATTTCTTCCTTGATCTCATTGTTTAATATATGTTACGTAGTTTCCATGTATCTGTGTATTTGTCAGTGTTCTTCTTGTGATTGATTTCTAGTTTCATAGCATTATGGTCAGAAATGATTGATATGATTCCAATCTTCTTAAATTTATTGATACTTGTTTTGTCTCCTAACATGTGGTCTATTTTGGATAATGTTCCATGGACATGTGGAAAAATGTATATATTCTGCTGCTTTAGGGTAAATGCTCTGAGAATATCAATTAAATTCTTTTGATCTAGTGTATCATGAAAGACCACTATTTTCGTATGTTGATCTTTTTTCTGGAAGATCTATCCATTGATGTTAATCGTGTGTTAAAATCCCCTACTATGAATGTATTTCTCTCCATCTCACCATTATATCTATCAAGATTTGTTTTACCTATTCATTTGTACATATGTTTGGTGCATATAAGTTTACTATGGTTATATCCTGATATTGGATTGTTCCCTTTATGAATATGTAGTGTCCTTCTTTGTCTCCTATGATAGCCATGTTTTAAAAGTCTTTTTAGTTAGATATAAATATACTCCAGCTTTTCTTTTCTTTTCTTTTGAATGAAATATCTTTTTTTTCATCCCTTTACTTTAAGTTTGTGTGTTCTTTCATTCTGAGATGGGCCTCATGGAGACTGCAAATACATGAGTCTTGTTTTCTTATCCATTCTACTATTCTATGTCTTTTGGTTGGAACATTTAAGGTATTTTCATTTAAAGTGATTATAAATAGATACATATTTATTACTATTGTATTTTTAACTATTTTCCGCTGTTTTCTTTTTCTTTTTCTTCTTCTTGAAGCAAGCCCTTTAACATTTGTTGCAATACTGGTTTGGTGGTAACAAACACCTTTAGCTTTTCTTGTCTGGAAAGATCTTTATTTTTCTTTCAATTTAAATGATAGCTTTGTTAGGTAAACTAGCCTTGGTGGTAGGTGCTTACTTTTCATCATCTTGAATATTTCATGCCTATCCTTTCTGATCTGAAATGTTTCTGTTGAGAAATCAGATGACAGCCTGATGTGAGCTCCATTTTTGTAACTTAACTTCTTTTCTTTTGTGTCTTTAAGTTTCTCTCCTTCTCTTTAAGTTATGGAAATTTAATTATGATGTGTCTTGCTTTGGTCATCTTTAAGTCCACCTTGTTTGTGACTCTCTGTGCTTTTTGGACTTGTCTGTCTTTTTCCTTTATCAGATTAAGTAAGATTTTTTCATTATTTCTTCAAATAGTTTAGTGATCTCTTGCTTATTCTTTTCTCCTTCTGGGAGCCCATGATGTAGATGTTATTTTGCACCATGTTGCCCCAAAGATTCCTTAAACTTTCCTCACTTAAAAGACATCTTTTTTATTTTTGCTACTCTGCTTTTTTTTCCCTTTTATTCCAATTGGCAATTCTGCCTCATCTAGTTTACTGTTTCTTTTTCTTTTTTTTTCAGCTTGTTTTTTATTTCAGATATTGCCTGCTTTATTTCTGACTAGTCCTTTTTTCTGGTTTCTATGTCCTTTTTCATGCTGTTGAGAACCCTTATAATCATTAATCTAAACTCCATATGCAATAAATTGCTTGCCCTCATTAAATTTCATTCTTCTTTTGGAGAATTCTCTCATTCTTTCCTTTGGACCTGTTTCTTTGTCTTCCCATTCTGGATGCCTCTTTGTGTTTGTTTCTATGTATTAGGTAGATCTGCAAAGACTGGTGCTGTTTTAAATCAGATGTTGTCTGTGACTGGCCTTGGGGGATAAGTTTTGAGCTATAAGCAAACCACAGCTCATGGCTTCCTCTACTGGGCCTGGGTTTGTGCAGAAAGAACCACCAGGCTGTTGGCCAAGTATGGCTTTTATCAGCACCAGGCCTGAGGAAAGGTCAGCTAAAGCCTCAAAGCTCCCAGAGACCCATCTTCACCTATATAATTGTTTTAGGTTTAAACAGTGAAAGTATCTCCAGCTGTACCCTGCAGCAGGTGAGGTATTCCTGTTGGTGGTGATATTGCTTCCCCTGAGGCTTATGCCTAATGGAAAGAGCACTCTGACCAAGAAAGATGGATTTTGCAGGAGGTATGGGAGACAACTGATCACAAGTTTCCTAGCAGATGACACTTCAGGTCTTTCCCCAGAGGCACCAGCCCCAGAATCTCCTTATATGACTCCAGCCTGCTCTATCCTCTCTATGGTATATAGCCTAGGGTATGTGACTGCAAATGAAATTTTGTGCATTGGCTCTTTAAGAGACTCTCTGTGTCTCTTACCCTCTTTCTGGTGGACAGAAAGCCAGCTTCTTTTCACAGCCAGATGTTAGTTTGGTTACTTTCTGGTGCTCTAGGTTGGGGATCACAACATGGGGTTTTGGCATGACCATTCTTAGGGCAAATCCCACTGGATGCTGAAATATACCCCTGGGACTTCAGCCAGTGAGCTTGTACCTTCGCATTTCTTACCTGGCTCAATGTGGTGCTGTGTTTTTTTTTGTTAAGTCCTTGGTTATAAGGCTTCTCTACAGCTAGTATTCAGTTGGTTATTCATGATGATTTTTCTATAATTTAGTTGTAACTTCAGATTGGTCTTGGGGAGAGATTTGTGAAGCTTCTACCTACTCTGTTGTCATCTTAAATTTCCCCAAAGAGATTTTATTTTAAATTATTTTTTCCTAACAGAGCATTGGATGAAATAATATTTTGTCTGTGTGTGTGTGTGAAAATGTAATTATGTTAGAGAAAAGTACAAATTTTGCTTTGTAAACATGGGTAGCAATGTTAAAATATGCACTTATTAACATAATGTGTAGAACCTAATTGGCTAGTCTTTTGCTTTTTCTGTTCTTTAATAGCTTCCCCAAACCACCATTTGCCAGCCACATTTTTACTCAAATCCTTGGTAACAGGTTTCATTTAGGTTTTGACAATGAGAAGTATTGGCATCAGATTGGAGTAGAAAAGAAAAGAAAACCTAGGGTATTTCCCTCTATATCTGCTGCTAGCAGTTTTTCTGACAATGGTTGTTTCCCTTCATTGTCTTGACTCCCACTGTGCATCCCCACTTCTTGGGCTTTGGTACAATAATTACTCCTCCATAGATTCTTTTGAGGTTAGTGGCACTTTGTATCTTCCAGCTTTTGGTAACTCTGGAATTCTCTAAATTCTCCATTTGACTTGGTATTTATGATATCTTTGAAACAGATTTTCTGAAATAAAGTTTTAGTGCACTACCTGGTTTGGGCTTTGATAGTTTTGCACATTTAAAACTCTTTTTATAAATATTTAATTTAATTTTAGAAAGGGGAAAGGAGAGAGAAAGAAAAGGGAGAGGAATATGAATGTGTGGTTTCCTGTCAAGTCCCCCCTACTGGGGACCTGGTCCACAACCCAGGCATGTGCCCAATAATGGGAATCAAACTGGTAACACTTTGGTTCACAGGCCAGCACTCAATCCACTGAGCTACACCAGCCAATGCTACACATTTAAAACTCTAATGAAGCTTTTGAGTATACAAGTGATTTTTTTTTAATTTCATGGAGATACACAAATGTTTCTCTCATGTTAAGATTAAATAGTCTACCATCAAAATGTGTTTTAAAACAACTTAATCTCACATAAAATAACTACTATATGTACATGTATGATGAAAATATAATGAAAGTGGCATGCCCCTTGCTTTTTAGTTAACAGAATGCTGACCATTTTCAGTTATATTAAAACAACCAAGCTAAACACAAGTAACACTGGCAATGCCATTGGTGACACAGAGTGCAGTGGAAGTGATGGTCAAAGTCTAAGATGGCAGCATCTACTGAGGCTGTAAGCTCAGGACTCAGCAGCCTATTCTTGGGTATGTGTACATCACAAGTGTGGAAGATGTCCTCAGGAGACACATGCTGAAGGTCACAGAGGCATCTCACAAGAGACAAAAAACACGGCCAAAATGCAATTTCCATCAAAAGTAAGGTGGACAAATGATGTTATCTGCTCACTTGGTTGACTACTTTACAGTCAAGAGAATCAACAACTACAAGTACACGGAAAATTGGGTGAATGTCCAGACATACAGCTGAGCAAGAGGTGAGATTCATGTGAGTGTTTACTATGTGATATCATTCATCACCTCACATTCACAGACATACAGGACCAGACTATGCTAGAGACCAGGACTATACTTTTGTTGGGGACACAGGAGGTTCAAATTCTTGACCTTGTGGCAGTTAAACTTTTTCTCTGTTTGTGAATATTTTCAGAGCTCACACATTTTCTGGATTTTTTTATATATTCTAACTCTCAATTAAAAGATTTTAAAGAGGAAAACACTATATGACACATTTTAAATTCCACTATAGTATTCTATTATAAGAATAGGTTATAATCAATCTCTTTTGGGGGGCATCTATTTTTTTAGTCATGTATATAGTCCACAAATACACATTCTTTTGACTATTAAGTTGGTCACTTAAATTAGTTTTTAGAATATTTTTTTAATTTGTTATGCAGATATGGTTGACAAAATCAAATTTTCTTCATATGCAATGCTCAAAAACCTTCATTAGAAGTGACTCAATGAGAATATTATAAAGAAATGATAATAAATGCAAATATACTATGGATTTAAATATGCTTGTGATTTAGAGTTCCAGCCAAGATGGAGACTTCCTTGCACAACCAAAAGGATAACATCCAATTTAAAACCAAAAATCAACCAGACCTTCCAGAAGATCAAACTTCTATGGAAGCCTGACAATGAAAGAGTTAAAAAATAAATATTCATCAAGGCTGGTAGGAGGGGCAGAGACGGGCATCTAGGGCAGAGAAGATGTGCACCAAGGTGGTGGCTGGTGGACCTGGTAGGCAAGGCAGAGACTGGCAAACAAGATGGTCCCACATTTCTATCCAGATAAACTGGGAGTAACAACTGAAGAGAGACAGACCACACAACCTGGGGTTCCTATGCCAGGCAAAACAACCCTCAAGACCTCTGGATGTAAAACTGTGGGTATTGTAGTGGTGGTAGAAATTCCCAGTTACACAGGAGAGTTCATTGTAGGGGCACATGGGATACTAGAATGTACACAAGCTCACCCACCTAGGAATCAGCACCAGGGCAGCACCTCAGAGGGCACAATTTGCTTGTGGGTAGCAGGGGAAGTGACTGAAAGCAGGGCAAGAGTTGAGCAAGTATCATTGTTCCCTCTTTGACCCGTCCCCCCCATACAGCACCACAAGGCAGGGAAGAAGGTCACTCTACCCAGGTGGATACCTAAGGCTCTGACCCTTACAACTAATGGATGTGCAAAAATAAAAAAAAAAATACGGCCCAAGTGAAATAACAAATCAAAACTACAATAAAAGAGCTAAGTGAGGAGGAGCTAGCCAACCTATCAGATGCAGTATTCAAAAAACTGGTAAGCAGGATGCTCACAGAAATGATTGAGTATTGCCACAAAATAAAGGAAGAAGTGAAATAAAGAAAAATATATACAGGAAACCAACAGTGAAGGGAAGAAAACTAAGACTCAAAGCAATGATTTGGAACAAAAGGAAGAAATAAACATTCAACCAGGACAGAATTAAAAAACAAGAACTTAAGATTGAGGAGAGGCTTAGGAATCTCTGGGGCAAATTTAAATGCTCCAACATCCAAATCATAGGGGTGCCAGAAGGAGAAGAGGAAGAGCAAGAAATTGAAAACTTATTTGAAAAAATAGTGAAGGAGAACTTCCTCAATCTGGCAAAGGAAATAGACATACAAGCCCAGGAAGCTCAGAAAATCCCCAAAAAGTTGTACCCAAGGAGGAACACATCAAGACACATCATAATTACATTACCCAAGATTAAAGATAAGGAAAGAATCTTAAAAGCAGCAAAAGAAAAGAAGACGGTTACCTACAAAGCACTTCCCATAAGACTTAGCTGATTTCTCAAAAGAATCCTTGCAGCCAAGAAGGCAAAATACCTTGCTGAGAAGAAGTGTTCAAAGTCATGAAAAGCAAGGACCAACATCTGAGATTACTCTATCCAGAAAAACTATCATTTAGAATGGAAGGGTAGATAAAGGGCTTCCCAGTTAAGGTCAGGTTAAAGGAGTTCATCATCACCAAGCCTTTATTATATGAATTGTTAAAGGGACTTATCTAAGAAAAAGAAGATAAAAAATATGAACAGTAAAATGACAACAAACTCACAGCTATCAACAACTGAACCTAAAAATAATAATAAAAACAATTACAAAAACAAAAACAAACTAAGCAAACAACTAGTACAGGAACAGAATCACAGAAATGTAGATCACTTGGAAGGTTATTACCAGGGAGAGGGAAGGGAGAGAATAGGCAAAAAGGTACAGGGAATTAGAAGAATAATTGATAAATATAAAATAGATGGGGGGAGGTTAAGGATAGTATGGGAAATGGAAAAGCCAAAGAACTTATATGTACAACCCATGAACATGAGCTAAGGTAGGGAATGTTGGAGGGAATGGGGGTATTGGGCAGAGGGGGATAAAGGAGAAAAAAATGGGACAACTGTAATAGCATAGTGAATAAAATTTACTTAAAAAAGTTTTGTCTTAACCTATAAAAATAAGTAAATAAATATGCTTATTGTTTAGCACAAAATACTTTATCTTAATTATATGCCTACATGCATAAATGATAGATAAGTGATAGAATTATTTAAATTTTTAGATGTTGCTTATTGAAATAATAAATTTATACAATAAAATGTAATAAGTAACATTAATATTTTTGGTCAGTTACCATATTGTATTTTTTTCAAACTATCCAGTACAGAAATTACAGGTATAAAGTTTAATTGATAATACAGGTAAACAAATGTGGTGTTTATTGTCATGTACATAGAATGTAGAAAATTAGACTGCAAGTAAGAAACTGAATTTCTATTATTGTCTGATTTAGAGAGGAAAAAGTGATTCAACTGATGTCACTTATATTTGCAGCACCATGGACCGATAGGAATATACTATTTCTTATTGAGAACATCTTCTATAGATATTTATGCTTTAAATGATTTAAAATAAATTCTTATGGATTAGTAGAGCATACATAGTTACCACAAGGGACATGTGGATTTATTCTGGCACTGTTATCATCCTATATATCTGAGAAAAGCCAGAGAGCTTATTAGATATATGATACTATATTAAAAGGTGATACATCTTTAGGCAGATAGGACCAGAAAAAAGTGACCTCACCAAATTTTCTTGTGGAAGATTTTTAACAAAGAGAGGCAAAGAGAACTTAAATTAATATAAATGAACAAACAGGTGAGAAGCACTCTCTTTAAAAAAGTTTCTTAATCTACTTTCAAAATCGATGACAATTGCTTAAGTAAAAGCCTGCAGATCATGATCATAATTACATAAACCCCCTGCCTTGCAAACTGCCTGAATTTAATCAGGCATGATTTCTTGCATAATAACAGAAACAAGGTACATGTTAAGTAAAGACATGTAAATCCCAGGGAACAAACTGAAAAGCGCAAAGACATATCCCATATATGGTGTGCTAATATACATATAATTGTTCAGAGAGTTCTTATGGGGGGAAACCAGAAAGAGGAAAATATGAATATTGGACACATATCTATTTTGAGAACAGCAAACAAAACAAAATACCCTATAATATTCTATAACACTTCCTGCTAGAGATTAAAGATAATGAGCCCTATTCACAAGGATTGGTAATCTTTATTCATTATTTTTAAAGTGTGAATAACAGGATTTTATACAATTGTTTACAAAAGTACTTATGAAATAAACATAAGTGGCATTACATTTTTTGCTAACTTTTCTAAAGAAATGCTGAGCAGAAGGCCAAGAAAATTCCAATTAAGGAAAAATAACCCTGTTATTAATAAAGGACTGTTCTCATCACAGAGGCAGGCACATTGGGGACACAAAAGGCCTCCTAAGTCAGCAAATCTATTCCTCTGCCACATCTGGAGGTCCCTTACAAAATAGTATGGTTTATCCCATGTTATAAAACAATTTGTTCTGACAACATATTTTAAATTAATCCTAATAATTTTAGTTAACTTGTTTATAAGATGAATTCTACATGTGTAACCTAAGAAATATAATTCCAGTAAAAAGTCTATATACATATACCTTTTAGTATATAATTATCTTACATTTATAATCTTTATTTTTATTCACTTCCAAGATGTTAGAACATAAAAGATAAATATGAAAAAAAGACCACCAGTGAACTTACAACTCTAAGATTAATAATGTTGCCATTATCAAGTATTGGCAAGATTGTAAAGTGATAGGAACATTCACAACCCACTGGTAAGCACATAAATTAGTACAACTATGTTGGAAAGCTAAGAGTGGGTACTGAAGTCAAACATAGCATTCCCTATGACACAGGTATTCCACTACTAAATAAACCACAAACAGAAGAAATTCACACATATGTAAGTATATTCATGAGACATATACTTGTATATTCTTGAGTATTATTTGTGAGAGCCCAAAACTGGAAAAATATTTTTACATATTACTCCAAATTTTTTATCTTTTCCCATTTATACTTTTTCAGCAGTATAGTATTAAAAACAAACTTGTGTTTTATTGGTTTTATATGTTTTTTTAAATTTTAATATTAAATACTGACCATATTACATACCATTGATTAGGTTTTATTCTGTGCATGTGCTGACACTAATATTCAGTTAGCTATCAATTGTTCCTAAATATTCTTGTTAACACAAAGATTAATAAATGTAGAAATGTTGGTCATTAATTAAAACATGATTAAGATTTCCAATACACACTACAAAAATTTTCCCCATAGATTTAATTTAGAGTTGCTTATATTAATATAACATATGTTAATATGTTTTACTCAATAATAAAAGTTTACTGAAAATGTAAAGCAGTAAGAAAATAGAAGGGAAAATACTGACTCCCATAATCTTATTTCCTCCTATAATGATGTAACTATTTAGTGTGTAGACAACATATTTTATGTACATATACATACACTGATGAATCCAAAATATATGTAATTTCATTGCTGAGTTTGTACATAAATTATTTAAAATATTGAAGTTATAGTTCAGAATCAAAAATCATGTTGCAAGTGTGTATGAATGTGTATTTATATGAAATGTCTTATGAGTTTATATGAAATATATGTCTTATGTGTATTTATATGAAACATATGTCTTGCAAATGTATTAAATAATTACCATGTTCTTTGATTTAATAAGAAAAAGTAAATATATATTACCATTTGCTGAAACAGAGTATGTATGCATCAATATATGACAAATTGTTTTCAGTATTCTGCTTAGCAACAACCTATTTACTCTATGGGACTCTTTCCTCATCATATCTTTAGTATCACTTCTCATATAAATGAGAAATTACTCTCTTTGTTATATCCTTCCAAAATTAATAATATAGGTGCTGCATCCTTTGTGAGATTTTGAAAGTTTTTATTTTCCCCCACACTTTTATCTTTAGCTCTGTGTACAGGGTGAATTACTTAAGGTATTTTAACACACCATAACAACTTTAGCAATACTCATTTTAAATATGTATGTCTACTGAGAATCTTTAGTATTATTTTTATAAACCCACACAATAAATAATTCATGTGTTAGATGACTGTATAAACTTTAAACATGAAACACTAGACTATATTCATTACAGAAAGCAATGCACAGAGTGTATGGTATGTTGATAATTTGTGTAAAATACAAAAGAAATTCTGGTTTTATTTAGCTGTAATAGTTTGGATATTGTCACTCATCCTAAAAAGAAGTTTTAGCCAATTGAAAATTAAGAACTATTATTTTTTCCATCTAGAGAACTGAAGTCACTTCAAATAGAAATCTCAGGAGGCAGGGAAGTAGACTCAGAACTGAGATCAGCTTATTTTAAGGAAGCCATTGGAGTCACACTAAGTGGTAATTTGACAAATTGCTGGAAAATGAGTATAGTCTCTTTTGAGAGTTAAAAAATCTCCTGGGTAACCAGTATTCAGGGTGCCCCAAACTTTACAAAGTTTCACCATTATGAACTATTATGAATCAGGTTTTCATGTTGAGGACTTGAAAAATATCATCTTGTGCTAGGAAAGCAACAGAAAAGAAAAATCACTATTTTTAAATTTGTCTAGAGTGTTCTCCACAAAGACTTCCCCTTTAGGTGACACTCCATGACCAGATACCACTACTGGAGCAAGATTAAACAATTCCAGTCACCTTAACTTGCCCATTTCAAGGAAAGGGAAAGGGAAATGGCTAAGAAAGACAAAGGTCAGGGCTTACAAAATCAGGTGCACCTAAAATTTAAGTTTAATCATAAGATTAAAGAATATTTCTACTCTCAGCATGTTATCACCACTTCAAAAGAAAAAAAAAAACTAAAAGAGAATTCTAGAGACAAAATACATCTTAACAGAAATAAACAATGTTTTTGATGGACCCTTAGTAGACAGAACAGGGCTGAGTAACGAACCAACGGGATTGCAGATAAGGTCAATATGACCTCACCTATAATTGGAACCTAATCAACAAAACAAACAAACAAGCAAAATATAACCAGAGACATTGAAATTAAGAGCAACTTGACAGTAACCAGAAGGGAGGTGAGAGGGGATAATGGAGGTCAAAGGGGAGAGGGTTTTCAGGAACATGTATAAAGGACACATGTACAAAACAAAAAAGGGGTAAGATCAAAGGTGGGAAGTGGGGGTGGCTGGGGTGGGGGAGAGTGGTTGGGAGAAAATGGAGACAACTATACTTGAAGAACAATTTTTTTAAGGCTTTAAAAAGATAACATCAAAAACAATAAAAAGAAACTTCTAGAACTGAAGTGCAAAAATTTCTTTTAAAAAGATTTTTAAAAGTCTTTAAAAATTTTCTTCAAGGTAATATGCAATAATTACAAAAGGTATGCCATGCTTTACTAGAAAGACCAGAAGGAGAAATGAAAAAGGAGAAGAGATATTTAAAATTAAGGATTGAGAATTTTCAAAATTAATCACATGTTAATTCACAGATTCAAGAAGCTTGTAGAATTAAAATAAGGATACATAGTATAACTCTACACTTCAGCACATTGTAATGCATTGCAGAAAACAAAGGCAAAGAGATTATTTTGAAAATAGCTACAAAGGGAAAACCATCTTATCTATTGAGGAAAAAGGATAAGAATTATACCGGACTCTCATCAGAAACAACATAAGCAAGAACAGAGTGGAATGAAATATATAAAATACTGAAAAAAACACAAACATAGAATTCTTTATTCAGCAAAGTCCACCTTCAAAAGTAAAGACAAATTAAAAACTGAGGGCAACTGTCACAAGTATATTAGCCTTGCAAGAAATGTTAAGTTATTCAGAGAAAAGGAAAAATGAAATTTACCATAAACTTGGATTACATAAAGAAAGGAAGAGAATCAGAGAAGGAATAAATTAATGTAAATAAGATCCTTATTTTTCTTATTATTAATTGAACACATAAAAAATTTTTAAAGTAATAAGAGCAAAAATGTCTAGGGTGAACATAGCATATTGATAAGTAAAATAAATTACAGCAATATTATACTGATGGAGAGAGAAATTGTGAATAATCTATTATTAGATAACTACATTAACCATAAAGATTTGCAGTGTTCCCTGAAAATGATGTTATATTACATGTAAATGTATATTGCAAACTATAGGGAAACAAAAAAAATAAAAAGTATACCTGATACACTAAGGTGTTAGAAGATAAAATCTTATAAAATAATTTAAGTGGTTTATTAATTTAAACCAGAGAAGGCATAAAAAGAGGGAGGATAAAAGTGAAACAAAGAATAAGTACAAACAAAAGACACAATTATAAGCACAGTAGATTTTAATCCAACTGTTTGATAATGTAAAGCTGAAAGATCTAAGTATACCAATTAAAAGACAGAGTTTGTCAGCATAAATTTTTAGAAAACAAAACAAAGCAAAGACACAACTATATTGCCCACATAAAACCCACTTTCATTGTAAAGGCACAGCTCAAAATTAAAGGGATGGAGAATACAATATGTATCATGTTAACACAAATCAAAGAAAGCTAGAGTAGATGTATTTATTTCTGAAATAGCAGACTTTGAAACTATGGTAACATTATTATAAAGAAAAACATAAAGAAAAGATAAAGATAAAGATAAAGAAAAACATAACATAAATATAATAAGAGTCTGTCCTCCAAGCAGATATAAAAATCCTCCACATGTAGGCGCCTAACAACAGAACATCAAAATATGAGAGCATAAAAACTGAGAGATTCAAGAAGAAATGTTCATATATAATTTGAACTATAATTGAACATTACAATAGCCCTACATAATTAATTGGTAGATCCAACTGAAATAAAAACAAAAAAATATATAGTGAAACTGATCAGAACCATCAATGAACTGCATTTAATTAACATTTCTAGAATAGTTCTTCTATCAAACAATGGCACAATACAAATTATTTTCAAGTTCTCATGGAACATTCACCAAAATAAACCATATACTTGCTTAAAAAAAACAAACCTAACAAATTTAAAAAATAGAAATTATACAAACCATGCTCTTAAACCACAAAGGAATGAACAGAATATCAAACATAAAAAACCTGGAAAATATGAAAATACTTTGAGATTAAACATTTCTAACTACACATGAGTCAAAGTAGAAGTTTCAAGATGCATGAAAATTAATTTGAAATCAAGGAAAATGAAAGTAAAAGCTGTTAAAAGTTGTGGGATGTAATGAAAGCATGCCTAATGGGAATTTATTGTATTGAATCGTATATTAGAAAAAAGAAAGATTTAAAATCAATAGTCTAAGCTTTACCTTATGAAACCATACGAACAACAATATGAGCATAAAGCAATCATAAGAAAACATAATAAAATGATGAAATTAAAAATAGAAAGTCAATATCAAAAGTAAATATGCCCCAGCAGGGTGGATCAGTAATTTTGAGCATGTTTCTGAACATCAAAAAGTTGCAGGTTCAATTCCCAGTTAGGGAACATACCTAGATTACAGGTTCAGTCTCAAGTCTGGGCATGTACAGGACTCAACCATCAATGTTTTTCTTACTTTGAAGTTTTTCTTCTCTCTCTCTCTCTCTCTCTCTTTGTCTCTCTGTCTCTCTGTCTCTCTCTCTCTGTCTCTCTCTTGTTCTCTTTCTTCCTCTCTTTTGAACATCAATAAAAATATGCTTGAGTAAGCATTAAAAAATAAATAACACAAAAGTCTGAACATTTAAAAAAATCAATAGCATGAGACAGGGCATGATGGCAGTGGAGTAGGTAGGTAGAAGGTACAATAACCTTTTCCCAGGAACAAAGTAGAATTACAACTAAATTATAGCAAAAATTATCCTGAATATCCAACTGAATACTAGCTGGAGAGAAGTCTTATAACAAAGAATTTACAGAAAAAAAAAAAACCACATCACAACATCAACACTGATAGGAAGTGTGAAGCTTCAAGAAAACTGGCTGGGTTCACACAAGTAGCAGCTAAAGACCAGAAGGATATTTCTGCAGCCAGGGGTTTTCACCTGAGAAACATGGAGTCTAAACCTTAAGGTGGGCTCCCCAGCCTAGACTACCAGAACTGTGAAAGGAACCCAAATAATATCTGGTTATGACAAGCAGTGGGATTTCTGTCCACCAAAAAGAGATTGTTAGAGACACAATTAAAAGGCCAATGCAAAACATTTTGTTTGTAGATACTCTGGGATCCAGTAGAGGGAGGGCAGAGCAGAGTAGAGCCACGTGAGGAAACTCTGGTGTTGGTGGATCAGGGGAGAGAACTAAAGCCACCAGGAACCCTGTGCTTAATTATTCCTCATATTGTAGAACCACCTCTCTCAGTCAGAGCACTCCTCTACAAATGGCATCAGTATGAAGGGAAGCAATAGCCTTGCCAACAGGAATTATTATGCCCCACCCTATGGACTTAAAGCTGGGCTGCTGAAGAGTACAGATGGAGGCACATTCATGGCTTAAGTCTAACAGAGAGTCTGCAGACAAAGGCAGATCTCTGGAATTAATAACACACTAGAAAGAAAAAATAGTACATTACATGAAGCAGAGGACTGTGCCAGTGATTTGGAATATAAGATAGGGGAAAAAAACACCAAAGCAGAGCAGCAAAAACAGAAAAAAAAAGAATTTTTTAAAAGTGAAGAGTTTAAGGGACCTTTGGAACAACGTGGAGCATAACAGCATCCATATCATGGGGATACCAGAATAAGAAGAGTGTGAGCAAGGAATCATGAACCTATGTGAAGAAATAATAAAATCTTACCTAATCAGGTGAGGAAAAACAACATACAAGTGCAGGAAAAGAAAAGATTCCCAAACAAGATGCACCCAGTAGCCTCAACTGAGACACATCAAAATTAAAATGGCAAACCTTAAAGACAAGAAGAGAATCTTAAAACCTGCAAGAGAAAAGCAATTGAGTTACTGACAATGGAGTGCACTTTAGACTGTCATGTGATTTCTCAACAGAAACATTTCAGACCAGAAGAGATTGGCATGAAATATTTAAGGTGATGTGAAGCAAGGACCTACAACCAAGGCTAGGCTACCTGGCAAAGCTATCATTTAAATTTGAAAAATAAATAATGAGCTTCCCCAACAAGTAAAAGCTAAAAAAGTTAGTTATCACCAAACCTGTATTTCAACAAATGTTAAAAGACTTGCTTTAATAAGAAAAACAGAGGAAAATAGTTAAAAATAAAATGGCCATAAATATGTAACTCTCAATTATGTTTTTAGATGTTAATGGCTTAAATGCTCCAATAAATACACATATGTAGAGGAATGGATATATATAGTGTGTATGTGTATACATATATATACACACACATACATACGCATATATAAGATACTGCATATTAAGGGACAGTACAATAAGAGATTTAATCCTAGTAAACATATATGTACCCAACATACAAAGAAATCAAAAGATACTTTGAAACAAATGAAACTGAGAACACAATAACCCAAAATGTGGGGGACACAGGGAACGAAATCCTGAGAGAAATTCTTAGCATTACAGCTCTATTTCAAGAAAACAGAAGAAGGTCAATAAACTATCTAATTTTACACTTAAAGAAATTTGGAAAACAAAACAAAAATAAAGCCCAAGGTGAGTAGAAAGATGGAAATAATAAAGATCAGAGCATAAATAAATAAAATTGTCAAAAATAGAAAATATCAATAAATCCAAAGGCTTGTTCTTTGGATTTATTAAATCCATTTTTTTCAATCTTGTTTAAAAGATAAATAAGATCAAAGAACTAACCAGACTCATCAAGATAAAAGATAGAGGACCCAAATAAATAAAATCAGAAGTATATCAAAACGATTGTATACAATGATAAATTGTAAATAATTCTGATGATGCAATGTTGGTAAAACATTTGTCAATAAGCAAAAATGTGTACCATGACATAAACAAAATGAATGATATAAACCACATGATCATATCAATAGTTGCAACAAATAGGATTTAATAAATTCCAACACTAATTTATGATAAAAAATCAGCAAACTGGGAATAGAAGGAACATACCTAAACATAATAAGGACATATTAGACAAACCCACTGTCAGCTTCATACTCAATGGACAACAACTTAAAAGCATTATTACCCCAAAGATAGAAAACAAGACAGGAAAGTCTGCTTTCACCTCTTTTGGTCAACATAGCACTGGAAGTCCTAGCCACAGCAATCGGGCAAGAACAAGAAATAAAAAGCATCCCAATTGGAAATGAAAGAGTAACACTGCCATTATTTACAGATGATATAATATAATCCATAGAGAACCTTAAAGATTCTACCAAGAAACTACTACAACTAGTAAATTAATTTAATAAAGTATTGGGATACAAAATTAACATCTAGAAATCAGCTGCAATTTATATAATGAACTATCAAAAGGGGAAATTAAGAAAACAATCCCATTCATTATTGCTTCAGAAAGATTAAAATACCTAGGAATAAATGTAACTAAAGATGTAAAAGATGTGTACTTGGAAAATTATGACACTGAAGAAAGATGTTAGTGAAGGTACAAATAAGTGGAAGCACATACCATGTTTTGGATAAGAAAAATTAACATAATTAAAATGCCCATACCACCCAACGTCATCCACAGATTCAACACAATTTCTATCTAGATGCTGATGACATATTTCACAGAATTATAACACATATTTCAAAAATTTATTCGGAACCCCAAATGGCCCAGAATAGCAACATACCTCTTGATAAAGAAGAAATTTGGAAGATACATATTACCTAATATCAAATTATACTATAAGGCCATAGTAATCAAAAGAAAATGGTACTGCCATTAAAATAGACCATGGATCAATTGAAAAGAAGAGAGAATTCAGAAAAAAAAATCATACCTTTATAGACAATTAATATTTGACTGGGTAGGCAAACGTATACAATGGGCTAAAATAGTTAATTCAATAAGTGGTGTTGGGAAAATTGGACAGATATGTGCAGAAAAATTAAAGTAAACCACCTTCTTACACCACACATTGAAATAAATTCAAAATGGATTAAAGACTTAACTGCTAGACCCAAAACAATAAAAATCCTAGAAGAAAACACAGGAAATAAAATCTTGGACATTGCTCATGGCAATATTTTTTTTGATATATCTCTTTTGGCAAAGTAAACAAAGAAAAGAAGTAAATGGGACTACAGCAAACTAAAAATTTTGCACAGCAAGTAAAATCATTAATAATATAAACAAATAACCTAATAATGAGAGAATATATACACCCATACATGTGCCAAAGGGTTAATATCCAAAATTTATAAAGAACCTATAAAAATCAATACCAAAAAATAAACAAGCAACTTGATTATGAAATAGACAAAGTATCTGAATAGATTCTTCTCTAAAGAGGTCATACAGATGGCCAACAGACTTATGAAAAAAATGCTCAATACCACTAATCATTAGAGAAATGGAAATTAAAACCACAAGAGATATTACCTCACACCAATCAGATCAGAATGGCTATCATCAATAAATCAACAAACAAGTGCTGGTGAGGATGTGGAGAAAAGGGACCCCATTTACACTGCTGGGGGGAATGTAGATTAGCACAACCACTGTGGAAAGCAGTATGGAGATACCTCAAAAAATTTAAAAAATGGAAGTGCTTATGACCCAGTGATTCCAATTCTGAGAATCTATCTGAAGAAAACAAAGCCCTATTTTGAAAGAACATAAGCATCCCTATGTTTATTGCAGCATTATTTACAATCACCAAATATGGAAGCAACCTGTCCAGCAGCAGATGAGTGGATAAAAGAACTATGGTACATTTACACAATGGAATACTACTTGTCTGTAAAAAAGAAGAAAATGTTTCCCTTTGCAACAGCATGGTGGACCTGGAGAATATTATGCTATGTGAAATAAGCCAATCAAAATAAGACAAATTTTATATGATTTCACTCATATGTGGAATCTAATGAACAATCTGAACTAATCATCAAAATAGAGATAAACTCATAGATAGACAGTAGGATGAAAGCTGTGGAGCAGAGGCCGGGTTAATTGGTTGAGGGATTGAGCAAAAAGGAAAATGACCCATGGACATGGACAACAACAGAGTGATGATGGTGAGGGTACTGGGTGGGTGGATGTGGAAGAGGATGTAAAGTGTAATGGAAAATATAAAATTTAAAAATACCAATAGCAGAGCCCTGGCTGGTGTGACTCAGTGGACTGAGTGCCATCCTGGGAAAGAAAGGTTCAATGGTTCGATTCCCAGTCAGGGCACATGCCTGGATTATGGGCCACGTTGACAGCAGGGGCATATGAGAGGCAGCCATACATTAATATTTCTCTCCCTGTCTCCATCCCTTCCCCTCTCTAAAAATAAATAAATAAATAAACAAGTAAATAAATAAATAGTCTTTACTTAAAAGAGAGGGAGGGAGAGAAGGAGAAATAGAGGGAAAAACATCAATGTGCAGTTGCCTTTTGCACACCCCAAACTGGGGACCTGGCCAGTGACTCAGACATGTTCCCTGACTGGGGATCAAACTGGTGACCCTTTGGTTCACAAGCCCACACTCAAACCACTGAGCTACCTCAGCCAAGGCTAAAAATTCTTTGCCAAAAAGAAGTCAATAGCATAGATAACTATCAACACAAGCTAACTAGAAGAAAAGAAAGACATATTACTTACATGAAATGAACCAATTCCTAAAATACCAAAACTCACGTAAGGATAAGTAAATATTCTAATATTCCATTATCTATTAAGTCACCAAATCAACAATTAATCACTTTTTAAAATATGCAACACCAGCCCCAGATATTTTCACTGTTGACTTCTACCAGATATTTAAAGATGAAATAACAATTCTTTATCATCTTTTCCACGAAACTGAAGTAGAGGAACCTCTTCTTAACATTCCATGTGGCTAGCAAACTCCCATACCAAAACCAGAAAAAAATTGTAGAAAGAAAAAACTATGCAACAAAAATGCTTTCAAACACAGATCAAAATTAATCAAGAAAATTTTAACAAGTAGAATCAAACAGTATATAATATTGTTGTACATCACAGCTATTTGGGATTTAATCTAGGTAATCAAGGGTGGCCAACATTTAAAAGTTAATTAATATAATTTATTACCTTGACAGGCTACAGAATATCAAATGATAAACTAATTAAAATCTTTTTAAGTTATATTTTATTGATTATGCTATTACAGTTTTCCTTATTTTTCCCCTTTGTTCACTCCACCCAGGCCCCTCCACATCCCCTCAGGCAATCCTCTCACCATTGTTCATGTCATGTCCCTGAGTCATGCATGTAAGTTCTTTGGCTACTCCACTTCCTATACTGTACTTTATTTACATCCCCATGGCTATTCTGTGACTACCTATTTGTACTTCCTAATCCTCTCACCTCTTCACCCAATACTCCACAGCTCCCTTCCATTTGGCAACCATCAAAACACTCTCCATATCCATGATTCTGTCTCTCTTCTTGTTTGCTTAGTTTTTTTTTTTTTTTTTTTAGTTTCAATTATTGACAGGTATGTATTGATTCTCCTTTTATTGTTTATATTTTTGATATTTTTCTTAAATAAGTCCCTTTAACATTTCATATAATTATGATTTGGTGATGAAGAGCAGTTAATTTCTTTTCTGGTAAGCTCTTTATATGTCTTTTGATTCTAAATGATAGTTTTGCTAGGTAAAGCAATCTTGGTCTTAGGTCCCTGCTTTTCATGACTTTGAATATTTCTTGCCAGTCCCTCCTAGCTTGCAGAATTTCTTTAGAGAAATCAGCTGACAGTCCTAGGGGAACTCCTTTGTAGGTAACTAACATCCTTCCTCTTGCTTCTTTTAAGATTCTCTCTTTATCTTTAACCTTAGGCATTTTAATTATGATGTGTCTTTGAGCAGGCTTCTTTGCACCCATCTTGTTTGGGACTCTCTGTGCTTCCTGGACTTGCAATGACAATTTCCTTCACCAAATTAGGGTAGTTTTCTTTCATTATTTATTTTTTCAAATAGATTTCCAATTTCTTACTCTTTCTCATCTCCTTCAGGCACCCCTGTGATATGAATGTTGTACTTCTTTAGCTGTTCCAGAAGATGCTTATACTATCCTCATTTTCTTTGGATGTTTTTTCTTATTATTGTCTTAATTTATTGTTTTTTTGCTACCTTATGTCCCAAATTATTAATTTGATTTGATTATCAGCTTTAACATTTGACAAAAATTCAACACCATTTGTGGGGGGTCTCTGACTGCAGATCCTCCCTGGCCCCCACAGATAGAATAAGTCTACCAAGACATGATCTGCTTGAGGAGGAAAGGTGGCCAATCTCTCAAAGGAAAAGGGCCAGGAGCCTGTTTCTCAATGGGCTTTTATTGGGTTCAATTTGCATAGGAATAGAGGTAAGGCTCATCAGTCATTATCATGCAGTAATGATCAAACAATAGATAACATTCAAGGAACTATGAGGACTTATTCTGAGTCAGGGTCAGATAGTTTAGGGCTATAAAACTTTGGGGAAACAAACTCATTCTATGCTTGGACCCTTATAATTTAAATTGAGGGTATTAGCAAAGCAGGCTTCACAGGATTTTATGCATTCTTCCTTAGGCCTGTTTACTCTGGGGAACCTGCCCTTTCCAGCACAGGGCCACAGCCACCTCTGGCATTATTTCAGGCTTAAGTCAGGCAGGGGAAGTAAGGCACACAAGAGATTAGGACACTTCTTGCAGACAGAATGAGGACTCAAGCTATGTCAAAGCCAATGGGCAGGGATCCATCTCTCCCATTTTTTATAGCCCCTCATTCCTTCCCTGAAGGCCCCATCATGACCGTGCTGGTCTTAGGTTGCCCCTCCTTTGAGGAATCTTACCTGTCATTGGCTAACCAGTCATCTGCTCAGAGCCAAGCAAGGTGAACTAAAAGGGGGCAGAGGTGGCACCCCTACCAAGAAGATGAGCTTTGTTTTCTTAGTGGCTTATAGTCCCAAGGTCTCTCACTCAGTCTTAGCCATGGTGGTTACAGCTTCTGAAACCAGTTAGGGTGGTTCCCAACAACCATTAATAATATATTTAAAGTAACTGTACTAACCTTAAAGATTTTTCAAAAAACTATAGCTTGCATAGTTAATGATGAGCAAATTCAGATTTTTTTCCCTAAAATCAGGAACAGGGCAAGAGGATGGTCCCTATCACCACTCTTGTTCAACACAGCCCTGGAAATCCTAGCTAATGCAAGGTGATAAAAATAAGATGACATTATTTCTAGATAATATGATTATGTATAAGATTCCAGCCCTGGCTGGCGTAGCTCAGTGGATTGAGCACGGGCTGGGAACCAAAGTGTCCCAGGTTCGATTCCCAGCCAGGGTACATTCCTAGGTTGCAGGCCAGAACCCCCAGCAACTGCACATTGATATTTCTCTCTCTCTCTCTCCCCCCTAAAATAAATAAATAAATAAAATCTTTAAAAAAAGAACATTCTCTTAAGGAAGAAATAAAAGCTAACTTGACTTTGAGCAATGGCTGAAATTAAGAAAAAAGATTCCAAATCATAAAAAAATGGAATTGATAAGTTATTTTTATACAGTTAGAATTCAGGGTTAAAGTAAAAAAATATCATTTTCTTTTCTATATGCTAGCATGAATAGTTAGAATTTAAAACTAAAAAAAAAAAACAAAAAACTTCAGTACCAAAAATACAAGAAAAAATACTCATGTATAAAGCTAACAAATATGTTCATGAATTATTTTTAAAATTTTATAAAACTCTAAAGGATTATACTATGTAAATAAATGGAGAGAAATGTTGTGTGCATGGATGGAAAGAATTGATTTACTAAGGTGTCAGTTATTCACAAATTCATCTAGTGATTTAACACAGTTGTAATCAATATTAAGGAAAATTATTTTGTAGGTATGGACAAATTGAATCTAAAGTTTCCATTGGAAGGCAAAAGGCTTACAATATATAAAACAATACTAAAAAAAAGAACAACATGTGGGGACTGATATAACCTGAATTTTGTCAGCAATCTCAAGAGGACTTCCACCTTTGCAAATCTTATTTATTGTTTAGAGATGCAAAGGATATGCAACATGCTTTATTCCAAAATTTGCTCAATAAAATGTACTGTAACAGATTCCCAAGGAGAAGATTTAATCTATATATTTGAAATGATCATATGGTTTAATATTTTTATGTTCTAATATTATTATCTTGCTTGAATCTAAAATGTTACACCAACTTTGCATTTGTTAGATAAACCTCAAGTTTATCATGTGTTATCCTTTCAAATACTGTTATATACTTTTTAAAAATATTTTTTAAAGATTTTATTTATTTATTTTTAGAGAGGGAATGGAGGGAGAAAGAGAGAAACATCAATGTGTGGTTGCTGGGGGTCATGGCCTGCAACCCAGGCATGTACCCTGACTGGGAATTGAACCTGCGACACTATATTGTTATATACTTTTTTATTTTTTCTCAAAATTTAAAAGCTACAATATTTACATGTAATTTAAAAGTTAGGTATTATATAAAATATGTATGTATATATATTTATATCAGTATAGACACATCAATAGCTATGTTATACTTTGCATAACAATCCACTACTTATTTGTATATTTGTTCAAATTTTTTGAGCTTTGATCATCAAGTGTTTCACATAGTGCTTGTGCCCCTTTGACTTGCTCCCATCTGTGTGTGTCAATATGTGTGTTTTCTTTATTGAGCACTTCCTTTTTTCTGACACTGTAAGATGATAAACACTCATCATATGTATTTCCTTTCCCAGTTCAAGAATAAGCCACTTCTGTGAGGAACACATTTCTTTCATTGGAGGATTCATTAGAAACCAAAATATAAGCTTTAGCAGTGTTTGCTGCTACTGGAGTGTCATTTCTTTTAACCCTATTAGTTGAGAGAACACAGAAATGTGTGTGTGTGTACTAAACCATGTATATGCATATATTTATAAACATGTATTTATGTAACTATGTGTAGATTAAGCCAATCATGCTTTTTTTCTAATGTCTCAAACTTAATCTATTGCCATATGGATCTTTGTACCCTCCTCCTCCAGCTTATCTGTAAATCCCCCCCACTCTAATAGTTAGAAACTTAGCTTCCACCATCTATCATCTATTAAAATAATTTTTCAATTCCAGCATTTATGAATATATGTACCAGAATTTATACTTGCATGCAGGTTTTGTGTGAACATAAGTTTCAAAGTGCCAGATAAATACTCAGTGATACTTTCACTGGATTTTATGAAAAGACTGCTTAACGTTGTAAGAAATTGCCAAAGTAGCTCTCAAAGTGGCTGTAAAATTTTGCTTCCTAACCAGCAATGAATGAGTTTTTTTGTTCCACATCCTAATCATCATTTCATATTGATTTTTTTAGCCATTCTAATAGAAACAAAGTAGTATCAGATTGTTGTTTTACTTAGAAACATTTGTAATTCCAAGATAATAAGAAATGCTGAGAACTTTTTCATAGGCTTACTTAAAAATCAATAAATTAACTTTGTTTAGGTGTCTGTTTAGATCTTTTGTCTAATTCCTAATTGGTTTTATATTTTCTTATTTTGAGGTTTAAGAAATCCATTTATATTTTAGATATATGTAATTTTCAAACACCTACCACAAATATTTTTCCCAGACTCTAGTTATCTCTTTTTCCTTAACAATGTCTTTCAAAAACAGAATATTTTTTTATTTTAATAGAAACCAATGTAAACATATATACATATAATTTATTTTGATACTGGTTATATATCTAAAACTTACTACCATTCTCAAGGTCTCTAGATATTATATATTTTTCTGTTCATTTTATAACACTGAATTTAAAATAAAGTCTATAATCTGTTGATACATTTCAAGTTAATTTTTGTGAAAGCTTGAAGGCCTTTGCTTAAATTGATTGATTTCTTGCATATGGAGTTACAAGCAAAATTTTTTAGTACTGTTGTTGCAAAGAATATCCATATTCTATTGAATTACCTTTCTACCTTTTTCAAAGATCAGTTAATGTGATTCTATTGTTGACCTCTCTATTTTGTTCCTCTGATTTATTTCTCTATTATTTTGCCAATACTAAGCTGTCTGATTAGAGTAGGCTTATAGGAAATCCTCTAGTTGGGTAATATCATTTCTTCAACTGTGTTATTCTTTCTCAACATTGTGTTGGACATCAGGATCTTTTGTTTTTCCATATAAACTTCAAATTCAGTTTGTCTGTATCAAAAAAGAAAGCAAAGAAGAAAGAAAGAAAGAAAGAAAGAAAGAAAGAAAGAAAGAAAGAAAGAAAGAAAGAAAGAAAGAAAGAAAAAGAAAGGAGAGAAAGAGAGAAAAAGAAGAAGAAAGGAAAGGAAAGGAAAAGGAAGGGAAGGGAAGGGAAGGGAAGGGAAGGGAAGGGAAGGGAAGGGAAGGGAAGGGAAGGGAAGGGAAGGGAAGGGAAGGGAAGGGAAGGGAAGGGAAGGGAAGGGAAGGGAAGGGAAGGGAAGGGAAGGGAAGGGAAGGGAAAAGCAAAGCAAAGCAAAGCAAAGCAAGGCCCTGGTGAGTGTGGTTCAGTTGATTGGAGTGGCATCTCCAAAACCAAAGTATTCAATGCCTGGGTTGTGGGTTTAGTATGTGGTTGGGTCAGGGAGAGTAAACCAGTCAATGTTGTTCCCTCACATCAATGTTTCTCTCCCTCTCTACTTTTCTTCCCCTCTTTCTAAATCAATAAGAATGTCCTCAGGTGAGGATAATTAAAACCACAAACAAATAAATAAATAAATAAAAGTTACAGGGATTTTGACTGACATTACCTTAGTGTGAGGTTTTTATTTTAACCTGGCTAATAGTTGGGTTGCGTGTTTTAAAAAATATTGCAAATTTTTATGGATTCATTTGTTGATTATTTGTATGTGCCCTGACTGGAGATAGAATCCTTGGCCTTGGCCTATGGGAATGACAATCTAACCAACTGAGTACCAGATCAGGGCCATGTGACTATTTTTAGCTGCCAATTTTTACTTCTTAATTACTTACCTTTTTCACCTAGCTCCCTAATCCCCCATCCTACATGTTTGTTTTGGTTTTAATTATTCATTTTTATTTAGACTCCATGTGTAAGTGAAATTATATGGTGTTTGTGTTTCTCTGACTTGTTTCACTTGGCATACCTTCTAGGTCTACCCATGTAGTTGCAAATTATTAAATTTAATTCTTTTTTTATTACCAAGCAATGTTCCATTATACATGTCCATGTTACCATCTTCATCCAATCATCTATTAGTTAGCACTTAAGTTGCTTTCATATCTTGGCTATTGTATATGAAATGTTCTTCTTTGTCTTTTGTTATAGCCTTTGTATTAAAGTCTATTTAATCTGACATAAGTATTGTTTCCCCAGGTTTTTTTCACTCCATTTGCATAAGATCTTTTTATAGCCATTTAATTTTAGTATCTATGCATCTTTTGGTCTGAAGTGGGTCTACTGTAGTCATCATATGTATGGGTTTTGTCTTCTCCATTTTGTCACCCTAAGTCTTTTGATTGGATAATTTAATTTATGTACATAAAGTAATTATTCATGGTATGTACTTATTGCCATCGCATTGTTCATACATTTATCTTTTCTTTCTCCCTAAGAAGTCTTTTTAACATTTCTTATAATACTTATCTGGTGATAATGAACTTCTTTAGCTTTTGCTAACCTGGGAAGATGTTTATCTTTCCCTTGATGTAATGATAACTTTGCTAGTTAGAACAATCATGGTTATGGGTCCTTGCTTTTCATCACTGAATATTTTGTGCCAATCCTTTCTGGCCTGAAAAATTTCTGTTGAAAAATCTTCTAAAAGTCTCGTAGGAGCTTCATTGTAGGTAGCTAACAGCTTTTCTCATTACTTTTAAGATTATTTGTCTTTAACCTTTGGCATTTTAATTATGATGCATCTCATTGGTCTTATTGTTGGACTTTCTGGGTTTATTTTGTTTGGAACTCTCTGTGCTTCCTGGGCTTGTGTGAATATTTCCTTCACCAGGTTAAGGAAGTTTTTAGTCATTATTTTTTCAAATAAGTTTTAAATCCCTTGTTCTCTCACTTTTTGTGGTATTTCTGTGAAGAGAATGTTGGTACATTTCATGACATCCCATAATCGCCTTACACTATGCTTGGTTTTATTTTGGATTCTTTTTTTTTTTTCTTTTTGCTATTCTTATTGATAATTTCTGTTGCCTTTTCTTCCAAATTGTTGATTCGGTCCTCTGACATAGCTAATAGACAATTAGCTTCATCTAGTCTACTACTGAGTACACGTTTTTTACTGAGTTCTACTACATCTCTTAGTCTTGGCAGTGTGGTCTTATGTAGCAGGTGTTCTGTGGGGCCAAGTGGCACAATGCCCCTGGTCACCTCAGCTGGGTTCTCCAGGTTTATATCTTGTGTGGATTTTATGTGTCTTCCTGTAGGAATAAACCTTGACTGCTCTTGGCATATCAGTGAGTGGGATTGACCCTGAGACTGACTGGCTGTGAGGACTGTCATAACCAAAATGGACAAGCTGTAGCATAGGGTCTGACATCACAGAATGGGATTCGCTGTAGTGGGACTTTTGTGTCTGCCATCTCCACACTTCAGGGGTATCATAGTGGAGTTAATTGGCTGGTGCTCTTGTTTGCTCTTAGCCAGCCTCTGGTATATTGGTTCTGGAGCCTCTTGTGAGGCACTTAGGTGCAGGCCCATGTCAGCTACTGCTCGTGCTTGACTTGGGACCACCTGGTAGGACCTGCAATTGGCTATTACCTCTGCTGTACCCTTTGGTGCTTGGGAATGGTTTTGCTGCAAACCAAGACTTAATGCCCTTTGTACCAGGGGCTGCTTAGAAAGAGGTATAGGGCATGCCAAGGCCAGCTGTTGCTTGGTGTTGGGGGATTTTTGAGAGATTTTAGGGAAATTCACAGCGTGGGCCAATGCAGGTGGCTTGTGAGGAATAGCAACTTAAAAAAGTTTGGGCCAGTGTTTGGACTGGGTAAGGAAGGTTTTCAGGAATCAGCAGGGTGGGCAAATTTAATGAAAACTTGGATTTAGCGCCTTTCTGTACTTGCTGGCTGGGTGGGGAGAGGGTTTGGCAGTTTAATCTGAGAGAACTGTCCTCCACCATCGTCATGAAAGCTAGAACATTTAGTTCTTTCTTGTATATCCCTGGCACTTTTCAAATTGCTGCCACAGCACTGGAACTCAGAGCAAGTAAGTTAATCAGCAAATAAGTCCATAAGTGGGACCTTCTAGAGGAAATCCCAAGAATCCAGCTGCCCTCCATCTCACCCAGACAAGTCCCCACTGATTTCCACAATCAGATGACACCGAGAATCTTCTTCCTGGCACTGGTGTTCTGGACTGGGGAACCTGGTGTAGGCTGGAACCTGTTTCCCCTGAGGGAGGACCTCTGTGGCTGAGATACCACTCCAAATTCTCAACTGCCACATTTGGATCTAGGACCAGCATTTTTTCACATCTACACTCCTCCTACAAATTTCAGTATGTTCTTAGTTATTAAAGTTATATTCATCTAGTCCTCAGGTGGTTCTCACATTTTTCTAAATAATTTAATTGTAATTTTGATGGGGTCATGAGAAGAGGTGAGTATAGTAGTTACCTACTCTGAAATTTTGACCAGAAGTGGCCTGAGTTGGATTGTGTATAATGTTGATTATATCTGTAGGTGGCAGAGTCTTATCTCCCCCCTGTGTTCTGATTTTTTTAATCTCCCTTTTTGGGGGCAATTTTCCTAATTCCTTTGCCTCCTCAGATAGAATATTCATCTTGCAGATCTTTTAACTGTAATCCAGTTATACTGAAGCCCTATACATGTTCTAGTAAATTGTGTGGGTAAATGCAGTGCTCTATAATCTTATGATTAAGTCTCCATCTTCTAGTGGTTGGTATTACTGAGTTCTTCCCTTCACAAATATTTCATGTAATTTGTTTATTGCCTTAGTTACAATAGAAAGGCACACTTGTGAGATGGATAATTGGTTGGAATGTCATCCTGTGCACCAAAATATTGACAGTTCGATTTCTGTTCAGGGCACATACCTAAGTTACAGGTTCAATCCTTGGTCAGGGTGCATACAGGAGGAACCTGATTGATGTTTCTCTGTCACATAGCTGTTTATGTCCCTTCACCTCTCTTTAAAATCAATAAGCATGTCCTTGGGTGTGGATTTTATAAAAAAGAAAAAAAGAAGCTACCATACACTGGACTAGGATAATTTTCTTTTACCTAGGTTGACTAAGATTCTGTGTAAGTTTTGCTCTTGCTGATTAGGATTTTGTTATAGAGAATACTCTAGAACTATTTCAAGGTGGCTTTTGCTCCCCCACACCTCCTCTGCCCCAAAGAAGAGGATTTTTTTCTTTGCTTTTTAACATGAGAACCTGGTAATGCCTGGGGAAATGAGCTGCTTAGCTATAGATGCTCAAATAATATGTTTGAACACTTGATTTAAATTTCATTAGTATACTAAATAAGGTTTCTGGTAGCAGAATGATAAATTTTATTGCCACAAATTATTGGTTTTATAAAATGAAATTCTATGTTCATCTTATTTAAACTTATTTTCAAATTTTGATTTAAAATTATTTATTTTTATCCTCCTCACCTAGAATTTTCAAAACACTTATAGTACTTTACCTATGTTTTTTAAAATGGTTTCATGATCTCCCAGTTAACTTAAATATTCCTTCATAATACAATGTTGGGAACTGTCCTGCCTGGTATCAGGAGTTATAACCTTGCCAGCAGGTGAAAAGTCCCCACTGCTAAGAGACCTTGGGACCATAAGCCACTAAGGAGACAAAATTTATCCTCCCCACAGGGACACAGCATCTGCCCCCTTTACTTCACCCTGCTTGGCCCCTGGAGGATGGCTGACTAGTCAATGATGGGTAAGATTCCTCAAGGAATCTCCTCAAGGAACAAACTAAGGCAAGCATAGTCACAAAGGGGCCACCAGGGAAGGACTTATGGGATTGTGGAGAAGGACCCTCACCTCTCGGCTTTATGTAACCTGAGTCCTCATTCTATCTGTAAAAAGTCTCCTAATCTCTTGGCTGCCTTGCTTCCTCCACCTAATTCAGGCCTGAAACAATGCCAAAGCGTTGGCGGGGGTGGGTGTAGCCCTGGGTTGGAACCGGGGTTCCCAGCTGGGGATGATCAAACCTAAGAAAGAATTCATAAAGTCCTGTGAAACCTGTTTTGCTACGAATGTCCTTAATTTAAATTAAGGGCCTAAGCACAAAATAAGTTTGTTTCCCAAGATTTTGCAGCCAATTAGTCTCACCCTGTCTACCAGACCCTGACTCAGAAGGACCCCTGTGATCCCAGAAATGTTATCTGTAAACAGATCCTTTCTTTGATAGGTATCCCTATGCAAGCTAAACTCAATAAAAGTACTTTGAGAGAAGGACTTGATGCCTTTCTTCTCTGAGACTGGTCCACCTTTCCTCCCAAAGCAGATCATGCCTTGGTACCCTTATTCTCATCCACAGTGGCCAGGGGAGCTCTTCTGGACCAAGCTCCCCAACAATACAATATTTAAAAAGGCACATATGTTATACATGGGAACGCCATTTTAAAAATCTACTAAACTAAAAATTCTACAATATTCTTCCAAACAAGGATTTCAGTGTTAGTCATTCAGTTGATTATTCATTTTTATCAGTGATTATTTATTTTTATTTTTTGAAGATTTTATTTTTTTAGTTTCAGAGAGGGAAAGGGAGGGAGAAAGAGCGGGAGAGAAACATAAATATGTGGTTGCCTCTCACGCAACCCTACTGAGGACCTGGCCTGCAACACAGGCAGGTGCCCTGACTGGGAATCAAACCAGTGACCCTTTGGTTTGCAGGCCTGTGCTCAATCCACTGAGTCACATCAGCCAGGTTGGTTATTTATTTTTATTACAAAAAATTTATAATACAGTTTTAAACAAATTTTTATTTCTACTTATAATCTCTGCAATACTGAAGCAGCCCACACAGAATAAAAGAATTATATAAATAAAAATAAGACATAAAAATTATTGAGGGCTCATGGTGTGTCAAGCACTTTTCCAAAATTTTGTATATATTGGCATGGTCACTTGCTACAACAAGTCCATAAGTATGCAATTTAAAGATGAGAAAATTGTGGAACATAGAACAATGGTTCTCTAATATAAGCTTCCCAAACTAGACATTTAGTTAGGTAGTAGAATCCAATCCTTTTTGAAAACAGTTACATATATGTCTATGTAATTATGTTCTAACCAGTGGAATGTAATTATTAGTGACATGCTACACCTGATTAAAAGGAAGTTGTTTACCATCCCATTGTTCTTTCTAATTCCCTCTGCAAGTTAAAAAGCAGACTATACCAAGTCCAGTTTTGACCATAAAGAATGTGACAGTATCAATGAGGATAAAAGAACAAAAAGATCTTGGTACCATGAAAGACCTTATTGAGCAGATATGTCTTCATATGTTCTGCTTGGTGCTGCTCAATTCTAGAATATTCTGTAACTGAGTAATAATCATTATTCTTAGTTAAGTCACTGCAATGTTTTTTTTTATGTTTTTTTTACCATATCTTACCATGTAGCCTAATGTATTGATCTAGTTTACCCAGCTAGTGAGAGAAGTGCAAATGAAAACTCAAAACACAGAAGTTTGATTGAAAAACTGGAGACTGTAATCAGCACATCATATTTTCTAAAGAGGTGTTGAATGAATGGTAATTCTTCTCATGCTTTATCACATTCTGGCTCTTTCCTATTCCACTTTGCATGCATATACTGACTTCTAAACATATCTTAAAATGGATCTTAGCTTCTAAGAAAAACTTGGTGTCAAAATTATAGGAGTTGAGGAAAACATATTTCTTGTAATTTTAGAAATTCCTAAAATACCTCATTGGTGGGTATAAGTCAGTTTCACTTTAATCAGCTTTTCTGATTATATGACACTTTTGATTATTCAGGAAACAGGAAAGATCTATGTTTTTTTCACAGGGATAAAACTATTCATCCAAATCAATTTATATGCTACAAATATGGAAACTTAGCAGGTGCAAAATTATTATCTTTAAATTAGTATTATTCCTAAAGATTGGCAATATAAAACATCATTTTTGAACATACTATAAAAACAATACCTTTGGCAAATACCAAAACTTTACAAATACATACAAAATGAGTTTGTGAAATATGCCAAATTCTAACAGAAAACTAAGGTTATGTTTATATATGTCTAAATTGAAGTTCATCTTATTTATTTTGTATATTCTGAATATAAAGTTGTAACTTTTATGCAGATTACTGTGAACATTAATGAATAAAAATATATACTATGATTCTAATTATTGATAAAATATTTTTAATTTTTACAATAGAAAGCACTTTGCTTCATTCTTTTCTCAAAGAAATGTTTATATGTAGTTATTATATTTAATCTATGTTTTATTTTGTTCAGACTATTGTTTAGGTTGCAATTGTCAATATTTTAGGCTTTGCAGTTGCAGTCCATATGGTCTCTGCTGCATCTATGTGATTCTGCCAATGGAGTGTGAAAGCTTCTGTGGATGGTACATAAGTGGATGAGCATAGCTGTATTCATCAATATTTTATTTATGAAAATAAGTAATAATCTGTCGATCATAGTTCACTGACCTTTGATTTAAACCAGTGCTGTCCAGTAAAACTTCCTGCAAATGTTTTATATGTGTATTGTGCAATATGGAAGCCACTGGCCACATTTGACTAGTGAGCACTTAAACTGTGCATAATGTTATTGAGAAACTAAATTTTAAAATTTATTTAAAGTAATCATTTAAATGTAAATGCAAACAACTACATATAGATAATGACTATTTGACAAAGTTGGCAATACATATTTAATATTAATTAATTAATACTAAATGTAAGTATATTAATTCAAAGTATTTTACATTGTTTTTATTCCTTATTCTTTTTTGGATGCTTGAATTGATAAAAGATTAGATACAAAGATTTTTTCCCCCGATAATGCCTAAAGCTGTGAAGATCCCTGGAAGACTTACATTTAATGTTTAAAAGACATTTCCCTTAAAAGATTTTGTGATATGAGTCAACATTTCAGAATCTTTGAAAGAGGTTATTTATATTTATTGTCAATTCTTGATGAATATTTTTACATTAAAAAATTATTGTTGTTCAAGTATAGTTGCTTGCATTTCCGCCCCCCACCATTCTGCTCCCACCCCTGCCACCCCCACTTCTCTCCTTTGATTCCACCCTACTTTGGTTTTATCCATGTGTACTTTATAGTTGTCCCTGAAATCCCTTTTCCCTTTTTCCCCCATTATCCCTTTCCACCTCCCCTCTGGTGACTGTCAGATTGTTCTTAATTTCAATGTCTCTAGTTATATTTTTCTTGCTTGTTTGTTTTGTTGATTAGGTTCCACTTAAAGGTGAGATCATATGGTATTTATCTTTCACCTCTTGGCTTATTTCAGTTAGCATAATGCTCTCCAGTTTCAGCCATGCTGTCACAAAGGGTAGGAGCTCCTTCTTTCTTTCTGCTGCATAGTATTCCATCGTGTAAATATACCTTTTTTTTTTTTGATCCATTCATTTACTGATGGGCACTAGGTTTGCTTCCAGCACTTGGCTGTTGTAAATTGTGCTGCTATAAACATCGGGGTGTTGCTTTCTTAAACTTTTAAGTTTTGGATTGCAATTCCTTTGTCAGTAGAGTTTATATATATGTTTACCTTTATCACTCATTTAACTAGCCATGTCAACCTCACTTAGTAAGCCTAAATAAATGTTAGGCTCTATATTCATGGAAATTATAGACAATTGAAGAAAGGGTTTCTTGAATAAATCCTTAACTTAATTTTTTAAAGAGTTTCTTACATAGTGCTTACTATATGCCCAGTACTGATCTAAGTGCTTTACAATATCTTTAAATATGGGTAAAAATAATGATTCTATTTATGTTTAATGCTAAGTACTATTTTTCATTTAAAATAATTAAAACCTTCCACATTACCTCATGCTCTCTCTAAACTCTGCTAGACCGCTCAGGTTTTAATAGTCAGTTCCAAAACTGTTGGTGCAAATTTTGAATCCTGGGTGACTAATGAAACCATAGAATTATTATACTGGCCTGAAACCCTCAGGATGTTTTTACATCAAAAAGAAAAAGTTCTATTTTCTTCAACCCATTATAATTCTAGATTTGTTGTTGTTGTTATATAGGGTGGTAAAAAAGTAGGTTTTTAATTCATATGGAAAATAATACACTATTTCATAAATAATTATACAAGAATAAAGTGTTTCATGTACTTACATAAACCTACTTTTTCCTCATCCTGTATGCTAGAAAAAGTAATAAGAACATACACATATTTAGAAAGGAGTAACTGTTCAAACTGATACAACATGTACATGTAGATGTCACCACAAAGTCAAACGAAATCCAAATTCAAACATTTAAAAAAATAAAAATTGAGGTATGTCTTTTATTTTATCACTTTTTTACTTATAAAACAATAGATATCAATAAATACCATTTCCTAACAATACAAGAAAATGCTTTACTTGTAATTTAGTTAATTATTTTGGTAATTTGTACATTGTTGATATCATTACATAATGTTTAACAATTCCCAATTTTGAGTCATCTTAAGAGTTTTTATTCCTCCAGAATGAAAATATGTTACCCATTGTTAGGAACTGCCCTGCCTGGTTTTAAAAGCTGTAACCCCCAACAAGGCTAAGGCTGAGGGAGCTACCTTTGGACCAGAAGCCACTAAGAAGACAAAGCTTATTTCCCTGGCAAGTGAGCTGCTTCTGCTCCTTTTACTTCATCCATAACTGGCCCCCAATGCTTGGTTGGTTAGCCAATGACTGGTAAGATTCCCCAAGGGGGGAACAATCTAAGATAGGCACGGTCATATGGAGGCCCCAACAAAGGATTTGGGGGCTACAGCAAAAGGCGGTGATGGACACTCACTCCTCAGCTTTGACAAAGCCTGAGTCCTCATTCTGTCTGCAAGAAGTCTCCTAATCTCTTGGGTGCCTTACTTCCCCTGCCTGACTTAAGCCTGAAACAATGACAGAGGGCAGTACATCCCTGTGCTGGAAAGGACAGGCTCCCTGGGTGATCAGGGCTGAGAAAGAATATATAAAATCCTGTGAAACCTGCTTTGCTAAGAATGTTCTTAATTAAATGATAAGGGTCCGAGCAAGAAATGAGTTTGTTTCCCAAAGTTCTATAGCCCTTTAGCTAACAGACTCTGACTCAGCATAGGCTCTCAGAGTTCTTTGTTATCTATTGTTTGATCCTTACTGCCTGACAATGATGAATGAGCTTTACCTGTATTCCTGTGGAAAATGAACCCAATAAAAGCCCACTGAGGAAAAAGCTCTTGGCCCTTCTCCTTTGAGAAACTGGCCACCTTTCCTCTCCAAGCAGATCATGTCTGGTAGACTTATTTTAATCTGTGGCAGCCAGGGGTACCCTGCAGGCGGAGCCCCCCCAACCTATCTCTTTTTTTTTCATAATTTATTGCCTATAATTTTTCAAAAGATTTTATTTATTTATTTTTAGAGAGGGAAGAGAGGGAGATAGAGAGAGAGAGAGAGAACATCATTGTGCGATTGCTGGGGGTCATAGTCTGAAACCCAGACATGTACCCTGACTGGGAATCGAACCTGCAACACTTTGGTTCACAGCCTGTGCTCAATCCATTGAGCTACACCAGCCAGGCCAATCCATCTCTTTATGACCCACTCCATTTCTCTTTGCTCAACATACTACTGTCTAGAATATAAATATATTGCATAACCATCTTATAAAACAACCACAATGTGAATAATGTATACAATTGTGAGAAGGGTTAGTGATGAGACATTACATCACAGGGGGACATATGGTAACAGTTCTTTGCTGGTACCATTTTTCACTCACTGTCTCAGGATTTCATGTATGGTCTTCAGTATCTTTTTCTAGAAAACAAAGAAATAGACATGTACCCACAAATCTTTAAAAATAATAATAGCATAGGGCAAGGCTATAAGTATTTTAGAAAAACTTTCCATTTTTCTTGTTTTGAAAACTTTTTGTTTGATATAATATTAAATATAGAAAATTCAATAATATTTCAAGAAATCTATATATACTTTGCACATTCTTTTTTTTTACATTTTTTCCTATATGCCTCATTTTCTAGGAATATGGATAGCTAGATAGATTATAGCTTGCCAGCTACCTAGATCTATGATAGACAAATAGACTTAGAGATCTATAGAATTATAGAACTAGATATATACATGTGAGGTCTGTCCAGAAGGTATCCAGCCATGTGATATGAAAAATAGAGACATTTATTGAAGAAGATACAAGAAACAAGAAACTGTACATAGGACAATGATGCCTCAGTCCCCTTCAGAGAAAGCGCCTTGGGACCTCACACAGCTCTCCCAATTGCCATCAGCTGCCCTGTCATATTTTCCTGAATCTCACTGATATTCTGAAATCTCTTTCCTTTTAAAGGTGATTTTAGTTTGGGGGTAAGCTAGAATTCACAAATTGACAAATCTGAGCTATAATGGGGTAAGTCATCTGGGTAATTGGATGTTTCATAAAAAAAAACCCTCTATATGAGATGTGATACATGAGCAAGTGCATTGTTGTGATGAAATTGACAAATACCAGTTGTCTATAGCTGCATCTTCTGAATCATCTGAATAATTTCCATGGAGGAATATTCAAACTCAATGCAAAATATGATGCAGATTCATTCCTCTACTTGCTCAGTCATTGTGAATGCAATGGGCACACCGTATACATGCTCACCCCAAAGCATCTACCACCTCCTCTGATTAATACAGTGAAGTTGTCATTGTTCATGGATGCACATTCCAGCCAACTCTGTTTGGCTGCCAGGTTACATCAATGTTGTAAAAACCATTCTTTTTATATTAACAATGATTGGAGTTTTTCCAGACAGATCTCATATTTTCATAAACTATTTGAGAGTGCTTTGCAGAAATTTTACCCATTTATCTTTATATATTTTCTCATGGATTTTCTAAGAGCAATCTTATTGATATAATATCATCTAATATATAGTCTATATTGCAATAGAATCAAGAGTCTGAATAATTTCCTTATAAGCTGCTTTTTTTCTCTTTGAGAATCTAATCTAAGAATAAACATTGCATTAAAGTTGGCTTATTCTCTGTGTTTTCTTTTTTATTGTATTTTTACATTACAATTTAGTCCCCTTATACTCCCAGCCTCCCAGTAATCACCATACTGCTCTCAATGTCCATGAGTCCTTTTTCTATTTTACTCTATCCCCCAACTTTCTGAACTTCTTTCCCCCTGTCATCCAGCTATCTATCTCTGAATCTGTCCCTATTTTCTTTATTAGTTCAGTTTGTTCATTGGATTCCACATATGAATGAAATCATGTGGTATTTGTCTTTCTATGACTGGCTTATTTCACTTAGTATAATGTTCTTGCACAAGATAAAATTTCCCTCTTTAATGGCCAAGTAATATTCCATTGTGTAAATGTCCCATAGTTATTTTACCCACTCATGTACTGATGGACACTTGCACTGCTTCCATATCTTGACAGTTGTAAATAACACTGCAATGAGTATAGGGGTGGTTATGTTCTTTTGAATTAGTGTTGTAGTTTCTTTCATATATATTCCCAGAAATGGGAGAGCTGCATCCAAAGGCAGATCTATTTCTATTTTTTTGAAATATCTCCCTACTGTTTTCCACAGTGGTTGCACCAAACTGCATTCCCACCAGCACTTGTTGTTTGTTGACTTATTGATGATAGTCATTCTGACAAGTGTGAGATGATATCTCACCATGGTTTTAATTTACATTTCTCTGATGATTAGTGATGTTGAGCATCTGATTTTCATATCTATCAGTCATCTGAATGTCCTTTTGGAGAAGTGTCTATTCAGGTGTTTTGCCCATTTTTTAAAAATATTTTCCTTATTTATTTTTAGAGAGAGGGGAAGGGAGAGAAAGGAGAGAAGCATCAGTGTGTGGTTGCCTCTCCTGCACCCCCAACTGGAGACCTGGCCTACAACCCAGGCATGTTCCCTGACTGGGAATCAAACCAGTTATCCTTTGGTTAGCAGGCCAGCATTCAATCTACTGAACCACATCATGCAGGCCCTTTTGTTCATATTTTTACTTTTTTTGGTATTGAGTTTTATAGGTTTTTAATCAATTTTGGTTATCAACCCCTTATCAGATGTATTGACAAATATGTTGTTCCATTCTGTGAGTTGTTTCTTTTTATTTGTTGATGATTTTCTTTGCTTTGCAAAAGCTTTTTTGTCTAATGTAATCCAAATTATCTATTTATTTTTGTTTCCCTTGCCTGGGGACTTATATCTAATAAAATATTGCTATGAGCAATGTCCAAGATTTTGCTGCTCATGTTTTCTTCCAAGATTTTTATAGTTTAGGGCCTAACATATAAAGTCTTTGATACAATTTGAATTTGTTACTTTGTGTGGTGTAAAAAGGTGGTCTTAATTTTGTATCATGCTACTTTCCTGAATTCATATATCAGTTTTAGTAGTTTCCTTGTGGAATCTTTGGAGTTCTGTAGGTACAGTATCATGTTATTTGCATATAATGACAGTTTTACTACTTCCTTTCCAGTTTGGATGCCTTTTATTTATTCTTCTTGTCTGATTGCTGTGGTTGATTGATGTAAAAAGGTTTATTTGATGTCATTTGAAGAGTTCATTTGATGTCATTTGAAGAGAAACTAATAACAAGAAAAAATGGTAGTTCAAGAGAAAGGCACAGAAAGAAAGTAGTTATAAGCCTTTTGCAGCACTTGAGAGAAGTAAATATTTCTTTTGATTGCTTGACATTCCTGAAGAGAACATCATGCATAGTTTCATGCTAACACCTGAACATCTACTTTAATGATAAAATATTTTTTCTAGAAATCAGAACTTTAATACTTAAAAAACTAGTGTGTTTTAATAAAAGCCATTTTCCAAGATGAAAGAACAGTTTGACTTATACTTTATATATTTATTTCAAAGCTTGTCACAGAAATTTAGGCATATTTTGAGACCTCACTAAATATCAGGAAATAATATTGAAAAGGAAGTAATAACTGTCATTAGCCCTTAAATTGCATTCATATTTTTAGAATATTCCTGTCATGAACAAATATGAAAACTGAGACACAAAACTGAAGTGTTAAGTCTAAGACAACCATGCATTTAAATGAAAATTCTACAAACAGTACTTCTGTATAAAGTATTATAAAACAAAACACGATATTGTTGGGTATGGAGAATAAGCTATTAAAGTCAGTGACCTAAGACTAGATAGATCACTATTTTAAAAGCTGTTTTTCCAAGGTACACTGTACATACATGTTTTAGAAATGAGCAAGGTTAGGATATGGTACTTTACCCCACTTTGATTTTACTGGCTTTATTTTGTAACAATATTTCTTTAAACATTTCATAGAAAGACACCCTTAATCGTTATAGAAACAAATATATTGTCAATTATTAAAATACAGAATTCAAGATGTAATCTCCTTTTACATTAAAAAATGTCATAGGGTTTGCCTATTAAAAATATTTTATCATGAACACCTTCAAACGCAAAAGTAAAGAAAATAGTAAAATCAACCATTATACACATATCATCTAGGTTTTATACCACAGGATAAAGTGATAGCAAAGTAAGATCACAGGGTTCTCAGCTGTGTTCTTTTTCAAGATTGTGTACTCTTTCATTTAAGCACTGATTTAGTTGAATCCCATAAATTATGGTATGTTGTCATTTCATTTTCATTCATCTCAAATTATTTCCTAATTGTATTTTAGATTTCTACTTTAACTCATAAATAATCTATAAATATGTTTAATTTTTACATATTTGTGAATTTTCCAAATATTTTTCAATTATTATTTTTAATTTAATTTAGTTTTGGTCTGAACACATACTTTTATGTTTTCAATTATTTTAATTTTATCAAAACTTATTTTATGGCCTAAAATGTGGTGTAATATCTCCTGGATTAGAAAAAAAATGCCTGGACTGTGCTATTATTGTATCCATTCTGCTATGAAAACTGTTCAGTCATATTTAAAGACACAAGTAGACTGAGAGTCACAAGACACTGAGAGTAAGAATTTATATGCTTTGATAACAATTTAACAGGACAATTTTATGTTTGTTGACAACTATGAAATAAAATATTTTATTATATATGTCTTTCATTTTTTTATTTTTCTATGATTTCCTTTTATAGTTTTTTAAAGTAATGGTTTGTGATAGGTTGAATAAATGTTTTATTTCTACATAGACATAATGAAAAGTTTGAACATTACCATTCTCACCAACGTAATATCTCTTCAAACCTTTAATATTTAAAAAAATGACTGCAGTCATATTTATTTCCATTAAAATAAGACTGACCTCTATACACACAAATTTAAGAGACATAATATCTTATGCTCAATAACTACAGTCTTCAGTTTGTTAGACCCAGTAGTATCTGTACATACATCAGTGGTTTGAGTAAAAACACACACAGTACCAAAACATCCCTGGTAAAAAATAAATTACTCATTCACATATTCTAGTCATATAAGACAGTTAATATTTTAAAAGTTATGTACCTTGAGAACTACTGGCTCGATGTACAACCAAAATGTAGTAACTTTGTTTTAAGAAAAATATCTTCCGATTACTTGGCATAAATGATTCATTTCAACATACATTTTTTTTCATCTTTTTTTTCATCTTTTTTTTTTCATCTTTTAAATAAACTACATTGATTTAAGTCTATTTATATGTAGCTTCCTAAGATATGATTAAAGACATACACAACTTCATTTTTAAACCTGCTAAACTATTGCCCCAAAGAACAACCCTGCCATTACTTTTCCAGATACAAACATATCATTTAAATTCCAGTTTTACAGCATGAGATTCAAAGTTTTTTCTCTAAAAAAAACTTAACAGATCATCCTACCTAAATTATCCAATATATTGGAGAAATTTGAGATTTGTTAAATCTTAAAATGCTTTATTAAAGCTGATACTGTATGTGGAGATTTTGATACATTAAATACTTTTAAATAATTTCATAGAAAAATTCTTTTCAATTATAAAATATATTAAACATTTATATGAAGTCCAAAAGAACACAAGTATTTTCATTATGCAGCTATTTTTAGAAAAGATACCTTTACCTTTCTACCACCCCTGAAATCCTAGGAAAAAGCTAAGATCTGACACTGTAAGTATTTGGGTATGTAAACAGATAGATCATAGGTAAGACAGATATGTTTGAGAAAATTTTCAAATTTGTATGTTTATTCTATCTCACATACCAGTTCTCACTTATATAAGAAATTACAATGACAATATTAAATAACATTGATTTCTAAATTCTGATGGTTCAAGAACTGGATGAGAGGAGAAGAAATAGAGAAAATGTTTATGGACCTTAGAGGGAGATGAAGTGTCACACATTGTTTGTTTTGCATTTGAATCAATTTTATTAGGTCCTTAGTTTTTATAAAGTATTTGTTCATGTTATCAGCCTTAGGAAAGCAGTCATTGGAGATGAAGCAAATAAATATTGAAAACAGAAAATAACTGCAGAACTGAGACACAGTGGAGGTAATGAGTGGGGCAAACAACCTTAAGCAGCATGAAGGAAGCACGTCTACTGTGAACATTGTGACCGTGCTAGATATAGACATGTGTATGTATTTCTGTATGTGTATTTATGAATGTTTCCTCATATTGTTTGCTCATATATCACATGAAATTTATTCTTTAATTCATCACTCAAATGATGCTGAAATTGGGGTTTGTTTAATGGCATTACCTTTGAAGTCTTATATTCAAAATTTAGATGGCATAAAAAACTATTCACTAGTACTTACTTCTAGCTCTTCCACCCTGAACAGCTGGTCACAGAAAAGGAAGATGCTGCCAGTAACTATGCCTGTGGACTCTACACCACTGGCAAGGAGATCATTGGTCTTTTCCTGGACTGAATTCAGAAACTGGCTGACCAGTACACAGGTCTTCAGGACTTCTTGGTTTTCCACAGCTTTGGCTGGGGAACTGGTTCTGAATTCACCTCTCTGCTGCTGGAGAGTTTCTCTGTCGATTATGGTGAGAATTCCAGAGTTCTCCATTTACTCACCCCCCCAGTTTCCACAGCTATAGTTGAGCCCTAAAACTCTATCCTCACCACCCACACCACCCTGGGGCACTCTGTGCCTTCATGGTTGACAATGAGACCATCTGCGGCATCGGTTGTAGAAATCTCAATATTGAGCACCCAACATACACTAACCTGAATAGGTTGATAGGTCTGATTGTGTCCCCCATCACTGCTTCCCTCAGATTTGATGGAGCTGGGAATGTCAATCTGACCAAATTCCAGACCAGCCTGTTGCTCTATCCCTGCATCCACTTCCCTCTGGCCACATATGCCCCTGTCCTCTCTGCTGAAGAAACCTACTATGAACAGCTTTCTGTAGCAGAGATCATGAATGTGTGCTTTGTGCCAGCAAACCAGATGGTGAAATGTGACCCTTGCCATGGTGAATCATGGGTTGCTGCCTGTTGTACTCTGGTGATGTGGTTCCCAAAGATGTCAATGCTGCCATTGCCACCATCAGGACCAGGTGTACCATCCAGTTTGTGGACTGGTGCCCCAATAGCTTCCAAGTTGCATTAATTACCAGCTTCCCACTGTAGTGCCTGGTGGATACCTGACCAACATACAGTGAGCTCTGTGCATGTTGAGCAACACCACAGACATTGCTCACTTGGGCCACAAGTTTGACCTGTTGTATACCAAGTGTGTCTTTATCCACTGGTACATGGGTGAGAGTTTTCTGAGGCCCATGAGGACATGGCTGCCCTGGAGAAGAATTATGAGGAGGTTGGTGTGGATTCTGTTGAAGGAGAGGGTGAGAAGGGAGAGAGGAATACCGAAGTTAAAGTGTCACAGCAGTGCTGCTTTTACATGGAAGCTTATTCTGTTTTAAATGTTGAAATTTTTGGTCTGATCAGTTAGTTTGCATGTAGCAGTATATACTCATGTACACTTACTGGCCTGTGCTTTAAAACACATCACCTTGTTACAAATCCTCATCTATTTCTCTGATGGGTTTGAATAAAGTATCCCCTGTCTTAAATGAAAAAAACAAAAAAAACAAAAACAAAATATAAAACGAAACCAAACAAAAAACATAACTATTCACTAGGTGGTTCATTCATATGAAACCAAACAATTACTTCAGGACATTTGTATTTTATTTAAGTTGTCATTTGCAAAATGCTTCATGCATTTCAACTGAAAATGCAAATTTCTTCACTGAAGTAATTGTTAAGTGCAGGAATGAACATTTTAATTTAATATTTTTTAGTGTTTCATGACTTTTTTTCCTATGATAGATATGATCTGAAACATTAAACACTGACATATAAAAGAAAAGTGTAAGTTAGTTTCCCATTTCTACTTAAATGTGTGAAGGGTACATATGCTTTATATTTTTATATTTTCCCTGTTTTTGAACAAGTTAAAATCTGCATTTCAATATTTATTGCCATTCCTAAAAATAATTTTAATAAATGTTTTAAGTGATTTAAAATATTTTATCACTATATTGTATGTAAATTACCAAGTTCTCCCATAGATAAAAACATATGTTCATATATAGATTTATATAAAATAAAGTGTTTTCCCATTGCTTCTCAGCCTTTTGGCTAAGATCAAGTATAGTATCTGTTCTTATCAGTTTAAAATGTTTTCCCTGAATTATTTCATATGGTGAATCTACATTATTATATTTATTACCTTACACATTCCACAATGAAACAAAACATATTTATAGTGAAGAGTAAGTTTCTATCATAATTAATTAAGCTGTTAATCTCAAACATGGCATCCAAGATAACACAGAGAAGGCAAGGAACAACTTGAATCATAGAGTTTTGTAATATTTTTACTGATAACTTGTCACCACCATCAATGAAGCAATTTATATCTTCTATATAACCTGAGTTAGGAGAGGACACTTGAACAGTCTTCATATCATTGAGACTATATCACTCAACTATCTTCCCATTTTCTTCCAATTTTCTACCATCTGTCTAGATAGTGACATATCAGATAACACAGAAACACTCATTAGGAAAAACAGAAAGACAGATTAAAAAAAAACAAGAAAAGTAGGAGGTTGCTCACCTAAAGGTGACTTGTCACCTCATGAAGAAAATAGCTAGTTATTTTACCAGCATACGGAATTTATTCAAGAATAGCAAAAAACTGCTATTCAGGATTGGCAAACTGTAGCATGCTACGGGCAAAGTTCAAAGAGACAAAAGGAAGGTTAGCTTTTATGAGGTTTTAGAAGGAAAGTGGGGAGGGTTGTTAATGAACAAAAGTTCATTGGAGGAAACAAGAATACGGGGTTGGAATGGTTTCAGGCTGGCTGCCTGCTGTGGTGAGTGTGTTGCTGCTGCAGCAGAGAGAGTGCTTCCCTCCTTTTTTGTATTTTTTTTAAGCAGGAGATGAAATTTGTACATGAGAAATGTTCTCCTTTTCAAAATCATTCTTTTTCTTCTTCCTGTTGGTTATGTTGGCTGCAGTGAGTGGTCTGTGCACAAGAACCTCCTCTTGAAGGGTTTGCAACATCATTTTAAATGGTTTCCTTTATTTTTACCGTCTTTGTAGGATAACTATTTGAATAGATTTTTTTTCCCAGAAGCTCATTGCTTCTCATCATTCATAACTAATTTGAACATAAACATTGTTTTCTTTAGTAAATCATTAAATCTGTGCATTCAGTATATGTTAAATCAAAAGTTTTCTGCCCAACATGTTTAGCACCTGATTATCAAAGACACACACTTGTGCAATTCATATATATCAAATAAGAGTACCTATGATCTTTCTCTTACATATCAACAAAAGTGATAGATGATACACAGATCAGAGAAATATAAGAGAATGAGTGCTCTAAAGAACTCTTACTCAGAAGGCAGATTTATGAGAATGAAGAGATCAAATGATAAGGAAATAAGTACATTATCATATAAATGAAGAGGTGCCTTATTAGAAGCTTCCTACATTTCATCACAAGTCATTTATACTACATTTGAATGTTTTGGTTAATATTATACTTCTGCAACACTTATAAACCTCATAAATTTGACAATATAGATAAATGGAAAAATGTAAGTTTTACCTCATAGTTTTTAAAATTGAGATGAAATTCATATAACAAAGGTTTCATTTCTAAGTGAACATTCAGTATATTTTATATTTTCACAATGTTGTACAATTCACAGTTCACATTGTTGGGGTTCCTTTGTTCATAAGATCATTTAGCTTTGTGAAGGCATTTCCTTCATTTCCCACTTTTCTGAATGTTTTTGTCACAGAAGCACTTCAGATTGTTTCAAATGTTTCTCTCTATTAACTGAGATGATTTTAATCATCTTTTACCTTTGTACTCTGTTGTTTTATTTCTTAATTACTGATTGTGATTTTTTTAAAATTTTCTTTTGTTTTTGACTTATATATTTTAGCTTTTAAAATATCTTAAAGAATATTTTTGGCCTAACATATGATCTATCCTGGAGAATGTTCTTGAATATTTAGAAAAATGTATATTCTGTTATAACTGGATGGAATATGTAATATATGTTTGTAATACCTGGGTGGTTTATAGTTATATTAGTTGGCTAGGGCTTCAGTAACAAGCTACCACAAACTACATGGCTTAACCAACTCATTTATTGTCTCATTTTTGGAGTCTGGAATCCCAAAATCAAGTTATCAGCAGGATTATTTCTTTGTAAGGGCTATGAGGAAAAAACAGTTCAATGCTTTTCTGTAGCTTCTGGTGATTTTTGCTGGTTTCTTTGGTGTTTCTTGGATTGGAGAAGCTGCACTTCAATCTTTGTCTTCATGTTGACATGGTGTTTTCCCTGTACATGAAATGTGTTTGAATCCATATTCCTTTTTATTAAGTCACCAGTCATATTGCAACAGGGGCTCAACCTATATTGATATAAGCTCATATTATCTTAATTAATTTACATCTATGACTCTATTTCCAAATAAGGTCAAATTCTGAGGTACTGGAATTTTGGACTTCCACATATGAATTTTGGAGAGGACATAATTTTACCCATTATAATAGGATGGTTAAAGGCTAAATTCCTTATTGCTGAATGTTGAGGGAGCTCAGCAGCTAGTTCTGCTGTTAAGACATCCTTTGGGTTTGGGGCAGGGCTCTTGGTGGAGTCCATGAGCCAATTATTAAAATCTGCAGCCAGTCATTGAGCTCCATGCACCACATGCTGCGACCTCTTGAGCCTTTTTCCTGATCTTATCTGGTCTCAGACTATTCAGTTGTGCCAATCAACTCAGTGCTGTCTATGGGGTGAGGAAGAGAGGCTTGTTGGGTTGTGTTCCATAAGCCTAGGGGAGCTGGGAATTCACTTTTCTTTTACTTTATCCTGTGGGAGAAATTGCAAGCCATGAGGCCTCTCTTGCTAGTAAATTCTGCCACCTTAGGAGAAGGTAAACCATCTAAAGGAAAAGTATTCTTTTCATCCTCTTTAATATCATATATACATATGGTATCTGTATATTTACATATATGTGTACATTTTTATTTTTGTTCCATGGGGTATTGTAAACTTTCACATGGAGTCCCAGTCTTCCCTGAAGATATTCTTACCCATGGGTATTTCTTAAAATAGACTTTCATTAGGGGTTTGAGAGTTACAAACTACTAATTCTCCATCTTGCTTATGCCAGACCTTATTCTTAAAGTGTTTTCAGCAGTGTTTTTTTTAGTTTTCTTTATATAAGTATTAACCAACTTTTAAAAATATAATTGCAGTTATTTTTGCTCTTTAGATACCATTGTAAATGGAATTGTTTATTCAACATCCTTTCAATTTTGTTTATTGTGAGTGAACTCAAATCCAATATATTTTCATGTAGATCTTGAACTTTGCAACTTTAATTGTTTTATTATCTGTAGTATCTTTTTGTTGACTCTTTAAAATATTCTATACATAGAATATTTTTGAATAGAGATATTTTTACTTATTTCTTCTTGTTCAAATATTTTTATTTCCTTTTCTTGCTGAATTATTCTGGTTAGAACTTTCAGTGCAAGGATGAATAACAGAGTTAGAAGTTGGCATTTTATTCTTGTTCTTGATTTTGAGAAAAAGCTTTCAATCTTTTATTATTGATCATGATGTTAGTTACATATTTTTCATGTTTCCTTTATCATGTTGAGTAAGTCCTTTAGCTTTCTGTGCTTTCATTGTGAATGGTGTTGAATTTTATCAAATTCCTTTTTCTTTTTTTAATATTTGATAGATGTATGCTTTATATACATTGCATGACTTATTTACATATTTACATAAACTATATTATTACCTATTCACACTTTCTCAGCATCACATATTAGAACATCTAGAAATGTAAATAGTTTGATATGAGCCTAGGCATATTTTTAAATAATTTATTTTTAAATATATTATACTGATTATGCTATTACAGTTGTCCTATTTTTTTTATCCTCTTTATTCCCCTTCACCCTGTATCTCCCTTCCCACCATAGTTCCCCCACCTTAGTTCATGTTCATGGGTTGTACATATAAATTCTTTGACTTCTCCATTTCCCATACTATTCTTAACCTTTCCCTGTCTATTTTGTACCTACTATTTATGCTTCCTATTCCCTGCAATTTTTCTCCCATTCTCCCTTCTCCCCGTCCCTGCTGATAATCCTCCATGTGATCTCCATTTCTGTCATTTCTATGAATCTCTTTCTGTTCTAGTTGTTTCCTGGGTTCCTTGATTGATTGATTGATTGATTGATTGATTTTTAGGTTCAGTTGTTGTTAGTTGTGAGTTTGTTGTCATTTTACTGTTCATATTTTTAATCTTCTTTTTCTTAAATAAGTCCCTTTAACTTAACCTTGTCTTGGAAGCACTTTATCTGCCCTTCCATTCTAAAAGATAGCTTTGCCAGATACAATAATCTTAGATGTACGTCCTTGCCTTTCATGACTTTGAATACTTCTTGCCAGCCCCTTTTTGCCTGCAAGGTTTCTTTTGAGAAATCAGCTGATGGTCTTATGGGAACTCTTTTGTAGGTAACAGTCTCCTTTTCTCTTGCTGCTTTTATGATTGTCTCCTTATCTTTAATCTTGGGTAAATGAATTATGAGGTTCCTTGGGTCCAAATTTTTGGGGACTCTCTGAGCTTCCTGACCTTTCTAGAAGTCTATTTCCTTTGCTAGATTAGGTAAGTTCTCCTTCATCATTTTTTCAAATAAGTTTTCAATTTCTTGCTCTTCCGCTTTCCTTCTGGCATCTGTATGATTCAGATGTTGGAGCCTATAAAGTTGTTCTGGAGCTTCCTAAGCCCTTCCTAATTTTTTTCAAACTCTTGTTTCTTCATTCTGTTCTTGTTGAATATTTATTTCTTACCTCTGCTCCAAGCCATTGATTTGAGTACTAGTTTCCTTCCCTTCACTGTTGGTTCCTTGTGTATTTTCCTTTATTTCATTTTTCATAGCCTTCACTTTTTTCTCTATTTTGCAACCATACTCAACCATTTCTGTGAGCATCCTGATTGCCAGTGTTTTGAACTGTGCTTCTGATAGGTTGACTATCCCTTCATTGCTTTGTTGTATTTTTTCTGGAGCTTTGATCTGTTCTTTCATTGGGACCATATTTTTTTTTGTATCAGTGTGCTTGTTATGTTGTAAGGGGCAGAGCCTTAGATATACACCAGGATGGAGCAACCCACATTGCTGCCTTGTGGTGTTGTGTGCGGGGGGTGGGGGAGTGGTCAGAGAGGGAACAATGCCAAACAGCTCTTGCCCTGCTTTCAGTTACTTCCTCTACTACCCACAAGCACATTGGTCCCTTCTGGTGCTGATTCCTGGGTGGGTGGTTTTGTGTACATTTTAGGACCCTATGGGTCTCTCCCAGGAAGTCTTCTATGAGGCTGGCAGTTTCTCCTGCCACCTCAACCCCCACAGGTTCTTTCAGTCAGAGGATCTGTGTCTTTATTTCCCCTCCCTGGAATCCTGGATTGCTTGGTCTATCTCGCTCCCTCATTGTTCCTCCTGGTGTATCCACATGCAAATGTGGGACCACCAGCTGATGACTTGCCTGACCCTATTCTCCAGCTGTCACCTTGCCATGAGTCCCCTCTGGTTTGCTACATGTCTCTGCTCCTCCTACCAGTCTGGATGCATATTTCTTCTTTAACTCCTTAGTTGTTGGACTTCCATACAGTTCAATTTTCTGGCAGTTTTGGTTATTTTTTTTGTTTTTGAATTTGTTGATGTACTTCTTTTGGTTGTGTGAGGAGGCAAATTGTGTATATCTTTGCCTCCATTTTGGCCAGAACCAAATGTCTTTTCTGACTCAATTTAGATGATTATGTGTATTTTCCCTTGAGTCTATCTATGTGGTATATTATATGGATTATATTCTTATGTTGAACTACCCTTGCATTCCTGGAATAAATAGTTCTAGGTCATTATGTATAATCTTTGTAAAATCTATTTGAATTTATTTTGACATGTCTTGATGATTTTTGCATATATAAATATAAAGGATATTATTCTGAAATTGTCTTTTCCTATGATTTTTTTATGTGTCTTGTTAGCAGGGGAATGCTGACCTCAAAGGGTTAGCAAGTATTCCCTCTTTTTCAATATTTTGAAGAGGTTAAGAATTGTTAATTTGTCTTTAATTTTTTAAAAGATTTTATTTACTTATTTTTAGAGAGAGAGAGAGAGAAACATCAATGTGCAGTTGCTGGGGGTCATGGCCTGCAACCCAGGCATGTGCCCTGGCTGGGAATTGAACCTGGGACACTTTGGTCCCCAGCCCGTGCTCAATCCACTGAGCTATGCCAGCCAGGGCTTGTCTTTAAATTTTTATAGTACTTAACAGTGTTAACATTTCATTGTTCCTGGACATTTCTTTGTTTTGATATATTTGATTACCTATTAAACTTGTTTGATTGTTACAGGATACAGAAATTTTCTATTTGTTCTTGAGTCTGTGTTACCAGATATGTATCCAATTCATTTAAGAATTTAATTTGTCAATATACAACTGTTTATAGAATGTTTATAATGCATCTTATTTCTGTAAATTTGGTAGTAATATACCTACTTTCATTTCTGATTTTAGTTATTTCTATTTATTTTTCTTTGACATATTAGCTAAAGTTTTATTAACTTTCTTAACTTTTTAAAGAACCAACTATTGGTTTTATTTATTCAGTTTTTTTAGCATTATCTCTTTAATTTCTCTACAATCTTTATTATTTTTCCACATCTCCTGGGTTTGGATTTAGTTGGTTCTTCTTTTCCTAGTTTCTCAAGGTGCAAACCTGGGTAATTAATTTATTGTTCTTTTAATGTAGGCATTAACAATTCTAAATTTCCCACTGAATACTGCTTTCACTGTATCCTTTAAGTTTTGGTATGGTGTGTTTTTAATTTTCATTTGTCTCTGCCCAATTTTCCCTGGTCATATCTTCTTTGGCCCATTCATTATTTAATAATGGTTTATTGTTATTTTCTAATTTCCCTTCTGTAATCAATTTCTAGATTCCTGTCACTATGGTCTTATAAAACACTTTATATGATTTAAATCTTTTTAGATTTATTAAGACTTGCTTTGTGGCTTAATGATATATGGTCTATGCTGGAGAACATTTCATGTGCCTTTAAAAATAATGTATATTCTATTTTTTAATTGAAAGTTTTATGTATGTTTTCTTAGGTCTAGTTCATTTACAATACTGTTCAAACCCTTAATTCCTTTATTGATTTTCTGGCTACATCTTCTCTTCATTACTGAAAGTGATGTATTCTAACTATTATTGTAAGCTATTTTTTTATTTAGTTCTGACAATGTGAGCTTCATATATGAGACTCTGTTGTTTTGTGAATATGAGGTCTGTCAGGAAAAGTCCAACTACTGTTAATATAATGAGAATGGTTTGCTCAACATCAATGTAACCTGGCAGCCAAAGAGGGTGGGCTGAAATGCGCATGCATGAACAATGATGACTTCACTGTACTAGTCAGGGGCAGGTGGTAGATGCCACTGAGTGAGCATGTAACCTGTATGGTTATCCTATCCAAAATAACTTAGTGAGTAGAGTGATGAATCTACATCAGATTTTACATTAAGCTTGAACATTCCCCTGCGAAAACTACTCAGATGATTCAGAAGGCTGCAGCTATTTATGGGTAACTGATGATTGGCAGCTTCATCATGACAACATGTCCACTCATGCATCACGTCTCGTACAGGGTTTTTTAGCAAAACATCAAATCACCCAGGTGGCTCAGCCCCACTACAGCTCAGATTTGGCATCCTGTGGCTTCTGGCTTTTCCCAAAACTAAAATCACCTTTGAGAGGGAAGAGATTTGAGAATGTTGATGAGATTCAAAAATATATAACAGGAACCTGGCTGGCGTAGCTCAGTGGATTAAGTGTGGGCTGTGAACCAAAGTGTCGCAGGTTTGATTCCCAGTCAGGACATATGCCTGGGTTGCCGGCCACATTCCCCAGCAACTGCACATTGATGTTTCTCTCTCTCTCTCTTTCTCCCTCCCTTCTCTCTCTAAAAATAAATAAATAAAATCTTAAAATATATATATATTTATATATATAAAATACATTTTATATTTTATATAATATATATTTATATATAATATTATATTTATATATATATATATATATATATATATATATATATATATATATATAAACAGGAGAGATGATGGCAACTGGGATAACTGTATGAGATCCCAAGGAGCCTACTTTGAAGGAAACCGAGGCATCACTGTCCTATGTACACTATTTATTGTATCTTGTGACTCTATTTTTCATATTGTGTAGCTGTATACTTTCTGGACAGACCTCGTATATGTTACAATGGTTGCTTACTTAAACTTAATCTTGTTGTTTATTTAGTAAGCACTCCCTTAGTGGCTATAAATTTTTATTAGATTTTGACATACCAAAATTGTTTTTATCAGTTTTTGCCTATCTAAAATTTGTTTCAGTGAAGGAAGAAATCTTGGAGCCCCCTTTTCCACCATTTCTGTTACCGGTAGATATTGTTACCAGTAGACAGTCTGTGTGGAGTGCCAGGGAGACTCCCACGTCAGTCAAAATGGAAACAAAGGGAGATTTTTGAATTGATCATATAAAAACTTAGCAAGATAATTGGGTAGGAAAAATGCCCTCCCCCATTACCAAATTGGAGGTTGGGCCAGAAGAAGGCCAGTACATGCCCCATAGATCTCAAAATGCATTATGGGGGAAGTATTAGACCAAAGAGGCTTGTTAGTTTAGCCTGGGGAAAGAAGAAATTGTTTGGGAGGTGGACCCACTGATAGCATGCATAAATTTGGGAAGTTAATTTATCATTTTGGAAAAGCACCTGGTTCATGCTATACCCAAGAAAATATAATCCCAGCAGAACAAAGAAACACTCTTTTGGTTTCTGGCTCATGGCTTGCTTGCTCATGACCTGCTTTTGCACAGCATGCTGTTCCCTCCATGGGCTACCTGACCTTAGCAGCCACATGGCCCATGACCTCCAAGAGGGAGTCTTTCTCTTTCTCTTTCTCCCTCACCCACCTGGTGATGTATTTACTGGTGAGTTTGCATGCTATCCTCCAAGAGTATGCAACCTTGCAATGCAGGCAGCTGCATGGCCCAGTGGCCATGTGGGATCTACATGCAGTTTCCAAAAGGGATCCTGAAATGAACAACAGCCAGGATAAGCTGTACTACCTGGTTGTGGACTATGCTACTTGAGGATTCTGAAAGATTACTCTTTAAATTTGGCAGGGAGTCTAGATACTGGCATTTGTCTTGGTCTTGTGGAGAAGGTAGACTTTGAAATTGGAGTCCACTGTTCTCCCAGACTATGTAGCACCTGACTGAATAAAACCTCTTTCCTTTTACACCAGCATCTGTCTCACAAGTTTGACTTCCATGGCAACAAACAACCAAACCTTTGTTCTTTTTTTTTGGTTACAATATCAGTGAACCTGTGTATTTTTTTTTAATAATGTAATGTTTGATTTTTTGTTTTGTTGTGTTTTTACAATGTAGAATATTGATTTATGCTTTTTGTGAGCTCAGATAAATTATTAAAAAAATAAAATATCTTATGCATATCTGAATGATAACCATCTTATGTACAATATATCTAGAGGTATTAAATATAATTCTCTTATATTTAACAGAAAAGAATGAAACAAACATGAATATTAAAAAATAAAAAAACATTTTTTAACTTACCAATCTGTGCCAAGCCTTTGTTCTTTCCAGCAAGTTTAAGTCTTTGATTTCTCCTCTTTTTCTAATTCAGCATCCTTCCTATTTAAAACTCAAATAAAAAACTTGCTTTTTGGTTGTTTGCTTTTTGAATAGATGTTTTGGATCTTTTTATTTTTATGAAGAAGTTATTCCTCATTGCTCCTACAGATATTGAATACATTTTCATCAAATCCCTTGCCTCATTGTTAGTATGATTTTTGGTTGCCCTTTCCATTGAACTGGAGCAACAATTTTTAACCCATGTGCTGTGACACATTGGTGTGCCACTAGAATTTTTAAAACATGCAATACCTGACTATTTAGTCAGGGGCACCAACCTCTTTTCCCTTAGATTCTCAAATTCAAAAAATGGCAACAACCAATACAACAACAGCTGTCCAATGTGAATAAATTGAAATTATACCTATTTTTTGTCAGATCAGCAAAAAATATATTTTTGATGTGCCAAAGAATTTTAGTAATTAATATATGTGTGCCATGAGAAGAAAAAGTTAAAAAATCACTGAACTAGAGGAAAAACTCTCTGTGATGCTTGACTTAGTAGTCCCTAAATCTAATTTAGATAATCAATCATTTGTTTGATTGACTGAATGCAAGTAATAAAATAAATATAATAATTTATTTTAGTTCTAATAAAATGCTTTTTAGTATGTAGTCTATTATACTATTCAAAAGGCTTAATTTTCCACATTTGCATTGTGAAATTTCAATTTTCTATGATTTTTTGATATAATGTTTCACCATAGGAATAATTTTGTGTCCTTCTTGGTACCAAATATTGTGTTCTACAATGGCGGAATTTTTTAATTTTTCCTAAGGCAATAGTTGGTTTCAGAATCATTATAATCATTGTGGCTAGCTGTTTGCAAAAGCATGAGAGACTGATAATAACATTAAACCCTAAGACAAGATAAAATTCTATTTATTCATAGGTCATAGCAAACTAAGAATGATTGATGTGTTTGGATTACTGTTCCTTTACATTCTTGGTCAGTGGATTCCTGGTGCTAGGATACTTCAACATGAATAGGGAATATATTCAGAAAATTTTGCATATGAAAGCCTGACACATCAGTTGTAAATTTAGGTTTAAACTGGAATCCACTTGTGTAATATCTCTGTGTGTGTGTGTGTTTGAATATTAAAAGAACATGACTTTTTATTTACATTAATTCTCAAATGCACAGCACTTTGGAATGTGTTAAGTATATTATCTTTTTTGGTATTCCTATAAACTAGTAGAGATAGGTAGCATAATCTACATTTTATGGAGCAGAAAACTTAACCTCTGAGGTAGTAAATTTGATGTACGTGATGCAGTCACATTATGTGGGAAGTCAAATCTATATTTGCTCATTAAACTCCAGCTTGTTTTCTCTTTACATACACTACTCCAGGAGAATATTGTGTTCTGCTAACATAACTTGGAATTAAGAAGGCTAAGTGTATCATATCATTTGTCACATTAATGCTATTTGTAATGGGTCAAATCATCTTATGTTTGAAAATATTAAAAAACAAATATATGATGACTCTTAACATTATCTGCATATATGTATTGAAAAGAAAGTCAGTCATTTTATATAATATTTCTGGTAATCTTTCTGCAGAAAGCAATTTTAAATAATAAATTTCAACAAAAATAGTCTTTATTCATATTCCCAAAGAATATAACTATAACTTTTTTGGTATCAGTTGAGTATCCACATATTTTAAGAAAGCTATCACAGTCTGCATGTTTCAAAAGTTAAATGAAAATAACAAATTGAATAAGAAAATCTCTATGATTTTCAAAGTAAACATAGTTAAATTTTAGAGGATTGGAGATGATGAATTTATTTAGAATACACTGTGTATCTCAAAATGCTCAACTTTAAGACATTTTGGGAGGAGAAAGGGGTTAGTCAAGACTAGTTATTTGGACAAGAGAAGTATCAGTGGAAATATAAACTCATTTTTACATATGAGTATTTGCTATTGAATATTTTTTCTTCTACCTAAATAGTATTCCTTGATTGGTTCAGCAAATCTCAGTTCCAAATGAAAATAGAAGTTGTATAAAAGGATATAATCTATATTCAACTACTTAATCAACTAAAGCAAATGCACATTTTATATAAATGCACCTTACTGAACCAGTTCTCTATAAATGAGTCTGTGGGAAATGCTAGTTTCAAACCATCACATACTATAATCACAATCCACGTAGCTCAGTGGATTGAGTGTAGGCTGTGAACCAAAATGTTGCAGGTTCGATTCCCAGTCAAGGCACATGCCTGGGTTGCAGGCCACGGCCCCCAGCAAGTGCACATTGATGTTTCTTTCTCTCTCTCTTTCTCCCTCCCTTCCCTCTCTAAAAATAAATAAATAAAATATTTTTTTAAACAAGTAGGATAAGTTAGTTTGTTGCACCTATTAATCAGAAGTGAATTTCAAGGAACCATAAAAATGTATAAAATAAATTACCAGAGGCCCTGAAAATATAACTTGGTAATGTATAATATTAGATACTTTGGTATTTTTGTTCATGAATTAAACCATTTTGTCTTTACTGTGTCAATGTTTAAATGTGAATGTTGATATGAAAGGCCATAACTTTATTTTATGCCTTTTTAATCATCCTGTTTCCTGATAAAAGAACTAACTCATGAATATGTAATGAAGAAATAGAATACAAATAAGCAAATGCTACATAAATGTCTCTTAGCTTTGTTTTTCCATGTATTATCTTATGACATGTCCTTCTGACATGTATTATCTATAATACATTTATTTAAAACTATAAATACAATATTAAATAAAATTATTTTAGTCATATTCACAATATTCAAGATTTGTGAGATAAATATTTTCAAACATTATTATGCATTTTCAAAAAAAATAGCAAGAGCAAAGGAAAGTAGCATTTATTAATCTACCACTCTTAGCTAGGCACTTGCCTAAAACTGTATATTTTTCATTTGATATTTTGTTCAATCATGTGAAATAAAAATTGCAATTTCCATTTTATGTAATCAAAAGTAGAGTCTCTGAGATTAAAAAAAATAATTTGCCTAAACATAAAGGAGTAAAAGGTAAAGATACAAATACATGTCTGACTAATTTCTTTTGTTGTTCCTCCCCAGTTAACCAACAAAATACAAGCATTTGCATAGATTTAAACATCTACAGTTTTAGGTTCTCTGTAAAACTAAGTAATTAACTATTTGTTGATCAAAAGATATATTTTAAAATTACAGTTTTTAGATTTTGAAAATGCCACATATTGTATGACTGAAGTCACCCACTAATTTCAATTGACCTTTTCACAATTATGACAAAAATAGCAAAATTTTACTTCATTCTAATTTATTTCTATTTACTTACATAAAATATATTCTGTAATAGTTTTGTGTATTTGGATTCTTGAGAGCTAATTTTCAGCCTTAGTAAGGCATCTTGTTTTAATTTCCTTTATGATATTATTTTCTAGACTGGAATTTTGCCATCTATCAGAATGATACATGAGATTACAGAGATAACATTAACATTGAATATGTTGATGATTTTTTCTGTTTAAATGTGTAGCACTCTATTCTCAAAGGAAATTCATTTGTATTTCTTTAACACTCTCCTTTGGGAAACAATTGAACTACAGTGTTCATTATTTATTTTTTTTGCTGGTATTGTTTTGACACCTAATGCAAATATTTAACAAAACTGAAAATGTTTGCACTGTATCTCAATTTCTAATATAATCTCATGTTATCATATTTTATCTTTAATGGAGGAGTTTTTTCTAGTGGCTTTGAATATAAGAGTTAAAAGTGAAAACATCTAAAAATTCATTTATCTTTTGTTATAATACCAATCTCACCTTCTAGAGTGTTGAAATTATATACATCAAGATTCTAATTAAATGTACTTCTAATAAATATATCACATGTAGGGTGTATGCATTTTAATACACAAAATATATAAAATAAAAATATATTTTAATACACAATACACAATATATATTGTGTTGTCATTTAAAAAATTCAGTTTATTAGAAAATGCCTGGGTTGTAGGCCAGGTATCTGATAGGGGGCACTCAAGAAGCAACCATACATTGATGTTCTATCCCTCTCTCTCTTCCTTCCTCTCTCTCCAAAAAATGGATAAATGAAACCTTAAAAAAAAACACAAGAATCTATCACCCCTGCTTTCATAAGTTAGATGTGTGGGAACTTTTATCACTGAATGTGATATACACTCCATTGAATTGAGAAAGGTCAAATTTCTAAAATATTTTTCTTGTTATATTTTGTGGGCTTATTAAAAATAAATTACATAGATGAAATGCATAGATCTTAAGTATTATATTTTAGTAGTTTTGGCAACTGAATATTTTGTATTTTTATAGGACTATGGAATTCCACAATCCTATAAAAATACAGAATATTCATGACCATAGAGGCCATTCTTATTCAAATCCCAATGATCTATTACAGTATATTCTAAATTATAACTTCAAATCCTGGAAGTACCATTAGAAACACTGTTAGAAGATAATATTCACAAAATTATACATTAACTGTTTAAAACATTATTTTTCTTCTTTTATGCACTGTCTATGGCTGAAGGAATTATCAAACACTAGGAAGTGCAACTAACACTTCATAAAACTTGTTTTAGTTTAAATAAGCCCTGATTAATAAGAAGTAGGTCTCCATATTTTTTCCTTCTCTTATATATGCTCAGTTGTTTGTGCAGATATATAGCCAACATCTTTTTTTATTGGTTTGATCAAGGCTACAAACAGAGCATTGTGTTAAATTTATTCATTTTTCTGTATTCATCCCTTGAGATTTCAATATCTACAAATCTTCACTCATATTCTAACCTCTGAGCTGAGCTTGTCTCTGTTATCTGTGTTTGAGAAACTTACAATGTACAAGTGCGGATATTGTCAGAACCATGAAGTATGAGCTGTTACTGAGGTAGATGCAGGTTAAGTAGGGCAGCACATACAGAACTCAGTCAGACTATACCAGGGAATATTGAGAAAGAGAAATGTAAGTTAAATATTAAAAGATAACTAAAAGTTGATTAAACAACAACAACAAAAAGAAAGACAATGGTTCTGCTTCTGTTCTCTTTAAGGAAGGAACTCCAATTTTTTAAATATGTCAGAAAGACACTCTAATTAAACAAATGATACAGTAAAAAAGAAAAAAATATCATCTTTCTTAATCAAGTTTCCCTATCTCATACTCTTTTTGGAATAAAAGATATCACACAGTAGTACTAGTTTTCAAGAACACTTGTCAGATAATACTCTTTTATGATGAAATATTAGAGAACTTCCTTTAATTTTTCTCTATTCCTGGATTCTTGAGCATAAAGCACTTTAAGAACTCAAATTATAAAAGAGAAATGCAGATGAACTATATCAAGTTATTACCTGCACAGATTTTATTTCACTTTTGAAATCTTAGTAGAATTTGGCAATTTCGATCACATTCATGTACTAGAAAACTCTCTTATGCACATCTTTTTTGAGATATCTAATATTTTCAACTTCTTATAAAATTAAACACTCTAGTGTTTAATTATATGATAAACACTTTGTCTATTTGCACTCCCATATCTATACTCCATGATGTATTATAATTTATCATATAATAATGTTGTTACTTCCTACTTTTTTTCCATTTTGAAATAGTTGCAAACCTATTGAACAATTGCCAGAACTGTGAACAGAACACTTACAATACTTGTACCCCAGATACCACAATTGTTAATATATTGTGTCTCTCTGTTTTCTACCACTTTCTCTTACCTCTCTTCCTCTATCATTTATCTACCTATTTATCCCTCCATCTACATTGGTCTCTCTCTCTCTCTCTCTCTTCCTTTCTTGTTCTCTTTTTTCCTTTCTCCTTTCACAGTACAAACATAGAAAGAGTTGTGGAAGTAGAATATATATTTTAAATAAGATGCTATATCTCATACTTATGTACTAAATGAAGTACATACTCAAAGAACCAAGGATTCAATCCTACTATGATGCAAAACTCTCTATCAGAAAACCATCTCAAATCATTTAAATCCCAACAACTATCTTAACAAAGTCTTTTTTCCTCCCTGTTTTGAGACCCAGCCAAGAAGATACATTATATATTGTTGTTAGGTCTTCTAAATCTACTAGTTTCTAGAATGTTTCTCTCTAGTCTTTCCTTGTCTTTTGTGTTCTTGACAATAACAGACAACACAAGCCTGCCATTCTGCAGAACGACCTTCCATTTGTTTATGGCAGTTCTTTCTCAAGAGCAGACTTTGGCAATACCCTTTAACAGAGCACTGTAAAATGATTCTCAGTGCATCATATCACATGTGCTGAGTAGAGCATTCTCATCTTTGATTATGTTCACCTTAATCGGTTAACTTTTTTTGGTTAGAATTCTCCCTGTAAAATCATCGTCCCCCCATTTATATTCTGAAGAAGGTATTCTGAATGTACTATTACTACAAGCTACACATTTTTATGCTCTTGAAAAATATCAATGGAATAATGAAAGACCTAAAAAAATCTTTCCCTGTCTGAATGTTCTATTAGGATTAAGAAAGATAAAGCCTACAACGTATCAATGGATGTTCATTGGTGCCAATTCAGTGTCAACAGCAATCTCTAATTCGGGGTGCTGTGAGGAAGGACACTATTCAATGCAAAAAGCTCAAACGTAATAAAATGCAGCTGTGAAAACAGCAGAGCTGTGAGGCAGTCCGGGCACCAGGCACCTCTCCAGTTAGGAAGCTCCGTTTTCCTCTCCTTTGCTCCACTCTGCTTTGCGCCACTCTGCATTGATCCGCCTCTCTGTTCTGGCACTGGGTCTGCTCTCCTCTGTCATGAGTGAGGTGTCTTTGGTGTTTCATCCCTAGTCCTAGCATCCTTAGCTGGGGAAACCAGTCTCCAGTGTTTGGTGGAGAGCTGGCTTATAGGGACAAAAGTCCACACCTCTGGTTCCTCATTGTTCCCTCTCATACATATTTGGACTCCTCTCAGCTTGGTCCAAAAGACACTGTCCTGATTGGTCAGAATCGAGTCACTCTTGGAAGTTCTGACTGGATGAGGAAAACCTAATTACTATTGGGTGAAACAGGATTCCAAATTTTCCACTATAAGTGGTGGCTCAGATGGCAGAAACACAGTGCAGCCCCGCCAGACCAATGATGCAATCAGTAATCTACTTTCTGTCTTTATTTTCTATTTGAACATCTCGTATAAACAGAATCATACATTATGCAGTTTTTGTGCCTGGCTTCTTTTTTCTAGCATCATGTTTTCAGGTCCATTTATGCTGTAGTATGTATCAGAAATTTATTTATTTTGTTCATGAAAATTTGTTATATTTATTATTTCATAAGATTATGAACATTTGGTTCATTTTCAGTTTTTGGCTATTATATACAATTCAGTTATAACATCGCTATACAAGTTTTTGGGTGGACTGGATCAATGTTTTTATTTCTCTAGAACATACATAGGAATGAAACCTCTGGATCATATAGTAGCTTTATGTTGAATTCTAAAATTTAATCTTTATTATATATTTTCCATTGCCATTTAGTCCTCATATATACCCTACTTCCCCCAGCAATCACGACACGGTTGACCACGTCTATGAGTCCTTTTTTTTCCTTTTTTGCTTAGGTCCACCACCTCTCACCTCCCTCCACTCCACACTAACTGTCTTTTTGAATGACTGGCAAATATTTTTCCAAAAGAACACCATCATACATTCCTACATACAGTCTATAATGTTTTCAGTTTCTCCACATTCCCACCAATTCTTCTTACATGTGTCTTTTTTAACTATCAATATCCTAGTTTGTGTAAAGTGGTATCACACTGTGATTTTGAGTTTCATTTTCCTAATGGTTAATAATGTTGAGGATAATTTTAGGTGTTAACTTCAGTTTGCATATTTCCCATGGGGAATGTCTATTCAGATGCTTTACACATTTTTGTGAAATTGAAAAGTCTTTTTATTAAAAGTGTAAATGATTTTTTTATGTCCTGGATACATCTCTTATCATAAATATGATTTGAAAATATTTTCTTCCATTCTTTGTTTTGTATTTTCACTTTCTTGTATTTTAAAGCACATCTTTGCTGAATGCTGACAAAATACAATTCATTTTATTTTTCTCTTGCCACTTTTTCTTTTGGTGTCGTATATAAGAAGGTTTTACCTAAATCAAGATGACTGGATTTATTTCTATATTTTAATTTAAAATTATATAAATAACAATGTAAGTTCATTATATATTTAACGTTATTTTTTGTGTATGGTCAGGAAGTAGTTCAACTTTATTCTTTGCAAGTGGATATCAGTAGTGCCCAGGATCATTTGTTAAAAAGACTATTCTTTAAGAATTGAATTATCTTGGCTTTGTAAAAAAAAATCAATTGATCATAGATGTGAGGGTTCATTTCTGGACTCTCATAAAAGGTGGTTGCAAAAGCCAGCTGGGAGTTCTATTAATCTGTGGGTCAGTTTAGGAATTATCTCCTTCTTAACTATATTAAGTGTTCCAGTTCATGAACATAAAAATGTTTTTTATCATAAAAGTTCTTTACATATTGTTGAAATGCTTTCTGTATCTATTTCAATGGTATTCATTTATTTATTTATTTTTATTTATATCAGTGTAATATATATTTATTACAGTAATTTATTTTTGGATGTTATATCAACATAGCATTCCTGGAATGAACTGCAATTACTCACAATGCATAATCCTTTTTTTCGTGTTGCTAGATTTGGTACACTAATATTCTGTGTGGATTTTTTATTCCATAAGGTTGTTAGTTTTCCTTCTTCATAATATCTTTGGTTTTGACATCATAATAATACTGTCCTCTTAGAACTTAGGATTTTTTCTGTTGTTTTACTCTATATTTTGAAGAATTTGTAAAGAATGAAACTATTTCTATTTAAATTTTTGTTAAATATTTGATATCATTCACCAAGGAAGTAATCTAGGCCTGATTTTTGTCTTTGTAGAATTAAATTAATTCAATGTATTTTTGTTTGTCTTGGTCTGTCTATAACTAAAGATTTGTCTTTTACTGTTTTAAAGGATTCAACTTATTTTTTTAAATTTTCTGTTTCTATATGAGGTCAGCCCAGAAAAAGTCCAGCCATTGTTAATATAATGAAAATGGTTTGTATGACATCCATGTAACATGGCAGCCAAGAAGAGTGGACTGGAATGTGCATGTGTGAACAATGATGACCTTACTCTTCTAGTCGTTGAGAGCAGTAGATGTCATTGAGCAAGCATGTTTACTGAGAGGCTGTCCCATTCAAAATGACTGAGTGGGTAAAGCAACAAATATGCCTAAAATTTTGTTTTAAGCTTCAACAAACTACTCAGATGTTTCAGAAGGCCACAGCTATGGGCAACAGGTGACCAGTAATGGCATCATGATAACATCCCCACACATGAATTATGTCTTGTGCAGAGCTTTTTGGCAAAACAACAAATCACCCAGGTAACTCAGCCCCCTTAACAGCCCAGGTTTGACCACCTTGTGACTTATGGCTTTTTCCAAAACTAAAATCACCTTTGAAAAGGAAGAGATTTCAGACTATCTATGAGATTCCGGAAAATATGACAGTGCAGCTAATGGCAATTAGGAGAACTGTGTAAGGTCCCAAGGTGCCTACTTTGAAAGGGACTGAAGTTTCATTGTCCTATATACACTGTTTATTATATTTGGTATCTTCTTCAATAAATGTCTCTATTTTTCATATCACATGGCTGGATACATTCTGGACAGACCTCATATTTTATATTTCAGCCCAACATTTTTGTCACCAGGGAACAGTTTTGTGCAAAACAATTTTTCCACAGGTGGTGGGGGACCATGGCAGGGAGACAGGAGGCAGAGCTCAGGTGGTAATTCAAGGGAAGCTTCTCTTACCCACTGTTCACCTCCTGCTGTGTGGCCCATTTCCTAACAGGCCACAAACCAGTACCGGTCCTGGTATATTTCATTAATTTCCATTTTAATATTTACTTCTTCTTTCATCTCTGTTTGCTTTAGGCTTAGTCTGCTCTTCTTCTTTTTTATTTTCCCCTCGGCATTTATGGTAGAAGTTTTGGTTGTTAATTTGGTATCTTCTTTTAAATATATATATACAGTTATAAATTGGGTGAGATATTAAAGTTTCCAAATATCACTTTTTTATACTTTATTTTTAGGGTTTACACTATTACAGATGTCCCCATTATATATTTTGGAAATTAGCTCCTTATCAGATGTCACATTGGAAAATATTTTCTCCCATCCAATGTGTTCCCTTTTCATTTTGTTGACAGCTCCTTAGGCTGTACAGAAGCTTTTTAATTTGATGTAGTACCATTGTCTACTTTTTGTTTTCATTGTGCTAAGAGATAGATTGGCAAAAACATTGCTACAAGAGATGTTTGAGGTTTCAATATGTTTTTTTTTTTAATTTTAACTAGAATGTTTATGGTTTTGTAGCTCACTTTTAAGTCTTTTATCTACTTTGAGTTTATTCTTCTGTATGGTCTAAATTGGTAATCTAGTTTCATTTTTTGCCTGTACTTGTTTAATTATTTTAACACCATTTATTGAATAAACTGTTTTTACTCCATTTTATGTTCTTGCCTCCTTTTTCAAATATATATTTTAAAGATTTTATTTATTTATTTTTAAAGAGAGGGGAAGGGAGGGAGAAAGAGAAGGAGAGAAACATCACAACCCCTACTGGAGACCTGGCCCTCAACCCAGGCATGTGCCCTGATTGAGTAATTTTTGGAATACTTGTCCTATATCTGTGAAATATTCCATTGGTATTTAAATAAGCACTGCTTTGAATCTGTAGATTTCTTTGAGTAGTACAAATATTTTAGTGATGTTAATTCTTCCAATCTCTGAACATGATATATACTTGCACTTATTTGCTTCTTCCTCAAATTCTTTCTTCAATGTTTTACAGTTTTCTGAGTACAGATTTTTTTTTATATTCTTGGTTACACTTATTCTAAACTATTGCTAGATGCTTATTTTTTGGTTGCAATAATAATTTTTTTCCTTCTGAAAATTCACTGTTGGTATATAAAAATTGCCACCAATTTCTGAATATTAACTTTGTATCCTGCTTATCCTGCTAATTTGCCTAATTTATTTATTACATCTAGTAGTCTCATGGTGAAGTATTAGGGTTTTCAGCATATAATATTATTTCACCCGTGAATAATGACAGTTTTATTTCTTCCTTTCCAATTTAGATGACTTTTTTCTTCTTGTCTGCTCTCTGTGGTAAGGATTTCCAGTAGTATGTTGTGTAAGAGTGGTGAAAGTAGACATTTCTGTCTCCTGATCTTTATGAGGTATTTTAGTTTTTGCCTGTTGAACAGAAAAATCTGTAGGTTTTTCATATATGGCCTTTATTATGGTGAGGTATGTTCTCTCTATTCCAGCTCTGCTGGGAGTTTTTATTATAAATGGGTACAGCATGTCATCAGAGTTTTTCCTTGCATCTATTATAAAACCATTATTTTTATATTTCATTTTGTTTATGTGATATCACAGTTATTGATTTGCAAATATTTTACCAACCTTATGTCCCCAGAATAAATCCTACTTGATCATGATGTATGATCTTTTTAATGTAATCCTGGATCTGGTTTGCTAATAATTGTTTAGGATTTTACCATCTATGTTATCGAGGATACTTTTCTTTCTTTGTAGTGTTTTAATCCAGTTTAGGAATTAGGATAATGCTGGTCTCCCCAAAATAACTTGGAAATCTTTCCATCTCTTGAATTTCCTTTGGAATAGTTTCAAAATAAGTCTTATTTTTTTTCTGAAAGCTTGGGAAAATTTGCCTGTGAAGCCATCTGGTCCAAGCCTGTTGATTGCTGGGTATTTTTTTTTTAATTACTGCTTCAATTTTATTAGTTGTAGCCTGACTATTCAGATTTTCTCATTCTTCTTGATTCAGTTTTAAAATATTGTATGTTTCTAGGAATTTATCCATATTATCCAAGCTGTCTGTTTTTTGTGGGGTTTTTTTGCATATAGCTGTTCATAGTATTTTCTTACAATCCTTTCTATTTATGGGATGATAGTCATTACTGCTCCTCTTCTATTGCAGATTTTATTTATTTGAGTCCTCTCTCTAATGAGTCTGGTTAAATGTTCATCAGTCTTGGTTATCTTTTCAAAGATCTCATGCTTGGTTTCATTGATCTTTTGCATTGTTCTTTTAGTCTTTACGTCACTTATTGTTACACTGACATTATTTTCTTCTATTTATTCTGGGCTTTACTTGTTCTTGTAATTCTCCAGGGATAGGGTCAGAATATTTATTTGAGATTTTTCTTGCTTCTTGAGGTAGGTCTGTAATGCTATGAACTTCCTTCTCAGGATAGCTTTTGCTGTGTTCCATAGGTTTTGATTTGATGTGTGTTCATTTAATTTTTTCCACATATTTTTATTTATTCCTTGATCTCATTGATAACTCATTCATTGTTTATTAACATGCTATTTAGCCTCCATATGTTTGATTTTTTATTGAAATTGATTTTTAGATTCATGCCATTATGATCCAAGAAAATGCTTAATATGATTTCAATCTTCTTTAAGAGTTATTTTGTGTCCTCTCATGTGGTCTATCTTTGAGGATGTTTCATGTGCACTTTAAAGGAATGTGTATTCTGTTGCTTTGGGATAAAATGTTCTGTAAATTTCAATTAAATCCATTAAATCTAGTATGGCATCTAAAGTTGCTGTTTCCTTTTTGATTTTCTGTCTTGAAGATCTATCCATTGATGACAGTGGGGTGTCAAGATCCCCTTCTTTGACTGTATTGCTGTTATTCTCTCCCTTAAAGTCCACCAAGATTTTCTTTATATATTTAGGAGCTCCAATGTTGAATGCATAAATGTTTTCAAGGGTTTTATTCTTTTATTGGATTGATCCCTTATCATTATGTGGTGACATTTATTTTCTCTTGTAATGTCGTTTGTTTTGAAGTCAACTTTTTCAGATGTAAGTATTACTACCCTAGCTTTTTGTTTGTTCATTTTCAATTACATAGAATATTTTCTTCCATTCTTTCATTTTCACCCTGTGTAAATCTTTTGTTCTGAGGTGGGTCTCTTATAGATAGCATATACAGGTATGTTTTCTTATCCATTCAGCTACCTTATGTCTTTTGATTGGAACATTTACTTCATTTATATTTAGAGTAATTATTGATAGGTACTTATTTGTTGTCATTTTTTCCTTTATACCTATGTTCTTCTCTCTCTATATTTCTTTTTCTTCTTAAAGCAGCCCCTTTAACATTTCTTGCAATGCTGGTTTGGTGGCAATAAACTCCCTCAGTGTGGTTTGTTTGTTTGTTTTTACATGAAGACCTGGGAAGATCTTTATTTTACCTTCAATTTTAAGTGATAGCCTTGCCTGATAGAGTATTCTTGGTTATAGGTCCTTGGTTTTCATTATTTTAAATATTTTATACCAATCTTCTCTACCCTTCTCTGCCCTGAAGTGTTTCTGTTAAGAAATCAGCTGAAAGCTCCTTAAAGTTACTGATGAGTAGAACTAGCAGATCCCTCCACAGGGTGCAATTATGGGAAGCATGACTTCACCAGCTGTTGGAGTCCAGACCATGAGCTCCCCTGGCTAGTGCTATAAAAATAGGCAGAGCTTGTACTTGGGAGAGTTTGGCATTAGTCTCCTGGGTAGAGTGAATCACACCAATTTTCACAACCACATGCTACTAGGGTCAACTTTCCATCTCTGTTGCTCTGGGTTGGGGATCCCTGTTTCGGCTGACACCCAAGCTCCTAGGTGGAGATAGTTCCACAGTTGATATCCCTCTACCTACTCAGCTGCTGCCACACCTGCATGCAAGGACTTTCCTTTTCTGTCTCCACCTTCTTTACAAGTCTCCACTCTCTTTACAAGTCTCCACTCTCTCTTTACTGCAGAAGCTTCTTTGGTTATCCTTGGTTATAATATTTTAGATCACCTAGCCTTCATTGGATATTCAGGTTGATTGCACTGTAATTTATCTGCAAATCTGATTTGAGTCTGAGATCAAGTTGGTGTAGCTTCCACCTACTCTGAAGCCATCTAGGAATCTTCTCAAAGTTACTTTGAATTGACTCTTTCTTCCTTCAATTCTTTTTTTAGTTTATACCTTATCTACTTTGGGACAACTGTTTTGAGGTATATATGTGTTTGAGTTTGTCTGCCTAACAAAAAGTCATTTTAATTATTCTACAATGCCCCTTTTTTTCAAGAAATATATTTATTTTAATTTTTGTCAGATACACTATTTCCTTTTATATGATTGCATTTCCAATGAAATGTTTTGTTCTATCCATTTGTTTTCAACCTATTTGTATTTTAAATCTATGTGTGTCTTGTGTCACACAGTTAGTTTTCTATTTTTAACCAGTTTGATAACACTGCTTTTTCTTTGGGTTACTTAATCCATTTATATGAGTAATTAATCTAATTACTGGTATATTTTATTTTCATCTGATATTTTGCATTTTTCCTTGAAGTTTATTTTTTGTTTCATTTTTAGCTTTGTTTCTTTTCTTTTTTTAACATTTCTTTTTTTAAGACTTTATTTATTCCTTTTCAGAGAAAGAGGAAGGGAGAGAGAAAGAGAGGGAGAGAAACACCAATGTGTGGTTGCCTCTTGAGCACTTCCCATCAAGGACCTGGCTGGCAACCCAGGCATGTGCCCTGACTGGGAATTGAACCAGCGACACTTTGGTTCACAGGCCAGTGATCAATCCTCTGAGCCACACCAGCCAGGTCTTAGCTTTATTTTCTTAATAATTCATTAAGAAATGCTTAATAATAGCTTAATTTTGCATTAAGTAAATACTTTCTAGTGTTACACTATAATTCCTTTAATTACATTTCACTGTATTTTTATTTATATTTTAATGGTAATGTTAAAAAACTCACAATTTACATTCAATCTTATTATAATTAATTTTAGAATTATTCCAATTTAATTTCAGTGAGACATAGAGATGCCATTTTTATCTACTTCTATTCTCCCATATCCTCTATCGTGTCATTACTTTATATAAATTACATTTATATATGTTTAAAACAATATATTATTACTAAATTATATAATTTTATTGTTTTAAAAGGAGATGAGAAAAAAAGAAGAGCAATTATATGCTTTGTATTTTAATGTTTTTTAATCCTTGCCCAAAGATACATTTATTTATTTGAGAGAGAGAGAGATGAGAGAGAGAGAGAGAAACATTGATGTGAGAGAGAAACATTAATTAGTTGCCTCCCATATGTGTCCTGACCTGAAATTGAACCAGTAACCTAGGTATCTGCTCTGGAAATAAAACCTGTGAACTTTTGGTGTATGAAGTGATGCTCTAACAGACCAAGCTGCCCTGGCCAAGGAAGTCAAGAAAACATATGCTTTATAGAGTTTCTTAGCTACCATATTTGGTCCTTCTCATTTTTTTCAGTGGTTTTGAGTTACCATAAGCTGTCATTTTCTTATTCCAACACAGCTATACTCTTGCCAGGCTCCTTTGTGCAGCTATTGTCAAATTTATATTATATGTAATACTGACCCAATAATGTCCATTATTTCATGTAATTATTTCAGATTCAGAAAAGCACTCATACTGTTTTATATTTACCTGCATAATTACTAATATTCATTTGTTGTGCTAATTTGAAATTCTGTCTAATGTCACTTTGTTTTAGCCAGAAAAACTTCTATTATTATTTATTGTAATAAAAGTTTGCTTGCCATAAATGTCCCCAATTTTTGTTTATTTAAGAAGGTCTTTTTGCCATTATTATTAAAGTGTAAATTTACTGTACATAATATTCTTGTTTGACAGCTTTTCTTCATTGAATGTTTTAAATTAATTGAATTAAATGTTATTGATATTCTTTCAAGATTTTTTATTTCTTTTCAATATTTGCACTGTGGTTAATACAGATATGAAGCTCTTTGATTTCTCATACTTGGATTTGGTTAAGATTCTTAGGCATGTGGATTAATATTTTTCATATAATTTTGGAAGTTTTTGTTTTTATTTTCCCAGACAGTTTTCTGATATTCTCTCTCTTTACTGCTAGTATGGTGATGTGCCAACTAGTTTCTCATGTTGCTTTGAGGCATTTCTCATTCATCTTTATTTTTTTGTTGTCTGAGATTCATGTTGCAAAATCTTTATTGATCTATCCTCAAGTTCTCAATTCTTTCTTCAGTCATGTCTAATCAAACCTCAAACACCTCTAGTATAGTTTTTAATTTTAGTTGTAGTAGTGCACCTTATCTGTGAGGGATAGTTCCAAAACTCCTCAGTAGATGCCTGAAACCATGGATGTGCCAGATCCTGTATACATGTTCTTTCCTGTACATAAATTCCTATGATAAAGTTTACTTTATAAAGTGGTCCCAGTAAGTAATTAACAACACTAACTAAAAACAAAATACAATATAATAATACACTCTAATAAAAGTGAAGTGAATTTAGTATCTTTCTCAAAATATCTTATTTTACTTGTATTTACCTTTTCACTTAAAAGGAACACATTATTACTTCTTTTTTGCTGTGTCTGAATTGCCAGAATCACTACTCTTGTGCATTGGCATCATTATAAAAGAATATAAGACTTATTTGAACATAAGCACTATGATACTAGGACAGCTGACCTAATAACTGAGATAGCTGCTTAGAGACTAATGGTTGGAGGCATATACAGTGTGGATATAACACACTCCTCAGAATGACATGCATTTTACAACTTATGAATTATTTATTTCTGAAAGTTTGAATTGACTGTTTTTGAAATGTGGTTAACTATAGGTGACTGAAACCATGAAAAGTGAAACCACCATTAAAGGTGGACTACTGTGTTCTGTTTTATACTTTTCAACCCCAGAATTTCTATTTTTAGAAACATTTTCTATCTCTTTATTGATATTCTTTATTTCATAAGACATTGTCATCATAGCTTCCTATCCTTTTATTAGAATGACTTTAGTTCTTTGAATATATTTAAATTATTAGTTTGGGTGATTTGTCTGCTAAGTGCAATATTTGGTCCTTCTTAAAGGCAGCTTCTTTGGCATGCTTTTGTCCTTGATTATGGGTCACAGTTTTCATTTTCTCTGAATTTCTCTTTTTTTCTTGGCTGAAAACGGTCATCTGAAATAATATGTAATAGTTACTTTGTATGCTGACCCTCAGAGTCTGGGTGTTTTTATTGTTCTTGTATGTTGCTTATTTGTTGAGTGACTTGTCTGGGCTATTTTAGTGTTGTACAAACACCCACAGTGTGCGGTCTCCAATAGTGCTTCTCAAATGGCATGTGATCATGGCTACCTTAGGATTAAAGTGGTTTATCCTGGGTTCTCTTTGTCTTTTCCTCTGATCTGTGCTAAGCTGTGTGCTTCTACTAATTTCATATCCAGCTATTCACCTGTGCTAATTGCTAGATACTTGTTCTATTTTTTATTTTTTTTAATTTTGACAATGCCCAAGATTATAAATTACTTTAAAATGTATTAATGTTATAGAATACATAAATATAATTGTTATATTAACACTTTATAATATAAAATATAATGTATGGTATTAATAAAGCTTATATTATAAATAATAATGTAACATATTATTATATATTGATTATATATTGATCGATATAATTAAGTTCAGGTTGTTTTACAGGTGTTGTATTTGAGGATGATCATTGGAGTTTTTTTTCAACCTATGAGAGGCATTTCTAGTAGTTTATTTTGTTAGATTTTAATAAAATCTTTAGACATTTTATCATCTATATTGTTATTTAATGGAGCCACCATCCCCTTTTCAGTTGTTTATTGCCAATGTAAACATTGTTTTCAACAGCACTCTTAATGTAGGTTTGAAATTTCAATGTTCTTTTACTAAGAAAGTTTTTTGTTAGAGAGGGTTGTGGAAGTCTCTGTTCTTATGATCTGTCCTTTCCCATGCAAACTTTTTAATAGTCTTCAGACCTAGGAGCAGAAAAACATCTACTTTTCCTGCCATTACAACTTTACTTTACAAGTGGGATCTTGGATAGGCTGATAGAATCTGGGTTACTTGCTTTGCTCCATCCAGCATGGAACCTTTAGCTACCAAAAAGCTGAAGCAAAGGTGATGTGAGCCCAGTGCTCTCTGTTTGCCATCCCTGAGAAAGAGCTTCTGACATACATATCTAAGCCAGCAGTAGAAGGAACTCTTACATCTTTTAGCCTTTATTTTTTGGAATAAATCTCAGTGCTGAATGGAGAGTGAACCCTGTGTCCTTGTGTTCTGTGAGTTTTCATTAAAAAAAATTGGGGGGAAGTTGGTCGCAACTCAAGTGGTATAGACTTTCACTGTTTTTTTCCATGATATATTAGATTTTATGGAATAAAAATTTCTCCATTCATTGTATTCAATTAAACATATAGCATTTAAGAAAATACCCAGTTATTTTAAATGTGGTCTTTAAAGTAATATTTTATATATCATAAATTGTGGTTGTTTTGTTGGGGGTAGGGTGAATATAGCTGGTCATACTACCAATCTGGAAATGTCATGTAAACTTTTATAAAGGGCACCACTGTGTGTTTCATCTACTAGGTGACATAAAGCAAAAAGTTAAAGGAATTGGAAAAATGGCTCTACAAATATCTTGAGGAGTATAAGACCAACTTGAACCAATATAAAGCAGAGTCTCTAAATTAGGACATTTCTGACTTATTGATAGAATAGAAGGACTCTTTCACAGATGGAAAGGAATGACCAAGAAGTAGCAAATGAACTTTCTATAATATTTTCAACTACCAGCTCCATACCAGTGCTTTCCAGATCTCTATTTCTCTTAGACAACCTTTAATTAAATTACTTTTATTAACTCAAATTTGATATGTCTGAAACTAACTTATCTTTTTAAAAATAACTATAAATTATGAACAGAGTAAAGACAAGCAAAAATGTTATTTTTCTAATATGCCTTATCCTGGTACCTTTATATTCCAATTTATTCAATTCTTCAACTTACTTTATACTTTTAAGCATTTAGAAAATGAATCACCTATTATTACTTTTATGATTAAGGTCACAAAAGAACAATTTCAGTTGATATCCTGAGAAAGACATTATTAGTGTTAACATTTATGAGGTGGACAAACATCAAGATTGATGTCACCAAATGTTTACACTTTTGGGAAAAAAAAAGATGTTTTTATAAGTAAACTAATGTCAGTAGTCTCTGTAGTAGCACAAGGATAGGACTAGTTTATGTCAACTTTATTTTTTAAAAATCTGTGGGTTTCCCTCTTATTAAATTATGTCTACACTCTAAGAATACTGACTGAGAAAGAGGCTTATTCTGATGCTTTTATAAAGATAGAAACACTTCACATTCTAGGAAGACATAATGTAATTGCTTTAATAGAGCCAAAAATAAATTGGGAGATAATAATAGCATGTAATTCAAACTTATATTTTACAAATAAATTGAAACTGAATTTTAGCATTTGATATCATCAGCAATTTTAAACCCATATTTCTCCACACTATCTGAAATAGAAGGTCAGTGGGACATAAAGTCTGTGGTATCATAGTGTAGAAACCATAGGTACTTTCAGATACATTTGATATGTTTAAACTAAACCCACTGAAAAGACTACCCTGGGAATTTTACCATTTTTATCTTACTAAGTTTTAACTTTCTAAACAGGAATGATGTGTGGTTTATAGCTTATTTATTTTCAAATCTAAATAATTAAGATATCAAAATCAATGTGTAATATCCTAGTTTGAGTTCAGATCAATATGTACTTTTGGCCCAGGAAATATCCTTTCCCCCCATACTTATCATCAACCTATTATTTCTTTTAAAACTAACCTCTCTCATTCTATAGTCCCGTCTCCTTTTTGCTACACTGTTAATTCTCAGCCTTTGACCAATTTTCCCTGGGATCCATTGCTTTTCTACTCCTTGTGATTTGATGTGCCCTTGCTGTTCATCACTGTTTATTAGCACAATCATTTTCTACTTACTTCTACAAAATAATTAGCTCCTATCTTTGGGAACAGAAAAAATTTATGGTTAACATTAATGTCCCAACTGAATGATAATGGTAATGCATATTGCTGGGCCAGAATAAGCTGACCCACGTGCTAGCAGCAAATATGAATATAGACCTGTAAATATTTCCCTTTGCTATGCAAACATCCCACATAAGGGCTGTACTAATATGGTATTCAAAAATACTATAGGGAGTGTGAAAAATATTTGGGAGAAGTTGGTTATTTTATTTTACTTAATTTTATTTTATATCCTCTTACTTCTCAAAGAGTCAGCCATGATAACAAACTTCATACAGGGACTTTATGGAAGTACTTCAAATGCACTTCATTTAAGCAGTTTAGTCAGGAAATATTATATTTAAAATATGAGTTAATTTTAAAAAGTCACAATTTTAAACATTGTTAGCACTATTTTCTTCTAAGACTTTATTTGTTTTAATTTTAGAACACCATGAATAAAGTGTTCCTATTCATTTAAATATCTGAGTGAGCCACTTGTAGTAAAAAAATATGATGAGGCATACAATCTTACCTTAATATTACTTCTTATGAGCTTGAAATAAGTTGTTATATATAACATTTTAAATAATAAAGTCCTAATGTTCATAAAAACTAGTTGAGATTGATCTGTTTATTCAAAATCGAATGAAATATGACAGTCATATCTATTTACCCATATTTTTGGACTATAAGATGCACTCCCCCCCCAATTTGGGAGGACAAGGAGGTGCATCTTATAGTTCCAATGTAGCTTACCTGGCTCTCTGTGCGAGGGGGTGAGGGGAGGTGGCAGCCCACATTATTTATGTTATTAAATATCTTACCACATTTTTTGCATCAAATTTTTTTGTATTTTCCTTCTCTAAAACCTTGGTATATCTTATGGTACAGTGTGCCTTATAGTCCAAAAAATTCGGTAATGTATATACATATGTATGTATATTATCTCTTTATTTTTACATTTACATGACTTGAAGGTTAAAATTCTACTTCTGTGAAAGTGACATTTAGATGATTTTTTCTGTAAATAGGTTCACCTTTAAACTATCAGTGAAATTTTATTACCCTAACATATAATAAACATTCTTTCAGTAAGATAATTTACTAAAAATATGTAGACCTGAATCTTATTACTGATACTGAATTTTCCCACCATTCACTCTATCATCCTTTTTTCCCAGTGATATTTATTCTTTTGTTATTCAATTACAGTTTTCCACATCCCCCCCCCACTATTCTCTGCCTCTCTATCCACCCCTACATCCCACATTCAATTGTGCCCCCCTGTTGTCCTTGCCCATGAGTCCTTTATGATTGTTCCTTGACAACCCTTTCTCTTCTTTCCCCTGTTATCCCCTACTGCCTCCCTTCTGGCTACAGTCAGTTTGTTCTTTATTTCCATGACTTTGGTTCTATTTCACTTGATCGTTTGTTTTGTTGAATAGTTTACATTTATAAGTGAGATCATATGGTATTTGTCTTTCACCACCTGGTTTGTTTTGTTTAGCATAATGCTCTTCAGTTCCATCCATGCTGTAGTGAAGGGCACAGGATCCTTCTTTCTTTCTGCTGTATAGTATTCCATTGTGTAAACACACCACACTTTTTTGATCCACTTTTTTTTAAAGAATTTATTTATTTATTTTTAGAGAGGGAAGGGAGGGAGAAAGAGAGAAACAACCCCCTCAATGTGCGGTTGCTGGGGGCCGTGGCCTGCAACCCAGGCACGTGCCCTGACTGGGAATCGAACCTGCCACACTTTGGTTCACAGCCCACACTCAATCCACTGAGCTATGCCAGCCAGGGCAAAGATTTTGTTTATTTATTTTTAGAGGGAGAGGGAGAAACATTGTCCCACAACCCAGGAATGTGTCTTGACTGGGCATTGAACTTGTGCCCTTTTGGTTCCCAGGCTGGTGCTCAGTCCACTGAGCTACACCAGCAAGGGCTGGATCCACTGTTTACTGATGGGCACCTAGGCTGCTTCCAGCACTTGGCTATTGTAAATTATGCTGCTATGAACATAAGGTACATAAGTTATTTTGAATTGATGTTTCAGGGTTCTTAGGGTATAATCCCAGCAGTGGAAAGCTGGGTCAAAAGACAGTTCCATATTCAATTTTTTGAGGCAGTTCCATAGTATTTTCCACCATGGCTGAACCAGTCTGCATTCTCACCATCAGGGTACTAGGGTTCCTTTCTCTCCACAACCTTGCTAACAGTTATTTGTTGATTTGTTTATGATGGCCATTCTGACCACAGTGAAGTAGTATCTCATTGTGGTTTTAATTTGCATCTCTCTGAGGGTTAGTGATGCTGAGCATCCACTATATTGTCTTTATACTTGACTGCTACCATCTTTTAAATCATGAATATATTCATCAGAAAAACTAGTAGTCAACATGAGTTAGTGCAAAGTTTCTGCTAGTCAGCAGTCTTGAATATACTTTCAGAGAGATTGAATCTAATTTTAATCTTAAATGGTCTCAGTTGGTATAGGGCTTACTTTGTATATCAATAAATTATATTAAACTTTTAAGTCCCCTATTATTTCTTTTACATGAGTTTAAAATAACACAATTGACCTACTAGATATCTGACTTTTACTTTCCTCTAGAGGGCTGAATATGAAATTGATTTTTATAACAAGATCAGGGTAACATACATATTCTAAGTTGGTATTTTACAGTGAAATAATGAAACATAGACTCTAAGAAATATTTTGTATATAGTATGTCTATTATTATTTATGGGGAAACCAAAACATCTAAACATTTTCTTTGTCATAATTTAAAATCAACACAAGATGTAAAGAAAATGCATGAAGAAAAGGGTAAGTTGTACAAGTTTATATTTTTTCAATTACAATATATAAATAAAAATTAAAAATACTAATAAGTTGCATGTTGCAACACTTGATTTTATGCATTTTGAAATTATGCCAGAATAGTAATAGTTAAGTAAATGATCAAAGTTGCTTATAAAAAGAATGTATATTTAATAAAATTTTTAGTTTTTCTCCGCTGTCACACTGATTTTAAGATCAATTCTGTATGTGTGCATAAGCAAGAGTGCACTTTGCACCTGTACTACATATATGTGTATATGTTTCTGTGCATTTTTATCATACATACTCAATTTTATAGCAGTCTTGAAAAATTATTTGTAATATAGCAGATGCCCAAAGCATAAAACCTGACATGAGTTGTATTTCAACTTAGAATATTCTCCACAAGACAATTTTGCTGCCATATCAATCATGAGGAAAGAGCAAGCTATTTACAAAGTAATATTTTTAAGCCTATCAGAAAACTGAGGTCACAGACATACAATTAAACTGCTTTCCAAAAAGTGATAGTTATTCTAAGAAAGAGAAGACATGTGAACAATTTCACAATTGATTGAACACAGGAAGAAGAGAAAAGGTGGGATCATCCAGGTGGATTTAAAAAAAAGTGTATCAGCTAATATTTTAATAAATTCTTAAAAGTCAAATATGGATTTTGTGTCATTTTGAAAGTGCTGAGAGCCTCTCATCCCAGAAAGAAGGGAAGCTGACAGTTTCTCATAACTCTTCTACAGGCATTCTCTTGGAGATCATGAGGAAGATTAGGGCAAGAGAAAGGAGGGAAGATCTTAAGTGGTATAAAACTACAAATGATTAGCTGCTTGTGTGTGGGGAAATGAGCAAAATGCTACTTCTTGTGTGATTCCCACATGAAATATAGCAAAAATTTTAATGTTCTGGGATAGGGATCACAAACCCTCCAACTCCAGTATCCATACGATTTATTTCCTCTGGGGAACAGGTTAAAAAAAAAAAAAGCAAAATGACCAGAGGAGAGATAAGAATTATTATCCTCTTCAGGTAAGAATTTTAAAACACAAAATAGATATATGCTATAGCTGAGGCAAAGATGGGATTCTCCACTGCATAATCTGACAGATGTATAGGGTACTCCTTCCCACAGGAGGTATGAGAATCTGGAGAAGGCCTCATCTTTTTTAAGCACATAGGCCAGACTAAGCCTGAAGTCTGACAAGAAAAACACAGTATTACAAGTCAAACATTGAATATCAAATATCATTAAACTACCTCATGGGAATAAGACAAAAGAAAACAGTTGAGATAATAGCTATGAATGTTCCAAAATTAAATAAGAAAAAAAAGAAAAAACAAGGAGGAAAAAACAAACCAAAATCCAAGGTGCTTAGAGAAGATAAAACAGGAATAAAATAATGCATTCAAGTAATAACATAGTTAAACTGTAGATGAGCAGAGATAAAGTGAAAATAGCCCTCAATGGAACCAGAGAAATAAGAATTATAATATGGACAAAAGCAAAAATAGTTGCAATGGTCTTTTCTTCAGAAAACATGTAAGCCCACAGACAATGAAGCAGTAATTTGAAAGTGATGAAAGAAAAAGTAATGAAAATCATCCAAATCACAATTGTATATCTGTTAAGAGACTTTCCAGTGAAATAGAAATGTTAAAAAAAAAAACAGAAGCTGTAACAATTTATGTCCAACAAAATTATGTTGAAAAATTTAAAGAAAATTCTCCCAGTTGATAGGATATAATAACTGTTGGGAATCTACATGCTTGAGGATAAAAACAAAGAATGTTAAAATAGTAAAACTTCAGATAAATGTAAAAGACTTCCTAAAAACTCAACTCAAAATACAATTGAGAAAGAAGTAACAATGCATTAGAATGGAAAACATACATAAAATGTTTATTTCTATTTATTGTTGTAAAAATATATTATAACACTAGCACTACACATAAAAAGAAAATGGAAGTATATTTTTGTAGGAACCTTGTACCAGATATGCTATATTTATATAATGTATTGTGTAAATATAAGCTATGAGAAGTTATGTATGCATAGTATAAATGTTGGAGAAATCACAAAATATTTTTAAAAAGCTATCACATAATACCAATAGTAGAGATGAATGACACTGTTTTTAAAAATCTTTGAATAATCCTAAGTCATTTAAAAAGCAAAAAGAAATCAAGAAATAACTTTAATATAAGTCAATTTAATTTATGTAATTGCCCTAGTTAAAGTTGTGATATTGGATAAAAAAGCAAGTCCAGCTTTGTGTTGTCTACAAGAAAACCACCTTAAAAATAAAATGGAAAATGATAGTAAAATGAAAAAAACACAAAACAAAATTTTTAACCAATAGAGAGCTAGAGTCTATATTAATATCAGATAAGTATACTTTTATAAAAGAGGTAACAAGGGACACATTATATAATAAAAAATGGGTCAATAGATCAGGAAGAAATAATAATCTAACAGGTATAACAAGAGAGCTTCAGGATATATAAAACAGATAAAATAGTTAGAGCGGAGAGAACTCACACTTATAATTGGAAACTTCCAAATACTGTCTTAATATGACAGGACAGACACCCCTCAAAATGGAGCATATTTATAAAAATGTCGTGTGCTTATTCTTACATGTTTAAACTTCAGGTACCTTCAAAATACTCTCCATTCAATGCAATACACCTGTCAAGATGTTTTTCTCCACCTCTCAAAAATTTACAAACTCATCAAATTGATGCCTTTTAGTGCCTTTTCCATTTTTTTGTTTCACCTCTTCCCAATCGGCAAAATTTTTCCCTTTGAGGACTTTTTGCTTCCAGAGAAACAACAACAAAAAAAAGTCGCTCAGGGTGGAATCAGGTGAATAGGGACGGTGGGGCACAAGGGTTGTGAAATTTTTGGTCAAAAATTGCCAAACACTCAGCACCCTGTGGGCAGGTAGACTTGTAAATCACCCATCATAAAATGGGCAAAAGCACTGAGTCTTCAAAAAAAAATTCACTAAGGCTGAACACAGCCTCTCACAACCCCACCAGCTAGTACACTGATACAGATGGGTTCCTAGAACCCTCACCTAGTGGGGAAAGCCTGTACTACAAGAGGCCCATCCTCCAGAAGATAATCCAGAAGAAAATGATACAGATGATCTGAACAACACTATCAATTTAACAAAACATCCCATCCAATGGTAGCACCAGCACAGTATGTAAATTTTTCCACAAGCATGCATGATCTTCACAAAGATAGACCATCAAAAACTTCACCACAAGTAAAATTATAATCATATAGCCCAGACTGGTGTGGCTCAGTGGATTGAGTGCCAGCCTGCAAACTAAATAGTCACCGGCTCAATTCCCAGTCAGGGCACACGCCTGGGTTGTGGGCCAGGTTCCTGGTGTGGGGTATGCAAGAGGCAACCACACATTGCTGTTTCTCTCCTTCACTTCCTCCCTTCCATCCTCTCTCTCTAAAAATAAATTAAATAAAGTATTTTTTAAAATGTTCCTCTTCAAAAAATTATAATCATATAATAATATCCTTAAACTAGAAAATGTTAAAAAATTAAACTGAAAATCAAAAATTAAAAAAAACCTAGAAATCAAAAATAAATTTCTAAATTCCTGGAGTCAAAGAAATAACAAGCAAGGAAAATAGAAAATATTTGAAGTGAAGAAAAATAAAACCAAACATAATTATTTGTGAGTTACACAGTTATAGTCATTCTCAGTTGAAAATTCATGGAATCAAATGATTGTGTAACACAAGAAAAAAGTATTTAAATCAATTATCTAAGCTTAAACACTACAAAATAGAAAAGTAAATCGATGTTAGGGAACAATTTAATATAGCAAATTAATAAATTTAACATAAAAATGCAGATTTTATTTAATTAAAACTACAAAACATTTGTAACTGATTAAAGCTGAACTAAACACATGGAGAGAGCTAAAGCAGATACATACACTGAAAGACTTTGATTTAAAGAGTCAGTGTAATCATCATTAATATCCTGAAAGTGTTATTTTTTTTGTAGAATTAACAATCTGACACTAAAAATTTATATAAAAATTCAAATTATAACATAAAAATGGACAAATACAAATTTGAAAACCTCATCAGAATTTAAGACACACTATAAAGCTGGCATAACTCAATGTATAGGATTATAGATAGATATGTAGATCAATGCAATAGCATAAAGAGACCAGAGATAGGTAGAGAGAGACAGAGGAAAAAATCTCAACAGGTAAATATATATGGTCAACTGCTTTTTGACAAATTTGCCAAGTTAATAAATAGAAAAAAAAAACAAAGATTTTTATAGCAATACGATAGAGAAAGGAAGATCTTTTTTAGCAAACAGTACTAGAAAAATGAGATATCCATATGAAAATAACTTGTCTTTTACCTTTATCTCATACCTTTAAGAAAAATAATTCAAAGTAGATTATGGTCCAAAATCATGGGCTAAAATGATAACTTTCAATCACAAACAGAAGAGAATATGTTTGCCATTCTGGGATAGGTAAAGATTTCATTGAAACATTCTAAAAATATTAAAGGTATGCTACATATGGCTAAAGCATTTGGAAAGCACATATATCTGTCAAAAATTTTGTACAATCAAGAAGACAACTTAATTTTTAAACTAGGGAAAAATTAGAGTAGACGAATGACTAAAGAAAGACATTATAAAGAAGCACATGAAATACGCTCAATGTCCTCGTTTTTTAGAGAAAGGCACATTGAAACCACAGCGATATCACTACAAAGATTCCATTATAGATAAAATGAAAATGATAAATGATAGGTAGATGATAAATACAAATAGATGGATTGATAGATAAACAATAAACAGTGGGTGTTTATTTTTGCACAAGCACATTGACAAATAGCTTGACAATTGCTTATGAAATTAACCTTACATGTTTAATGTGACAAAGTAATTCTACTCACAGATATTTACACAATAAATATAAAAATATAGCCCTGTCTGGTGTGGCTCAGTGGATTCAGTGCTGGACAGTGAACCAAGGGGTCACTGGTTCAATTCCCATCCAGGGCACATGCCCAGGTTGTGGGCCAGGTCCCCAACAGAAGGTGCATGAAAGGCAACCACATATTGATGTTTCTCTCCTTCTCTTTTCCCCTCTCTTCCCCTCTCTCTATAAATAAATAAATAAAATCTCTTTCTCTCTCTCCCTCTCTCTCTCTGCACCAAAATGTGTATAGCAGCTTTCTTCATGACTACCAAATTCTTTAAATATCACTAAAGCCAATCAACTGAAATAATGATGAACATATTGTGGTACATCCAATAAAAGAAATAGTGTTAATCATAAATTGATGAACACCCCTCACCAAATGGAGAAATTTTAAAAATTATGTGTGATTGAAAAAAGTGGACTGAGAAAGTCATGTTATTTGTTTCGATAATAATGGGGAGGGGAAGGGAAAAGACAACAGACTTTGTGTATGTGTGTGTGTGTGTGTGTGTGTGGTAAAAGTTTATATACTGACATTTGTATTGTTTACCTTACTGTATAAATTTGCCAAGACCCACCAACCATATACCTAGCAACTGTGATTCTTTTTGTCTGTAAATCATATATCAATAAACTTTTAAAACAAAATTAAAAGTTATAAGAAATAATTTTTAAAAAGCAGTTATGAGCCCTGGCTGGCATAGCTCAGTGGATTGAGTGCAGGCTGAGAATCGAAGTGTCGCAGGTTTGATTCCCAGTCAGGGCACATGCCTGGGTTGCAGGCCATGGCCCCCAGCAACTGCACATTGATGTTTCTCTCTCTCTCTCTTTCTCCCTCCATTCCCTCTCGAAAAATAAATAAAATCTTAAAAAAATAAAAAATAACATTAAAAAACAGTTATGGAGTTTATAGGGGCATATAGGCTGTTTCATTTTTTGAGGGTAGCTCTGTTAGTATATTTTCCCTGCCCATATTTCCCTGCCCATATCCAGTCTCTTCTGGGAGGTATGACTCAGGCATATTTGGGGTACACTTCCTGAAACTTTGGGTTGGGAAGAAATAAACCCATTTTATGATAATCTTTAATGGTACCTAGAATCCCCACAAATTCAGAGGCTGCAGAATTTAGCAAGCTAATTTCCTTAGACACTATTAAAGTTAATGAAGAAAAGACAAGAGGAATTGGAAGGATTTATAGGGAACAAATTACTAAGAACAACAGCTTCACTTAACCAAGGAGGCAAAAAATCTGTACTCAGAAAACGACAGAACACTGAAGAAAGAAATTAAGGAAGATACAAACAAATGGAAGCATATACTGGGTTCATGGATTGAAAGAATTAACATCATTAAAATGTCCATACTACCCAAAGCAATCTATATATTCAACACTTCTAATTAAAATACCAATGACATATTTTACTTATATAGAACAAATATTTCAAAAATGTCTATGAAACCAAAAATAACCCTTAATAGCTTCAGCAATTTTGAGAAAGAAGAACAAATAGGAGGATTACAACACCTGATATCAAACTATAGTATAAGGCCACTGTAATCAAAACAGTCTGAAACTGGCATAAAAATAGATACATAAATCAATGGAAAAGAATAGAGAGCTCAAAAATAAACCCTAATTTCTATGGTCAATTAATATTTGACAAAGAGGTCAAGAGCATAGAATGGAGTAAAAATAGCCTCTTTAGCAAATAGTGTTGGGAGATCTGGACAGGTACATGAAAAAAAAAGAAATGAAACTAGACTACCACCTTACCCCATACACCAGAGTAAACTCAAGATAGATAAAAGACTTAAATATATATCATGACACCATGAGTGTCCTAGAGGAAAACATAGGCAGTAAAACTTCAGATATCTCAAGCAGCGATATTTTTTGCCAATATATCTCCCGGGGCAAGAGAAATAAAGGAGAAAATAAACAAATGAGACTACATCAAATTAAAAAGCTTTTATATGGCTAAATAAACCATCATCAAAAGGAAAAGGAAACTAATTGTATGGGAAAACATATTTGCCAGTTATACCTCAGACAAGGGTTTGATCTCAAAATATATAATGAAATCATAAGAATCATAAGACTCAACTACCAGAAAGACAAATAATCCAATTAAAAATGGGCAAAAGACCTTAATAGACACTTCTCCAAGGAGGATGTACAGGTGGCCCACAGACATGTGAAAGGATGCTCAACATCATTAGCCATCAGAAAGGTGAAAATTAAAACCACAGTGAGATACCACCTTATACCAGTTAGGGTCAGAATGGCCATCATTAACATAACAACAAACAACAAGTGCTGGTGAGGATGTGGAGCAAAGAGAATCCTAGTGCACTCTTGGTAGAAATGTAGACTGGTAATAGCCACTGTGGGAAACAGTATGGAATTTCCACAAAAATCTAAAAGTGGAACTGCCTTTTGACCCAGGAAGTCCATAGTTCAGATATACCTTAAGAATCCTGAAACACCAATTCAAAAGAACCCATGCATTCCTCTATGTTCATAGCAGCACAATTTACAATAGCCAGGTGCTGGAAGCAGCCTAGGTGCCCATCAGTAAATGAGTGAATCAAAAAACTGTGGTAAATTTACACAATGGAATGCTATGCAGCCAAAAGAAAGAAGGAACTTCTACCTATCCTGATGGCATGCATGGAACAGGAGAATATTATGCTAAGCAAAATAAGCCAGATGACAAAAGACAAATTCCATTTGATTTCATCTGTAAGAGGAACCTAATGAACAAAATTAACAAACAAGCAACAAAGGACTAGAGGCATGGAAAAAGGGAACAGAGTCACGGCGACCAGAGGGAAGGGGAAAGGGGGTAAAGGTGTAAAGAAGAGGAAGGAACTAATCAAGGAACATGTATAAATGACCCATGCACATGGACAACAGGGTTGGGACTGACTGTAAGAGGAGGGGATGGGCTGGGCAGAGCAGAACAAAGGGGGGGAAATTGGGATGACTGTAGTAGAACAATAAAATATTGAATAAAAATAAATAAAAACAACAGCTCCATCTCAGAATACAGCAATGAAAATATAACAGTTTATGCTTGCAATATGTCATGTGTGCTATTTCATAAAATTTGACAATGATGATAATGTGAATCAAACAATAAATTCACCTAGGTCTATTATGTATATTACATCCAAAACTGTTTTGGTGAAAGCTTTTCTTTATATTTTAGAATTATCTTCTGTTTATCCTTCAGCATAAGATATATTATAAAACTGAAATTCACTTTGAATGGAGAGTTATTTGTTATATTGTAAAATATAGCTAGAAATCAGATTTTATCTACGAGTAAAGGAAGTCCCTATAGCTAATATATTTTACATTTTCCTGAATATGAACATGTACTTATTTTTCCCATTAGATTTAGAAATTCATATCAGGATGATAAAATAAATTTGTGTTTTCTTCTTCTTTTCCTCCTTAAACATAGTAAATTTTATTGATTTCTTTGAAATACCTGAAGCCTCAGACAAGTACAACACTTACTCCAATTTAACATACCTCCACATTCTATCTTTACAAAAATGAATATATTTTGTAATAAGTAAGTAATATTAACAGACAAAACACAGGTAATTATCACACTGTGTCAAAATAATAAAAGAAGACTTTAAGTACTTTTTTGTCTTGAAAGTTTTCATACTAAGATTAAGGTCTAACACTTTCTTCAGATTTCAGATATATCTATCCTCTAAGGCAGACTATAATTTATAGCCTACTTGCATTCTAAGACTTGTTTATCATTACTTACAAAAAGCCTGCAACATTATTTTCCCATCTAAACAATGGTATTATATAATGGTTGATTTCCTAAGCTTAACTCCCATGCTCGTTTACCATTATGTAATTGAAATACTGTATTTAAAATTGAAAAGAATACAAAAATTAAAATTAAAATTAAATTTTTCCTGGTAAAGTAGTGTGAAAGTCACTCACTCTCAAAGACTTCTAATTAAATTGACTAGAAGTACACTTTCCTGTGTATGTAGTGAAGTATGTACTATGTGATATACAATTTTTATTGGGTCACCATTGTTTGGACCTGCTTGGAGATCTGTATTAACAGCTCCTTTAGAGGACTGCCAGTATCAGATCTGACATGTCACTGTTCTTATGACAAGGAAAAGCTAAACAATCTGAAACCCTGTGGCCTTTCTAAGACCCATCAGATAATTGATGTAGCTGGACAAGCCACTACATGACATCTTGAAAGATAGGCACACTCGGAAAGATACAAATCCATAGATTTTTTTACCAGCATCAGAAGCTGCTAGAATCAATACAATGATAAGAAAACATAAATGGTAATTTCCCAGCTCTGGCTGGTGTAGCTCAATGGACTGAGTGCAGACCTGCAAACCAAAGGGTCACCAGTTCAGTTCCCAGGCTGGGCATATGCCTGGGTTGTGGTCCAGGTCCCACGTGTTGATGCGTCTCTCCCTCTCTTTCTCCTTCCATCCCCCTCTCTCTAAAAATAAATAAATATAATCTTTTAAACATGGTAATTTACCAGAATTTCTGTAGGCTGAGGTTAGAATAGTGTGAAAGGGAGAAATTCCTGGGTCCCACTCTCATAAGTGGATCACTATCTATATGCAGAATTTTACATAGTGATTCTCAACAGTTTCTCATGTGAGGATCCAGGAAAGATTCTTTTCTGGCCCTGGTCAGGGTGGTGAAGAGGGGGAAGGTAACAATCTGAAAAACTGTCCAAACCCTTCTTCCTGTAAAGCTTATAATCTTGAGAAGAATAAATTCCCCAGAAAAAATTCTGAAGTCTTACTCTAACTTGAAAAAAGAAATTCTTCCCTTGATTCAGCCTTCTTATATTACCAAAGTGATGAAAAATTAGTAAAAGACAAATTTTCAGAAAATGGTTGTAAATGCTGCTCTTAGTAAACAGAACAGATGTCTGGGGGGACAAAAACCTGTATTGGAGGAGGGACACATGCACTTGTGAAAGACACACACCAAGCAATGTCTCATGACAAAACTGAGACAAAATCTTAGAATTATAGAATACTCCCTTCCCTAACTCCTGCCACCATACCACATGAACCTTCAGGATTCTAAATACAAATTACAGCCAAAATAGATGTCAGACACACTTTCTGTTATGATCTATGTATTGGGAAGCCTTAAAACATAAGATGACAAAAAATAAAAACCATAAAAAATTTGATGTCTATTGTACCTATACCAACAACCTAAACCAATATAGCCCAACTCCTAGTCTGATTAATATAAATCCTAACAGTGAAGGCCTATTTATTTATGAACTTGAAAATAGAGCATTAGAAACTTCCTAGAAGAGACATATGAATTTAAAAAAAAAGAATTGAACATTTGAGAACAAATAATTGGTATATTAGAAAGAGAAGAGAGAGGGAAAAGTTGGGAAATATATGAGATATTATGACTAAGTACCTTACTAAATTAATGACAGGTACTAAAACCTAAATTCAAAAATCTCAGAGAACCTCAAGCAAGAATAACAACATCCAACAAAGGAAGCAAGCTAACAAACAAACAAAAAAAAATAGGCTTATATACAAAATGCAGGGAAAAAAAAAGAAAAATATTAAAGATTAAAAGAAAAACCCTTACATATAGGAAAAGAAGCAGATAAGAATTTCAGCAGATTTACCATAAAAAAACATGCAAAAATGGGGTGTGTTGACACATTTCACATGTTAAAAGGAAAGAAAAAATACCTAGAAATCTATATCCAATTTATATTCAGTGAAATTATCTTTTGAAATTGAAGAAAAAGTAAAGGTTGAGAAGTAACAGTGAAGTAATTTTTTAAAGACTTGATCTGAAAGAAATTTTAAAAGTTCTTCAGGGAGGAAAAATGATACAGGTCAAAAACCTGGGATCTCAGAAAGTAGAATAAATTACAAACCTATAAATGAAAACAAAATAAGCCTTCTTATGTTTCTTATTTTTGTTCATATGAAAGACAATTGCTTATTTAAAACAATCTAATAACAGTATATGAGGTATGCATAATCTATGGATAGTTGATACAAATGATAGTGAGGTCATAAGGTGTGAGAGGAAGGAATTGAGGATACTTCTTGAAGGCAACTGAGGAGTTTGGATCCTGATTAAAAAACCTCTGGGTGAGTTTTCAGGCCTGACTATAGGAAATTACAAATGCTTTACCTGTCATGCCTTACAGAGGTTTGCTGCCCTCCCCACACCAGGCTTGGTGAATAGTCCTTATTTTGCAGCCCCTGAAGAAATTGCAGTCAAGGCCCGAGGCCCCCTGGATAACAATGCTCTTAATATATGCAGATTTCGAGTCCCAGCACCTTCATTCCAAGATCTTGGTACAAGACTTCCCCTTGTGCTTAGGTCTTCTTTAGACTTTTTTGCTGTGTCCACCTTATAGGGAGTGAAGGGAATAGGAAACCATGAAGACGCTTTTCCCAGTTCTGACTCAGTACTTAACTTTTACACTCTCAACCCTTCCCTCTAGCCCTCCCCAACATCAGGTTGCATAAAAGTACCAGAATCTTTTTGTTTGGTTTCCTTTAACAGTGAGGTAACCCCAATATCTGCAACTTCCCCTTGACTAGTCTGCTGTCCCATGGAGAAAATGGAAAACAAGGGGGTTGGGTGTCCTTGGTTTTGGCCTCTTCCTGACTTCCAGTTGCAGGAAATGATTAAATACTTAACATCCTCAACTCTTTTTGTTTTCTTGCTTGTTGCTTGAATTGGCTCTAACAGCTGACAGCTCAGCTTTCTCTCACACAGCTCAGCTGAGTTCCTGCACCACACAGAAAGTGTTATAGTAAAATGTGATGGCACACATACATTATTTAAACACATATTGTAAATTAAATTATAGGACAACTAAAACATTTTTTTCTGAAAAAAGAAGTTTAAATAATACACAAAGAGAAAATATGACATAGCATAAAAGAAAAAGAGAATTTGAAACCTCTTTACTTTAAATGGATAGATTTAACAAGAAGAAAATCAGTGAAAATAGAGTTGATTTGAACAGATTCCTTGAATTAGCATTTATAGAAGAATCCATTCAACAACAGAAGACACATTTTTCTAAAGCACACATAAAAGATTTGCTGATTTGACCACATTCAGGCCATAAACAGAACTATCTGGCCAAGCTGAAAATAAAGCCCTAGCGCTTCCACCCTTTTGGCCCTTTTGGGAATTGTAGACCACACAGCCCTACCTTTAACCACTACAGGTACCCAGCCGGTCTCACTTTCCTGATTTATTAAACCATTTTGTATCTGCATGGGAGTCAATCCTGATCTCCTTATGAGAGTAATTAGCCTTTTTATTCTTTCTTGGTGCATGTGTGGTGTCATCCGTTTCCACACCCAAGCCATATGCATATGTCCGTCTGATTTATACACATTAAAAGTAAATGTAGAATAAAACACAATGAACCATAGCAGGTAATCAAAAATACTATAATAAAGGCTTTAATGTTTAGTTTAGTTCAAAATAATATACAATTGAATATGTTTTGTGCTATTATATATTCTCTAATGAGAATTATATTCTATTTTTTGATACATTTAAATTAGACAAGCTTATAGTTCAGTTTAAGAGTAGACAATTTTTTCTAAGTCATTGAATCTTTTCAGATACTGTTGACCTGCTCTTCCTGTCTTGGGTCTGTGTATTTTTCCACCACCCACTGTTTCCAAGATATATAAGAAAATCTATCTGTAAATCTGAAAATAAAAATCTTTCTCACCCAACACAGATGTCTTTGAAAACCTCACAGAAAAGCAAATGAAAAAAGAGACAGGGGTTCTTCTTTACTTCTCTCTCATCCCCTCTGTTTGATACTCTTTGCTTATGGCTTGGATTTATTTTGGCCTTGGTTTGTGATCACATGCTAATTTGCACAGCTCAAGTAACCCAGATGAAACATATAGCTACCTATGGAGGTGAGAGCACATTCTTTAGACACACTAATAGTTTATCTATCCCCAGGACCAACTTTCTGACACAGCAGGCAGTAGGAAACTTAACTTATTTATAATACAAGTGTTTCTTGAACTTTGTGTCTTGACATCATGTGGCTCTCTCTTATTTCATAGCTGTTATGTCCTAATAGTTATAGTAATCCCAGCAAAGAGAAACAGCTCACAAAAATTACTTTTTTGATAAAAATATATTTGGCAGAAGTTTGTAGAATGTATGGCATTTTTGTATTAAGCACAACTTAGATGCAGTATATATTCCACATTTCATTTATTTTGTCAAAAGTTGCACTACTTTGGGTACTAGTTTTTGATTAATATCTTCTGGAAAAATAAAGATTTTCTTTCACATCAACTGAATAATATTCTTAAGAGCATACCTTGTACCCCAGCCATTACCTTTCCCTCATGTATGTTTGCAAGTAAATATAAAACAAAAATCAGTTTGCCAGTGACTTTTAAATTTTCATTTAGAAGGAAGGGATATTCATTTAGGGAAAGTATATTTGAATTTATTATATGAGACATATTTTGTAATGAATATACTAAATAATTCTGCTAGTATAATCAGGTCTATACCCTTTCAATGAAAGGGAGTTGATTTTTTTCTTACATATTATTTACTTATTTTTAGAGAGAGGTGAAGGGAGGGAAAGAGGGCTAGAAACGTCAATGTGTGGTTGCCTCTCAGATGGCCCTCAAAGGAGACCTAGCCCTAACCCAGGCATGTGCCCTGACTGGGAATCTCACCAGTGACCCTTCAGTTCCCAGCCTTCACTCAATCCACTGAGCTACACCAGCCAGGGCTAGGAGTTGATTTTTTGATGAAGAAACTGTTACAACTTCACTTTACAATCTTGCTTCCTTCAGTGGAAGTATTCAGCATCTCCATTCCTATTATCCCTTGCCCTATGCTATAACAGTCCCACCTAGGTCAAAAACAGAAGCATCAATATTATTCAGGGTAGTCAGATTTCATATAGTGAAATAACACTTTGAAGTGACTTTCACATAGTGTTTTTGTGGGAAGTTGATACCTTAACAAATATTAGTACAAATGTAATAAACAAAATTTAAAATGTCATCTTTTTCACATACGTAGCAGAATTCATATTTTGCCTTTTCTCCTTTTTAGTCATGTTTCAAACAATGACACTTTCTTATTCTCCTGGGGTCTTAGAAAAGTGTGTTGTAACTTCTGCATTAAGCAGCAACGGTTACAATTCCTTGATGCCAGGCACTCCTTTTATTCCTCCTCAAAGGCTTTATTTATCACTCAAAAGTTCTTCATACTCATGGGAACAGTCAGAGTAAGTTTTTATATAAACTGAAGCTTTCCAAAAATATTAGCTGTTTTAATCATTGGCCAATTATTTAATGATTAAAGGAAATTCATCAAATGAAATTATTTGATCAAAAATTCACATTAGGACAATGAAAAGTGAGACTAGGTATTGATTTTACTGACATGCACTATCCATGTTTCTTTTCCCATACATGGTTCTTTGATTACTTTATGTTCATCTGCCACTGAGAGTCTATATTCATATAGCATAATGTTTTATATACTGCAATTAAATGATAATTTTATTATAATGTCTTCCTTAAATAGATCGTACTACTACAAAAGGAAGAACAGAGAGAGCTAACATGGCATTCATTTTTAAAAATCTAGTGCCTAGCATATGATCACAATTCTCAAACCTCACTCAATAACTGATTGGTAGACTAAATGCACATGCTGTGTTAATGGCACTTGTTGTAATATATATATTGGAATGAAATTAATGAAATAAGTTAATTAAATGCTACATGTAATCAGCATATATTAATCTAGAGTCCCACAAAAATGCTGTAATTTAAATCATTCTATTTATTTTCCACCTACAATTTAACCTTTTATTATTTTACTACAATAGTGCCACTATAATAACAAATAACAAATTATCAAAGTGTCCCTTCTGGTGTTTTTTTAATTATTGTTATTCAGGTACAGTTGTCCCAATATTTTCTCATTGCTCTACACTGCCCCTCCCCCTCCTCCCTCTTCACAGTCAAACATCACCCCATTATCCCATACCTGAGGCCTCTATTCAGGTTCCTTAGCTTGACACTTCCCCTTCTTCCCCCACTGCCACCCTGTTATCCCCCCCTCCTCTGATCTCTGTCAGTTTGTTCTTTTTTTTTAAGATTTTATTTGTTTATTTTTAGAGAGGGAAAGGAGGAAGATATATATAGAGAGAGAGAGAGAAACATCAATGTGTGGTTGGTGGTGGCTATGGCCTGCAACCCAGGCATGTACCCTGGCTGGGAATCGAACCTGGGACACTTTGGTTCCCAGCCTGCCCTCAATCCACTGAGCTGCACCAGCCAGGGCTTGTTTGTTCTTTTTTTAATATATTTTATTGATTATGTTATTACAGTTATTGCATTTTTTCTCCCCTTTATTCCCTTTTGCCCTATATGCTCCCACCATCATTCCCCCACCTTAGGTCATATCCATGGGTCATACATATAAGTTTGGCTTCTCCATTTCTCTTAATCTCTCCCTGTCTATTGCACCTACCACTTAAGCTTCTTACTCCCTGTACCTTTTAATCCATTCTCCCCATCCCCTTCCCTGCTGATAATACTCCACATGATCTCTATTTCTGTGAATCTGTTCCTGTTCTGTTTGCTTGCTTAGTTCATTTCTGTTTTTGCTTTTCAAGTTTGGTTGTTAATAGTTGCCTGTTTGCTTTCATTTTACTGTTTGTATTTTTGATCGTCTTCTTTTCTTAGATAAGTCTCTTTGACATTTCATATAAGGGCTTGATGATGCCGAACTCCTTTAACTTGACCTTATCTGGGAAGCACTTTATAGCCCCTTCCATTCTGAATTATAGCTTTGCAGACAGAGTAATCTTAAATATAGGTTCTTGCCTTTCATGACTGTGAATACTTCTTTCTAGCCCCTTCTTGCTTGATTTCTTTTGAGAAATCAGCTGATTGTCTTATGGGAACTCCTTTGTAATTAACTCTCTCCTTTTCTCTTGCTGCTTTTAAGATTCTCTCCTTATTTTTCATCTTGGGTAATGTAATTATGATGGGCTTCAGTATGTGCTTCCTTTAGTCCAACATTTTTGGAACTCTCTGAGCTTCCTGGACTTCCTGGAAGTCTATTTCCTTTGACAGATTGGATAAGTTCTCCATTATTCTTTCAAGTATGTTTTCAATTTCTTGCTCTTCCTCTCCTCCTGCTGGTACCTCTATGCTTTGGATGTTGGAATGTCTAAAATTATCCTGGAGGTTCCTAAGAATCTCCTCATTTTTTTGAATTCTTGTTCTCTTCATTCTGTTCTGGTTGAATGTTTATTTCTTCCTTCTGCTCCAAACCGCTGATTTGAGTCCTGGTGTCCTTCCATTTGCTGTTGGTTCCCTGTACATTTTCTTTTATTTTGCTTTTCATAGCCTTCACATTTTCCTCTGTTTTGTGACCATACTCAACTATTTCTGTGAGCATTTTGAGTACCAGTGTTTTGAACTGTGCTTCTGATAAGTTGGCTTTCTCTTCATCACTTAGTTGTGTTTTTTCTAGAGATTTGATCTGTTCTTTCATTTGGGCCACATTTTTTGTTTTGGTTGCCTGCTACGTAGTGAAGGGCTAAGCCTTAGATATTCACCTGGGTGGGGCAAACCACGGAGATGCTTTGTGGCAGTGTATGTAAGGGGCGGGGGGTGTCCAAGAGGGAATAATGCCACTTGCTCAGCTCTAGGCTGGCTTTCAGTCACTTTCTCTGCTACCCACAGACAAATTGGACCTTTGTGGTGCTGATTCCTGGGTTGATAAGTTTGTGTATGCTCTAGAACTCTGTGGTTCTCTCCAGCTAACTCTCCTGTAAGGCTGGGAGTTTCTCTTGCCACCTCAACTCCCGCAGGTTTTTCAGTCAGAGGTTTTGAAGCTTTCTTTCCCCACACTGGAACCCTGGATTGCATGGTCTGTGTGGCTCCTCAGCTGTTCCTCCTGGTTTATTTGCATTCAAGTGTGGGACCATACACTCTGCCAGCTGCCACTTCACCCAGTCCTCTAGGCACTGCCTTGCCATGAGTCCTCACCACCCCGGCTGCCTGTCTCCGCCCCTTTTACCAGTCTGGCTGAATATTTCTTCTTTAACTCCTTGGTTGTCAGACTTCCATACAGTTCATTTTTCTGTCAGTGTTTTTTTTTTTTTTTTTTTTAATTTGTTCCCTTCCTTCTCTTGGTTGTGTGAGGAAGCAGTGTATCTACCTATGCCTCCATCTTGGCCAGAAGTTTGTCAGTTTGATCTTTATTTCCATATCTCTGGTTCTATTTTGCTTGCTTGTTTGTTTTGTTGATTAGGTTCTACTTATAGGTAAGATCATATGCTATTTGTCTTTAATTGACTGTTTATTTCACTTAGCATAATAGTCTCCGGTTCCTTCCACGTTGTCATTAAGGGTAGGAGTTCTTTCTTTCTGCTGTGTAGTATTCCATTGATAAAATGAATCACAGTTTTTTGATCCACTCACTTAATGATGAGAACTTAGGCTATTTTCAGCACTTGGCTATTGTAAATAACACTGCTCTAAATAATGAAGTGCATAGGTTTTTCTGAACTAGTGTTTCAGGATTCTTAGGATATAATCCCAGCACTGTCATCAGTGGATCAAAAGGCAATTTTATATTTAGGTTTCTGAGGAATTTCCATTCTGTTTTCCACAGTGGCTGCACCAGTCAGCATTCCTACCAACAGTGCACTAGGTTTTCCTTGTCTCCACAACCTTGCTAGCACTTCTTATTTGTTGATTTGTTTATGATGTCCATTCTGACCAAAGTGAAGTGATATCTCATTGTGGTTTTAATTCGCATCTCTCTAATGGCTAGTGATGTTGAGCATTTTTTCATGTTGTTTGTGGACCCTATGTCTGTGGACTCCTTGGAGAAGTATCTGTTCAGGTCCTTTGCCTATTTTCTAACTGGAGTATTTGTCTTGCTGGTTTGCAGTTGTATGAGTTCTTTATGTTTTGGAGATTAAACTATTGTCTGAGGTAACATTGGTAAATATGTCTTCATAGGGTTGATTCCCTCTTCATTTTGTTGATGTTTACTTTCACCATGAAGAATCTTTTTTAATGTGATGTTGTATCACTTTTTTTTCCCTTTATATCCTTTGCTTTAAAACATGTATCAGGGAAAATATTGCTGTGTGAGATATCTGAAATGTTGCTGCCTATGTTTTCCTCTAGGACTTTTATGGTGTCACAACTTATATTTAAATCTTTAATCCATCTTGAGTTTATTTTGGTGTATAGAGTAAGTTCAGGTTCTAGTTTCATTTTTCTGCATGTACCAGTCCATTACCTCTGACTTTCTGTTATTTGAAAGTAATTGCCCATGTGTAATTTCTTTTTCTTTTGCTTTGTTTTATTTGTATTTTGGGGGGCATTTATCTTATTTGATATTCCATGGGATTCCTAAATCTGTGACTCGATATCTAAAATTAATTTGGGGAAATTCTTAGTCATTATTTTTTAAAATATTTCTTCTGTTACTTTATCTCTTTCTTGTTCTTTTTGGAATTTCCATTATACATAAGCTATGCATTTTATTGTCATGTCATAGTACCTGGATACTTGGTTCTATTGTGTTCAGTATGTCTTCTCTTGCTTTTCAGTTTGGGGGTTTCTACTGAGATACAATTAAGCTCAGAAAGTTTTCCTCAGGTGTGCCCAGTCTACCAATAAACCCATCAAAAGAATTTTGTTTTTATTTCTGTTACAGTAATTTTATATCTAAAATGTTTTTGTGGTTCTCTCTTAGGGTTTCTATCTCTCTTTTTACATTGCTCAACTGTTCTTGCATGCTGTTTTATCCATAAGACCCCTAAGCATAGGAGTTATAGTTGTTTAAATTGTTTTTTTGTTAATTCCAACATCCCCGTCATGTCTGGTTCTGATAGCTTTTCTCTCTAAATTGTGTTTATTTTGCTTTGAATATTTTTTCACTTTTTAATATGTTTTATATGTTTTGTAGATCCAGACACAATGGCTGGGTAAAAGAAAGGACTATAAGCAGGCCTTCAGTAATGTGGTGGTGAATTGTGGGGAAAGAGGCAGCATTCTGTGCTCCTATGATTATGCCTCAGTTTTTTAGTGAACCTCTGCCTCTGGATTGTGAACTTCACAAGTGTTTTAATTTTTTTTCTACCCCTACCCATTATGTGGGTGAGGTTGACTACAGTATTTTGGAATTGGGTTTATCCTTTCTTCTAGGTCAGTGAGATTTTGATAATACCCCAGGTTAGGCCCTGCTTAACTGGTTCCCCAGAGGGCAGGCTTTTTGAAAAGGAGAGAGTGCTCTGGTGTATTTCAAAATGGTTCATTTTCTTCTCCCCTGCATGAAACAAGAGGGATTCTCTGGCTTTTATTGTGGAAGCCTGGTTGAACTCTGAGGTAAATCTTACATATCTAGGGCCCCCTTAAATATTCAATCCCCATGGAATTTTTAACTCTCATGGCTGTCCACACTGAGCCTACAGAACTTTGGTAATTATAGTCTGGGTTTTCCTACCTTGGCACTGGTTTTCACTGAAGTTTGGGCTAATGTGCCTCTGCTCTAGTAAGGTGTTATTCTCTTTATTTATCTATAGGTCTGATGTCTCATAAAGGTAGTGGTTTGCTTTATGTCTTCTTCTTTCTTAGGGATTCTGGAAGAGCTGATGATTTCAGCTCGTTTAACTTTTTACTTGTTCAGACAGAGTGGTGGCTTTCAAGCTCCTTATGCACAGAATCAGAAATCTCAGAATTATTATTTATTTAATAGGTGTTCATTAAAATTTTACTGTGTGCCAGTAATCTACTATAAGGGAATTAAATGCAAATAATACAGATATAATTTATTTTATAGGTACATATACTTTACCAAAAGGCAATTGAAAGGACATTTAATAGTACCTAACTTAATTTTATAGATTAAAGAGAGGCAAAACCTAATATTGGCATTGATGAATACCTTCCAGATAGCTGGAATTTTGGTCTTTATAGTCTAATGGGTCTCATAATAACCTTGACAGAAAAAATATATTATACTAGATTGAAATACTGAGAAGCAGCCCTGGCTGGTGTTGCTCAGTGCATTGAGTGCCAGCCTGTGAACTAAGTAGGATGTTAACCCGAGCATGTTTCTCCATTGGGAATCAAACAGGTCCCCAGTAGGGGGTACACAAGTGGCAACCACACATTGATGTTTCTTTCCCTCTCTTTCTCCCTTCTTTTCCCTCTGTCTAAAAACAAATAAATTTTTAAAATGTTAAAAAATGATAATGAGAAGCAAATCATAGTAATGTCAAGTAATTCCTTATAGGAAAGCAAATATAAAGCAAATGAAAAGTTAAATCCCAAAGCTTCAAGCTTTTTTGAGTATAAGTAGATGTTGTGGCTATGCTATAAATGTTTGTCTCCCTCCCAAATCAATATGTTGAAACCTAAGGTTGAAACCTAACTCCTAAGGTGATGATATTACTAGATGGGACATTTAGAAGGTGTTTATGTTGTTATGGTGGCGCCTCAATGAATAGGAATCCTGCCTTATAAAAAAAAGGTTGCAGAGACATCCTTAGCCCCTTCTGTTATGTGAGAATGCAATAAGTAGTCTCACTTGATCATATTGGCCTCCTGATCTCTGATTTTGAGTCTTTGTAACTGTGAGAAATAAATATCTGTAGTGTATAAGATAATGAGTCTGTGGTATTTTGTTATAACATCCTGAATGGACAACGACAGAAGATAACTTGTGCAAGCTTAAGCAAATTGTTTTCATAGCATAGCTTTTTACAGACTTGGATATAGTTCATGAATCTTGATACTATAAATCAATTTTGTATCAGTATTAAATGGAAATAAAGTCCTTAACAGAAAGAAAAGAAATTTCATCTTTGCTATGTTGACATTGAGGTTCTCTACTGGACCTCAGGCAACTTATTAATATGCTGTTTTTGTGTGTCCACTTACTGTATAATAAACTGGATATTAACAATGACCGCCCCATGCAGATAGTTTATGTGATTCAGCCCATAAATTTCTGTTAAATGCTCAGAAGACAGAAAAAAAACATATAAAAGTAGTAGAAATAAATCCTGAATTATATTTTCTCATCAGGAATGGAGATTTTATGGTATATATCCTATACAAATTCATTATAAAGGCAAATACTCTCCAGACCTCTCATGTCAAATATTTTTTATCTTGAACACAAACACATGATCACATCAGGACTGGCGAAAAGAAAATGGAAAAAAAGAGAAGAAAAGAAAAGAAGAAAAGAGAAAAGAAGGAAGGAAGGGAAAAAAGAAGGGAAAGAAGAAACTAAAAGAACAAACAATGTCATATCAGAATACATCACTATATAGAAATAAAAAAAATTAATAAAGGCACCTATGTTATGGAAGATGTCTATGGTATAACAGATTTATAGTCAGAACATCTGAATACAAACCCTCATCTACAATTTGCTTTATTTGATTTTGATTAACTCTACTTTACTTTTCTACACTTCAAATTCCTCATTTGAAATGTTAGATGTGTGATGAGTCTATGAAAACTGCTGCAAAGGTGAAAAACAATGAAATGTTTGAAAAGTCATTGGCACATTGTTCAGCATACAGTAGAGGCTCTTTGTATGCTTGACAATTTCCTTCATAATCAAATAGTAAAAATCAAAGGAGCTAGAACTGGAAAACATAAAAAAGAAAATAAGACCAAGAAGAAATAGAAATGAAAAGATAAAATTGCATTATTTTATCATTTTTGACAACTACATTTAGGGAAACTAACTGAATATAATAGTTTAGAGTGGGAGTTGACTGGTGGATATGACTTTGCCCTGAGTAAGGATTTACCTCGCATTGCAGATGGTATAGAGATTTTCATCAGTATAGATTAATCTGTTACATATTAATAATATTAATATAATAATAATCCAAATGAGTCTGTGTATCATTATCTAGGAAATCAAATAATGACACTTTTAAGTGAGAGGAAATGATTACAAGGATTAAGGAAGCATAACTTGAAAGTATATGAACCTAAAGATATAGCTTTAAATCCTGGGTCTGTGAAGAAAACAGTTTTAATAGTTTGACAACATGAAAATCTCAGGAAGGTTCACTCACTGATCCCCCTCTCACTCAGCGATGATATGGGGCCTGGTTGCCTAATTATCCATAGGATTTGATATGCAAATATTTGAAGAGTTTGTAGACTTTTATTGTTTCTGCTATTTTTTAAAATGTTGCAGCTAGTATGCTTGTTTTGGGAATATCTATAATTTGAGGAATATAAGCCTGAAGACCTAGTTTTTTGTCTGTCTTAGTTGAATAAACTAGTGATTTCAGGGGGGCCAGGGGACCACTAATCTCTTTCAATGAAATCCTACACTATATAGTCTTGTGAATATCTGTTACCTATTTAAATAAGCATAAGGAAAAATGTTTTGATATTTCACTTACAAGATTTCGAGTTCAGAATGTAAACTTAAGCTAAAGTACATGTGGAACCTTTTCTCATTTGTTTCTCCCCTAAAATTATATAAATATTTTTTCTGCCAAATTTAATGGTTACAAATTAGGGTATATTGTCCTTATTTAAACTTTTTAAATTATTTTTAGTTATGCTATAGTATAACATATAAAATTATAAAAAAAATAAACAGACCCTCAGTATGTACCAGCATATTTATTTTGTGTTATTATTTTAAAGCAAGAACAGAAAGAAAAGAAGGAAGAAAAAGAAAGCAGGAGAAAGAGAAAAGGGAAAGGAGGAAGGAAGAAAGGAAGAAACATATATAGAACTAACATTTAATCATTTCCCTCTCTTATTGTGCTTCTCAGAGGCAATCCATATGAGAAAAAAAGTGTAACATTAACACATTTAAACAATCTTTACCAAGAATGGTTAAGTTCCCACCAAACACAAAATTCTAAGCATCCATTTTGTTTTCTTCTTAGGCCTTTTACTGTGTTTCTTTCTGGGAAATTTCTGAATATATAGGAAGATAAATTTATTTTCTATTACTCAATAGGTTTTAGTAGAGGTAAGAGAAAGTCATATAGGGTGGAGATTGAGACAACTATGTACTAAGAACAAAAAGAAGAAATCTGATAGTTATTTTCCTAGTTAATTCAGGAGGCATAATCATGGTAAAGCAGAGAAGGCTTCATTAGAGAAATAGTAGTATCCATGTGAAACATTCATTTAGTATGCATTAGTGTTAGTTAAAAAAGAAAGGTTGCATCTTGCACAGAAAAACATCATTAACATAGGAATCGGGTATGTTGACTTATTCTCTCAAACCTGTCATTAGATAGCAAGCTTCACATATGCAAGTCAGCTAACTTCTTCCTCTGTAAAGTAACAGAAGGCATATGTACTTTCATAGATCATTCATCGCTTTCAAATCACATCATACTGAATACTTACAATTTATTATCCTTTATCAACTGCAAAGAACACAAACTAAAAAAGTATTGATTAAAATCCATTTGTGCATAATTCAGAAATTATCATTAATAAAATAATATATTTTATATTGGGGATTCAATTACTTATTTGCATTGTACTTTGAGACCTAAAAATTATCTTTATAAAGTCAAGATCATGGAAATCTATTAACTTATAACATTTATACATGTACTTTACACACAAGAGTGAAGAGTTTTCATTGAACTTGCCATCATTTAACTTGGGCTATATCAAGACATATTAGCTGTAATGATTGTTTGTTGTGTAATATATTCCCAGATCCATTTTGTTTTAGTGATTCAAACTACAATAATGTTTGATACAAAACCATTTATGGTCAAAATTGGAATTCAGAGTTTTCCCTAAAATTATAGTTTTGTCTTTGCACTATTACATTGTATCATTATGCTAACTGCAAACCATTGAGTAAATTCACAGTTCTTTGCTTAGTAGCCCAAAATTTAATTATGTTAATTCCTTATCACAGAAAAGCATAGACTATTAAGTCACAGTTTAACTCAGAATAGAATAAACAAAAAACCCCGCCAAAAATTGTAAAATCTTAATCAGCCCTTTCAACTGAAATTTCTGTAATAATATTTGATCTGAAAAGATAGAATAATTAGAAAGTATCAATTAAATAAATGTAAAGAGATTATTTGAAAGTTATATAATTTAGAATCCATTTAGAAATATATAAAACATGACATTGTGCCAGTATAGAAATACTTTGCTTAGCCATACCTGATAATTGGTGGGAGATAATGTCCTAAAACTTTTTTAATCATAAATTGTTAAAAATATTTATTTTGAGCCTCACTGTTTGGACAAAATTTTAAACATTTTAGAGAGCCACACTTCCCTGGTAAAGACCTCTCTGTAAATCGACCACTCTCATCCTGCAATAGAAGATTCTGATCCCTCTGTGCTCTTCGAGGATGGTCCTGTGACAGTGGAAAAGGTGCTGAGGCTGGACCCACAGTTTGCTGGTACACTCATAACCCTTGAAGATATTCACAGTAGAGGACGTATAGACAGCAAAGGATTGAATATTCCTTCACATTTAAAGTAGAGAGAAGTTCAAAAATAGTCTAGAATAAATTCAGTTCAGAGTGGAAATCTAATAAAGATAAGGATGCACATAACAGTTTTGGATCTCATAGTGATTCATGGGAGAATGTCTATCTTCTTTAGTGATTATGGAAGTGGATCAAGGGAAGGTTTGATAATCATGGATGAAGTGTTCTATGACAGCACTGGCAGTGTGTTGACAAGTGGCTTAGCGAATTTGAGCTTGGTGATAAAAACAGTCACTGGTGTGGCAAATCAGATGAGGATGATTGGTCAAACTCACTCCCATAAAGTGAACAGTTGGCACAGGAACACTTTTCTGGAGATAACACTGAGAGTAGCTTGAAGAAATATGACATTGGATGCAACAGACACCAACTGTCACCCACATATTGAAAGTTTTAGTGATGTTGAGATAGGAGAATTATGATGGGAAATGTTAAGTTTACTTGTTATTCTCACCCAGTTCCAGTGCAAACAAATGCTACTCTTATGATCAAAGACAAAAAAAAAAGGAAAGAAAAACCAGAAACAACTTTGCTAGTTTGTGACCAGTGTCTGGAAAAATTGCGCCATTTTTCTTGCCCATCATGAGTCAGAGTTATTCATATGGTCCCGGTGATATTTTGAGGGCCATGAAGAAAAAAGGAAGGTATGGGTATTGCACATAATACTCAATCTCTTTCATATTAACAACAATATAATTAGCAGTACTAATCTATAAAGTAGCCAGAAATTTTTCATACAGATCTAGAGTTAGTCCTTGATTTGCTTATGGTGGTGTTCATGAGACTTATAATATGGGTGTCACATGCTATTATCTTTTCCCACAAACATGTCTGATATGATGGAAAGGAAAAATATTGGATTGGACTTTTATAAATACTTGGGGTTGCACAAAGCTGACCCAAAGTTAGATGTGGGGTTTGAAACTCAAATAAGTAGTATACATGAAAAAGATACTATGCCAACAAAGGAAGTTCACCACAATAAGATAGTAACTGCTCTAAAGGAAACACAGATGCTTGCTCATGATTTCTTGGATGAACATATTTTTATAGTTATAGAAATATTTGATATACTTTCTCAGAAAATTACACAAAAAGAATCAGTGATTTCTGCTTGGTCTACTAAACACAACAGGCAAGGATTCACCGACCTTAGTGTTTGTGGAGACCAAAAAGAGTGCAGATTCTCTGGAGGGCTTCTTATTCCATAAATTATATGCTTGTACTGGTATCCATGAAGACTAATCTTGAGAGAAAAAGAGCAGAGAACTTTCCCAGTTTCTCTCAGAAAAGCCCAATTCTAGTGTCTCTATTCACTAACAGAAAAGAACACTGGACATTTCAAATATAAAACATGTTATCAATTTGACTTACCAAATAATAAAGAAGAATATGTACATTGCTTTGGCTGTACATGATTTTTTAAAAGACTTTATTTATTTATTTTTAGACACAGGGGAAGGGAAGGAGAAAGAGAGGCAGAGAAACATCTATGTGTGGTTGCCTCTCTCATACCCTCTACTGGGGACCTGGCCTGGAACCCAGGCATGTGTCCTGACTGGGAATCAAATCAGTGACCCTTTGCTTCTCAGGCCTGCACTCAATCCACTGAGCTACACCAGCCAGGGCTGGCTATACATGATTTGTAGCAAATCTTGGTCTTACCTCCTTTCCCTTCAACAAAGGAAACATAAATATTATGAAAGATTTGTTGGATCATCTTGTGGAAGCTAAACAAGAAGTGCCATCATGGTTAAAATATGAAGTGGAACACCACTTCAAAGATAGCAGACATAGACATTCTAAGAAGAGTAGATTCTGTGGAGGATTTGGTACTAGAAGCTATTGATATAGTAGCATGCTAACAATTCCTGCTTCAGTAGTGGCTTCTTTCTCAGCCACAATGGTTTCATTGCTGGAGGCAGCCATCACAGCAGGAGAGTTGGGTGGAGGTAGCTATGGAGGTGTTTACACTAAAGGTAAGGAGGAAATTACAACTTAAGGGGTTGACTAGTGTGGCAATGGAATATGCTTTCCAGTAGATCATTCTGCCAAACAGGATAACATGGGAACCACATGAAACTTAGCTACCCTATACTTTGTGCAGCTTGAAGAACACACTGCAAGTTACCAAACACATTACTCCATTATGTTTTCAAAAGAGCTCATGGTCACAAGAAGAGATGAAAGGAACAATCAGCAGCCCTGTTGGGAGGGCAGTTTGAAGACTTCCTTTGCTGTAGTTTAGATTAATTCCCCTCCTGATTACCCTTATCCTGAACTACACTTACAATTTTGTGTGACTGTAATTTGTTGTTAATACTGCACCTTTAACTTTATAAGACATTTTATTTTGATGACTTCTTCGGTCAGTAAAGTTCAAGATATCATTTGTTGACAAACTTACATTGCTCTTTTAATTCTATATATTTTAAACTTAAGCACACTCACACATAAAATCCCATTCATTATTAAACTATTTAATGGGTAGATCAATTTTATTAAAGTAAAATTCTATCTTAAAGATTTTTTTTCTTCTCAAGTATATCATTATAGAGAACAACAGAAATATATTTTTCCAGATAAAACTATTGGTATGGTGATGCCATCCTTTCCCCTTAATATAAAAATGAGCTTTGCTTTATGTTTATAAGGAGACCTGATTCTAATAAAGCAAATGTCAGACATACAAAGGACACAGAAAATTACTAGAGAGACTCAGTGGGTCTTGATGAATCTATCTGCTCAGTGCAGGAAAATTAAACAGTACCTGATTACTGTTTCCTAAGACTGGGCTCGTCTGTGCACAATTAAACTTATAGTTTTAATTTACCTTTAATGTAAAATATAACTTGCAAGGATTTAATATTTCACTTGTCCTTAATAAATCTGTCATAAATGTGAGTTAGTCTTATATGATTTTTTAGAAGCAATCTTGGAGTCTAAGAAAAATTCAACTAAATCATAGTTTTTAATGTTTGCTATACATATAAAATATGCCTGCAATAATACTTCAGTGTTTAGTGGTGGCATCTGCTTTGAATGGAAAAGAGCAAAATATATATTTTTTTAAACTACATCCCTTATAATTTTCTATATTAGCATATTTTACTAAGGCAGGACATATGACACTTGACATGGCTCATCTTCTGGATATTCAATTTCAAGTGATTGGTGTTTATAGAAAAGAGTTCAAGGAGCAAAATTTAGGAGGATGAAAAGAAATGAGATGTTTATTGTGAGTCTCAAAGACAGAAGTTAAAACTTTTAATCAGGAACTAAAAATGCACAATATCTGCTTATTCTGATTACATACACCCTGCCAAACACATTTAGAGGCACTAATGAATTTCCAAAATCCTGTCTTAAATGACACTTCAAAAGCATTTTAGCTTTAGTTTCCATATTGTATATTTAAGAAAATATTCCACAAAACACAAATTTAAAAAAAGAGAGAAAAAAGCTTCACACAAAGTGATCAATATGCTTTACTAAATTATCTTGCTTCAATATCATACATAAGATCAGACTCAGATTTTAGTTTTATTTATTGGTCAAGAACAACTGAGATATATACCATCATTCTTTAGCTTAAATTTGTTTTTTCTTTGTTCATATTACAAAACAAAATCATAATTTCTATTATAATAAAATCTGGGGAGTGGAAGACTTAAAATTGGAAAATTTTAAATATTTATTTATTTATTTTTACAATGGTAAATGTAACTAAAGAATTTTGATGTAATTTGAGCCCTGGCTGGTGTGGCTCAGTGGACTGAGATCTGCCTGTGAATCAAAGGGTTGCTAGTTTGATTCACAATCAGGGCACATGCCTGATTTGTGGTCCAGGGTGGGGGACCCGTGAGGAGCAAAAACACATTGATGCTTCTCTCTCTTTCTTTCTCCCTCCCTTCCCCTCTCTCTAAGAATAAATAAACAGAATCTTTAACAAAAAGAATTTTGACATAAGTTGAGTACTGGAAGAAAAAGAGAGATATTTAATAAAGGGCCTATGGGAAGATCATAGATAAATTTTCCTGCTTGTTGAGAACAGAGAACCATCCAATACCTGCATTTCATATAGATTTAAGCTAAAATGACCTAATGCATCACAAGATTCAAAAACTTTAGTGAGGATGAAATGCTTTTTCCAAGACAAGAAATAAACAAAAAAGGTTATTATATACTTGTGATACAGTTGTCCTTTGATTCTCTATTTTTATTATAATAAAAATATTTTTTAAATTAGAAAAACAATAAAATTAATACAAGGTCTCAATGAGCTGCCAAAGAAATTACACAAATTGAATTACAAATGCTAAGTGATTCATTGATATTTAGCATCAACTTGATAAATTATTTTTACATTAAATGGGATTTAACTATTTCTCTAATAATGTAGTGAAGTATTAGGTAAATCCAAAAAGTTAAAAGAGACATAAAAACAATTCTTCCCATTTACATATGTTTATTTTAAATTATCTTCTGTCAAGGCCATAAGCTTTCTCTGTGAGTCTGAAAGATTAACAGACTTTACCTGTTGAATTGTGGCTGTACTAATTATATAAGTTTAAGCTTGATAGTATATTTTTTCACTTTCTAAGAAAAAATTAAAAATTAGTAGAAACACAGAAAGAATAAAGTGTGCTTGGGCATCTTAAGAAAAGACAAGAAACAGCAATGGTTAAAGATACAGACAACTTAATGTGAATCTCAGCTTTTAGCCCTCAATGTTAACTTGGACAATTTACGTAATATGCATATGTTTCAGTTTCCTCATTTATAAAATGATATTAATATCTACTTCACTTGATTATTATAAGGCTTTAATACATTAATACCTGTGAAGAGCTGAGAATAGAGCTAAGTACCTTATAAAGTTTCAGTATTAAGCTATAACTTGTTTTCCTTTTTGAAGAGAAATGTTTCCCTAAGCATTGATCACTAAATAGTTGACTCTATTCTGTGTTTCTACATTACTGCTTTTATTTCATGTCTTATTTCTCTATAACTGTCATTTGTTTTTTTTTCTATGGTAAAGAATTTTTTATTTTAATTGTTGTTCAAGTACAGTTTTCTTTTACTCCCATCCCAGCCCACACCCCCCAGCCCTCCCTACTTCCTTCCCATTTCCATCCCCTCCCTAGTTTTTGTCCAAATGTGTCTTTTATACTTGTTCTATGGTAAAGAATTTTTTAAATTATATATTAGTATTATTTAAGTGTATCATATATAAAAAATTCTGCAATGCAATGTGATTATTAGGTATTCTTTATAATGATGTTTAAAATGAATGTAAAGGACTTTCTTAAAAAAATGTGACTGTTTTGCAATGCAAAAATAATTGAATGCATAAAGTGTATTGAAAATTATTACTCCACAGGAAAAATAAATTGGAAAAAACATGGTTGTATATCTAACCTGCTTCTGCAGACTTTATAATATAATAAATTGTGTAGCTATATTTATAAGATTAAGAAAGTAGCAATACTAAAAAAAATTACTCAGAATTATTTTATACTACAAAACCTGTACTTCTGATTACAAAGGAATTTAACTTGTAGACAAACAGATGATTGATTTTGAAAATATTTCAAATATTAAAAAAATGAACAATGAAAATTGGGAGCTATGTCATAAAAACACAAACAACATATGAACATATGAACATGCCAATCACTATAGGAAGACATATTCTACTCAGGTTTTGAGTCTGCAATTGAATTGGAAATAGTTCGCTAGAATACATAAGTAGCCTACCTCAGTCTCTTATCCCTAGAAAATGTGATACCCTGTCATGAATAATAAAAAAATCATTAATTAATCTAATTTCATTGAAATATTCTATATATGGGAAAATTTACATTTTGGAAAAACAAAAATCAGAGGAGGCTTTTAAGCATTTCAGTATCAGCATCGTAATTTATAGAGAGAATTATCATTTTGTCCTGGTAAAGATATTGGTATAATAAAGAAATACAGAACCAAGTGCTGAATTGTTAAATTCATAACACTGACAAGATTTTTGCTTAAGTATCACTGAGTGATGGCTTCAATTCATATCTCAGTGTAAGAAAGCTTCAAGTGAAGTTTGATCTAAGCATTATTAATTTGAAGTGATAAGATATACTTCTAGCCCTGGCTGGCGTAGTTAAGTGGATTGAGCATGGGCTGCGAACCAAAGTGTCGCAGGTTCAATTCCCAGCCAGGGTACATGCCTGGGTTGCAGGCCACGGCCCCCAGCAACCACACATTGATGTTTCTCTCACTCTGTCTCCCTCCCTTCCTTCTCTAAAAAATAATTAAATAAATAAACCTTTAAAAAAAGATATACTTCTAAAATAACTAATGAGAAATATGCATAACTAGATTATTTTGATAACCTATCAACTCTGTATATTTTTCATATAAACATTAAGGCTTTAAAATTATATTGTTATTTTTCAGAAGTAAATTAATCTATTTTAATACAATATATATTGAGTCAATTACAACACATTGAAAATATGATGCTCAATGTTTTTACTTGAAAAATAATAAAATTGCATCTACAGAGAAAGTAGTTACATATAGTATTTCTAGAAATTAAATATCATGTTCTTATTCCTTATCAAAATAAAATAACATATCAAAATAACATAATAGTAAGAAATTATATAAAATTTTTCTAAAAAAAATTTGTGTTGATGTTAAATATAGTTTTAAAGTGGGGAAAACTAAACAGTTTATATAGCATAACCATGCTCATGACAGGGAGTAAGAGAAAGTTCTAGCATACTAAATTATGCATTATAAATTTAGTCTGATAATCCAGAATTCCGTAGTTATGGCAATGGTACATTCATAGATTTTATATTATTTTTTCACGGTTATGTAAAACACAAATTTTCTTAAAGGGAAAGTAGTATAATTAATTGGGATATAAGAATATTAGGAAGTTTGAATATAAATTCAAATTAGAATAGTCCAAAGTAAAAGCCACAATGCATATTGATGTCTATAGGAAACTGGGTGTTTAGTATTGCTTTTCCCAATGAAACAGAATTGGGACCAATGAAATGCCTAACCTAATCCACATTTATAAAGAGAGAGTCGCTGGGGGTCAGGAAATTTTACTTGGCCTAAGAGGTGATCATGATACACTCCTTAAATTTCTAGGCCCTATAATACTACCAGGAAGGAGAAAAGGAGTGTGGAAGTGTAAAAAGACACAAATGCATCACTAGTGTAGTCAAATTGTGAGGGTGTCAAAGTCCAAGATTTGAGGAGGAGTGTGGTTTTCTCTTCCATTAGCCAAATATATATTTTTGAGTGAGGGTGTGTGTTCTCTAAAAGAAAAACTTCCAGCTTGATGTCTGCTTAAGCAAGAGGTTTATCGATCTTCTCCTGTGCATCTCTGCACAATGGAGAAGAGAACTGGACAGAGATCATAGAGCAGGGAGAAAAACAGTAAGGAAGTAGCCAGCATCCCATGTAGTGTTTTAGGAGAGAAGAAGTGAAATTTTCATAAGGCAAGGGGACATGTCAGAAACTCACCCCAGAGCTTGAGCTACTGTTGTTTCTCCCAAGAGGATTGCCTGCCAGATAATGAACACCAGCAGCTTGAGCTTGTGGATACACCAGGTAGCAGGAAGAAAGGGGATTCATAGAAGAGGACTAAGTAGAACTAGTACTCCATAGTGTGGAATCCCAGGGCCCCCTGAAGAACTCACACATGAACCCTTTGGAAAAGGAAGTCATTGGACTTGTATTGCACAGAGGAGATTAATGATTAATCAGTGTCAGCCAGTGTGTCAAAAACAGCAAAGTAAAATAAAGCAAGTGATGGTTGTGTAAAAAATATAGTTCCTTCCTACCTTTATCATTTCTATTTAGTAATGTGGAAGAACCAACTTTAAAGAGGAAAAATGGAAACAGCAAATCAAAGCTAACCATAAACTTTTTAAAAAATTATTTAGAGTCCAAGGTAAAATGAACTGGGGTCTGGACTTGTAGAAAGTGAGTTATTTAATCAATTCATCCTCAACTAATTGATTTTTAAAACCTGTAATCACCAGAAAATTGTGTAATCAGCTCAAGATATAGTTAAGAAATAAACATAGAGATTTGACAGAGACCAATTAAATTTAGTGAATGGAAAAGAAATATTTGATTTATAGCCCTCTGATTTGTGACTCCTTAATATATACTAGCTCCCATATTTAGAACATTCATGAATAGCTGTCTCTTTTAACAGAGCTATATACTTTGTTAATATGCTATAAAGACACTTGATATGCCTACTTGACTTAAAAATATGTATGTATACTAAAAAAACCTTTTTTCATTTAAAGGAAGCAGTACAATAGAAGTACATATGGAATGAGACTCACTTAATGTTTGTGCTTCCTTTGAGTGCTATAGATATTTCAGAGGTTACAATGTCATGCCTAATATCATTTCCCTACATTGTTTCAGAAATGGGTAGAGGGAGAGAGTAAATACAATTTAATTTTGTCTTTATGCTGAACAGAAAACAACACAGGGAGAGCACCAAAAAATGTTCCCCCCAAAGCCCTTCTTCCTTACGTAGTCACAAAATACTTATTGGCAAAGGAAAGTTTTACAGTGTTTTAAAAAGTGACCCTTTTAAGTAATATTTATAATTTTAATATTTTTTCTCTTAAAACAAGAACCTTTGATATAAATAAAACTGTATAGTATATCTCTAACCCAAACAGTTTGCTTTCTTAAATGAATCATATGTCCTAGAATATAAGTAATAATACTATGGTAGAAAACATTATTTATATTGATAAGTTAATTCTTTCTAAGAAAACACATTGAATTCAAGCTAATTGTTCAAAGGTAAAATTTTGCTATCTATGTGAAGTCTTATTTAGCAAAAGCTTTGATTTAACACCTTTTGCATAGATGTATAATAGGTAAGTAGGAAAATAGATATCTTTTAGTGGCATAAATGCATGGGAAATCAAGAATATTTTGTTTAGCCCTGGTCGAGTGGTTCAGTTGAGTGGAGCATTATCCCATACACCAAAACATTGTGGATTTGATTCTTGGTCAGGGCATATACCTAGGTTGCCTGAGTTTGATCCCTAGCAGGCATGCATACACAAGGCAACTGATCGATGTTTTTCTCTTTTCTGTCTCTCTTTCTTTCACTCTCTTTACCCACCTGCTTCTTCCATCTAAAAACCAGTAAGCAGATCCTCGGGTAAGAATTTAAAGAAACATATTTTGTTTAGTTAAATTTTTAGCACCAGAGTTTCTGAGTCCTAAAATAAATTTCATTCTAATATGCTTCATAAATAACATCTAATTTTATATAGTATTAAAAACTATTTATTAGAAATAATATTTGAGAATTTATAAAAAGGTGAGGCTAAGTAAAAGTAAAAAAATACTGTTTTCAAGTTCTGAATAGGAGAAAATAATTTTTGCAAATTATATTTTTAGAAAACATTAATCCTTTATTTTATAGCATCAATTCAAGCAAATTATCTGAGATAAAGTTTAGAGGAGTGGTTTGGCTTCTGTTTATAAGAGCCAATTTACTTTGAATAGTCTGAAGAAGTGGTGTTCTAAAAACATTATGAAGAGTTGAGAGATATAGGTGATGGCAGAAAAATCCTAAGGAAAGAAAGGCAGTACTTAAAACTTAGTTCTGTGGAAGAGTCTAAGGAAGGTAGGAAAACTCTAAGGATTTTGTGGGATGTGATGATATAATATGTATCTGTAACTGAACACAAGCCCAGCTGCCTGTCACAATGAAAGCCAAACTCATGAGACAGGCACTGGTAAGAAGGAAAGTGGTTTATTCAGGTGCTGGCAACCTGAGAAGATGGGAGACGCTCATCCCAAAGCCCATCTTAACATCTTAGTGCAGGCAGAGGTTGTTATTAGGAGGGAGAGGGAAAGCAGAACATAAATCAGGGGGAGGGAGGTTGAACGTTCTCTATGCGTAAGTCAGCACAGCCCACTCCAATGATTATTTTGAAAATGGTCAACTGGAGATCTAATTTTTGTGATTGAGAGTTAGCAAGTCTCTTGGAGCCAGAATGCTCAGTTGCTGGATTCATCCTCCTTCCCCAAAGTTAGTTCCTGGAACTCAGACACCAATATGTACCATATCCATGGGTTATATTGTATTATGTGGAGGATCCTTGTAAATAATCACTTTGAGAAGTTCTGAGGTACTGTATTTATTCATTTAGGAATTATCATTGCAATAGATATTAAAACACACACATTTTGGTTCTCCTTGGTAAAGTAAGTTCTTCAGATGATCCATTTATATACAACTGTTCTCACCCAGATAAAGTCAGTAGTTACTTACTATTCTGGGTGATTGCTATACCTAGAGAATTTGACATATTTCAACCAGAGATCATTTAGGCAAAGATCCATATCCTATATTTTAAAAGAAATTATTCTCTAACATAATGATGAATCTCCTACTTGGTGATTCCAGTTGGACCTCTTTTCATTGGAAATTCTAGTCCAGAGCTCTCGGCAGCCTGGTCCTTGCTGATTCTCCCTGGGTCTCATGAGAACCCCTTTAGTCTTTCTGGATCAATAGTTCTACTTAAGCAGAGAAAACAAAGCTCCAGGCCAAAATAAGATAGAAAGGGAAAAAGAAATAAAAAAGCAAACCTTTCTCTCAAATGATTCCTTTACTTCATTCACTAAAGTCCACATACTCAGTTTTTAGAAGTCAGAGAAATATGATGGGAAGGAGAAAAAACAATTTCATTGTAGGTTAGGCGTTATTTAACATTTTTCCAATGATTCCTGGTCTATTTCATCAATATGTTTTTGTGGTGTTTTTACATTATGTTGTAGTCTTTTCCAGAAAGATTTTTTTGTATGCCCACACTAATTGGTCCCCCTCTACTACCTTAAAGAAACAGGGAAGCTTTAGTTGAATTTGGGGTCAGGTGTTATTTTGTGCTCTCTCTCATCATTTCATTTTCATGACAATGTTTACACTTCAGTAATATCTTGGTTTAAACTATAATATGCTATAAGTATGATATCTACCCTACGTACATCAAATAATTGGCAATTGACTTAAATGTGATGTCTTCTAATTATTGTTTACTGATACAAGTATATAATTATAAAGTGATAGGCTACCACTTTTATTGGTTTAAGATAATGGCAATATAGTTTGAAGAAATAAATGTTTTTTATATTAGTAGGAGGAATTCTATTTGGAAATAAATTAAGTATAAGCTATAAACAAAAATGAAAATTTAGTTCTGACTTAAACTTGATTGAAGGATGAGGAAATCAGGTTGTGTGTGCTTAGATTGAATTAGATATTCAAGTAGATTAATTAGATCAGTAGATTAGTAGGTCAAGTAGATAATAAGCAGCTGCTATATATATATATATATATATATATATATATATTTAAAGATTAGAAAAGTTTTCAGAAACACATTTTTAAAATGTTAGTGTTAAAATGGCATTAAATCACAGAAATACATGAGATTGCCTGAGAAGAGAGAATGAACAGAAATGAGTAGATGCCCAGAAGTTGGGATTCATAGCTGTATTGTGATCAAGTGGATGCTGTTTGCTAAGACTACAGTCTCTTTTACATGATTCAAATTTGGAAGGTACTCAAGTCATATCATCTTAAAGAATCAGAATTGCAGGCATGTCCCTAGTAGGGGGCATGCGAGAGGCAACCATACATCAGTGTTTCCCCCTTTTCCCCTTCCCTTCCCCCACTGTAAAAATAAATAAATAAAATGTTAGATAAATAAATAAATAAGAAATGAAAGATGTTTAACTAAAACTGGAACTTAATTAAAACTTAATTAAAATGTAATGTTGTGCTTAACATCTAAATCACAAACTTTATTTCTTTGACTAATCATGCCACTCTATACAAAATTTACTCTAAAGTAAACAAGGTAATTAAATATAAAATTATTTAACTCATTCTGTTTTTAAGTTGATGCAAAGTTTTAGGAAAGTGTGCTGTTGGTCATTAAAATTATAAAGGAATAAATAAAAAACATAATATCCTTATTTATAAAGGCACTGTAGTTTAAATTTTTTCACAATAATATAGCATATTCTCATAAAAAGTTCACATAAGGTAAGACTATAAATAAATTGCAATCTGCTCATACACTAAAGTTTAATTTCAAAGAAAATTTAATTTGTTAACATCTTGTTACACAGGTTTAAAGTAATATAAATATACTACTTTACATACATATTCATATATACATACATATACTTATCTGTTTAATGTTATACAAACTGGATAACTATTGCATATTAATTTGTACCTTCTTTTTCATATTTAGGTATACATGCAAAAATTGTACAGTATGTCAAAGCAAGTTACTCAGGAAAAATATTTATTATGATAAAATGTCTATTTAATTTTAAATAGGTTTTATTCAATTATGAATCACACAAGAATAAAGTAAGTCACAGTATAGACTTCAAAGAAGGAATGTGTTTGACAGGTTATTTTGTGTTTGAGATTCACTTTCTTCTAATTACTTTATTGTTGTTCAATTAAAATTGCCTGCATTTTCTCCCCCCGCCTTCCCCCCAACCCAGCCAAACCCACCTCCTTCCCTTGCTTCCACCCTCCCCCTTGGTTTTGTCCATGTGTCCTTTATAGTAGTTCCTGAAAACCCTTCTCCCCACTGTCCCCTCCCCCTGCTCTGGCTATTGTTAAATTGTTCTTAATTTTAATGTTTCTGGTTATATTTTGTTTGCTTTTTTCTTTTGTTGATTATGTTCCAGTTAAAGGTGAGATCATGTGGTATTTGTCCCTCACCACATGGCTTATTTCACTTAGCATAATTCTCTCCAGTTCTATCCATGCTGTTGCAAAGGGTAGGAGCTCCTTCTTTCTCTCTGCTGTGTAGAATTCCATTGTGCAAATGTACCATAGTTTTTTGATCCACTTATTTGCTGATGGGCAATTAGGTTGCTTCCAGCACTTGACTATTGTCAGTTGTGCTGCTATGAACATTGGGGTGTATAGGTTCTTTTGGATTGGTGTTCCGGGGCTTTTAGGGTATAATCCCAGCAGTGGAGTTGCTGGGTCAAAAAGCAGTTCCATTTTTAGTTTTCTGTGGAAATTCCATACTGTTTTCCACAGTGACTGCACCAGTCTGCATTCCCACCAACAGTGCACTAGAGTTCCCTTTTCACGACATCCTCTCCAACACTTGTTTGTTAATTTGTTTAGGTTGGCCATTCTGCTCAGTGTGTATTTCTTATACAATTGCAAGTAAATTAAAAGTTTTGTGATTAAAGCTTTTAAATCATGACTGGTTCTTTTCTGTGAGAAAGGTGTTAAATATTTTTTTAATTTGAATTGTGATATATTTATAAATTAAAATATTTTTTGTTTTACTTATTGCTCCTGTGGACATAAAATAGATATGACTTTTATTTTGTCTTATATAATGCAATATGAGAAGGCTCTTCTTTTAATACATATTATGTAAACATTTAAATAAGTTAATTATGTCTAAATGCTTTTTAATCGTTTTGTTGCTGCTGATGGTAGTGTTGTTTTATGATTTCTTTCTTTGAATTTTATTTTTCTTACTAGAAAAATAAATTTTTAAGATTGTATTCTATACATATATTGTATTGTTTCTTTTATTACCTTTTAAATTACAAATTGATTTCCTCTTTTCCTACCTGTCTCAACAAATCTAAATTGGAAATGAAACAATGTTTACTAATTTCAAGCAATGAGTGAAAGGAGAAAAATAATACACTAATTTTCACAATCTGTCGCTTTCTTCCACTTTTATTTTTACTAAAGTTATACATTTTTGTCCCTGCTTATTATGGTCATGTACCTTCAAAATGTATATTATCTTTATTTAAAAATACAATAACTTTAAATCTGCTTTTTAAGTACAATTATTTAAGTTTCATTTTATGAATAAATTGAATTGGTACCTACCATCTTTTATTTTGCTATCATAATTCCAAGTTCATTTATTCTTTTTTCTTTTCATGTATTAGTTGTTTTGTTAGGCATTTTATTTTGTTTTAATAGGATTTTCATCTTGACATATTTTTAAAGAAGAACACATTAGGCCTGAAAATTTCAAAGATATTTCCATTGGAATTATGTGTGGATGTCTTCATTGATGGTGTAGAATTATCAATTGTAACTTTTCCTCTAAATACTTAAAAATAATCTATTGTTTATGATATTTGAATTTTCATATTAGCATACTATGTCTTTGTTTTCCTATTTCTTCCTCTAGTATTAAGATTTATTTTGTCTCTGAAATTATTTAAATTAATGAGGATATGTCTTCTCTTAATTACTTTTTATAAGTTATAATGGGTAAATAACAAACTTTTTGCATATTAAGAATTTCCTTTGATTCTGAAATAGTTATGGCATATCTTCAAACATATTGTAGAAAATTTTATGTTTTCTTAACTTTTATATTGCCTATATGTCATTCATATAAACAATATAGCCTACTTAATTTTTTCATTTATAGGCTGAGATTTGCTTAATTTTCTCAAAAGACATTTCTATAATGCCAAATTTGGAATTCTCTTTACCTAATTTGAATTTCTTGTTTGGCTTCATCATTTGTGCTATTGTTTCTTTTCGATTCTGTTTCAGTCATCACTTTGCTTATCATATTACTTTTCATTTGGTACTTTATAGAGCCCACAGAACAATTTAAATTATTAGATTAACATCTTTTATTTTTTATTTTATTTTTTTAAAGATTTTATTTATTTATTTTTAGAGAGGGAAGGGAGGGAGATAGATAGAGAGAGAGAGAGACATTAATGTGCAGTTGCTGGGGGTTCCAGCCTGCAACCCAGGAATGTGCCCTGGCTGGGAATCGAACCTAGGACACTTTGGTTCCCAGCCCACGCTCAATCCACTGAGCTACGCCAGCCAGGGCTAGATTAACATCTTTTAAATAACAGCTTTCTAATTTTATAAATGAGCACATTATGTCTATAAAGTGGCTCTATGTTTTACTACTTCTTTCCAGAATTTTATGTTAGTAAAATTATTAGATTTTGTCCATCTCTAGCTTCTTTATTCAATGAAGCCTAATTTTCTTCCATTGTTTCATTATTCCATTTATTTTTTTATAGGAATGACAAAATGATTCAATTTTTCTATAGTCAGAGATATTACTTATTTGGCAAAGTTTTACAATTGTTATTCATAATTCCGAGAAAATTTTCTACTACTGTTTTATTAAAGCAAAAACAACAGCGAGTACTTTAGAGACAATAACCCAAAGGTGCAGAAAACTTTGCTGTTCATCTAGATGTAATAAAGCAATTCCTTCCTGCTTGGATTAAGGAACCAGTCAACACAAATAGAATGATCAACTTTCTTTTAGTAAAATATTCTTCCCAAACAGTATTAGAACCCTTGATTTAGAACATATATAAAATGCAAATATGAAAAATCATCTTTAAGCCTTTAATAAGTTTAGAGCTCTTTATATAATCCCATGCAATATTTCTAATATCAATGGCCCAGTATATAATTAAATTATTCCATTAAAATCATTGAATGAAATTATCATAGATATCTTCAACAGAAGTATAATTGAAATATCTAATTTTAATAAGTATAATGTATTTAACAAGATATATCAATGTAAAAGTGGTGATAAAAGTTTTAATTTCGATTTTCTCACAGACTAGGTTTAATTCATGAAGAAGTATTAGTAGTCAGAAGATGAATTTGAGAATCAGAGGGGAATAAGTTTTTATTTAATTAAAATTAAAGGAAATTATTTTAATATTATTTTTATGTGAAAAGAAAGAAAATCATGTAAGTACAAAGACAATAATATATTCCTATAGGATTGATTCTAGAAAATATGGACTAAGCACCTGGGTTCAAATATCACTGAATGAATTAAATAAGTATATAAAATAATTTCCTGTAAATAACTAAAAATAAATATATGTAATTTCATTTTGTATGGAACAAAATAAAATTATGAAAACAGTTATGGGTGATGTTTATTAAATAACATCTTTGAGAAGATGGCATTCATTCTTTTTTTAAGTATATTTTATTGATTATGTTATTATAGTTGTCCCATTTTTCTCCCGTTTACTCTCCTCTGCCCTGCACCCCCTCCCTCCAGTATCCACCCCATTAGTTCATGTCCATCGGTTGTATATATAAGTTCTTTGGCTTGTACATTTCCCATACTATTCTTAACCTCCTACTGCCTACCTTGTACCTACCACTTAAGCTTCTTATTTCTTGTACCTTTGGCCCCATTTTTCCCTACTCTGCTGATAACCTTCTATGTGATATTTATTTCTGTGATTCTGTTCCTGTTCTACTTGTTTGCTTAGTTTGTTTTTATTTTTGATTTTAAGGTTCAGTTGTTGAAAGTTGTGAGTTGTAATTTCATTGTTCATAGTTTTGATCTTCCCCTTTTCCTTAGATAAGTCCCTTCAACATTTCATATAATAAGGGCTTGGTGATGATGAACTCCTTTAACTTCACCTTATCTGGGAAACACTTTATCTGTACTTCCATTCTAAATGATAGCTTTGTTGGATGGTAATCTTAAATGTAGGTCTTTGCCTTTCATGATTTTAAATACTTTTTTTTCTGTCCCTTCTTGCCTGTAAGATTTGTTTTGAGAAATCAGCTGATGACTGGACTTGCATTTCTATTTCCTTTGCCAGATTGTCAGAAGCTTTCCTTCATTATTTTTCAAATATGTTTGCAATTTCTTGCTCTTCTTCTCCTTCTGGCACCCCTATAATTTGGATGTTGGAATGTTTGAAGTTGTCCTGGAGGTTCCTAAGCCTCTCCTCTTTTTTAAAAAGTTCTTGTTCTCTTCCTTCTGTTCTGGTTGAATGTTTATTTCTTCTTTGTGCTCCAAACCATTGATTTGAGTCCCAGTTCCTTCCTGTCACTGTTGATCCTCTGTACATTTTCCTTTATGTCACTTTCCATAGCTTTCACTTTTTCCTCTATTTTGCAACCATACTCAACCATTTCTGTGAGCATCCTGATTATCAGTGTTTTGAACTCTGTATCTGATAGGTTGGCTATCTTTTCATTGCTTATTTCTATTTTTGGAGCTTTGATCTGTTCTTTCATTTGGGCCACATTTCTTTGTCTTGTGTACTTGTTATGTTGTAAGGGGTGGAACCTTAGGTATTCACCAGGGCAGGGCAACCCACTATGTTGTGTGGTAGCACTATATGTAGGGGAATGGTCAGAGAGGGCACAATATTGCTTACTCAGCTCTCACCCCATTTTCAGTTACTTCTCCCACTATCCACATGGCAATTGTGCCCTTCTGGTGCTGATTCCCATGTGGGTGGGTGTATGTATATTTTGAGATCCCATGGGTATCTCCAACAGACTCTCCTGTGAGACTGGGAGTTTTTCTTGGTGCCACAACCACTACAGGTTGTTAGAGCCATTGGGTTTGAGGCTTTATTTCCTCCTACTTTAACCCTGGGTGACGCTGTATGTCTTGTACCCCAGTTGTTCTTCCCAGTTTATCTGCACACAAATGTGGGACCTCCAGGTCTGCCAGACACCACCTAGCCTGTCTGGCCTACCAACTGCCACCTTGCTGCAAGTTCTTTTTGCCCTAGCTGCTCATCTCCCCCCATCCTACTAGTCAGGATGAATGTTTCTTCAACTCTTTGGTTGTCACACTTCCATACAGTTTGATTTTTCTGGCACTTGTGCTTTTTTTGTTTTGTTTTTCTTTTGAAATTGTTTGATGTCCTTCTTTTGGTTGTGTGAGGAAGCAAAACGTATCTACCTGGCATTGACAATGAAGACCTGCACTTCATACTTGTTAAAATGCAGGCAGTATGTATATATTGAAATAAGGTAGTGATGTATTTTCTATTGCAGAACACCCATGCCAAATACATAAAAACTGTAGTATCAGTTTAAATTCACTATATTGTCCCTCACTGGCTTACAGAGCCTGAATACCTCTGGTTGCATATGCATTTCAGAAAAATTGTTTCTGCAATTATGTTTCAAGTAAAGAATCTGTCTTCTGACAAGACTGTAGTTGAGCTGGATATATGATATAATGCACATACATGGAAACCTATGATGATTGTTGGACTATAGAAATCAAATAGAGCATTGAGAGTTCAAGACATGGAAATCACTGGTCAGGCACTACATGAATCACATACATGAATAGATAGAATTCCTCTGCATCTATGCTGTGCATTATTATAGCTTCTAGCCACATGTTGCTATTGAGAAATTGAAATTTGATTAGTTTGACAGAACTGAATTTTTAATGGAATTTAACTTAGTTTAAATTTTAAATAGTCATATTTGGCCAGTGGCTACTTTTTGTACAGAGCAGCTTTAATCCATAAACTAAAACAACTAGAAATAAGCCAGTTATCAGATAATGGATTTAAAAGGCAACAGTTTAATGCAGACTTATACATAAATATATTAATATAAATATATGTGTATACACATATGCATATATTGTCTTGATCAGAAGTTCAAAGTTAGGATTCAAAGTTCAAAGTATTATTTCAGGAGTTCATAAATTGAAGCATAAGCCTAAGTACTCACCTTTTGGCTCTCTCATCATTGGCGTATCCAAGTGTGGCTCCTTATGAATGTGTATTTTCAGAATCTCTCAGATTAAGTTCCTTATTCAAAACATCTAAAGGTGGAAAAGAAGAAAGGGGTTCTCCCATAACTTGGTCTCTATATTATAAAGGAAAGTCTTTCCTAGAGTATATCCCACATACTTAATTGCTTTAATAGTCCCATGGATAGATCTACTTGCAGAGGTTAAAGGCAATGTGACTATCAGCGACAATGTCAGGTTGAATCATGAAAGATAGTGTCATGATTTAATTTTTGTAGGTATTTGTTAAGTTAAGCCTCAAAAGAACATAATGTTATAACCACCACTTCCATAACCTAGCAAAAATACCCAATAAAAGTTTTATCAACAATCAAGGTGTTTTAACATGTAATTTTTCTTATTGAACAAGTATACTGTGGTTATTATTCTAGATATTATACTAAATAACAATTTTGTTTCTTTGGCTCACTGCTCTCTACCCATATTAAGTACATAGCAGTTTCCCTATAAATATTACTTGAAGGAATGCATTCACACTACATATCAATTGTATTCCTGTAACTGTCTCTCTTTTACTAAAAATGTTCTTAAGATAGGAATGTTATGCTGTTTGTTTATTTCAGGCTTAACATTTTCTATTATATAAAACCCATGAAAGTAATTGGTTAATATGTGAGTTGTGTTGGCAGACTCAGCAAACTAGTAATATATGGGATCATACATGGTCCTTCTATGAGTTTCATTTAGCTATGATAATATTGATTTAAAATAAATTATTAACTAGTATTTTAAAAATAAATATATTTGATTTTAAACTCCAGAATAAAGTAGCAAAACTGAGCTTATTTTCCTTCATGGTAATAATCAGTTAATGTCAATGGTAGTTGCCCAATCTAGAGAGAGAATATGCTCAATATGTAAAAATAGCTCCTTTCCCCAACTCATTTTATTTATATTTATGTTCTTTTACTTGCTTTATTTATATTTCAGTTTGTAACCTTTTGTATAATTAGTGGAAAATGAGAAGAATGAAAAAAATATTATTTTCACCAAGTATTGTATTCTCCTCAAAGGAATTACTTTCAATTACTTCTATTTAAAATAAAGTATTACTCTTTTTTGATAAAATTTTGCTACTACTGTATTAATGTGCATATTTGATAGTATTTGTGATTATTTTCTGTGCATAATTTTGATATATTAGCCAACTAAATACATTAATTATCTTCCACTCTCTAATTTAATTAAATCTAAAGCATCACAAAGAGTCTTACTGTCTTTAATTAGTGAATTCTAAGAAAACTGGAACAGGAAGCAAAGGAGCATAGCAATAGGATTCAGAGGCTTAAAAGCACAGAGATTGATAAACTTGAAATATTTTTTAGTGTTTGTGTTTTTTCAACATATTTTAGAGGAAATATAATGCTATCACATTTTTCTAGCATAAGCTGAAACACATTAGAAGGAATTTGAAAGTGTCACTCCAAATTAAAGTGAAAAGGTATTCACCCAACAAACATAAAGGCATGCCAACCCTTTCCCTGGCTCCAGCCAAATTCAGTGTGTTTGTATTAGAGGCCTTCTAAGACCTTGATTACATCGTTAGAAAGTTGGACACATTCAAAGAGATGATTTAAAATGTACTGTGCATCCACATGTTTAGAAGTGTGTACAATATTTGAAATTTGTTGATGATGTTGATCTTATAAAGAAGAAAAAGAGTAATTCAGAAGGGGACTATAAATAGAATCAAATGTCCTTGAGGAGGTAAGTAGATGATTCTAAAGTTCACAAATGAGGAGAGCCTCAGTCATTAATTAAGGGATAGGGTAAGGAAGGTAGAGGATCTGGATGAGATACAAGTATTTTGATAAATTTTTTGCATGGAACATGAAGTTATTTCTATGCAATTAAGATTATATTTGTTATCAGTATTGACATGTGATTTTTATTCTAGATAAATATAAAGTAACATCAGTCACTTAAAGAGAGAAATGAAAATATTAGAGGTTTGAGGGAAAAAGGGATAGTGTAAAAATAAATTTTGTAGAGTTGGAAAAGTGGAAAAGTAGAGCTTACAGGGCAGAACAGAAGGATTTCTGGGCAATGTCAAGTTACTATTAGAGATTTTTGGTGATGGTTTAGGGAAGATCACACAATATGAATGTGCATTTTCCCCAAGCTACTATCACTTGTGCAGGTTCTGGTGCCAACAGGGATGATATTCATATTAATAATCAATAATGATTGTATCAAATGTTATACAAAATAATTTAACATCCCTGGCTGGTGTAGCTCAGTGGATTGAGCACGGGCTGGGAACCAAAGTGTCCCAGGTTCGATTCCCAGCCAGGGTACATTCCTGGGTTGCAGGCCATAACCCCCCAGCAACCGCACATTGATCTTTCTCTCTCTCTCTCTCTCTCTCTCTCTCTCTCTCTCTCTCTCTCTCTCTCTCCCCCTCCCTTCCCTCCCTAAAAATAAATAAATAAAAATCTTTAAAAAAATAATAATAATTTAACATATACGCTCACATAGAATAACACCATTCTCAGATAGGTGTGGTAATCAATCTAGCATTACCCATGAGATACAGAGTAGAACTTGTAAAATATGGGCTTATCCAGTTTGAGAGATGGACAAAAGATATTAAAAGTGTGTGGAATGGAGTGCTTCCTAGATCAAGTAAATGGTAGAATTTAAGTAGAAAATGAGACACTTCATATTTAGCTATCAAACATAGGACATTTATTAAGGTTTTCTTCCCCTAAAATAAGTAGCTAATGTGAAATACTGTAGATATATTTGGAGATAACTTGAGTCATGGAAAAATGTAACCAGGGATAACAGAAAAAGAAAGGGACATTGTTGAAAAAGAGGGGATACCTTCAATAAATGTAGATGAATAATTGAGAAATCATCACAGAGTGTTGCAAATCAGGTTTCTAATGCATTTAAATTTTGAATCACTGACAAAATAAGCTATATTTAAAATGAAATATTTGAAAACTTGGTAGTTTTGGAGATTCCTTCAAGATAGGTTAAGTTAATGGAATATGGTAGCATTATATGTGAATACCATTAGATGTGTTGATCATAATCATATATTTAAGTACAGATGTATAGTTTATCAACAATATCATATTCTGTAAGATTTATAATTCTCTGGTTCAGAGTAACATAAAACAAGATATAATATATTAAAAAACTATGTGATGTTTATTGAATCAAAGGAAAGGTTGAAAATTCTCTCTGTGAAAAAGGTAAGACCCAGGCAGTTCCATGTGGTCTTTGAAGTAGAAATAATTCACGAGTTTTGGCTACATGTATCCACTAAATTGAAGACACTTCATTTTTTTGTTCTATTTTCTTCCCACTCCCTACAAAATTAAAGTTAAATGTCTTAAATGTTACTGGCCTAATAGTTGGCTAAGCCTTGATTGTGAGAGGAAGGATTTGATGAAATGGGCCACCAGAACATTGGAAGGTCAAGGTAGGCTATACAATGTTGCAGTAAAAACCAACTTTAGAAATCTCAGTGGATTAATATTAAAAAGTATACATGTCACTCATATGTTATGTCCAAAGAGCATTAGCAATGGTCTTTTCATTCTATTCATTCAGGAACCATGCTCACAGAAGACTCACCATCTTGTAACAGTGAAATTTCCATATGTGACTTCCAGTTTTCTCTTGGCAGATGAAGAGAGTATGCAGAATTCTGTACAGGCACTTAATTTTTTAATAAAGAAATACTCCAAGTTCCCTCTACTCATATTTTATTTGATAAATCATCAAATAGCCTTATTTAACATCAAGGAAAACATTTTCCTGACAGAATAAATCTTTCTTAGAACTAGAAATGTCTACCACAAACCCTGTACCTTTAAGTGTGACCAAATAGAGTGACCTACTGTGCTATTCAGAAGGGAGGGGTGGCGAATGCAGACAAACAACTGTTTACTATGCAAACATTATAAAAAGTTAAGATTCAGACTTAATAAGTGATTGATGGAAAATACACATTGATATCAATTTTATAGAGTCAGAAATATTTTTTAAAATAATAATTTCCCAAGGTCATGAACAACATAGTCTATACTTTCTTGGAAAGATTTCAATGCTCATTGTTAAATAAAAATTTTAATCCTTGAAATCCAGGCTTAATGATACAAAATCAGGGTAACATTTTCCAAGCTCCTTAGTTATAATCTGTTCTCTGCTCTTATATCACTTGCACACACAAACCTAGCATTTGGCACTTATAACATAGTTAAGTACTACCTCTTAATGTATTCTAAGAAATAATGTATAAATCTAAAAATATTAGAATGAATATTGAAAGCAAAAGAATGCATATTTAAATTTAAAAATAAATACATTATTGGTCTTTCAAGTCTTGGCTCCAATGTACTTGTAGAATGCCTCTAGAATGTTACTTTTTTGCACTGCCTTTAGAGTTAATCCAATTTTATTCAGTTATACTAAGACAGTTGCATGTAAACAAATATCTCAAATATCAAACTTTTCAGATACCTAAAAATATGCAGCTAATCTCATTTTCCAGTCTTTTATTTTAAAGATGAGTAATTCAAAGATTTAAAAAATGTACCTTTATTATTAAACAAACATGAAAACTAATAAAGTTTGAATGTTCTTTTGACAATGTAAATATTTTTGGTTTTATTTTCAAATTTTTCTTTTCAAGTTTCCCTTTGTAAAAGTAAATATAAAGCTCATTAACCAATATATAATTTATATAAACTCATGCATCTACAAATTTTATAAAACAGGGAAACAATATGATGGATTTTTGATAAAATTTATTAATTTTTGTCATTTGATAAAATATCACTGCAAAAATGGTATATTTATATTTCAAAATAGGTTTTTATATCAATAGCTAAAGAATTCAACATGTTCAAAAATAATTACTTTTTATAAGCCCCTTCTCCAAGCTATCATGTAAAACACTTTTCTGATCAATGTGACAGAAAAATACTTCAAAGAATATATGTGGTCCCATACAGTGGACATTTTATCTACTGTTATAGAAACACCTTTCTTTTATTTCCTGCAGAACTTTAGAAGAAAGAATCACTTAAAAATTATTTATATAATTGCCAGCAATACTTCTTTACATAGATCTACCTAGTATAAAATACATATAGTTTTGTCAGTCTTTTGTGATCTCCAACCTTTTTATAAATGATGTTTTATATTGAGCTCTACAGAATATTCTCCATTTACAACAGTTTATAAAGGTGCTTTCTTAACAAAGTACAACAGTTCAATACTTGTACACATACAACATATTTTTCCTTTCTATTTTGTTGCCAGAATTCCTATTGGCAAGCTTTCACATACTTCATCTCATCTATGGTTTTATCATATTCCAATATTATTTTACCATTGATATATGTTTAAATCGACATTATATTTTTTATCCTACACTGCTATGTGCTTCCTTTGATTTATTCAACATAAACTCATTCTACACCTCTGGGAATATTAACTTAAGTAAAAACATATTGACCAACCATCAACCAAAAAACACTTTCTCAATTTTCCATAATAACTCAAAGTCAACATTCCTAATTCATTTTTCTAAGTCGGGTTCTAAGTACTTTGTGCTGTTTATCAAATTTATGTAAAAAATATTTCCCCACATGTGATATTATTTTGTTCATCTGTTAGAAACTTTTGTCTAAATTAAAACATAGTTACATATCATTTATATGCATTTTGGTGTGTTTGTATTTTTGACACATTTATTATCATAACCTTTTTATGTACAGATGAATAAAGAAATCTTGCCCTGGCTGGCATAGCTCAGTGGATTGAGTGTGGGCTGCAAACTAAAGTGTCGCAGGTTCGATTCCCAGCCAGGGCACATGCTTAGGTTGCAGGCCATAACCTCCAGCAACCACACATTGATGTTTCTCTCTCTCTCTCTCTCTCTCTCTCTCTCTCTCTCTCTCTCTCTCTCTCTCCCCCTCTCTCTAAAAAAAATAAATAAATAAAATATTTAAAAAAATAAAATAAAATAAAATCATTAAAAAAAGAAATCTCTAACAATGTATTTCCTAATTAGAAAAAAATGATAATAGAGAAACCTAAATTTCTACAATGAATGTTAATGACTAATGAAATTGTTTCCTATATGTAAAAAGTCATTTATAAATTACATTTGTCTACTCAGACTGCTATGACAAAATAACAAAGAACAGGTAAGTCAAAGAATATAATTTTTTCTCATAATTCTGGAAAGTAGAAAAACAAGAGAAATCCAGCACAGAGTTCGATGTGCTTATGACTCCCTCCTAAGCTGTAGAGTCAACTTTTTACTTTTTACTCATATGACCTCTGCTTTGGAGAGAGAGAGAGCGCGAAAGGGAGAGAGTATGAGGATGAGATTGAGCTCTTATCTATTCTCAGAAGACACTGGTCCTATCAAAGTAAGAGCCCACTCTTACAACCTCATGTAAACATGGTTACTTTTAATCTAAATATAGGCACATAGCTGGATAGGGAGGGCCTTATCAGTTGTTAGGGGCACATACAGTCAGTCTATAACACAAATATTTACAATTTGAAATGAGGATGAATTAAAAATATATAGTTAACATTCTAAAACATTATATTTTGAAAAGTAATTAGGTATAAAATACATGGATTTTACTACAATTAAGACATAGGGTAGCTGAATGGATAAAAAACATGGCCCATACATATTCTGCCTACAAGAGACACACTTCAGAACAAAAGACCTACACAGACTAAAAGTGAAGGATTGGAAAATAATATTTTAAGTAAATGAACAGAAAAGGAAGGCTGGTATAGAGATACTTATATCTGACAAAACAGACTTCGAAATAAAGAAAATAAAAAGGGACACAGAAGGACACTTCATAACATGCAAGGGAAGAATTTATCAGGAAGACATAAACATTATAAACATATATGCACACAACTTAGGACCACTCAAATATGTAAAGAAAATCTTGGAGGATTTCAAGAAAGATATAGAGAGCAATACACTTATACTAGGGGATTTTAACAACCCACGGCCAAAAATGGATACAACTTCCAAACAAAATCAATGAGTATATTGCAACATTGAACAATTTCCTCTATCAAATAGACTTAACTGATATATATAGAAACTTTCATCCCAAATACATATTCATTTCAAAAGCACATGGAACATTTTCAAAGATAGACCACATAGTAAGGCATAAAACAAGCCTTAATGAATTCAAGAAAATTGAAGTCATATCAAGCATTTTATCAGATCACAAGGGCCTGGAACTAGAAACCATCAACAAAGAAAAAAAAACACTCATATTCATGGAGATTTAATAGCATGCTATTAAACAATGAATGGGTTAATAATGAAATGAAGGAAGAAATCAAAAAGTTTGGGGGAACAAATGAAAATGAACACCCAACACTTCAAAACTGATTGGACACAAAAAAGGAAGTCCTGAGAGGGAAGTTCATAACAATATGGGCCTACTGAAAGAAGATAGAAACATTTCAAATAAACAACCTAACCCTAAATCTACAAGAACTCGGAACAACAACAAAGTCCAGAGTGTGTAGAAGGAAAGAAATAACAAAGTTTAGAGGAGAATTAAATGACCTAGAGACTAAAAGAACAATTGAAGGATCGATAAATCCAGTAGCTTTTCTTTGAAAAGATAAAAAATAATCAACCAGCTTTTAAGCAGACTCATCAAGAAAAAAACAAGATGCAAACAAATAAAACCAGAAATGAAAGAGGAGATATTACAACTTATACCACAGAGATACAAAGGATCATAAGAAATTACTCTGAAGAACTATATGCCAAGAAATTTGAAAATCTGGGTGAAAAAGACAAATTTCTAGCAAAATATATATTTTCTAGAACTGAATGAAGAAGAAGCAGAAAGCCTCACAGACCAATAACAGCTGGTAAAATTGAAGCAGTAATCAAAAAAATTCCTGGCACACAAAAGCCCTGGACCGAACGGTTTCACAGGAGAATTTTACAAAACATTTAAGGAAGAGCTAACCCCTATCTTTCACAGACTACTCCAAAAAATATAAGAAGAGGGAGGACCCCCAAACCGTTTTTATGAAGCCAGCAACATCCTAATCCCAAAACCAGATAAAGATACAACAAAGAAAGAAAATTACAGGCCAATATTGCTATTGAACACAGATGCTAAAATCTTCACCAAAATATTGGAAACCACATCTAGCAATACATGAAAAAGATCATAGACCATGAAAAGGTCAAGTGGGATTCTTTCCAAGGATTAGGATGATGCTGGCTTTAAATATGGTAAACATGGTAAAATATTCTCAAATCCATAAATGTAATACATTATATGAACAAAATGAAAGACAAAAATCTCATGATCATATCAATAGATGCAGAAAAAGCATTTGATAAGGTACTGTGTTCATTTATGATAAAAATACCCTCAATAAAGTGAGAGTAGAGGGAGCATACCTCAACATAATAAAGGCCATATACAAGACACCTATAGCCAATATCATACTCAACAGGCAAAAACTAAAAGCTTTCTCACTAAGATCAAGAACAAGACAAGGATGTCTGCTTTCACCACTTCTATTTAGCATAGGATTGGAAGTCCTACCCACAGTACCAGCAGAGAAATAGGAATGAAATGCACCCAAATTAGAAAAAAGGCAGTAAAACTGTTACTGTTTGCAGGTGACATGATAGTGTACATAGAAAACCCTATAGAGTCCACCAAAAAACTCAACCTAATAAGTGAACTTGGAAAAGTGGTGGAATACAAAGTCAATATTTAGAAATTGAAGGCATATTTGTACATCAGAATTGAAATATCAGAAACAGAAGTCAGGAAAAAGATCCCATTTGCTATAGTAGCAAGAAAAATAAAGTACTAGGAGTAAATCTGACCAAGGAGATAAAAGACCGGCTGTACTCAGAAAACTGCACAGCACTGAAGAAAGAAATTAAAAAAGACAAATAAATGGAAGCATATACCACATTCATGACTTGGAATAATTAAGGTCATCAAAATTCCCCTACTACTCAATACAGCTTATAGATTTAATGCAACCCCTATTAAAATACCAATGACATATTTCAGATATAGAACAAACAATTCAGAAATTATTATAGAACCATAAACAGCCCCAAATTCCCATAGCATTTTTGAGAAAGAATAACAAAGTTGGAGGAATCATAATAGCTGATACCAAAGTATGTTATGCCCTGGCTGGTGTGGCTCAGTGGATTGAGCACCAGCCTGTGAACCAAAGTGTCACAGGTTAGATTCCCAGTCAGGATACATTCCTGGGTTGCAAGCCAGATCACCAGTAAGGGACATGTGAGAGGCAATAACACATTGATGTTTATCTCTCTCTCTCCTTCCCTTTCCCTTTCTCTAAAAATACATAAATAAAAAATTTTCCAAGTGTATTATAAGGTCACTGTAATCAAAACAGTACTGGCATAAGAACAGACACATAGATCATATTAGAGCACCCAGAAATAAACCCACATCTCTATAGTCAAGTAATATTTGACAAAGTGGGCAGAAGCATAAAATGAAGTAAAAATTGCCTCTTCAACAAATGGTGTTGGGTGAACTGGATGGCTGCATGCGAAACAATGAAACTCAACCACCAACTTACATCATAAGCAAAAATAAACTCAAGGTGGATAAAAGATTTAAACATAAGTCATAACACCATAAATGTCCTAGAGGAGAACATAGGCTAGAAAATGTCACATGTTCTACAAAGCAGTATTTTCACTGATATGTCCTCTACAGCAAGGGACATTAAAGGAAAGAATAAAAAAATAGGACTTCATCAAAATAAAAAGCTTCTGCATGGTTAAAGAAATGATCAGCAAAATTAAAAGAGAACCAACTCTATAGGAAATATATTTGTCAGTGATATCTTAGACAATGGTTTGATATCCAAAATATATAAAGAACTCACATGGCTCCACTCCAGGAAGACAAAAAAAAATGGGCAAAGGATCTGAACAGACACTTCTCCAAGGAGGACATACAGAAGGCCCAGGGACATATGAAAGGATGCTGTGCATCCCTAGCCATCAGAGAGATGCAAATTAAAACCTCAATGAGATAACCCTTCACACCAATCAGAATGGCCATCATAAACAAATCAACAAACAAGTGTTGGAGAGCATGTGGAGAAAGGGAACTCTAGTGCACTTGGTAAGAATGCAAACTGGTGTAGCCACTGTGGAAAACAGTATGGAATTTCCTCAGAAAACTAAAAATGGAACCACCTCTTGACCTGGCAATTCTGCTACTGGGATTATACCCTAAGAACCCTGAAACACTAATTCAAAAGAACCTATGCACCTCAATGTTCATAGCAGCACAATTTATAATAGCCAAATGTTGGAAAAAATCTAAGTGCCCATTAATAAATGAATAGATCAAAACACTATGGTATATTTTCAGGATGGAATACTATGCAGCAGAAAGAAAGTAAGAGCTTCTACCCTTTGCAACAGCATAGACAGATCTTGAAAGCATTATGCTAAGTGATATGTCAGGTCGTGAAAGACAAATACCATATGATCTCACCTATAAGTGAAATGTAATCAATAAGACAAACAAGGAAAATATAATGAACAAAGTATAACCAGAGACATTGAAATAAAGAAAAACTGACAGTAAACAGAGGGGAGGGGTGAGAGGGATAATAGGGAAAAATATAGGAAATGTTGTCAAGGAACATATACAAAGGACCCATGGACAAAGCTGAAGGAGGTAGGATGGAGGGTGGGAAGGTGGGATGGGTGGAGCAGGGGGGACTCATGATGGGAAAATGGAGGCAATTGTACTTGAAGAACAATAATAAATAAATAAATAAAGAAAGAAAGAAATAGAAATATTCCTTGACTTATAAATTTGGAATCAAAGACAAAATTATATTATATGAAGTTTTAAAAGTTTGTTCATACTGGCCAGTGTACACAGTGGTTTGTGCAGTGTGGTTCTGTAACCTATGGGTTAGGAGGTTGATTCCTAGTCAAGGCAAGTACATAGGTTGTGGGTATGATCCCATGTGTATATGCAACTGTTTCCCAGTTGCATATGGGAAACAACCTATTGGTGTTTCTGTCTACATCAATGTTTTTCTATATCTCTTCCTTTTTCTCTAAAGGCAATGGAATAAAGTCCTGCAGTGAGGATTTAATGATAATAATAATAATAATAATAATAATAATAATAATGTGTATTTGTGAATCACTGGGTTAAAAATAACCACTTTATCTTCAGTCTAAAACTCTAGCCACAGATTTTGATATCTCTATTGTAAATATAAATGAAGAATCAACCTATATTTATGATATGAAATTCAAAGACAAATATAAATGTATATGACAATATTTTAAACTACATACTTAAGGATTTAAAGATATTCTTTAACTAGTTAAGTTAGACATTTTCTTCCAAATAATCATATTCATTAGTAGTAGTTCCAGAAAAAATATTCCATAATTAACAAAAAAATTTCAAAATATTTAAAATGTTATTTAAATTATCAACTAACTACTCTTTATGTAGAAGGGCAAGTCCAAGTTCAAACTAGTTTTGGAGCTGATAAAAAATGAGAAAATATGGTTCTTGTATGTTCTAAGGAGTTGTCAATATAGGAAAAGGAAAATATCAAATAGAAGAGAGGTAAGAAAAGTGAGGAAAGAAGCAACATTGATACTTGGAAGAGATGAAAGACCTGGGGAAATGTAATGAGCCATTGTAATCTTTTAAAAATAGAAGGGTAAAAGAATTTCAACTGAATTTCATTGTATTTTCTGTGATATAATTCCTTTTTTCAACCTTTCCTAGAACTGTTAAAAAAAACGTGTTTTAAATGAAATCTTATTTGTTGTTGGACATGTATATCTGTGCACCTGCATGTATTATAGACACAATATTGATATCAAAGCATCCCAGGCTTAACTTATATGATACCAGGCTAAAAATTTCCATGTAGAAAGGAATTGTTGGGTAGCATAAATCAGTTGGAAGTAAAAAACATGGATAGAAATAATGAGTTTATAATGGGAAAGCCAAAAATAGACCAAATATATAAGGGTGGAAATCCACTGACACCGCTGCCCATGGAATGACTCTGCCCCTTCAAACTTTTATCTGTCTCACTGATTTTGTAATAAAATTTAATTCAGTCAAAGTTCCAATATGTTTTAGGGTGGTGTATTTTATCATAAATAACTATGGATAAGCTATCATCAATCTTGATATAAAATTATTTATATAATTTAAAATAAATATATGAAATCTGCTAACAAAAGGTGCATACATTATTTTGCACCATGAAAGTTGGTGTGCATAATAATCTATTATGGAAAACACATAACATTCATAAAAACTAAAATTTCATAAAAGGAATATTTGATAAGCCTATTTCAGGCTTCATAAATCTAATAGACAAAAAGGAGGTAAGCATATAGATAGAGTAAAAAAGTACAATTTAAAAAATGGATATTATAGGTATATCTCAAGGTCCTTACTCCAAAAACAGATAGAGTTATTTTTTTTGTAATAAGCAGCAAACATTTTAAGTGTCAATATTAAGTTGAAAAAGTAAAACCAAAATTTCCAGAGAAGTAATTGTACAAAATATATTTTATCATTTAAAATAGTTTTATTATTTTACTATAAAGCTAGATACTAAAATGAAAACTTTTAAATATAATATTAAGAGCAGCCACTTGAACATTTGCAAATACTAGGTTAAAAACAATTCTGTTTTACAAACTATGTTTTGGTCAAAGAGAAAATTAATTCCATATATCCAGTATATCCAAAATATTATGGTAATAAATTATCATGTACAAAATCAATGAAACTATATGGGATACTACTACAGTAGCATTTAGAAAAAAAGCTAATGGAAATGTTCATGTGTAATTACTAACTTAAAATACAAAAATAAATTAATGAGCAGATACTATCAGATGCTATCTGATATAATATTTTCTGTCTTTTCTTTTTATTTTACCTTCATTAAATAAAAAATGGACACATTGTCCTGCTTATTCAGTGAGGGTAGAAACCAAACATAGTCTGATTTTTTTAAAATTTTGAGTTAGGCAGGCCAAGAGAAAGTTAAAAGATTTGATAATAATAAAGGGAAATTTTAACATATTGAGAAGGGGGGAAAAACAAGCGGCCCATACCATGAAAAGTAAATTATATGAGGTAAAATTTCATTTGCTCATTAGAAGAAAAAAATTACATAGGACAGCAGAAGTATACAAAATAGTGGTATAGAAAATAAGAACAGTGTCTCTCAGCTTGTTAGTATAACCTCTATAAAGTAAAAAGTCTCCAAAAAAGGAGAAGTTGCAAGGTGTTCATATGTGGAAATTCCCTTGAATAGCCTTGGAAATAATTTTCCATTGCCAAACATTTCAAAATAACAAAGGAAAGGGAGTCACCAGACTTGAAGTTTCCTGCTGATCAGAGAAATGGATATTTTAGAAATGTCTGGACGGATAAATAGAGCACCATCCCAACCTATGAGCACTGCATAAGACCTTTGAAACTTTGGCAAATAGAGAGTGAAAGCAAAAGAAACTCAAAATGTTTGAAATTAAAATTTTCATCTCTTCAGTATGTTGGGAGGGGAGGAGGAATAAAAGCAAAATTAGTTTTAATCATGAAAAACAGAATAATTTTTCTCTTGTGGGCAATTTATGGATTTATATTTTTATACATTACATGTGGATGTTTTCACATGGTACACAAATTATATGATCAACTAATTAAAAACCATAAGAATTTAACATTCATTTTGATGCAAGTGTTTAAATCTTGGGAATGAGTAGCTGTTCATGGAGTGGATGTCTTCTCAAAAGTTACTGCTGATTTCAGCAATGTCACTGAACTATAAGTAGATCGAATTTAAAAAGTACTTTGGAGTCTTTACAATCCAGACCAGGTAGAGTAGCCTGGAGAAGGAAGAAAAATAGGTGAATGAAGGATTTAAAACAATTATGAATACTTCAAATGATCTTGATTTCCTGGAGAATATGTAGAAAGAGGTCAAAACAAGAGATTTTTCAAAACTTTATCTTTGGATTTCTTTATTCTGTTAGCAGAAATTAAGCACTCTCACATAGATGTATATGTACAAAGTGCCAGTGTTTAAGCTAAATGTGGCCTAGTTTTGTAGTTTGACAAGCAAAATGTTTAATGAGAGAAAAAGCAAAAGAAGCATCCTATAAATATGTGCATGCTCTTTGAATACAAGTATAACACAGTTTGCTCATTTCCTCTGTTATTCCTTTATTATGTGCAATGTACTTTTCTTCTTTTTTTGAATATTTGTATTGTTGTTCAAGTACAGTTGTCTCCATTTCCCCACCACCATACACCTAATTCCTCAAAAAATATTTTTGTTATATATTGTGTATTCCTCAAAAAACATTTTTTGTTATATATTGTGCATTTCTTAATTTGTTTTTTAGCTTCATTGAAATTATTTACATATAATATTGTGTAAGCTTAAGGTACACAACATGTTGATTTCAGTGATTACTGCTATAGCATTAGCTAACACCCTCATTATGTCACAGAGTTAAAATTTATTTTTTATAGTGGGAACATTTATGATGTATTATCTTAGCAATACTCAGGAATATAATACAGAATTATTGAGTATGGTCACTATGTTGTACATTACAACCTGAGAGTGCATTTGTCTTCTACCTGTATGTTTATATCCTTTGATCAACATCCCACCCCTTTTCTCTACCTCCACCCCTGGTAACAACAATTCTACTTGTTTCAGTAAGTTCAATGTTTTTCCACATGTAAGTGGTATGATTCAATATTTGTCTGTCTCTGTCTGACTTATTGTACTTAGAATCATGTCCTCAAATTTCATTCAAGTTGTAGCAAATCACTGGATACCCTTTTTTATCTTGGATAAATAATACTTATATATACACATATACATTTACATGTATGCTATATACATATGTCAAACATCTATATTCACTTATCATTTGATCATTTTAGCTCACCTCAGTTTGTATGTTAATTGTTTTCTTCCCCAAATGTTAAGGATTAAGGGAATTAAAGATTTTTCTATTGAGACTTAAAAGAATGATTCTGTCCAGAAGTTGAAGAATCTGCGATTGGGTTCTATTTCTGTAGTAATGAGTAGCAGTATAATTTCATAGAAGTTGACAGAAGATGCAAGAATCCTGTGTCAGAGACAAAGGATTTTATTACTTTCAGAAAATCAGGAAGCATGAGGTTTATTTTGGAGCAGTTGTTTTGGTTCTCAAAGGTGGATACTGCACACACAGCAGGTTGTATCATAGTAGAGGACTCTTAAATTTGTGAACCCTCAAACTTGTGAAGGGAAGGCTAGCCACTCTACTCAACATTTTCCCTGTAGAAGTATATCATTGTCATTGTCTTAGTTAAAAAAATATGCTCTTTGCTTTGGAGGGAAGCATTATCTGTCTTCCAAAGGTGTTTGCTATACAAACATTCTTGAACAATAAAAGAATCAATGTCACTTGATAAGATTTATAGAAATGCAAGATATATAAAGAGATGTCTCCTGAAAAAATCAAGCTGCCATGCCTGTGAGGGTGGCCAGAGACATCTACAGAAATACCAGACTTCATAAGAAATCTAGAATTTGGACTTCCTAAATTTGGCAAGGGTATATTTCTAAGAGAGGCTCTAAGAGTTTAAGAAAATACAAACACTCCTGGTATTCATTTGCTTATGTAAAACAAAGATGTCTAATGATATACTTACCCATTAAGGAAAAAAGTGTTTATATTCTGGAACTAAAGGTGATTGGGAACATGTCATGAGACCACCAAGAGGTAAAAGTGTTATTCAGGAACCCCTTCTCTTGTGGGAAATGGTAGACCTCCAGATGCTGGAAAAAAAAAGACAGTGAACTGACATATGGGTCATAACTCTGATTCCATTAGTGACTCAGTACACAAATATATTACCTCCATATTGAACAAAAGATTGAAGGTTATTTGAATATGCAGGAATCATCAGTGTTAACAGAACTGCACTCTGCCTCGTGGCTGAGCTGAGTGGTGGTGACTCTCACAGGGAGACATCGAACTTTCTGTGGAAATTAGGAGGTCTAAAGATGAATGTGTGAGTAATCAATCACCTATTTGACAATTATGAAATCCGAGTAAAAGAGCTCTTGTATGACAGGTGGAACTCACTGTTCAAGAAAATCCAATTTGAAACAAAGACTCAAGTCCCAGAAATTTTAAGAAGAGACATTTATCTGAAAATGAAATAAATTTGCAAGGGAAACAAGATGCTGCTGGAATCAAAGTCAAGATATTTTATAACATCATAAAATATTTAAACTTTTGTACCTTCCCCTGTTACCTACCCAAAGTCTGTGTGTCTAATGTTTCATAAGGCCAAAACTAAAAATGTCAGGGTTTGGAGTAAGGGAAAATTTACTGATTGAGAAGGTACCAATCAAGAAGATGGGAGGCCTAATAAGGCCTTCAATCCATTTTAAGAAAATACAGAGTTCAGGCTTCCTTTATATTAAGGAAAGGAATAATGGGATGGGCAAGAGGTGATTGATGACTAATGACTGCAAGTATTTGGGTTCCAGCAGGGGTCCCAGGAAGACTGTCTATTGACTCTAGTTGATATGAGTTTGGTCACGAGGTTCCTGCAAATCTTTCATTAACAATCATTATTTTTGTACATTCTTGTAAAACTGAAGCTGCAAGCAGACTTCTTTAATGATATGCATATCTATATGCAAAACTAAGCCAGAGCTACTAGCTTGAAGACTATGAGACCAAAGCAGGCTTGAATAAGATGGGGTTAGAGCATTACACTTTGCTACACCCTTTTCCTACATTGCTTCTGATAATTCTTTAAGAAAAGTGGTTATAAAAAGTCTAAATCCCTTTCTCTCTTGCTCTCTCTGTTCACTTATACAAAAAAGCACACATGAAAAGCAAATAGTGGAGACCTACATGTAAGACATCAGAGCTAATAATCACAAAAGCAAACAAAATTTAATAATTTTATCTTAGTAAAAATTGAAGAAGGACTTTATAAATAAAAGTAAAATATCAATCTAGGTAAAATTTAAATAATGAAAGACAAAATTTGCAGTGCATTAAAATATAGAGAACTTGTTTGCTGCAGATTGATATTCAGTGGAATAAATCTTTACTGTACATGGGACATTTACAAATGCAAAACAGGATATTAATGCTATAGAAAAATTGGTAAGAAATTAAAAAAAACTAAGTAATTTAGTGACTGGTAAAAATACATTCAATCTCATTACTTATACAAGAAATACAATTTATCACAACAACAAAAAACCTTGTGATAGTAACTATACAAAACATCATCAAAATGTCCATACAACCAAAAGCAATTTATAGATTCAATGCAATCCTTATTAAAATGCCAATAACATATTTCACAGATATAGAACAAACATTTGAAAACTGTATATAGAACCATAAACAATCTTGAATAGCTGCAGCAATTTTGAGAAAGAAGAACAAAGTAGGAGGGATCACAATACCTGATATCAAACCGTATTAAAAGGCCATTGTAATCAAAACAGCCTGGTACTGGCATAGGCATAGACCCATAGATCATATTAGAGATTCCAGAAATAAAACGAAGTCTCTATGGTCAATTAATATTCAACAAAATGGGAAGAAGCATAAAATGGAGTAAAAATAGCCTCTTCAACAAATGGTGTAGGGAGAACTGGACAGCTGCATGCAATAAAATGAAACTTGACCACCAACTCACACCATACACAAAAATAAATTCAAGGTGGATAAAAGACTTAAATATAAGTGTGACACCATAAAAGTCCTAGAGGAAAACATCGATGGGAAAATCTTGGATATTCCCTGTAGTAATATTTTCACCAATACGTCCCCTAGAACAAGAGACATAAAAGAAAGAATAAGCAAATGGGATTTCATCCACATAAAAAGCTTCTGCACAGCTAAAGAAAACAGCATTAAAATGAAAAGAGAACAAACTATATGGGGAAATATATTTGCCAATGATGCCTTAAACAAAGGTTTGATCTCCAAAATATATAAAAAACTCACATGGCTCCACTCCAGGAAAATGAACAACCCAATTAAAAAATGGGCAAAGAATCTAAACAGGCTCATCTCCAAGGAGGACATACATAGGGCCCAGAGACATATGAAAGGATCCTCAGCATCACTAGCCATCAGAGAGATGCAAATTCAAACCACAATGAGATGTTACTTCACACCCGTCAGAATGGCCATCATAAACAATTCAACAAATACTAAGTGTTGGAGAGGATATGGAGAAAAGGGATCCCTAGTGCACTCTTAATAAAAATGTAGACTGGTGTAGCCACTGTGGAAAACAGTATGGAATTTCCTCAGAAAACTAAAAATGGAACCACCTTTTGACCCAGCAACTCCACTGCTGGGATTATACCCTAAAAACCCTGACACAGTAATCCAAAAGAATCTATGCACCCCAATGTTCATAGCAACACAATTTACAATAGTCAAGTGCTGGAAGCAATCTAAGTGCCCGTCGGTAAATTAATGGATCAAAAAACTACGGTACATTTTCATGATGGAATACTATGCAGCAGAAAGAAAGCAGGATCTCCTACCCTATGTGACAGTATGGATGGAACTAGAGAGCATTGTGCTAAGTGAAATAAGGCAGGTGATGAAAGACAAACAACATATGATCTCACCTATAAGTGGAACCTAATTAAGAAACACACAAGCAAATAAAACATAACCAAAGACATTGAAATAAAGAAGAAACTTACAATGACCAGAGGGGAGGTAGGAGGGGATAATGGAAGGGAAAGAGGGAAGGGTTTTCAGGAACATCTATAAAGGACACATGGACAAAACCAAAGAGGGGTAAGATCAAGAGTGGGAAGGGGGAATGGCTGGTGACAGGGGGAGTGTTGGGAGATATTGGAGACAACTGTACTGGAACAATTGAAAAAGTTATTTAAAAAAACCCATCAATCTACCATTAGCTAGAACATACTTTTTACAATTATATTTTAGGTCAGCTTTATAAAATAAATTTATCAAGCAATTTTCATTTTCTTCTCTTTCTTTACTTTTATTTTATTTTATGGAGTATATGAAGGGAATTGTTTTAATGATAGTAGTGTTGTAGGATGGACTCAGTGATGGTATTTACATTTAGTATTAGAAGTACCAGTTGCTTTATTATTACATATTAAATTATTAATGTCCCTTTTATGTGACCCAAAATATTAAGAATTTATCCAAGGAGATGCTCACACAAATGGAAAATTATTTTTAAATAATATTGTATTTATATAACATTGCTTAACACAATATTTTTTGTTTAGAAACAATTTCAATCATTAAAGTATGAACTAAGCAAATCACAGTATATTCACAGAATGGAATTCCATGAAATTAAATTTCTGATGAAAGAAAGTAAATGGGGTGTTAGCTAGAGGGAGAAGGTGGTAAGGGGTAGGTGGAGGCAGGCAAAGGGAGAAAATGGGGACAGAAAAAGACTGTACTTGTTTTAATATGTTGACACCATAGTACATGACTGTTGTTAAGGTTGTATTATGCACAAACAAAACACTGTATGTGTGTGTGAGAGAGAGATTAAAACACCATATCTCCAAATGTCTTGATGGAGATCTACCAATGACTTAATGACTAAGTGGGAGTACAATAAAAGACCAAGTTATCACCAGAGTAGTAACTTTAGAAGTACACATTTTGTTATTTCAGATACAACTTTATTCCATCCTTCTCCTCCACATGGAGTTAACAACAGGCCAATATATCTCAGAAGCAGTACTATCATGGTGGCATAGGAAGTCATTAGTTTTACCTCAGTCCATCTGCTTCATTCCAAGTATTCTCAGGAAGAAAGCTAGGCTGTTCTGTGACTATTAAACACAGGATGATCAACAAGTACTTCCCTTGACTTTCTCTTTATTTAAGATTATCAAATATTTTCCTCAATATTTTTAAAAATTATTTATATTGATTTTTAGATTTAATAAACAATGTGGGTGTACAATGTATAATTTTTAAGAGCATATCTTCCTACTAATAAAAAAATAAATGACTTCAAATACTAGCACACTTCTAAAATAAAAAAAAACGGAGTAGAAAACTAGCCAATGAAAAATAACAATATGGGGAAACTATTTGAATATGTACAACAAAATATTATATTTTTATTATTATTTAAATAGGAACTATGTATAGGAGCTAGAACATTCATACATGAACACAAATTTTCACATATAAAAATAGTTTCACAAAAACTCACTCTTATTGAAAATCAAAAAAACACACTTTTAAATAAAGAAGCACTATGTTGCTCAAATTTTTAAAAATGTGTTTAATATGTTAATATTCTAAATTGTATCAGATGGAAGAAACTCTCATACAGTGAATACAAATGTCAATGATCATAGATAATGATCTTAACTGTCACAATTAAAAGTATGCTTTAAACTATGTAATATTTCTATTTCTATTATTTTATTTATTCCATAGTTAGAAATGTTGAACATGATATATGGCAAATTATTATTTAAATTCATGAGAAATCCTAAATAGCATGTATTAGATACTTTGAATGTTTTCTTTTTTTTATTTTACAGGCATTGCCCCCTGTACATTCTGCATGTGTATGTGTCTCTCTCCATATATATATAAGGTTGTACTAATTAGAATAATAAGTATATAGGTAGTTATAATCATTTTTATATTACAGAAAAACAAACAGTTTTTTAAAGAAAGTTAAATTATATGCTCAAATTATAGGTGCTAGAATCAAAAGGATATCCAGAATTTATAAAATCCCCAAACTTGTGCTTTTGGATATCCCAAATGCTCTCATTTTCATATAAGATAAAATTTAATATAATTCTAAAAATTGTTTTAATGAAGTATTTAGAAAAATGCTCACAGCATATCAGATAAGTTTAAATATACTACTTAAGTAAACAGTAAAGTACAATATATAAATTTAATCCTACTCATGTGTTTATATTCAGAAATATATCAAAATATATTTGTTATTTAACCCTGGATATCTAGCATGTTTGGCCTTAAATGTTGTCATTTTAATAAAACTCATTATAAGATTAGATATTATATAAATATTAAATATTGTTAAATTTGAATTGAACAATGTGTACAATGAATAAAAGATCAAATGCCAACTAGTATCCAAATCAGGGAAAGTATTAGCAAATTATTTCAACAGTGAATAGCAGAACAGTGAATATTCTGCTACTTGTGTTAAACATTTGTTTAAATATGATGACCTTGTTTCATTAACATCATTACTACATGTGAACAGTGTGATTATTTTCACAAATATTGTAGAATCACACACATTATAAATCTCACAACAGGACACTGTAATTGTTACAGAAAGCCTTTCTAGAGTGAACATTATTTTTCTCAATACAACTACAATAAGACAAATGAGTATATTATGAATAAACATGGCTTCTATAGAATAGCAGTAATGTTAATTTAGTATAGTTTAAGAATTTTATCTCTGGAGAAAATTTCTGAGGAAAAAACAAGCAGTATTTTCCTGGAAAGGAATGCACAATACAAAACCTGGGATAAATAGTTTAGCATTACACTAAGAAATGTATTATTTGACAATGTTTAACCTAAATATGTACTTGTGAAACTTTGTTAATAGAAAACATTTATTGAATTATACAACTATTCTTTTTAAGTTTAACAAAATGTGATTAGCACATGGATTTTCATAGAAACTTTATTTTCTGGAATGTATATGCCAGTAAAAAACACAAACTTTAGTGGTTAGAATTTCTAAAAGTATCCAAGAAAGTAATTTAAAGAACAAAGTTTGCCTGGCTGGCGTAGCTCAGTGGATTGAGCACGGGCTTCGAACCAAAGTGTCGCAGGTTCAATTCCCAGTCAGGGCACATGCCTGGGTTGCAGGCCACAGCCCCCAGCAACCGCACATTGATTTTCTGTCTCTCTCTCTCTCTCTTTCTCCCTCCCTTCCCTCTCTAAAAATAAATAAAAATAAAATCTTAAAAAAAAAGAACGAAGTTTGTGTTCTTTCCTTATCTTTTGCAAATGTATTCTTTTAAATGTGCATGATGTAAAGAGAGATCATTCTATAAGAGAATATAAAATTAATTAAAAGTACTTATAAAAATATTAATATTTACTAAGAGTTCTTTAAGGTAGAGTGAAAAACAATAATGAATTATAAAATAAAATAATAAATGATTGATAGAGATAAATGGTGAAGGACAATGCCCCTTTTGTTCATTTAATTTTTTTATTTTTAAGTATATTTTATTGATTATGCTGTTACAGGTTTCCCATTTTTTTCTTCCCTTTATCTCTCCTCCTCCCTGCACCTCACACCCTCAATCATGTGCTCCCTTAGTTCATGCTCATGAACTAAGTGTCCGTGTACACTTATATGTACAACTGTACATATATATTCCCTGACTTCTCTGTTCCCTATACTACTCTTAACCTCTCCTCATCTGTTATGCCTACCAATTATGCTCTTTTTCCCTAAAACTCATCCTCCCCATTCTTCCCCTCCACCTGAGCATTGAAAACTCTCCATGTGATTTCTATTCCCTTGGTTCTGTTTCTGTTCTAGTTTTTTGCTTAGTTTGTTTTTGTTTTTGTTTTTTAGGTTCAGTTGTTGATAGGTGTGAATTTATTGCCATTTTACTCTTCATAGTTTTTGATCATATTCTTTTTCATAGATAAGTCTCTTAACCACTTCATATAATAAGTGCTTGGTGATGAAGAACTTCTTTAACTTGATCTTATCTGGGAAGCACTTGATTTGCCCTTCCATTCTAAATGATAGCTTTGGTAGATGGAATAATCTTGGATGTAGGTCCTTGCCTTTCATGACTTCAAATAGTTTTCTCCAGCCCTTTCTTTCCTGTAAGGTTTCTTTTGAGAAATCAGCTAATACTGTTATGGAAACTCCTTTGTACGTAACTGTCTCCTTTTCTCTTGCTGGTTTCAAGATTCCCTTCTTATCTTTAATCTTGGGTAATATAATTATGGCGTGACTTCATGTGTGCTTCCTTAGTTCCAATTTTTTGGGACTCTTTGAGCTTCCTCGACTTCCTGGAGGTCTGTTTCCTTTGCCAGATTAGGGGAGTTCTCCTTCATTATGTTTTCAAATAAGTTTTCAATGTCTTGCTCTTTTGCTTCTCCTTGTGTCACCCTATCATTCAGATGGTGGGATGTTTAAAGTTGTCCTGAAAGTTCCTAAGCCTCTCCTCATTTTTTAAAATTCTTGTTTCTTCATTCTGTTCTGGTTGAATGTTTATTTCTTCCTTCTGGTTCAAACCATTGATTTGCATCCCAGTTTCCTTCCCATCACTGTTGGTTCCCTTGCATTTTTCTTTATTTCACTTTTCATAGGCTTCAGTTTTACCCCTATTTTGTGATCATACTCAACCATTTCTGTGAGCATCCTGATTACCCATATTTTGAACTCTGCATCTGATATGTTGGCTATCTCTTCATTGCTAGTTACATTTTTTTCTGGAGCTTTGATCTGTTCATTTGGGCCATTTTTTTTTTTTTTTTTGCCTGTTACTTAAGAAAGGAGGAGTCTTAGGTATTCACCAAGTCAGGGCAACCTATGTTGCTACATTACAATGCTGAATGTGGGGGAGGAGTCTGAGAGGGAATAATGCTGAATAATGCCACTTGCTGAGCCCTTGGCCAGCTTTCAGTCACTTGCCCTGCTTCCCAGAAGCAAGTTGGGCTCTTCTGGAGCTAATTCCCCAGGTGGGTGATTCTGTATACATTCTAGAACCCTATCAGTCTCTCCAATGAACTCTCCTGGGAAGTTGGGAATTTCTCCCACAGTCTCAACCCCCATGGGTTTTTTCAGTCAGAGGCTTGAGGCTTTATTTCCCTGCACTGTAATCCTGGGTTGTGCAGTCTGTCCTGCTCCCCAGTTATTCCTCTGGGTTTATCCACATGCAAATTTGGGCCCACATGCTCTGCAAGCTACTGCTTTGCCCAGTCTGTCAGCTGCCACCTTGCTCACATCAGTTCTATGGCTGCTGCCTAGCCATGGTTCATCTCCACCCTGGCTCCCTGGCTCCCTAGCACCACACCTCCTACTGGTCTAGATGAATGTTTCCTTTTAATTGATTGGTTGTCAGATTGCCCTACCATTCAATTTTCTGCCAGGCCTGGTTATCTTTGTTTTTAAATTTGCCATTGCCCATATTTGGTTGTACCAGGAGGCAAAGTATATCTACCTACGCTGCCATCTTGTTCAGGAGTCTGGTCTTTTGTTCTGAGGTGGGTCTCTTGTAGGCAGCATATGTGTGGGTCATGCTTTCCTATCTATTCAGCTACTCTATGTCTTTTGATTGGGGTATTTAATCCATATACATTTATGGTTATTATTGATAGGTACTTACTCATTGCAATGTGACTCCCTTCTATAGCTCTGTTTCTCCCTCTCTCTTGTTCTTCCTTTTCTTAAAGCAGTCCCTTTAGCATATCTTGCAGTGCTGGCTTGGTGGAGGTGTATTCTTCCAGACTTCTTTTTCTGGGAAACTCCTTATTTCACCTTCCATTTTAATTGAGAATCTTGCTGGGTAGAGTAGTCTTGGTTGCAGGCCTTTGCTTTTCATTACTTGGAATATTTCTTGCCATTCCATTCTGTCTTATAGTGTTTCCATTGAGAAGTTAGCTGCTAGCCTCATCAGGGCTCCCTTGTATGTTACTTCCTGTTTCTCCCTTGCTGCCTTTAAAATTCTTCTTTGTCTTTGAATTTTTCCATTGTAATTATGATGTATCTTAGAGTGAGCCTCTTGGGTGCCTCCTGATTGAGACCCTTTGTGCTTCCTGGATTTGTGTGACTTTTTCTCTCATTATTTAGGGAAGTTTTCCATCATTACTTTTTCAATAGGTTTTCTATCCTTTAATGTTTTTCTTCTTCTTCTGGATTCCCTATTATACAGATATTGTTACCTTTCATGTTGTCTGCAGTTCCCTTAACCTATCTTCAGTCTTTTTTTGTCTTTTTTCCTTTTCTTGCTCTTTATGGGAGCTTATTTCTACCATGACTTCCAACTCACTGATTCAACCCACTGTTTAATATAGCCTGATTTTGATTCCTTCTACTGTGTTCTTCAATTCAGAAATTGTATTCTCCATTTCCTCTTGGCCCTTGTTGATAGCGCCTATTTCTTTTTTCATGTCAATATAGTTTGCCCTAAGTTCCTTGCACTTTCCCTGTAGTTTTTGGTAATTCTCAGTGAGCTCATTGAGCTTCCTTATAACCATTGTTTTGAACTCAATATATAATTATTTAAATAATTTCCTTGAAAAAATATAAGGAAGTTTATCATTTGGATAAATATAGTATTTTTCCATGAACCACTCTGAAGGATCTTTACTTTCCTCTACTAGTAATCTAACAAGTTAGTAAACCATTTCATGGATGGGATGCCGACAGAAGTCAGGAAACTCCTTGGTCAGAGGAAAAGAACATAATTGCTATCAGAAATAGAAGTATTAAATATGGTCTTTGTATTTTTGGTGCCAGTTTCTGGAACCTCAATTCCTATGCAATAACATGAAGAGTATGAGGTGAAAGTGACTACTGCACACTCAGTAGGTGGTGGCACTATGTGGGGAGAGCCCTAATCTCAGGGAACACAACATTTTTACACTGAACAGTGAGCATGCCCACCTTTCATGTTAGAGGCAGACATTACTTCCATCTCCTAAGCAGTATACTATAAAAATATCCTTATAATTCACAGTAATAATCAGTACCTCTAATCACTAAGAGTGCTAACTCATGAAAAATTGCTTCCTAACTTCTGTAAATTTAAAAAATATTAATAATAATTTTTTTTATTATACAATGAAATCCATTAGGTATGAGTCTACCATTTAGGGGAGATCATTACAATTTGATAAACTATACATATTTGTTCTGGTTTAATTGTATTCAAAAATAAAATATTATATTTATATACTTGGTAAGTAAATGTATTTTACATATAATTACACTGTAAAATATAATACTATTTTTATAAGATATATATGATAGAAAATTGACAGTTTAATATACTAGGCTGATCATAAGTTTGGGTGTGAGAACACTTTAAATATTGACCAGCTCCAATATTAACTAAGAATGTGTCCTTTGACAAATCACAGTTAACAGATGTGTTTTATTTTATTTGTCTATAAAACATGAAAAATGGGTTAGAAAATATCTAAAGATCTTTTTAACATCAAAGAGGTAATTAAAAATATAAAGTATAGTTAAAGTTTACAAAGATTTTGATGTTTCTCCCCCAATGTAATGTTTTATTTCAACTCAATAAAAATATATGGTGTATATATATCTATATATTTATATAATCTATATATCTGTATATCTATCTGTATCTATGTATCTATGTGTATATATATATACATCTATCTATATCATCTATATGTATGCTATATATACATGCTATATACTTATATATAGGTAAGTATATATGGTAGTATGGATATGTCAAGGAAAAACATATATTACATTTACTGTGAAAATATTGGAGAAACAAAACTGCCATGTAATTGTGCAAGTTGTACATTATATGAAGTGAGACTGTGATATAAATGGCATTCTGTAAATTTGTGCATTATATAACCTCAACAATTTTATAAAGCAGTCTACATCAGTTTTCTGTTGCTGTCTAACAAATTACTATAAGTTTAGCAGTTTAAAACAACATGTTTATTGTCTCATACTTCCTGGTTCAGAAGTCCAAGCTTGGCAGAGGTGAGTCCTCTACTTCAGGGTTAATTACAAGGCTGTAGTCAAGATGATACCTGGACAGTGTTTCCACTGAAAGCTCAACTGAGAAAAAAATCTACTTTCAAGCTCTTTCAGTTCCTTAGCAAAAACCATTTCCTTGTGGTTGTAGAGATGAGGTTTCCTTTTCTTTTCAGACTGTTATCTGTGGTTCACTCCCAGTTCCAAGAGGTCACCACAGTTCTTTGCCATTTTATATCTCCATAAGTGTTCTTACAACAGGGAATTTGCTTCTCAAGCTGGCAAAGAGGAGCAGTATACTTTGGGAGTCATAAGACATAATCATACGAGTGACATTCAATCACTTTACACATATACTTTATCCTAATCAATTAGTGACTCTCTCCATTTTATATTGGTTAGGAGGAACTCACAGGTCCTACCCATAATCGATGGGATAGATACAAGATTATGACACCTAGCAAGTAAGAATTATTGAGGGTAGGAGTCAACCCAGAATATTCCCAAAACACAACCTTAAAAGGAATAAACTGGAATTATAAAAAATGTGTATATGTAATTTATATCAATAGTCTATAGCACAATATCCTTAACTATATAATATATAGACATTATAATTAATAATTTATTAATTAGTGTGTTGATATAATATTATTGATAACATTTTCAAAGAAATTTTAATGCATGCATAAATATATACATTCATAAGATACAAGAAGGCATAGTATTAAAAACTTGGAGAGAAGAACATAAAGTGAAACCAATTTTTTGTTGAAGTTGTGAAAATAAAACAAGATGGTACATACAGCTAAGTTGTTAAATTGAGTTGATTACTGAATATATAAACAGAGAGTCAGTAAATATGACAAGAATGATTAAACTTTCTCTGAGAACATCAAATATTGTTCATGTTTAAGATACTATTTTTGCAGCACCCATGATATTTTCAGTTCAATTTTTAGTATTAAAATGTACTCTGATTACTGAGTTTGACAAATGTGCAAAGATGATTCAATATGGAAAACATACTGTTTTCAAGATCATGGAATATTTATAAAATTATAAACCTCAATAGACAACTCAATTATATAGAAAAACAACACAATGTAAATCATAGACCAAATTTTAAAATGTAACACTATACAACTTCTAGAAGAAAACAAAAGAGAAAATATGTGTGACCTTTGTGGGGGAGCTCCACCTGCAGGGCCCCCCCAGTCGCCACAGATGAGAATAAGTCTACCAAGACATGATCTGCTTGGGGAGGAAAGATGGCCGATCTCTCAAAGGAGAAGGGCCAAGAGCCTTTTCCTCAATGGGCTTTTATTGGGTTTGTTTACACAAGAATTCAGGTAAAGCTCATTGATCATTTCCAGGCATTAAGGATCAAATAATAGATAACCAAGAACTCTGAGGGCCTATTTTGAGTCAGGGGTCAGATACCTAAAGAGCTGTAAAACTTTGAGGAACAAACTTTCTTCATGCTTGGACCCTTATCATTTAATTAAGAGCATTCTAAACAAAGCAGGTTTCACAGTATTTTACATATTCTTTCTTAGGCCTTATTGCCTGGGGAACCCGCCCTTTCCAGCTCAGGGCCGCACTGCCCTCTGCCATTGTTTCAGGCTTAGGTGGAGCGAGGGAAGTAAGGCAGCCAAGAAATTAGGAGATTTCTCGCAGACAATGAGGACTCAGGCTTTGTCAAAGCCAAGGGGCAAGGGTCCGTCACCTCTTTTTGCTGTAGCCCCCAAAGTTCTTCCTTAAGGGCCTCCCATGTGATCATGCCTGTCTTGGTCATTCCCCCCTTGGGAAATCTTACCCATCATTGGCTAACCGACCAAGCATTGGGGGCCAGTTGTGGATGAAGTAAAAGGAGCAGAAGTGGTGCTCCTGCCAGGGAGATAAGTTTTTGTCTCCTTGGAGGCTTACCGTCCAAGGTCACTCCCTTAGCCTTAGTTTTGGCAGGGTTACAGCTTCTGAAACTAGGCAAGGCAGTTCCCAATAGACCATGACTCCAGCGATACAGCTTTATAACACCAAAATCCCAATCAATTAAAAAATTAAATGTTATAAAAAATCACAAAAGTGGGTTTCATCAAAAACCTAAGCCTAGTGAAAGTCACTATTAAAAGAAAGTGAAATCAAGCCACAAAACACTCAAAAAATGTTTGGAATCACGTGTCTAATAAAATACTTGTTCACAATGTATGATGATTTTTTAAAATTAGTCAATAGAAAACCATAGGAAAAATATCTGAACAGACCCTTTATCAAAGGAGATATAATACTGGCAAATTAGTACATAAAAAGATACTCAACATCACTTATCAGTTTGTAAATACAAATTAAACCACAATGTGACACCACTATTCATCTATTTGAATGACCAGAATCTAAAACACTGACAACAGCAAAACCTAGTGAGTAGGTAGAGCAACTAAATTCTCATTAATAGCTGTAGGAATGCAAAATGGTGCACACGCTTTGCTGACACTATCTTATAAATGGAAACATCCTCAGATGACCCAGCCATTGCACTCACATAACAGAAGTGAGTTGGAAATTATGCTCACAGAAAATTTTGTAAATGACTGTTTATAGAAACTTTATTCATAATCATTATAAACTAGAAGCAAAGAAGATATTATTCAACAAATAAATTAAAAATGCATCTGTACACAGGAATAGTATTTAAAAAACAAAAGGATTGAGCTATTAATTCCCAAAACCACATGAATGAATTTAAAGGATATTTGCTAAGGAAAAGAAGCCAGATATAAAAGGCTGCATACTGTATGTTTTCATTCACATAATATTCTAGATAAGGCAAAACTACAGAAAAGCATTAAGGAAAAGATCAGAAGTTTCCAGGGACTGGGAGAGAAGTTGGTTTTCTACAAAGGCAATGCACAGGTAATTTTTAGAGTGATGAAAATATAATTCTATACATTTATAAAACCCATAACTGTCCATCATAAAAAGTATAGTTTAAAGTATGAAAATTTTACATACAAGACAATGTAGATTAAATTATACAATATATACTGTAAAAGAGTAATCTGTCTCATATATTTATGACATGACCTCACTGAAAAGTATTAGGGCAGAATAAACTAATCTATTTAACTTTGGAACAATGTTGATTTTACAGCAAATTCTAAGGCTAAAAGCAAACAGAATTGTAGTCTATTGGTAAATTTTTTTTCTCCCATGAGTACAGTTCAACGATTCTCAAGGTAGTGTATGTGACTATTAGTGCTTAAAAAAGGGCGTGGGGGGAAATGGGACACATGGGAGCCAGATTTGTCATTGTTAGAAAAAGACATAAGGAATAATCAAGAAAGGAAGACTAGAATGAACTGGGTCAAAATGAATCGAAGACTGAGACATCATTATGTATGCAGGTTTAGTTTAATGTACACTCTGATACATAGATGCAGTAATAATTATAAATATATGTGTATATATGGATTTTTACATTTAAATATATTTTCTGCTTCCATCTGTTAAGAGGGCCTAGAAACAGTGACACAGCAGCAAGAACCAAAATACCTAGCATTCAGATCTAGTTTCCAAATGCAATTCTATGATAAACAAAAACTGTTCTTGGAAAATGGCTTATGCTAGGGCTGGTATAAGGAAAATGCAATACAAACCCAGATCATGTTATCATGCCAGAGGTAAGAAATTTCTCACTAAGCAAGGAGACAGCAAGTCAGGAGAATATAGGAACCAACCTGAAAGAGCTCTCAATTTGTGTAATAAAATAAATTACCTGGTATTGGATTAATACTTCATTAGTTTTATTTTATTGCCATGAAAACTTAACACAAATTTAGAGGCCTACGACAAAAACACAAGTACCTTATAATTCTGTAGGTCAGAAGTCTAGCAAGCAGCGCACTGGCTGATGTTCAAGGTTTTAGGAGGTCATATACTTTTTAGATACTGTAGGGGGAAATCTGTTCCCTTGCCATTTCCAACTCCTACAGTCTATTTACTTATTTTGAACAGTTTCCTCTTTTCTCTGTTTTTAAAGCCAGCAATGTTGCATTCATCTGACTATTCTTCCTAACTCTTCTTTCTCTGACTACAGTCAGGAAAAAAGTACTCTATTTTTAATGACTTGTGTGAGAAGAATGAACTTACCAAGATAATCCAGGATAATCACTCCAATTCAAGATCCTTAACCTTAATCACATCTACAAAGTCCCTGTTGCCATGTAAAGAAACATTTACACATTCTGGAATTAGAGTGTGGACATACTTAGGGAGCCATTATCCTTCCTGTCATAAACATAAAATATAAAATGTATATGCAGAATTCCATGCTGATATGAACAAATATTTAACTATAAAAATAAACAGGGGAGAATGACATACCTTTCTTATGAAAGAATTGCAAATAATATATGTTGATACTTCCCTCTCTAGCTGGTAGAGCTTTGCAGTGAGCTCTACTTAATGACTTATATCTGAAAAATAAAGTATACATAGGGGAATGTAATAACCATAGAGTGGGGAAACCTGTCAAACACTACCTTAGCAAAGTGGTCACATTTAACATCACTAGTTATACCTCATATTTATATCACATGCCCCTGATATGGTATATTGAGAGGACATTTCACCTCTGTGGTACTCTCTAGTCTAATCATGAGAGAAAAATGTGAAAAACTCAGATTGAGAGAGTTTTTTTTAAAACATCTGACCTGTAATCATCAAAGCACTCATGTTTGTAAAAATAAGCCTGAGAATTTGTCAGAGACCAGAACCAATGAGGAAGACCTGATAACTACATGCAAAGTGGTATACTGGAAGGCATGGTGGTTTCTATTGAGCCACAACTTGTCTGCTAAAATAATAATAGCTAACAATAACCATGTGTCAGCCATTGCTGAAGTATACCTTAAATTTTCTAGTTCATTCATTATTCACAACAATCTATTACATCCTCATATTAAAAATGGGGAAATTATCAAGTTTATGATTCTAATAAATAGCAGGGTTGGGATTTTAACCAGAGCTGTTTGACTTACGAGTAGGTGTTACAGAACACATGGGGCAAAGGGGGGCATGATATACAATTACTGAAAGGACCCCCCACTAAGTTCAATTGTCTGCTGCCTTAGGAAAGATGTCTCTCAATGCCAGAGATTTGTGAAAAGTAAAGGAAATGTTTATTTAAAGTTATACAGACTTAAAGTAGTGACCCCAATATCTTCACTAAAATATCAAAGTCCTTTTGGATACCCACAGATGTCCACAGTGCTTCCTTCTCTTCCTGCCCTAATTTGGGGTACTGTATCTCAGGAAAAGAAGCAAATGTCCATGCTTCAGGCTGCTGGCACCATTAGCTGTGTTGCCGTCTAGGCAGGATCCCTAATTAATCCAAAGCCATGTGGCACCTTCTCATGGCCTACTGGCAAGAGTTTTTTCACCCTTCTTCCAATCAAAGTCTCTCCTGCTTCCCAGGCCATGTAACCAAGGGAGCACCCCAAAGCCACATGGTCCTCTTCTACTAAAGCTACTCTGGCAAAGCCACATGGTCCTCCTTCTACTAAAGCTGTGAGGGCATCTGCACTTTGGCTAAAGCCACATGGTTTTCCTCCAATGGCTGTCCTGTCTGGGTTTAAATCCCCGTGCCAATATTCTTCTGTACCCCCATTTTCAATTCCTCCTATAACCAGTTACACCTGCTAGCATTCCTGTATTATTCCAAGTTTACTGGGCTGCCATCGTGAGTATGGGCAGGTGTGGCCCCATGTCATGGAGCCAATCTTGTCCAAGCTCTCACGCAGGTGCTGTAACCTGGGGGACCTGCCCCCCCCCAGTTCCTTCTTGGGTGGAAGTCCTTTCCATCCCCCTGGCTCAGAGCATGGCCTCAACTATTTAACATATCTATGCAACCAGTTAAAGGTTATAGATATGTTAAATGACCATGCCATGGATTAGCTGCAAAGCTGTGGCTGTACAAAACAGTTCTGCATGTTCCTATTCCATGGGTCCCTTCCCCCAACTCACACCTGTTTGGGGGAAAGAGGTGAAGGCATCTTATATGTCTTTCTAATATTAGATACCTTGAGTTCTGGATCCCATTCCAAATCCTTATTTGAGTTCCCCGTTTTGGCTTCACAGTTTCATAGGTGCTCTTCATCATTTTGCTACACTGTCTCATTCATAAATAAAGGGACTTTGTCCAGATTGTTTGGAAGTGTAGCTCACTCCCAATACATCCCTATTTCCTCCATCTCCTGGTAAAGATATTTTCAAACACAGCATCTAAATTATAATAATAATAATTATGTTTTACAACAGCTTTACCATAATAATTTCCATTTTAAACATAGACAATAAAGTGACTTTTAGATTGTTAACAGACTTGTACAAACATCACCGTTATTCAATTTTAGAAAAATGTCATCATCCTTGGTAGTCGCTCCACTCTGTTTATAATCATTCACTCTACCCCTTCTTCCTCTAGCCTCTGGCAACAACTAATCTACTTGTGTCTCTGTGGATTCTCTTGTACTGGCCTTTTTCTGGAATATAATAATGCAAAATGTGGTATTTGTGACTGGCTTTTTTCACTTAGCATAATGTTTTTAAGATTCATACATATTATAGTACTAGTATTGTATTCAATTTTTGTTTCCAAGTAATTTTTCAGTGACTGTTTATACATTTGAACATTGATTATTAATTCAGCAGTTGATAGGCAATTGAACTGTACCTATTTTTAAACACAGTGCTATGGATATATATGTACAAATATTGTAAATATATTTTCATTTTTCTTGATAGACTGGTAGAAAATAAGTCTTTGAGTTTTATGGTAACTCTATGTTCAACAATCTGAAGAACTGCCAAGCTGTTTTTGCCAGTGTGGCTGTACCATTTTACAGCTCTTCCAGCAATGTATGAGAGTTCCAATTTATCCACATCCTCACAATTATTATTGTATTTTTTATTAGAGCCATCCAGTGAGTTCAAAGTGGTATCACATTTAAGCTTTGGTTTTCATTTGTCTAGAGATTAAGGATATTAAGCTTATTTTATTGTGTTTTTTTGTTATTTGTATACATTCTGGGATATAAGCTTACTCAATATTTTTGTTTATTTTAATACAGTTTTTATATTTTTATTTTCCAGTTCTATGAGTTCTTTATATATTCTATTATAGATGCCTGTCCATTATCAGGTATTTTCTCCCATATGTAGATTTCCTTTACAGTCATCTTTTGGTATTTTTTAAAGCAGAAATAAAGTAAAAGTAAAGTAAATTTTTACTTTGATAAAGTAAAAATTATTTTTAAAATTTGTCCTCTGGGTTTTGAGTGTCATGGTAAAGAAAGCACAGCCTAATGAAAGGTCACCAGGACTTACTCTCATGTTTTCTTCTTAACATTTTAGTTTTAGCTCTCATACTTAGGTCAATGATTCATTTTGAGTTAATTTTGTATATGGTATAAAGAGGAGTTTAACTTCATTATATTGTAAGTAGATATCACAGCGTCCTTTCATTATTTGTTGAAAAAACTATTCTTTCTTTATTGAATTGTCTTGTAACCCTCGTCAAACATGACTTTGATACTGGAGGGCAACCCAGTCCAGGGCTCCTGCTGCCTGTCTCTGCTCAGTCAAAAAGCTGAAACAGGGATTGGATTCTATTGTAATTATGCTTTTATTAATATCAGAGGCCAGCAATCTAAGAAGGTGGTGAGTAAAAACCCTAACATCCACCTTCCCTTGAGCTTTCAGAAGCAAGTTGATATCCGGAAAACATGAGAATTCTAGAGTGGGAAAATTCCTAGAGGAACCATGGATATGACTTTTCTCATGGGAGTAAGGGAAGAGGAAGCCAAAAGGGCAGTGACACAGCTTCTTCCCAAGCTCCTCTTCTCTTTGTTCTAGTCTCATCTCTCCATTTACATTAGCATTCCTCTCTTCCTCAGACACCTGTGGTTTATGGCCAGTGAAGCTATATATTGTCTGCTTAGGAAGGAGAGGAATAATCCACTGCTCTCAACTGTCCTTGGTTAGGGGAGATAAGGTCTTGTGATTTACCAACCGGCTGTAAATTGCTCAAACTGTTTGGCCTTGTTTAATTTTCTTATCTCTGTTTCCCCATTCTACTTGTCCAGGAAATTTCCTAGCTTCTCACACTATCCTGTCTCAGCTTGACTATATATGTAACTACTTACTGTTTCAATTCTGTTACATTGTGCCATATGTTTATTTTTATCAAATTATCACACTGTCTTGATTGCTACAGCTTTCTAGTAACTTTTAAAATTTTGGAAGTTTGAATAATCCAATTTTGTTCTTTTTCAAGATTGTTTCAGTTATTATAGTTCCTGCAGATTTTATGATATTTATTTAGAAAATTAGGTATTAATAAGTAATAATGCATAATTTGCCTATAAATATGCCTTGCATATTTCCCATTAGAAACCAGTGGAAGTAGTGGGATAGAATCCATAAGTGCTTGTAAAAATCTGTTTACTTGGAGTTCCCAGTGCTTTATGCTTTTATACTAGCTCATACATGACTTTTAGCATTCACATTAAAGTTTAGCACACTTTTTGCACATTGTATGACAGTATTTCCTTTATCTGACATTATGCCATAGGTAAGAAAGTCCACATGCTGTGCATTTCAAAGAGATGTTTAACCTCTTGTTATATGTCCAAAGTCCATGTGCCCAGTGCTTCAAAAAGCCAAAAACCAAAGCATCAAAGTTTGAAATACAAAAAGTTTTATTGATCAAGAAGGCACCAACCAAGAATATGGGAGCCCCAGTTGTGATTCAGATCCACCTTAAGAAAGTAAAGAGTTCTGGTTTCTTTTAAGTGAAGAGATGGGGAAATGAGAGGGGCTGTTTATGCAAAACTTCAGCCACAGTTCCTCTGATTAGCATGTCTCTCTGTATGCAATCAATACTAAGCAGAAGCTAATAGCCTGATGGTCATGGAAATAATACAGACTTGAACAAGATGGAGTCAGAGACACTGATCATTTCCCTATGTTGTACTCTCCCTTCTAGGGATTTAGACTACTTGGCTGTGCTAAAACTTCTCTTTGCTTATGGGTTTAGAGGAAATTATGATTTGTATTTTTTTCTGACTTTTTCTTGTTAAACAGGAGGGATACACTTTACAGTCTTTCTGCATACGAGGCAGAAGTGGAATATGGTATTCTTTAGCTAATTAAAGTTGAGAACCACTATTGTAAACAAGTAGAAATATAGCCTTAGAATTTGTGCAAACTCAAAATGTGCTTTACAGATTACAGCACAGTATATATTTATAAGGCATAGCCAAATGTATATTAAAATTTTCAGAGGTTGCCAGAATATAGAATCACAGATTTGCTAAAGAGTCTATTAACTTGGTGAATTTTCCTACTCAAAACCTTTTAAAGATATCCTTTCAAATTTAGGATAATCTCCATACTACACGAAACATGGTCAAATGTTCTTACTGTCTGGCTCTTAATTTCCTTTTCAGTCATCCATTCTGATTAAGATACTTTTTCTTATTCTTCAACCACACCTCAAAATAATTCCAGCATTTGATTCTTTTTTTATGGAGCTCTCATTTGCCCACATTCTGAGTCTTATGATTCAGAGATGTCTGTCGAGACTATTTCCAAAATTAGATTAAATTCCCAAAAGAAAAAAATGATTTTGTTCTTTATATTCTTATAGCCTTACCCTGTTTTAATTATTTTTTCACAGTTCCTGTTCCTAAAACATTATTTGTTATTTTTGACCTCAGAATTGCCCCAGCATAGATCATTGACAGTTTTATAGTACTCACTTAACACCTATTTGTTAAATGAATAGAATATGTTAGTGAAGAATAAATAAAGGAGTAAAGATACTATTAAAGTTTGCAATAAATGACAATGTTCTAGTATTGCCCTATGGTAGTATTACACCACTAATGATGTATTAAATTTCTAGTGAAATTTTCTCAAGGTAAATCTTGGGAAAATTTAAAATATAGCAGGAGATCTCTTCAATATTATCAGGTAATGACTTTTCGTTTTACTTCACAGGAATTGAAAGAAATTAATGAGATATAAATATGACCTTTCAGCCCTGACTAGTATGATTCAGTTGGTAGGGCATTGTCCTGCAAAGTGAAATGTCACTAGTTCAATACCTGGTCAGGGCACATGGCTGGGTTGTGGGTTCAGTCTTGGTCAGGGCGTGTTTGACAGGCAGCTGATCAGTGTTTCTTTCTCACATGAATGTTTCTCTCCTTCTCTTTCTCCTATCCTTTCTCTAAAAATAAATAAGATTATACATATACATATATACACACATATGTATATTTATATATATACACACACACAAGTCTTTCAGCAAAGTACACCAAGCTGTACATGTTTTTTCCTAGGGGATGTTTGTCATAAGCAAGGATAACTATATTGTGTCTAAAGGCTGTCATCATCGTCTTCTTTTTCTTCTTCTTCCTTCTTTTTTTCTCCTCCTTCTTCTTCCTCCTCTTCTTTACAAAGCCCTGTTTTCTTGAAGTTATTCATCCAGTCATCAACTTATTCATCCAACCATGCATCAATCTAGCCATCTATTCAGCTATCCATGATCTGTTGACTAAGCTGATTTAAATATTTCATAATCATAACTAAACTTTAGACAGGTTTCTTCCTGATTATAATCCCCCTGACCTTCTTTATCTGGGAGCATGTATTTCATTTGAAATTGTACATTTGCAATTGTAAATTATGCCTATGTCCCTTTGAGATGTAAATATTTTTCCACTCTCCTGCAGTCTTACAACTAAGAAAAGTCTTTCTCTAGGACCCGATGGCCATTCCTTTGAAAGAAAAATATCAAGAAAGATAATGCCTTTGTCTTTAGGTCTCTTGGGGAGGGTAGGGTACTGACTTAGATTAATGCCAATGAGCAAACACCACTGATGTAATCACGTGAACCAACCTTTCCACATTTCTAACACATTTCCCCTAACTCACTCCTGCACTTTAAGAAACTCTTTTGTCTTTTGCTTCAGAAAAGTTAAGTTCAATCTCTCTCCCCATTGTAATAGTTTTTAATAAAGACTTCCTCATCCATTTAACTATTCCAGTATAATTTTTCTTTGATACTACCTTTCTAGCTGTTGACAGACACTGCCTGAGTTTGAATCTAGATTCCATTATTAAATGACTACATGACTTTGATAATTTTTCACTCTCTGTAATAATTCTCTCACCTTTAACACAGAGAAAATAATGCATCTTTCAAAGATGTGGTGAAAGAAGATAATGTAATACTGTAATGCTCTTATATAAAAATATGATGGCATGAATATTAACTATTATCTGTGAAACAGAGAAAGCAGAACAAGCAAAATACTTGATCCTAAAATAATACTACTTTGGTATGTGGATTATTTTGAGCTGCAGGCAATCAAAGCCTAACTCAGGAAGAATTTGTTTATTTGGTTTTTATTTGTTTTTATTTAACTCTTCCTCACCTGCCTAAAACAATTTAGATAGGAAGCTAGTACCAAGAAGAGAGTTTATTACCAGAGACCAGAGACAACTTTATACCAGAAAGAGTTATCATCCTGGCATAGCAAATATTTCTTAACTAAACATTTGCCATTCCCATCCTCCTGTGACTTGTGTTCGCCCATTTGAAAACTCAGAGCCTTACCCACTTCTTAGCTCAGGTATATAAGCCTCAAATACTTGACTGTTGGACAGCTTCTTATCTTTTGGCTTCCCTTTCATACAAAATTAATTGTTTTCCTTTTAATTTGTCTTATGTCAATCTAATTATTAGACCAGCCAGAGAACAAAGAAAGGAAGAAGGAAAACCATTTTCCTCCTGATAAAAAGTTTGATCCAAATCTCATTTAAGATGAAGTTTATTCAAATGTTACCATAGGCTTTTTGTCCCAATTTATAAATAATGAAAGAAGTATGAATATTTCCTGAGTCACCATTGTTATTCTCACTCCCTAATTCCCTAAATTACCCTGTCATAATTGCAGAAACTCAGACAAAAGACTCAAGCAATCCCAACTCATTTCTACTTTCATTACATATATTCAAGTGTGCCCAGAAAGTGAAATTTTAGAAATAATTAGGATTTTATTCAGTGAAGATTATATCTAGTATATTTAGGAAAGAGAAAATCCAATTTTAACCATATCTAGACTCCTTTCTTTTCCTTTGTGTTTACAGTGAAATCAGGCCTGGAGTTAGGGATTCTGTACTGTAAAAATAGGTCTCAAACACCTATTTTTCTCAAAACCAATGTATGTAGACAAATACTTAAAGGACCCAAAGAGTGATAATTAAGAACAGGAAATCCTTGTAGCTTGCTAGGAAATAGAAAATGTTTTTTGTCAACATGCCACAAGACCAAAATGAGGTCTGTTTCTAAATATAGTTATTATGCAATTTCTAAATATACGGTCTCTAGCATCAAAACATTTCCTGTCTGTTTATAATACCTGAAGGATTGTACTTCAACATTTCAGGTGGCAATAGAGAGATAGGACTTTTTATTATCTTTTTTTTTCTCAAGCTTTCCTTCTTAATAAAATGATGGGATATGCTTGAGGGTCTAACTTTATTTATCTTTTGTTTATTTATTTGTTCGCTAATCATTTTGTTACATTCACCACAGAATTTATGATTACTTACTCCTTCTCTAGCCAAACTTACATTCATCTTCTACATTTTCTGTTGAATTAAATGGTTGATTTAAGTTATAGAGTGAACAATTTTTAAAGAAGGTCCAACTTTTTTAGAGAATTATTCTTGTTTAAGTATACTGTTGGGAACCGCCCTGACTGGTATCAGAGGCTGAAACCCCCGCCTAGGCTAAAGCTAAGGGAACACCCTTGGAATTGTAAGCCAGCAAGGAGACAAAAGCTTGTCTTCCTGGCAGGAATGCTGCTTCTGCTGCTTTATTCATAACTGAACCCCAAAAAGCTTGGTCGGTTAGCCAAAGACGGGTAAGATTCCCCACGGGGGGAACGACCTAAGCCAGGCACGATCACTTTGGGGGGCCCCCCAAAAGAAGGACTTGGGGGGCTGCAGCAAAAGGGGGTGATGGACCCTCGCTCCTCGGCTTTGACAAAGTCTGAGTTCTCATCGTCTGGGAGAAAATCTCCTTATCTCTCGGTTGCCTTAGTTCCCTTGCTCCACCTAAGCCTGAAACAATGACAGGGTGGTGCAGCTCTGTACTGAGAAGTGCGGATTCCCGGGGTGATCAGGCCTAAGAAAGAACATGTAAATTACTGTGAAACCTTCTTTGTTTAGAATGCTCTCAGTTTAATGAGAAGGGTCTTAGGAGGAAGTTATTTTGTTCCTCAGTCTTACAGCTCTTTGACCCCAACTCAATAGACCGGCAGAGTTCTTTGTTTTCTATAGTTCCTTACTTCCCCCTAATGAGTACTGTACTTTACCTAAATTATTATGCAAAATGAGCCCAATAAAAGCAGGTATGGACGGTAAATCAGCGCGCTCCCCACTAGGGGGGTGGCCATTCCGTCCCTACTTCCCCACAGAAACTAGTTTGTCTCTGGTGTTTGCATGTGGTGTTTTTTCTCGCGTGTGTTTCAGCGAGCCATCCGCAGCGTTCCGTGGTCACTGCTGGCCGGTGACCCACACGCAACAGTATACAAGTATACTTAAGTATACAACTACAAAATTTATGGATTTCAGGAAAGAAAACAAGTATATTAAAAATGTTTGCCTTGAATTGACTACATACATCTTATTAAGGAACTTGAATTGTTTAGAGACAGTTTATTGTAAGTATCCATTTTTTCTCTAATGACAAACAAGATTCATTTCCTTCAAACTTTATCAGATATTTAACCAATGCAGAAGGTTGATTTAGAAAGTTTATTGCATGATAGGTGTGGATAACTTGTGATTTCTGTCTAACATGTACATGTAAAAGCTGCAAAGAGAGTCCCTGTCAGCTGGTGATACCTAAACTTTCCCAACCTTTGTAGAACAGTTATTTTTAAAGTGCACATATGGAATAAGCAAGTGGCATTGACATTTCCAGGTCTTTGTTTGTTTTGTTATTGTATATCCTCAATGATACACAATAGCTTGCTAGGCATTTGGTTAGTCAAGTGTTATTGCTGGCCTCTGTTTCAGCATTTCATTGGGGAATTTAGGTTGTAATCAAAATAAATAGGTTGTTTCATACCAAATGTGATCTTATTGACAGATCCTAAAGATGTTAAATGAGCAACCTATCTTAGAAACATTTTGTTCTAATTTAAAATCATTATAGCACTAGAGCCTTGACATGAAGTTATCTGTTGTAATTTCTTATCTGGTTACTCTAAGCTACTCCAGGTATTTCTTCTTAGATTTTTGCCTTTATTTAAAATTGTTAGCACAATAGTTACATTCTTATTTATAATTTTATTCTGATAAATATATGTCAAAAATGAGAACCATTTATTAATTATTTGATTTCACATTGCTAAATTGGTACTTAGGCATTTTAGTATGAAACAGTTATGACTTTTCCAATAATATCTATAATTTGTCACATTAATTATATATTATTTTTTGTAAACATGTAAGGACAATGGTGCTTGGTTTATATTGTAATTCGAACTCCCCCCACCTTCCCACTTATACATACTCTAAGCAAACAGCAGCAACATAAACTTTTTTACTAAGAAAATACTTTTGAATATTATTTTGCATTTTAGCATTTTAAGATTTCACTTTAAGTATTCATATTTTAATTACTAAGAAGATAGTGATATGATAGGATCTTACCTATAACAAGAACCTAATGAACAAAACAAACAAATGAGCAAAACAGAACTAGAGGCTTGGAGACAATGAACAGACTGACAGCAACTGGGGGGGTGGTGAGGGGAATAAGGGAGGAAAGGAGGGGAAGGGTGAGTCAGGGAACACGTATGAATGACCCATGGACACGGAAAACAGGGTGAAGATTGACTTTGGGGAAGGGGGTAGGTGGGGCAAGAGTGAGAAACGGGGAAAATTGGGACAACTTTAATAAAACAACAATAAAAAACTACTACTTATAAAAAAGAGGGCAGTAATGTACATTATATAAAATATAAGCTACATGTTCTCATATATATATATATTTTTTTTCTGTTTCTGAAAAAATTTCTTCATGTGAGAGTATATTGTAGTGACTAAGAATGCAGAATCCAAAAATAAACCATGTGGGTTTGGATACCAGCATTCCCTCTGTGTTTTTGACAGGTTGCAAAACCAATAATAAAACCTAAGACAAGGATTAAATAAACTAGTTTATGCAAATACACTTAGAATAGTGCCAGGCATATGTGAAATACTATGCTAATATGACATTATTACTGTAATCTCATTTTGACTTGATATATCTTTGTTCAGTTGACATTTTTGGAGATTTTTGTTATGTTATTAGCTTTCTTCTTCACATTGAATAAATAAAAGTATGAAGAAATGAAAGAAAGAAAAATAGAAGAAAGAAAAAAAATAAAGGGAGGGAGGCAGAAGGGAAGGAAGGAAAATGAAAGGAAGGAAATGAGGGATAAATGTGGAAGAACTGGTTTAAAATGATATAAACTTATGAAGCCAGAAATATCACCCCAATAAATTAAATTAAAAATTTCAATTTACACAGAGTGCTAGAAAAGTATCTAAAGCTTCATAAATACTCTATTATTGTACAAGAAACATTTGATAAATTATTTTGTTCATTTTGATATTCTTGATTTTAGGTATTCTGATTTTGATTATTTAGAGTTTTTCAAAACTCAAATTCAAGCCCTGGCTGGCGTAGCTCAGTGGATTGAGCGCAGGCTGCGAACCAAAGTGTCGCAGGTTCGATTCCCAGCCAGGGTACATGCCTGGGTTGCAGGCCATAAACCTCAGCAACCGCACATTGATGTTTCTCTCTATCTCTCTCCCTTCCCTCTCTAAAAATAAATAAATAAAATCTTTAAAAAAAATTCAAATATATTTATAAACTGAATATTTGCAATAAATAATATAGAAAATAAAAAATCATTAAATGTGAGAAATCTACCCACTTAAAATTACTTCAAGTCATTTTCCTTGAATTGTTATAATGACTGAAATATATATTAAAACTGAATATTAAAGATAAACCTTCAAATTACACTCTCTTAATTAAGCATCCCTTTCTTCAAATCTAATTTTAAATGACATAGATACAATTGTTTGACACTTGCTTAGTGTCTTAGCCTTTTAGTGTGTGAGGAACAACTCCATTGTTCTAATAAGAATATGAATCTATTGCTACATTCTAGCTGGCGGTTGAAGTTAAAAAGTTTTGTTCTACACCTGATTTCTAATCAGAATTAGGCCAAATACCACTCATTTTCCTAATCTGTGAAATGGAGCTAAAAATAAATTTTATCCCCTTTTTCAGTGTTTCTTCAGAAGAATAATGTATAATGAATTATACATTTTATTCAATTCAAAGTACTGCTCAGTTAATTATTAATTATACTATTTATGAGTTATAATAACCAATTAAACTTATGATTATAATAGATATTCAATAAATCTTTAGACCAATCTTTTACCACTTTTTAAATAATAGACTGTATTTTTATAGCAGTTTGAAGTACATTAAAATTGAGCAGCTCACATGTACATTCTACCCCTCCAAACTCTGTTTCCTCTGTTACTAATATCTTGTATTGTTGCGGTGTTTGTTACAACTGATGCAGCACTACTGACATCTTATTACATAAAGCACACAGTTTGAATTAGAGTTTACTCTTTATGCCAAGGGTGTCAAACTCATTTTCCCTGGGGGCCACATCGGCCTCATGGTGCCTTCAGAGGGCTGAATGTAATTTTAAGACTGTATAAATGTAACTACTCCTTAACAGTTAAGTGAAAGCTTGGTGCTGCCACCAGGTAGAAACAAGGTGCCAGGCCAGATAAAACAAAGTGGAGGGCTGGATTCGGCCCATGGACCTCATGTTTGCCACCTGCGCTTTATGTCATGTAGACATATAAGTTTTACCAAAAGTGTAATGTCCTGTATCCACTGTTATAACATTATACAGTATAAATTCACTGCCCTAAAAATTCCTTATGTTTTACCTATTCACAGCCCCCCCACCCTTCCCATAATAACTCCTGGCAATAACACTTAAATTTTTACTGTCTGTATAGTTTTAACTTTCTGTGATATCATGTCTATATAATATAAATAATTGCATACCACAACCAAGTGGTATTTTTTTTCTCAATATTTAAGGTTGGTTCAACATTCAGGCATCAATATATGTAATCCATCATATCAAGAGGCTAAAGAAGAAAAATAAAGAATCACATCAATAGCCGCAATTATTTGATGAAATGTTGGATTTGATTTATTATCATTTTGCTTTGTAATTTTGCAGCTATGTACCTGGGATATTGGTACGCAATTTTTCTTTTTTGCAATATTTACTTTGGTATTAAAATAATGCTGAATGCATACAATGAGTTAGAAAATGTTCCTTCTGCTTTCATTTTTTGAAACAGAGTGTAGAAAATTGGTATCATTTATTCTTTTAATGTTGGGCAGAATTCACCAGTGAAACAATTTGGTCTGGTGCTTTCTGGTTTAGAAAGTTTTTAGCCCTGGCTGGTGTGGATCAGTGGATTGAGTGCCGGCCTCCCAACCAAAGGGTTGCTGGTTTGATTCCCACTCAGGGCACATACCTAGGTTGCAGAACAGGTCTCTGGTAGGGGGCACATGAGAGACAACCACACATTGATGTTTCTCTCCCTCTCTTTTTCCTTTCCTTCCCCTCTCTCTAAAAATAAATAAATAAGTTCATTAAGGAAAAAAAGAAAGCCCTTACTTAAGGAGTTTTTTAATAGACACTTATTTAAATCATCTATCTGCCCCATGTGATGTTTGCTAAACTGTGTGTTTCAATGAATGGGTACCTTTCATCTTAGTTATTCAGTTTGTGGCCATAGAGGTGGTCATAGTATTACTGCTCTTGTTACCTATTTAATGCCTATGGGATTAGAAGTGATAGCTTCTCTTTAATTTCTAATACTAAAAATTTTAAAAAATGTGTTCTCTCTTTTTTTGCTTAGTTTAACTGGTTAGGGGTTTATCAAATTTATTTTCAAAGAACTATGTCCAGAGGTTAGCTATATTACTCCATGGTCTTTCTGTTTCAACATCTATTTTGTTTGGCCATGTGGCCTGCATTAATTTTAAACTGACACTTACTTACCTCTCATGCAAACCCATGCCCTTGATAATTCCTCATAGGTTTACAAGTAAGTTTCCAATATCACTTCTCCAACAGCCCTTCTGATCACACCTCCCTAGCCTCCCAGCACTTTCCTCTTATGTGCCTTGCAGACAAAATCTTATGGGGTATATGGACCTTACTCTTTTGGTTTTAATCGACCAATTGGTCTTAGCCTTAGCCTTCAAAACACTACTACCAGACTCTAATAAAGGGAAGTGCACCCAGTTCTATCTCTCTTTTTCTGCTTTCTGCCCTGACCTACCTGTGTAAATCCTCAAGGCATTCTTGGTACTTCCTCCAGAACCTATGATTAATAAACCTTGCTATTTCAATTTCTCTTGTGGTCAGTTGTTAAATCACTATCTGGAACTTAATGAGTATTAATTTGAAAAATTATAACAAATTAGCTTTTGGTTTTGTGAGTTTTGGTATTGTTTCCCTACTTTTAATTTCATAATTCTCTGCCTTGATTTTTTTATTATTTATTTCCTTTTGTTTACTTTATATTTAATTTGCTCTTTACATTTTGTTCCATAATGTGAAGCTTAGGTGTTTGCTTTTAGATTTTTTTCTTTCTAGTTTATGCATTCTATGCTATAAATTTTCCCCTAAGAATTGCTTTTGCTGCACCATGCAAATATCAGTAGCTTATATTTTCATATTAATTTAGTTAAAATATTTTAAAATTCCTCTTAAGACTTTTTTGACCCATGTGTTATTTACAAGTATAATATTAATGAAAAAACTTTAGGATTATCTAGCTAGCCACCTTCTTATTATTAATTTCTGCTTTACTTCTGTGAAGTTTGATATCATACTTTGCATTATATCTATTCTTTTAAATGTGTTAAGATGTGTTTTATGGCCTAGAAAGTGGTCCATCTTAGTAACTATTTAATGTGAGCTTGAGAAGAGTGTGTATTATGATGTTGTTGGATAAAGTATTCTATAAATGTCAATTAGATCCATTTGATTTATGAGAGAGTTCAATTTAACTATATCCTTACTGATTTTCTGCCTGCTGGTTCTGTGAATTACTATTAGAGAGTTGTTGAAGTTTTCAAAAATAAGAGTAAATTTGTCTGTTTTTTTTCTTGCAGTTCTATCAATTTTTACTTCATGTATTTTGATGCAGAATTATGCATATATACATTAATATCATCTATCATCTTTGAGAATTGATTTATCATGTAATGCACCTCTTTTTCCCATAATGTGTTATATTTCCTGAACATTATATTTTAAAGTTGTGAGCCCCTATTGTAACTTCCATATGTGTTAAATTGTCACTAAAATCTTTCAAGTGTTTAGAAAAGAGATTTATAGACTGTTTCACTTATTTAAATCAATTGACCACAGAATAATAAACAGATTAAAATCTATAGTGAAATGTCTCCATAATGCAAATTTCAAGTTGGGTTGTGAATACAATTACATTCTTCTGTTATCTATGAATTAATATAAGTTATTTAAAATCCTAAAGTTAAGGAACAAAAGCAGGAGAAGAAAGAGAAGGAAGAGATGAAGACTTTTTTAAATGCCGACAACTCTACTTGAACAATAACAAATAAAAATAAAGTTTGCTTTACTTGAAATTAATATACCTACTTTAATTTTCTTTTGATTAATGTTAGCATGGTACATCTTTCTCAATCATTTAGTTTATTCTACCTGTATCCACATATGTAAAGTAGATTTTTTGTAGTGTCCATTACTTGTATAAATTACTTTTTTATCTATCCATTACTTGGATATTCATTACTTTTGTTGTATCCATTACTTTTTTTATCTATTCATACAATTTCAGCCTTTTATTTGATTTATTTACACCAATAAACTTTAAAGTGGTTATTTGTGTAATTAGCTTACCATCTACCATATTTTTAACTGTTTCTATTTCCTTTTTAGTTCACTTTCTTAAAAAATATTTTATTTATTTATTTTTAGAGAGAGGGGAAAGAAGGGAGAAAGAGAGAGAAACATCAATGTGTGGTTGCCTCTTGCACACCCCCTTTTGGGGAGCTGGCACACAAACCCAGGTATATTACCTGACCAGCAAACCTTTGGTTCACAGGCTGGGGCTCAATCCACTGAGCAATACTGTTGCAGAACAGACCTGAGGATTACAGGGTCCCTCTGTCACTGTCTATTCTTTGCCCACCACCATGGAATTGGAATTATGGCTCTCAATGCCAGAGTTTGGTGAAAAGGAAAGGATCTACTTATTCAAAAATTACACAGACTTAGAGTAATGGACTTAATGTCTTTGTTAAAATCCCAAATTCCCTTAAAATATCCACAAACACGCACTCCTTCCTCCCCACCCCTTTGCCCAGTCAGGGGTACCATAGCTCCAGGAAAGAAAATAGAAGTCTGTGGCTCAGCTAGCACCTGGTTCTTCCTAGTAATCAGTGCCCAGCTGACAGGCCTCCCATGGTTCCCAGCACCATCACCTGTGTCTCTGCAGTCTTCAGCTCTTAATCCAAATGCACATGGAACCTTCTCATGGCCCACTAACAAGAGTCCTTTCACTCCTTTCTTTCCCACAGTGTCTCTCCTACGTTCTTCTGAACAGCTAAGAGAGAGCTCTTCATGTCTGCTACATCTTGCTTTCCTGCTTCCTAAACCCGTGTGGTTACAGCCCTCAGGGCTGTTGTGTGTGGGTTTAAATCCTGGCAGGAATCTTCCTCTGTGACACCATTTCCTACTCCTCCCATAATCAGCTATATCTGCCAGCACTCCTTTATTATTCCAGTTTTTCTTGGCTGCTATAGTTGGTCGCTATGGAAGTGAGGCCCCACTGGGTGGTATGAACCATCTCCAAGTTCTCATGCTGGTGCTGTAAAGGGGTGCTGCCTCCCAGTTACAGGATGGGTTAAAGTCATGCCCTCTCTCTGGCTTAAAGCACGTCCATAGCTACTTAACCTTTCTTTGAAGCTACCCAGCTGTTAAAGATATGCAAAATAACTATTTTTGCATATCAGGTATGAAGCTGGCCAACTGTTGATATGCAAAATAACTCTCAATGGCCCTGCTTCAAATGTCCTATTCCCCAGTTCAGACTTGTGGGGGTGAGGATATCTTATATTTTCATATTTCTTGGACACCCCAAGTAAGGGACCCCATTAAAAATCCCTCTTTTTGGGTGCCCTGGCTGCACCCTGTTACAATACCAGCCAGGGTGTAGGGTAAGTGGAGGCAGTCTGGTTTCCTGGCTCAGATGTCAGGGTAGCTAAGGGAAGCAGTGTTCCCACAGCCTTGGAGAGCGAGGCCTGATAACCAGTGTTCTCATAGCCTTGAGACTGGGTTCGATAGATTGTTCCCATAACACGAAGTGGGCTCACATGCACACAATTATGTCATGTTGTATAATGTTCTTGCAGTTTTCTGGCTTTGTTCCCCTCTAATACCTAAACAAGTAGGGGCTTCTCAGTAGTTAGACACACACAGCTTGCAGAGAGCCTGGCTCACCCACCTGTGAATAAAGGCATGTCAAGCGTCCCCCTGGCTCCTCGCATTTTCTTCCGTCTCCTGGAAGCAAGAATGGCTCTGCCAGGCCTTGATCAGTTGCAACACCCAGAGCTTCTTTCCCTTTTTACCTTTCCTGTTTTTAATCAACATTTGGTGTAATTCTGCTTTCTTAACATATACATTACATTTATTTTTTTATCTTTCATTGGTGTTACTTCAGAGTTTGTGATACACATTTGTAACTGAGGAAATCAACTTTCAAATAACATTGAAGTTGACTCTCAAACAACAGGTTTGAGCAGGATGGATTCACTTATAAGCAGATTTTTTTTTTCAGTAAATATAGAGTAAGCTCTCCATACCCCTGGGTTTTGCATCTGAAAATTAAATGAACCATAGATAGAAACAGTATTTCTCACCCATAGTTGGGAATTCACAGATGTAGAGAGCCAACTGTAAGTATTGTTCTGTACCATTTTATACAAGGTATTTGAGCATATGTAGATTTTAGTATCCACAGGGTATTCTAGAACCAATCCCCCACAGGTACCAAAGAACTGAAGATTTGAGGGAATGAAAATTTATACACAGATTTTCAACTGTGCAGAGCATTGACTACCTTAATTTCTGCCTTGTTCAAGGGTCAACTGTACACCGCTTCACAGGAAGTATGAGTAGTAATTTATAGTATTCCCCATTCTTTCCTTGCATCCTCTTACAATATCACTGTTATTCATGCCATTTGCCCATATGCTATATTTAACAAATATATATTGTCTCTATTTTAATTTTGAATACTCTGTTATCTGTTAGATCAATAAAAAATTAGAAAAATAAAAAGCTTTATTATATCTTCTTTTATGTATTTCCCTACAATCTTCTAATCTAAGTTTCTGGATGCCTCCAAAAAATTAAGTAGGGATTATTAATATCATCTATAGGAAATAGTTTTATTTATATATAAAAATAGCATGGTGATATGTCAAAGCTTGTCAGAAATTTTGAAATTATTTATCATACTCATAGCATGGATCAGAAAATGTAAAAATAGATCCAATACTATGTTTGTGGCAAAAGTATATTTAAAACCTGCTTATTATGAGTTCTAACCTAGGAGTCTTTTCTCCAAATACATAAAAAAGTTAAAGGAAACAGGTGAAAACTTAAGTAATGCTGGAAACCTGTGTATCTGTTCTTGCATCTGTGTTCTCTGAGTAAGAAAAAAACAGAGTGACTCTGGGTCCAGGGTAACTATCAAGAAGAAGATAGAATGAATTGATTGTAATCAGTGAAATCATGTCATGATCAGTGGTAAGATGCAGGGATTTTCACTGAGGTCGGCTTATTCTCATTGTCATTATACAATACAAGAAGGGCAGATAGAGAAAAAATGTGACAAATCCCAAAAACTCAGTGTAAGTACATGTGATATTTTACTAAAGAATTTGAAAAATTAAGTGGGTAGGATAAAGCTGATTAATAGGAAAAGAAGTAATGCTCTGGATAAAAGGTAAGAAATGCTTATTATAGTTAAGAAAAAATAAAAAAATGTGCAATCTGTGTTTGAATTACCTGGATCCTGACATTCTTAAGAGGAAAGGTTGTTTCATCTGGCTTTACATTTTTATTATGCATTTTATCTTAGGTAGAATAGCACACCTAATTAATGTACCATGATAAATGGAGTTTCTGTATCATTAGAACCCACTTACAAAGAATGAAAAAAAGACCTCCATATGCAAACACAGAAAAGTTAATCTGTAGCTATCAAAGGTTCATCTCTTGCAAAGTCATTTCACTTTGCTCATACATTTAATAGGAATCATTTATATAATATTCAAGCAATGGGAGAGAAACTGCAAGAAAAAAGGTTTTAATTGACTTATTCAGTCATCAATTCAGACTTGTCAAATTGTAAGATGAGGAATTTAAAACCCAGAGAAAAGATTTCCTCCAATAATTTTTTAAAAAATAAAATAAAAGTAAAACTGAAGGAGAACCCCCAGTGGATCTTTACATTGTTCTGAGATAGAGAGGAAACTTGCCAATTATTAAAATTTTTAAAATAGTGAAACTTCTAGTGACATTCTATTATATTTAGATTTCTGGGTCCAGCTTCTTCAGGCTCTAATCTATACAATATATTTAATATTCTTATATTAACAATGACCTTTATAAAATAATATATTAGATACAGAGAAATATAGGATGAAGACAAATTGTGATATATACTTGCAAATTCTACCTTAGAAGCATTCTTTATTAGTCAATATATGAAAGATATTTTCAAGAATTGATGATTGGGAAAGTGAGATGTTTTAATTTATCAAAGAAAAGTTTGTTTTTAATGCATTTAATTTTCTGTGGATACAAGAAATAAACAAACAAAAGGTTACCTGACATAAACTCTATTAGCTATTTAACATTTTGAACTTACTCTATTAGACTGTACATTTTTAGAAAAAAAGGCCAAACCTTATTTTTATAGTGTCAAGCAAGGAATACCCTGCATATGATGAATATTTCTTTAATAAATGAATTAATGAGAGAATGAATGTATGAAAGTGACATAGCCCTCTGTGAAATGAGAGAAGACATCATGAAGATAAAATTTGGTCAGATATATAAAATAGGGGTATAGTTATATTTAATTTTATACTTTTATTAATAAACACTGCAATGTATAATAATCTCTGAAAGTTTTGGAATAGAGTAAAAATCAGATATATACCAAAGATATTCACTGAAATGTAAGTTTCACAAGACAGGAAATATTTTTTAATAACTCTTATTGTTATTCCTCCCTTTCAGCGATACCTGGAACAAATAGGAGTGTAATAAATATTTGTTGAATGAAGTGATAAATAATTGAACAATATAGTATAATAAATCTTATTTGTCTTTCTAACATTACTTAAAAGAATCAATAGTTCTCAATAAATTTATAAAAATTCCTGTAACTACTTACACTGAAGGGCAATGTCTGCAATTGATTTTGTAAATAGAAGCCAATTGCAATCCAGAGCACTTACCTTTCTGATACTCATTTGGAGTGCATGTTTAATTCTTATTTTTTGTATAAGTGCCATAATATAAATGCCATATCTTTCATAACTGGTAGTTATCGTTTCTTTGTATTTTGTTTGCAGTTCTTCAAGGGTACAATTAAAGATATAATGAAAGAATTCTTAAATTATCCTATAATAAAAAGCTTATATTTTAAAGTCTTTTTCCCAAATGTAGCCTCCATATGTGCTGAAAATTCACTGAAATGTTTAAGTATTGAGAAAACAGCCTGATAAAATCTTATATTTATGTATATAGATTAATCCATAAAAGAATACATTTACTTTGAAATCTCTAGTGAGGGATCTCCACAGGTCTAAATTTCAAATTGGGGTTATAAATCTGAAGCAGAAGAAGCAGGAGCAAGAGTATAAAAGAAAGATGAAGAGAAAAGAATCAGAAAAAGAGGAGGAGGAGGCAGAGGAAAAGGAGGAGAGAAGGGAAGAAAAATAAAAAATATATGTGGTATAAATATTGAACAAACAAGACAATTGATAATAGTATTTGCTGATTGTAATGAATATTTCCCAGATAAAATTTCTGCTTAATTATTTTTGTTATATGACACTTATTAAAGATAAACTTCTTTCAAGATTTTCTTCATAAATATATTTTAAAATTGTATTAATTTTGTATTTATTCATGGAGTTATAATAAATACCACAATATAATGCATTTAATACATAATTGATTATACTTTTATAATTGGAATTTTGCCAGCCTACATTTTGGAGACGTGTTTTACCACATCTCTAAAAGTAGAGTAAAATGATTATTTGGGGGTTTTAATTTAATGTCATTTGAGGCACATCCATATTGGGCTCAAACCCTGCAAAGCTTAAAATCAATAATTACTATAAATGCAAATGACTTTAAATACAAATGCATTTTATTTCTTCTTATTGTCTGAGTGCTGTGGATGGACTTCCAATACTATGTTGATTAAGAGGGGTGAAGCAGACATCTCTGTCTTGTTCTCTATTTTAAGGGACATGCTTATAGTTTTTGCCTATTGAGTATAATGTTGGTTTTGAGTTTGTTACAAACGGCCTTTATTACATTGAAATATTTTTCCATTTCCACTTTGCTGAGAAGTTTTATTATAAATTGGTGCTGGCTTTTATCAAGTCTTTTTTTTCTGCATCTCTTACTATGATCATCTTTTATTTTTTTATGTGGTTTATTGATTTACAAATATTGTACCAAACTTGCATCATCAGAATAAATACCACTTGATTTTGTATATATGATTTTTTAATCTATTGCTGGATTTTGTTTGTTAATATTTTACTGACAATTTTAGCAAAAATCATCATTAGGAATATTGACCAATAATTTTCTTTCTTTGTAATGTCTATCTGGTTTTTAATTAGGATAATGCTGGTCTTGCAAAAAAATGAGCTTTGGAGTGTTCCACCTGCTTGAATTTTTTTGGATAGTTTGGGAAAGATAGGTGTTAGTTCTTTGAATATGTGGTAAAATTCACCTGTAAAGCCATCCAGAACTTCTATTTGTTGGGTGATTTTTTTACTTGTTTGTTTGTTTTGTTTTATTACTGCTTCAATTTTACTGGGTGTAATCTGTCTATTCAAATTTTCTGATTCTGATTCACTTTTGGAAATTTTTTTTTGTTCTTAAGAATTTATCTATTTCTTACAATTTATTTAATTTGTTGACATGTAATTGTTCAAAATATTTTCTTATAGCCCTGGCTGGCGTAGCTCAGTGGATTGAGCACGGGCTGTGAACCAAAGTGTTGCAGGTTCTATTCCCAGTCAGGGCACATGCTTGGGTTGCAGGCCATGGCCCCCAGCAACCACACATTGATGTTTCTCTCTCTCTCTCCCTCCCCTCTCTAAAAATAAATAAATAAATAAAATCTTTAAAAATATTCTCTTATAATTCTTTGTATTTTTTTGGTGTCAGTTGTTACTTGTCCTCTTTCATTTTTTATTTTACTTATTTGTTTCCTGTCTCTCTTTTTTTGATGAGTCAAGTTAAAGACTTTGTCAATTGTTTTATCTTTTAAAAGAATCAATTCTTAGTACTTTATTCTTTTGTGATTTTTTAAGACTCTATTTCATTTATTTCTGCTTTGATATTTTTCCCTTCTACTCATTTTGGGTTGTGTTTTTTGTTTTTTCTTCATGTTCCTTTAAGTGTAAATTTAAATTGCGTATTTGAGATTTTACTTGTTTCTCAAGATAAGCCTGTAATGTTATGGATTTCTTTCTTAGGATTGCTCTCACTGTGTCTCTTAGGTTTTGGGTTATTGTGTTCTCATTTTTATTGTTTTGAAAATATATTTTGATTTTCACCTTCATCTTATTTTTAACCCAATGATTGTTTAATAACACATTATTTAGCCTAAATGTCTTTGTGTGTTTTTCAGTGTTCTTCTTGCAATTAATTTCTAGTATCATACCATTATGTTCAGAGAAAATACTTGATATGGTTTCAATCTTAAACTTACTAAGATTTATTTTGTATCTTAATATGTGGTCTATCCTAGAAAATATTCCATGTACACTTGAAAAAGATATATGGCTGTTTTGGGGGTGAAATGCTCTTAATTGAAGATATCAGTTAAATTTGTCTTATCAAATGTGTCATTTAGGAAACCATTTCCTTATTGTTTTTCTGTCTGAAAGGTCTATCCATTGATGTCAATGAGGTGTTAACACCCTCTACTATGACTATATTACTGCCAGTCTCTCTCTTTATGTCTATGAAGTTTTCTTTTACATATTTATGTGACCCTATGTTTGGTGCATACATGTTTACAAGATTTAAAGCCTCTTGTTGGTTTGCTCCCTTTATCATTATGTAGTGTCCTTCTTCGTCTCTTAACCTTTATTTTAAAGACTATTTTGTGAGATATAAATATTGCCACCCCAGCTTTTATCTGATTTCTATTTGCATAAGATATTTTTTCTATCCCTTTGCCTTTAGTCTGTGTGTAACATTCATTCTGAAGTTTTTCTCTTATAAGTAACTTATATATGGGTCTTGTATTCTTATCCTTTCATCTACACTGTGTTTTTATTTTTTTAATTATAGCATCTAAGCCATTACATTTAAAAAGATTGTTTATGTGTACATATGTATTCTGTTAACTATGTTCTGCTGTTTTGTTTTTCCTCCCTTTTCTTCTTAAAGCAGATCCTTTAATATTTCTTGTAATGCTGGTTTGGTGGTAACAAACTCCTTTAGTTTTTTCTTATCTGAGAAGCTCCTTATTTATACTTCAATTTTAAATGATATCCTTGCTGGATAAAGTAGTCTTGGTTGTAGGAGTTTGTTTTTTATCACTTGGAACATTTTATGCCAATCTCAGTTGGCCTGAAATGTTTCTGCTAAGGAATCAGCTGACAGACTTATGGGAGCTCCCTTGCAGGTAACTAACAGTCTTTCTCTTATGGCTTTTAAGATTCTTTGTCTTTAGCTTTTGCCATTTTAATTATGATGTGTCCTGGTTTGGTCCTCTTTGGGTCCATCTTGTTTGAGACTCTTTTTACTTCCTGGAATTGTGTATCTTATTCCTTCACCAGGTTAGGGAAGTTTTTGGTCATTATTTCTTCAAATATGTTCTCAATCTCTTGTCTTCGCTCCACTCTTTCTGGTCCTCTATGATATGGATGTTATTACTCTTCATGTTGTCCCTAAGGTCCTTTAAACTATCCTCATTTTTTTTATTCTTTTTTTTTCCTGCTCTGCTTGGTTTATTTTTTCTATCTTTTCTTCCAGATCACTGATTCAGTCCTCAGCTTCATTCAGCTCACTGTCTTTCTTGTCCAGTATATTGTTCATTTTGGTTGATTATGCTTCATTTCTGACTGGTCCTTTTTTATGGTTTCTATGTCATTTTCCATTCTGTTGAATGTTCCTAAAACTATTACTTTGAACTCTATATCTGTTAAATTGTCTCTATTTCATTTAGTATTTTTTCAGGAATTTTTTCTTATTCTTTCATTTGAAGTCTGTTTCTTTGTCTTCCCATTTTCATTGCCTCTTTTTGTGTTTTTTCTTTGTATTAGATAGCTCTGCTATGATTCATAGTCCTGGTGGTATGGCCTTATGTAATAGATGTCCTGACTGGGTGTCCAATAGTACAGTCTGCTTGATCACCTGATGTGGGTGTTCTAAGAATGTCCTTGTGTGAGTTATGTGGTACCTCCTGTTTTAATGAGTCTTGATTCTTGTTAGCCTGTTTCTGTGTGGGATCAACCCTCAGGCTGGCTGACTGTGAGGCTCAACCTTGACCATGGCATGCAAGCTGCTGTGCAGATGCTGACCACATGATGTAGAAATTGTTTTATCAGGGTTTAGTGCCTGCCAAGGTCTTTCTTTAGATATGCTGCTTGTCAAGCTTATTAGATCCTCCTTTGATGTTATCTAAAGCTGGTCATTGGGTGTGTTTGTTATGGGCCTCTTGGTAGGGACTCTGGTGTAGACCAATGGCAGACACTGCATATGAGTGGCCCTGGGCATCCTGTTGAAAGTTATAATCAATTCTCAGTTTGAAATTGTTCCTGCTAGACCTGGGCATGTGTGGAATAGAGTAAGCTTCACACCAAGGCTTTTTCTTACCAGTCCTAGGTCTGGGGGCAGATCAGACGCAGTCCCAATGCACACAAGATCCACCTCCACCTAGGTCTGCTAGCCAGTGAACCCTCCACTGACGCCTGTTAGGACCAGTCACTGAAAGACTTCTGGTGGTTCTCATACTGCATAAAGTAGGTTCAGAGTGAGTCACCAGATAAGGGAGAGTGGTATTCACTAGACTGATACAGGTTCACTCTCAGTGTCAGTGTTTGGGTTGAGGCCTCTCAGAAAATATCCGCAGATATAACAAGTCTATCTGCCACTTGCTGGGTGCTTGCAAACATTTGTGGTGAGGCAGTGTCTCAGGGAGTTGTCAGGGTGAAGTCAGCATATTTTTTCAAGCCAGAATCTATCAAGATTTAGTACTGTGATGGATAGGCTCTGTTCCAGATGGGCATGTGAGGGGCAAAATGGACCCTATCATAGAGCAATACAACTCAGTCTATACCAGATCCTTCAGAGAGGAGATGGAGCTCAGCAGGGTTGGGCTGCCAAAGTAAGGAGAATGGAACTGATTTATCTCCCATGAGGAAGTGGTGCTAGTTAAGTTTTGGGATGGTGGGAGGTATAATCTCCTGTTCCAGAGCCAAACAACTCAGTCTGTCATGGAATTTTCCCTGACCTCAGCAGGCTGGAGCCACTAGGAGTCATGCAGGTAAGGCCTGTGGAACCTTGAAGGTGGGTTGTCCAGGAGCCTGAACAGTGGCTTTAGTGTATCCTCAGTGAAGGGAATATACCAGTCAGAATCACGGGAAAGTTTAGGGAATGGCCCCTGCCCAAAACCACACAACTCAGTCACTGACCACCCCTGAGTCCACCCAGACCTCTACACACTGGCCAAGGCTATTGACTCCTTGGAAGAGCATAAGCTCTGAAAGTTGGGGCAAGAGTTAGTCAGGAGATGGGCTATTGCTTTTCCCTACGGTGATGCTACATAAAGCATAGTGATCCATCCAAAATAGATGGTACCTGTGGTGTGGGAGAATGACTGAGCATGGGAATCTTGGTTTTTGTCTCTCTTCCCAGAGCCACAATTCCCAGACTCTCCTCATAAATGACTCTATTCTCTTCCAGTGGAGCCCAAGTTGAGTGGCTGCAAATGAAATTTTGTGTGCTGGCTCTTTAAGAGGATAACTGCATCATCTCTAGTGGATTCCTGTCTTTCTGTCACTGACAGAAACTGTGCTGTGGGTGACTCTTCCCAGGACTGGTGCTCTGGGCTGGGAAACCCAGCTTGGGTTTAGACCTCACACTTCTGAGGGGGAAATCCCCACAGCTGAGATATCCCAATGGAACCTCAGCCATTGCCTTGGCTGTGGGGCCCGCCCTTTTTGTGTCTCCACCATTTCTCCCAGTCTTGATGTGGTTTCTTTTGTAAATCCTTGGTTATAGCATTTATAACCAAGACTTCAGCCAGTCTTCAGTTGATTATTTAGCATAATTGTTCAAAAATTTATTTGTATTTACAGTTTGGTCCTGTGAGGTGAATATAGCTTTTTACCTACTCTGTGCCATCTTGGATTCTCAAAAATAATATATTTTTGACCTATAGAGCACAATTTAAAATATAGTAATATGTAACTTAATTTTTATGTCTATTCTTAAGACATGCTAAAATAAAATCTATTACAGTTTTATCATTCAGGATTTGCAATTATGATAACAAATGATGTACTTGAGAATGCTTATTTTTCAAAATGTGTCCTAAAGGAAAGAACAAATGCCTAAAATAAATGAAAAACAATCATTTAGCATGTTCAAAATAATAAAAAATATTGTATATATTTAATAATATTGAAAAATTATGTTATTGAGTTCAATGATATACAAACTTCATATGAAAGATTTTGAATCAATTGATTTAATCAGTTTCTAAAATTTAGTACTTCAGAGAGTGTACTAATTAGCTTAGGTTATATAGTTACATAGATAGGGTCTGTTGAACATGTTTCTCTATAAATTCTTCACTCTAATATAAATCATTCTGTGTTTCAATAGTTCAATCGAAGAAACTACAATGTGTGCATGATAGAAATTTGATAATTTCTAAGATCAAGTAATTTTTTAGCTGAATAAAAATTATAAAAATTTATCCAGCTTTATTTTCATTGTACCTTGCAGTGACAGACTGAGACTGTAGTTAAGAATGATTGAAATACAACAAAGCAGTGGAAATCTGATCCTGAGTTCTACTCATTAGTAGTGGTTTTATTAACAAAAATATGTATGTAAACCTTCTCCTTTAAAGAAAATGTGTTGACCTTAAAACCTCAATATCAGTTGATTTAGCTCCTAGCATTTATATGTCCTCCATATCAAAAGAGATATAGAAATGAGCCCATGAAATAAGTATACTATTTTATTACTGTATGGAAGAATAACCATAAAGCAACAAATAGATTCTAATCTATAATAATATATGCTTCTAAACCTAGTCTACTTTATAGATGGGTGCAATTATTGAATAATGAATTCTTATTGCTATTGGCCATTTTTAGAGTTTTATATCACATAATAAGTTAAATTAGGGAAGATGATGCTATATATGTTATAGAGCTATGTCTTAAATATAAATATCTCAACTTTCATGAGCTTTTGATAACATTTGTTATGCACTTGTATATATATGATGAAATATTATAGTCATGCTCTTAGCTAAAATAATTTGACATGTTTTTTGACTTAAGGGGAAAAGCAGATTAAAACCAAAAATAAATTTAATCAACCATGTAGCATCTTTTAATTTTATAACAAAGTTATATATATATATATATATATATATATATATATATATATATATATATAAATGTTTTGCTAATTGTATGGTGGAGAATCTTGATTAATAAAGTGTACTGACCAGAAAAAGAAAATAAAAATAAAAATATGTTCATAGAGTCAGTAAATATTAAATCAATTCTCAATGATTAGAATTTAGAAAAAGATGGTAGATGATACCAGATAATTTCTTCTAAACCACATTAATATATGTAGGTTTTAAAATGCAGTATTCTACATTTATCTGCATTTTTCCTACTACATAAAAGTTTTCTAATTACCTATGTCCACAAAACAAATGTCTCCAAAACTCAGTGGTTTAAAAAAGTAACCTCAAAAACACTTTAGAAGGTAAGGACCTAAGAAAATGGGCTTCTCCACAGGAAAGATGAGAATACTGGCAAAAAAAGGTCAAAATGAACTTTTTTCAGTACCCTAGAAATTAACTAAAGTTTAATTTTAAAAAGTATTTCTTCAAGACAGACACATGAATCACAGTGAAAACAAGCTTCATGGCATTTTAACTTTCTGTAGCCATGCTCCCCAAATCAGTCCCACTGTGGCTTCAGATTCAGGAGCCTTGAAACAACACTAGTCATCAGAACCAGCATCCTGACAGCCATTAGAGGTGGCAAAATGGCTTTGGTGCTTCTAAAAAATCCCCATTATCAAAGATCTTCACTATTGACCTGGTTCACAATTTCCTGGAAAAAAAAATCACACTCAGAGCTCTCACAATCTTCCCAAGGCTTTCAGAGAAAGCATTCAGTCACAAATGTTTGACATCACAGCTGCTTGAGATGGAAATACTAGTTGGGACAAACAAGGGAGTTGCTAAAAAAAACTTAGAAAATGTCAAAAATTAAAACCTACATCATCATTGAAAAGTCACAATATATTCCTGAAACTGAAGTATCACTTCACTTGTGTCTAGCAATAGCAAGAAGCCCTCCCTCTCACCACTAGTTTCAGTGGAGATTTAGTGGGTGACCTGGACTTTTCTCACCAACTGGCAATAGCAAGGCAATGCCCTTTCTTGCAAGAACAGTGTCCGAAAAGATCAGATAAAATAGGACTTTTAAATAAGATGCAGACTTTAATAACAATACACAAATGTCCAGGCTTCTACTGGAAATCAGTCATCATACCAAGAATCAGGGATATCTCGAACTGAATACAAAACTGGAAAATTGATTGATGACACCACTGAGGTGACCGAGTTGTTAGAACTATCTGACAGATTTTAAACCAAACTTTATCATGATTAAAAAGAAATTAACATGATTAAAAGAAATTAAAATACAGAGAACCTCTTCAAAGAATTGACTACATAAAGAATTATATATACAAGGTCTGTCTGGAGAAAGCCCAACTGTTGTTAACAAGAATGGTTTGCTTGACATCAGTGTAAACTGGTACCCAAGGAGAGTGGACTGGAATGCACATGAATGAACAATGATGACTTCACTGTACTGGTCAGTGCAGGTAGTAGACACTTCTGAATGAGCATGTGTATGACCAGCACATTCAAAATTACTGAGTGAGTAGAGCAACAAATCTGGATGAAATTTTACATTAAGCTTGAACATTCTCCATGGAAACTACTTAGATGATTCAAAAGGCTGCAGCTGTGGGCAACTGGTGACTGGCAGCTTCATCATGACAATGTGCTCACTCATACAACACATCTCCTTCAGAGTTTTTGGCAACATCCCCTAGGTGACTCCACCTCTCTATAGCCTGGATTTGGTGCCCTGCAACTGCTGTCTTTTCCCAAAACTAAAATCACCTTTTAGAGCGAAGAGATTTTAGATCGTAGATGAAATTCAGGAAAATACAACAGGGCAGCTGATCTCAATTGGGAAAACTGTGTGAGATCTCAAGGTGCCTACTTTGAGGAGAACTGAGGCATCATTGTCCTATGTACAATGTTTATTGTATCTTGTATCTTCTTCAGTAAATGTCTCTGTTTTTCATATTACATGGCTGGATATCTTCTGGACAGATCTCGCAAATGTTACAATGGAAAAGTACAATAACCAAAATAAGAAGTTCAGGAATTAACTCAGTAGTAGAATGGAGCAACGTAGTGAAAGAGCAGCAACAATGATGAAAACCAGTGAACTTGAGGATAGAACAATAGAAATTATGCAGTCTAAGTAACAGACAGAAAATAGGCTGAAAAAGAAAGTGAACAAAACTTTTGGAACCTTTGTGACAATAACAACAGATTCAATATTCATGTAATTAAGGTTTTTCTGGAAGGAGATATAGAAACAAAAGAGAAGCTTTACAAGTACTTGAAGAAACAATGACAAAAAAATCTCCAATTTTTACAACAGAAATAAACCTACAGGTTTGAGAAGTTACCTCCCATCAGTATAAAAACAAATGAATCCATACCAAAACACATCATAATTGCTTTTTGAAAACTAAAGACAAAGAATGTCTCAAAATCAGCTAGACAAAAATAATAGTTCACCTATAGAGGCTAATAATTTACATAACATATTCTGCATCAAAAACCATGAATGTCAGGATAATAGAAATACAATATTTTTTTCATGTGACATAAAAAAGCAGGTTCTACTCAGACTATGTCCTCTAAAAATATCCTTCAGGAATGAAGGAGAAATCAAGAGGTTCTCAAGTGAAGGAAAACAAAGAATTTATTGCCAACATACCTACCATAAAAGGAGGGTAAAAACAATTTCTCTACACAGAACAGAAATTCTAAAAGAAGAAATCTTGAAGCATCAGAAGTGAGAAAAAGAACATAATCAAAATGAGCAAATAAATAGGCATTAATACTCCTCTGTGTTTTCTAAATTGTGTTTGATGGTTAAGCAAAAATTGCCATACTAATATGGTCTTCTTTCTTTCATCCTAACACAGCACACTTGTTTTCTTTTTTTAAGCATATCTTTTCTGTTTAAAGAACTTCCTTCTTAATGGAACTATCTTTCAATCTTTAAGGATATATCTGCTACTGACAAATTTTCCCTATGCTTGAGAATGTCTTTACTTCTTTCACACTTGAAAGAGAATTTTGCCAAATACAGCATTTATTATTGATAGAAATATCCTTTCAGCCTGTGAAAAATGTGCTGCTTCCTACTTGCCACTATGGTTTCAGATAAGAAATCTGCTGTTATTTGAACTGGTATTCCCCATATTGGTAATATATCATTTCTCTCTGGTTGCTTTCAAGATAACTTCTCTCTCTTTCACTTTCAAATAATTAAGATGTATCGTAATGTGGATTTCTTTGCATTTATTCTGTTTGTGATTCACTCCAAACATATGTTAAGATTACATCTTCTGCCAAAGTTGAGAATTTGTCTGCAATTATTATGTACAACACTCTTTCACTGTCCCCACCCTCTTCCTCTTCTCTTTGGACTAAAATGATACAATATTAGATGTTTTATTATTGCCCAAAGTCTTCTGAGGTTCTGTTTACCTTTTTTTTCAGTCGAGTATTTTCTCTGTGCAGTTCAGATTGGTTAAATTCTATTGATTTGTAATTCAACAATTCTATCTTCTGTTATCTTCAGTGAGACTTTTTTCTATTATATTTTTCAGTTCTATGTTTTCAGAACTTCAAATTCCTTACATAGATTTTTTTCTCATTTTTTGCATTAGAATCTGTAACTGACTGTTGAAGTAGTTTCATATTTTCTATAAAATCCTTATAAGATAACTTTAACATCTCATTCATCTTGTTTGTGTCAGTTGACTTTTTTAATTCATATTTTAATTTTCTTAGTTTTTGGTATAATGGGAGGTTTTATTGTATCCTTTTTATTTTGTCTATTTATTAGGGGACTCTAGATCTTATCTAAATATTTTATTTTAGCAATTAATCACACCGGTTAGGTTTAGTATGCTGGCTTTGGCCAACTATTGTAAGCTGTAGTACAAATATTCAGAATGACAGGTCAGCATTTGCCAGTACCAACACTGTGTGACTTTATTTGTGGAAAAAAAAAGACAAATACAAAAAAGTATCATGAAATCTATTCCCATTTGGTTGTAAAAAATCAATCACTATAATCAGTTTATTAACTTTCTAATTTCACTACTGTAATAGGGCATGAAGACCAAAAAATTAAAAGGGCCTGTCAAAATTTCACATTTAATAGAAATAGTGTTTACATATAGAAGTATTGGGCCTTTATTCACTAAGACCTCCAAAGAAGGAAAGTCTATGTTTTGGGAACATATTGTGAAATTATAATTGTGTCTTGGTGAAAGGAGATATTCCTACATTTAATTATAGATTCAGTTATTTAAGTTTAGTGAGAAAGAGCACAACACGATAGCTACTAGTTCAGGGAACATGCCACATCTTGCTTATAACTGTCCTATCATACAAGCTGTTGAATTTTAGCTGGTACCATCAAGGAGCATTCAGTAGGTTTTCCCACTCTTTTATAAAGCCAAATGCTTCTTTTCAACAAATCAGTAATTTGTAATTCCCTAAGAATCTAATAAAACTATTAACAGCAGTTTAAATATGTATGTCTGATCACTGTCTTTTTTGCAGGCACAGAAGAGCTATTTGATCTCTATCCACTGTGAGATTTAAGTAGCCCCTTAGGTCTACCCATTAAAAGGATTTTTAGGATACATTTTTCATAAACTAATCTAAGTTAAATTCATTTTTGACAAAACTTCTAGCAAGATCTTTTTGTAACTAGATGAGATATGTTCAATTATTATTAGAAAATAAGCAACAAATATACATCTATTGTCTAAGATTAAAAAATCATAATGATACCAATCAATGAAACAATGCTCAATTACCCTGATAAAAAGAGAAACATATTTTTTAAATACAATTTTTCCTTTTTGACAGAAAAAAATGCCTTTATATACTGTTGCTTGGAGTATAAATTGATAGTCTGCTATAAAACAGAAAATGGAATTTGAAATTGTCTTAATACCTGTGGTGTAAGCACATGTGAAAATGTGATGTGTACATAAAACATTTCAGGTTTTGGCCCTGGCTGGCATAGCTCAGTGGATTGAGCGTGGGCTGTGAACCAAAGTGTCACAGGTTTGATTCCCAGTCAGGGCACATGCCTGGGTTGCAGGCCACGGCCCCCAGCAACTGCACATTGATGTTTCTTTCTCTCTCTCTTTCTCCCTCCCTTCCCTCTCTAGAAATAAATAAATAAAATCTTTAGAAAAAAACAGAAAATAAAAAATTTTGAAAATAAACACAGTTTTGGTAAAATCCACTAGAGTCAATTATATATCATGAGGTTCTGCCAATAGATGGTTAAAAATAAGGGCCCTTATTCCCTGAGATGTTAGAATACACCAGGCAATCCAGAAGAGTTGATATTGTGATGATGACTTAACAAATAAGAAAACAGATTCTAGCCCTGGGTGGCGTAGCTCAGTGGATTGAGCATGGTCTGCGAACCAAATCATCGCAGGTTTGATTCCCAGTCAGGGCACATGCCTGGGTTGCAGGCCACGGCCCCCAGCAACTGCACATTGATGTTTCTCTCTCTCTCTCTTTCTCCCTCCCTTCCCTCTCTAAAACTAAATAAAATCTGAAAAAAATAAATAAAAATAAAAATACCATAATATTTAAAAAAACATTTCAGGTTTGTTTATAATCACAAATGGTTCAGAAAGAGACAAACTGACTCTCAAGGAGAGCTCTTTAAACCAATTTATAGATCAGCATTGGAAAATGAGGGCCTGCCTGTTTTTGTGCATGACATTGTATTGGACCACATCCATTTGTTTACATTCTGTATATGACTGTTTTTAGGCTGCAATGACTTTGTTGAGAAGTTGTGAAAAATACATGTGTATTTAATCCACAAAGTCTAAAATATTTACTAGCTAATCATTTCTATAAGAGTTTTGTGACCAGTTATGCAGATTTATATCATAAACTATTATGAAGAACTTAAAAGGAATAAGTGAAGTCTAAATATTGTTAAAAGCATAAATTTCCATAATATATATATTGAGGAAAGAGAAAAATAAAGAAAATGCACATAATATGATATACACAGTTGGGCAAAAGTTGGCTTATAGTCGTGAGTACACAAAACACAGAGTTTATTCTTGTATTATCATTTATTATTTATTGTATTATTTTTCATATGAACAACTATTAACCTACTTTTGCCCAACTCTGTATATATTTACATATGTATTTTATATTTGTATACATAATACATATGAATGTATAGATTTATTGACTTGCAAATTTATAATAATGCATCCCTAATATGCAGTTTTAAAAAACATTATAAAAGTCTAAAACCACCTAAATATCATTTATTTATAACAAATAAAATATATGTTTTATATTAGGATGTATAATTTTCTCTATAATTAGTTTGTTTTTTTCTATTTTATCTAATTCTGTTAAATCTGTCTTCAACACATTCAGCCTATTCATCTATTGTGTATGGACAAATGAGATCTCCATAGCCTACAGTCATAAAGAATCTTCACACATCATACTGCTTGCTATTGTTACAGGGTAATTTTTGAGAAATATGATTCTCAGTTGTTTATAATATTGTTATAAATGCATAACTTCTGGTAAGGCAAAAAAGTAAGTTTTTTTGTATAATATGGATAGTTTTTTTATTCATTATAAAGATATGTGACATAAACATACATAAGGATATATTATTTCATATTGAATACAAGTTGATATTCAAAATTTAACATTTTACCAAAGGGGAGAATATCTTGTTTATTGTATATAAGTGAAAACTTCTGCTTAAAAGTAAATTATTATTTTTATCTCCTTCTCCTTTTCTCACACATCTAACTTTTCATTTTTTATTACAATTATTTTACCTCATTTATTTTCTGTTTATTTTCACATAAAGAGAATACAAATTAAATATGTGTGTGATGTGTGTCTACATATAACTTCATTTTAAGAAAATGTTATAGCATTAGAAAATATATTTAAAATGAACAAATTATAAAATTATGGGTATGTTTTAGTAACATTAAAGAATACTATATAGGGAGCTTATTCTTTTTACATAATGCCATACATACATAATGCCATACATACATACATGCAAAAGAAATGCCAATACTAAGAATCAGTGCTTATGTTGGTCAAGGTTTAATACAAGAAAAAAATGGTTTGGTGCTTTCAACCATGGAGGATTATGTACAGTGACTATAAAATCTTTTGAAAGGATGGGTCAGAAGTAAGGGGGGAGGCACTGGACATTCATTTTCTAGATGTCTTCTCTGCACTTGTTACCCAGAGGTCAGGGGACCACTGTTACTTCTCCCACCACAACCACTGCCAACACTGCTTCACATCTGTAGCCCACATGAATGCATTGCTTAGCTGCTACACACAGTTATTTTGAAGATTTGTGTGTTTGGTGCCATGAACAAGGAGGATTTCTTTTGTGCAATTTCTGCCACGGGATCTTCTACAACCACTTCTAATTGGTGTAACTTCACTCAGCTACAAGAGATTTTGTGAAAATTAGTTTTTTGGTGTTTCTTAGTAAAAGAGGATGAGAGAGCTAATCAAATTATCTACTTCAGTAGTTAAAGGGATTTAACCCAACATTTTATCTTTTATTATAAATGTTCTAGGGTGAAAGACAATCTCACCCAAATTCTTATAAAACCTCATTTGCAAAAGCTTTAGTAATTGAATCCATTCAAGATGCCCTAAATCTCTACTTTTAGAGTGTTTGTGAGAAGTTTTTGATAATGAGAACTAAAATCTTAATATACATTAAGCTATCAGAAAAATTTCTGACCTTATTCTACTTCTCAATTGTTATAATGAGTTATAACTAACAAAACAAAAATAAGAATGTGAATTATGTAGCCATTTTTATTTACATAATTCTATACAATAGTTCATGCTTTGTGATTGGCCAGAAAAGATGTACACTTACTTTAGCTTTTATCAGAAATATGGTTGAAAATAAATAATGTTTAACCTTCTAAATGTTTATTTTTACAAAAAAAAAGTGTCATGTTCCAAGGTGTTTTCAGTCAATATAATAGAAAAACTTTAGTTAACACCAAAATATTTTTTAATTTAACTTCATCATATTTTGCACTTATCAGGAAGAATTAATCATGTAAATACACAATTTCGACCTGACTGGTGTGGCTCAGTGGATTGAATACTGGTCTGCGAACCAAAGTGTCAACGGTTCAATTCCCAGTGAGGGCACATGCCTGGGTTATGTGCCAGGTTTCCAGTTGGGGGCACATGATGTTTCTATCCCTCTCTTTCTCCCTTACTTCCCTTTCTCTAAAAATAAATAAATATTTAAAAAAATAATGTAAATACACAGTTTTATGTTATAATGTATCTCTACTTAGCTTGAATGAAAGGGATTTTTGGTTATGCCATCAATAGCGCACACTTCCTAGTATGAAAAGAGTAACTTAATTGTTTTATAATAAATATTCCTGTTCCTCAAAAGTTACACATAAGCAAAAGATTTAAAACAAAATGTATATATGGAATATGCACACTGTTTTTTTCCCTCATCAAGGAAACATAAAATGTAATAAACCATTACACAACAAAATGTTGATACCACCTATCCTGTCTCATGCAATGTTTCTTTTCATTTTTTTAGTACAAATACACTCACAAATAATTGATAAGAAAAGAAATGTAATGGGGCCAAGGAACCAGACACAAGCAAATCACAATTTCCTAAACTGTACAGACAAGCTTAGTGCAAAGTCTATACTATTGACCTACTATTTATAAGTGAGGAATTCTGCCAATATAAAGATGAAGTTCCTGAATTATACTAATGGGAAGTAACACAATTCCTATTCAGATTTTACTTGGAAATATATCACACCAATATCTGAAGTACAATACAATGACTGAGCTTATTGATATTTCAATATCAATGTTGATATCTAAATATCACCTTTTAAAAGTTCAAAGCCAGTGAATACTCTCCTGTCCATTTAAATGACTCTTTTGGGAATAATTAATTTTCTTCTATATTTATATTATGCCATGACTGAGAAATTACTACAAACGCCTATAAAAAAACTATTCCTTATGTATTTTATCTTTATATATATAAATCATAGTTATGTGATCAAACTGGCCAAATAAAGTACAAAATTTGAGATTTAAATATTAAACTTTAAATAAAAAAATAAATCAAAATATCCTTTATATTTGGTCTCCAAAGATGGATGCATGTGATTTTTTATAACTCACCAAAACTATAGGATTAGAAATACTTAGCTCAATATGCATAATAAAAATTGTAGTGAGAAATCTTAGAAAAAAGGTGATGCTGCTGATCTTTCATTTAGATTGCAGAAAAGTTAATATGTCCACATTCCTTTCTTTATTTCTACTAAGAACACTGTGGAGCAATGAAAAGAAACTAGTTAATATCAGAAATGCTTATAACAATGAAAAGTAAATATCAAATTAATTCATAAAGTTTTACTAGTCCACAGCTTCATTATTCACCTCAATAATCAATTTGCCAGAAAATAGACGACGTATGAGACAAATGCAATTATAAATTATATTCTGCACATCAATAATAAAGAGTGAAACTTTGATCATGATTTTTTTCTAAATGTAGTATGTTTTATTTTCTGAGTTGTCTCATTCCTGAGTATTTTTCTAATTCCATTTCCTATATTAATTCATGCTTTTTTCTAATTTTATTAACATTTTCAATAGAAAATAATGGTTTTCAATCTATTCTGTGAGTACATGTTTTTAGCATGTCTTCATATCCTTAGTGAAATAATTATGTTATATTTTTTGTTACAAATCCATTTTATGAGCCTTGAACAGGTAGCTCAGTTGATTACAGTGGTGTCCCAATATGCTAAAATTGAGGGTTCAATCTCTGGTCAGGGCACATAAAAGATTCAACCAATGGATCCATAACTAAATGAAACAACAAATCCATGTTTCCTTCTCTTTCTCTCTCTCTCCCCTTTCCAGTCTCTCTAAAGTCAATGCATTAAAATAAATTCTTCCCTGGGTGGCATGGCTCAGTGGATTGAGTGCTGGCCTGCAAACCAAAGGGTTGCCAGTTCCATTCCCAGTCAGGACACATTCCTGGGTTGCAGGCCAGGTCCCCAGTTGAAGGAGTGCTAGAGGCAATCACATATTGATCTTTTTCTCCCTCCCTCTCCTTCCTAAAAATAAATAAATAAAATCTTCAAAAAAAAATTCTGAGCCCTGGCTGGCGTAGCTCAGTGGATTGAGTGTGGGCTGGGAACCAAAGTGTTCCAGGTTTGATTCCCAGCCAGGGTATATTCCTGGGTTGCAGGCCAGAACCCCCAGTAACCACACATTGATGTCCCTCTCTCTCTCTCTCTCTCTCTCTCTCTCTCTCTCTCTCTCTCTCTCTCTCTCTTCCCTCTCTAAAAAAAAAAAATGGATAAATAAAATCTTTAAAAAAAAAACTTAAAAAAAAAATTCTGTGCCCTGGCTGGTGTGGTTCAGCAAATTGAGTGCCAGACTGGAAACCAAAGGGTCACTGGTTCAATTCCCAGTCAGGACATATGCCTGGGTTGCAGACCAGGTCAGAGATGCCTGATTTGGAACCACACATGGATGTTTCTTTTCCTCTCTTTCTCCCTCCTTTCTCCTCTCTCTAAAAATATATAGATGAATAAAAAATGAAATCTTTTTAAAAAGTCTATGAGCTTTGACCTCAGTGCTTTCATGTTGTGCCTTTCATATGCGTTATAGTTTCCTTAGTTTTATGAAATGAAAACTTTTCTGGATAGCTATTTTGATTTCACAGAGGCCTCTCTTCTGTCATTTGTTACTGTAATGTGTCAAAATATAGTAGCTTGGCTTTTCAGATTTCCTGGCTCTATGACCATTCTCCACTTTCCTTTCTAGAGTTTCTCATTCATATGTTTCTGTTTTGCCTGTAATATTTCATTTTGTTTACAGCCCAAAACTTTTCCTTTACTCTGGGTTGTCTGCTGGAACATATTTCTGACAACTCAGTTTCACAAGAGTACAGAAGCTACACTGTTTTAACTCCATTGGTCCCTGTTGCAAACTTGACTGTCAGATGCTATTTGAAAGGGCCAAGCCACCACCCACCCAGCAGTTTGCGATCCCCAGTTCTCTGGTCTTCCAGGCTCTCTCTTAACTCCAAGAACTAGTGGTAAATTCAACATCATAATCAGGCCCTGCCTTCCCTTTCTTTCAACATCCTAAACAAACTTTTGCTTTGGCATGATCATCGTGACGCTGAGAAGGATTTGCTTCTGGTCTTCATTTCAGATCATTAGAAGTTTCCTTATGATGACAGGTTGTTTTCAATTTTTTTTCTCTCATTGCCTGTAAGAAACAGATTCTCTTTTCTTAAATTTTATTTTAATCATTGTTCAAGTACAGTTTTTTCCCTTTTACTCTAAATCCAGCCCACCCACCCAGCCCTTCCCACTTCTCTCACATTACCACCCTCCCCCTAGTTTTTGTCCATGTGTCCTTTAAATTTGTTCCTGTGAACCCTTCCCATTGTCCCCTGAAATTTCCTCTTCTCTCCCCTGTGGTCACTGTCAGCCTGTCCTCTATTTCAGTGTCTTTGGTTATATTTTGCTTGAGAAACAGAATCTTTAACAGCTTCCATCACTTTGTTATTATTCTTCAAGACTGTAGGTATGATGGTATGGGACATGCCTGATTGGAAAGCAGTCACCATCACTGATTTTTCCATCTCTGTAGTTCTTAATCACCTTTAATTTTGCTTCTATGCCATCCACTCCATGCGGCCTCTTAAGGGCAACAGGAAGAGTGAATTTTTACACTTAAGGTCTGTATGAACAAAACAACATGACATCAGCACAAGAGACAATGATGCAATCAATTGAAGTAATAAACAGATCTGTGAGGGTGCTATGGGAATACATAGCATGCTATTTTACAGCAAACATTTGTGCTTATAAGTAGGAGTACAGTGTATAACAAAAATAAAAGTATAGTACAATAAATACATAAAGCAATACATAGTCATTTATTGTCATGTGTTATATATTAATTATGTGATGTACATAATTGAATGTGCAGTAGTAGTTTTATATGTCTGGCAGAAAAAATAGATTTGTTTACAATGAAATAATGCATTGAGCTATGATGTTGAGATGATGGCATCACTAGGTTATTAGAATTTTTCATTTTTGTTATAATCTATGAGAATACCTTGTGTCATGGTCCACTGTGCACTGAAACATGGTTCTGTGGCACGTGGCTATAATTCACTCTTTTAATGGGAAATTCAAATAATATCAAAGTCAGTTAATAAGTTTAAAAGAGTAATTAGTTATGCAAAATTTTAAGGTGTTTTGACAAGAAATATGCAATGTGTTATTATCTTGAAATATTGCTCATATATGAGGAACATTTATAGCGGACAAAAACAATTCATATTTTTAAAATGCTGTATTTGTAAGATGCCACCAAGTGCTTGACTTCATTTTCCCTTTTCAGTTGTTCCTTTGAAGTAATGAACATATAGTAAATTCACTATTATTCTCCTGTGAAATTGACACTGCTCATTTTCAATGCTGTTTAAAAAAATTTATCACAGCTTGCATAAATTAAAGAGTCATACTATTTGAAGACATGAAATTAAAACTCGGAGATTTCTCACACTTAATTTTAAACTCAGTGCTCCCAGATGCACATCTTCTGAACAGTCCATTAATCAGAAAAGCTAGAAACTGTTCATCATAGTTCAGTATAACAATTCTTTCATATGTTCTTGTCTTTGTTGGGCTATACATTTTGAAAATTGCTTACTCTTGGGCATTTTCTCCATTTCAAGATAAAATATCATGCCATCAACCTAAAATCTCTTCTATAATGATCCAAAATGTACTTTCATTTTTTAAGACATTCTGGAAAGCTGACAAGATCAGTCAGCATTTCAATTATCAACTAACTTGAAAGATTTTATTATTAAACATGTCTTCATTATTATAATTTCATTCAGATACATATAAAAGTACAAAACTTTTCATAGTGAAAGAATAAAAATGATATGGTAAAGATTGAAGGTGCTATCTCTAATTGCCCTGGCCTCTTAGGCTTCAAAGGCAGCATGAGAGAGGCAGACACCATTAGACCATGAGAAAAAGAGAAATGGATGTTCCTGACTGCATAACTTCCACCATACTAAGGGAGAGACTTTCATTGTGTAATATCTTCCATCTCTAATCATACTCGTTAAGTTCCTTCACTTGACGTCCCTGAGCCCAGTAAAAAGGGTGACTAATGGCGAAAGTTCTTATATATCTTGTAAAACTTTTATTAATAAAAATAAGGCTGCCTTCTTCTCTGGTGATAAAAGGTATATCTTGTCCTACAGACATTTCTGACACTGAACCAATACAATGCAAATACACATCTTGACTCTGGAAAATGTGGCATCATTATACTGGCTTCTAATTCTCTCATGGGGGCATCTGATTACCCAAACCTTCATCCATGCCCATGTCCTACCTACAAGGGAAACTTGTTACCCTCAATTCAGCTTGTAGAATGGAATTCAATATTTGCCTCAAATACAGTGGATTGCTGATGCATAGAGAGATAGTTCAGATTCCATGCAGCCATTACACCAAAAATATCTTGATCATAAACCATTTTTAAATTGTTTCTATTTTATATCAACAGACATTTTTACAAGGAGTTATACATTTATAAACATTTGACTCAAAGAGCAGTTATGCTTGTTTTTGTTTTTTAATTTTAAGGTTGTATTTGAGCATGAAGGCAAATTGGTAGTGTTATTATTTTCAACATTACACATAGTAAATAAAAATAATAGTATTACATTGGGGTAGTCTGCCAAGGCTGCTATTGCTGCTCCTGATTTAGGCCAGATGTCCCAATGCCCAAAGGTAATCAACATCTTGGCTTACTTGTCACCATTCACAGCACTGCATTTGGGAAACTGGTTACCCTGTGTGAATCACTTAATCTCTAAGGACTCTTCTTCCTGATTGATAAAATGGGATTAAAAATATATTAGTATATCTCTAGTTTAGGAGGATAAATATAAAAATTAGTAGATACTGATTCAAAATAATTAAGACCATTATAGAACTAAACATAGAAGCCAGCTATTATTGTTACTGATGTTAGTATATCAAGTATAACTTCTATTAAAATTGCTTGGATTACTTTTAAAAACAGATATAATAAGGTCGTATTTTTTTTGCTTTTAAATAACATTTTATTTCAAAATAGATTTACAGAAAAGGTGAAAAGATAGTATGGAATTCCAATATACACAATATCATACTAGTATTCCCAGTATTAACAGCTTTCATTATTGTATCACATTTGTCTGAATTAATGAACTCATATTTATACATTGTTTTTAACTAACACCCAAATTCTATATACAGTCCCTTAGTTTTCTCCTAATATACTTTTGTAGTTCCTGAATCTCATCCAGCATATCAAATTACATTTAGTAACTATGTCTATTTGATATTTTTGTTTGTGAAATTTAGGAGGCATTGTTTATTCTTATTTGTATGGATCCTTATAAAATAGGAACTGCTGATTAGAATAGATACATTTTTAAATTGTACAAACAACATTTTGGTATATGTATTATTTTTTATTTACTTTTATTACTTATAATTTTAACATGTCTTTTGTGTTATTACTTCTAATTGTTGTATTTATACACAGTTTTACTTACCTATTATCCCTTCCATTGTTAATGAAATAACTTTCAACTCTTTGCTATGACCCAGAAAAATATTTTTCTAGTAAGTATCATTATTTATATCCCATTATGTATTGGTTTGAGAATTTGTATGAAATATATACAAAGAAATAAGATTAAGAGTTATACATTTCCCTTTATTTACATCAATATTTAAAGAAACTATTGGTATTATTAATCTTTCAAATTAGGAAAGGTTCCTTTCATTTTGAAAAATATTAAATTTTGGGGTGAAAGATGGTGGTCTTACTCTAGGCAGCGTGATTCTTGGCTTCTGTGAAGAGGAGGGAAACTCAAGGATTGGTGGAAGAACAGAGCAAGTGGCCTAAGTTACGGAAACATTTTTGAAAACAGGACATCAAAAATTATAGCGACCATTGAAAAACCAGACGGTAAGGAGACTGCTTCAGGACAAAAAGGGACCCAGGGATCTGCACGGGGACCAGGGGGGTTGCAGTCCCCAGGCCCAGTGCTTCCGGGTCTGCCTCAGGGCACCCGGGAGAGTGGAGTCACGGACTACGGAGGTTGAGCAACACCAGAGGAGACCTTGTTGCTTGAAGGCACAGAGAGGCCAGTTGGACTGGGAAAAAATCACCCAGGGGCTGTGAACACCTACCCATAGCCCTGGGAGAAGTGAGTGCCTCCAGCCTGCACGACCAGCGGTGGCCTGGAAGTGCCCCCACACCCCCACCCTGGTGGGTGTGTGGATGGGTGGAAAACCCAGACAACCCAACCCCGATCCAGGAAAGGGCGTGGACGTTCTCAGGCTTCTGGAGCCTGCAGTGCTGAACTGTGGAAGCGTGTGCCCCATGGGGAATCCTGACTCTTGCGCTGTGAACCCAGAAGGGATGAGGCGCTTAGTGTATTCCTAGAGCCCCAAACTCAAAAATTTGGTGGATGGGCACACCCTTTTACGATCCCCAGAGATGGCACAGTGAATCCCCAAATGTCTTGGGTGCTTCCTGTGATCATAGAGCTCGCAGTGGCATAATTTGGCAGAAGGGCAAGACTCCATGCACTTCTGGTAGCTTGCATCCTGAAACCGAAAAGTTGCAGGAATCCTGCAGGAACTCCAGAGCCCAGGAGAACGCAGCAGTGAGCTCCAGAGAGCCAGCGTGCTCGGGAGCTCCCAGGGTCCTGTAGGGGGGAGTCAGATTGGCCCTAGGGATAATACCTGAGACACTTACTGAGATTTGGCTGGGAAAAGTGGTAAGCATTTCAAACGTCCCTCAGCCAGCTGAAGCCAGCAAGATCAGAAAAACTGGTCTGGAAAGTTAGAAGCCAACCAGAATTTTTGTTTTGTTTTGTTTTGTTTTGTTTTGTTTTGATTTTGTGGCTGTTGTTGGTTGATTGATTTTATCTTGTGTTTTAAGTGACATTTTATTTTTCAATTCTTATTATTTTTATATCTCTCAATCCTTTATGTTTCTCTTCCATTCATCCTAGTATTATTCCTTCCACTCCAAATTTATCTCTCCTGCACTCCATCTTCTGCTTTTTTCCCTTTTTTTAATCTAGCAAGATACTGTAAATTTGTATTATCTTTTTCTCACTTTTCTGACATTTTTTTATTTTAATAGTATTTTGGTGTTCTTTTTCTTTCTGTATAATCTTCTTTGCTTGGCTAGTTATACTGTCATTTGATAGGTTCCCCCTGGTATCTCAGTCACAGTGTGTTGATAATTTACTACCCTTCATCTGTGTTCCATTAATACACCTCTCAAGGTTCTATACTCCTTATTCTTGTCATCTAGATCTCATCGATTCTGCCACAAGACTGCTGCTTTACTATTACTGTTAATAAGACCTAGTTCATACAATTGTAAATACTACTCAACACCCCTACCTGATCTCACCCCACTTTGCAATTTCCTGAACTATACTATTGTGGGGGTTGTCTCTATTCTTTTACACACTACTTCTATTTACTAATCTTTATTCCAACCCTACCTTAGAAACTGACCTCCCACAGCTTCACAGCTTTCTAGATCCAACTAACAATCCTTTTGTCCCCAATAAGAATCTTACCTTCTTTCCATTCTTTCTAAAACGTGGATAGTGAGATGGAGGATCACTGTTAACACTATAAGGAGGCAAAGGATAACCCATCTCTTCTCTACTGGCTGCTAATGTAAATATCATAGTATACTGTCTTGCTGTCTTAAACCATTTTGCCTTACTCCTCCAACTGATCACAAAAAAGAGTAGAGGAAAGTTGTGAACACCAGGATACATGAAGGAGACTGCACCACTGAATCTCACAGGTATTCTACCACAGCAGTTCACACCATAATTACAGGGAATCAGAACAGATCAATTTAAGAAACAGAGGCTAACAAGAAGAAACCCACGAACAATGAGAAAGCAAAGAAACAATCCCCAATTGAAGGGAAAGGAGGAAGCCTCAGGAAAATACTAAATGAAATAGAGGCAACTCAACTATCAGGTACTGAGTTCAAAACAATGATTATCAGGAAGTTCAATGAACTCACAATGAGCTATCAGAAACTAGAGGGAAGCTACAACAATCTCACTGCAAACTATATAGACATGAAAAAGGAAATAGAAACTCTCAACAAGGGCCAAGAGGAAATGAAGAATGCCATTTCTGAACTGAGGAACACAGGAGAAGGAATGAAAAGTAGGATTGATGAAGCAGAAGATCGGATTAGCAAGCTAGAGGATAAAGTAGAAAACAACACCCAGAAAGAGCAAGAAACGGAAAAGAGTCTCAGAAAGAATGAAGAGGGATTAAGAGAAATGCAAGACAATATGAAACGTAATAATATCCGCATAACAGCGTAACCAGAAGGAGAAGAAGAAGAGCAAGGGATCGAAAACCTAGTTGAAAAAATAATGAAGGAAAATTTCCCTAATTTGATGAGAGAAAAAGCCATAAAAATCCAGGAAACACAAAGAGTCCCAATCAAGAGGAACCCAAAGAGGCCCACCTCAAGACACATCATCATTAAAATGGCAAAACTTCAAGACAAAGGGAGAATATTAAAGGCAGCAAGGGAGAAACAGGAAGTAACATACAAGGGAGCCCCAATAAGGCTAACAGCTGACTTCTCAATGGAAACACTTCAAGCCAGAAGAGAATGGCAAGAAATACTCCAAGTAATGAGAACCAGAGGTCTGCAACCAAGGCTACTTTACCCAGAAAGGCTCTCAATCAAGATAGAAGGCCAAATAAGAAGCTTCCCAGACAAAAGACATCTAAAAGAATACACCTCCACCAAACCAGCTCTGCAAGAGATTCTAAAGGGACTGCTTTAAGGAAGGGAAGGAAAAGAGAGAGAGAGAGAAGAACACTCATACATAAAAGACAGTGAATAAGTACCTATCAATAATAACCTTAAATGTAAATGGATTAAATTATCCAATTAAAAGACATAGAATAGCTGAATGGATAAGAAAAAATTACCCACATATATGCTGCCTACAAGAGACCCACCTCAGGATAAAAGACCTGCACAGGCTGAGAGTGAAGGGATGGAAATAAATCTTCCAAGCAAATGGACAGGAAAAAAAAAAAGCCTGGGTAGAAATACTCATATCAGACAAAACAGACTTCCAAAAAAGGTCCATAAAGAGAGACCCAGAAGGTCACTTCATAATACTCAAGGGAAGAATCCACCAAGAAGACATAAATATTGTAAATATATATGCACCCAACATAGGAGCACCGAAATACATAAAGAAAATCTTAGAGGACTTCAAGAAAGATATGGACAGAAACACAATTATAGTGGGGGATTTTAACACCCCACTATAAAAAATGGACAGTTCTTCCAAACAAAATATCAACAAAGATATTGTGGCACTGAACAATACGATAGATGAAATGGACTTTACTGATATATACAGAGCCCTCCATCCAAAAGAAGCTAAGTACACATTCTTTTCAAATGTACATGGGGCATTTTCAAAGATAGACCACATGATAGGACACAAAACAAGCCTCAAGAATTTCAAGAAAATTGAAATCATACCAAGCATTTTCTCAGATCACAAGGGAAAACCAAAACACTCAAAATCATGGAGATTAAATAGTATGCTACTAAATAATGAATGGGTCAAGAATGATATTAGGGAAGAAATCCAAAGGTTTCTGGAACCAAATGAAAATGAACTCACAACAACCCAAAACTTATGGGACACAGCCAAGGCAGTCCTGAAAGGGAAGTTCAGAGTGATACAGACCCACCTGAAAAAGTTAGAAACATTCCAAACAAACACCCTAACCCTACATCTACAAGAACTTGAGGAACAACAACAAAGACAGCCTAGAGCAAGCAGAAGGAAGGAAATAACCAAGATCAGAGCAGAATTAAATGACATAGAGATTAAAAGCACAATTCTAAGGATCAATGAATCCAAGAGCTGGTTGTTTGAAAAGATAAACAAAATTGACAAGCCTTTAAGCAGATGCATCAAGATAAAAAGAGAGAGGACCCAAATAAACACAATCAGAAATGAAATAGGAGAGATTACAACAGATACCACAGAAATACAAGGATTGTAAGAAATTACTACAAAGAACTGTATGCCAAGAAATTTGAAAACCTAGATGAAATGGACAAATTTCTAGAAAAATATAATCCAAAACTCAGTGAAAAAGAAGCAGAAAGCCTGAACAGACCAATAACAACAAAAGAAATTGAAGCAGTAATCAAAAACTCCCAACACACAAAAGTGCAGGACCAGATGGTTTCACAGGAGAATTCTACAGAGCATTTAAGGAAGAGCTAACCCCTATCCTTCACTGACTATTACAAAAAATCCAAAAAGATGGGAATCTCCCAAACTCTTTTTATGAGGCCAACATCATCCTAATTCCAAAACTAGATAAAGACACAACAAAGAAAGAAAACTTCAGGGCAATATCACTGATGAACATTGATGCTAAAATTCTCAACAAAATACTGGCAAACCACATCCAACAGTACATTAAAAAGATCATACACCATGACCAAGCGGGATTCATTCCAGGGATGCAAGGATGGTTCAATATTCGCAAATCAGTAAATGTAATTCGTCACGTAAACAAAAGCAAAAGCAAAAACCACATGATCATATCAATAGATGCAGAAAAAGTATTTGATAAGGTACAGCACCCAATTATGATAAAAACACTCGGCAAAGTGGAAATAGAGGGAGCATTCCTCAACATAATAAAGGCCATATATGAGAGACTTACAGCCAGCATCATTCTCAATGGGCAAAAATTAAAATCTTTTCCACTAAGATCAGGAACAAGACAAGGCTGTCCACTTTTACCACTTCAATATAGTACTGGAAGTTTTAGCCACAGCGATCAGACAAGAAAAAGAAATAAAAGGCATCCAAATCGGAAAGGAGGAAACAAAACTGTCACTGTTTGCAGATGACATGATAGTGTACATAGAAAATCCTATAGACTCCACCAAAAAAACTGCTTGACCTAATAAATGAATTTGGCAAAACAGCAGGATACAAAGTCAATACCCAGAAATCACAGGCATTTCTGTACACCAACAATGAAATAGCAGAAGCTGAAATCAAGGAAAAAATCCCATTTCAAATAGCAAAGAGAAAAAATAAAATATCTAGGAATAAACCTAACCAAAAGGGTAAAGGACCTGTATTCAGAAGACTACACAACACTGAAGAAAGAAATCAAGGAAGACACAAACAAATGGAAACATGTGCCATGTTCATGGATTGGAAGAATTAATATCATCAAAATGTCCATACTACCCAAAGCAATTTACACATTCAATGCAATTCCTATTAAAGTACCAATGGCATATTTCACAGACATAGAACAAACACTTCAAAAATTTATATGGAATCATAAACAACCCCAACTAGCTGCTGCAATTTTGAGAAAGAACAGTAAAGTAGGAGGGATCACAATACCTGACACTAAACTATACTACAAGGCCACTGTAATCAAAACATCCTGGTACTGGCATAAAAACAGGCACATAGACCAATGGAAGAGAACAGAGAGCCCAGAAATAAACCCACGTCTCTATGGTCAATTAATATTTGACGAAGGGGGCAGTAATATAAAATGGAGTAAAAATAGCCTCTTCAACAAATGGTGTTGGGAGAACTGGATAGCTATGAGCAAAAAAAATGAAGCTTGAGCACCAACTTACACCATACACAAAAATAAATTCAAGGTGGATAAAAGATTTAAATACAAGCCATAACACCATTAAAGTCCTAGTGGAGACATAGGCAGGAAAATCTCAGATATTTCGTGCAGCAACATTTTTACTGATATGTCCCCTAGAGCAGGGGACATAAAGGAAAGAATAAACAAATGGAATCTCATAAAAAAAAAAGCTTCTGCATGGTAAAAGAAAACAGTATTAAAATGAAAAGAGTTCCAAACATATGGGAAAATATATTTGCCAGTGGCACCTCAAGCAAGGGTTTAATCTCCAAAATATATAAAGAACTTACATGACTTAACTCTAAGAAGACAAGCAACCCAATTAAAAAATCGGCAAAGGACTTGAACAGACACTTCTCCAAGGAGGACATACAGAGGATCCAGAGACACATGAAAAGATGCTCAATATCACTAGCTATCAGATACATGCAAATTAAAACCACAATGAGATACCCCTTCACACTGGTCAGAATGGCCTTCATAAACAAAGCAACAAACAACAAGTGTTGGAGATGTTGTGGAGAAAAATTGAACCCTAGTGCACTATTGGTGGGATTGCAGACTCGTACAACCATTATGGAAAACACTATGGAATTTTCTCAGAAAAGGAAAAATGGAACTGCCTTTTGACCCAGCAATTCCACTGCTAGAATGATATCCTAAGGACCCTGAAACACCAGTCCAAAAGAACCTATGCATCCCAATGTTCATAGCAGCAAAATTTACAATAGCTGAGTGCTAAAAGCAACCTAGATGCCCATTAGTAAATGAATGGATCAAAAAACTATGGTACATTTACACAATGGAACTGTATGCAGCAGAAAGAAAGAAGGAGCTCCTACCCTTTGCAACTGCTTGGATGGAGTTGGAAAGCATTATGCTAAGCGAAACAAGCCAGGCAGTGGAAGACAAATATCATATGATCTCACCTTTAACAGGAACCTAAACAGCAAAACAAAGAAACAAGCAAAATATAACCAAAGACACTGAAATAGAGGACAAGCTGACAGTGACCACAGGAGAGAGAAGAGGGAATTTCAGGGGACAATGGGAAGGGTTCACAGGAACAAATTTAAAGGACACATGGACAAAAACTAGGGGGAGGGTGGTAATGGGAGGGAAGTGTGGAGGGTTGGAAGGGTAGGCGGGATTGGGAATAAAAGGGAGAAAACTGTGCTTGAACAATGATTAAAATAAAATTAAAAATGTAAAAAAAAGAGAGAGAGAAACATCAATGTGCAGTTGCTGGGGGTTATGGCCTGCAACCCAGGCATGTACCCTGGCTGGGAATTGTACCTGGGACACTTTGGTTCCCAGCCCATGCTCAATCCACTGAGCTACACCAGCCAGGGCTGAAAAATATTAAATTTTTAAAAATGATAAATTTTGTATTTTTTCTCTTTTAAGGTTATGATATAATTACTTGATGAGTTTTATAACCTTGAATATTTAACCATGCTTGTAGTGCAGAATGCAGAGATCACACAGAATTCTACAATGAGGCCCAAAGTTTCCACACCCTTGTGTAGATGTTTTTTGTAATACACTCGATTCCAGAGTGGGCAGGTTCTAATATATTTTATTTCTGTGACAAGTTACTTACATTATACAACAAAAGGGAAGAGGTTTTGATATAAATTCCCTCATCAATAATCTTTGTAGAAGATCATACTGAGATTGTTTAACTTAATTAGTAGGGAGGGAGATTATATTTGACAGATCTGACCAAATCATTTGGAAATCTCTTGTTTGCTTTTTAAAGTATATTTTATTGATGATGATATTACAGTTGTCCCAATTTTTCTTCCCTTTGCCTCCCTCTGCTCTCTACCTCCTTCTCTCTAAGCCACACCATCTCCTTAGTTCATGTCCATGGGCCATACATATAAGTTCTTTGGCTTCTCCCTTTCCTTTATGGTTCTTAACATCCCTCTGCCTATTTTGTTCCTATCAATTACACTTCTTGATACATGCACCATATTTTCTTTTTTCCCCTAGCCACCTCCAAGCTAATAACCCTTCAAATGATCCCCATACCTATGATTCTGTTCCTGTTCTGGTTGTTTGCTTAGTTTGTTTTTATTTTTTAGATTCAGCTGTTGATAGTTGTGTTTCTTGTCATTTTAATATTCATAGTTTTGATTTTCTTTTTCTTAAATAAGTCCCTTTAATATTTCATGTACTAATGGCTTGGTGATGATGAAGTCCTTTAGCTTCACCATGTCACTTTATCTGACCTGCCATCTAAATGATGGCTCTACTGAATATAGTAATCAAGGTTGTAGGTCATTGCTTTTTATCACTTTGAATACTTCTTGCCAGTCCCTTCTTGCCTGCAAAGTTTCTTTTGAGAAATCACCTGACAGTCTTATAGGAACTCCTTTGTAGGTAACTCTCTGCCTTTCTCTTGCTTTCTCTTGCTGCTTGTAAGATTCTATTTTTATCTTTAACCCTTGGCATTTCAATTACAATGTATCTTGGTGTGGACCTCTTTGGGTCCAACTTGATTGGGACTCTTTGGGCTTCCTGAACTTACATGTCTATTTCCTTCACCAAATTAGGAAAGTTTTTCATTATTTTTTTGAAATAGATTTCCAATCTCTCACTCTTTCTCCTCTTTTGCCACCCCTATGAAGTGAATGTTGGACCTCTTGATGTTGCCCCAGAAGCCGCTTATACTACTCTCATTTTTAAAAAGATTTTATTTATTTATTTTTAGAGAGAAGGGGAGCAAGAGAGAAAGAGAGGGTAAGAAACATCAATGTGTGGTTGCCTCTCATGTGTCCCCTACTGGGGACTGGCCTGCAACCCAGGAATGTGCCCTGACTGGAAATCAAACCTGTGACTCTTTGCTTTGCAGGCCTATACTCAATCCACTGAGCTACACCAGCCAGGGTTACTACTCTTATTTTTTTTTATTTTTTATTTTTGTTGTTCTGGTTGGTCGCTTTTTGCTCCCTTATGTTTCAAATCATTGATTTCTCAGCTTCATCCACTCTACTGTTGTTTGCCTGTAAGTTGTTCTTTATTTCAATTAGTATATCCTTCATTTCTAGCTAGATCTATTTTATGCTGTCGAAGTCCTCACTAAGTTCCTTGAACATCCTTATAACCAGTGCCTTGAACTCTGCATCTGATAGATTGTTTATTTCCATTTCATTTAACTCTTTTTTCTGGAGTTTTGATCTGTTCTTCTGTTTGGGCCATGTTTCTTTGTCTCCTCATTTTGGCAGCTATGTGTTAGGTAGAGCTGCTATGACACCCTGTCTTGGTAGTGTAGCCTAATGTAGCAGGTGTCCTGTAGTGTCCAGTGGCACATCCTCCCTTCTCACCCAAGCTGTGTACTCAAAGTGTGCCCTCCATTTGGGCTGAGTACACCCTCCTCTTCTAGTTGAGCCTTTATTATTTTTGAAAAGTAAATGGGAGAAATTTACCCATGCCAGTCAGCTGAAAGGACTGGATATGAACACTGACTAGGAATCTCCACCCTCAGTGGAGAATTAGCTATGCACAGATAGAATGTTGTGGCTCCATCATCATCTATAGTAGCCCACTTGTTGTGTAGACCCTGGGGTTTTCCAAGATAGAGTGTTGTTCTATCTGGTGTGTGCCAAGGTCAGCCCTCACCTGTGTTCTGCCCTGGGCCACCCTGAATGAGCTATAAAGCTATCTGAAATGGCTGCTATTTTTGTTTGGCTTGAAGATTGCCAGGTGAAGCCAAGCAGTGAATCAAGGCTGGCTCCTGTTAATGTCAGGCCTGGGGCCAATTAGCAAGAGGTTAAGAGGACTGGGAGCTCACTGAACTGGCTGTTGGATGTTTGAGAAGATTTAGAAAACTGTGTAGTATGAGCCAAGAACAGCCATTCATATGGAAAAGTCACTGTAAACAACTTGGGTGGGCCTATGATAGGGTGGAATGGAGCCTCAGGGAATTTCCAAGGCTTGGCAAACAGTTTTAGCCACTGGTGGAGTCTCAGATATGGCACCCTCCTGTCAGTTCTGTGGCTCTTTCAAGTGTGGGTTTAGAAAAGGGACAATGGCCTCTGCCCATCTTTCTGTCTGGGAGAAAGCTGTTCCCCAGCTCTCACCTTGATACCAGATACTTCAGGTCCTCCCTGTATGCCACTGGTGCCTTTCAAGCTGCTACCCTGGCACACACACATTGACTTACTCAGGGAGAGTGAGTCTGAGTAAGTCAGCGTGTGTATTTCAAAAGGAACTGCTTGGGATTCCAGCAGCTTCTTTCACTGACTCAATCCTCACTGGTTATAGCAGCCAGAGTTATGGGAACTTATCTTCCTGGCACTAGAACCCTGGACTGGAGGGCTTGCTATGGGGCCAGAGTCCCTGAGGAGGCTCGAGACTGAGGAGTCCCAAGATATCCCTCCCAAATTTTATCTACCATTTGAGGATATGGGACCAGCCCATTCCACATTTTCACCCCTCCTATCAGTCTGGATGGATTTGGTTTCTTTAATTCTGTAGTTGTCAGATTTCCATTCAACTCAATTTCTGAGAGTTCTGAGTGATGGCTGTTCTGTAGTTTAGTTGTAATTTTGATGTGGTTGTGTAAGGAGGTAATCCCTGTTTACCTATGCCACGATCTTAACCAGGACAAAAATATTTTAATGGATAAAAAGTGCTTAGCATGTTGACCATTTCACTGAATGTCCATAGTGGATATTACATAATTCAAGTAGTTAAATGAGAAATATGTTTTATCTTCAGTAGTAATAATGCCTTCTATGTTTCCGAAATGTATTGCCTCATTGATTGGTAAATATGTAAAAGAAAATAGCAGAGTTTCATTTCACCTTTCATGGATCATTTCTATTAATTATACTTGTAGTCCAATGGTTATTTGTAAGATTCCTTAAAAAAGGTTAGAAAATGAAAAATGTGTTATTATTTGCAATAAACTTTGCAAATTTGGGAGACACTGATAATAAAATAAGTGTGCTTATTTTATTTAACATATCTGTTCCTTTATTCTGCATATTTGGAGAAATAATTTAGAGAATCATAGGGTAGGGATGTATAAATGTTACAGAATAAATTTGTTGAAATGTATTCATTAGTATGTTCTCTTCCAGATAGAGTTTTCATTACCTCCCTCAAACTTGTTTATTTATTTTAAACAATTTGTTCTCTAAGAAAGTATAAAATTATTAGTTCTCTGTCTTCAGAAGCTTACTTAATGTGCTATGTACTCTCATGTAGTCTTTCCCTAGACTATTTATCATAGCACCAGCAGATATATTTTAGGTGTCATTTAATAATGCAAGATGGGTCACAGTAATTATTTTTATTGGAAAATGAGATAGCCTAAGAAAATGAAAATCTAAATCCATGCAATTTATATGGAACAGCTAAATGACTTAAACTTTGTTTACATGTTGAAATATAGCAATGACAGATTTTAATAAATACTTCATGTGAGTCTCCATCATATACTCTCACATGTGTATATTTTTGCCTCAGAGTTTACCTATATTTCACATCTCAACTAATTTTCGTGTTTCAAAGGTAAAATTTTAATCATTACTCTGCTATATAATTTTTAATACATAAACCAGAAGTTTATAGTCACTGATAAATAACCAGAAGCTGAATTAGCTTTGGCCAATAAAATCTCAGTCATTAACTAACTTACCCAAATCCCTGAAATCAGATCACCTTATGGGTCACAGCCAATTCTACCGGAGAGCTCAATATCAAACATAACTTATTACAGTTGTGTGTGTTTTGGGAGGGAGTTCTTTGTACCTTAGCTTTATTATACATAAGTATTAATTATGCTAATTAAAATTTACTTTAAAAATAACTCTACACTTACAAAGAGACAGCATTTTGATTAATTTACAATGACATCATTAGATAATCAATATCACTTAAATCATACCCTAGAATCTGAATGCATACTACAGGATAGAGAAGGGAGTTATTTTTTTTTTTTTTTTTGCATGTATCAAAGCGAGACAGTTGCTACATAGGATTGTTATTCTTGGTCAGTCTTGAGATGTATACCACCATTCCCCATTTTATAGATAAATTAACTAAGACTCAGAGAGAGAGTGATTAACTTGCTGACTATTACAAGGTAATGATTGATTTGACCCTATTACATATGACTTCAAAGCCTGGGCTCTTCTAGCATGCTATTTTGCCTTCCTGAGTGAAAGTTCAAAAGCATATATATTTATACTTACATTTATATTTACATTTACATTTATATTTATATTCATATTCATATTATTTATATTTATATTTATTTCTCTTTCTAAATTAACTTGATTTAGATACTGTTCAAATATAATAAGATGCACCTATCTTGAAAGGCTCTTTTTTTTTTTAAATTAAGACAAATATATACACCCATGTATCTACCACATTAACCAAGATACAGGGTATTTTCATTCTCAGAAATATACCCTTCTGTCTCTGCTAAGTCAAATCCCCAAATCTCAGCCCTAGACACCCACTAATCTGTTTTCTCTTATGTTTAGTAAGTTCTGCCTCTTCTGGAATTGCATATAAACAGACATATACTATGTACAATTTGTGTCCGGTTTATTTTATTCAACATAAGATATTTGAAATTCATTTACATTCATATGCTTATCACAAATGAGTTAGCTTTTATTGCTCAGTATTCAACCATATGGATATACCATATTTTTATCTGTTCATGAATTGGTGGATATTTTGTTTCCAGATTTTTACTAATGTGAATAAAGCTGTTATGTGCACCCATATAGAAGTTTCTCTGTGGACTAATATTTTTATTTTTCTTGGGTGTTACCTAAAAGTTGAATTGATGAGTGAAATGTTAAAGGTTAATAAGTGGATAAACCTTGCTTAAATACTTGCAGCACTCAGCATACACCCCAAGAAGCACATGCTTTAAAGACTTTCTTGACCTTCTATAATACAACAGAATCTTATGTTTAAATCCCATTTTTTAACAAGATTAAAGTTCTCTTCCAAGTATCTTAACTTACTGTGGAGATAACATTCCACATTCATTAAAAGAAAATCTAGACACTTGAAACCATTAACATTCATAATGTCTACCATCTAATCAAACTTTCTGCACATGCAAATAAGCAGAATATGACACATCGTCAAGAAAAACAAATAAAAAATAATAAATTAAAACAGACCCAGAAATAATGTAAATAATAGAATTATGGATTAGCAAATAAGAATGTTTTCTTACTTAAAATTAAAAAAAATTTACTGCAACTCATACCTACAGCTATGCTATGGTTTCCCAACCTTGGATGTTGAAACTAGTCAGTCCTGCAAACACTCTTGGTGCTAGACATTTTTTCAGCCTTCTCAAAAAACCTTAAAGGAAAGACTTTAATTTGAAGATGTAATAAAATAGGAAGATCCAATTAGTTACCACATTTGTAACTTTACTATAAAATGGATTCTTTCTTTTTCAATTTACATGTGCTACTCATCAGAAAGCATCATAATTGTTACTCTACAAATTTACTTATATAAATAATCTATGTAATTCAGGTTGCAATAGTAAATATAAAATTTTAAGTTATAGGTCATTAGATAAGTTATAATTATATTAATATTTCTCTGCATTCTAGATTCATGCAGTCTATTTATTATTCATTAAAATTAATGCTTGATTCAAATAATTGGCTGGGGTTGCTCTTTCTTTCCACTTTTTTCCAATATTAAATTATGATTCTACAATTAAAGTGTTAATAACCTAATACTCCATATTCATAAAAATTACTGTATTATTCCTTCACTATAAAATTAAATACTTATTAAATAATTTTGAATTTAAAAATTTTGTTTGTGATGGCTGTCACCAAATTGAATGCAATAGAATCTAAAATCGTTCCCATTAATCTATACATGAAGGTCATAAGAATATGGTGTATTTGCAATTACCAGTATGTTCCACAACTTATTTCAATATGAGTGTGCACACACTCACTCATTTGTTGTGGTTGTTGTTTCTGACTGAGAGTACTGCAAACTCTTCTCTTATAATTCTGTCTTTTGGAAATGTAGGCCACATTTCACTACTCTGTGTATTATTTCTTATAGCTATGTAATATAACACATTCTAAATGGAACATTATTTTTATATTCATTTTAAATGAAAATAGAAATATAGTACTTAAAACATGCAATTCATACTGTCCTAAAATTTTATTCAGATATTTTTTACTAAATGTATTGTAAGAGAATTTTATAAATAGTGAAAATGCTTGGTTACTATTTACGATAAACTACTATCCAAAGCATACTGTTTCATTGTTTAGACTAAAATAAACTTTTAAAATTTATTACACTCACATGTATTGTAATATCTGAAATATAATATTAATTCAGAACAGTTTGTGTGATCTGCCTTGTTTTATATAACATATTTTACCTTGAATATAAGAGGCTATTAAAGACTGGTGAGTCCTTTTTTTCATAATTATCTCTCCTATATTTCATTACTAACATATACACATGTGTAAAAAAATCTATTCTAAATCCTGATATAAAGGTCTTTTGAAATACTTTCCTACATTAACATAAAACAAATTAGCAACAAGATTGCAGCACAAAGTGACATTGTTTTTCCATCAAAATGTTTATCTTCCTTCAGTCCACAAAATTTTAGTGCCTGTCTTTTCCCAAAGGAAAGCCTTCAGCAAAATAAGGACACTTCAGATCACAGAATAGAAGAATTATAAAACTGTCATAGATGTCAGAATATATTGTAATCGGCAGCCAAGTAGCATTGCCTGGAAAGCAGCCATTTCATCTAAGGAGCTCTTTATGGTCTAGTAAATTGCATTACATTTAAACAAAATAGAAATGACATTCTTACACAAAATAGTTTAATCACTCAGTACGTAGTTAATTTTTCTGACATATCTTATTTTTTCATTTTATGAAGTGTTTGGCTTTTAAAATTTACTTTGAATTCAAGAGATTATATATATTAAAATAAACTTTATTTTACTAAAGGGGATATGAACATAGCAGGAAGGGAGAGGGAAAATGCCTCTCATTCCATGAAAAAACAGCATAGACTTTTACAAAGAGACTATGAAAAATAATTTCAAATATTAAATATAAATGATGATTATTACTTCTGTCTGTGTGAGCACACATGTGCGTTGATAAGGTGAAAGGGAAAGACAGAGTGTAGAGAGTAGGCAATACTAAATTGTCAACATTATTAAGTGAAGTTAATCAAAATTTGTCCTGTTAATTTTAACATCTCATTATCTTGAATAAAGACCATTTTGAATAGAGATCCAGGATATTGGATATATGATTCTGGTTAGCAAGGTTTTTCCCCTTTTATTTATCATTTTATTCTTCTTTGTTCTGTTTTGTAAATTTATGCTCACATTTCAAGGATTAGTATTCCATCTTTGCTGATCACTGCTAGACTCTGAACATGGATAGAACACATTGTGTGTTGGAGTAGTTGAGAGGTTTTAAATTAGATTTGTGACTAGAAAGTTTGAATAAGGAAACTAATAGGACACAAAATGAAGTAGAGGGAAAATTAGATTATCTAGACTATTCAGTGTAAATGGTTGCTAATGTACTTTGTTGTTGAGTGGGATTTTGGTAATAAAATATGTCTTAATTTTGCTCACATTAAGTTGCTCTAAATTTTGTGAAAACACACATCCATATTCACAAATCTTAATATCCTGGAATCTTTTAAAAATAAAATATATTTAAATAAACAATTCATATTCTCTCTCTCTCCAATTGTGGATATTTACATTTGTGCTTTATGTATTTATATAATTTCCTCCATTAAAATTACAGATCTAAAGTGTTAGTTCAAGATGCTATTTACTAAATGCAAACACATATATTTTTAGTCCATTTTATTCTCTAACCCTCCTCCCTCAAAAAAAGATACAGAAAAATGTGAAAGAATAACGACATCTTCAGAAATTGCACATTTCAGTGTAACAATAAAGGTTAGACTGTCTTGGTCTATTTCCAAGGCTCCTTTCTCTTATTTTACATAATCCAGACAGATGGAGCCCATCTTCCTGCAAATCTGGCTCAGTTCAGGTCCTTAAGTTTCTGTGTTGTGTGTGTGCATGCACACATGTGTATGTGTTTTTTTGCTCTTGTTTAGTCTTCTCTAATGGCAATGACATTGATATTTAACTGAAATAATTCCTGTTGGTATATCAAACATGCCTGAATGAATATCCACCTGTTCCCCATAAATGGCATCAGGAGTTCATTCTGTGTGACAAACTATATTTTAGTTTTAAATATTCATTTTTTAATACACTGTACTTTTTTAGGGTGAGACTGCCGTAGTGCCCTGTGGTTGGTAAGATAGTGAAGGAGTCAGGAAGAAGGTTTGCAATTTCTACTTAGCTTTGAATGAAGCATGATGATTATTAAATTAAAATATAAATGTGATAGTTCCTAGTTAGGATTTTATTTAGAATTTTATGGGTTAATTATATAAATTCAGAGTTAGTAACAATCTGCTTATTTCTCTACAGCAACCAAGTAAATTATAACTTATATTATATAAAATATAAGGTAATTATTGTCAAAAACTATTTTTTCAGTTTAAATTTCAAGTGATTGAAATAAAATAATGAAGCTGATATACTAGAAGGAAAGGAAGGTTGAGAGTTGGAGCATTCAACTTTCCTGATTTCAAAATTTCTGCAAAACTACAATAATCAGAGTGGAGCAGTACTGGCATAACAACAGACACATAGTTGAACATGATAGAATTCAGAGTCCAGAAAACAACCATTACCTCAATGATCAATTGATAATTGAAAAGGGCATCAAGAAATTCTATGCAGAAAAAATTCCTCCAGTATTTTCCTGGAACAATTTCCTCCAGTAAATATTCCTGGAACAATTGGATATCCACCTACAAAATAATAAGGTTCTACTTTTTCCTTATATCATAACAGAAAAATTAACTCAAAATGGATCAACAACAGTGTAAATGATAAAACTATAAAAATTTTAAAAGAAAATGTGCCAGTTTTTGGAACAGACAAAACTTTATTAAATTTGATAATAAAAGCACAAAATACAAAGGAAAAAAAAGCACAAGATATGAGATGAATTTTACTTTATTCATAATTAAAATATCTGTGCTTCAAAGAACTCACCCAGAAAAAAAAAACAAACAAACACCAAAATGAAAGAAAATATTTACCTGGTAAGAGAGTTTTATCTAGAATATATAGAGAATTGTTACAATTCAATTATTTGAAAATAATTTATTAAAAAATTACACAAATCATAAAATGTAAAGTATCACTTAAAATCACAAAAATCTGAATAGATGTAAACAAAAAAGCTATATAAATAAACATCTTAAAGTTGAAGCAACATGCTTGTGTGTCAAACAATAAAAAGTTTAATGAATGTGCCATATCTATACAATGGCATTTTATTTAGTAATAAAATGGAATAAAGTACTGATACATGGAAAAACAAGGATAAACTTTGAAAACATGGCATCAAGTGAAAGAAGCCAGTCAAAAATATAATACTTGTAGGATTACATTTATGTAAAATATCTAGAATCAACAAATCTACTGAATTGGAGAGTAAATGAATGGATACCTAAAGCAGGTATTGGGTAGAATGAAGAGTGACTGCTAAATAGGACAAGGTTTTTGTGTGTGTGTTTCAAAAGTATTCTCAAATTACATAGTGTTGATGGTTTCAGAACTTTGTGAATACATTTAGAAAACATTTACTTGAATACTTTAAATGTATTTATTATATGTTGTGTATTATTCAAACTTGTCAAGAAAAAAAATAAACTGGAACCATCCAATCATAGTGATTGTGATAATCTCCAAAATAATTAAACTAAGGTGCGATGGGGAAGGATTGAGAAGAGGCAGATATTAGATAGGTAGGTTGATTGGTAGACAAATGGATACATAATCTCCATTGAGTTAACAAAATAACTCATAGATAGAATAATAATATAACTTTAAAGATGACTGAAAGAAAACTACAAATTTAAGAAAAAGCATAATATTTATCTACATATTTTGTTTTTAATTATCTTCTAGATATTATGAAGATACTATGTTCTCATAATGCAAAATCAATGAAACTTTGGGCCTTTGTACAGAGAATTTGTTCTGGTTAAGGGTCTCTGCTACATGAATGGAATGTCCCACAGATAGGAAGCCTAATTAAGCCACTTTTTTTAAATCATAGACTATCAGGAGTGTTTATACTATTTACTCATATTTAAGTACAATGGCAAGTTCAAGAGATAAACTTCCCCAGAAGGGTATAAATATTTAGCTGAAAATCACTTTGTGTGATAAACAAAAACACAAGAATTTTGTTCTATTTCTCTTATTTTGTAGAAATATCAAAAGACTCTGTTTGTTTGTTTTAAATCCATTCAGATTAACAAGTCACTATAGGGTGCCTTTTCAATCTCTCTGATTCTAATATTTTATTTGTTAAAAAGTGGCAAATATGGCTCTGGCTGGTGTGGCTCAGTGGATTGAGTGCTGACCTATGAACCAAAGGGTCACTGGTTCAATTCCCAGTCAGGGAACACACCTGGGTTGTGGGTCAGGACTCCAGTAAGGGGCATGTGAGCAGCAACCACACATTGATGTTTCCCTCTCCTTCTCCCTCCCTTCCCCCTCTCTAAAAATAAATAAATGAAATCTTTTTAAAAAGTGATAAATATGTTCCACTTTCCATGTGGTCTAAAATATATGTGACCAGTATGAGATGCTACTTTGTTTGCCTATTATATGAGCCTACTAAATACGCATGTAGTGTATTCCTCATATAATCTACAAGGGAGTTGATTCCAAGATCAATGTAGAGTCTATCATTTATCTATCTTATACACCAACACTTCTTCTAGATAACTTTGTAAATCATACTTTCAGATGTCAAAAACCAAAAATAAACTTGACTTTGAAGTTAACAATTGAAATTTTTCATACAAATGGTTATTATTCCAAAAATGTAATATACTTTATTGTTCTATGATTCTATTAGCAAGTATGATGCTGAACATATATTTAGTCTGTGATTAAAAGGAAACATAAGATGATACATTTTAAAAGAAATTATACAGTACTTATAAGAAAAATTGGTTTGATCTCAGCATTTGGAACATATGTTTACAATAAAATAATGCTAGAAATATTAGGCAGAAAAAATAATTATTGCCCTTTCATTATTCCCTTTTATAATCACATTGTGTTACTTTGCATTACTTTCTTCTAAATTACTATTACAATAGCCTTTGTTAAATTAGCATAGGCAGTTATCATAGTCATATTAGTCATTCATTACCCTTGCATTTTAACATTGCTGGCAAAGTGACTTTGTCCTAATCAGTTAGTAGCCCTACCTTATTACAAAGCAATATATACTTACTGAAAAATTTACAAAAAACAAAGAATTGTAAATAGAATTTTAAATAGTGATAGTAAACCCTATACCCAGATATAGACAGTAGCAACATTAGCCTTCTTTCTTTTCAGCATGTTTTTCTGTAACTTTTCTTATTTATTTTCCAAAATATTTAAAATGTATGTATATGCTCATGTTTTAGAAGAGACCCAATTGCATAAATTCTGAATAAATGATCAAAAATCAATTCAAATTTTATCAAGCAACATTTCAGCTTTTTCATACTTTCCAATTTTTCCTATGCAAAAATAAACTATAAACTTTGTGCTTGATTCAGATCCCAACTCTCCTTTGAGCTTACTGTCTAGAGCAATAGTAATATTGTAATTTGATACCCTTTAAAAATAATGTTTTGAAAATATCTATAAATTAAAAGCCATTATTATGAGGAGAAAAGATGTTAAAGGAAGTAAAACCACAAAGAAAGAAGGAAAACAGATTGGCACAGTGAGGAAAACACACAGCATATTTGGTTCATTGGCCAGAAAAAGAAAAAAGAAATGATGGCTGCACTTCTACTGTATTGAATAAAACACTCTCTTACAAAAGGAACTGTAGCATCACTTAATTGGTGTGAATTTATGTTACTATTAAATCAGAAATCATTTAATAAGCATAATAAAATTTCAACCCATAAGTATTATAATCTTGATTAGTTTCTTTAATTTTGCAAAGTAGCAACTTCTAAAAAAGATATATTTGAAGTAATTAGTTTTTCTAAAATGCTTAGAATACTTAAGTGACTGGTAATGAAAGCTAACATTTGATTTATGTGTTCAAATTGGTGACCTAACCATATAGAGAATCATACAAATCTTTACAAGTGGCTTTAGAACAGTACCGATATACTGTGTATCTCTATTAAGTATAAGGAAAAAAAGTTTTAAAGAAATTATAGTTTATCAATAATATTTTAGTATTACTGTATTAATTGTAATTTAAAATACATCATGAATAATGTTGAGTGACACATTAAGTAAATGTATTAATGCTTTTAATAATCATAAATTTTGGTTCTTTGAGTATGTGTTCTTCTTGCTTTTAATATTGTTCCTTTTGTTTGTCTTCCAACCAGTCTACCATAATGTGCTTGGTTGTGATATGTTTACAGGCATTCCACATGGAGTCAGTTGAGCTTATTGTGTATGTAGATTACACATTTCATCAAAATAGGAAGATTATAGCTTTTTTACCATCATATTTAGACCACTTTGAAGGCAGTTTCTGTTCCCTTTCTTTTTTTTCTGTATAGCCACACATTCCTATCTTTAAATGTGTGTATCTCATGATTTTTTATTGAAAACTGTCTTCTTGTTATTTTCTTGTTTGTTCATTTAATAATTTCAGTAGACTCAGTAAAGTCTATTTTCCCTGTAGAATTTTTGGAGTACAGCATTTCCTTAATACTAAAACCATGACAAATCAAATAATTTGAGCATATCCCATTTAGCTTTATTTTGTATAGCGATATTTGTACCTATCTATCATCTATGTGTAAATTTACCAATGTTATATATTCTATAAACATTTTTAATTGATAAGGCTAGAAAAAATTCCATTAACAATAAATATATGTAGCTCCCAGATATTGGTTCCTTATATAATTTTCCATTAAAAAAATCCAAGGTTGCAAAATTAAATGTTTTAGACAAATACTAAATTATAAAAGCTCCAGGTAAGCTTTCAGCACCTTGCTGTGCCAGATGATGAGGATGTACTCAGAGACTAAAGGAGCTTGCAAAAGTCTCAAAAGCAAACTTCATATTACTCAAAAGAGCCATATTGTAGCATTAAATGGTTCAACTTAATTAAAAATATTAAGCAAATATTATTAGAAATGGTAATTAAAGCTAAATCTGTAAGCATTTACCCTACCTGTTTAAGAGGGTCATATTTGTAGCTGGAAATCTACCAATCTAGTCATGACTTTTAAAAACTATTTATATTATTTTTAATATCTTAGGTTGCAATTATTCAAGTCATATGGGTTCAGAAATGGTGGAGCATATTTTTTTACCAAATAAAGAATAAAAGAAGGAAAATAGAAAACAGAAGATAAAATAAAATTCATAATTCATTTGAATTAAATTTGCATAATCCATATGAATTAAAATTAATATAATTCATATACATGTATGTATGAAACAACAATATATTAATTGTTATATACAACATCAAAAATGGTTTAGGGAATAATGGAAACAGAGAGAGAATACTATAAAATAGAGAGGTGTTGCATCTCTCTATCTTAGTATAAAACAGGCAATTTATACATGCTCACATGCACATTGGGAAAATATTAGTTACCTTGTCATTATCTAGAATCATAAAATTGTTAAGTAATCACTTCTTCAAATTAATGACTATTGAAAATACCAAGATGAAGAAGAAAATAAGAGACTTATAGTCGAGATGGATGTGTAGGTAGACCTGCTTGGCCTCCTTGCACAACCATAGAAAGAATTACAACCAGAGCTCAAAAATAGTAACACCCAGAATTGTGAGGAAATTGAGGATTCACAAAGCAGTGAAGTGGATTACCCTGCCCTAGCAATTACCTAAGGTTCATATTTCCTGACACAAAGAGTAATCCTTCATATTATAACAAACAACCAGACCAATGAAGCCAAAAAACAAAACCTAAGGTGAGAAGTCACAACATTCTTTGTATAGAAGAATCTCTCTCTTCCTGAGTATAGGTCTGTTTCCTGGATTTACAAGTAATCTGTGCCAACTAAGTTCCCTTTTGTTTGAATTTGCCTACATAGAGTTGTGCCAGCAGAATCCCAACTTACAAAGCATGCAGTGAAAATTTTACTGAAAATTGTGGGAGAGTGTGCTCCAAAACACAGAAACTCTGTTATTATGGCTGGGTAGACTAATGAAAAAAAGACATCAGAGTGAAATGAAGTTTCAATTTAATTTAATTTAGTAATTTAATACATATGTGGGGAAGAGAAGGATAATTTTGCCTATATTGTAAATTACAGTTTGCATTATGAAGTGTGTTATAACCCCATCCTCTGTGTCTGCCATTGAAGTTTTGGTCAAATCATTCCACAAAGTGATAAGATTGGGTTTCAAAGTGAAGTGTGGAGAGCAAATTTTTTTACTTTGAAAAAATACTTGTTAATATAAATTGTGATACTTGACCCATTTTGAGACCTTCAAGACTGGTTATAGCCCAGGCTGCTATGGCCCAGTAGGTTGAGTGTTGGCCTGCAAACCAAAGGGTGGCAGGTTAGATTCCCATTCAGGGCACGTGCCTGGGATGCAGGCCAGGTTCCCATTTGAGGGCCTAACAGAGGCAACCACACACTGATGTCCCTCTCTCTAAAAGTAAAATAATAAATAAAAACATTTAAAAAAAGACAGGTTATATTATTGCTGAATTTTTTTAAAAAGACCAAACACAAATATAGTGGAGAAAGGGTTAAAAATACATGATGCTGACCAATTTTTTGTTTAAAGAAAAAAGAAACAGAAGGCATATATTTAAATGGCTCTGAAGGAAAATAATTGCTATTTAGAGGTATTCAGTGTTTGAAAAAAAAACATTATGACTAAAGTTACAAAGCAACACATTTACAGCAAATGTTAATGCACTATATATTCCTTATTCAACTACATTTAGATATTGTCAAAGATTTCGAAATTGAGCTACATATAGCACAAACAGGAGAATCCACTACTTTGAAATTCCCATACACTTTAAAATAGATAAGGGTGCAATACAAGGTAAAACTCTTTCTATATTATTTCTTGTTCTGTGTTAGGAGCAGAAGAAGTTTTGCAAAGTCATAATTATGTACATGAATATTTTTAAATTTTTGTAAAGATTTTATTTAGAAAGATTTATTTAGAAAGATTTTTTTTTAGAAAGAGGGGAAGGAAGGGCAAAAGAGGGAGAGAAACATTAATGTATGGTTGCCTCAAACATGTCCCCTACTGGGGACCAGGCCCACAGCCATGTGCCCTGAGTGGGGATCAAACTAGTGATCCTTTGGCTCACAGGCCAGCACTCAATATACTAAGCCACACCAACCAGAGCTGTGTACATGAATATTAAAAGAACCTTTTACAGTGACATTTTATTAGATTATCACAAGCAAAGTCAAAACAGACAATTTGAAAATGGCTAATATTAATGGCTTCTATGTTGATCATTCTCGAGAAGGTTATTATTACCTGACATTGAACCAAGATATGCCTTCTTAGCATTCTGCACTATTGTCATAGTCAGTTAAAAAGAAGAAAAGAACAGAATTATAAGGACACATGATAAAAGAAAATAAGTTCAGAAAAAAGATTAAATGATTGTTTCTTTTGTTGAGTTTTATTTCTAAGACATGTACGCCTATCTTTTATTTAAAACAAGTAATTACCATAAAGCATATTCAGGGAGAACTCAGTAGTAGCATATGAAGTGCTGTGTTCTGACTATGCTGTAGAACAGATAGTGCCAAATTCATTTTGAAGTCACATTTCAGCTACAGAATTTGTTAAAAATCAAACAACCTGAATCCCCTTAAGTTTATTTCTTCTTATAGAATTACTTAAATCATACTAAGAGAATTTACAGCTTATATAGATCTCATAATATCAGAAAACAATTAGTTTTGGCACAGCACTAAAAAAGCTTCTGTTTGAGATAATTTGTTGCACTATCACTAAAAATGTTGATATACTGAAGATAAGGAGGTGGAATTTATCTTCACACTGATAAAGCAGCAGAAAGTGACATTACCTTAAGCTTGCTTCACTGGTTCCCATCAAAGGAATCTTAAGGGTATTTAAAGTAACTCTCAATCTTCCTATCCTTTCTAGAAGAAAATATGTCAGAACTCTGTCATGACTTAGATACATGTGCCCCCTCCTAAGGAAAATCCCCTCACTGTCCAGTAATGCAAGTTCCAAGTGGAGTCATAAATCTTATTTGGAAAGTGAAGTTGTAGTCTGAAGAAAATAGGAGATTTGGAATTTGTGCCTCTTTGGTCTGGAGTATTGATAGTCATGCAATTTATTTTTGTACTATAGGAGTTGTTGACACAAAAGTGATTGAATATGTGCATTTTTCCCCCAAAGAAAACTTAAAAAATATTAGGACTCCCCATATTTTTTGAAGAGGTGATTAAAAATTATTTTCAAAATCATTTAGTTACCTAACACAATGAGTGGTTTGAAGCAAATCTTACCAAGAGACATTAACACCCTGGTTGGTTGGCTCAGTTGCTAGGAGCCTTGTCAGTAACCCCCAAAATGTTGCAGGATTGTGGGTTTGGTCCCCAGCTGGGGCACTGTAGGAGGCAACCAATGAATGTTTCTTTCTCACATCAATGTTTTTTTCTCTCCCTCTCTTCCTCTCCCCCTCGCCCCCTTTCCTCTTTGTCTAAAAAAATCAATAAATACCCTTGGATGAGGAGAGACAGAGAGAGAGAGAGAGATTAAGGAGAAAACTGTTCTGTCAGAGTGCTCCAGACACTACTTGAGGACTCATCTGAAGAGCACTGGATTTGAAGGGCTGCCGGGATAAGTTTTGGATGATTTTAATTGTTGTTAAACATCAACAAGCTTCTTGTACTGAAGGATTTCTTTGGAAGAGTCAGCCTTGGTAGCCCCATAGTTATTGTGTTTTCCATGACACATACAATATGTATATGCAACACATCACACAGTCTTCAAACCCTAAAACCTATCTACAATTTTTCTGCACACTGGGTGAGGCCAGGAATGTGTTTGTCAAAGGAGAGGAATATCCATGGTTAACTTACCTGGGCAGAATGAAACAATACATACGGTATTCCATTCTCTGTTGTTAATCTGAAAAGACTGATTCTTTGGTCCTGGTAGGGCTCTATATGTCTTACTGGTCCAGGTTTGTGATGGTCTAGCCAAAGTGGGTTTGCCAGCAGGAATTAACTGCAGTGGATATTGGCACTATGCTATGTTCAGTTAGTTATATTGGCACTAGTTAATTGCCCTGCTGAATTGCCAGTGCCAGAGGTTCACAGTTTTTCTGCCTAAGAATAAATTTTAAGATACACCATACACATATGTATCTGTGCAGTACATCACAATGAGCTTATAGACACAATTCAGAATCCGATCATCTGTTCCTGAGTATGCATGTTATCTCTTAGTACTGTTGTGGTTTTTTGTGTTTTATCCCTGTTTTCTCTAAGGTGCTATGAGTTAACCTATAGCTGCTATTCCCCTTATATATTGCAGTATTCTCTTAGGCAGAATTGGTGTCTTTAACAAAAATGAATGGAAAAATATTTTATTATTAAGATTTAATCTATTTCCAACATTCTTTTTAGAAAATATTGAAGAAAATTGTTTTTTTAGTTACAGTCTCATTCATATGTCATATTTATCCACCCAAGAAATCAGTAACTTTTTATTTTAAAACTTGTATATCTGTGTAGAAACACAAAAATCTGGAAAAGGATGGCTTTCTGAATGCTTAGAACTTAGCTAATTGTAAAAACAAAACAAAACCAATAGCAAACAAGAAAAACTTCCTTTTTTAGCATGTTATCACACATGTGGTTTTCTTTTAATGGGCAAAAAAGCTATCCTCAAAATAGGCTTTAAATTATATCAATATCTTGCATATGTTAATAACTAAACATTCTTTTTCAGCAAAGTAAGACATACTTCAAATAAATGATGGTTTATGATGGTTTCATTTTTTGTCAGAGTACCACATTAAATTATTAAAAAGTGAGCACTAAAATAAACTATTTATTGATGTGGATACAGATAAGTTTTGAGAATAAAAATATGTACTTTAACAAGTGTTGACAAGGATATGGAGAAAAGGGAATGCTACTGCACTATTGGTGAGAATGCAGACTGGTGCAGCCACTGTGGAAACAATCGGCAGTATCCTTAAAAAATTAAAAATGGAACTCCTTTTAGACCCAGAAATTCCAGTTCTGGGAATAGACCCCAAGGATCCCTAAATACAAGGACAAAAATTATGCACTGCTATGTTTATAGCAGCAGTATTTACAATAGTCAGGATTTGGAAACAGCCTAAGTGTCCATCAGTAGATGAATGGATCAAAAAGCTGTGGTACATTTACACAATGGAATACTATGCAGTATTAAAAAAAAGAAACTCACATTTTGCAGCAGCATACATGCACTTGGAGAAATTATGCTAAATGAATTAATCCAGTCAGTGAAAGAAAAATACCACATTATCTCTCTTGTATGTGGAATCTAATTAACATAATAAACTAACAAACAAATATAGTAACAGAAGTTTAGATACATAAAACAGACTGCCAGCTGTGGGAAAAGGGGCGGGGGTGGAATGAAAGATGGTAAAGGGATTAACCAAAGAATATTTATGCACAACCCATGGACACAAACAATAATATGGGAACTGATATTGGGAGGGGAGAGGTTGGGGTTGTATGGAAGTGAGGAAAGCAAGAAAGAGAGAGAACAACTGTAACAGAATAAACAATAAAAATATAGAAACTAAAAACAAACAAAAAGTGAACCATAAAAAACACATACATTAATATAAAATGTCACTACAACATAATGTCTCCCATAAATTTTCATAAAAAGATTAAGACATATCTGTATTGACTGAAAGAAACAGTATATTGTCAAATCTCTTTTTTGTTACTATTTTCCATTTTTTTATTGTTGTTCAAGTACAATTGTCTCCATTTTCCTGCCATCAGTTTACCCCACCTCACCTACCTCCACCACCCACCCTCAATCTTATCCCTTTTGGCTTTGTCCATGAGTCCTTTATATATCTTCCTTAACTTGACCCTTCCGCTTCTTTCCCTTGTTACACTTCCCCTCCCCACTTCCTCTAGTTACTGTGAGTTTGTTCTTTATTTCAATGTCTCTGGTTATATTTTGCTTGTTTATTTGTTTTGTTGATTAGGTTCCACTTATAGGTGAGATCATATGGTATTTGTCCTTCTCCACCTTGCTTATTTCACCTAGCATAATGCTCTCCAATAACCATCTATGATGTTATGAAGAATAGGAGCTCCTTCTTTCTTTCTGCTGTGTAGTGTTCCATTGTGTAAATGTACCACAGTTTTTCTGATCCACTCACTTATTGATGGGCATTTAGGTTGCTTCCAGCACATGGGTATTGTAAATTGTACTTCTATGAACCTTGGGGTATATAGGGTTTTTTTTAAAGATTTTATTTATTTATTTTTTAGAGAGGGAAGGGAGGGAGAAAGAGAGAGAGAGAGAAACATCAATGTGCGGTTCCTCAGGGCTGTGGCCTGCAACCCAGGCATGTGCCCTGACTGGGAATCGAACCTGCAACACTTTGGTTCACAGCCCGCGCTCAATCCACTGAGCTACACCAGCCAGGGCATTCTTTTGAACTGGTGTTTCAGGATTCCTAGGGTAAAATCCCAGCAGTGGAGTTGCCTGGTCAAAAGACAGCTCCATTTTTAGTTCTGAGAAAACTGCCATATTGTTTTCCACAGTGGCTGCACCAGCCTACATTCCCACCAAGAGTTCTCCAGGATTCCCTTTTCTCCACAACCTCACCATCACTTGTTTGTTGATTTGTTAATGATGGCCATTCTGACCTCTATGAAGTGGTATCTCATTGTGATTTTAATTTGCATCTCTCTGATGGCTAGTGCTAGTGATGCCAAGCATCTTTTTATATGTCTCTGGGCCCTGTATGTCCTCCTTGAAGAAGTGTCTGTTCAGGTCCTTAGCCCATTTGTTAATTGGATTGTTTGTCTTCCTGGAGAGGAGTCATGTGAGTTCTTTGTATATCTTGGAGATCAAACCCTTGTCCAAGGTATCATTTGCAAATATCTTTTCCCATATGTTTGGTTCTCTTTGCATTTTGATGATGTTTTCTTTAGCTGTGCAGAAGCTTTTTATTTTGGTGAAGTCCCATTTGCTTATTCTTTCCTTTAAGACCCTTGCTTTAGAAGACATATATGTAAAATATAGCCATGTAGAATATTTGAAATGTTCCTGCCTGTTTTCTCCTCTAGGACTCCATGCTGTCATGAGTTATATTTAAATCTTTATCCATTTTTAGTTTATTTTTGTTCATGGTGTAAGTTGGTGGTCAGGTTTCACTGTTTTTGCATATAGATGTTCAGATTTCCTAATGCCATTTGTTAAAAAGGCTATTTTTACTACATTTTATGCTTCTGTTGCTTTTGTTGAATTTTAATTGACCATAGAGACATGGGTTTATTCTGGGCTCTCTATTCTATTCCATGGATCGATGCATCTGTTCTTATGTCAGCATCAGACTGTTTTGATTACAATGGCCTTGTAATGTATTTTGATGTTAGGTATTGTGATACCTCCAACTGCGTTCTTTCTCGAAATTGCTGCAACTATTCAGTTGAACCCCTATCAAATCTTACACAAACTTACTCGTCAGCATCTGTACATAATGTTTAAATTATTGGATGATACTAAATTTAATCTGATCACTTTGACCCTCATCATGCCAAATTGTAATGTGCAGGTGCCTAGCTTTTCCCTCCCTTGCCACTATATTGTTTCTTTTTAAATTAAATTATATTGGTTGATAAAAGTATGTAGGTTTCAGTTGTACATTTCTATGATACATCAACTGCATATTGCATTGTGTGCCCTTCCCCAATGTTAAATCTTCTGTCAACATGTATTTGACTCCCTTTACCCTTCACCAACCCTCGACTCTTCTTCGCTTTTGTAACCACAATAATGTCTGTGACTTTTTGTTTGTTTTCTTGTTTGTTCTTTTGTTGCTTCCAGTTTTATATACCACATGAGTGAAATCACATGACTTTTGACTTTTTCTGTCTGATTTATTACAGTTAGCATGATATTCTCAAGATCCTTCCATGTTGTTGAAAATGGCAGTATTTCATCTTTTTTACAGCTCAGTAGTATTCTACCACATATACATGTATGTACCACTTTGTCTTTATCTAATCATCTATTGAGGGAAAATTCAGCCGTTTCCATGCCTTGACCACTGTGAATAATGTTGCCATACAAATAGGAGTGCATATACCTTTATGAATAAATTGCAAATTTTGAGGGTAAACACTGAGAAGAGGTATTGCTAGGTCGATGGTAACACTGCTCTTAATTTTTTGAGGAAACTCCACACTGTTTTCCATGGTATCTATACCAGTTTATCTTTCCATCAGCAGTGAATGAAGGTTCTTTATTTCTCTACAACGTGTTCAATACTTGGTATTACTTGTCTTGTTGATAATAGCCATTCAAACACGTATGAGATGATATCACATTATAGTTTTGATTTGCATTCCCTTAGTAGCTAGTGAAGTTGAGCATCTTTTCATAGGTTTGATAGACATTGACTTCAAATTTGAAGTTAAAGAGTGTGACACTTTCTGCTTCACTCCTTTTCTCTAGGATCAGGAACAAGGCAAAAATGTCCACCCTTACCACTATTATTTAATATAGTCATAGCCAGAACAATCAGGCAAGAAAAAGAAATAAAAGGCATCCAAATTGGGGATGAAGACATAAAATTGTCAGCTTTTATAGATGATGTGATTCTTTATATATAAAACCATAAAATTCCACTAAAAACTATCAGAAATAATAAACAAAAGCAGTAAAATTGTGGAGTACAAAATCATTGTACAAAAATACATTGCATTATATATACTAACAATGATTTTTCAAAGACAAATGAAAAAAAAACATTTTTTTGCAATTGCACCAAAAAATAAAATACCTTGGAAGAAATTTAACAAAGGTTCTGGAGAACTTACACAGTGAATACCACACATCAATATTAAAAGAGATTGAAAAAGACATAAAGAAATTAAAAGATATTGTGTGTTCATGAATTGGAAGAATTCCAATAACATAGTTAAAATGGCCATATTACTCAAAGCAATACACAAATTTAATGCAATCCCCATCAAAATCTCAATGGCACTTTTTAAAGAAAAAGAGTCAAAAATCATCAAATTTTAATGGAACTATACGACTCCAAATAACTAATGAAATTGTCAGAAAAAAGAATCAATGCCATTCCTATAAATTCATGTCACAACAGGAAACAATGCCATATTATCCATTAGAATTTGATTTGGGATTTTCCTCACTGCATTCTGTATTTTGAATTGTTGTTTTTGATGTATATCAGATAAGGGAAGTTAATATATGTGGCATGCAATATGCTACATGTTAACCTTATCCTACCTTGTGGGAAATCAGTTCTTATAAACATCTACATATTCTCCAGTAAACTATATTCACGTGTAACATATAACTCCTAAAATTAATTTAACTCTATGATCATGGCTTATTCTATCCTTGGATTGCAAGTAACAACATGCCATTACTGTGGTATTTTACTTTAAAGGGTTTATTAATATAGAAACCAACTCATGTAACTCTACTTGAAAGTTTAGCACTGTTTTGGTAAGTAAACATGGCAAAGGAAGAAACAACTTAAATAGACAATCAAGAATCCAAATTTGCCTTTCAGCTACTTTTATAATTCTTAGCCACTCTCACATTATCAGGTCAGTCACAGAGGTAATAATTCTGGGAGTATTCTGGCCTCAAGAGCTGCAATGTTGTGCCATGAGGAATAAAAATGTGTAGTTATTATTGATTTTAATTTGCTCATATGACTTCATTATACATTCAACAGATAATCCTTTAAAATTCCTATTTTATTTTTCCTAAATACTTTCCTTTATGGCAATAAAATAATGTCTTAGTTTGAGATCACCAAAACATAATTCAAGATGGAGACTTATGTATACATTATTTATTGAGACAATGCTCTGATAAAATCTGTGAGAACAAAACAGGGAAAAATGTCTAGCAAATTTATAATCTTAGCTAAAATTTAGACTCAAACTAATTTCACAGAGAGCTCAGGAGTATTAATTACATCACAGGTTTGTCTCATCTTGTAATATTTTGCAACCTTTTATCAAGCATCCATTGACTATGTATAGCAGGAGGTCTTGGGAGACCCACAACCTTCTAGACATTTTTGTTTTTCTGGGGCAATTTTCAACAGCAAGGGTGTCAAACTCATTTTTGTTGGGGACCACATCAGCCTCCCAGTTGCCTTCAAAGGGCCAAATGTAATTTTAGGACTGTATAAATGTAACTACCCCTTAACTAGGGGCAAGGAGCTCAGCACTGCCACTGGGCAGAAACAAGGTGTGGACCAGATAAAACAAAGTGGAGGGCTGGATTCTGCCCACAGGCCTTATGTTTGCCACCTGTACCTACAGAAAGGGGCAGCTGGGAGACTCCAACAGCCAACACTCACAGAACCTGCAGTATGGGTAAAGAGGCCTGATAAAAATATTCTTGATGTATTACCTGTCCATGCTCAACACATGGAGTCCAGCATTTCATTTCATGTTATTTTAATCTACTAGTATCTTTATTCCTGAAATTGGCAGCAATCAGCATAATAAAGTTCACAATTCAGCCATAAACACCATTTCTGATGCTGCTAAATTGGCAGCACAATTGCAGGGGTCAAGCAAGAATATAATACAAGATTTGGGTCTTTGTGAAAACAACATGTGCTCATGTGTATCAGAACCTCAGCAGGAGATTTATTCTAGGGACCCAGAGCAGATGGTATAGTTACCAATTGACCTTTATGGAACATTGTTCCTTGCTTGACTTTACTGAAATAAAGAAGCAGGGAAAAAAAGTCAGCTTTCCCATTGTCAAGGATCAATTTAATCCATCTAAGTATTTGTTCTGTAATAATACATAAACATTGAAACAACTCACGTATTCCTCAAAATGACTCTTTATGAGAATGAAATATGGGGTAGATTATATTATGGTTGTCAAATATAATATAAAATTATCAGTTATATTTAAATTTCAGTTAAAAAGGGAATATTTTCATAGCATGAATATGTTCATGCAATAATTGGAGACATATTTATATTAAAACAAATTCATTATTTATCTGAAATTAAAATTTAACTCTGAGTCTTCTATTTTTATCTGTTAAACTGGCAACCTTAGGCAATAGACAGAGTACTTGAAATATTATATATTTATAGTGCAGCAGTGTCTTACAATTTTAAACAAGATAATTTTTTTATCATTTGTTCTGCATATTTTTATTGTTAATAGAAATGTTATTTTTGAAAAAAAGTAAGAAAAAACATCAAAATTGAACATGTTTAAGGGCTTGAGTTGTTGCTCTCATCATTTCTCAGAAGCACCAAATGTTAAACACACACTTACACACAGGTGTACACATGAACATACACACAATTTTTCATTCTCATTAAGTTTTAAAAGCTACTGCTTGGTAGAGTTACAGTATCAATTTATAAATGATATATAAAAAGAAAAATCTCAGCTTCCTGCAGTGTTGTAGAAAATACATTGCTTTGCCTCCACTGCTGAGCAGAGTGGTGCTGAGTTACTTGCTATAATATTGCTTGGAATTGGAGACATCCATCACACTGAGAAACCCCACCAGTTGTAAGGAAAAGAAAGTTTCTTTATGTGTGATATCCCTCTAGGAACAGTAAAAACGGAGTCAGTTTTTTCTCTTTTCCACCCTTCATTTGCTTTTCATGTTTGTATTATTGTTCAAGAGTATATATCACAGCTGTTATGCTCTTATCTACTTGTACCATTAACAAGCTGAAATGTTCACATGTGTTTCCTAGATGCAACACCGGTTTGTTTGTTTTCAATAAAAATAACTCTGAGGACAAAGCATCAAGAAAAACAAGGTAAAATAATATTTAAAATTTTAAATTGATAATAAAACATCACCAGCTAAATGGAGTCTGCTCTCATTTTAAGAGAGAATACTTGATTTTTTAACAGATGTTCATGTTAGAGCTCTATTAGTTTTAGAGCTCTATTAGTCTATTAGAGCTCAATTTGAATTTAAATAAAAAATAATTTGAATTAACCTAGTGTTTCAGAAATTCAAGGGCTTTGTTCAATAAAAATAAATATTAAATGGTTCAACAATCCATTCACAACACCAAGCATTAATGGGCCTTTCACTGAAGAGTTTGGTTTTATCTTTTTGTTTTTTGCTTGTTTGCTTCCTTGCTTCTATTTTTAGATTTGGCCTGCTAGACTTTAAAGCTATAAAAGTAAGTTGAAGAAAAGTAATAAAGATAATTCAAGTAGTGAATGTAGTGTTTTATAGTAATGAGAATTATCTAATATAGAAAACGAATGGAACACATTGCACACTCTATCTCTACAGTGGAGCAGTTAAACTGAAGTTGCAAGACACAGTGACATCATGGTATCACTCCATGGTGAGTGTGGGAGCCTATAACAACTGTGGGAGTTACAGAGTCATGCATAAAGTCCCCGCCCAAACTTTCCAAGAAGCAGCACTTGAAAAGAAAAGTTGTGAATTAGTGGTAGAAAGATAATTCCCAATAGACTGGGGTAATGAATTTGAGACTGTAAAAGCAAGGTCCAGGTGAGTCCAGCTTTTAATATCATTGGCTCTTGACCCCAAAGTAATCTGTTTTCTAGCTCACTCTCCTTCTCCTTAAACTCAGCAATAGAAACCGTGTGACCATATCTGCTGTATGGCCATAGCCATACAAGCTTCATAACCCATGAGCCTTCAGGAGGGAGTTTGAAGCTGGACAGAAGCTGGAAATAAGTTAAGCTACGTGGAGGACTGCTTAGCAGACACTTGTACTCAAAAGGACAATACTTTAAAATGGAGCAGGAACTCTGGGCACTGCCTTTTTTACTGGTCTTGCTGCAGACAACTGGGTTTTGTTGGGATTTTGCAAAAGAGATGAGCTTTGAAGTGAGGAGCCCCCTATTCTCCAAGTTGGCACAGCATCCAAATAACACCTCTTTCCTTTTACACCAGCACCTGTGTCACAAGTTTGGCTTTTGTCACAAGCAGCTGACTTCCTGCTGTTTGTTTGTTTGTTTGTTTGTTTGCTAACAACCTTAGCCAAATAACACTGAGTCAGAGAAGCTTGTGCTCTCAATGCAAAAAAAAATGAGCAGACACAGTAAAATATAGAAAGAGCACAATTTTTGTAAAGTGAAACAAAGCTAAGGTGCAAATATGATAAAGCAAAGGGAGAAACAGGATTAAGTGACCAAAATGAAAAATACTTTTGATGAGCATAACAACATTAAGGAGAAGAGAGCACCTCAGGAACATAAAGCTGGGATGAGCAGTTGTAATGAAAAAAGAAAGGGCTGAAAATACTGACTGTAATACTTAGAGTAGGTAAATAATAACTGCTGACACATTGACAAAAATCACCAATATGCATTCATTACTAAAACAGATTCTACTAAAGAACAAATCACTGACCTGGAAGTAATTCAACCAGACATTTTCAGAGAGGTTAAGAAAGATGGAAATTAAGGGGAAAAAAGTTAGCAGATCTGAAATGTAGATGCAAAAAAAAAAATGCTACAAGCTACTATACCAGAGTCAGAGCAACGAATAAAGAAAAATTACAGAAGGCAAATATTGCATAACTCTAGTCATGTGAGGCATCTCAGTAGTCAAGCTCACAGAAACAGAGTAGAATCATGTTTGCTAGAGGCTGGGAAGAAGGGGAAATGGGGAATTGATGTGCAACAAGTGTTAAATTTTAGTTAGGCAAGACAAATAAGCACCTGTAGTTTACAATGTTGTACTGTACACTTGAAAATTTATTGAAGGTAGGTCTAATGTTAAATGTTTTTACCACAATTAAAACAAAAGAATTTCAGAATAATTTGAAGGTAAAGTCTAGGATTGTCTGAGTAGATTAAAATGTGTTATCTTAGATTAAAAAAGTAAGATAGCCAAATGATACAAGAGAAAATGAAAATCTGAACAATTTACAGAGAAATTACATTGCATCAAAACACAAAAATGTTATAGTTTCCATAGCAACTCTCTAACAACAAGACAACAAAGAAGTGTACTGGTATCAAACGGGTTAATAGCAACATTCAAAGGTTAAGAAAATGGATTCATATTTCCAGGAAAGCTGTTTATAAGATTTTCTATCTAGCATAATGCTATGAATATGCACTAGAAAAATAAAAATAATCTTATTAAACATTTAAGTCTTCAGAATATTCATCACAAAAAGATCATCTTGAAGAATATACTTGAACTAAATAGTGACTCTTGTCTCAGTGCCACATTGCACTTTCGTAGTCTGCTCTAGATCACTGGGTTTGGAAGTTAGCAATTACATTTTCCAGACTTCCTTGCCAGGCTCCTGGTTTGGAACTCATGCTTGCAGCTTCCTTGCAAACACGCTGACAAGCTTGCGTGCTTCAGCAGCTTCCGCCGCAGCACAGGCATTTAGGGAACCCAGTGATATAATTTTCCTAAAGTAATCTCTGCTTCCTGCAATTACTGCAGATACTAGCTTGATTATTTCCCGCCTGCACTTTGATCACATTTGTACCTAATTTCCAGTTTAAAATTCATCATTTTAAAGCCTGATAATAGGTTTCTGCTTTTCTGATTAAACACTGACTGAAACAAAGCTTCAGCAGATTTATAGAAGCAAAAGGGAATAAAAAGTATTTATCTAAAAAAACAGTCACAAAATCACCTATATTTCTGTATCCTGAGAACTAATATTTTACTCAATTGGAAGAGAAAGCAGAGAGAAAGAGGAAGGAGAAATAAAAACATTTTAATTTGCCATTCTGGAAATAATATGAAAGTGAAGTAGAGGTATTTAAGTAAAAGGAGGAGATAAATAAAATATAGGCATAGCATGATATGAATAGCTACTCAAAGAATAAAATATATAATAGGTGAATCAGCATGAAAAAAATTATCTAAAAAGAAGAGGATTAAAATAGAGAAAAATATATATAAAAGTTGATTAATGGAAAATATAAAATAGTATAAATGAATTCTGATGTAACAATTATTTTCAGAATTAAAACTGAGTAAACTATTAATCAAAAAGAAACAGATAAATTATGAAAATCCTTTTTATAATATTTAAAATAAATCCAAATATGAGAAATAAAAGATATGGGGAAATAAACACCATGAAAAAAAAAAACATTCATTCAGATCCTCCAAAATTCCAATTATCCCAAAGAAACATGAGGAGGGCCTCCAAAAAACAGAATGTATTTATACAAATTGTGTATTTATTCTTAAATGTTCAAACTTCAGTAACCTTCAAAGAACTCTCCATGCAATACACCTATTGAGACACTTTTTCCACTGCTCAACACAGTTTTCAAGCTCATCAATTTTGATACCTTTTAGTGCTTCTGTCATTTTTTGTTTCACCTCTTTCACATCAGCAGAATATTTCCCTTTGAGGACTTGTTTCATCCAGGAACACAAACAAACAAAAAAGTTGCTTGGTGCAAGATCAGTTGAATAAAGAGGGTGGTGCATACAGGTCATGCTGGGTTTTGTTTTGTTCTGTTTTTCTTTTTTTTGTCAAAAATTGCTGAACACTCAGCTGTAGTATGGGCAGGTGTACTTACAAATCACCCTTCATGAAATGGACAAACACATTAAAAGAGTATTGAAAAAAGATTAACTGAAGCCAAACACAGCCTCTCACAACAATACCAGTGGGTACACTGATACAGATGGGTTCCTAGAACACTTACCTAGCCTGGGAATCCTGTTCTACAAGGGGCCTCCCCTCCAGATTTTTGGAGACCCTCTAGTGAGCTTATACGTAAGGATTTTATTAAAAGTTTAAAATAATGGGATGGAAAATACATTTCAGCTCTGGCCGCTATGTCTCAGTGGATTGAGTGCTGGCCTTTGGACCAAAGGGTCACTGGTTAGATTCCCAGTCAGGATACATGTCTGGGTTGCCAGCCTGGTCCCTAGTAGGGGGTACTCAAGAGGCAACTGCACATTGATGTTTCTCTACCACTCTTTCTCCCTCCCTTCCCCTACCTAAAAATAAATAAGTAAAATGTTTTTTAAAATGACTCATGAATTCATTAAAAATATATTCCATGCATATATGATCTAATAAAAAGAAATGTGATAGATCAAATACAAGAAGTATGCCATAATACAGAGCATTAATATAACAGTTAAAATCTTGAACTTTCTAATGATTGATATCTGGAGAAGGAAATTAAATGTATTATCTTTTATATTTAAAAATGCAATGCTCTTGGATATGCAATTATTTAAACATGAGGAGTATATGTAAAAACAATTTTAAAATGTCATTAAGAATTAAAAGGACAATATAAATAAAGACATACCAGGTCTTCATTTTATGGTATGGTTTAACATGGTAAAATGCCATTCCTTCTCAAAGCAATCTAGAAACTGAATTTCATTTTAATGAAATATCTAATAGATTTTTAATTAAAGATATTTTACAAACAGATTTTTTTAGGGAAAGTTCACAAGTATTTGTAGACATGGTAGAATTAAAATAGTAAAATAGAAAAATTTGTTCTACAGATGTTAAAAATGTTACCAAGTCATCTTAATATAAATGAATAAAAAAAGTAAAACAATAAATTAATGTATAAACAAAACTTATTGGCAGATAAGTGATACTGTATAACAAAAATAGAACAGTAGATACCAGATACAATTGAGTGCCCAGCAAAGGAGATTTTATATTTATATTTTTATAAATACATTTTATATAAATATAAAATCTCCTCATATATGTTCATATATACATGAAAATATATTGTGTATGAGAACACAATATGATATCAAAGAAGCATTATACATCAGTGTGGAAATGGTTGTTATAAAAGTGACCCACTGCATGAACTAAAATAAAGGAGTTTTTATACCACATACAAACTATCCTCCATACAATAAAAGAGCTAAACAGGAAAAGAAAAATTTTAATGTAATGGAATAAATTTAAGAAATTAACTCTGTGTTCTTAAGGGGAATAATTTGTTAATCAATAAAAAGAGTAAATTCTATAGATCTGAAATCATTAAAAATTATATGCACTTAATATGGAATACTTTGGATGGCACTAACAGGCAGACCACATTCTGGAGAAGGTATAAATAAAATCTTAAACCAACAGAGCAATGTAAATACATCTATATATTAACAGAAATTCAACACTAAAAATTTGATCTTTGCCTTTTTAAAGGTATTTTCATCTATAAGGTACCTATCTACAAAAGTCTATACACAAACATACATACATACACATACAAATATTAATTTATCAGTTCAACTTCACTGGTGTCTAGGAAAATGAAATTTTATATAACCACAAAATCAAATAGATCTTAGATTGTTTGAACGTAAAAGTAAATTTACATCAAGGTGTGTGGGGATATGGGGCACCTCATGCTTGAAGTCATACAGCAATCTGGAGACCAATCTGGCAGTACTTAATGAAGTTAAAAATATTCATTCCTACAAGAGAAAAATTCTACTCAGTATTTACTATAACAAAGCACTCACCCAATTCCTCAAACATATGTATATTTGTGTCTTTATTAAACCTTATTATGGTAGCAGTGACAAAGTGGCAACTCAGATATCCATCACCGAGGAAGTGAATAAGAGTAATATGTTGGGTGCCTATGACCGACCACACAGTATGAAGTAGAGATAACAAATCCTGACTTAGACTTAGGCTGTTAATATATTCATAGTCCTTGAAAATTGTATAAAATAAAATAAGTATCAAATAAAATACAGCTACTCTCACAATAGCATTAACACAAATTTATATATATATATATTATATATTATATATATATATACACACACACATATATACACAAACCACACTACTCATATTTTCAAGGACAATGACCAATGTTGTTAAGCACACTGGAGTGGGCATCTGTGGGAAATTTCTGTAGTGGAAGTGATGACAGGAGGAAGCAACAAATAGAGAATAAAATAAAACTGTATGGTGCTTTTCACGGATGAAAAGGTGTTTTGAATGAAGTGTAGGATGAATTTCAACACTATTTCTAAAATATTAGCACATAGTAGTTTTATTAAAAATGTGTGTAAAAAATATGTGAAAGCTTTATGCTAAGATCTAAAATAATTAGTAATGTATTTCTACCCTTAGTGTTTTTTATTATTTGAACATAAATATATCTAAATAAAATTATAAACATTTAAATATATATTAAAATGAATTGATCAGTCTTCTGCATGTTTTAGGAGTAGACTTCCCCACACATGTTTTAAGTTATGTATATTACTTTGGCCCTGGATGGTGTGGCTCAGTGGATTTAGCATTGGCCTGTGAACTGAAAGTTATGTATGTTACTTTGATTGTAAGGTTTTTAACTATATATAGAAAAAATCTGATAATTGTATTTGCCTAAGAAGTAATTCAATTGTTAAATTATTAAAGATAATTTTAGAATAAAGTTATCATCATATGCTTTTAAAAGTAATTAAAAGGCATTATATAGATGGCTTATTTCATTAAATGTAAAACTATCAATCTGATAATCTCTTTGTACAGATGAAATAATTTAAACCTCCTTCAATGTACTTAAAAAGAACCTATAATGACTACTACAAATGTGAAAAAAAACGTATTTCCTATAAAGTTAAATTTTATTATTATTCTGTATAATTTGATGGAGAAAATAGTAGAGTAGAAAACAAAGTGTGTGGAAATAAAGGATCTGAGTTTGCATCCTGTGTTCTCAGAAAAGTCATCTAAGATATCTGCATTTCATGTTTCTCATGTGAATACTGAATATGCTTGTTATCCCTTTAAAAATAATAACTTTCAAAATTAAAAAAAATAACAAAACAAAATTGAGATGTACATTTCAATTTAGTTAACAATGTTTTAGCCAGTCCGCATATACATATATTGATATAGATCTATAGGTAAATAGCTTTAATTCATTCATTTATTTTTATTAATCATCCAAACATGTATATATCATTATTGACATAAATTTGATTGATTCTGATTTCAGTGCTATCTCCCTTATATCTCTCTTAAACTCTTCTTTAATATTACAGCCAAATGGTTCCTTTATTACTGTGCATGTTTATTGCTTTCTATTATTAACAAAATAAAATTTAATATCTTACATGTCAAAAAGACCACAAGATGATACAACATTAGTTAGTCCTTCAGCTTTTCCTCAACTTTCCCTTAGTTAAATATTACATGTTGTGTCTCGCTGCCAATGTCACACATTACAATGTGTTGGTGCTTTATCACATGCTCTTCTCACAGACTTAAACGTTTTTTATCTACATTTGCCTTGGTACAGCTTTTTTTTGTAAATTATAAATGTTATCATATGCACAACAAGATCTTCCATGGCCTCATAATTTTTATTTTAGTGTTCTAACCTTTTTACTCTTTGAATCTTACTGCTAACTTTATTCTTATTTAATAATTTAATAAAATTTACATTGTTGACATATGTCAATCTCCCATACTGAGTGCAAATTCTCCAGAGAACAAGATCTTTTTCTCATCAATCTATTTATTACTGGTTAGACCACATTGCCTATAAATGATCATGAACACAATAATTATTTTCATTTAATATGTTAATTAAGATATTAGAATTTAACATAGCTAGTACATTTAATACACTTAAAGAACAATCCAATTTTAAAAACTAAGTTAATTCAATTAAGGCTTCAGCTTACAGGTTGATTTTAAAAAAGACATGCAGCAATACAAAGGATCTTTATTAGTTGAGATGGGTATACCTATGAACACAAAATCAAATGCAGTTATGTCATCTTTTAAAATGATTGTGCTTTTATGAAGTACTTAGAAAAGTATCATTGAAGAGATATCAAATGATGTTAAAGTATGTTAATTATTGTAATACATGTATTATAAAAATATACAAATTTGACTTGGCCATTTTAAACAAATTAATTTTTCTTTTGTATCTTATGAAAATTCATGATAAAATGTAAGTTTGCTGGCAATGCTGAGCCATCTGTTTTGTTCAGATCTTGTAGCTGATTTCCTCTACATAACAATAATTATGTTGGCCATAAGAGAAATAACAGTTGGATTTCTTCAGAAGATTAACAGTATGAACAGTACAGCTAAGAAGGAAATTTTCTCACAGAATCCAAAAATATCCCACCTTTACAACTTCATAGCAGAGGATCATGGAGAGTCGCCTACTCTCTCCTACCTACCACCAAATGTCCACAAAACCTTTAATGTATGCAATATGCTCCAGAGCATCTTTATTTTTTCTTCTAAAACAACAATCTTTATTAGTATTATATTACTTCTACTTTGCAACTGTCACTTTATCTTTTATTTCAATTTTCCATTTTATATCAAAATCTCTTTTATTTTCTTATTCCCTTTAATGCTGGCATCTATTTTTAGGTAATATTTATTAAAATATTTTTAAAATTAACACCAAAACCATAGAAACAACAACAACAAAAATAGACAAGTGAAATAACATAAAAGTACAAAGAAAATCCATCAAGAAAACTTAAGGGCAACTGGGGCTGGTGTGGCTCAGTTGGTTGTAATCATCCTGCAAACTGAAAGGTCAAGGTTTCAGTTCCAGGTCAGGGCACGTCTGGGTTGCAACGGTCCCCAGTTGGGGCATGTGCAAGAGGCAACCGACTGATGTTTCTCTCATATGGATGTTTTTCTCTCTCTCTTTCTCCCTTTGCCTTATCCCAAAATCAACAAATAAAAAATATATATAAAGGGCAACCTATGGAATGGGAGAAAATATTTTCAAGTGATACATCTGGTTAATATTCAAAATACAGGAGAAATTAATAATAAAATATATAAAAAATAACCCAATTTAAAAATAAGTACAAGACCTGAATAAATATTGGTCGAAAATATATACAATTGACCAAATGACATATAGAAAGTGATCAACATCACTAATAGTCAGGGAAATGCAAATCAAAACCACAATGTGATTTTACTTCATACCTCTTAGAATAGCCATTATCTAATAATAATAATAATAATAACAATAATAATAATAAGTTGTTAAGGAGGTAGAGAAGAGGAAAGTCTCATACACTGTTTGTGGGAAGGTCAGTTAGTGAAGTAACTATGGAAGACAGTATGGGGTTTCCTTTCTTCAAAAAAAGAGATTGAACAACCACATAATTCAGCTATCCCACTTCTGGGCATCTAGTCAAAAGAACTGATATCAGGATGAAAATGGAGACAACTGTACTTGAACACCAATTTAAACAATGAAATAAATTTAAAAAATATGTTCAATAATGGGGAAAAAGGAAGCTTGATATCAAATAATGCATTTCCATTTTCATTACAGCAACATTTACAATAGCCAGGAGATGGGAGCGACATAAATGTCCACTGACTGATATATGAGTACAGAAAATGCAGCATATACATACATTGATTTATTATTCACCTTTAAATAAATAAATTCTGCCATTTGTGACCACACAGATGAGGCTGTAGAACATTATGCTAAGGGAAATAAGCTAGACACAGAGGAAAAATATTTCATGATACCACTTACAGGAAGCATCCAAAATAGTCATACTCAGAAGCAAACAGTATGGCTTTCAGGGCCTAGAGAGAGGCATTAGTCAAACAGAACCAAGTTTCAGTTGTACAAATTAAATGAGTCCTAGATATTTACTGTACAGAATAGTATCTATAGACAGCACTATTGTACTTAAACATTTGCAAAGAGGGTAGATTTTATGTTAAGTGTTATCCAAAAAATTCAGTAATAGTAAGTAAAATGGTTGGGAGGAAATTTTGGAGGTGATAGATGTAACTGTGACAGAGATTGGGGTGATGGTTTGATGAGTGTACAATTATCTACAAACTCATCAAATTATGTGTGTTAAATCAATCAAACCTCAGTAAAGTGGTTTTAAATATTTGACATTCATCTTGCAATTGAATCTCAAATATATACTTCTGTACTTAGAAATATGAATTTTCTCAATTGTTTACTGAGAAGATGACTTATTTGCCATCAGTCTTAAACATTTATTATCATCTTGGTTTTGATTAGAGAAACAGTGATATGTAAACAGAAAATTTGGTTATATGGTCTAGGAATTCCTCTAATTATATAAAATTATATAATAATTAAATGTAAATATGTAATTTAAATATAAATTTTTTAGAAATATGCATTTTTGAATTTTCTCATTATAACAGTACTATGTTCAGTTTTATTTAATTGTATTAAATCCTAACTTTGAGGTGTATAAATATGTGTGTATATGTATATATACACATACACACACATATATAGATATATATACACATATATATTTGCAATTTTTTAAAGTTTTAATGTACAGTTAACATACTAAAGTCATTCCAAGCAACTAGATAAAAGTAAAAATTTTAGTTCAAAATCCTGATTTGTCATGTTTAATATCACTATCTAGATTTTCAGTTGAATTTTTCCATATTTATATACATCTTGTTTTATACACAAAAATCAAAGTATATATGCTACTTTGCTTCATCCTGTATACTTAATTTGTGTACATGTGTGTTTAGGTATGTGTGTGTGTTTTCTTCTTGAATCATGCTCCAAACTAAATACGTAATTGCACATACATATCCCCAGAATTCTACTAAGGACAAACCATATTGAGGTCATGTTGTTCTTGCTTGCTATAATCTTCAGCATTATACTGTATGTGTAAAGTACATCACAACAAAATATCTTTTCCCTGGGTATCTCTTAGAGTACTGATGCATTGTAGTCAAGTGATTTTGCTTACTAGATACTTTTGAGTTTTCTCTTTTAAAATTGACCTTGTGGTATTGAATTGACCAATGCAAATTTGATACTAAATAGAAAATTTTATTTTCCACATGTTTATTAAATGGTATTACAGAGAAAGACGTGTCCAGATATAGAAGACTGACATATGACTTTACAAGTTAAACATAACACATATATGCATGTTAACATTTTTAAGTATTTGATTATAGACTGACTTTATTAGACATTTTCCAACTAAGTATTAGCTGCTGTTTCCTCATAACGAGGACTTCCTTTAATAGTCCTGTACTCCTAGACTAAGTTAACAGTTATGTCATCTAACATCACATAGATCTCTTCTAAAATTTCATTTTTGTTTTCTGTCATATATATTCCATTGTTAAACTTCTCCAGTGAATTATTTTTTTTAATTCAGATATATTTTATTCAGTTTTTAAAATTCTATTTGGTTCCTTAATATAATTTCTACTTTTTCCCCAAGGCTTTCTATTTTTTCATTCATCTTAAGCATATTTCACCATGACATTTGTATTCTATAACATTGTATGTATCCTTGTACTGAATATTTTTAAAAATTTTTAAAGTTGTTTAGATGATTTTTGATACTAATTCTTTACTAAATAATATAATAACGACTCACTTTTATTGGATGTCTAATAGATAGCAAGTACTATTATATAATACTACATTATGTCTGTGTATAGTGTGTATATATAATGAGATATACTACACTGTAAAATATGAAGTATGCATTTTTGTGCATAACAAAGTTATGTAACATAGTATTGACAGCCAGATTTCTTAATTCATACCCTGGTTCATTCACTGTGTCATAGATGACTGGAATGACTACTAAAGATTTATTTCCCTTCTTTTTTTACTTTAAATAACTCCATTTTTAATTATCATTAACATACAACATTATATTAGGTTCAGATGTACAACACAGTGGTTAGACATTGTATAACTTACTACCTTCTCTTGAAGATAAATCTAGTATTCATCTGACTTCACACTTACTTATTAAAATATTATTGACCATGTATTTCTTAGCTGTACTTTACATCCCATGACTACTCTGTAACAACCAATTTGTACATTTGAATCTCTTCACCTTTTTACCCATTCCCACAATCCTTCTCTCATCTTACAGAAGACCCTTTAACATTTCTTGCAATATTGCTTTGGTGGTGATGGACTCCTTCTACTGCTTCTTGTCTGGGAAGTTCCTTATATGTCTTCTATTCTAAATTATAGCTTTGGTAGGTAGAGGGATCTTTATTATATGTCCTTGCTTTTTATCACTTTGACTGTTTCTTGCCAATCACTTCTGGCCTATAAAATTTCTGTTGAGAAATCAGCTGACAGTCTAATGTGAGTTCCCTTGTAGATAACTAACTGCTTTTCTCTTGCTGTTTCAAATTCTTTGTCTTTAACCTTTGGAATTTTAATTATAATTTGTCTTGGTGTAGGCATTTTGAGGTTCATCTATTTGGGACTCTCTCCTTCCTAGATTTGTATGTTTTTTTTTCTTCACCAGGTTAAAGAAGTTTTCTCTTAATATTTTTACACATAGACTTTTAATTCTTTGCTCTCTCTCTATCCTCTCCTGGCACCCCCATGAAGTGAATATTGCTATGCTTGAAGCTGTTTCAGTGGCTCCTTATACTATTCTCATTTTTTGGATTCTTTTTTATTTTTGCTGCTCTAACTGGGTGATTTCTACTTATATATCATCCAAAATAACTTCAGGACTATATAAATGTAACTACTCTGTAACTATAAAGGAGTTGAAATTATATTCGGCCCTTTGAAGGCAAATGCAAGGCTGATGTGGCCCCCGGTGAATGTGAGTTTGACACTGCTGATCTAGAGTTTTGTTCTGTTCACTCATTTGAGATATTTTTCTTTGCTTTCTTCTTTTGGCAGCCAACCTATGTTGGTTTCTATGTATTAGGTAGAACTTCTACTTCTCTCTAGCTTGGTAGACTAGCATTAGGTTGAAGGTGTTCTGTAGGAACCAGTGGCACAGCCTCCCATTCACCCAAGCTGGGTACACTAGATGTATACACTGTCTGAACTGTGTGCACCCTCATTTTAGTTGAGTTTTGATTGTTCTTGGCATGTCAATAGAAAGGATTTACCCTTGGCTAATTGGCTGTGAGGAATAGCTGCCAACTCCATGGAAGATTATCTGCTCAGAGGCACATCCCATAAAGCAGGACCAACTTCAGGGGGCTCTGGTGTCCACTGAGTCTGCCCCTCCAGTGTGCCACTTGTGGAGATTGCTATTTCACCTCTCAGGAGGTGAAGGCCAAGACCAAAGCATACAAAACACCTGTGTTTTGCCTGAGGCTACCCAGAATGCTCTACAAAGTTATCTGTAGGTGCCTGCTATTTTTTCTGTGCTTGGAAGTGTCCAGGAAAGGCTAAGCTGTGAACCAAGTCCAGCTGCCACTAGTGCTAGCCCTGGGGCCACTTAATGAGAGGCACTAGGCACTCAGAGGTCAGATGTTGTTTAAAAGATTTTAGCAAAGTATGAAGCCTGGGCCAAGGCAGAGCTTTATATAAGAAAGCCACTAGGAACAGCTTGCGTCGGCCCCCAAATTGGGTAGGTCATGGTCTCAGGGAATCAGCTAGGTGAGGCCAACAGTGTTAGCCAGTTAAATGGAGACTCAGATATGGTATCCACTTACTGGGTCCATGGGGAGAAGGTTCAGAAAAGAAACAATGACCTCCTCCAACACTTCTGTCTGGGAGATCAGTGCCCCTTTAGCTCTCATCCTGATGCCTGATAATTCAGTTCTGTGTATGTCTCAGATGTCTTCAAAGCAGCCACCACAGCACTGAAGCTGAGTGACAGAGTCTGAGTAAATTCATGTATAAGCCCTTTAAGAAGAATGCCTGGGACTCCAGGGCCCCTCTCTCTCACTCAGCCACAATCCCTACTGGTTTTTATAGTCAGAAGTTATGGGGCTATTGTTTGATAGCACTAGAACCCTCAGCTGAGGGGCCTAGTGTAGGGCTGGGACCGCTTATTTCTCAGGAGGACATTCACAAATGAGATATACCTCCCAATCTTTTTATCCACCACACATGGGTGGACAAGCTCTTTTTACGTCTCCACCCCTCCTAACATTTTGATGTGGTTTCTTTTTTATATCCTTAATTAACTTCTGTTTAAATAGATTCCATAAGGCTCTGAATGATGGCTGTTCTATAGTTTAGTTGTAATTTTGATATGGTTGTGTGAGATTTAAGTACTGCATTTCTTATGACACCATCTTGACTAGAAACCCTCATTTTCCTTCCATACTAAGAAACTTTTGCTGAAAATTGGTTGCCATATTAAGAAATATATTTTAGCATATTTTAATTCCTCATATCTTATAGATGGGGCCATGGAATTATATTCACCTAATGTAAAGTGTATCCATTCAAGGTCCCAGTGTTCTGGACTTTCTGCTTTATTCATTTTTCTCTACCCTAACTGTAGATTCAAAGTTTTTAGGGTAAACTGGAAGCCTAAAGATGGCAGAGTTTCAACACAGTATCAGCTAATGACCCTCACACCAACTTGAAGGAGGGTGTCATAGAGGAACTACCTGACCAAAAACATTTCTACTAGATTTCACCTAAATCAAACAAAACTTTCATTTTATTATTTCAATTAGATTTTGGACTTGAATGTTATACCTGTTAACCAATACTGAATAAAGTATAAATTTTTCATTTATTTTTTTTGTGATGGCACAGATTTATTATTTATCAAATAGGTGCATTGAGTAATTAAATTAATTAATATGAGTAAGTCACATAGATTAGATTGTGGTGCATGATAAGAGTTACATAATTACTTGTTAAAATAATCATTATTATTAGGAAAATTTATGTGACATGTACTATTCTAATATCTATTATGTATATAAGGAAACTACCTGGCTGGTGTGGCTCACTGAATTGAGCTCTGGCCTGTGAACCAAAAGGCTGCTGGTTCGAGTCAGGGCACATGTGTAGGTTGTAGGCCAGGTCCCCAGTAGGGGACACACAAGAGAGGCAACCACACATTCATGTTTATCTCCCTCCCTTTCTCCCTCTCTTACCCTGTCACTAAAAATAAATAAGTAAAATCTTAAAAAAATTAAGTAACTGGAACAAAATATTACAATTTTAAAAAAAAGGAACCTAGCCCTGGCTGGCATAGCTCAGTGGATTGAGCACGGGCTGCGAACCAAAGTGTCACAGGTTCGATTTCCAGTCAGGCCACATGCCTGGGTTGCAGGCCATGGCCCCCAGCAACTGCACATTGATGTCTCTCTCTCTCTCTTTCTCTCTCTCTCTCTCTCTCTCTCTCTCTCTCTCTCTCTCTCCTGCCCTCCCTTCTCTCTCTAAAAATAAATAATTTTTTTTTTAAAAAAGGAAACTAAACTATCACTTTTTGGTCAATGAACCACCAATTTCTTCTGATTTTCTTTATTTTGCAATACTTTTAAAACATGTTAAAATTGATTAAAATAATATGAATGAATGTAAAAGAGTATTTAAAGAAAAATGGATGAAAACACCCACATTATGAGAAATAAATAAACAAAAGATTTAGAAATCTCAGCAAAACCCAAAATAGATGATCCTGAAAGTATTCCTGCTCAGGCATATCATCATTAAATTATCAAAGCTAAAGACAAAGAAAAATTTGGAAAGCAGTCATAAAGATATGGCATATTGCTTATACGGGATCATCAATTTGAAAACGGATTTCCTACTTGGTAGAGGCAGTAGGACATAGCACAATCTATTTCAAATGCTGAATAACAAGTACTGTCAACCTTTAATTGTATATTTTGTGAAAGTATCCTCCATTAAATGACAGTGAAATAAAGATATTTTTAGGTGAAGATAAACTAAGAATGTGCCTACAACAGACCGACTTCTAATGACTGACTAACTAAAAGCCTTTGGGTATAAAAATCATGTTTTTCTGTTTGATCTATGATCAGACTCTCTATTCCTATCCTTCCTTTCTCTTTATATTCTTTAGTTCTATCTCCTCAGCAGTCTGCATGTCAGATGTTACATGGTTAATTCCTGTATTACTTAACTCACAAAAAGTAACTAGCTTTAGATTAGTGTTATTGTCAGTCAATCATACTGAAAGACAAACAAAATGATTCAAATAACAAATAGACCAATCAATCAAGACATGCTTTAATTTTGGAGTAACTGTTCCAGTTATATAAATTAATATTTCTTTAATTTACCCCAAAACTTCTTAAAAACAAGGATAATGGGATGGTATTCTCTGTAGTCTTTATAATGCTTTTGATTAAGAGTTAATCTGCTCAAGACTTTGATGTAGTTGTCATTTATGATCTATTTTAGATATTAGAATTTCTGAGGAAATGAGCAGATTACTACTGATCATATTGTTTTAATCTCTATTTAACATGCCCTTAAACTTTTGAATAAATCAGAAGTTCCTACATATTTTATACGTCCTAAAATTATACATTTTAATCAGCAATTTCAGATACACACACATATATAGTTTGTATATATAAAGAATATATATATATATATATAAACATATTGTGTAAATAGTTTAAAGGACCAAGAAAAGATACTGTGCTCTAATATGTCAGCTCAGACAGATTCTGTTTCCAAAACCACAAAGATATGGGTAAATGTTCAGAGTAGCTATTTTCCCATGTACTTGGAAATACTCATGCACCAGCAAATTCTACTCCATGCCTTCTCATGTATTACATTAGAAGTTCTACAATGTGAACAATAACAACCTCAAAACATGTTCTTGTTTCTCATCCCACTTACCTCAACAACTGGAGCATGACCTTTTTAAATAACATGAATATATTTCAATTCTTTTAAAATATCAGCACTGCATCTTTATTCTGGTAGCCTCCTGCCTGCACAAAGACATTCAAAATAATACATATTACCCATTAAATAAATATATTTATATATGCATTTTTTTCTTTATAAGTATAGTGAAACATCACACATGGTGACTGAATTGTCATCAGCATTTGGGGTGTATTTCAATAAATTGTTTTCATTTTTATGGATTTAAGTTATGCTACCTTCATTTTAAGGTTTAGTTTTTATATCCTGGAAGACCTTCTAAATCAGGAATTCATAACCAGGCTATCTAAACTTGAATGGATTTGAACCTGGATGTATATATTTATTTTCAAGTAAACTCTAACCTATAATGAACTTTCCAAGAAATATATGTGCAGGCAACAGATCCAGCAATATTACCGGTATTTACAGCTTTATTATCATAAAAAATCACAGGTAGCTTCATATCACATTTTAGCTATTGCAGATATAGAAATTTAGATCACACTGGTCATTATCAAATTATGATAGATATTAGACCTGCAACTCAATATTTTTATTTAATGCATGGGTGGAGAGATATATTTATTCTTATATAAAAATGTTATTTAAAAATATTTTTCTTTTTTTAATGTATTTTTATCTTTTTAAGATTTTATTTATTTATTTTTAGAGAGAGAGAGAGAGAAACATCAATGTGCAGTTGTTGGGGGTCATGGCCTGCAACCCAGGCATGTGCCCTGACTGGGAAACAAACCTGCGACACTTTGGTTCACAGCCCGTGCTCAATCCACTGAGCTATGCCAGCCAGGGCAAATATTTTTTTCTTTAAAAAAATTTTTTATTGTTGTTCAGTTACAGTTGTCCCCATTTTTCCCCCATTACTCTCCCCTGCTCTGCTCACCTCTCAGCTCCCACATTCAATCATCCTCCTCATGGTCTTTGTCCATGGGTCCTTTATACATGTTCCTTGACCCACTTTTCAATGCAATTTCTTCCTCTTATATTCTTATATATTCTATATTGTGAATTTAAATCCTTATTTCGAGAAGTCTATAGGGATTATTAGCCTGACAAAAAGATTTATGAAGCAAACATATGAGTAACACCTACTCTTAAAGGGTAGTAAAAATATTTTTAAACATAAATTCAAAAGCAACACAAATGGGAGAGAAGAAAGACAAAAAGCACAGTGATGGAAGCTAAAAAGTTTGATGGACAAGTGGTAGCTTAGAAGAGTTAATAAATCTGAATGCTGAACCAGCAGACTGAAAAGTCAAGAAAGAACCCAATTGAGGTAATGAATTAACCCAGAGATTCAAAAATTGGCAATGATAGCTTCTCCCAAAAGTGTAGTGAATGTGGGACTAAAAATAATAGGTTAAGTAATCTAAGTAGAAATTGGACCTCTGTATCTCTTCTGCCACTGGGGTCCCTTCATAGAAAACTGGCCTGATGATGTAATTTCTGAAAAAGTCAAAAGAGAGGGACAGTGGGAAAATGTAATAAATGGCCAACTTTAAGGCAGGAGTGACATATTGTCATACTGTACTTTAAAGAAATAGAACAAAGTTTACATCCAGCAATGTTCATACTGCTCCAACAGCAGGGTTCCTGGGTTGGAAATGGCAGTCAAATTCATAGGGCAACAAAGGCATTGCCAAGGTACCTACTTAGTGACAAGAGGGACACAAGATATGCAGCAACACAGCATGCACTGCAACAGCATGGAAGAATTCTTGAACCTCCCAAGCAGGTTACCCGAATGTCTCAATCACATTGCACTAAGCCCTGCATGAGAGACAAAGCAGAGTGACTGTTTTCTGAGTGGTCATCAGCATTAGAGTCCTTTGTTTATACCCTGCTAGTCATGTACTCCCTAAGAGGTACTGATGAGCTCTCATTCCTAAGTGGAGCTACATGTCACCAATTATACACCATTCATCAGTCACAAATTATTTATCAATTATATGGTCCTCAGTAAACACTATCTGTAACCAGGCATAGGCGCTTGGATAGCTATATAATAATCGTGGAGAACCTTCCTTTACCTTGTGTTTAGTATACCATAACATTCTTGAGTTCATGTTGCAGGAGTGTTAACTAAAAGCTAAACCTTAAGGCATCCCTGAGACTAGAGAAGAGCTAAGTCATCTGTGGAACCTTTAATTTAACATTAAACATTGAAACCTCTAGCCTTCATTGGATAATCATCTCAGGGATTTCAGGAAGACAGACCTAGATTTTCAATGCTCAATACTGGAAGAGTCTTCTGGAGATATCTGAAGAACACAAGGGACGACCAATAAAAATACCAACATTCCTGATTTCAAAGAAAGGATCACCACTTGTCACAGTCCAGAGAAGACAAGTTCTATCTCTATGCACAAGGCTCCCTGTAAACTTTTTAGTGATCAATGACCAAATATGAGGAAAAGCCAAGAATTAATAGGAATTTCAGATAAACCTTCTCAAATAGGAGCCAGAATTCAAATCATACAGGTGCAAAATAGTATAAAAATGTTTAATGTTTATTAGCTATATTAACATTAGCACTGTTAATGATGCTAATGCATTTGTAAAACAGTAAAAGGATGTAATTATAAAATAACACTCAGAAAATGTACAGTGTTCCTGAAAATTAAATATATAATAAAAGTACATTAGCATCCTTAATCCTATTTCACTGTTAATAGACTATTTTTCACTATTATACTATTTCACCCCATTTAGCCATCTTGTTAATAGAAAACTCTCTGATTTATAAGTCAGACTAAGTAAAGTTAAATAATTTTTCTTACATTTTAGTGAAGTATGCATATTTGTGGCTTCCACACTTTTGCCTTTGCACTTAATTTCACTCTGTAGAACAGCAAACTAGCAGGGACTTTTGTCTGTAAGACCTTCAAATACAGGAGGTCTTTACCTACATTACTCCAAATGGTCTCTTCAAAATAAGTATCTTTAATGCCACTAAAATTTTTATTTTTAAAGTATTTCCTTCTTATCACTTTTATTGTTATTCTATTACAGTTGTACCAATTTTTCCCCTTTTGCCACCTTCTGCCCATCCTCCTTCCCCTTCTCACAGTCAATTTCCACAGTGTTGTACATGTCCAAGGGTCATTCATACACGTTCTTTGACTAGTGCTTTTCCCTCCTTTCTACTTTATCCCCCTCCCCACTTCAGTCTGGTCACTACCAGTCTGTTCTATGTTTTCACACCTGTATTAATGAAAACTTTTATCATCTGTGCTATTTACTTATGTTTGTTTTTACTTAAATACATTTCTAAAGATAGTCTTATTCTGTGGTGAGCAAACATTTTTCTATAGAGGGTTTTATAATAAATATGTTAGGCTTTGCTGGCTACATATGGTCTCTGTAATATGTTCTTTTTAGTGTATGTTTAAATAAATAATTTAAAATGTTGTGTATGGACCCAAGGCTATACAAAAATAAAATTCAAGCTGGATTTGGCCCCCAGGCAATAGCTTACCATCCCCTGAGCTAATCCACCAAAGGAGGCTTTTCTGCTTAAGAAAGTTCATCAAAGTATTGTAACCTTAAAATTGTACTTACATGTTGAGTGAGGACACCATAAACCTTAAGTCATATTGAGTTTATGGATAATTAAAAATCACAGATTCTTTTCACATTAAATACTGTGTATGTTCAACTTATCATAAAACCACATAAACTATCAAAATAAGCAAAACTAAAATTCCTTATTTACTTTATATGTTTTGCCTTTTTCTAGTTAAGAACAGGAGTCAACAAACTTTTTTCTATATTTCTATAATTCTGGTGGAAAAGCAACTATAGGCTGTGCATAAATGAATGAGTGTGATTATAATGCAATAAAACTTTATATATAAAATCTGGTTTCCAACTGTTGTTATAGGCTGAAAAGAAAATTTTATAGTGATTCTGTCACTAAAGACTTAAATATTTCTGTCAGTTCCAGGTAATTTAAAAACATATACAGATTTTTTTGTCAAGTTGAAAAAATGTAGCAAATAAGAAAAGTGGAATGTTCTCCATTAAATTATATGACAATTTTTTAAAAAATTACCGGTCTCTTAAATGATAATTCAAATGTATATGTGTATGTGTATATCAAGAAAACAATTGCCAAGTGTTTTCCAATCATATCTAAGATTTTAGAGTCTCATGGGAGTTAAGGACTGAGACTAAGCAATACCAGTGGTATTACTAAAATACTAATACTAATACTAATACTAATCTTTATCTTCTTCTATTGTAACAACTCTGATTTTGCCTCTTTTTTTCTTTTTTTTTTAGAGATTTTATTTATTTATTTTTAGAGAGGGAAGGAGGTGAGAGAGAGAGAGAGAGAGAGAGAGAGAGAAACATTAATGTGCGGTTGCTGGGGGTTCTGGCCTGCAACCCAGGAATGTATCCTGGCTGGGAATCGAACCTGCGACCCTTTGGTTCCCAGCCTTCCCTCAATCCACTGAGCTACGCCAGCCAAGGCTTGATTTTGCTTCTTTAATATAATTTTATCTTTGTAATAATTTTCTTTGAAAGAAAAATCAAGAGAATTTCTGCTAAATTAAAAATGTTTAAATTATTTCTCTGGCACATATTACTCCAAAATGATATTAGATGTTCCATGGTGTCAATGAGGCTTATGAAATCAATGTTCTATATGTTATGTTTCCTTGTATATTTTATAAATAAATATATAATATATGCCCATATATTTCAACAAAAACAATTGTTTGCAGTAGTAAACTTTTTCAGCTTGCATTTTAAAAATAATACACAATTATGTGCTATATGACAATGGAGATATAGTCTGTGAAATGCTTCACTGGTCAATTTTGTTGCCATGTGAACACTATAGAGTGTGCTTACACAAACATAGATGGTGTGACCTACTGCATACCTAGGCTATATGGTATAGCCTATTGCTGCTAGGATACAAGCCTATACAACATGTTATTGTATAAAACTATATGAGATTAAATCAAGTACAGAGGGAAATTATACAAGGGATGTAATAAACAAGAGTGATGTCAAGTTGCTGCTGGTATAACATGACATAGTATTTTGCAGAAATTTTTTGCTTTCATAAGTAGACATGTTACAGAACAGGCCCCTAGAAGGGACAATATTGAATGGACACTCCTCTTTCAGAGTCCCTTTGTACTGGGTTTGCATTGCCCGCTGCCAGGGAATTATGGCACTCAATGCCAGAATTTGGTGAAAAGAAAAGGAACTATTTATTCAAAAGTTATACAGACTTAGAATAATGACTTAATGTCTTTGTTAAAATCCAAAAGTCCCTTAAAATAGCCACAAACACACACAATCCTTCCTTACTCCCTTTGCCCAGTCAGGGGTACTGTATCTCAGGAAAAGAAATAGATGTCTGTGTCTCAGGCAGCCTCTGGTTCTTCCCAGTAATCCATGCTAGGCTGGCAGTCCTCCCACAGTTCCCAGCACCATCAGCTGTGTAGCCACTGCAATCTCCAATTCTTAATCCAAATCCACATGGTACCTTCCCATGGCCCACCAGCAAGAGTCCTTTCACTCCTTTTCTTCCTGAGTCATCTTTCCTGCTTTCTTCTAAACTGCTAAGAGAGCTCTGTATTGCTGCTACATCTTGCTTTCTAGCTTCCAAAGCTGTGTGGTTCCAAACCTTGACAAAAGCCATGTGGTCCCCCCTTGCATGGCTACCATACCTGGATTAAAATCCCAGCACCAATTTTCTTCTGCACCCCCAGTTCTGACTCCTCCCACAATTGGCTATACCTGTCAACATTCCCATATTTTTTCAGGTTTTCTGGGCTGCCATAGTAAGTCTGGGCAGAGGTGGCCCCCATGGTATGGAGTCACCCGTCTCCAAGCTGTCACACAGGTGCTGTAATCAGGGGGAGTTGCCTCCCAGTTACATCATTGGTCAAAGTCACTCCCTTCTCCCTGGCTCAAAGCATGGCCACAGCTACTTAACATATCTATGAAACCAGCCAAAAGTTATAGATATTTTTGTGGTTATTTGCAAAACTGTTGATATGCAAAATAAGTCACAATGTCCTTGTTCCCAGTGCCCCACCCCCGAGTTCAGATTTGTAGAAGTGAGACATCCTGTATTTTTAATACGTCCTGGACACCATTATACATCCCACTTTGGTGGGGGACACTGGCTGTACCCTGTTACATAAAGAGTACATGCTATAAAACATATAGTATAACAAATACATAAACTAAGGACATAGTTATTTATTAAAGTTGCCAAATAATATGTAGTGTATGTAATTATATATTCTATACATCATATGTAATCCTAAATTATGAGAGAGGTATACGATATGTAACAGAAATTCAAATGAATAAAGATTTGAATAAACGCATAAATGTGAAATATTTTATGAGGTAAGCATCATTTGAATAAGACTTTGAAAGTCTCGAAGTAACAGAATTTCATCTGATAAAGAAGGATAACAGGGAAAATGTGGCCAAAATTGGGGAATGTGTGTATAGGGTACATTAACAAGAAAGGTAGCTAGAAACCTGATTACAGAAACTTAAGGTAATAACTGAGAAAATAAGAATTTTTTTACCCCTGCAACTAGCAAAAATAATCACATGAAGATGAAGAGTGTCAAAGTAAATATTGTACCAGACAAACTTAAATTGACGGGAAGCTTTATTCAACATACTGCAATAGGAAAGAGATTGAACTCAAGTCCATTGAAATAACAGTGAAGGTAGGTGGTTAAGCATTAGGGTGAACTAATGGAAAAGTAGTAGAAAACTTTAGGGATAAGTTTAGCCAATGAGCTATGTAAAGAACATTGAGTTATTCCTGAGTATGCAGTTATTCTTCTCTGTGATTTGGCCATCTCTGTCTCCTAATTTGTGCCATCAAATTTAGGCTTCTACCCTCCCAGAAAAACAAGAGATAGTGTTACTATCTCACATTTCAAAGAGGTGGTTTCCAGGTCCCTAAGATATACATTTCCTGGATTGTAAAGTTGACAAGGAAGGGACTGGGAAAAGATTCACCTACATTTCAAAGGGGCAGAGAAATTATTTACAGTCACACATTCTCTAAAGTAAACGTTCTAAGAAAGGTAAGTTCAGGTGTCCCAGTCAGGAAGACAACTGTCTAAAATTTAACCAAGATGAATAAAATATCAAGGCCATCTTGGTTAGTGGGAAATGCAATTTGGAATAGTCTGAATCTTCTCAAGAGTATGGGATGTAGAGAATTGGTATGCAATTGTCCACAATTTGTCACCAATGTTAAAGTCTTAGAATTTCTCTTTCTTTGTAAAACATTTCCCCAGAGAAACATCATATGAAATAAAACAAAAATTAATAAAATGTCCTACAGTCTTAAGTAAAGGATTCTTAGACATCTTGTATAATTTATCATTCTTCACATGGTTAAACTATATTTTTTATTTCTTTATTTTTTATTTTTATTCTATTTTTTCCATTAACAATTAACCCCCTTATACACCAACCCCACTGAAGTTGCCATACTGTTGTCCATGTCCATGAGACCTTTTTCCTTTGCGTTCCATCTTCCACTCCCCAAACTCCCTACGACCTCATCAATAGCTGTCATCCTGCTCTCTACCTATGAGTCTGTTTCTATGATGCTTGTTCCATTTCTTCATTAGATTAATTCTTCATTTCTGTATCAGATATAAGTGATATCACACTGTATTTGTCTTTTACTGACTGGCATATTCCACTTAGTGTAATGTTCTCTAGGTCTATCCATGTTGTCACAAAGGATAAAATCTTCTTTTTATGGCCAAGTATTATTCCACTGTGTAAATGCCCCATTGTAGTTTTATCCACTTATCCACTGATGGACACTTGGGCTGCTTCCTTACCATGGCTATTGTAAATAATGCAGCAATGAACATGAACATACTTATGTTCCTTTGAATTAGTGTTTTGGGTTTCCTTGAATATATTCCCAGAAGTGGAATAGTTGAGTCAAAATGCAAATCCATTTTTATTTTTTTAAGGTATCTCCATACTGCTTTCCACAGTGGCTGCACCAGTCTGCATTCCCACCAACAGTGCAAAAGGCTACCCTTTTTCTCCACATCCTAGCGGCATATTTGTAAACTTAAATAGTCCACTCAAAGCCACTATTACAGTCATAGCTAGGATGGAATCTTGAAGATACAAAGAACCAAAAGAGATTACTTTGAATTTGCAGTTACCATCATCATGTTTGTATCCTAGGAATAAGAGAGGAAATGGAAGAAATAAATAATGTGTTGTACCATGTGATTCAAATGGGGGATGGTGAAAGAGAGAATTAGATCCTAGAACATATGACATTTAATAATATTCCAGTACAAATTCATAACATAGTTTACTCTTTATCATCAAACTGTATAATAAGTCAAAAGGCTCATCATTTTATATTTTTAATTTGCTCTTATAGCAAAAAAACAGCAGGGTATACCCATGGTTTCCTTGCATATTCAATGTTTAGGTTATTGAATTTTCCAGTAGAGTTATTCATGTTTTTTGTTTGTTTGTTTGTTTGTTTGTTTGTTTGTTTTCCTTATTGGAAGAGAACAGCATCCACAGACTTCCTCCTCTTCATTTTCTTTCAAATAGACATGAAAATTATAAATAATATACAACTGGATATCAACCACTGGTGTTAACTGATAAGTACTGTGGATCAAAGAAGTCTTAGACTACAGGCTTCTGTGGAAATGACAAAAAATAATGGAAAAAGACTCTTCTTTATACATGCTCCAGATGGCTTCTCCTGCCTATCAGGGTTCTTTCTTGTTGGACCGTAACTTGATCAGTTGGTTTTAATCCATGTCCCTAACAGCAAGACACAAGAAAAGGCTGCAAAACACCATCTGGGTCAGATAAAAAGCAATGTTGTGCTGAGTGTCGTGAGCATAATGATGACTAATGCTGCCAAGTGCTGCCCTGCTTATTGCAAGACAAATATCACATTGATTGATCTTTTCTCTTGGGCTTTTCAAACCTTATGAAGCCTTTCAATAAGTAAAAGTTTATAACAGATGTTTAGCACAAGAGGTTATGCCTTAAACACTGAAATATAGATTTTTATGACAGAAATTTCTTTTTTATGGGTTTATTTTTTGATTTAAGATAAAGCATTCATTTCTTCTTTGAATAGCTATAAAAACAGATATATGTATACATATTTATACATAATATATACATGATAGGTATGTATCTACTGAAAGATGATAATTAGTAGATAAAGTTGGTTCAAATAATCCAAATCACTAAAGACCTTTTAAATTTGTACACAAATTAATATATTTAGTTTACCTATTATATTACATAATAGCTAAAAAATAGATCAACAATAAAACAAAAACTTACGTTTGAAATTTAGAAGCCTTAGGAAAATCTCTTCTTGAGCAAACAGACTTATTTAAAAATTCAGTGTATCACAGGTTTCTTAATCTCCACTAATAATTATTAATAATGTTCTGAGATGCATGGCAATGCTTCATTTTAACTTTTAAAAAAATAATTGATTGGGGTAACATTGGTTCACAAAATCATACATGTCTCAAGTGTACATACAGCTCAACAGAACATTATCTGCGTACTGCATTATGTGCTCGCTGCCCAAAGGTGAGTCTCCCTCTGTCCCCATTTCCTCCCTTTTGCCCAGCTCCACCTTCTGCCTACCCACTCTGCCTCTGGCTACTACCATAATGTTGTCTGTGTCTATGTATTGTGTACATTTTTCATAGTTTTTTCACCATCTTTCATTCAGCCCCACAACTTTCCTCCACTTTAACAGTCCGCTCTCTCTAGTCATACCTTTTACTTGAGGTATATTTCTTTGTCTCCCTATTTTGTTTGTATGTATTAGATCTTCCGTGACTCCCAAACTTGTTATGATGGTTTTATGATATAAGTGTCTCATTAGGCTTTGTTGCACAACCTTCCAGATCACCTGAGTTTGGTGTTCCAAGAATATTTCTTGTTGGTTATCTATACTTTCTTTTTGTAGTTGAATCTTGAAGGCTGTTGGCTCATTTAAGAGTGGAGTTAACCTTTCAGACTGGGGGACTAGAAGAATAAAACTCAATCACCATGTATGAGATGCTACACAGGACTTTTCTCTAAGCCACAGTTGTTCTTAGCAGGGTCTGGTGCCTACCGGAATTCTCCCTTTGGGTGTGCCACTTGTGTGGCTAGTTAGGTCAGACTCTTGGTGTGGTCTGAAGTTCAACATTGGTTGTGCTGATTCTGAGTCCACTTGGCCAGGTCTTGGGTACTGGTTGATGTCAGACATTTTAACTAGCTTTGGGCTACCTATGTGGAACTACTATGCTATTCACTTTTTATGGCTGGGTCTACTGGGCCCTTGGGGTGCATTAGAGAGGCCAACCTGTATATAAGGGTTGATTTCTTCTAGCCTGGAACTGAGGGCATATCAATAAAAGGTCTGAGGTTTCCTGATGCCCACCTCCACCTGTTAGCTCCACTACACTTCTTCCTTAGGTTGTGATGTCTTCCTTCAGAGCTTTCCAAAAAAAGCATGTAGATTGGGTCCAGGCTGGCCTTGACCAGGAGACCCTTCCACAGGTCACAAGCTCAGTATGGTGGGTTGATCTGGGTCAGGAGGACAGGGCTAGTGGTTCCCCTACCTGGAGGCCATTCGGTCAGGTATTCAATGAGAGGAATGTGGCCTCCACTGCAGAGCCAAACCACTAAGTCTCTACCAGAGTTTCAACTGTAGCTCCACCAGGTGAAACATGCTATTCATTCATACTGGGTGTAGTCAACCAGCCCCTCTAACACAAGCAGTCTTTGTAGGGTGAAGCCACTGTGGGTGGAGAGGATGGATCAAAAGATTTTGGTTGGTTGGGGTGCCAGCTCAGCCCACAGAAGGGGGACAAGCACTTAGTCCCAATTTTAGACAATAACCTCTGAAAGAGACACGCTCCAGTTTTCCCAGCTTGGAGCAGCACACCCTTCTCCCACCTAACTGAGCTTAGCAGGGTGGGACCTTAGGAAATTGGGAGGGTAGATACAAAAAAAATGCTATTGAGGGTTGTGCTGGCAAGCCTGTTGGTAGGGTCAGGTACTTCATCCCCTTCCTGGGATAGCACAGGCTGAACTCACAGGGGAGATAAGAGCATTCCTCCATATGTAGCCACACAACCTAGCACCTGCCCATCTGCTTCCCTGACAAAAGTCACCCCAGGAGATGTTCTTCAAAAGACCCAGCTCTACATAGTACTCAGATCCCCCTCCATGGCTGAACCCAGCAGGACAGCAGGACATAGTGGCAAGGCAGGCCAAGTGATTCAATAGGTGGGGAGGAGGCCACCAGCTGGGCACTGGAGTTGGGGAAGCATGGGCTCCTTTCCAAAGCTACACAGTTTAATCATTGTCTGAGTCTCTGAGAAGAACTTCTCCAGGAAAACAGCAACCCAAATGTTCCTGCTGGGTGCAACCAGCATATCTTTCTGCAGTACCCATGCATGACAGAGTGGTGTTACCAGTGAGACAGGGCAGTGCACTCCCCAGGCTGTCAAGGTAACAAAAGCAGTGCTTGATTTTGGGAAGGTGGAATCTGGGTCTATGGCAGACTCTTTTCTGTTCCAGTCAGACTGAATGCCCACTGGTTTTTACCACAAAATGCTATGTGGTCTCTTTCCATTTCTGTCAGTCTGGGTTGGGGATCCCTGTGTGGGGTTGAGATCTCATGCTACTGGTAGGAGAGGTTTTTGCAGCTGAGCTATCTATACTTCTGGCTTCTCAGCTAACGCATGTGGGTGTGGGGCCCAACCCTTTCCAAGTCTCTGCCCTTCTTACCAGTTTCTATATGGCTTCTTCTGTAAATACTCAGTTATAATATTTCTGTTCAGCTAACATTCAGTTGGTTATTCAGGCTGACTACTCTACAATGTATTTGTAAACCTGGTTGGGGGCTAGGAGTAGGTGAGTTTAGCTTCTACCTGCTCTGCAACCATCTTGAAATCTCCTAGATTTTAACTTTGAAAATAATTTAAATTAAATATTCTATATATTTATTACTGGCAGTTTTTATGAATTAGCTTCTCCAGTCTCTCAACACTGCTGTGTCTTTAAAGCATTACATTACATTTATTTATCTGCATATCTATCAGTATAAAAATAATATACATTTACCTACATGTATAGAGTGAGAATATGTGAATCGTCTAAAGTAACATTAAGTGGCCTTAATTTGAGAATGAAATATGAAGGTTATCAACAGATTTGCATCATTTATAATGGTCATGTGCATAGTTAACATAAATTAACTATTTTTCTATCAATCCTTAGTTTAAATGGAGTTTCAAATAAAATTGATTTTGTGAAAGCCATGTCTACTTGAAAAGCTCCCATAGAAATCCAAGGCAATAAAAAAAATCAGAAGCAGATTATAATATAGCAAGAATTGGTTAAATTTTTCACTATATTTTAGACTTATTATAAACATTGTCTTCAGGATGAAAATAAGTTGTTTCATTTTCTTTTTTTGTCACATTTCTCAGGCTTAAAAACGTAATTTCCATGCAAATTACCCATCTTCAACCTTCATTAAACCCTTTTTACTGAAAATCTAACGAGCTCTCAATCCTCTCAGTTATCTATGATAAATCCTGGAAGGGTCAAAATAGCAAAACAATGCTACTTTTTCAGTATAAAATATGAGAAGCAAGAGTATTGTTCAAAGTTGTATTTTTGCAGTGAAAGAATGTTAGGGAGGCAGAATACTGAAATAAAATATATTCCTATGTTTTAGAGAGCATAATTAAAGTAAGAAAAAATAGTCAATTTTACTACAATTTCCTTATAGTCAATTTTATTACAATTTCCATACAATGACTTTATCTTTTTCTTCTGAATTTGTACTAATAAGAAAGAACCTATTGCATCTCATTGGTTAATCCTCTAACAGTGGCAGTTATTCCATTTGTTTCAATTTATGCCTTCATAACAGCAGTAAATATACTGTGTGATTAATAGTAATCCTCAACAATGTAAATGAAAGCATCATAATTTCATTGATAATACCCATGTAATATAGTGTTACCATGGTATAGTTGTCATCGTTAGATCAACTTTTGCCAATTAGTTTTTATCTATGAACAATTTTCACAGAAATGTATAAATTTATGAACTGCTCAGGAATATTTCATCATTCTTGTATAAGATATACAAAAAAGCCATTGTAAATATAAAATAACTTTAGCAACATATTATTAACTGTTATTATAATATTTATTTAGACATTATAATGAGTTATTTTCATTGTACATGAAGTTCCATTTTTTATTTAACTCATTTAACAAGTGATGCACATTAATTTAACTTTCATGAGAATATATATGATTGGCAGATTTCATATCAGATATTCCATTTATGAACTACAATTTGTATAAAAGTTGCAGCATCAGAAATATAAAAATAAATGGTGTTTGACACCTACTATTTATAAAAGCTATACACTGTGTTTTTAGCAAGTCCACAACATAGCTTTTTTCATTTCTGTTTTGTATTTAAAAGTTGAGACAAGTGAAAACAATTCAGAATTTCATTATTAGTAGTTTTCTGTAAATAATAACGGTTTAACATAGCCTTACTTTTCAAATAATAAAATATTAAAATAAGAAAATAATCATTGTATTCTATCTTTTAAATATTTGTTTTGCTGGAAAATTACTTCTAAGTATTAAAATAACTTTAATAAGTGATATTGAAAGTCTCCTCAAATAACTTTAAGCCTTAAAGTGGGCAAAAATAACCTAGAGAAAGAATTTGGGGAAATGTCAATGTTTGTAGGCCAGCTGTTAATTTGCATTTTAATATCAATATTTTTTTTGCCTTCTTTGCTAAACAGTGGTGCATTTATAAAAGTAAATATCACTTTGCTGAGAGATAGACTTTGTTCATGCTTCATGAAAACATTTGTTTTCTTCACAAGCTGAGCATTTGTTCCTTGATATAGTTTAAGATGCACTTAAAGTTTCATTTGAAGGGGAATGCATTTCCACTTTTATTTTCAATTAGAAATTTTCCTTTTTATCTATATCTATGCCTTAATATAACTTCATGGAATGCCTTCAAAAACGCATGACAGAAACCTATGGCAAAAACCTATGGCATACTAGCAAAACCTATGGGATACAGCAAAAGTAGTCCTGAGAGGGAAGTTTATAACAATAGAGACCTACCTAGAGAATACAGAAAAATCTCAAATAAACAATCTAACCCTATATCTACATTAACTAGAGGAACAAGATCAAAACACCTAATAGTGAGTAGAAGGAAAGAAACAATATAAGAGCAGATATAGACATAGAAATTAAAAATGCAATTCAAAGGATCAGTTTTTTTCAAGAGTTGATTCTTTGTAAAGACAAACAAAATTGACAAACCTTTAACCAAACTCATCAAGAAAAAAAAAAAGAGAGAGGAACCAAATAAATAAAATCAGAAACAAAAGAGAGGTTACAACCTATATGACAGAAATGCAGGGCATGGAAGACACTACTATGAACACCTGTATACCCATAAATTGGGCAACCTGGGAGAAGTGGACAAATCTCTAGAAACATACAATCTTCAAAATGGAATCAAGAAGCAGAAATGCTGAATAGACCAATAATAACAAATTAAATTGAAACAATAATAAAAAAACTTGCAGCACACAAAAGTCCTGTACTTTTATCACAAGTGAACTTTATCACAAGTGAACAAGTGAACAAGATGTGAATTTTATCACAAGTGAACTTTGTCAAATATTTAAAGAAGAACTAACTCCTATCATTTTCAAACTATTTTTTTAAAACTCAGGAAGAGGGAAGACTCACAAACTCTTTTTATGAGGCCAGTACCATCCAAATTCCAAAACCAGGTAAAGATACAACAAAGAAAGAAAACTGGAGGCCAATAACTTGCCTTGTAGGCAACAACTATGAAGAACATAGATGCTAAAATACTCAACATAGCCCTGGCTGGTGTAGCTCAGTGGACTGGGTGCTGGCCTGAGAGCAAGGGGGTCATGGGTTCAACTCCCAGTTGGGGCACATACCTAGGTTGCAAGCCAGGTCCCCCACTGCGGGTGCATAAGAGGCAACCACACATTGATGTTTCTCTCCCTCTCTTTCTTCATCTCTTTGCCTCTCTCTAAAGACAAATGAATAAAATATTTTTTAAAATATAAAATAAATACAATAAAATACTCAACATAATATTGGCAAACTAGATTCAGTAATAACTTACAAAAACCATACAAGATAATCAAGTGGTATTAATCCCAGGGACACAAGGATGGTACAATATTCATAAGTCAATAAACATAGTGAATCATATATACAAAAAAATGAAGGACAAAAATCACATAGTCTTATTAATAGATACTGAAAAAACATTTGAAAGAGTCCAGCACCCAGTTGTAACAAAAACCACTCAGCAAAGTGGGAAAAATAGATTGTGGGAATAGATTCAACACAATCTCTATTAAAATATCAATGATATATTTCATAGACCTAGGAAAAATATTTCAAAAATTTATATGGATCCAAAAAAGACCTCAGATAACTTCAGAAATCTTGAGGAAGAAGAACAAACTATAAGGGATCATAATATCTGATACTAAAGTATAATACAAGGCCACTGTAATCAAAACATTCTGGTACTGGCATAAGAATACACACAGAGATCAATGGAATGGAATAGCAAACTCAGAAATAAATCCATGTCTCTAAGATTAATTAATATTTGACATAGTTACAATGAGTATACAAAGGAGTAAAAATAGCCTGTTCAGTAAATGGTGTTGGAAGAACTTGACTGGTACATGCAAAACAATAAACAAACAAACAAACAAAAAATGAAACTAGACCACCAAATAACATGATTCACTAGAATAAACTCCAAATGGGTAAAATAATTAAATATAAGTCATGACACCATAAAAGTCCTAGAGGAAAACATAGGCAGTGAAATTTCAGATATTCCACATAGCAATATTTTTCTAATATATTTCCTAGACTTATGGAAATAAAGGAAAAAATGGGACTATGTCAATTTAAAAAGGTGCTTCATGGCTAAAGAAACAATCATCAAAATGAAAAGGGAACAAATTGTATGGGAAAACATATTTTCCAATGATACATCAGACAAGTGTATGATCTCCAAAATATATAAAGAACTCATATGACTCAACACTATGAAGGCAAACAATTCAAGTAAAAAATGGGCAAAGGACCTGAATAGACACTTCTCCAACGAGGATATACAGATGGTCCACAGACATATGAAAAGATGTTCAACATCATTAGCCATCAGAGAGTTTCAAATTAAAACCACAATTAGATACCACCTTACAATGGTCATAACGGCCATCATTAATAAACCAACAAACAACAAGAGCTGGTAAGGATATGGGGAAAAGAGAACCCTAGTGCACTGTTGGTGGGAATGCAAACTGGTACAACCACAGTGGAAAACAGTATGGAATTTCCTCAAAAAACTAAAAATAAAATTGCCTTTTGACTCAGCAATTTCACTGCTGGGAATATACCCTAAGAATCTTGAAACACCAATTCAACAAACTTAGGCACCTCTCTATGTTCATAGCAACACTATTTACAATAGCCAAGTGCTAGAAACAGCTTAAGTGCCCATTAGTAAATGAGTGGATAAAAAAGTGTGATACATTTATGCAATGGAATATTATGCAGCAGAAAGATAGAAGTACCTCTTACCCTTCACAACAGCATAGATGGAACTGGAGAATATTATGTTAAATAAAATAAGCCAGTTGGTGAAAGACAAATACCATATGATCTTAATACCTATAAGAGAAACCTAATGAACAAAAATAAACTAATGAGCAAAATAGAACCAGAGGCATGGAAACGTGAAACAGACTGACAGAAACAAGAGGGGCACAGGGGAGGGGGTGAGTGTGAAAAGAAGGGAAAGAAACTGGTCATATAATATGTATGAATAATCACCCATGGACATGGACACCAGTGTGGGGATTGCCCATGTGAGGTGGGTGTGTGGAGTGAGTAGAAAAGAAGAAAGGGGTAAAATTGGGACAATTGTAATAGAATAACAATGAAAAATTTTAATATATATCTATATATCTATCTACATCTGGGAGAATTTTTCTTAGTAAGAAATCAGTTGTACAATAAAATTTGTTAAGTTTTAGCAGATATACACACCCCAGAAGTTGCCACTACAATCAATATAGTGGCATGTCATTTTAATAAACATTTATGAATGTTTCTCAGATACGGTTTTTTTCCCATCAAAAACCTATCTTATCAAATGAAATAAACTTAAAATTTTGTTTAACAAAAAAGAAGTAATTATTGAAGCTACTGTCATCTATTTAAGAAAGTATGTTTAAAAGGGATTAAAATCAACCTTTATTCAAAAATTCCTAGGTTAAATGAACATTTAGTATTTTGTTTTGGGGAAGGTACACAAATTTCTGCTCTTTGAAAACAATTCAAAGTAAGGTGGTGACGATGCATTGCCTATTGGTTTCAAAAATCTGTTGGGTAGTATTCCATAGCATGGATGGATCTGGAGAGCATTATGCTAAGTGAAACAAGCCAGGCAGTGATAGACAAATAGCATATGATCTTACCTAGAAGTGGAACCTAATCAATAAAACAAACAAGCAAGCAACATAGAACCAGAAACATTGAAATTAAGAACAATAACTGGGGCAAGGGGGAAAGGGTTTTCAGGAACTATAAAGAACACATGGACAAAACAAAGGGGAGTGGGATCAGGGGAGGGAGGTGTGGATAGCTGGGGTTGGGGGGAGTGGTGGGGGGAAAATAGAGACATTGTTCTGGAACAATAAAAAATAATGTAAATAAAAATCTGCTGGGTGAGTTCACTAGATCACTGTTCAAATTCTTATTCATTCAGGGAGGTTTGACCCCCATGATCACATGAATCAGATGATCAACCTGTACAGCAAGCTACCTATTTTCTTGTTTGTTTGTTTATTTTGTTTTTAGCACAGGACAGCAATCACATGATTACTTAAAAACAAACAAACAAGATTTGCTATCTCTAGGACCAGTGTTTCTTTAGAGGACTCTTGTATAAATATATGATATAGGACTCCTTGTCCTCGTCTTCCCTGTATATGTCTCTTATAATTTCTTACTACTAAATTGACACATCAGGCTCTTCTAACATAAGACTTTGAGACTATTGGGAATGACCAACTGTAATAATTTTAACTTTGTATGACCTATATTAACATATATTTAGATGATCATCAAATGTCTTTCCTTATTAGAATTTTATAGAGTTGTGTTCTGATAATTACCAAGTGATTTATGTTAGGGGTAGAGAGTGCCCCCTTCCACCAGTGAAGAGGAATTAGAATTATTATATAGATATCTAGAGACACTATTTAGTGGAATTATTATGAAAGATGAAGAGTCCAAATCTGTAGGACATTCAGTCTGGTAAACAACAAAACATAAAAAACTAGAAGATTGTTTCTCTGATTATAGTTCTTTGCTTACTTGCATCAAAATCACTAGGAGTAACTTTTAAAAATATCAGTTTAAAATTCCACTACAACTTGGTTAATCTGAATTACAGAGGGTAGACCTCAGGGAATTTATTCACAGTATTCTCAGGTTATAACACAAAGTGTAAGAAACTTTAAGGTAAGAATTACATTAAGGGGGAGATAGGTAAATACATAAAAAATACTGTAACACTATATCTCCCTAGTTATTACAACTTAAAGTTTACATAAACAAATGAAAAAGGAAAGTGATTTTAGTATAAGTTAACTGCAATTTCTGAGTTTTAAAGACAGAGATGTCTATTCTTTGAGAATAGACATTGTTTTTTATATTTCTAAGAGAAATTTGTGTTTTCTTGTCAAAATTGTGAAAATACTATCAGCCAGGGCAAAGATGATATGCACACTCCACTGAAATTTGTCATTTTAATATGATATATTCTTCTTTATCTCTTATATTTTTTTGTGAATAGAATATTCACAAAAAGTTAATATAATAATACCCAATTTTTTAATTTTTTGTGTTGGGATAATATATAGGTTGTCATCTTTTTACTTTGAACATGCTTATGTGTTTAGGTTTAAAGATTGTTCCTTTTTCATTAAATGCATTGGGTAACATTGGTTAATAAGATTACATAGTTTTCAAGTGTACATTTCTCTGATGATCTGTATATTGCACTGTGTCTACCACTCAAAGTTAAATCATCTTCTGTCACCATATATTTGTCTCCTTTACCTTTTACTAACCTCCACTCCCCTTTCCCTTGTAACCACCATACTGTTGTCTGTGTCTATGAGGGGTTTTTTGACTGTTTACTTGTTGCTGTCAGTTTTATACTCTACATATGAGTGAAATAGTATGGTTCTTGGCTTTTTCTGTCTGATTTATTTAGTTTGTCATATTTTCAAGATTGTTATTTTTAGTACTGTGCAGTGAGTTCTAACAATCTCTCTGCTCTTTGATTAAGGTGTTTAATATAATTTCACTTAATATGTCCAGAAGACACCATCCATGTAATATGAAAAACAAAGACATTTATTGAAGAAGACACAAGATACAAGAAACATTGTACATAGGACAAAGATGCCTCAGTTTCCTTCAAAGCAGGGACCTTAAGGCCTGAAACAGTTCTCCAGATCACCATCAGCTGACCCTTTGTATTTTCCTCAATCTCATCAACGATCTAAATACCTTCCCTTTCAAAAGCAATTTCAGTTTTGGGAAAATCCAGAGGTCACAGGATGTCAATTCTGGGCTGTAGGTGGTGTGAGTCACCTGGATGATTTGATGTTTAACCAAAAAAACTCTGCAGGAGATGTGATGCATGAGTAGGTGTATTGTCTTGATGAAGCTGCCAATCACCAGTAGCCCATAGCTGAGGCTTTCTGAATTATCTGAATAGTTTCTGTGGAGGGATGTTCAAGCTTAATGCAAAATGTGATACACATTCATTGCTCTACTTGCTTAGTCCTCCTCAATGAGGCCACACAGTACACATGTTCACTTAATGGCGACTACCACACCAACTGACTAGTGTAGTGAAGTCATCATTGTTCATACACATACATTCTAGTCCACTCTCCTTGGCTGCCAGGTTTCATCAATGTTGTACAACCTGTTCTCATCATATTAACAATAGCTGGAATTTTTCCATACAGGCCTCACTTTTTAAAAGATTTTATTTATTTATTTTTAGAGAGAGGGGAAGAGAAGGAGAAAGAGGGGGAGAGAAACATCAATGTATGGTTGCCTCTCATGCACCCCCTGCTAGGGACCTGGCCCACAACCCAGGCATGTGGCCTGACTGCCACACCTAAAGCAAAACCAAAAGAAACTAAGCAAAAAACTAGAACAAGAACAGAACCACAGAAATGGAGATCACATGGAGGGTTAGCAACAGGGGAGTGGGAGGAGGAGAGAGGAGGAAAAGGTACAGAGAATAAGTAGCATAGAATGTAGGTTGAAAATAGATAGGGGGAGGGTAAGAACAGTATGGGAAATGTAGAAGCTGAAGAACTCATAAGTATGACACATGGACATGACTAAAGGGGCATACGGGTGCAAGAGGGTGTACAGGGTGGAGGGGAGTGAAGGGGGGGAAATGGGACAACTGTAATAGCATAATCAATAAAATATATTAAAAAAAAAGAATCGAACCTGTGACCCTTTGGTTCACATGCCTACGCTTAATCCACTGAGCTATACCAGCCAGGGCAGACCTTGTACTTTTTGCAACATTTCAGTTCAAGTCACCCTTTCTTGTGTTTGTTTTATATCTTTTCCCTCTTGCTCTGTTCACTTTTTCTTCATGTTTTCCCATGAGTCAGCACTTGTTTCATCTTCATGTATTAATTTAGTTATGCCTACTTCTATTGCCTTTAGTGCTTCTCAATGTCACAATATACATCTTAAGCTTGACCCAGCTCAAGAATTTGTTGGTATTTCACACAAAATATAAGAATGTCACAAATATGCTTCCAATTATCCCTGGCATACATTCTATGCTTGTTGTAAACTATTTTACTTTCACATATACTATGGAACCACATTACATTATTGTTATTATTCTGTAAACTAATTTATATTATCAGAGACTTAACATCTCGATATTAAAAAGTCTTTTATATCTACTGATATATCACACTGTCTCGTGTTCCTTATCTCTATATTTTTCTCTCAGCCAGCATTTTCACTTCAGTCCAAAATAATCTTTTAATATTTCTTAGGTACATGCTTGCTATCTTGGAATGAACCTTTCAGTATTTAATCTGTTTGAAAATGTCTTCATGCCTCATTTATTGTGGGATGATAATTTTGCTTGCTATAGAATTTGAAGTTAATAGTTAATAGTTGATCTGAGTAGCCAGAAAGAAGGTTTGTCTCTCCCTGTCTCCTGCCCTGCCCTCAGCCTTAGCATCCTGGTACACCTGCACCTTAGGATATGTTTGCATTTTTTTTTTGACATTACCTCACCTCACCCATCTGCAGGCAGCTTTTGCCTTACACTCTATGTAAATACCCATGTCTGGTATACTCAGCTCCCTGTCCCCTGCTTGTTCTTGTGCTCTGGGACACTTCTTTCAAATAACCTGTGCCTCCAGTCATGTTACTGGACAGGGGCCTGACCCTGAGTGGGTCTACCTAGGGCCAGTCTTAGTGTCTGGGTGCTTGACTTTGTGTAGAAAAGATTTTACAACTTGAGTCCATGTGACTATGAGGATACATTTATTAAAGTTGGGGACAGTGAAACAAGGAAGGGCTTAGCATAGAAGAAGCAACAGGAGAGCCCAGGCTGGGCTGTTGGCTCACTGGCAAGTCAGAAAATAAGGTTTTAGGGACAAGTTCAAGGAAATGACCTGGAATAAGCTGCCCATCGGTCATTGCTATAGGGTTTAAGAGACTTGTGCCTGTGGGGAAAAAAGTGGGGGAAGAAGGAAAAGGAAATGATATGGTATACTCCCCAGAAGGACAGTGCCTGCATTGGATCCTTTCTCTTGAGATTTTTATCTCTTTCTTGAAGGTGGGAATTTTAGGGGAGATCTCAGGGATGGGCTTCAGTAGAATATCCATCAGTTCTCTAGATGTGCCCTTTCTAGTTCATGGTCTACACTGATTGGTCAGTGACAGGACAGGAGGTCTTTAGTCATTGCAGTTGGTTCTGGCATTCTCACACACCTGGTTTTGCTGCTTTTCTGAGTCTGGAGCTGAAACATAACTGAAGCATAGACATTTTCACCTAGTTGTTGTCTCCAAGGAAGAAAGGCCAGGGGAGAAGAAGTACTTGTTTTCCCAGTTTTGTCCTTTGCCAGGTACTCAGGGTGCTCTACCCTGGTGACCATCTGTACCTTGCTGGAAGTTTTCAGCCACTGTGTTCAGCTATCGGTCTCAGTTTTCCTATTCTATGTGCCAAAAACATTTCCTAGCTTCTTACTATGTTCTCTCAGTCAGAGACTGCAGAAGACCTGGAGGGCTTAGAGGAACTCCTGACCTATCTTCAGACTTTTTTTCAGGCCCAAGTGAAACATATTTCTTTGCTCTTAACCTACACGTATTCTGTCTTCCAAAACCCGCATAAAAAATTTGGTGAGAATGTACACGCTAACCTTGTATCCGGGGCTTCTAGCAATTCTAAGCCATCACACTTTCAGCATATGCTCAAACTTTAAAAAATCTATTAGAAGTTCAGCTGCTTCCTTCTTACCCTATAATTATTGCAGTTGCTCTTCCTGCAGCTGCAGCAAGGACCAATGATGGCATGGGATCTTCAGTGTTAAGAGGGTTGGTTTGTTATTTCTCTGTATTTTAGTACATGTGTTTTTTTTTGAGACCTCATTTCTGTAATGGGTTCTAACAATGAACAGTTTTTAGGTTTTTAGTTTGTAATTATTATTTTCATGTGATTTTCTAACATCCAAACAGTAGACACACACACACACACACACTCCAGATTATTCAATTGGTAGGAAATCATTAAGTCAGCTATTGCCCAAAACTGAAATGTCATAATATTATTTACTGAAGGCATTTATATATACCTTTATGATGTTGTTGTTCTATTTTGGAGTGATAAAGGAACCATTGTAAAATGAAATTTAGGGCAAAAAATCATGCCAACTGATGTAGATATCAATTTAGATATCAATTTTTTTTAAAAGTAGATTTGGTAATTGATCCCCCCCCCTAAAAATATTTATTCCAGAGTACTATTTGGATTGTTTCCAACAGCCCCTCTTACCTAGGGATACAAGTACCCTAATTTAAAGATGTCAGGTAACCAGAAGGAAATCTGTAGTTAGTTAATGATACATCCAAAGGCAGGAGTCCCCAGGTTTGTTTATCAAGATGATAATATTCTCCAAACACCGATGTGTCAACAACTCTACCACTGTGATATCTTCACTGGATTAAACACTTTTATGCTGAAGGTCACAGATTTCTGCAAGTCACATCCTTACAAAAATAAGTCATGAGACAGAAGTTAGTGGATCATCCTTATAAAGTGAGTACTCATTGTGGGTCTGCCTCTCTTAAAAAAAAAAAAAATTCCAGTCTCTTATAGATGGCTTCTCAGACATTGGATTAAGACTTATATGCTCACAATTAGGTGAGTAACTGAATAACATGCAAAGAGAAATGTCATTTACACAATTAGTTATATAAATCAAGATTCATCCTATGGGTCTCTGCAGATTATTCCCTGAACTAAACTGAGGTTATGTTACCAGGACCAAGCAAGAAGAGCTGCTGATCAGGGAAATTATGTATTTTGCTGTGTATACTACTCATCCATGTTTTTGGCCCAAACTTTCAGGAAAAAAAATCTTTTGTTTTCATTTTTTAATTCAATTTATTTATATATTTATATTTACACACTTGCTTTTTGTATTATAAGGGAATTTTAGCATTTATTTTTGAACATTTTATAGTACAAAAAATTTATGTAACTATTACAAAACACAATAACAGATACAAGGTATTTCAGGTACTACCCATGTATAATGTGCATCCTTATTTTGTCCCTCAAAAATTTGGGCAAAATATTATGTATTATACATGGCAAAATACGGTGAATGCCTGCTGAAAAAGACTTTTCTCTATGAGTGCTGCTGCTGCATAAGCACAACAAAGCAAATTTTAAACTGAAAGTCTACTGCCAGGACCAGTTACTCTCTTTACTCTCTTAGCTTAATCTTATTCCCAGTTGATTCTCTATTCACTGGTTGGATTTTTTTGTAACTTTTTCTCTTTGTGACACATGATTTCATACCTATTATGATGCTAGTGAAAATAGAAGTATACTCCTCCCTGCAATGATTAAAGCAATGCTGAAAAACACTAATTTTCAACACATTGCATACAATAATTGAATTGCCTTAAGAAACTCTTGCTGTATCTATGCAGTTACTTTTTAAAACTCATTTTGAGAAACTGTTTCAGTTAATATGTTTAAAAATATTTTCACTGGACCCTAGCTGATGTAGCTCAGTAGACTGAGTGCTGGCCTGTAATCTGAAAGGTGGCTGGTTTGGTTCCCAGTCAGGGCACATGCCTGAGTTGAGGGCTAAGTCCCTAGCTGTGGGTATCTGAGAGGCAACCAATCGATGTTTCCCTCGCACAGGTTTCTGTTTCTTTCCCTGTCTTTCTCCTTCTTTTCTTCCCTCTCCTTCTCTCTCTCTCTCTCTCTCAAAAGAAAAAAAATGTTTGCACTGAAAAAATAAATTTCTTTTTTTTTCAATCTATTGCAGCTAGGTTTCTCATCTCAGGACAAGAGTAAAGCTATGCAATGTTTTCATGGTGATACTGCACTTTATTTAAGATTTATAATGACCAGCAAAATTTAGTTACATAAACAAACCAACAGTTATTTAAATAAATATATGTAAAGTATATAAGCAAAATTAAACTTAAACTTAAATGTAAAAATTATAAATTAATAACCTCTATGAATTTAATAATATGTTTGAATTCTGATTATAGATTTAATAACAAACTTAATAACAATTGATTTTTAAAAAGCAGGAAGAAGCCCTGGCTGGTGTAGCTCAGTGGATTGAGCGCAGGCTGTGAACCAAAGTGTTGCAGGTTTGATTCCCAGTCAGGGTACATGCCTGGGTTGCAGGCCATGACCCCCAGCAACTGCACATTGATGTTTCTCTCTCTCTCTCTTTCTCCCTCCATTCCCTCTCTAAAAATAAATAAATAAAATCTTTTAAAAAGCAGGAAGAAATCACATTTAGTGAAATTATCATTGATAGAATATACCCATTATATATAAATTTTGAATTAGACAAATAAAAAGCAAAAGCATCTGATAATATAAAAATTCTACATAAAAAGGCAGGTTTCTTTTCTTTCCTGCTAATCCTGACTACTAGAAAAAACTTAGAAACATGAATAAAATGACTAACAAAAAATGATGATTATCATGATGATATTTGACATTTCCTCGGTATTTACCAACTCAAAAATTTAAGAACTCATTTGACTTTAGACTTAACTATAAGACATGAAATGAAGAATCTTCTAGAAGAAAACATAGGGGAAAACTTTTTTGACATTGTTCAGGCAATGATTCTTTGTGTGTAACTCTAAAAGCATAGGCAACAAGAGCAAAAATAAACATATGGGACTACATCAAAGTGAGATGGGAGGGCAGCCGAGTCCAGGGCTCCTGCTGCCTGCCACTGCTCAGCTAAAAAGCAGAGACGGGGACTGGATTATACTGGTATAATTTATTAATATCAGAGGCCAGCAATCTGAGAAGGTGTCAGGTAAAGACCCTAACATCCACCTTCCCCTTGAGCTTTCACAAGCAAGTTTATATAAGGGGAATTGAGAATTTGAGAGAATAAAATCCCCAAAGGAAGCATGAATGTGCCCTTTCTTTTGGGAGTCAGGGAAAGGGGAGCTGAATGAGGAGTCACCCAGCTTCTTCTCAAGTTCACTGCCTTTGTTCCAGTGTTATCTCTCCATTTGCATTAGCATTCCTCTTTTCCCCAGACACCTGTGGTTTATGGCCAGTAAAGCTATGTTCTCTGTTTAGGAAGGAGAAGTATAATCCATTTGGTCTCAAGTGTCCTTGGTTAGGGGAGATAAGGTTTTGTGATTTACCAGGTGGCTGTTAAGTTGTTCAAATTGTTTGGCCTTGTTTAACTTATTAGTTTCCCTAGTACACTCACCAAGGAATTTTCCTAGCTTTTTACTACCCTGTCTCAAAACCAAAAAGCTTCTGCAAAGAAAAAGAAATTATCAACAAAATGAAAAAGCAGCCTATAGAATGGATGAAAAAAATTGTAGAGCATATATCTGATAAAGGATAAATATTCAAAATCTATAAGGAACTCATACAACTCAATAACAAAAAATAAATAATATAATTAAATATGGACAGAGGATCTGTATAGGTCCAAAAAATACATCAGGTACAAGAAAAGATGATCAGCTTCACTAATCATTATGAAAACACAAAATTAAAACCAAAATTAGCTATCACATCACACAAGGTGTTTAGTTATTATCAAAAACACAAGAGATAAGTGTTATTGAGGATGTAGAGAAAAAGAAACTCTTGTTCACTGTGGTGGAAATGTTAATAACAGTACAGCAACTGTAGAAGATAGTATACAGCTTTCACTAAAAATTAAAAATAGAATAACCATATGATTCAACAATTCCATTTCTGGGTTTTTATAAAAAAAGCACTATCTCAAGGAGATATCTGTACTCACATGTTCATTGGAACATTATTTGCAGTGGCCAAGACATGGAAATAGAAAGTGTCCATTGATAGATGAAAAATGTGATAGCCCTGGACATTTTTAGTTGGACATTGTTCCACAAAGCAAAGGGTCTGTTACAGGGTGCAGCCAAAAGGGGGGGACCCCAAATGGGCATTTGAAATGGGGTCCAGAACTTAAGGTGTCCAGGAGATTTAAGATGTCTCCAACCCCCCACCCAGGATGTGGGTTGGGGGAAGGGACAAATGGAGCAAGGCCATTGAGATCTGTTTTGCATAGCAACAGCCTTGCAGCTACCCTCTGGCGTGGTCATTTAACATATCTATAGCCTTTGGCTGGTTGCATGGATATGTTAAATAGCTGTGATCATCTCTGAGCCAGGGGAATGGAAGTAACTTCCCCACCAAGACGTGACTGGGGGCAGATCCCCCCAAGCTACAGCGCCTGCATGGGAGCTCGGAGAAGATTGGCTCCAGGACATGGGGCCACACCTGCCCAGGCTCAAGATGGCAGCCCAGTAAAGCTGGAAGGATACGAGTTCTGGCATGTGAAGCCGAGTGTGGGAGGAGTCAGAAATGAGGCTGCAGAGGAAGATTGGCCGCGCGGGGATTTAAAACCCAGACTTGGCGGCCATTGGAGGTAGAACCATGTGCAGCCCTGAGTAGGAGAGCCATGCGCAGCCCTGAGAAGGAGAACTGTGCTGCTTTAGGAGAGAGAACCATGGTGCTTTAGGAAGGAGAACCATGCTGCCTTGAGAAGGAGAGCCATGCGCAGCCCTGAGAGGGAGAACCACGAGGCCTGGACAGAGTGGGGACCCCCACAGCTTTAGAAGGGGGAACCACCACCCGGTTTTAGCAGAGATCCCAGCGACTCAGCCAAGGGTGCCGGGAACCCAGGGAGGTCTCCCAGTCGAGAAGGAGGACTAACTAAGAACCAGAGGACTCCCTGAGCCATGGACTTCGTTTTCCTTCCCTGAGTTACGGTACTCTGGACTGGGCAAAGGGGGAAGGAAGGAAGGACTGTGTCTGTTTGTGGGTGTTTTGGGGGACTTTGGGATTTTTGATAAAGACATTAGGTCACTACTTTAAGTTTGTATAGCATTAAATAAACATTTCCTTTCCTTTTCACGAATCTCTGGCATTGAGAGACGTCTTTCCTCGGGCGGCGGACATGACGGACCTGGGGGCCTCTTAAATAATAGTATATCGTCCCAGGCCCCCCTTGTTCTGTTCTGTAACAGGTCTACAGTTCAATTCCTGGTCAGGTCATATTCCCTGTGTTGAGAGTTCAGTCCTTGTTGAAGTGTGTGTGAGATATTTCTCTCTCTCTCTTTCTCCCTCCATCCCCTCCCTTTAAAAATAAATACATAAAAATCCTTTATAAAGAGAAATGTGATATTTATGTATGGATGTGGAATATTATTCAGCCATGATAAAGAAAGAAATACTGTCATTTTTTACAACATTGATAGATTTTGAAGGTATTGTTAAATAAAATAAGCCAGATAAAGAAAAATGCTGTATGATCTTACCAATATGTCAAATCTTTAAAAACTCAAACTCAGAATTAGTAGAATGTTAGTTACCAGAAACTGGGGGACAAGAGAGATGTTGATCAAAGGGTATAAACTTCTGGTTCTAAGATAGGTAAGTTATGAGGGTTTAATATGCAGCCTGGTGACTATAGTTAACAGTAATGCATTATATACTTGAAAGTAGCTAAGAGAGTAAGTATTAAATATTATCACCACACACACACTGTAATTACACACTGTAATTTTGTGAAGTGCTGGATATGTTAGCTAACTTGATTGTGGTAATCATTTCACAATATATCTGGGTATCAAATTATCACATTCTATACCTTAAACTTATATCTTATACATCAATTTTATCTCATATCCAGGGAAAATCATTTATCATTTAAACATCTTTAAAAGTACATGCATTTAAATATGCCTTTAAAATATGATGAACTTGTGGGGATACAAGAATTTAGGTAATTTGTTCCCGGTTATCTAAAATCAACCAACCTCCCAAACAAACAAATGCACATATAGTTTGAAGTCTGAGGCAAAATAAACAACACTTACTCCAGAGACCACCCTCTAGGTAAGTAACATATTTCATAATGGTGACGGTCTGAGAGTTTTAATGTCTTTTCAAATTTATAAATCTTTCCTCTATTTAAGGCATGAAGCAGCATAGCATTGTAGTTAAGAATACTGTTTATAACCCTGGCTGCTGTAGCTCAGTGAATTGAGTGCAGGCCTGTGAACCAAAGGGTCTTTGGTTTGATTCTCAGTCAGGGCACATGCCTGGGTTGCAGACCAAGACCCCAACAATGGGCACATGAAAGGCAACTGTACCTTGATATTTCTCTCCCTTTCTCTTTCCCTTCTTCTCTCTCTAAAAATGAATAAAAATATTAAAAAATTAAAAAAAACAAGAGTATTATTTACAATAGTCCAATAGTTGAAAACACACTTTTGTTGGACAAAATATCTGTGCCTTAATTATTTTATTTTAAGAAGAAATAGAAATTATGCTAACTCATTAGGTTGCTGTAAAAATTAAATAATTATATGCATTTCTCTTAAAATATTGCCTCCTACATAATAAGCTCAAATAAATGATATATAATAATAGGAGATTGCTAAAGTTCATTCATTTTTGAGGTGCTATTAACAGATATGATTCAAACATATTTGCTCATATACTGTTATACATGCACACTCATGTATTTAAAAATTTTAGAAATAGAAAATTATCTTTTAAAATATTAATCAACTGCAAAACTTAAATCTAAATTAAAATGTATTTTAATCTCATTGTTAGAAAGAACTTATATATATATGTAATGACATTTTTAAGGCACTGATTATAATAGAGTACATCTAAGTTAAATATTTCACTGGTCATATTAATGAATACATATTTTAGACAGACAATGTAATATTTGTAAAGATAAAATAACTTAATAATAAGATTCATTAAAAATAAAACACACTCTTACTCTAACACCTACAACATCTGAGGAAATTTTAAGAGGTAGTAATATTGTGTCTTGATAAAAATGCATTAAATATATTATACAAATTATATCTTTTTAAAGTATATTTTATTGAATATGCCATTACAGTTGTCCCATTTTTCTTCCCTTTATCCTCCTCCACCCTGTACCCTGAAGTATGCTCACTGACTGGTAGTGAGTGCGGAACGATGTGGATGGCTCATCAAAACAGGAGAAAGACATATACAGAGACAAGAAGTTTATATGGGGAAGTAAAAAAATGGAATGGCTACTCCCCCTCTCTAGTGGGGAGAGTGCCATGGCCACCCTCCCTAAGGGAGAGAGCCCCTAAGGGGGAGCGCCTTGTCTCCATTCCCAAGCAGATTTTTATTCTTGAATACCAATATCCTTTGCAAATTACAAGTAGTTAACTTTGAAAGGCGCTGGCAGATCTCCCCCTGGGAACCTAAGCCAGAGTTTTGGGGGTTTTACCATTTAAAAACACTACAGGACTTAAAAACTTAGTTTCATTTCTTCCCTGTGCCTTCATATTTTAATTAAAGAGCATCCTCCAGCAAGCAGATCTCACAGGGTCTTTCGTATTCTATGTCTCAGGCCTGATTACCCCAGGGGTCCGCCATTTTTGGTCTGGACTGTACTGCCCCTGCTATTTTCACAGGTCTGAGCTAGGAGACTTGGATTTCTCAAGAACTCAGGCTTTGGCAAAGGCCTGGGGGCAGGGATCGATATCAATCACGCCATCATTTCCATAGCCCCCTGAGTCTCTTCCCTTAGGGCATTCCCACATGATCACATCTGTCTTAGATTCATTCTCTTTCTTAGAGAATTGTTACCCATCATTGACTGCTGATCATGCAATAGGGAAGCCAGGCTTTAGAACAGGCAGCGTTCATGCCAGGGAAATAAGTTTTGTCTCCTTAGTGGCTTCTGGTCCAGAGGTCTTTCACTCAGCCTAAGTCATGGGGGATTACAGCTTCCTGAGACCAGGCAGGGTGGTCCCCAACAGTACCCAAATTATGTTTCTTATTCCCTGTACCTTTTATCCTATTCATCCTACTCATTCCTACTGAAATCCTTCCATGTGGTCTTAATTTCTGTGATTCTATACCTGTTCTAGTTGTTTGCTTAGTTTATTTTTGTTTTGTTTTTTTTTGGTGTTGGTGTTGCTGTTGTTATTGTTTAGGTTCAGTTGTTGATAGTTGTGAACAGTCATTTTACTGTTCATATTTTTGATCATTTTCTTTTTCTTAGATAAGTCCCTTTAACATTGCATGTAATAAGGGTTTGGTGATAATGAATTCCTTTAACTTGACTTTATCTGGGAAGCACTTTTTCTGTCTATCCATTCTACATGACAGCCTTGCTGGATAGAGTAATCTTGGATGTAAGTCCTTGCCTTTCATGACTTTGAATACTTCTTTCCAGCTCCTTCTTGCCTACGAAATCAGCTGATTGTCTTATGGGAACTCCTTTGTAGATAACTCTCTTCTCTTTCTGCTTTTAAGATTTTCTCCTTATTTTTCATCTTGAGTAATGTAATTAATGTTGTACCTTGGTGTGTGCTTCCTTGGGTCAAACTTCTTGGGGACTTTTTGCACTTCCTGAGCTTCCTGAAGCTTCCTGAAACTTCTGTTTCTTTTGCCAGATTAGAGAAATTCTCCCACATTACTTTTTCAAATAAGTTTTCAATTTCTTTCCTCCATCTTCTCCTTCTGGCACCCATATGATTCAGGTGTTGGAACGTTTAAAGTTGTCCCAGAAGTTCCTAAGCTTCTCCTCATTTTTTTGAATTCTTGTTTCTTCATTCTGTTCTGGTTAAATATTTATTTCTTCCTTTTACACCAAATCATTGATTTGAGTCCTGGTTTCCTTCCTTTCACTGTTGGTTCCCTGCATATTTTTCTTTATTTCACTTTGTATAGCCTTTACTTCTTCCTTTATTTAAGTCTATACACAATCACTCCTGTGAACATCCTAATTACCAGTGTTTTGAACTCTTCATATGATAGGCTGGCTATCTCTTCCTTGCTTAGTTCTTTTCCTGGAGTTTTGATCCATATTTCTTTTTCTTGACACACCTGTTACCTTGTAACGGATGGAGCCTTAGGTGTTCACCAGGGTAGGGCAACCCATGTTGCGGCATTGCGGTGCTATATGTGGGGGAGGGGTCAGAGAGGGAGCAATGCCACTTGCTTTGCTCTTACCCAACTTCAAGTCACTTCCCCAGCTACCCACAAGCAAATTGAGCCCTTCCAGTGGTCAATTCTAGGTGGGTGAGCTTGTGTACATTCTAGGATACTGTGGGCTCCTCCAGCAGAGTCTTCTGTGAGATTGGCCATTTCTCCTGCCTCCTCAATCCACACAAATTTTTACAGCCAGAGGTTTTGAAGCGTTCTTTTCCTGCACTGGAATCATGGGTTGTGTGATCTGTCTCACTCTCCACAAGAATATGGGACTTCCAGATCCATCAGTTTCTGCCTTGCTGCATGCCTTCTCCACTGCAGCTGCTGATCTCCACCCCTCTTACCAGTCTGGATGAATGTATACCTTCTTTAACTCCTGGGTTATTGGACCTCCTTGCAGTTTGATTTTCTGGCAGTTCTGGTTGTTTTTTTGTTTTCAAATTGGTTGTTAGCTGTGTTTTGGTTGTGCAGGGCAAGAAGATAATTATGTCTTTTGTGATACAAATTAGTTTCTGAAGTAATATTGAAATGCAATACCTTTAAGATATTGTATTTACCAAACATAAAGATGACTAAGTAATGAGTAATGATGATGTTATAACTACCATTACTGTTAATAAAATATCAAAAACTTCTTTAGGTTTACTTGGCAAAAATGCAGGTTCACATATTAAATGAACTGTGGTAAGTTGTTACAACATATATTGATATATTTTATTTTATTTATATATTATAGAAAGAAGGCATTTGTGTAAATTGGAAATATTGCTTTAAAAGAAGAATGTATTATTTTGTTTTGTTTTGTTTGTTAATCTCTGCAATAGAGACTATTCCTTTCAGTAATTCATAATGTTTTATGTATAATATTGATATACATAAATTATTTTTAGCAGAAAATGCATTTTCTGCTAAGCTGATTGCAAAAAATTATTTACCTTATCAGAATATTTTTAAAAATCCTCAGAAGAAGCTTTTAAGAAGAAAAAAAAAATACATGTAGAATTACTAAAAATCATTCAAGGTATGGTAATCATTTTCATGTACTAAGCAATATTAAATATCATTAAAAGTAAATTCAGTACTGAAAATAGCTGGAAATTATGATGTATGTACATGTAATCATTCACACATGGAAAGTTGCTCATAAGAAAAAAAAACAGTGCCTAAATCAAAAGCAAAATGTAATTAAAGAAAAATTCTAAAGACTTGCATGTTTATTTATTTTTCCCACTTTGTAAATCAATTCTGTTTCTACTTCAAAATAAATAGTATAAATTTGGATCGTAAACTAATGATGGTCTGGAAATAATAGTTGCAAAAGATAATTGTTTTTAAAATGCATTACCAGAAATAAAATACTGTACTAGCTATGTTAAATAAAATCTCACCAAGTTAAAAGAATATTTCTAAAAGAATGAAATATAGGTAAGAAGGAAAGAAAAGAAGGGACCAAAATTACAAAAATACTAACTTGTTCTTTTAATGTTCATAACCAAATAGAGAACCTGCTTCATGAATTCAGTTTTATGTAGTCTTATCAACCTGAATAGCTTTTAATTTTTTTTATCATTTAAGGCGGACTCAGGTTTTACATCTTATTTTATAGCCATGCCAATAAATGTTGGCTTATATTTTTGAATCCACACTTAAATATGAAAAAACTAAAGATATTCAAAATACACATTTGTGCATTAAAATTATTTTTATTTATTTACTTTTTATATATTTGTTTTAAAAATTTTATGAATTTACTATTAGACAGAGGGGAGGGGGGGAGAATGAGAGGGAGAGAAACATCAATGTGTGATTGCATTCACGTGACCCCTACTGGGGACCTGGCCCACAACCCAGGCATGTGCCTTGACTAGGAATTGAACAGTGACCCTTTGGTTCTCAGTTTGGCACTCAATCCACTGAATCACACCAGCCAGGGCTAACAATTATTTTTTTTAAATACTTACTTTGTTCTAATTATTAATATTCAGTGAGGATGCTTTTAATATTTCTGTTATTAATATTGTAAAATATCAAAGTAATCACTCTATATAATCAAAAAAAATAGTTCTTGTCAAGTACATTTTATGTAAAACATATATACCATATCAACATATTTACAGTGTAGTCAGGAATCTGGATTTAATTTACAATTTATCCACAGATGATTTTCTTAGATTTATTTTGTATATTTGGGTATATACACCCAAACACACACAAACCTACTTAAATTTTTCCTTCGGTTACTTAAGGATTCTGGATATTTTGCCTTTTTTTCTTAATTTTAATGCTTATTATTTAATATGATACTATATTATTACCAGCAAAAACACAATATTTTTGAACTATCAACAAAACTATTAATATTGCATAATTGTAGAATTGTCAAAAATAAGAAATTTCATTGGCATTGTGCATGCATTACATTATCCTTTGACATTAAAAAAATCCCTTTGGTCTGTAGTTCAATTATAAAGCATATATAATTCATTGAAAATAATATTTAATATTTCCCAAACTTTAGAAATGAAAAGATACATAAGGTAAAATTCAAGCCATTAACAATATCACAATGTAAATGTGGTAAATGAAAATACAGAAAACAAAGTGATAAACTACAGTAAAGTGTGACATAACTTCATGGCCATTCAGGAAGGAAGAATTATGTAATCATTATGACTTGGGAAACTCTAGAAAAATAAAGAGCAATCTTTGCCCAAGGTAAAACCGTTCCCAAATTGCTTGAAGGCACTGGTAAAGGTGCTGTTCCCTGTTATTTACCTATCAGCCTGGAACTTCCCAGGAATTCCAGAGCTTTAGAGGAAGTTCCAGGAAATAAATGCTTCTAAATGATGTATTAGTGATTTTACCAGTATTGTCTCATATGGAGCAAATTGATGTACCGAGAAACTCACACTTTCTAAATTTTCACTTCTAGATGAGATGTAGTAATAGAAAGTAAATTTGCTTTCCTGCCTGAACCAGTCACAAAAGATAGAGAATATATAAAATAGTGGTTTGAAAGACACTCACTGGACTTGAGGGAGTAAAGGATAGTGAGCCTCAACATAATGGAAAGAGAGTCACATCCCAAGTTACTGTGCTGAGTTCGTAGGCTAGGAGAAGAGCCATTATTCAGGGGAGACTAAGGTAGCTTGAGTTTACAGACCAGAGAATAAGATGACTGTTGTTCAGCCAAACCTGATGGCAAACATAACAATTTACACTATCTTGATCATTCTTCTTTTTAGTATTTAGGCACACTGTTAGTTTGGACAGCAATAGAAAAGCTGCTCGGTAAGGAACTTAGATATTTTGATACTTCTGTAGGTATCACAGGAGAGTGAAGGAATTGGAGACAATTTCCATGAATTCCAAGTGAAATAAAGTGTCCACTAGGGACTCATAATGAACAATTTAAAGCTAGAGAAGTCAGCATAGTTGCGTATGTTTATTTAGACCTTCGTTTGCTAAAGAAGGTACAGAGTAGGTAGGAAATTTTAGTGTAGCTAAGAGAATACTAAAACATCAGCATGAGGTGAGGGAACAGGGTCTAATTAGGAGATACTTTTCTTCCTTAGATATCCCTTCTTTTTTCTGTTTCTTTTCAAACTTCAACTTCTTAAGTGATATGTACACATACCAGCTTTATCTCTCCCCATTAAAACTATAATTTTATCTATTTCCACCCTTTTTTTAATGAAAACTGCTCAGATGATTATCATTGACTTCTTGCTGTTAAAACTCAACCCATATTTTGACTCAATGTTTGAGCACCATTTGGCATAAGCATTTCCTCAGATTTTCCCCTCTTTATCACACACATACACACAAAACATTCTTCTTTCCTAAACACTCAAATCATGGCCTCTTATTTCCTTTTGTTTTAAACTTTCTATATAGGTTAATATACCTACATATTTAATCTTAATTATTTATAAAAATATATAAGTAGCCAATTTATTTATCTAGCACGAAATTTTCCTTTGAGGTTTATATTCTATGTATAATCACTGTATTTTAAAAATCAATTTTTTGGCTCTGGTGGTGTGGCTCAGTGGATTGAGCACTGACCTGCAAACCACAGGTTTACAGGTTGGATTCCCAGTCAGGGCACATACCTGGGTGGCAGGCCAGGTCCCCAGTAGGGGGCACACAAGAGACAACCACATGTTGATGTTTCTCTTCCTCTCTTTCTCCTTCTCTTCCCCTCTGTCTAAAAATAAAATAAATAAAATCTTTCAGACATAATTTTTTATGTGTTATAGATATTGCAAATGTTCAATGAGTAAAACAGAATTCTCATTTTCACCAAAAGTGGCCATCTTTTTTCAATTACCTTACATTCAACAATATTATGTATTTGTTTCAGGTATGTAACACAGTGATTACACAAACATGTTTTATAAAGTGTTCCCCCCAATATTCCAAGTACCTACCCGGAATCATACAAAAAAGTCTATCTTTAATGAAAGAATGTATTTCATTTCTCTGTTAAAGATTAGTTATTTTTTCATAAAACAATGTAGACATGAAATACTTTTGCATGTATGCTTTTTATTTTCTCTAGGACGAAGACCTAGAAGTGAATTTTCTGGTCAAAAGAATGTTCACCTATAATTTTATCAGGTTTGTGAATTACTTCCTAAGAAATTTTTCCAATTCTTATGTACATTTTTAGCATATAAGATTCTCTTCCTAGACAAATTTGATATTGTTAGAATGCACTTGGCTACACTTCCGTATATATCATAAAATGGCCTTGTGGTTTTAATTTGTATGTAGTTGCTAATTAAATCTTGCTAAATTTTAGCAAATTTTCATATTTTTATATGCCACTCAGGTTTTCTCACATCCCAAAATACATTTTATATATTTTACCATCTTTTATAGTGTGTTTTATTTTATCATTGATGGGAAGATCTTTTATATGTATGATAATGCCTATTTAACGTATACAGTCTAATGTATATAACAATTATAACTCAAAATTCAGTGATGGGGAAATTAGAGAAACTATACCATTGAAAGATTTCTCCATTTTTTTTTCAAAAGCAAATATAATTCTATTTTACTCATGTATGGAATCTAATGACCAAACTGAAATAACAAGCAAAATAGAGGCAAGCTCATAGAGAACAGGCTGACAGCTAAGGGAGGGATGGGTAGGGGGTGAAGAGACTGTGCAAAAAGGAAAAAGGACTGGTGGACATGGACACACGGATTGTGGTGATTTCTGGGATGGGGAGGGGGTATAATTGAACTAAATTGTAATGGAAAAAAATAAAATAAATAAAAAATAAGCCCTGGCTGGTGTGGCTCAGTGGATTGAGTGTCGGCCTGTGAACTAAACAGTCACTGATTTGATTCCCAGTCAGGGCACATGCCTGGGTTGCAGGAAAGGTCCCCAGTGGGGATGTGAAAGAGGCAACTACACATTGATGTTTCTCTCTCTCTCTTTCTCCCTCTGTTCCCTCTCTCTAAAAATAGATAACTAGAATCTTTAAAAAATAAGTAAATGCAAATAGAAATATAAAGCCAAACCAAAAATAAAAAAATACATAAATACATAAATAAATAGTGGTTTAAAAATAAGTTGTATATGATTAATTTTAATCTGTGAAATATTAGATTATGTATAATGTAAAATTAAGAGCAATCATTAAAAATTCAAGCAATACAGCCAAGAACCAAATAGATAAAATAAAATGGAACAATAAAGGTCAACACATAATCAAAATAAGGCTAAAAAGGAGACAGAAGGGAAAATAGCCAAGATAAAAAAAAAGAATAAAAACAGTAATAAAATGTCCATGATAAATCTAATTATAACAGCCACATTACAACTTAAAGTTCTTAAACACTAATTTAAATCAGAGAGACATGATAGAAAATGTATATATTAAAGTACAAATTAAAGCAACATAAAGTAGTTGAAATATATATGCAAATAAAGCTAAAGAATTTAATGCTTTATAGTCCTTTTTATTAAAATTCTAACATCCCTGGTCATCAAATGAATGTAACTATTCCCTTCCCAACCTACATCTACCCCAGGTATCAACTCAAAATGAAACTGTTCTTTGCAATTTCACTTAACAATACAATATACTATTATCATATAATTTGCATTTCTCTCATGACCTTGTTTAAAGTATGCAATATGTACTTTGGTAAGTTAATATCAAAAATGGACATTGCACCAGAAGCAGTGAAACAGTCAAAGAAGATTTTATTCAATCCTACCACAATAGAAGAAATGGTGCCAGCATTAAGTCTGAATGCAACTACGCTGACACAAAGGGTAGGAGAGATTTTAAGAGTTGGAGTGGATACAGAACACCATCTGTGTTTGAGAAATGGCTTTACTCTCAAGAAAGTACACTTACTCTTATATTCATAAAGGAGGTAGTTTTACAACTGGGAGCAAGATGCCCTGTGAGTTAAGCTCCTACCCTCTTACAAATACAAAGAAAGACTATCTTCTTTAATGATTATGTTTCTAAGAAATATCTTCCAAGTCTTTGAGAAAGCATTCCTGTGTTTTAAAGCTAGCAAGAGGATTTTAATAAGATTTACATATATCTCCAAGTGGCAGAGAGTGGATGACAAGCCATTGAAAGGAACTGCCCTAAGGAGAAGGAGGTCAGAGCACAGATGCAGAACAGGACCCCTAACTAAAGTACACATAAGTTGAGGGAAATGGTAGATGTGCCTTGATCATTAGACAAAGAGTTGCTTTAAAGGTAATAAAACATTTGAGCAATAATTTTATTTGAAGAAGTAGCTGTGAACATTTTATTTACTACATATTCTAAGCTGTGAAATAAGGAATAGTTCATACAAAAATGGTTTATACTGTATATAGAAAAGGTAAAAATCAAACTTATATCTATGATGGTGGCAGATTAGGTATAACCTATTTTAACCTCCTCTCAAAACCAAAATGGAATTACAATTAAATTATTTAAAAAATCATCTTGGATAACTAACTGAAGACTAGCTGCAGAGAAACCTTAAACCAAAGACTTACAGAGAAAGTGAAATCGAGACTAGTAGATAGTACAAAGGCATGAGAGGGCTGGTTGGCTGAGCTTCTGGGTGACAGCTAAAGTTCTGGAAGCATTCCTCAGCTATAGGGAGGTGGGGAGTGGTTCCCCTTGAGAAGTGTGAGGTCTAAACCCCAAGCATGTTTCCCCAGGCAAGAGCATCAGGACCAGGAAATTTGCTGACATAACATCCAATTGTAAAAAAGCAGAACAGTATCTGTCTACCGGGGGGACAGCTAGAGGAGCAGCCACCCTCTGAAAGGGCCAACACACAAAATTGTTTGCAGCCACTTATCCTAGGCTCTGGTGGAGGGAGAATAGAATGGACTAGAGGCATGTGAAGAGAGTATGTGGTTCATGGCACTGGGTAGAGAGTTAAAGGATCAGTCACCAGGACATCTGTGCTCAGTCATCACCCATACTACAGAAGCCATCTTTCACAGGAAGAGAACTCCCCTGCATGCAGCATCAGCCTGAGGAACCATAATAGACCCAGGCCCAGGAATCTCTCTTGCCCCACCCTGTGGGTCTTAAGCCTTGTTCAGGAGTATAGAGTCTGAGCCTTTTTCAGTGACTAAGTTAACAGGTAGCCCACAAGTAGCCCATAGGCAGAGGCAGATCTCTGAGTGCTTTGAGACTTTTTCTGATCAACCCCTTCTGCCAGGACTTGTAAAAGCCAGACCTGGTACACAGCTGTCTTTTTCACATGCACTTAGGACCAGCAGAGGTAACCATAAGCTGTGGATAACAGATAGCTACAAACAGGTTTCCCAGGGCCAGTTAGAGGCAGTGTTCGACATAGGTCAGCATCACAGTCTTTGCAGATCTATCTAATAAATAGAAACAAAAACAAAGAGGCAGCCATAACAGGGGGACAAACAAAAGCTCCTAAATGAAAGAACAAGACAATTCTTCAAAAGAAGAGCTAAATGAAATGGAAGCAAGCAATTTATCAGATAAAGAGTTCAAACTAGTGGTTATAAGGATGCTCAACAGCATAAAAAACACACAGAAACCATAAATAAGGATTCATCAGAAATAAAGAATGTAATATCTGAAATATCATATAAGAAATTGGAAGGAATAAACAGTAGCTCGTATGAAATAGGGGATTGAGTCAGTGATTCAGAAAACAAGGTAAGAAAAATAACCAAAAAGAAAAAAAATGAGGATAGTAAAAGGTACTTTTGGGCTAACATGAAATGTAAAAATTTCCTCATTATAGGGGTACCAGAAGAAGAGAGAAAGCAAGGCATTGAGAACTTATTTGAAGAAATAATGACCAAAAACTTCCTTAAAAAAAGACACACAAGTCCAGGAGGACAAATAGTCCCAGAAGATGGACCCAAAAAGGCCTACACTAAGGCATATTACAATTAAAAGGGCAAAGCTTAAAGACAAGGAGATAATATTAAAATCTGTAAGAGAAATGCAGTTAATTACCTACAAGGTAGCTCCCTTAAGATATCTATCTGGTTGTTCAACACAAACATTTCAGGCCAAAAGGAGATGGCATAAAATATTCAAAGTGATGAAAGGCAAGTATGTACAATGAAGTTACATTACCCAGTAAAGCTGTCATTTAAAATTGAAACAGAAATAAAGAGCTTCCAAGACAACAACAACAAAAACTAAAGGAGTTTGCTAACACCAAGCCAGTATGGCAAATGAAAAAATAAAATGGCAATAATGTATCTATCAGTGATCACTTTAAATGAAAATGGTATAAATATTTCAATCTAAAGACATAAGGTAGCTGAATAGACAGGAAAACAAGACCATACATATGCTGCCTCCAAGAGGCCTACCTCAGAATGAAAGATACACACAGGTTAAAAGTAAAGGGATGGGGGAAGATGTTTCATGCAAATAGAAAGGAAAAATATGCTGGTGTATTAATACTTATGAGGTCTGTTCAGAAGGCATCCATCCAGGTAATATGAAAGAATAGAGACATTTATTGAGGATCAGACAAGAAACATTGTACATATGACAATGATACCTTGGTCCCCTTTAAAGCAAAGACTTTGGGTCTTCATGTAGTTCTCCCAGACACCACCAGCTGCCCCATTGTATTTTCCTGAATCTCATCAACAGTCTGAAGTCCCTTCTCTTTCAAAGGTGATTTTAGATTTGGTAAAAGCCAGAGGTCACAAGGTACCAAATCTGGGCTGTAGAGGGCTGAGTCACCTGAGTGATTTGGTGTGTCACCAAAAAACTTTGCATGAGATGTGATACATAAGCAGGTGTGATGAAGCTGCCAATCACCAGTTGCCCATTGCTGCAGCCTTATGAATCATCTGAATAGTTTCTGCAGAGGAATGTTCAAGCTTAACACAAAATTTGATGCAGATCTGTTGCTTTATTTGCTCAGTCATTTTGAATGTGATGGCCACAGAGTCCACATGCTCACTCAGCACTGTCTACTGCCTCCACTTATGAGTACTTTGAAGTAGTCATTGTTCATGCATGAGCATTCCAGTCCACTCTCCTTGGCTGCCAGGTTACATCGATTTCTATTAAACCATTTTCATTATGTTAACAATGGCTGGACATTTTCTGGACAGACTTTGTATATCTAACAAAATAGACTTTAAAACCAAGGCTATAGTAAGAGACAAAGAAGGACACTACATGATCATAAAAAGAACAATCCAAGAAGAGTATATAACCCTAGTAAACATTTATGTACCCAACATAGGGATACCTAAATATGTAAAGAAAACCTTGATGGACATAAAAAGAGAGGTTGACAGAAACACAGTAAGGGCTTTTTAACACTCCACTGACTTCAGTGGATGGATATGTCAGACAGAAAAATCAACAAGAAGTCAGCTTTATTTGACACAGCAGACAAAATGAATTTAATTGATGTGTTCGGACAATGCCACCCCAAAGAAGCAGAATATACATTCTTTTCAAGTGCAAATGGAATGTTTTCCAGAATAGAACACATGTTGGGACACAAAACAACTCTTATGAAACTTAAAAAGATGGAAATAATATCAAGCATCTTCTCTGACATTAATGCTATGATATGAGAAAACAATTACAAGGAAAAAACTGAAAAACCTACAAAGACATGGAAGCTAAATAATGTGTTAGTAAACAATGAATGGGTTAACATTAAAATAAAAATAAATTAAAAGATACCTAGAAAAAAATGAAAATGAGAACATGACAACCTCAGAACCATGGACACATGAAAAGCAGTCATAAGAGGGAAATTCAATGGTACAGACCTATCTCAAGAAACAAGAAAAAGCTCAAATACACAGTCTAAATTCATACTTAAAGAAACCTGAAAAAATAAACAAACCCCGGAGTATAAGAAAGGAAATTATAATCATCAGAGTAAAAATAAACAAGAGTCTAAAAATCAGTACAAAATATCAATGAATTCCAGAACAACTTCTTTGAAAAAATAAACAAGATTGATGAACTTTTAACTAGACTCATCAAGAAAAAAATAAGAGGACCCAAATAAGTACAATGAGAAATTAAAAAGGAGAATTAACAACTGACACCAAAAATTTACAATGGATTGTAAGAAAATATTACAAAGAACTAACTATATACTAACACACTGGACAAACTTATTGAAATGGATAAATTCTTAGAAACACACAATCTCCAAACACTAAATCAGAATAAGAAATCATAGAATCTGAATAAACAGATTACCATTAGTGAAATTAAAGTGATAATAATAATAATAATAACAATAAATTCATAACAAACTAAATTCCTGGACCAAATGGCTTCACATGTGAATTTTACCAACATTCAGAGAACATCTTACACTTCTCTTTCTCAAACTTGTAACACCAGAGATCAAATCATGGGATCTTGACCCCATTCATTTGGATAAACTGAAATAAGGAAGAACTGAAATAAACTACAAGGAAGACTGGATGAAGCAGACATCACCTTTATTACTTACATTACAGGGAGCACCCTTTTCAGCAAATTGGTGAAGTAGGACCACACCTTCTTGAGTCTGAGACCTTTGTAAGGGGTCCCAGAAAAAGGAGACACAAGTCCTGCATGTGACTCTAAACTGAATTACATTTGTGTGTACCTGCAGAAAGAAAAGGTCAAGAAGAAGTTACAGGAGAGGAAGACAAATCCAAAGAGGATAAGGAGGGATTTACAACCCATTTCCAAAACAGTACACATTCCCTCAAAGCATCAGTCCTCTGGCAGCCCTCCATCGTGGGTATTGGAAGAGCCATGTCCAGCACACTCTACCCTGACATTGCTCTTCCACCTCACAATCATGGTGTTAAATCATTCTGATAGGGGACCTATGCAGTGAGCATGTTGGCACATTGGATCCACATATCACAAATACAGTAAAGTATACACCCCAAGACCAACAATGCAAGACAAAACCTGAAGAGACCTAACAGAGGAGAATTCCACTAGGAACCTAGAGAATTCCACCAAGTTGTAAAGGGGTCAGAGGTTATGGCCAATATATAATTAATCTCATCTCTTAGGGCAGTTAAGGTTTTGGATATATTGTGATAACTATCATCACTCAGTGCTGCAGAATGGCATAGGTGCACCCCTGGGTAGCAGTGGGTAGGTCTAATGTCATTCTATTCTGCAGCACAACTTGCCTCATTTGAGTTACCTCATCAGAAACCAGTGCTATAGTGTTCCTGGTGTGGTTAAGGGTTATTGCAGTGTGATTTGCTAGGGCCTTAATGGCCTCATGGGTTAGAATAGTACCTGAGGTGGGCAAAAAAAGGCCTAGGGCGTAGAACTACTAGTCAGAGTGCTTGACTTGACAGCATGACTGAAATGAGGCCCAATTTCGAGGTACACTTGGAAGAGTATTTAACACTCACACTGGGATATATGGTTTCCCCCCAGGTACAATACCCAGTACTATTAAATGGGAGATAAGGCCAGCCATATTGGTCATAGGCCCACAGGGCTCCTCATGGGATAGGATGAGCCTATGTCCCACTAGTAGACCATTCCCAGGGGTCTGTAGCTGTCATTACCATTACCTTCTTACATAGGGCTGCCGGCATCCACCGCATGAGCTGAACAGTCTCATTTACAGTCCCATTTCTGCACTCAATATATACATGTATGGGCTGTTGTACTTCAATCTGTAATGCTGACAACCACCCCACACTGTCCCAAACCTTGTATGTGAGTCATGGCTTGGTGTGGTTGGCTTATGCCTTCATGAAGGAAAACATTTTTTCATGCAACTGCTTGAAGAGGGGGTCAGCAGACAGCAGCTTTTCAGCCTTACAGCCAGTTTTAATGTGTTTGATTTGCAGGGTGGATCCACCATCGTGGGACGGTGGAGGCAGCAGTGGGAAATTCAGTGCATATCCAGTAACCAAAATGGTTGCTGATGACTACTAGCATACTGGCCCACTGTAGAAAGGAGTTTCCAGAGTAGAGTCTATAGGGGTGATAAGAGAGATGATGATAGGAATTAATAAAGGTAGATTTTGTCTGTCTGACAACATACACTCCACAGTCTGGTCTTTAGTTAATATGGTTACACTGAGCAGTGGATGCTCTGGCTGTTGGTACCATGGCCTAACTGGCCCTAGGCTAAGGGCTTTCTGCACTCAAAGGGTCAAGGGAGGTGGGTGTACCTGCCAAACTGAGGCTATGTGAGTTCCCTTAGGAATTGAAGTTTGCTGTGGGTTCTAACAAACAAAGGTAAGAGGCCAAGAGGCCATTACCATGGGTGTCAGCTGCAACCCCATGACAAATCCCTTCCCTTAAGGAGCCATCAAGGAACACCAGTGAGACTCTACTTGCACCTGCCCAGGCTGGCTGAGGGTGCTTTTCCCTGGAAGTATGTCTTGTGGCACTGGCAAAGCATGTTCTTTTTTTTTTTTTTTGTCACAGCCCAGGGTGTAGCAGAGGCTCCTGTGCACTTATTTGTAGGCAGATAGATACTGCCCAAGGTTTAGTGAGGAGGTTGGTGGGAGATTCTTGTCCTACCCTAGGCCCTTCATTCAAGGTTTGCAGACAGCCAGAAAGATAAGTTGTCCAACCTTGATATGAGCTCAAGTCAGTCTTCAGGTCATTTTTCAGTGAGGCTGGCTCCAGTGGGGTTGTATAGTAGATGGAATCTCCCATGTATATTGAGGGCATCTGCCCATTCTTGTACTTGATGTCCCATGAAATGGGTGCCATGTCACTTATGATGATATCTAGGGTCCTGTAGGCAGCACAGAGCTGCTTTAGGCCTCAAATGGTAGTTATTGTGTGGCCCACTTGCATGGGTCTGCTTGCAGCTAGCCAGTGGTCATGTTCACGCATGTCAAGGCATAACATGAGCTTTCTGATACTGGTAGGGGGCAATGTAGTTGACTTGCCAGTGAGTCAGTGGGGTGTGCCCTCCCTGCAGGCTACCTGTAACTTGGGGTAGCCAACAAGGATGCTTCTCTGCACAGAGGATACATTCTTGATGGGCCTTGACTACATCGGAGTAACAGAGCAGAAGGCCCCAAGGTTTTACCACTTCCCACAAAGTCTTCTGTCCTTCATGGGGCTGTGAGCTGGTCTGATGATATTCATCTTAAGCAATCATTCTATGGCCTCCCCAATCTCCTTATGACCAGCCAGAATGCAGTATTTTTTGGAGGCCACTATTCTATGGGAGTGGGAATTGATACATGAAGGTGTTTGGCATGCTGCCTTAAAATTGCCTTCACAACCCGTATTTGGAGGCCAAACTCCCCCATGGTGATCTGTAGATGCATGCCAGCTAGAATGTCAGTTCCTAGGGTATACTCAAGGATAGCGGAAGCATACACTTTACAGGGCCATGGTGATAAATGTTCTGTTCCAAGAATCAGTGTTACAGCTTGAAGCCGAATGGACTGTCCTCCGTAGCCACCAATGGTAATTATGGGCCCCCAAATCTCTCTGTGTTACCATAAATAAGAGAATGTTCTGCACCAGTATCAACTAAAGCCAACACTCTTTGTACCTTCTTTGGGGGCCAATAAGTAGCACATTCTTCATGTGGTCTCTGGTCCCCACTGGGTCCCTATAAGCAGATCCCACATCATCCCCTATGCAAAGACCCTTCCCCATGGATTGCCATCCAGTGGGCTAGGGGAAACTGCAAGCAAGGCAACCATGAAGTCAGCAAAGCACAGTGTTGGCTCTGGGAGCACTGACAGGACTGTTCCACGTGATGTTTTCCCTTCCAATGTTAAGATAGTAGATGTTGATATAGTCTGGAACTGTTGATCAGGTTTCAGTTGTTGCCACAGACTTATGAGAATGTGGTTAGGCTTTTTGTCTCTTATCTTTATCTACTCCAGCCTTTCCAGATAATTTCATAGTTGTTTGCAGGTTATTATCACTAGACCTTTCTGTTTACTTTTCACAGTTGTGTTCTCTCACTTTTTTCCTTCTCTGCTCTTCTTTTCTACCTTGTTCCTTCCTTTTGTCTCAATAGCTCTACCTTTCCTAGGTAGGCAACTGTCTGTGTTACTTTTTGTACAAAATTGCCCACCTTGTTAGACAAAATAGGTATCAGGATGCTGAAGTAAGCCAGGGGTGCTGTTTGCAAAACACGATCCCTCACTCCCATGGTAAATCTTTCCATATTTGGCCCATTGGACGGTGGGTTATAGATGGTGTGTCACATGCCTGGTTCCTGGAAGAACTGATGAAGGTCTAGTAAACTGGTCCAGCATGGATTAATGAATGGTAGATCACCCTCATTAGGCCAGGTTGTCTTATAGCCAGTCATTAGCCATAAAAGGAGGGTAGCTGTGTGAGCAGCTTGGGTTCTGGCCCTGTGAATTCTTTGTCTCAAAGAGGGATGGGTGGATACAGAAGACACATGCTGTAATTTATCCCCCATACGCAAAACACCATCAGCCCCTTTATTCCATACTCACAATAGTTATCTCTTGATGGATTCAGACCCTTTCTGGCTGAACTTAGAAGCCATCCCTACCAGCTTGGCAGGGGGATAGAGGTGCATTGTGGTGTGTGAGGTCTGCTGGGAAGGCAGCACCAGAATACCCTGCAGTGCCCATGGCTGTTGGGTCTTAATTTTCTGAGTCATAATGACATGAGACATAAGTCTCTCTTCTTCAACCTCAATCGCCTCCCCACCCTCATCTATTGAAAACTCTTAACCTGAAACACTTTTACTTTCAGCCATAGGATGCTGCTTGTGGGGATTCTAGTCAGAATGCACACTACAATTGCCCATATCAGGTGGGTGATAGTCACTGTCTCCATACCCTGGCAAAGCATCAGGCTAGGTCCCATAATTGCTCACTGATCTTTTCTAATTGTCTCCCAAGGCGTCTTTACTGTCTTCCATTAGGAAATGCATGCCCCTTTCTAATTTGAGGTTTTCTTATAAATGCACAGTTCAGGCCTCCACCTCTACCTCTCTCAGTTACCCTCTGCAGTGCTGGCAGCATCAGCCAGCCAGCAGTAGCAGCAACATGGTGGAGGTCATTCTTTTTTCCTAGGGCACACTGCTCTAACACATGTTGTAAGGCCTGAAGGAGGTCAGTAGGAGTATCGGGAACATTCATTCTCTCAATCCCATGGCAGTCCTTATTCATCAAGAAGGTATGTCATCTGTAGCATGAAAAACTTGCTGGCCAGCCTTGCTGGGAGATTACTCCCAGCATCCACCCATTCAGCATAATGTCACCCACAGTTGACACAACTCAGGGAATTTTGGGGGTATCTGAATCCTGCCAAAAAGTATGTCAGTTGTAGCATACAACGTCAAGTCTGGGAATCTCAACCACTTGTTCAGATAAGACAAAAAATACACATGGAAAACTGGATGGAGCAGACATTGCCTTTATTACAGTATAGGAAACATTGATGGTGCCAGGTCAGGGAAGCAAGACTGCAACTTCCTGAGTCCAAAATTTGTTTTGAAAGGTCCCAGACAAAGGAGGCATCTCTCCTTTGTGTGTCTCTAAACTACATTACCTCAGTGTGTACGTGCAGAAAGAAAAGGTCAAGAAGTCACAGGAGAGGAAATCACTCCCAAAAGGGGATAAAGAGGGAATTAACAATCCATTTCCAAAGCAATACATGTTCCTTCTGGCCAAGGGTCCTGTAGTCAGCCTTCCATCATAGCTGTTGGAAGAGCCATGTCCAGCATGACCTTACAAAAATGTGCTAAAACAATTCAGGAAGTGGGAAGGTTCCCAAATTCATTTTATGAGGCCAGTATTATCCTAATTCCAAAACCAGATACAGGCACTACAAACAAAAACATTATTGGCCAATATCCCTGATAAACAAGGATACTTAAAATATCAACAAATTATCAGCAAACTGAATGCAGCAGTACATCAAAAAGATCATATGCCATGATCAAGTGGGATTTATTCCGAGGATGTGAGGTTGGTACAATATCTGCAAATCAATGAATGTGGCACACCACACAAAAAAATTAATGTTACAACAACATGATCATATGAACAGATGCATAAAAAGCATTTGATAAAATCCTGCAGCCATTTCTGACAGAAACGGCAAAGTTGGAATAAAAGAAACATAACTCATGTAATAAAGGTCATATATTGATGTAAGAAACCCAGAGCCAACATCAGACTCAATGACAACTACAAGCATTACTCTTAAGATCAAAGACAAGACAGGGATGTGGTCTTTTACCACTCTTATTCAAAATAGTACTGGAAGTCCTAGCCATGGCCATCAAACAGGAAGAAATAAAAGACTTCCAAATTGGAAAGAAAGAGGTAAAGCTGTCATCACTTGCAGATGACATGATACTGTGTATCGAGAACCCTAAAGATTCCACCAAAAAACTACTGGAATTAATAAATGAATTCAGTAAATTATTAGGATACAAAATTACTATTCAGAAATCAGTTTCATTTTTGTATACCAATAATAAACTATGAAAATTAGAAATTAAGAAAATAATCCTATTCACAATTGCTTTAAAAAAAAGTATCTAGGAACAAATTTAACCAAGAATGTTAACAACCTTTACTCAGAAAATTATGACACCGAAGAAAGAAATGGAAGAAGATACAATTAAATGAAAGCATATGTTCATGGACAGGAATAATTAATATTATTAAAATGATTCTTGTATCCAAAGCAATCTACATTTCAATGCCATTCCTGTCAAGACACCAATGTCATATTCCACAGTAATAGAACAAATATTCCAAAAATTTATATGAAACCACAAGAGACTTCAAAGAGTAACAGTGATCTTGAGAAAGAAGAATGAAGTTGGAGGAATCATTCTACTTAATATCAAACTATACTATAGGAACACAGTAATCAAAACAGCATGCTACATACATAAAAACAAACATAGATCAATGGAACAGAGAGCCCAGAAATAAACCCACACCTTTATGGTCAATTAATATTTGACAAAGAAGGGAAAACATACAATGGGCAAAAGACAGTTTATTCAATAAACAGTGTTGGGAAAATTGGACAGATGCATGGAAAAAAATGAAACTAGACCACCTACTTTTTCCAGTCACCAGAATAAACTCAAAATGAATTAAAGACTTAAATGTCAGACTTAAAGTCATAAAAATCCTGGAAGGGAACATAGGAAGTAAAATCTTGGACATTTCTCATAGTAAGTATTTTTCTGATACATTTCCTTTGGCAAGGAAAACAAAAGAAAAAATACACAATGAGACTACATTAAACTAAAAAGTTTTTGCACAGCAAAGGAAATCATCAACAAAATGGAAAAACAATCCAGTGAATGGGAGAACATATTTGCTGATACATTTGATAAGAGGTTAATATCCAAAATGTATAAAGAACTATAAAACTTAGTACCAAAGAAAATCAATTCAATTAAAAATTAAGCAAAGGGCCCTGGCTGGTGTGGCTCAGTGGATTGAGCACTGGCTTGTGAACCAAAGAATCATCAGTTCAATTCCCAGCCAGGGCACATGCCTGGGTTGTGGACCAGGTCCCCAGTAGAGGGCACATGAGAAGCAGCCACACAGTGATGTTCTTCTCCCTCTTTCTTTCTTCCCTTCACTCTCTTTCTCCCCTCTTCCCCTCTGTAAAACTTAATAAATAAAGTCTATAAAAATTAAGCAAAGGACCTGAATGGACATCTCTCCAAAGAGGACACACAGGTAGCTGATAGACATATGTAAAGATGCTCAATATCACTAATCATCTGAGAAATGCAAATTAAAATCACAATGAGATATCGCTTTACAGCCTGTCAGAATGTCCATCATCAATAAATCAACAAACACCAAGTGTCAGGGAGGATGTGGAGATAGAGGAACCCCTGTACACTGTTAGTCTGAATGTAGACTGGTTCAGTCACTGTGGAAAGCACCATGGTGTTACCTCAAATAATAAAAGTGGAAGTGCCTTATGATTCAGTGATTCCACTTTTGGAAATATATCTGAAGGAACCAAAACACTAGTTCAAAAGCATACATGCACCCCTATGCTCATTGTAGCATTATTTTCATGGCCAAGATTTAGAAGTAGCCCAACTGTCTATCATTAGTTAGTAACATTAATGTAGCAATATCTGAATCATAAGGGGTGCCAGAAATAGAAGAGGAAGAGCACGAAATTGAAAACTTATTTGAAAAAATAATGACAGAAAACTTCTCTAATTTGGTAAAGGAAATGGACATACAAAACCAGGAAGCACAGGGAGTCCAAAACAAGTTGGACCCCAAAGGGACCACATCAAGACACATCATAATTAAAGATAAAGAAAGAATCTTAAAAGTAGCAAGAGAAAAGCAAACTGTTACCTACAAAGGAGTTCCTTAACGCTGTCAGCTGATTTTTCATAAGAAACTTCTAAGGCAAGAAGGGACTGGCAAGAAGTATTCAAAGTGATAAAAAGCAAGGACCTACAACCTACATTGCTCTATCCAGCAAAGCTTATTTAGAATTGAAGGACAGATAAAGCGCTTCCCAGACAATCTAAAGCTAAAGCTAAAGGAGTTCATCATCACCAAGCCATTGTTACAAGAACTGTTAAAGGAACTTATCTAAGAAAAAGAAGAAGATCAAAAGTATGAAGATTAAAAAAAGCAATAAATTCACAACTATCACCTACTGAACAAACAAACAAACAAACAAAAACTAAGCAAGCATCCAGAATGGGAACAGAATCATATATATGGATCATTTGGAGGGTTTTCAGCTGGGAGGGGGAAGCAGGATGATGGGGGAAAGGATACAGGAATTCAAAAACATAATTGGTAGTTACAAAATATACAGAGGGGTGTCAATAACAGTATAGGAAATGGAGAAGCCAAAACACTTACATGCATGACCCATGGATATGACCTAAGGCGGGAATTCCTGGAGGGAAGGGGGTTACTGGGCAGAGAATGGAAAAGAGAAAAATTGGGGCAACTGTAATAGCATAAACAATAAAATATACTTAAATAAAAACAAGTGCTACAGTTAAATGTACTTTTATACTACAGTAACTCCAAAAGAACTAAATGTTGTTTAAATAATTTTTACATAGATAAATATATTTATTTTGAGTTTGTCTTTTACATAATTTGAAAGATCATGTTTAATTTGATCACAGGGAAAAAGATATGAAAAAAAATTTAAAATATATACATTTTAATGAGAATTATTTATTTGTTTTTTAATTGTTTGAAGAACATTAAATACCTTGTAAGAAATTCAATTCTATTATTTGTGTTTCCCCCAAAAATTCTTTGAATAACTATCTTTGCAAATATCTTTGCTTCCCTAAAAATAAAACTGGTACTTACTTTTAGAAATAATCTAACTATATATAATAATTTGATCAAGTAATACATTTAAGCATTTAGAAGCCCCATTTTGTAGTGACAATCATGATTATTATAAATATTTTTGTTGTTTCAGATACTTTCATATGTATTTACTTATGATTACTGAGATAATGAGAGAAAGAAAATCTTGATATTAAAAAATATATTTACCCAAAGTATAATTTTATACAATTTATTTTTCTCTTAATATTGTATGATCACATCAGCACAATTCTCATTTCCTAATAAGTTCATGACATATGTGGTTTTGTTCCTTCTTTATTTTGAAAAATAAATATCTATTATTTAATACATAATTATAAGGACTTCGATGTCAAAACTAAAAATAGAAATTTACCCACATTATTTTAATTTTTGTTCTTTTCATTCTTTGTTTTTTCTTTTTCTTTTTTTGTTCTCTTACATAGCATGAAATAATGTAGTTTCATTCTGTCTGCCTTTGAGTTTTCTATGATGTGAATAGTAGTGTAAGTATTCTCCTTAGTTTGCTTCTTTTACTTGTTTGTGAGATAAAACCATACTGTCGCATATATGAGATTATTTCACTGTTTGGCTTTGCTCTCTAGTAAGCCATTATGTAATGCATCTCAGTTTATTAGTGTTATATCATTGTTGACAGATGGCGGACATCTGGTTTGTTTCTAATATGGGACATTTTCATGCAAAGCTTGTGTAAATACTATTGTTCATGGGTTCTGGTATTCTGTGTACATGAGATTCTCAAGGATATATACTTAGTAGTCAAACTTTTGGGAGATATTTCAATTTCTTTAGGTAATTCCAAATCATTTTTCACATCAGTTGCTGCATTTGAGTTCCTAAAAATGTTAGAAATTTATCTTTGTTCCAAATGATCACCAACATTTAATTTTATTTAATTTGCATTTCCTTGCCATGCTAAAGTGAGCTAAGAGAATCTCTTTATGGTTTTAATTTTTATTTTATGTATAATAACACCAAGTACCTTTTAATATATTGTCCATTTATATTTTCTATTTTGAAGTGTCAAAGTATTTTGCTGTTATTTTCCTTGTTTTGTCTGTTTTCTTCCTTTTAATTTATAGAGTTGCTTTATATACTCTTGATACTTGTCCAATGTTGATTCTAAGTGTGGACAATATTTATCAGCCCTGGCTGGTGTGGCTTATTGGATTGAACACTGGCCTGTGAACCAAAGTTTCATGAGATCAATTCCCAGCAGGTCACACGCCTGGACTGTGGGCCAAGTCCTCTGTGGGGGCCTGTGAGATGCAACCACTGTGTCCCTCCCTCTTTTTCTGAAAATAAATAAATAAAATCTTAAAAAAAGAAAACATTTCTCTTTTTTAATGTTAATTTCGATAAAAATTCTTTATTCTAAGACAAAGTATCAATTATTTTCTCAATGGTTAGTATTTCTATATTCTGTTTTAATATAATTTTTACTTTGAAATCACAGAGATAGTATTCTTTCTTACCTTATAAAATATTGATAAATTTATTTGTACATACAGTTATTTATTCTCTTTACAATTGAATCTCACATATGGTATAATGTAGGATTCTTTCAAAAGTTTATTTACTAACTAAATATCTTAGTAGTGTTTATTAACCAGTATGTCTTTCTCCCCCTAATCTGCAAACTACCTCAATCTAATATTAAATCTATAAAAATTCATGGGTCTGAATTTGAGTTCTTTATTTTTTACATGTTTATTTATCTAGTCTTTTACCAATACATAACAGTCTTAAATGTTATAGATTTATAGAAGACCTTGGTATGTGGTAGAGAAAATCCTTTAAATAAATTATGTTTTTAAGAATATATTGCTTATTCTTAGTCTTTTTCACTTCAATTACATTTGGAATTAGCTTGTTATTTTCCATTTTTTAAATATCATAACTATTTTAAAATTTATTTGAACTTACAAAATTATTTTAAGGGAAGAAATGGCATCTATGCTGTTTATGATTTTAATCCATAAACACAGTATATCTCTCCTTTTGATACTTCATACCTTAGGTTGCTTTCATCAACAGTATTTAAAAAGTTTCACTTGCCAATTTTTATTGCTTATAGATAAAAATACAATAATGTCTTCTATAATCTGTATTCTACAACAACTTGACAAACTATTTTTAATTCTGGTAAATTTTGTAAAAATTTGTATAAAATATCATTTATGAAAACAATTTTGTTTTTTTAAATCTTTATAATTTGCATGTTGGATGGATACTACCCATCCTCATTGGCTGGGATAATCATGAAAAGTAAGGAAACTGAAGTTGAAAAGAAGCGACAGTCACTGACATCCTTGCCTGGTTCCTGGTGTCCGAGAGATGACTGCAGTGATTTATTACATGTATTATATTTTCTGTAGATGTATGTGTGGAAATTCATCCAACTTTTCAAAAAGATTGCCTATTCAATAGTGCTTTTCCTCAAGGACTTCTAAAAATAAATTATCTTTGTTAATTCCAAAATCCACAATGTTAGGGGTAATTCTCTGCTAACTAACATGTTTTCTTATGAGTTGGGTTTTATTTATCTAAGTTCTGATTATCACCATGAAATTTCTTCTCCAGAGAGAATTTTTGTTTTCTCATACTAAATGTATGGGATACATTTTAAACTATATAAGATTAAAGCATCTTTTGACATACCAGTGATAAGTAAATCATAGATACATTAAATATATAGGTTAATTTTGTATCCTCAGTTGAACATATCAAAAAATTAAAAACTGCCAATTATTTTATTCCTCTTTAACTGTCTATTAAATATCTGAATTTTCATGGGCTTGCTACATACACATGGCTAACTTGGTAAATGAAAGAAGCATTACTTTCACTGATAATTCAGTGAACACCAAGGAATTACCATATTTTGTGCCAGAATAGTTTAGTTAATAGGATAATATCAATACTAAAATATTTCTTCATATCTTTCATTCTCTATCTATGGTTGATTTTAGTTCATATTAAAAGTTACATAATTGAGTTGACTAATTAGAATTACATAAGAATGACTAATAGTAGCAGGATAAAAATAGAAACAAATTATCCACTTTTTATAAACAACATATACTTCTCATACATCAATTCACATAATTAGCTGTTTATAGAAACAATATCCAAGCAGTAAAACTTTAATCTTTCACAAAGGCCATGTGAGAAATGAACAGTGGATGAAGCATAACAAATAAAACCATTCTTGTCATGGGTTATTTCATAAAGTTCAAAATTGTAATAAAAACCTTTTTACACATAAAAAATCATTTTTAATCTTAAATATGTCAGTCCTTATTGTAAAATTTGTGAAATCCAGCTGAAATTAATTTCAGTAGTTATAAAGTAGTTATAAATACACTTATAAAATATTTATTTTATTGACAAATTCTATATACCACATAAAAACAAAAAAGGATATGAAACAATTAACTTTTAATTTTCTGAGAATTTAAATTCCATTAATATAAGCAATTAGCAAGGAAAGGGGAATAAAAGTTCTGTTGTACAAGGAAACATTGGCATGACTAACATTATTATTTTTCATATATTGATTTTAGAAAGAGAGAAGGGAAAGAGAAACACTGATTTGTTGTTCCACTTATTTCTGCATTCATTGGTTGATTCTTGTATGCACCTGAATAAGGGATCACACACAGTTCAACCTTGGTGCATCCAGACAACGTTCTAACCAATTGAGCAACATGACCAGGGCATGAAATCATTTGGGATAAGTAAACCAGGTATTAAAGCTTTTTTATTAGAAATAGCCCTGCCTGGTGTGGCTGAGTGGATTGAGTGCCAGCCTGTGAACCAAAAGGTCATGGGTTCAGTTCCCAGCCAGGGCAAATGCCTGGGTTGCAGACTGGGTTCCCTGTCAGGGGCAGATGAGAAGCAGCCACACATTGATGTTTCTCTCCCTTTCTTTCTCCTTTTCTTCCCCTCTCTCTAAAAATAAATAAATAAGTAAATAAATAAATAAATAATAAATATTAAAAAGAAATAGTTCTAATATGAACATACTTCAAAGCATTATCTTAATGTATACCATATGTTTTTATTTATTGATGCTATTTCTCAATATTAATGAAAACCAACAAAAATTAGTAGTCATCATTACTTATAGATATAAGTACTACATGACCAGATTATAACTAAAAGACCTACATTATTATGACTTTTTAAAACGTGGATTCAGCTAATCATGCAAATTAAAGAATAAGTAAGTATACTAAAGTATATTTGATATAATATGCTTAAATTATTTTATGCTTATCATTCTGGTTAAATATATATGATATAATGTGCTTAAAAATCTCCAACTTAAGATAAGTTCAGTGTATAAATAAATAATAGCACTATAGTTTTTGTTTTGGTTACACGTCCAAATATAATTTTAAAAAGCTTTCCTTTTTAATCGTAGATTTTATAAAATGCAAATATCCTTGTGTGTTAAAAATTTGAAATTTATTTCAGGGAACCATGAATGCAAATATCATTCTCCTATGATAGACATTGTTAGTATTTACCAATACCTACTTTTCCTTCCCTTGCAGTTAGAGAACATTACATTTTCTTTTATCTCTGTTATATTCTGGCAGGGCATCCTCATCTTATATGGCTCAAAGACAGTATCAGTTCAAGGCTACAGTAGGACCTTTCAGTTGCCTCTTGCTTTTTACAACAGTAAAACTGTTGGAGGCCTTTATGTGAAGATGGTACCACAAAAAGATCAAAGCTGACTTGATAAATAAGGGAGCCACTTTTGAGAACATTTGGTGGAAATATAAGCAAGTGGTCCAAGAGATAAGCACTTTCTGTACCCTAAAATTATAAATATTTTGGAAAGCACTAAAAACTGCATTAAGAAATAGCAAAAGTAGTTGACTTACAGTACTAATGATGTAGTGTTTTATGTAAAGTTGGGTATAACCAATCAGAATTGGACTGATGTAACTGCAAATTGAAAAAAAAAAAAACACTCTGAATTTCACTGAAAACACTCAGGTTTCTTAATAGTATATAAGATTTAACTCTGAATCCTTCCAATGCACCAAACTCTTTTGAGAACTGTCACATGCTAATGATACCACTGTTCCAATCCTACATGTGAATGAGGAGAGCTAACTGAGTTGAAGAAATATATAACCACTAGGTAACAGCTGGTGAATGGCGGCCTAAGCAGGGAGCATGCCACTTCTACATTCTTTTCTCTATTGATTGCTCACAGTTGCCTCTTTGTTTGTGGAGAAAAATAATAATCGATAGCTGTTAAAACTGAGATGTATTGTATTTTGCTATCTCCTATTCTTCAACAACATGAACCCAGGTTCTTGTTTTAACTTTGAGGTATAATGCCTAAGAATAGAACACTTACACCTGCAAACATCCCACATTTGAAACTATAAGTAATTGTGTCCATATAGGTTTACAGTTTAACATTCCATAAATATAATCAAAACCATAGCAAACCAATCAAACACCATTATGGAAATTCTGGGAATCAAACAAAATTCTGAAATTTTTAAAGACAAATTACAAAATCATTATGTTATAGATAAAATTATGTTATCTATAAATGAGAAAAAAGAGGGGAAAATCAGCTTATTTATTTTGGAAGACAAATGTGAGAAAACATAATGATATGTTGAGAATTTTGGGTAGCACACCAATATGCCCACTTTTCTTTATCTATACACATTTCATGTCATAAACTAATTACTTACACTGCACATACACATTTTCTCTGTAAGCCAACTAACTGAAAAAAATGTTATTTCATTCAGGTTTTGATATAATTCTATAATTAAAGTTCCAACGTATGTTCAAATGAGCCTGTCTCAGCTTTATTTTAACCTATGACCCATTTTGAAATATCAAACTCTTTTGTTCTCCATTAATGTCATTTGAGTTTCAAACTAAATTAGGTATTGTCACCAAAAGCATGTCAAATCAATGGTAATACTAGTAAAAAAATTAATTTGGAACATTAAGACCATTGTGTGCTTAAGGTCTTCCTGTTTGTCACAAAGTTCAGTGTCCTAGGATGTGAAGAAGTTTAAATACAACATAGGTCATTATCAATGTCAAGTCTGTTTTACTCTGTAATTTCTAAGCAAAATTTCTACTGTAAACTTTGTTTGATTTTTTACTTCTAAGCTAATTGGCAAAAGATACTAGTCCTTTGATAATTATGTAGAGTTTCACTGTTATAATTTTGTCCTTGTAAGTCCTTATGCTTTCTTAGATGTCAATAATAAAGTCACACTACTCAAAAATGGTTCCCTCCATTATTTCAAGAGAATATCAACACTCTGTCATGTTTCATAATGTCTTATACTAGTATACAATCTCTGTAGTGATATATTATAGACAGATTAAAATAAATTATATATAATTATACAATAGAAGGTATATTAAGACAAAATGTACTTGGAAGGCATACTTGGGCAAAAAAAAGTACTGTGTCTAGAAATAATACACTTTGCATGATATGCCAAATAAGCACAAATAGCTGATGAGACCAACTTTGTAGAGGCATTAGAAATTTAAAAAGTAAATAAATGAGAGAATAAAAGTAGGAAGGGTGGAAGAAAGGAAGGAAAGAAAAAAGGAAGGGAAGAAGGAAGGAAGGAAGAAAGGGTGCTCATCTTTTCATAAGAACAATTGAATTCTTGGAATCTATCAAATTTAATGTCACTTTGTTTCCTAGCTTTACATTGTTTTAGAAGGTACGCAGATTCTGATATTATTGAATGTTGATACACAGAGTCATATTTATGGAACAAGAAACTTCTTAAAGCTATGGGCTTCTCCTTTTATAACTTGCCTGGGGTAAATAGAAAGAAGACACAGAAATGAAAATGGATATATCTCAAACAAAAAATGATAAATCCCTTTTTAGAGTTGAAGTTATGTTTATTTACCAAATTATTATGAAACACTCATGTGCATAGAATTAAATAGCAATGCTTATAACACATATAACACAGTTATATACACATATAACACACATAACACAGTTTTTTTGCATAAAAACTGCAAAATAACTGAAATGTCAATCAGTCATGACAAATATGTTATCAATTTTCTGGTATGTTGTTATTTTGCTAAACAAGATAAATTAGCAAATAACTTGAGTGGAAATTAATTTACAGTAAATTCACAGCACCTTAAGTACTATGTTATGTTGCTGAAATGTCACTTAGTGTGAACTTTATTGTATTGGATAATTTGATTTCTTAAATTCACTTTCCTTCAAACACTATCATATTACTTTGTTATTTCCCCATGCACCAAGCATGAGAAAGGAAATCTATTTCTCAAATTTATAAATACAGAATCAAAACATATTTAATCATCCAATATGGATCTCTTATATAATGAAATTTCTATAAAGGTTTGACTATCTTTTGATGTTTAGATTTTCAATTTCTTTTGCCCAATTTAAATGCGAATTATATCCTTTTTAACAATGATTTAAATTGTTTTTTGAAATTTTTTCATCTAAATTTTATTTTGAAATGAAAGGCAAGAAAAAGGTATGTCTGTTTAGATAAATATGTTCTGTTTAGTACCTTTAAAAAGTTATATTTATACTGATTTTGAATATTTTTAGAAGAATGATAAAGCACACATTTATGTATGAATCATGATTAAATTTCTATATCAACTAGCAAAAACAATTGTAACCAAACTAAATATCTTACAGGAGTGAAATTTTGTTAGATGTCCTATGAGGTTCCTGCATTTTCCTCCTCCCATGGATGCCCCAAGCATACAGCTACACATGGGTCAATACCCTCTGAGAGAAATCCAGAAATTAGTTGAATAACCCCTATACAGTGGCAACTGAGGAAATACCAACACCAAAATCAACATAAAAAGCTGTGACAAACTCTGTCTATAAACCCCAAATTCCAGCCCAGCACCTTACAGTTGGGAGGAAACCCTGAACTCCTAGCTTCTTTCTGAGGAGGGAAGATTTTGCTTCATACTAGTACCTCATCTTTTAAGGCTCCTGTGGAAGGGGAAAACCCTCACATCATCCAGCTCCAATGGCCAACAGGGTCTGCCTTTACCAATTTCACAAGACCATAGCAAAGAAGCAATTGCTAAACAGGTGTTGAAGCACTCACCAACAGTGGCTGTAGCCCATGCTCAGTTTAGAGGGAACAGACATAAATGCCCATCTCCTACTTTTTCCCTGGAAGGGATTTGATAGCATTTCTTCACAGCTGCTGACTGATTCTTTGGCTCCTAATTAGCCCCTGGATCTAGGGGCTGACTGGTATCCTTCTAGGAGCAGAAAGAGCTGGGGGCCTCTTTCTCAATCCCTCTCCTCCCTGCTCATTTTGACAATAAATCCAAGTCACTAGCTTCTTTCAAAGATCTTGTCCACACATCTAGCACCCCAACCATTTATGACTACCAAATCGCCTAGCCCTGTTAGCTACTAGTGTTTGCATGCATGAGTCCTACAGCACTAGGGCAAACAAAGAAGAATATTTTAATGGGCACAAGAACTATCTACCTGAACTCAATGCACAGGGAATAGGCAAAAAAAGCCCACTACACAGTTTTTCCCTGGAAGGGGTTTAGCTGCAACTTTCCCAGCTGCTGCCTGAGGGTCAGGCTTCTAACCAGCCTGAATCTAGATGCCGATTTCTAACCTGCTGTGACCCTGGAAAAGCAGTGGCCACTTATACTGCTTTCACCTTTAGACTCTCTCTACCAATAAAAACAAGTATCCAGCTTGTCCCTAGAAAGAGCTTTTTCACACATTTAGTATTCCAAGTTTTGTAGGGGTTACTGTGAGGCCCTCAAATTACTTAGCTTTGATAGCCAACAAAACTTAGCATTCATGAGTCAAACAAAAATATGTTTTCAAAGGGCCTCAGGAACTTTCTACAACTGTCCCCTCAGACTCGGTATGAAGGGTGTGATGCCCATTCTTACCACTCTTAATTCAACAAAGTTCTGGGAGTCCTAGCCAAAGCAATAAGATAAGAGAAAAAAAAAGTAAAAGTCATCTAAATTGGGAAGGAAGAAATGTGTCACTTTTGAAGTAGATATGATTCTGTATATAGAAAACCTTAAGGAATCCACCAAAAGACTATTAGAAATATTAAATATCCTTATCACGATATGCCAATGTTGTGGGTTCAATCTCCTGTCAGGGCACACACAAACAACCAAGAATGTAAAAATAAGTGGAATAATAAATTGATATTTCTTTCTCTCTTCCTTTTACTGTCTCTGAAGTAAACACACAAAAAAACAAACAATAAAAAATATGGACAAAATAGAGAGCTCAGAATGCAAAATAAATGAGTTTAATCTGAGAGAAGCTTACCTCTGAGTGGTCATTTTAATCTGAGAGATCCTGGAGAGGAGCAGCCCGCTGTTGCGCGTGGGTCACCGGCCAGCAGTGACCACGGAACGCTGTGGATGGCTCGACGATAAACACGCGAGAAAAAACACCACATGCACAGAGACAGACTAGTTTCTGTGGGGAAGTAGGGGACGAAATGGCCACCCCCCTAGTGGGGAGCGCGCTGATCCACCGTCCATACCTGCTTTTATTAGGCTCATTTTGCATAATAACTCAGGTAACGTACAATACTCATTAGGGGAAGTAAGGAATATAGAAAACAAAGAGCTCTGCCGGTCTATTGAGTTGGGGGGTCAAAGAGCTGTAAGGCTGAGGAACAAACTAGCTTCCTCCTAAGACCCTCCTCATTCAACTGAGAGCATTCTTGAACAAAGAAGGTTTCACAGTAATTTACATGTTCTTTCTTAGGCCTGATCACCCCGGGAAATCCGCACTTCCCAGTACCGAGCTGTACTACCCCGTCATTGTTTCAGGCTTAGGTGGAGCGCGGGAACTAAGGCCACCGAGAGATAAGGAGATTTTCTTCCGGACGCTGAGAACTCAGACTTTGTCAAAGCCGAGGAGTGAGGGTCCATCACCCCGCTTTTGCTGCAGCCCCCCAAGTCCTTCTTTTGGGGGGCCTCCCAAAAGTGATCGTGCCTGGCTTGGGTTGTTCCCCCATGGGGAATCTTACCCGTCTTTGGCTAACCGACCAAGCTTTTTGGGGGTTCAGCAGCAGAAACAGCATTTCTGCCAGGAAGATAAGCTTTTGTCTCCTTGCCGGCTCACGGTTCCAAGGGCGTTCCCTTAGCCTTAGCCTAGGCGGGGGTCTCAGTTTCTGATACCAGTCAGGGCGGTTCCCAACAGCCCATGAGGCAGCAAACCAAAAGGCTTTGGGGGATACCTATACCTGCATCTATAGACTTTCTTCAACAGCTATCTTCAGGTCCCACCTCATCACCAAACCCTTCAAATGTCAAAATAAAACAATTTAGTAATAAAAAAAGCTTCCGCACAGCAAAAGAAACTGCCAACAAAACAAAAAGCAATCAACTAAATGGGAGAATAAATATATAAACAAGAACTGCAACAAAGGGTTAATATCCAAAATATATAAAGAACTCATACAATTCAATACCAAACAAACAATCCAATTAAAAATGGGCAGACGACCTGAACATACACCTCTCCCAAGAAGACATACAAACAGTCAACAGATATTTAAAAAGATGGTCAACTTTACTAGCTCTTAGGAATGTAAATCAAAAGTACAGTGAGATACTACCACACACCTGTTAGAATGACTGTCAACAGACAGGTAATAACAAATGTTGAAGAGGTTGTGGAGAAAAGGAACCCTCATTCAGTGCCAGCAAGAATGTAAACTGGTCCAGCCACTATGGAAAACAGTATGGAAGTTCCTGAAAAAAAATTAAGAATAAAATTACCATATGTCCCAGCAATCCCCCTTCTGTGTATCTACCCAACAAACTCAAAAGCATTTATTTACAAAGGTAAATGCTTCCCCATGTTCACAGCAGCATTATTCACAGTGACCAAAACATCTAGACAACCAAAGTGTCCTTTGGTAGAGGACTGGATAAAGGAGATGTAGTACATATATGCAGTGGAATACTACTCAGTCATAAGAAAAGATGAAATGCTGTAATTTGTGACGACATGGATGGACCCAGAGAATATTTTGCTAAGCAAAATAATTCAGCCAGAAAAAGCTAAGAACCATATGATTTTACTCATATGTGGGACATAAAACTGAAACTCATAGAAACAGATAACAGAATAGTGGTTACCAGAGGGAAAGGGGTGTTGTGGTAGCAAAGGTAAAGGTGACCAAATATATGATAATGAAGATGATTTGATTTTGGGTGGTTGGCATACAATGCAATAAACATATCATATATCATAGAATTGTGTACTTGAAATCATATGATCCTATTAACAAGTAATGCCATAATAAATTTCATAACCAAAAGATCCTTGAATATATACCATAACTTGTGAAGAACATAGATAACATTTTTAATTTTGTGAAGCTGATTTCACTAAACCTTGAGATTTTTATAATCCTGTCTAGGTATACTCAGGCCAATACTAATTAAATGTCAATGAGGTAATTTAACTAGAGACTTTGGACTAAATAATTATGAAAATTCTATTCAATGTTAAGGTTTATTTATTCTGAAACTGAGTAAACTCTTCTGTGATTGATATAGCTCTCTTTACAATAGTAATGACCCCACTCAGTCATCTGTATCCCTGCAAAGTGTGTTGCAACTGAAAAATAATATATCAGTCAAGCCATGGCTCAGTGATTTATTCTGTCCAAGTGATCAGATATATTTGGCAATAAACCAATGTGTATGTGTGTGCTTGTATGTGTGTATATTGAGTATTGCTATGATCAGAAATATTTTGACTTTGGATGGTGAATACATAATGTAATATACATATGACACATTATAGAACTGTACTGTTGAAACCTATGTAATTTTATTAAGAAATATCACTCCAGTAAATTTAATAATGTTAACAAAGAAATACTTATTATACAATAAATTGGAAAATTTTATATTGACATTTGAATATACTACAGATTGTGTATGACTTCAAATTATATTAAATACCATCATAAAACAATGTTTAAAATTAAGATGAATGTTTGTCAAGAATGGCTGAACATTGGAGAAAATTAATGCTTTTGTGCTTAGATTTTACCAGTTTGTCATTAACATGTATTATTTCACTGTGTGTCTAATAAAGAAAAATGTTTTATTCTATTTTATTTTATTTACTTATATTGTGCTATTTTATTTACTTATATTGTGATGATATTTACATGAGTAGTATTTTAATTTTAATAAAATATATGTGTGTGAAATTTTAATAATTACTAATTTATATAAAAGCAAATTAGGAGTAAATGCAGTTGTGTCTAAGTGAGAATGAGTTTGTCCTCCACCAGATACTGTCAGTGTCTGTAGACTTGGTTTTCAACAGAAGGTGGGACAGTGCTCTACTGGAAATCAGGGTGCAGAGGCAAGGGATGCTGCTAAGCATGCCACCATAAACAGGGGCATTATCCACAGTAAAGAAAAACCTTTCCCCAAATGGAGTGATCTGAGTTGGAGAACTAACATGAAAAAAAAATTATTTCTGTTTGTCTACAGGTTTCATACAATTATACTTTTAAAAAGTACTTTCTCTTAATATTGGGGAAATAAAATTGGGCATGAAACAGAGGAGCTGAGTACAAGCTAATTATAGACAATTTAAAAAATTTGGGAACACCCTTTTTTATAATACACATGAGTAGATAACATAGAGGAGAAGGCCAGCAGAAATGCACTTTGCACACAGAGGATAGGAGAGGATGGTAAGATATCACTTATATGAGAAAGCATAAAGTTCCACAAATATAAAAATGTTAGAAAATTGGTAATGAGCATTTGCTATTAGACTAAGATTCAGCTGAAAATCTTTCTCTTCTTCCATCACTCATGATAGTATATTAGCAATGCCATTTGGCAAATGTACAACTGTCAATGGAGCAGCCTTTTCTTCAAATAAGTTTCTTTAGGTTTGGAGGGTGTGTATTTATATCATCTATCCATCCACACACACACACACACATATACATATATATGCATTACTTTATTGTTCAATTACACCTGTCTGCATTTTCTCCCCACCACTACCCCCAACCCTGGCCATCCCCACCTCCCTCCCTTGCTTCCACCCTCCCCCTTGGCTTTGTCCATGTGTCCTTTATAGTAGTCCCTGAAAACCCTTCTCCCCACTGTCACTTCCCCCATCTCCTCTGGCTAGTGTTAGATTGTTCTTAATTTTAACATCTCTGTTTATATTTTGTTTGCTTTTATATTTTGTTGATTATGTTCCAGTTAAAGGTGAGATCATATGGTATTTGTCCCTCACCGCCTGGCTTATTTCACTTAGCATAATGCTCTCCAGTTCCATCCATGTGGTTGCAAAGGGTAGGAACTCCTTCTTTCACTCTGCTGCACAGAATTCCATTGTATAAATGTAACATAGTTTTTTGATCCACTCATTTGCTGATTGGCACATAGGTTGCTTCCAGCATTTGGCTATTGTAAATTGTGCTGCTATGAACATTGGGGTGCACAGGTTCTTTTGGATTCGTGTTTCAGGGCTCTTATGGTATAATCCCAGCAGTGGAATTGCTGGATCAAAAGGCAGTTCCATTTTCAGTTTTCTGAGGAAGTTCCATACTGTTTTCCACAGTGGCTGTACCAGTCTGCATTCCCACCAACGGTGCACTAGGGTTTCTTTTTCCCACATCCTCTCCAACACTTGTTTGTTGGTTTGTTTGTGATGGCCATTCTGACTCCTGTGAGGTGGTACCTTATTGTGTTTTTAATTTGCATCTCTCCTGCCCACACCTGCACAAGAAAATATAAGAGGTGGTGGATGGAGTGACCTTCAGTTAACCAGCTGGAGGGAAGGATCCACCAAAGAAAGATCCAACAACAATCAAAACCCAAAGACAAACACAGAGACAACATAAACAAAAGCCCAAGATCACAGAGTTCAGGAGATCAAGGAGACTGCACCACTGAATCTTACAAGTCTTCTACCATAGAAGTTCACGCCACAAAGCCAGGGAGTCAGAACAGATCAATTTAAGAGGAAGAGGCTAGCAAAAAGAGTCTCACAAACAATAGGAAAACAAAGAAACAATCCCCAAATGAATTTCATTTTATTTTTTTAATTATCAGCATTTATTTAGTCACATAAGAACTAGAATAATTAATAGGAATGTAAATCTTATTTCTTCAACTCAACATTCCCTCAGATTTTCTGATGCTATGCCAGGAAGAGTTACTTTTCTTTATTTGCATTATTTTTTCCCATGCAAACTAGAAACCAGTTGTTTTTGAAACAGTATAATTGACAATATATAATTCATATATTCTCCATAGGCCTTCTTTACCAGGAAAATAATTTTAAACAAATATAATATGACACAAATTCATCACAGACCTTCAATAATTTCTTAGGTGCCATCAAACATCAAATAAAGTTTCAGGAAACACCAAAATTCAAATAAGCTTTAAATTTCCAAAAGAAATTATAATAGCTTTTCATGAAATTAAAATAAAACTATCATATCAGTCTTCTTGTTCTCCCAAAACAAAATACCATAGGCTTAGTAGTTTAAAATACAAAAATTTATTTTCTCACAGTTCTGGAGGTTGAAATTTTAAGATCAAGGCACCAGCAGTGTTGGTGTCTGATGAGGTCTCTCTTTCTGGTTTGCTGATGGCCTCATTACTGCTATGTCTTCACTTGGGATTTTCTCTGTATATGTCTGGGGCACAAGGAAGGGAGAGAGACAGAAAGAGAGCTCTTTTGTGTGCCTTCCTCTTCTTATAGGACACCAGTACTGTTAGATTAGGGCTCTACCTTTATGACTCCATTTAACCCTAAATATCTCCTTAAAAGCCATATCTCTAAATGCAGTAATTGGTTATTAGACCTTCAACATATGAGTTTTGGAGAAATGCAATTCATTCCTTAAGAGTTTTTTTTATTATTATTTCACTGCTTTCCATGATTGTGATAATACATAGATGATGATGATAATAATAATATAAATAAAAGTTTCATTTATTTGTTAAAATATAATAACCAATTTTTATTGGTTAGCATATACTGTGTTAATCTGTCAGGAAAAAAAGCAGAAAGCAAGATGGACACATTCACTGATACCTTACATCTAATGGTCTAGTAGGAGAGATTTTTTTAACAAGTCTAATGATATCATGATATGTGTGTTTATTCCCATAAGTTTAGAGATTTCAGGGTGAGATAAAAGGATTGTCTTACATATTGGCTTATATTGACATTTTAAAATACAAGGTATAGTTGTGAGGATAAGAAGGGTAGAGTTAGTTGTAGTTAAACACTTGGAGGACAATAAGGAGAATTGGAAACTTAATTGGTTTCCTTGAGAAGTCAAAGATAAAAAATGAAAATATAATAACTTTCTGAATAACTGTGGCAAATCCAGTTAAACTCAGTGACCATAATTTAAAATGATTATAAATTTAAACTTCACTTCTATTTTATCATATCAAAGGACAGAGAAGTTGAACAAAAATTTAAAAAATAAAAATTGCAATGATTTCTGAAGCTATTAATGCTTTGTAGAGACTGTGGTAAATAATTTACTGGATTATTACTTTAATTGTCATTCCATGAAATATCTATAATTATTATCATTTAATGGTTGAGCAAACTGAGGCTTACAAATATTTGAATAGTTCTCCAAGTAATGATCAGTCTAAGATAGGAATGCAGGTAGTCTGACTTCTTTAAAAACAAGTCTCTTTGACTTTTTATTCTTTTGTACTAGGTCAGAATTTTGGAGGTGCATGTGGTATGACATCAGGACTATGATAAAATCAAATCATATGCAGAAGCAACTTAAAATTTAAATCATGCAATATTTGCTAAATGAGATTGGAAGTAAACAACAAGAAAGATTTAAACCCAGGGAGTCAATGATTATTAATGTAATAATAATAGAAGAATAAGAAGAATAGAATATTAATAGAATAATAAGAATAGAATATTAATAGATTAATAATGTAATAAGAAAGAAGAAAAATGAATTTAGAGTACTTGAGGGAGAGTACGATAAGGAGAAGAAAAGGGGTGGTTACATGGCACAATATTTGGTAACACATTTTTCTGAAGAAAAAGATAAATTGTGATTGCTGACTTGCAGCTAAGACAGAGGCATAGGTAGATACACTTTGCCTCCTCGCACAAAGAAGGACAAGAGCAAATTTAAAAAGAGAAAATAAGCAAAACTGCCACAAAATCAAACTGTATGGAAGTCTGACAAACAAAGAGTTAAAGAAGAAACATTCATTCAGACCAGTAGAGAGGTAGAGATGGGCAGCCAGGGCAGAGAAGACTTGAGGCAAGGCTGCGGCTGGAAGACCGAATGGTCCCACATTTGCATGTGGATAAACCAGAAGGAACAACTGGGGAGTGAGACAGACTGTGCAATCCAGAGTTCCAGCACAGGAAAATAAAGCCTCAAAACCTCTGACTGAAAAAACCTGTGGGGGTTGAGGTGGCAGGAGACTCCCAGCCTCACAGGAGAGATCATTGGAGAGACCCACAGGGTCCTAGAATGTACACAAAACCACTCACCCAGAAATCAGCATCATAAGGGCCCAATTTGCTTGTGGGTAGAGGAGGAAGTGACTGAAAGCCAGCTGAGAGCTGAGCAAGCAGCATTGTTCCCTCTCAGAACCCTTCCCCACATGCAATGCCACACTGCTGTGACCTGGGTTGCCCCATCTTGGTGAATACCTAAGGCTCCACCCTTTACTACCTAATAGGCATGAGGAGACAAAAATAAATGGCCCAAATGAAAGAAAAAGTCAAAGCTCCAGGAAAAATACAACTAAGCAATGAAGAGATAGCCAACCTATCAGATGCAGACTTCACAACACTCATAATCAGGATGCTCACAGAAATGGTTGAGTGTGGTTGCAAAATGGAAGAAAAAGTGAAGGCTAAGGAAGATGAAATAAAAGAAAACGTACAGGGAACAAACAGTGATAAGAAAGAAAATGGGACTCAGATCAATGATTTGGAACAAAAGGAAGAAACAAACATTCAACTAGAACAGAATGAAGAAACAAGAATTCAAAAAAAAAGTGAGGAGAGGCTTAGGAATCTCTAGGACAACTTTAAACATTCCAACATCCAGATTATAGAGGAACCAGAAGGAGAAAAGGAAGAGCAAGAAATTGAAAACTTATTTGAAAATATAATGAAGGAGAACCTCCTTAATCTGGCAAAGGAAATAGACTTCTAGAAAGTCCAGGAAGTTCAGAGAGTCCCCAAAAAGTTGAACCCAAGGAAACACACACCTACACATATCATAGTTGCATTACCCAAGATAAAAGATAAGAACAGAATCTAAAAGGCAGCAACAGAAAAGGAGACTTACCTACAAAGGAGTTCCCATAAGACTATCGATTGATTTCACCAAAGAAACCTTACAGGCAAGAAGCGGCTGGAAAAAGTATTCAAATTCATGAAATGCAAGGACCTACATCCAAGATTACTCTGTCCAGCAAAGCTTTCTTTTAAAATGGGAGGGCAGATCAAATGCTTCCTAGATAAGGCAAGTTAAAGGAGTTCATCATCACAAAGCCCTTATTATATGAAATGTTAAAGGGACATAGCTAAGAAAAAGATGGTCAAAAATATAAACAGTTAAATGACAAATTCACAACTATCAACAACTGAACCTAAGAAACAAAAATAAACTAAGGAAACAACCAGAACAGGAACACACAAAAATAGAGATCACATGGTGGATTTTCAGTGGGGAGAGGGTGGGGGAGGATGGGGAAAAAGGTACAGGGAATAAGAAGCATAAATGGTAGGTACAAAATAGACAGAGGGGATTAAGAATAGTACGTCAAATGGAGAAGCCAAAGAACTTATATGTATGAACCATGGACATGAACTAAGGTGGGGTAATGCTGGTGGGAGAGGGTGTTCATGGCAGAGGGGAAAAAGGGGGAAAATGGAACAATTGTAATAGCATAATCAATAAAATATATTTAAAAATTGTGATTGCTAAATTTAATGAAGACAAGTGAGGAGAAAGCCATTGGAAACAGGTAAAAAAAATCTTAGGTGCCAAAAATCCAGAGTTCAGGGTATTCAAGGATTATCAATGAACATAAAATACAACAGCAATGTTGTCCAGATGTGATGTGCTACCCATAATCAAATCATAAATGAAGTAAAGGATGGGAAGCTGACTAATCCATTATTGATAATGAGGCACTAAAAATACTTTTTAAAAAATATTCTGGGTGAAGATAAAATGATATGAAAGAAGTAGAGTGTGTGTCAAAGATCCAATTTTCACACCTGCTCTGAATTAGAAAGCATTTAAATACATAAATATTTTCTTTTCATGATTGGAGGAGAATCATCATCCTCTGGCAATGGTCAGATTTTGCTTTAAACAACAAAGTAAAGGAAGTGTGCAGAGAATGAATTATGGATGTAGTGATGTGTATGGATGTGTTGGTACATGCAGTAAGGATAGCATTGCCAGAAAGCAATAAGAAAACAAAAAATGAATCCTGCTATCCCACATTCTGACTTTGGGGGCTAAGACTAGTTTTGATAGAGGCCAAAAAACATATGTAGTTCTTTTTTTTTCTGATTCTTTTTTTTTATTGTTGTTCAATTACAGTTGTCCCCATTTGTGTCACATTACTCTCTTCTGCCCTCCCCATTCCCATCTCCCACATTCAATCCTCCCCCTGTTGTCTTTGTTCATGGGTCTTTTATATGTGTTCATTGAATTGACCCTTCCCCTTCTTTCTCCTGTTATCTCTCTCAGTTCTCCCCTCTGGTCACTGTACTGTCAGTTTGTTCTTTATTTCCTTGTCTCTGGTTCTATTTTGCTTGCTTGTTTGTTTTGTTGATTAGGTTCCACTTATAGGAGAGATCATATGGTATTTGTCTTTCACTGACTGCCTTTTTTCACTTAGCATAATACTCTTCAGTTCCATCCATGCTATCATGAAGGGTAGGAGTTCCTTCTTTCTTTCTTCTGCGTAGTATTCCATGCGTAAATGCACCACAGCTTTTTGATCCACTCATTTACCAATGGACAATTAGGCTGTTTCTAGCACTTGGCTATTGTAAATAATGCTGCTATGAACAACACAGGGGTGCATAGGTTCTTCTGAATCGGTGTTTAAGGGTTCTTAGGGTATAATCCCAGCAGAGGAATTGCCAGGTGAAAAAGCAGTTCCATTTTTAGGTTTTTGGAGATATTCTACAATTTTCCACAGTATCTGCACCAGTCTGCATTCCTACCAACACTGTGCTAGGGTTTCCTTTTCTCTGAAAACTTGCCAGCACTTATCTGTTGATTCGTTAGTATATTGTTTTAAGAGGTGATAAGATTTTATCTCTCAATGTCCTTTTGGGTTGTAGGAAGTGCCCCATTTAGCAACTTCACAGTCATTGCAAGGTATTGACTCTTTTCTCTTCTGCATATATATGTATTTGTGAAATTGACCAGATTTATTTAGAAAATGTTACACTGGATAGTGTCCCAACAGTTATCTATCCTCCCAAGTAGAAATTTCCCAGGATTTTTATACTTGGGGCTTTATTCAAAGAAATGTTTCTCTAGAGAGATCCCCATTTTTACTTTCATTTCCTCATTCATCAAAAACAATCCTAGATAATTTGTTTCCCAATAAGTAAGTTTCTAAATTCAATCTATAAGGAAATATATATAGATGAATCATAATACCACCACTAAGTTTTTATAAATGTACAAGGCCTGTCCAGAGGGTATCCAGCCATTTAATATAAAAAATAGGGACATTTATTGAAGAAGGCACAAGACACAAGAAACATTGTATAGAGGACAATGATACCTCATTCCCCTTCAAAGTAGGCACCTTGGGACCTTACACCGTTCTCCCAATCACCATCAGCTGCCTAAACATATTTTCCTGAAGTTCATGGACAGTCTGAAATATCTTCCCTTTCAAAGGTGGTTTTAGTTTTAGGAAAAGCTAGGAGTCATAGGGTGCCAACTCTGGGCTATAAGAGGGCTGAGTCACCTGGGGAATTTGATGTTTGGCCAAAAATCTCTGTATGACACATGATGCATGAGCGGGAGCATTTTTGGGGTGAAGGTGATAATCACCATTTGCCCTTATCTGTGGCCTTCTGAATCATCTAAATAGTTTCTATGGAAGAATGTTCAAACTTAATGCAAAATTGATGCAGATTTGTTGCTCTACTTGCTCAGTCATTTTGAATGCATATAGTGCCCATGCTCACTTAACAGCATCCACTGCCCTCCTGCACTGACTAGTACAATGAAATCATCACTGTTCACACATGTGCATTCCAGTCCACTCTCCTTGGCTGTCAGGTTACAGAGATATGCAAACTGTTCTTGTTATATTAACAATGTCTAGATTTTTTCCAGACAGACCTTATATTTCCACTTGATATAAATTGCATACTTTTCAAATATTTTAATCTATTACATTAGATTTGACTTTCATATTAACTTCAATGACTTTTTTCATTTAATCATCCATTCCACACACATATTACAAATTATTACATGTTTAGGACTTTACTGGTTGCTATAACTTAAAATATAAACAATGGATGATCACTATCCTGAAGGAGGCAAAATGCACAACATATTCAGTGTAATAAAAGAATTATGCACAAAGCATACAATATTAATACAGAATAGTGATAGTCTGTGTATACAGTAGTGTATCTCAGCAATATTTTTGAGAAAAAAAATTGACATTGCAATGTAATTTTGAAATATGAATATGTTTTTACCATACATACCAAAAAGGAGCAAAAGCCAAAATGGACCAACATTTGCTAAGGCCCTGATCCATAAAGCTGCAATAAATTGGAGTCCATTTTGTCCTGCTGGGGGATAGTTGTATTATTTCCCAAGAATACATTGCCACTTCTTCAACAATGGGGGTTTGAACTGCATGAGGACACATGTGTGAATTATCTTTAATAAGTGCTGTAAATATATATTCCTTATGATTTCCTTAACATTTTGTTTTCTTAGCCTACTTTATTGTAAAAATACATTGTCCCATACACATAACATACAAAATATTGTTGACCAGCTATTTATGTTATTGTTAAGGCCAACAGTAGGCTACTTGTAGTCAATTTTTTGACTATGAGGATGCATTTATTAAAGCTGGGAGCAGTAAAATAAGGAGGGGCTTAGCAGAGAAGAAGCAACAAGGGAGCCTAGGCTGGGCTGCCTTAGTTCACTGAGAACTCAGAGAAAAGGGGGCTTTGGGGACAGGTTAATGGGGTTAGCCTAGGTCAAGCTGTCAGTTGGGGGAGAGAAGAAGGAAAAGGAAATGGCCAGGGCTGCTGTCCAGAGGAATACAGCCTGCACTGGGTCATTTGTATTGAGGCTTTTATCTCATTCTCACAGGAGGGGATCTTAGGGAAGGTCTCTAGGGAGGATATCAGTAAGAATATTCATCATGACCCTAAAAGGACACACTTGGAAAACTGTAATTAATGTTTTGGAAAACCAAAATTTATATGTGGATTTCCAGTTATTCAGTAGGTCAGTGCTCTTAACCTCTGTATTGTTTAAAGGCCACCTATATATAATGTTCTAAGAAGTTGAAATTGAAAGTTCTGTATATCTAGCAATCAATTCTAAAGTGTGAATATATAGGAGTGGGAAAAGAGACTTACTGAGTTGTGTTTTGCTTTCATTCTTATAATATTTGGAGAAAAGATTGGTTTCTAAATGAATGAATAAGATGCTACCAAAGGATAATTATTTCAAACATCCATTATAGTCTACAGGCTTTTTATAAATTATTGGTTTGATTTTTTTCAGGTTGAATTGTTTAATTCCTATAGAAAAGAAGGCATATAATATATATATATATTATATATATATAATATATATATATAATACAGAAATATAATTAATATGAATAATTCAACATTAATATTATATATGATGGAGAAGACTCTATATGCCATTAATCAAGAGAACCTTAATGATTTCCTCAACTTGACTAAACTTTAGACAATATTCTTCCTGAATAGGCCTCTTACCACTCTTTTCTTAGAGCATTGACATTAGAAAATTTGCAATTGTAAATTCTTTGTTTGCCCCTTTGAGATATAAATCATCTACAACCCAGGACAGTCTTTTTCAAGAACCTGAATTTCTTTGAGCTGTAATCATCAAAGACGATAGAGTTCCATCTTTCTTTCTCTGTGGGAGAGCAGGTGCCTAACTTCAATAAGTGCCAATTAACAAATACAGATGGCCATATCACATTAAACAGCCACCCACTAACTTCCTACACATTTTCTTACTAGCTTACTGGAGTTTCTTATAAACTCTTGCTTTTCAGGGGAGTTACTTCAGTACCTTCCCCCAACTGCAATAACCTTAATACAGTTTTCCTTGCCTATTTAACTCTGCCAATGCAATTTCTTTTAGACATCATGAAGCTAGCCATAAATGACCATGAATTAAAAGCCAAGGCAAATTTCTTCAGTCCAGTTGAAACTCCTTTTATATACAATGGGTATATATTTCAGAGAATGGAACCTTTTTGTATTTCTTGTTTTATTTTTTCCCCTATTCTTAATAATTGATCCTGGTATAATTTTTCATGATTTTTCTGTCTCCATATGACCTTTCTTGGTTACATCATAGTGGCTGTCTCGAGAGTACTCTGCAGTACCCTTAACTATTTACAATAATTAAGCATTACCTAGTACTATATAAACAGGGGACATTATTTGATGCCTTTCTATCCAACACCTTAAAAATGTTGAAACAAGCAAACATTTAATAAATGTTTTGCATGGTAGGAAGATTCTGAAAACAGTTGACTCACGTATGGGGAATATCATTGAAATAGAAAACAGGTGCAGGGCCACACTAAATACAATTATGGAGATTATTTCATCTGATTATAATCATGATGGCTAATGTTTAGTTATATCTGTATAATTTTGGTAAATGGAGTTGATCAGCATATGGTAGAATTTGACTTACTGACTATGAAAAGAACACATACGCACACATGCAGATAAATTCCTGTGATCATGATGCCTTTGCTTAACATACAGATGTGTCCTTCTGCAAGATTTAAGTCTATATTTATAGCTATGTAAATATAGCTAGATATGCATGAAAACTTGAAATTGCAAACTAGTTTTAAGTGATAACTTGTACAGAATTTAAAAAAATATTCTTATCTTAATGCATTACAAAATGATTTATAACTGAGTTCATCTAAATAGAGGCATACACTATTGCATTTAACTGTTTCATGGATCATTAACTACTTGACCCATGGAAGTAGGGTTAATGGTCATTAGCATCCAGGATTAAAGTGAACACAGATAAAGCTAATACAGAAGTATATTTATTTTACCTATAGAGATTGTATTTACAAAAATATTACTTAAAAGAATTTTATATCAGACACATATTTTAGCAATATAAAATGTGTGTCGTGGTTTTCACTGGTACAGTTTTTAAGTACTTACATTGGCATTATTTAAAGATAAAAGAGAAGATGATTTACACAAATTATCTTTTCTCTGATTAGTGCTCTGGAGGAGTCATCCAAACACCTGAAAAATTTGCTATCTTGTACAAAGAAATGGTTCAGTTTACTAAGAATAGTAACATTTTCTATATTATTCATAATAAATAGTAACACAGAATAAATAAAATAAATGGTTTCCATTATTTCTCCAGGTTATGTGCACTATCTATTATAAGGAATCAAGTTTTTTTTAAGATTTCATTTATTTATTTATTTTTAGAGAGGGAAGGGAGGGAGAAAGAGAGAGAGAGAGAGAGAGAAACATCAATGTACGGTTGCTGGGGACCGTGGCCTGCAACCCAGACATGTGCCCTGACTGGAAATCAAACCTGCGACACTTTGGTTCACAACCCGAGCTCAATCCACTAAGCTACGCCAGCAAGGGCTAGGAATCAAGTTTTTATGGATAAAAATAAGTTAGATAAAAATTTAATCAAATGTTTTGAAATAAAATTGTTTTTAAAAAGTTATTTAGCCCTGGCTAGTGTGGCTCAGTGGATTGAGTGCCAGCCTGTGAGCCAAAGGGTCACTGGTTTGATTCCCAGTCAGGGCACATGACTGGGTTGTGGGCCAGGTCCCCAGTAGGGGGCACACAAGAAACAACCACACATTGATGTTTCTCTCCTTCTCTTTTTCCCTGCTCTCTCTCTAAAAATAAATAAATAAAATCTTTTAAAAGAGATTATTTAATTAATATTTTGAAATCTCCAGTATTATATAATTTATTAATTACCTTCTTGGTTTAAACTGTTTTGTTAAGTTGCCTCTTTTAATCATATATTTTAATAAAATAAGGATTGCTTTAAATTAACTAATATAAAATTATAAAAATATATAAATAAAATATAATTAAAACATAAACATTAACTAAGATTTTAAAAAATAAATTTTATTTGGTATGTGCCCTAGAAAACAATGCAGAAGTTGTTTACATAAAGACCCTATTTAATGTTACAGAATACAGAGTTTAAATAAGTTTAAATGAAGAAGGCAACATTAAACCACAGAACAACAGCTGCATTCTGGCACTATCTTCTACTTTCATCCTCTACTAGATCAGCTACCCCTTATACTTTCCCTTTTATATGTTATATACAACATTTGAAGCTTCAGACATATAAGGCAAAGATGGTAACAGCCAATATTATGAGTTTCTTTTCCAAGGGAGTTAATTTGTACAACATGCTCCACAGTCTGGTCCTTTAATATCCAATTTCAAAAGCTAGAGAATCTGGTTTTAAAAAAGCCTCAGTCATATTTGTTTGCTATTAGTTAAACATAATCAGCTATTAAGGGACAAATTCAATAGAATAAGTGGTAGAACTTATATGCTTGTACATTCCAGAGTCATTCAGGTTTGTCTTCAATCCATAAATTCTGAATGCCCTGCTTTGTGAGTTTGAGTCCTGGCTGGAAAGATCTGGATCCAACAACATATCCAGGCAATGTGACCGATCTGGCTAGTGTTTGCTGACACATCTAAACATGGCCTGCTGGCCAGATAAAATGCAAAGGACATATTTTCTTTTTTTTTTTAATTAGGAAATAGTAGCTAATAGGAATGTAAGAACATACTTTTTAATAAACCTAGAGTTTAGCATCTTCCAATCTGGAGCCTAAACACTATAAACAAGGTGGGAACTGTCCTGCCTGGTTTCAGGAGCTGTCACCCGCCCCCCCCCCCCCCCGCCCCGCCATGGCTAAGGCTGAGTGAGTGACCTTCAGACCATAAGCCACTAAGGATACAAAGCTTATCTCCATGGCAGGGGTGCTGCCTCTGTTCCTTTTACTTCACTCTGTCTGGCCCCCAGTGCTTGATCGGTTAACCAATGACCAGTAAGATTCCTCAAGGGAGGGATGACCTAAGACATGCACAATCACAGGGGTCCCCAGGGAAGGACTTGGGGGCGACAGAAAAGGGGTAATGGAATCTCGCCCCTTGGCTTTATCATAGCCTGAGTCCTCATTATGTCTTCGAGCAGTCTCCTAATCTCTTTGCTGCCTTACTTCCCCTACCTGACTTAAGCCTGAAACAATGCCTTAAGCCTGAAACAATGCTGAAGGTGGGTGATGCTCTGTGCTGGAAAGGGCAGGTTCCCTAGGGGGATCAGGCCTAAGAAAGAATATGTAAAATCATATAAAACCTGCTTTGTTTAGAATGCTCTCAATTAAATGATAAGGGTCCAAGCAGGAAGTGAATTTGTTCCCCAAAGTTTTATGGCCATTTAGCTATCTGATCCAGACTCAAAATAGGCTCTCAGAGTTCTTTGTATGTTATCTATTGTTTGATCCTTACTGCCTGATAATGATTAATGAGCTTTACTTATGCACCCTGTATTCCTATGCAAATTGAATCCAATAAAAGCCTCTCAAGGCAAGGGTCCAGGTGCTCTCCTCTTGAAAGGGTGGCCAAGGCTCTCCAAGGCTTGCTTTCCCCTTGAGAGAGAAGTTGCACCATCCGTTTTCCTCCACAGTACTTGGTAGTCTGTGTGAATTTATTTCGTCTCATCCATAACGCTGTGAACACTGCGGGCAAGTGTTCACGTTATCAACATAAGCAAATAGTCAGGGATCTCTAAAGGAAAATAAAATAGCCATCATATTGACTCTGTATTCAAGGCATACAAAAATTTCTAGAAGATATTACTTGGTAGAACCTAAGTTTAGGGTCACCTCTGTTTATTACCTACCCATAAAGAGTGGACCACCATATCAAGTATTATCCCATTCTCCTCAGGTGAAGAAAAGGTTTGAAACTAAGCAATCTTAGGCATTTTAGAACAGGAAGTTATTGTGATTTAATTTCTAAGTCCAATATTCTTAGAGCAAAAGACAGGAGAGGCAAAAGTACAAAACACTTCTGTTTTTCCAATTCTAAATCACTATAATTTGTTCCTTGTGTTTCCCCACTCTGCCTTTATTTCAATGTTTATTTGCAAACATCCTTGCTTTTATTCAGGAAATTTGAAAAACTAAACAGGATTTTTTTCCAGTGTGCATTTGGATCTAGTCATGACATTGGTCTTATGGCAAGTTTTACTTAAGGTAACGTGCTGCTGTAGAGAGCCACACGTATTTGAGAAAATATACATATTTATAATGTTTAATTCTCAATAACTATGTAAAGATAAAAATATACTTCAAAAGTCAATGAAAACAATGTTCAGCATTATTAAATTGTAATGCTGAACTTACACTCAGATTTATTAATGTAAAACCAGGCAAGTTCATCTCTAGGTTCTTTTAGAATGGAGATGAGAATACTTGCATAAATCTCTAAGGAGGTTTTTAGATAGTTATATAAAAAGAATTGATAAAATTAATTCCTAATGAACAATAGTTTTTTCTTTTAATAAACTACATCATGTATTATTATAAATTTATTTTAGAAAGAGAAAACGGTGTCTTAAAAAGTTATAATTTCAGAAAATTCTTTAGTACATCTGAAGGAAATATCTAAATTCAGTTGAAAATCATACCAGGTAATCTTTGCTCAAAAAATTATCCTGATAAACACTTCTGTAAAATTTGTTAGTAATTTTATACTAATTTGAAGTCATATTTTGTTCACTAATCTCTAAAGTACCTTTATTTTAAAAAAAATTTAGATTTTACTTTTATTTATATTTAGAGAGAGAGGAAGGGAAGGAAACATCAATGTGTGGTTGCCTCTGGTGTGTCCCCAAGTGGGAACCTGGCCCACAACCCAGGCATGTGCGCTGACTGGGAATCAGACTAGTGGCACTTTGGTTCACAGACTGGGCTCAATGCACTGAGCTATGCCAGCCAGGGCTCAACAGTACCTTTAAATAGAGGAATGTTCTATTTTATTTCATGTCATTATATTTCACTTTTTAATTTAATCTTTATTGTATTTTTTCCATTACCAGTTAGTCTCATTGTACTCCCCTTCCCTTAGCAATCAACACTGCTGTCCATGTGCCTTAGTCCTTTTTCTTTTTGGCTCAACCCTCCACCCCCTAACTCCCTCCCCACCCTACACTAGCTGTCAACTGCTCTCCATCTATAAGTATGCCTCTGTTTTGCTTGTTAGATCAGTTTGTTCATTAGAGTCCACATATGAATGAAATCATATGGCATTTATCTTTTTCTCACTGGCTTATTTCACTTAGCATAGTAGTCTCAATGTCCATCCATACTGTGGCAAAGGGTAAAATTTTTTTCCTTTTTATAGCGGAGTAGATTCCATTTTGTAAATGTCCCATAGTTGTTTTACCTAATCATCTATTGATGAACATTTGGGCTGCTTCCCTATCTTCATGACTGTAAATAATGCTGCAATGGACATAGACCAGGTGCTTATGTTCTTTTGAATTAGTGTTTTGGATTTCTTTGCATACATACTCAGAAATAGGATCACTGGGTCAAAAGGCAGGTCCAATTTTAATTTTTGGAGGTATCTCCATACTGCTTTCCACAGTGCCTGCATCAGTCTGCATTCCCACCAACAGTGCAAAAGCATTCCCCTTTCTCCACATCCTCAACAGCATTTATTGTTTGTTGATTTATTGGTAATAGCCTTCTGACAAGTATGAGATGGTATATCATTGTGGCTTTAATTTGCATTTCTCTGATGATTAGTGATGTTGAGCATCTTTTCATGTGTGTATTGGCCATCTATATGTCCTCTTTGGAGAAGTATCTATTCAGATCCTTCACCCCCTTTTTTGGTTGGATTGTTTGTTTTTTTGGTGTTAAGTTTTGTGTTAAGTTCTTCATAAATTTTGGATAGTAACTACTTATCAGCTGAATCAGAAAACATGTTCTCTTATTCTGTGGGTGTTTTTGTTTTGTTGATGATTTCCTTTGCTGTGCAAAAACTATTTAGTTTGATGTAGTCCCATTAGTTAGTTAGTTAGTTAGTTTATTTATTTATTTATTTATTTGTTTTGTTTTGTTTTCCTTGCCTGGGGAAATATATCTGATGACATTTTTCTACAAGCAATATCCAAAATTTTTCTTCCTATATTTTCTCCTAGAATTTTTATGGGTTTAGGTCTAACCTTGAAGACGTTGATCCATTTTGAATTTATTCTTGTGTGTGGTGTAAGAAGGTGGTCTAGTTTAATTTTTCTGCATGTATCTGTCCAATTTTCCTGACACCATTCATTAAATAAACTGTGTTTAGCCCATTGTATGTGCTTGCTTGATCTGTCAAATTTTAATTTACTATAAAGGTGTGAGTTTATTTCTGGGCTCTCTAGCCTGTTCCATTGATCTATGTCTCTGTTTTTGTGCCAGAACCACCCTATTTTGATTACTGTGGCCTTGTTGTATAGTTTGATATTAAGTAGCTTGATTCCTCCAACTATGTTCTTCTTTCTCAGGATCACTGTTGCTATACAGGGCTTCTGTGCTACCACATACATTTTTGAAATATTTGCTATAGTTTTATGAAATACATCAGTGAAATCGTGATAGGAATTTCATTGAATCTATGGATTGCTTTGTGTAGTGTGGACATTTTAATGAAGTTAATTCTTCCTATCTATGAATATGATATGTGCTTCCACTTATTTGTAATTTTTTTCTATTTCTTTCTTCAGTCTTATAATTTTCTGAGTACATGGGTTTTACATCTTTGGTTAGGTTTATTCCTAGATATTTTATTCTTTTTGAAGCTATTGTGAATGGGATTGTTTTCTTAATTTCCCTTTCTGTTAGTTTGTTATTGGCATATAGAAATACAACTGATTTATGGATATTAATTTTGTATCTTGCTACTTTGCTGAATTAATTTATTAGTTCTATTAGTCTCTTCATGAATCTTTGGGGTTTTCTATGTACAGTATCATGTCATCTAATATTCTATTTTAACAAATGATTTATAAATACAGTTCTCAAATTATAGAAAATAACTATATACTATCTATGAACTTATTACTGAGATTGCATTTTCTGTAGAATTGTATTTTTCTTCTTCTATAGTTCTATTAATTTCACTTTTTAATAAAGTTCTTAAAACTAAGAAAAATTAAATGCTACCTAAATGTTCAAAACATTTTAGTGGTTAATTTTTAAAGATATCCTGTTATTCCAAATTTCTTTTTTGAGAGGAATTTTATAATTATCCATTTGATCCTGGAGATTGGGTTGATAGCAAGTAGTCTCTCTTTAGTAAACAAGACAGTGTTTGTCTTTTGACTATTTCAGAATACATGTGATCTATGAATAACTCTGAATTAACTAAATAATGGCAAGCTTTTTTTTCAAATGTAAGCATAGGTAACATTTACTTGTACCTAAGTTCTAAGTCCAAGTTCAGACTGCACTGTTAATTAGGATACAATTTTCTATGTCTATATATTTCTTTAACTTTTGGATGTATGGTTCACTTTTTTAGATCTATCTCTGTGCAAAAGTTTTTAGTTTTATGTAGTTTGTTAATTTTTTTTCTCTCTCTCCTTTCTGAGGAGATATATCAGAAAAATATATTACTAAGTGAAATGTCTGAAAGTTTATTGCTATGTTTTCTTCTAGGAGTTTTACAGTTTCTGGTTTTACAGTTAACTCTTTAAACTATTTTAAGTTTATTCTTATTTATGGTACAAGAAACTGGTCTAGTTTATTTTCTCTTTTCTTTCCTTTTCTTTCTTTTCTTTTCTTTTTTTCCCTTTTCCTTTTCCTTTTCCTTTTCTTTCCCAAGAATCCAGCTTCTGGTGAAAAATCTACATGATTTTTCAGTCCCAGGATAGGCAGTCACAAAGACTTTGCTTGACAGGCCTCCTGAGGGAAATTGCTGCCCCAGCAGACCTGCTACACAGCAGGCACTATAGTCTGAGGGAGTTGCAGTAAGGATGCAGCATCCTCTGGATTGTCATGCTCTTGGCATGTTTGCATGCCAACCCCAATGCCTTCATTCCTGGGTGGCTTTATCTGGGGCTTTGGGCAAAGGTCTCAGGCTCTTTGGCTGAGGCTTTTCCTTTTTCTTTTTTTTATGAGAGAATGAAAGGGAAATAAAAAACTTACAGAGACACTTTTCCCTGTTGTCGAAAATCCACCCACACTTGGGGTTAATTCCCAAATCCTGAGCCGAAAAAGCTGGGTTTGGAGTCCTTTTATATACCAGTTACACAGGCAGAAAGGGAGGGGGAACTTGCTGCTGAAAGCAAGCATTAAGAAGCAGGAGCAAGGTCAGTGGCCTTGAGATAACCAGCCATTGCCTTGGTGACGACTGGTTATCTTCTACAGTCCTGCATGAAATTTTGCAAGTGTTACAGTTACAGAGGAACTTTTGGAGTTTTTCTTTTCCTGCCACATCCCCACTATGACTTACTACTAAAGGCTTTCCTATTCATAGCCCTGCCCTTCGCCCTTCCTTAAGGAAGGTGTCCATAAAACTGTTGACGTCTTTTGTTCTGGGTCCCTTCAACAGTGACATGATGCCTATGTGTGATTCCCCCTGACCCTCCACCAGTGTGCAGTCCCACGAGGGGAAATAGATTAGAGGGAATTTGGTGCTTTTTCTATTTTAGCCACTTGCTGATAGCACTGCAGTAAGTACATAATTTGACATTTTTAATTTTTGTCTTGTGGCATTGATCTACTACTTCCATATCTCAGTTTTCTCCCTCCCCATTCAGCGGCACTCCTGACAGACTGCACAGAAAACAGTTTAGCCGATTAAACACAATGGCATTCTAGAAGATCAAAGTCTGAAGATTTTACAGGGCACCTTTGGGGGGTGCCTAGTGGTATCCATGGGACATTGTATATGGGTGCCAGCAGATTGTTAGCAAGAGTATGAGGGTCCCCTGGGACACTTCAACAAAGGGTCTTGGGAAGTTTCTTTGGAATCTGGCCAATTTGTCTGGGGAGTGTTTAGGGGAAACCATAGGCCAGTCTTGGAGGGTGCTCTCAGATTTGTCTAAATATCTCAGTTTCTAAGGGGACTTTTGGTCTTTCTCTTTAGTTTCTAAGTCCAAGGCTGAGCTCACCCAGTGAGTCAGACTGGAGATCTAATAAAATTTTGGATAAAGGTAATGAGGACTCCGACCAGTGGGGTCCGTGTGTTGTGGATACAATGAACAAATTCACATGGACTGCAGAAGTCCTGTGGAGAAAAAGGGATGACATGGCCCTCTCTGAGTAAGAGAGGACCCTGGGCCCTGCCTGGACAGGCTTTTATTGCTTTTCTAGGTACATTACATGGAGGATGGTTCTCATTTACTATGCACAGGTTTGCTGTAGGTGATTACCTTTTACAGATAACAAAGAAAAGAATGTTGCTAATTACTTCAAAGAGAAGGATGTGGCAAATGCAAGGGGAAAAGTTGTTGAACTGGTTACAATCCATCCTTGGGAGGTTTAACACAGACTTGAGAAAGTTACTTTAAAGATATGCAGTAAACATTTGCTACCTTAATTTAGGGTAAGGGAGTTGTAGCTAAAAGCAAGCCTCAAAGCAGCCCAGGTATAATGCAGGCCTGGTTCCCCATGGGAAAACTGATCTGTGGGCCCAGTTCCTATGGCCTGGACTACATTTGCCACTGCCACACAGATCAGTGCCCTATAAGGAGGCATTTCCCTAGGCAATTCTTCTGGCCTTCCAACAATGGGACTAGAGACGGTCAAGGGGATCCCAAGTGCTGAGTATTCTAAAGAGGTCCTTGCAGCCTGACAAACACTGTGTCATGCAGCAAGTTGTTGAAACCAGAAAAAAAAAAAAGAAAATGTAGAGTGCTTCAGGTTTGCTTCTGCTTCAAGAGCGGTATGAGACTTATCAGATACCCTCTGGAGGTAACCTTGGTAAAGCATAAGGGATGGTGGCGCAGTGTGGGGCTGTTATGACTCACCATCTCCTCAGAGTGTCCTGGCAGCAGATGACAGAGACATGCTCTAGAAACAGCAGCAAAACTACCTTTCTGGTGCCATCCTCTCCAGGGAAGTCAAGGCTCCTCTCCACCCAGCCCACCCACCCTACACCAACCAGGTGTCCTGGCAAATGGGAAACAGCAGAATGCCTGACCCCTCCAACTGACTTTCCATCCTTCCCCAGCTTGTGACTAGGGCCTGACCATTGGTTTCTATGACTGACAAGGGTTCTGTTCCTTCTGCTGCTGGTTTGGGGATGAGTCAGAGGTCCACATTGACTTCAGCCCTGACTGCTTGGCTTTCAGAAATAAATAAGATTAGGGGAAAAGCTAATGTCCATAGGTCCCAAGAAAGGACAAGAGGCTCTATGCCAAGATTAAAATTAAAGAAAAAATATTTTTAATTGTACTTTTGAGACATTTTGGGTATGATGCATAGGTGACAGTGAACCTTAAAATCCCTGGCACAAAAATGAGGAGAAAACAGATGATACTCTCTGGTTTGGGGCCTGAGGCCACTGTCACTTAGTATGCCCAAGTCTACCTATGGATGGTTCTCTTCAGGATCCTACAAGCTTACCTGTCATTGTTTCTACCAGTAAAAGCAGTATTGGTATTGATGTAGTTTCTATAGCCTTGCCAGCCTTTGCCTACGACCCCTGACAAAAATTACTGTAGTTAAGGACAATGTAGTGGCACATGTCAGGGACTGTAAATCTATATGACTCCTGTGCTATAGCTAATAGCCTTGATATTTGATTTGGGGCACTGGCAACCCTTGGACTGACATGTAAAATGATGCCTTCCTGTGGAGTTGAGACATTTAGGTAAAAATATTTATCTGCTCCTAATAAGCTTTTCGTTACTCTTGTGGATACACAGCTTACATTCAATGAACAGATTTTTGTCAATCTGCATAGAAACTGAAAAATGTGCCCATACAGAACACGCAGATATGCAACAATCATCCCCTGGATTTTCATGGGGAAGACAGCCCATGAAAACTAAGACACCACCCTAAACTGGCCCCACATGCATGGACTTCCATTGTCCTCAGAAGATGCCAAAGCAGTCCGTTCCACCTTCCTCACTCTGGACAAGGCCAAACTGCCCAGGCACAGATTCCTGACCCAAGAGCTTGGACAGTATTGGTAGGTACATCACACTGAGCCTCTCAAACACATAATACATTCTAATGATTTTTGCTAAAACATATATCTTTAAGGACATTTAAATAATAAGATAATTGATCAAATAATATATCATATAGTTAGCATTTTAGTTCTCCATTTCTTTATCTGGACCTACACTATATTCTTTCTTTGTCTTCTTCTTAAAGTACTTCCTTTGACCTTTGTTCTCATGAATGTCTGTCTGCTGCTGATGAGTTTATTGGTTGCATGTAAAAGGACGTCTCTCTTTGGCTTTGTTTGTGAAGAATATTTTTGCTAGATATAGAGTGCCAGGTGTACTGTTTTGGTACCGTAAACATGTTGCTCCACTGTCTTCCAATTTTACTTGTATATTTTTAATTATTTTATTGTCTATATTATTACAGGTGTCTCCACTTTTTCCTTCTTTGTAAATTTCCACCCAACACACCCCTTCCCTCAGGCAATCTTCTTACCATTGGCCATGTCCATGGATCATGCATTTATGTTCTCTGCCTAATCCCTTCACCTTCATCCATCCAGTGACCCCTGACAGCTGTTATAGTCTGTTCCATGTATTTATGCTTCTGTTTCTATTTTGTTCATTAGTTTATTGTGTTCATTAGATTCCACATATAAGTGGCACCATATGTTTTTGATTCTTCACTGACTGGCTTATTTTACTTGGCATAACAGTATCAAGCTCCATATTAGCCTCCCAGTCATCTCAATAGGTAAGAATTCTTTCTTTTTTTACTGCTGTATAGTATCCTGTTGTGTAAATGTACCACAGTTTTTTTTGTTTTTGTTTTTGTTTTATCCACTCATATACTTATTGGCACTTGGGTTGTTTCCAGATCTTGGCTATTGTAAATAATGCTGCTATGAAAATATGGGCACATATATTTTTCAAATTGATGTTTTGGGATTCTTAGGATATATTCCAGAAGTAAGATTGCTGGATCACAAGGCAACTCCGTTTTTAATTTTTTAAGGAAATTCCATGTTTTCCACAGTGGCTGCATTAATTTGCATTCCCCCCAACAGTGAATGAAGGTTCCCATTTCTCCTCATCCTTGCTAGCACTGATGTTTATTGATTTATTGATGGTAGACACTCTGAAAGATGTGAGGTGATATCACATTGTGGTTTTAATTTGCATTTCTCTGATGATGAATGATATTGAGCATTTTTTCATATGTCTCTGGGCCCTCTGTATGCCTTTTTCAAAGTGTCTCTTCAGGTCCTTTGTCCATTTTTTAATTGGATTGTTTGTCTTCCTGGTTTTAAGTTGTATACGTTTTTTGCAATATTTTAGGAATTAAGCCCTTACTGGATATATATCAGAAAACATGTACTCACATACATTTGATTCCCTTTTTATATTATTGATGGTTTCTTTTGCTGTGCAAAGATTTTTAGCTTGATGCAGTCCCATTTGTTTATTTTTTCCTTTGTTTCCTTTGTCCTAGGAGGTATATCAGCAAAAAATATTGCTATGCAAGACATCTGAGATTTTTTCACCTTCATTTTCTTCTAGGATTTTTATAGTTTCATAACTTACATTTAAGTATTTTATGTATTTTGAGTTTATTTCTGTGTATAGTGTAGTTTGGTGGTCTATTTTCTTTCTCTTTTTTTCTTTCTTTCTTTCTTTTTCTTTTTCTTTTTCTTCCTTGTTTTTGCATGTACCAGTCCAATTTTCCCACACCATTTATTGAAGAAACTTTTTTTACTAGGTAAGTCCCCTTAAAATTTTCATATAATAAGGGCTTGGTGATGATGATCTCTTTTGATGATGATAACTTGACTTTATCTGGGAAGCACTTTATCTGCCCTTCCATTCTAAATGATAGTTTTTCTGGGTAGAGTAATCTTGGCTGTAGGTTCTTGTCTTTCATGACCTCAATATTTCTTTCCAGCCCCTTCTTGACTGCAAGATATAGGATCACTTCAAAAAATTAGTATTGATAAAATTATGAATTTATAGTTACAAATAATCACATTTATAGAATTGGTCATAATGATAATATTGTTTTTAAATTCAGACAGATATTTTCCATAAAAACAAATTTTAAATTCTTTTTTTGCTTATTACTCAACATAAAGAGACAAGAAACCCAAACTAAAAAGTGCATTAAACCAAAAAGACTATAGACGTGACTGTGAAATTATCTTCTTATCATATTGTTATTCAGTTAATATTTAAGATACTCTTAATTCTACTTCAAATGAATGAATGATCTTTACAGTATTTTGTGGAGGAGTGAGAAAAAGAAAACAGAATACTAAATAGACTCCACAAACTAAGTAGAAAATAGTTTTTTATTCCTACCCTACAATATTGTGGAAAGGGAACTGGATTGTTTACTTATATAGAATCATATAGTAAAATTATAATATCTAATTAGAATTTTAAGAAACTAATATATATATATATAGAAATTAGGGCACTAAGCTAACTTTTATTTCAGTGATAATGTAGCTTTGTTTTGAAGTCCAAGTTAACATGAGGAATGTTGTCTTGGGTGTTCACATGTGGTGTGGGTATGTGGTATGTGTGTAAAAGAGGTATTTAGGAAATTTCAATGTATTAACAGTTATACCCTGTTATATATTTTAAAATTTTAACTGGAAATTTCTCTTTGTGAGCTAGCACAGAAGGAGGGGAGCTTTTGAAATTCTGTATGTATCATTAGCAGGTGTAAGATACCTGCTAATTTATACTATTTATTTAACAACCATTTTTTAATTATTACTATGTGTCTGTAGAATATTAAGATTATACCAATTTAAAGTTAAAATGGCAATATTTTATAGACAATTACCAATGTAAAAGTATAATTAAAGTAAAATAAAAAGTGCTGCAATGTTTAAAGTCTGAGTATCTTAATACTTATTCTAATAACTTATTGTCACATACTATATATATATAGATAGATAGATAGATAGATAGATAGATATACATCTATACCTTTACCAAAAATTATACTTCTAAAACTAAGCTTGCCCTCTTTCTATTGTGTATAAAACTATAAATTATTTCAAAATGTGAAATACAATAAAATCACAATAACCATGTTCTGACTATAGTAAATAATTTCAGATGCCTCTTGCAAATGTTCCCATGATATGAGTTCAGATTGTGGAAAAATGACAACTTTTTTCTTTAAAGCTTGTTCTCTTATTTCATTCCCATTAACAATGGTATCTAGCTTGTTTCTGAGGCCTGGGACACAAGATCTCTTTGAGAGACTGGAGTATGTGGTGTTGTTAGGTAGGACAGATAGTAAACTAAGGCAGAGAGGAAGAGGGAAATGTTTCACCCACTAACTCAGCAGTCCTGAGCTTGGTCTGATTATATTGCCAGGTATACCAATATCACAGGAAACACCATGATAGCACAGAAGGAGGGGAGCTTTTGAAATTCTGTATGTATCATTTCTACTATCTGGGAAAGAAAGCCATTGAAACTGCATATTCATCCCAATTTTTAGAAGGAAGAAGAGAAAGGGGTCCAAGGTACCCAAAGAAGAAGCCCATAAAACAACTTTGGTTAATTACCTGCCTTGGGTCACTATCTGGTCCCTAGTGCTTACAGAAAGAGCCCATAAGTAACTTTGAGTAACTGTCTCACCTTTAATTAACTGCCTCCTGCCACTTATCTGTTTTACAACAAGATGCCCAAATAGGATCTGGAGCAAGATAAGAATTTGGTCTAACGATCCCCCTCATCTACCTATGTTTGGGTAGTCACATCCCCCAAGGGAAGCTGGCACCACCTTTACTCACCAATCAATATCTAATTCCCTCACCCCGTCCTGCCAACTGTATATGTTTTCAGGACAAAAGACCTGATGCTTTTGCCACCTTTGCTCTTGCCATCCTTGCTCTGGCTGCTCTTGCTTTTTGCTTCCCTTGCTTTTGCCACTTTTGCCTTGCTTGTTAGCCCCTAAGTCTATGCCTTTCCCCCTACCTCTGCATGCCCCATTCTCTTCTATGAGAGTTTAGCACTAATAAACCCTGCTTACATGCTTATAGACTTGCTGATCTGTAATTCTTTACTTTGTCCACTAGGAGAACCAAGTTTTTTCTGTAAAGGTATCATTTGTGATAAGGAAAACTGAGCACTGCAAAGTAGGAGGAAAGGGACTACACAAAGGCTAACTTTGACTTTCAGAGTAAAACACTTTGTGTAATTTATTTTGCCCGATTCCTCTTTCCCCTGTTCCCATTCCAATTATCTCTTTTATTCAACTCCTATTACAGATCTTAGCCGCTGGCAAAAGTTGCACATAAGAACGATTCCTCTGAGGCAGAAACTCATGCTCATCCCCAGATTGCCCAATAGTCCCTCTAAATTTCGTGGCTTGAATTCCCAGAGCACATCACCTTTACAATAGCAGCTGGTGACCCCAAAATGATAAGTAGAAGCAAAATGTCCCAATTGCTTATAGCAACTTTACTCGCCCAAGGTCAGAACAACCCAGTTGTCTGTTTAGCAGTCCCAAGTGAAGAATTGTACTGATTTTACCTCTCTTCTGAATGAGCCTGAAACTTCAACATGCCTTGAAAAAACAGAACTGTGAATTTGAAAATACAAATCATCTTCATGACAGCATTGTCTTTAATCTTAATTACTAGACTGAGAATTCTTTCAGCTATAACATAAGCAATGATTTGCCTGAATAAAAGTAGCTAAAAGAACATGCATTTTAGGCCCTTTGGGATTTAGTGACAGTGTTTCTAAAATAAACCTAGCAGGGGAAGTTTCAGGGTGGGAAGGGGAGGATAGAGGATAGTCTGGAAATGAGGCAGGTCTAATCATTATACTAATCAAATAAATGGATTGAACATTGCTTACTTTTTTTTTTCCTGGAAGATGGCAGCTTCTTTTTTAGATAACTCTTAACCATTACAAATTTCATTCTCAGCTAATAAAAGTTAGTGATTATCCAATTAAGTAAGTGGTTCTACTGCTTACGTGCTTAATTAAAGATGTTTGACCTAATTTCTCTTTTCAATGTTATGGAAGCTGAAAATCTTAGAATTCATATTGACAAGTCAGCAACTAGAGAATGTTAGGTTTCTTCACACCTCAGTATTACCCTCCCAAATAGCTACCGTCAATAAGTAATAGCCATAAATGAACACGTGTGAAAACACGCCTTGAGATATGCTTTCAAGACATAGTTTTTACATGCATTCATTTAATTCTCAAATAAGTTAAAAAATTGGTATTATTTTGCTATTATTTTCTTCTACAGATTAAGAAACTAAGGCTTAAAATATCACATAGTTATTCTGAAGTCTCAGTGATAAAAAATAGAAGCAGGTTTTTGAAACCCAGGGTTTTCATACTTGAAAGTCCATTGCCTCTCTACGCTAAAGCCATAATTCTCATTGTTTTTCTAAGAAAACCAATCTGTTAGTAAATGTGCATTATAATAAATTAAACTAATATATTAAAGTGTGGTGGTGCAAGGGTCAAAATTGTAGAAATATGTAATGGCTTTAGTGAGAGAAATGCTGACTTGCTAAATTATCTCAACATGGAATCAAAATTTAAATAGGACTCACTAAGAATAAAATATTGAATGTTAATGAGAATATATAATGTTTCATGGGATTCACAGAGGGAAAATAAACTTAAATGCCCAACTGGCAGATTGATAGACAAAGTCTGTCCATAATGTATCCAGCCATGCAATATGAAAAATAGAGACATTTATTGAAAAAGATACAAAATACAGGAAGTATTGTGTACAGGTACACAGGACAATGATTCCCCAGTCTCCTTCAAAGTAAGCACCTTGGGACCTCACACAGTTCTAATTGCCATCAGCTGTCCCATCATATTTTTCTGAATCTCATCAACAGTCAGAAATGTCTTCCCTTTCAAAGACAATTTTAGTTTTGGGAAAAGCCAGAAGTTACAGGGTATCAAATCTGTACTGTAGGGGGCTTAGTCACCTGAGTGATTTGATGTTTTGCCAAAAAGCTCTGCACAAGACTTGATGCATAAGAGGCCTCATTGTCGTGGTAAAGCTGACAATCACCAGTTTCCCATCTTTTTTTCTGAATCATTCAAATAGTTATTATGGAGGAATGTTCAAGCTTAACACAAAATTTGATGCACATTCATTGCTCTACTCACTCAGTCATTTTGAATGCCGTGGCCACACAGCACACATGTCCACTCCATGGCATTTACTGTCCCCACTGACTAATACAGTGAAGTTGTCATTGTTCACACATGCACATTCTGGTCCACTCTTCTTAGCTGCCAGGTTACATCAGTGTCACAGAAACTGCTCTTGTTACATTGATAATGGCTGGACATTTTCCAGACAGGCTTTATATATATCTCCTCATGTAATCATACATGTATATGTGGATTGCATTTTGTTTAAATATATACATATGCATACTATATACTTGCATATATATACACACACACACACACACTTTGTAATATACACAAACATTTGATGCCATTCTTTAATGTTGTCCCATTTAGCTACTGTACAATTATTGAATTTATGGTTTAACACAGCACTTGGATTAATCAATTAAACTAAGTAGTCAAATGAATTATAGATTGCATATTCTGACATTTAAATATAAAACAATATCTAATTTCTGTTTTTTAATAAAAATTATTGGAATGACACTGGTTAATAAGATCACACAGGCTTCAAGAGTACCTTTCTAAGATACATGATCTGTGTGATACATTATGTGCCCACCATCGAAAGTCAAATCACCTTCCATCACCACACATTTGAACCCCTTTACCTTTTATTACCCCATCAGCACCCTCCCTCTGGTAACCACCATAGTTTTCCATTTCTATTTTTAACTTGTATCCAGTAAAACTTCCAAAGGTCACTAAAGTAACTGCTAAAAAGAGAATGTTTTGTCTTTAATTATCTCATGTTACTTCTTGGAAAAATAGGTATAGTGAACAAAAATAAGACATGTTGCCTATCTAAAAGCATGGAAGACAATTTTTGTTAAATTACTGTATTCTTTCTTTTTTAATGTCTTGAGAAAACAATGATGTATGGGAAAATAGTCACCAATATTTTTGGATACACCATAACTAAATTATTTTATTTTAGTGGGCTTATCGATGATTTTAATGTAATGGACATTGATATAACATTATGTACCATACTATTAAATATAAATTTATGAGAATTTACATCTCATGTCAACTGGAAATATTTGGGGTAAACAACTTTGGATTTATTTATTTATGATTTTTACAATTTTTTACTGTTCTTTTTATATGCTATCTTTGAAAACATCCTTTTCTTCAAATTATATACCATCATACATTTTCTGGGTCAATTTACTTTCTTTAACTTAAATTTAAGCTATATTTTTTAAAAAATGATGCAAACTTTTATAAAAAAATATCTTTAAAAACACATAAAGCAGTACCCTTATAGAAAATTTGAAACTTTTAACATGAAAAGGGCAATTTTGTATACTTCAGCTATATATTTTATTAGAGAAATAACTACTCTTTGTTAAATAATTTTAATCATTATTTTGAAATGTAGTCTAGAAATTTTATTTTACCAATGTCTATAAATATATAAAAAGGAAATAACTGGATACCTGGACATTCCATACTTCAATCTACATAACACATATTCTTGGTGGTCCTATATACCGCATTAAATTAGTTATGTATTTTGCCATCTGTAATGCATACCCATGTTTTGTGCACATTATACATGGAATTATTATTATACCCATTATACCCATGGTATGTAATCATAACAACCATATATAATGTGATCCTTATTTTTCCCTCAAAAATTTGAGCAAAGAAAGCATGATACATGGCAAAATACAAGTATATATTGCTGTTTAACAAATCACTCCTAAAATTATTGAACTAAACCCAAAATATTAACTTATCATTCATGCTGTTTGTTAGTCAAAATTTCAATTGGAAAAGAGCAAAGATATTTTCACTGTCTGAGGCTCCAGGAGAGACTCTAAATACAGTAGTTGTGGCATCTGAAGGTTAATTCACACACACATCTGGTAGCATGTGAGACATTTGTGGATATTTGGTCAGGGACAAATACATATGCCTCTATACATAGCTTACACTTTCTTACAATATGGTGAGTTTACAAGGATATGTCTGAGGTGAGGTACAGAGAGTAAGGTGAGGCACTATTTCCCTTTCTGTTGAAGTTTTGGAAGTCAAGGCAGCATCACTTATACCACATTTGATTCCTTAGACAGTTGCAGAGATCTGTCAAGAATATGTTTGAAGAAACAAAGACCCCTCACTTTTTCACAGAGGGCTTTCAACATTACACTAGAGGACTACATAGAATGGGATAGTTTATCATAGTTTATGTTTTGATCCACACAAATGTGATTAATTTCAACTCATTCCCCCCACAAAATCCCAATGTTTTATGTAATTAAAGTTTAAGATCTCTTTTCTTGCAGTACCTGGGATATGGATTTTCAACTATAGTTCCTTGCATTCTAAAGATCCAGGAAATTAAGATACAAGTGAATATGGTCCCCTCAACCAATATACAGTGGTTATGCAAACATGGCATAATTTCAACAGACACCCCTATTCAATGAGGGATAAAACTGTAACAACACAAATATCACCACTCCATAGAAATTATTATGAAATTCAGCTGAGCACATGATGCTTGCTAATTATTTGATTAGGTCTTATCTCCTGGAAATAATTTTCCATGGCTGTTTGATGCATAGTCTAGTTTATTGGCTGCCTTATCAGCTATTATTTTATCTCAATAAGATGTGGCCTGATGTTTGTAGCTGCCTATTTGTTTTCAGCCTGCTCCCATTTGCAGGTTAGACTCCAAAGGCATATCTGTATTTTGTACTGTCTTTGCCTTTGATTCTGATTTGGTTATATATCTGTCAATATAATTCTCTTAAAACATTTGTGGGTCTTCTATGGGACTTACAGGGATTTTTTCCATTAAAAAAGCCACATATAAAGTTTTGGATGAAATATACTTTTCTCTACATTGGATTTACTATAACGCTGTGGTTAGATAAAACTATCTTAGCAGTATTATTCTCAGGGGGCATATTTTCTGCTTGAGGCACCAACAAAAACTTTCTGAACTCTAAACAAGACTTTTACAATCCCAATGTCAGCTTCATCTTTAGATTGTCATGAATTCCTTTTATTTAAGATTTGCTCAGAAGCCATTTTGTAATTTTAGCATCACTGATCATTACAAGACTAAAAATTAGAAAATTCATTTTTGACATAGAAACCCATAGCTTTTTTATGTTTACTCACTCATTCTTAAACATATCTCTCTTCACACACATTTTAATAAATTCATTTTGAAGAATCAGGCCAATATCTTCATCAGAAATCTCCCTAACTTTATTATTTTCCTTCCTTAGGTATATTTCTTTAAAGAAGTGATAATTCATATGTTTATTTACTTATTGTCTTTTGTTATGATTTTCTACAACTATTCAATATATCATCATACTTCTGCTAACTTTTACTTCAAGGTCATTTTCAGTTTCAACTGCCATTTCATCTCAGTCACTAACCCCAATTTTAGGGTTTTTGTCTATCTGCTCTCGTCAGTGTGTGTGTGTGTGTGTGTGTGTGTGTGTGTGTGTGTGTGTGTAAGAACTACACTCTTAGTTGTCTAGCAATAAATAATTAACCTATGTTACTTATTTATCACTATGTAACACATTGGTCCAAAACTGTAATTTAGCAGCAGTCATCTAACAATTTCTATAGATGGAGATTTCAGGCAGAGCATAGTGACCATTGCTTTTTCTTTGCTCCACAGTGCCTAATACCTCATTTAGGAGACTTGAAGTCTGGGTACTATTATCTGAAGGCATATTGCTTAGAGTTTTGGTAGCTAAGGCAAGTGTTGGTTGAGTGATTAGCCAGAGTTGTTAGTTAGGATATATATACTTAGACCCTCCTACATGTGACTTTTGCTTCCTGCAAAATAATGGCTGTATCCAAAACAAGTGTGCACAGGCAGAAAGAGAGATAGGCAGAAGTGATTTTACCTTTTACAACATTTTATTGGCTTTTAACTTTAGAAGTCATGCAGATTACTTCTGTCACCTTCTACTGAGTAAAACAGTTATTCTGCTCTGAACAATTTTAAGTAGGATAAGAAATCCTTTTAAGGTCGAGGTGCATCACTATCATAATGGAGGAATAGTGTGTGGGATTGGATCTAGATTAATGTGGTCATATTTGGAAAATGTTATCTTTATTATTTATTATGAGTTGACATAAAAATGCCAAGAAACTGAGGAATTTCAGAAGTCACAAAGAGAAATTTGTAAGAATGGCAAGTTGTACAATAAAATTAACTTTAATTGAAGCACCATTATTCCAGAATGTGTTGAATACAAGTAAATTTTCTGTCAACAATTTCATGTGGTGAATTTTTAATATCAAAGATAAAGGCATAAAAGAATATATGCAGTCTCAAATTACTCATAAAAAGATTTCATTTTACTAAATGATTCCTGACTACTTTAAAAGGGTGGAAAGTCAAATATATATAAAATTCAATGAAGGTAAAATTTTACAGATGTGTATAATGTGCACATTTTAATAGTAATTAATCACAATTTGGGTCTGTGCAGAGATCAGGAATAAAAATGATAACATTATGTTATGTGTAGAATGTTTTTATTGAATTATTTTATAATATAGTAATATAAATTATCATAGTGTCCTTGGATTTTGGCCAGCAAAAGTCTCCATTCTGGGTAACTGGTGCCATAATTTTTAGCTAAAGGTTCGAGATAATGATGGTAAAGAATGAATGAAAACAGTACACATCCAAGGTTTAAAGGTACACAGGAATTTCATTCTTTATTCATTTCTCTCATATCTTTCTGTGTGTTTCCTGGTGTTCAGTGAAAATATACTGAAATTATGGCCAGAAGAATGTTTCAGAAAACAGAAATGTAAGCTGCTTGCCCAGAAGCTGTCTGGTAAAAAGATTAGAAAATTTGGATGATCTAAGATCTAACATTTTATACTCTGGTGGAAAATGTATGCTGAAATATAATTTCTCATGAAGTCTGTATACTTGTATGCATACATACCTAAAGGTGAACCCGGGCAACAAACAAATAAACCAGTAAAGATTAAAAGTATAAGGCAAGGAATTTTCACTCTGGGTAACCTGCAGATAAAAAGTGTTTTCCAAGTAAGAAGGCCTCATTTTTCTCACAAGAAGCTTTAACAATGCCTATCATTTATTGCATCCTTGGCACTTAAGATAGGTGAATGGCAGGCATGACAAAAATCAAGTAACCATTATCATTATCATCATTCTCATTCATCAACAGCAAATCAGTGCTTTGTGCATATGTTGAATGAAAAAAATCCACTATTAAGTGTGGATTGATGGATAATTTTACCTACCTCACAGCTTCGCCAGTGAATGACCTCTTAGAAGAGATTAGAACTCATCATAAATTCTGTCATTAGTGTAATCAGCAGAATTCTATTACACTTGCTGCTTATTTGTCAAATGTTCCAACTGAAAGCTGAATGCAAAAGCCTCATGCGAGTTGTCTCCCACAGGTGCGCAAGAAGTCAGCAATTGCTGTCACTTCCTGAATGACAGCCACTGAGCTAGGCAGATCATGTGTGGTCTGTACAGCATTCTGTGTTCTTGCAAGGAGTGTGCAAAACTCCACAGAATTTATGTTTTATTTTTCTGAAAAAAAATTGGAAATCTTCCACTCTGTAGTGGGATAATTGTTTTTATAATGCATACCTAAAAAGGTGTTGGTAATGCTGACAGTTTTAAAATGTTTGTTTTTCTACCTGCTGACTTGCCGAAAGGCTCCAAATACCTTTTTCTGATTATCCCATGATTCACACAGGAGTATAAATTGGAACTGTGAGTTAGTGGAGTTTGCTTGAGACCAGCTATATACTATGTTCTCAGTGGTTATTTCAAAGTCCAACATCAATAAACATTCCACTCTTCTTCCTATTAGTGATAGTTCTTTAATCTTCACTACAGGCTTCAGGACTATAAAAGAAAAAAATTACTGCTGCTGACTTTGAATTTGAATAGAGGACATTAAAAATTCAGGCTACACTGTGTGTGGGCAAATTTTATCCAAGTGGTAATAATAGTACATTAAGAAAGACTTTCCTGCTGTTGTTTTTCCTTTGTTGATCATTGTCTTCTCAGTGTTTTCCATACTGAAAGTCCATTATGCATGTGGAGATCGGCTACTTGAGAGTACTAACAGTAAGAATGACCACCCTGAACAGCATCCTCTTTACCCTGATGAGGCTAAAAGGGAGCAAAATCCAGGGGTCTTGCTCAGGAGATTATGAATTCCACAGGAAATCAATAGATTATAATAATCTTTTATACTTTTAACATTTGTACAAAATAAGTACATTTCATATCTTGACATTTCAGGAAGAGTATTTGTGGTTAAAAGTATGGGAAAAACACCATTAATCAGTACTGCCATGATACACCATTAATCAATATTGCCATAATACACTTTTTATCTATATATTAGGATGTATAAGATAATGATATTTGCTAATAATGACAAATATTAGTCATTGGTTCAAGTGAATCAGTAATTTCATCATATATGTGTGAAATATTTTCAAGTGAACATAACCTGAAGTGTTTAGCATTAATTAACTAAATTTCTATGAGTAGAAAGTCTTGTATATTATTTAGGTAATGATTCAAATACAAATTATATTGAAAATCTATTTTCTTTTAAAGCTGTAAAAAGAAAAAATATTAATGAAATTAATGAAATATTAAATTTGATGAATTTTAGTAATGAAGATTAAATTTATCACAAGAATACAGTGATATTATCCTAGATTATTAATGTTCTTGATACATCTCTCCATTTGTACCTAATACATCATATAAAATTCGGTAGATGTTCAAATATTTAATCTTTGTAAGATGGTATCAATGTACAGAAAGAAAATATTCAAACTTAATTTGGTAAATTACAATAAAATATATCTTAACCATCATTTTCAGTTATTAAAAAGTCATTTAAAGCATGAAATCATAAATAATTACACAACTTTCACATTTTATGTTAAAATATATATATGCATATTTACTATATGATTTTGTGTTTTAGAGTGTTTTCTTTAGAGAGTTGAGTTTTGGTTTATTTGTCTGTTTTTTTTTTGCATAAATAACTTCCATAAAGGTCTATCTATAATTTTATTTTTATCTAAAATAATCAATGACAGCAACATTTTAGTTTTTCACACTTACAAAGTTTTACAAAGTTTTACAAAGTATTTAACTTAGTTCTTCATGAAAATGATAATTACATTTGTAATAATCATTTTCACCTTGTTAAAAATATTTAATCAAAAACAGAATTATGCCATCAATCATAACTGGCATATTGTGATTTGGAAAGTAATGCAGCTCACTGGGAAGAACGTGCGGCTCAATAGGTTGGAGCAGAAGTGCACATGGGGTCCTGAAAAAAAGAATTCATTATTATTTCTCAGTGCATCAGGTGCATCTGCAGGTAGGTAATATAAAAAAGAATTGAGATAAATAGTTACCACAAAAGGCTAATTCAGTCAGTGGTTTTGTTAAATTGGGGTACTACTATAAATATTGGTGGACATGATTCCCTCTGGCCCCTAGAAACAGCATTTATTATGGTGCAATGTGTAAAGTAGGTGTTCAATAAAAGTTTGGTGAGTTATTCAGTGATTTCCTATTGGCTAATGACATAGTATAAACAAACCAGAGACATGCACTTTTTCACATATGTCTATACACATTGTCTATTTTCAAGGTCTTAGAATGGCAAGCTAACAGTCATTAAGAGGCACTAGGCCACAACCTATTTGGACTTTTCCTCTGTCATCAATTTGTTTTGACCACTGTTTTTAAAAACTGAAACAAAGATTGGCTGAAAGTTCATTCTGAGGAGACATACAGTGTGAATCATGCAAGGATTTAAGAAGATAATGGAAAAGTGCCTAATTTTACTAGAATTTCTATGTATAGTAAAAATATTAAAATATAAGAGAAAGAAATTTAAGGTATTTTCAGGATTACAGAGGAGATCAAAAGTAGAATTACAGTTATAAGTATAAAAAATATGAACTTTTTTCTTGCATTATTATTTATTAAATATTATATTTTTCCATATAGACAACTATAGTCCTATTTTTGTCCAGCCTTGCATATGAGTTCAAAAAATATATCTCCTACAAATGCTTATTTGTGAATCTAGTTGGGTTAAAATTATTTTTATCACAATTGTTAAAAGATGATAAGAAGCCAAGAAAAAGGAAGACAAGTAATCCACAAATTAAGGGAACAATTTAAAAGAAAAACAAAAAGAAATTCCTGGAGTAATTATCTTAGAGGGTAACCATTTAAATTGGACCTTGATGTCTGGAACTTCAGAAGAAATGTTGTCACTAAAGAATGGAATTGATTGCAAAATTATACAAAAATTAAAAACTACAATAAAAATAATGTAATAGAATTGCAATTAAAATCTGGACACAAAAGAAAAGTCACAAGAAGACATGTCACCATAGTTTCTTACTACTGTAATATTACTTTTTTCCTTGAGATTTTAAATAGATCTTTTCTAATTTTACCATATTTCTTCATCATATACTCATAAATTAGAAGCATTCTTTGATTATTAAAAATCTGAGAAATTAGCCCTGGCTGGTTCAGGTCAATGGATTGAGCACGGGCTGTGAACCAAAGTGTTGCAGGTTCAATTCCCAGTCAGGGTACATGCCTGGGTTGTAGGCCATGACCCCCAGCAACCGCACATTGATGTTTCTCTCTCTCTCTCTCTCTCTTTCTCCTTCCCCTCTCTAAAAATAAATAAATAAAATCTTTTTAAAAAATCTGAGAAACTTTGCTTGTTACCTCTGTGATACAACATTTTAAATATATTTTTCCCTTGGAATGTCATCACAACAGTCTCTGAGTATGCTAAATACAATGCTGTCAATTTTCTGATGATCCCAGGTTGATGGACAGAAATCCATTTCAGTTCTTGGAGATTTGTGTATATTGGTGGGAACATTTGTTCAAAATAATTTTTTACATGGATTAGATATTATGGTTTAAAACCACATAAGCTAGGGTTCAAAATTCCTCAGCTCTCACAATGCTACTCCAGTTCATGTCATTTATTTAGAGTGAGATTTCCTGCATCCACTTGATTTACGTATCTATTTCTGGAGTTGGTAGCAGAAGTGATGGTTAAGTGACAGAAATTGCTGCATTGTGGATTTTATGGAGCTCTTTGTATAGAGATAGTGGATAAGTGAGGCAGAAGAATATTTCAAATAATGTACAAGTTTTTGTTCCTTTTCTCATTCTGGGACTCCAATTCACCTGACTTTTGTAAACATTTACCTCACTGAATTTCTAGAACACAGGTAGTTCTAAACAATAACAACAACAACAACAAACAAACAACTGCATTATCCAAGTCCCAGAAGGAGAAGATAGAAAGGGCAGAAAGATTAGTTGAAGTAACAGTGGCTGAAAACTTTGAAAATTTCTTTAATCTAATGAAGTATGTTAATCTATAGATCAAGAATGATCTATAGTTCATTAACCAAGAATGTCAATGAACTCCAAGCAGGATAAACCCAGAGACCCACAGTGAGACACATTGCAATCAAGCTGCTGAAACCCAACGCAAATAGTCCTAAAAACAGCAAGAGAAAAGTGACTCATCACATTAATGAGATTATCAATGAATTTATCAGCCAAGTACTCATCACTAGGTGAGTGGATAAAAAAACTATGGCACATTTATACAATAGAATACTAATTGGCTATGAAAAATAAACATTTACCTTTTGCAGCAACATCAAAAAAAGAAACTTTTACCTTTTGCAGCTGGGTCAAAAGGAAGTTCCATTTTTAATTTTTTGAGGAAACTTCATACTATTTTTCACATTGGCTCTACCAATCTTGGTTTCCATCAAGGGTGGACTGTGCTAAGTGAAATAAAATATATGTAATCTAATTAACAAAATAAACTGATGAACAAATGGAAACAGAGGCATAGATAACTGGAACAGACAGACAACTTTCAGAGGGGAGGGTGGATGCAGGGACTGAATGAAAGAAAGTGAAAGTATTAGCCACATAACATATAACATATAACAAATAAGATATTAGCCAAATAACAAATAACATATATATATATATATATATATATATATATATATATATATATATACACACACAGATAAAATGGACATAAACAACAGTGTGGTGATGGCCAGTGGGAAGAAGGGGCAGATGTTGGTTGAAGGTGGGTAAATGGAGAGGAATATGGGGGTATCTGTGATAGTGTCAATAAGAAAAACAAAAGAAAAATAATAGAAAAAATTAAAAGTAAAAATATTCTCCCCAGAAAAAATAAACCTGGAGGCCAGAAGGCAGTGGGTGATATGTTGTGTTGGCCAAAATGTTCACATTTATTCTCTTCTGTCCAATGACTCCAGTAGTGTGTAGTTGTCTTTAACTTCATTTGAAACAATTTTGTAAGATTGTGTTGTGATAGCTGTCAAATCAGTGTGCTTTTAAAACAAGTTTATCAAAATTGATCAATTTTTCATCCATTCACTTACTGATGGGCCACCTAGGTTGCTTCTAGCACTTGGCTATTGTAAATTGTGCTGCTATGAACATTGGGGTGCAAAGGTTCTTTTGGATTGGTGTTTCAGGGTTCTTAGGATATAGCCCCAGCAGTGGAATTGCTGGGTTAAAAGGCAGATCCAATTTCAGTTTTCTGAGGAAGTTCCATACTGTTTTCCACTGTGGTCGTACCAGTCTGCAGTCCCACCAACAGTGCACTAGGGTTCCCTTTTCTCCACAACCTCTTCAACACTTGTTGTTTGTTGCTTTGTTTATGATGGCCATTCCGACTGGTGTGAAGTGGCATCTCATTGTGGTTTTAATTTGCATCTCTCTGATAGCTATCGATATTGAACATCTTTTCATGTGTCTTTGGATTTTCTGTATGTCCTCCTTGGAGAAGTGTCTGTTCAAGTCCTTTGCCCATTTTTTAATTGGGTTGCTTGTCTTCTTAGAGTGGAGTTGTGTAAATTCTTTATATGTTTTGGAGATTAAACCCTTGTCTGAGGTATCATTGGCAAATATGTTTTCCCATACAGTTGGTTCTCTTTCTATTTCAATACTGTTTTCATTAGCCATGCAGAAGCTTTTTATTTTGATAAGATCCCATTCATTTATTCTTTCTCTTATGTTTCTTGCTCTAGGGGACATATCACTAAAAATGTTGCTGCATGAAATATCTGAGATTTTCCTGTCTATGTTCTCCTCTGAGACTTTAATGGTGTCACAGCTTATATTTAAATCTTTTATCCATCTTGAATTTATTTTTGTGTATGGTGTAAGTTGGTGCTCGAGTTTTATTTTTTTGCATGTAGCTGTCTAGTTCTCCCAACACCATTTGTTGAAGAGGCTATTTTTACTTCATTTTATGTTGCTGCCCCTTTTGTTGAATATTAGTTGACCGTAGAGACTTGGGTTTATTTCTGGGCTCTCTGTTCTGTTCCACTGGTCCATGTGCCTCATGGTACATTTACACAATGGAATTCTATTCAGCAGCAAGAAAAAAGGAGCTCCTACCCTTTGTGACAGCATGGATGGAACTGGAAAGCATTATGCTAAGTGAAATAACCAGGTGATGAAAGACAAATACCATATGATCTCACCCTTAACAAGAACTTAAATGACAAAACAAACAAACAAGCAAAATATAACCTAAAACACTGAAATAGAGAACAGTCTGACAGTGACCAGAGGGAAGAGGGGAAGAAATTTCAGGGGAAAGGGGGAAGGGTTTATAGGAACAAATGTAAAGGTCACATGGACAAAAACTAGGGGAGTGGAAATGGGATGGAGGTGGGGAGGGATGGGTGGGTAAGCTGGAATGGGAATAAAGGACAGAAAACTGTACTTGAACAGTGAGTAAAATAATTTTTATTAAAAAATAAACATGTATGAAGCTTATATAGGTATACAAAATAAAAAATGGTGAATTTCTGTGCAGCTATTTTAATATTGAAGATGAAAGAAGGTACACAATGATTTTAGCATATTGTGCTTCATTATTTCAAGAAAGGTAAAAAATGACTGAAATGCAAAAAAAAATAAGATTTGTGCAGCATATGGAGAAGGTGCTGTTACTGATCAAGAGTATCAAAAGTGGTTTGCAAAGTTTCTTGGTACTATTGACATTTTGGCCAATTATTTGTTGTGGGGCTGCCTTATGCACTGGGAAATGATTAGCAGCACCCCTGGCCTCTACCCACTAGGAGCCAATAGTAGCAGATAGCCAGCACGCTAAAAATATCCAAATCAATAGTTATTGGTGAAAATGAAAAATATGTCTTTTATTTTATGGGAAAAAAACATAACAGATGTTTTGCCCAACCCAATATTACAATGGCTGAAAGCAAAAAATAAACAAACAAACAAAAAAGAAAAAGAAATGTAGCTTAGGATTCTAATTAAGCAAAATTATCTTTTAAAATGCAGGAGAAATTAAGACATTTCTAGATAGACAAAAACACAAGGAATTCAACACTACTACACCTACCTTACAAGAAATGCTAAAGAAAGTTCTCCAGGTACAGTAAATCCAAGCATATGAGGACTTGAAGATTTCCACTAAAGGTAAATGCATGAGAAAATAAAAAAGCTAGAATTATTATAATCTTGATTTGTATCTCCATTTTTTATTATTCATAGAATTTTAAAGACATTCATAAAAATAAGTCTTATGAATAATTTTTATACATTTAATAGCCCTTGTCTTCAAACTATTCAGAAATCCTTAGCTATATATTCCTTAGATTTGTAATGTACAATATAAGAAATAGAACCCTCATATATCTCCATGGCTTTCAACTGTAAAAATTAATCTTTAGTCTTTGTGATTTTAGAGGACCAAAATAACCCTGGCTGAAAGGAATTCATGGTCAAAGGCATGGGTAAAGAATAATGTTAGGCTTTGCTCAAGACTTAGCCTGAATATAAAGAGAGAAAACAAGGCTTGAAAAATGAGTCAGCAAGGGGAAAGTATCCCCAGTGACAAGCTGAAAAGTGTCTGGTTCTGAAACCTAGTATGGTGGAGGACAGGGATCATCTGGGGAATGCCTTGACTCTGGAAAAGAACATAAAACCATTGTATTGATCAACTAAAAAAAAATAAAAGCTAAACAGTAACTCTCATCCTCCCCCTTGATTAAATTTTTTAACCCAGATTATGGTTACTAAGTACTGGTTCTACATCAGCAATCCAAAGAAATGACTTCATGAATGATTGCAGACCTTGCACTACCTGTTATATCTGTAAAGGAGAGCTGATCAACTCCATAATGGTGTCAGGTGACCACCATGCCAATGCCCTAATTAAAAATAGTGCTTGACTACTAAATGAAAGCAGATGTCATAGATGTCCCTTCATGATCCTTTCCTTTTCCGGTTCACCACATTTAATTACACTTGCATATGTCTCCATATAGTAGTCATCTGTCAATGCAATACATAATCATTTCCTGAAAACCCATGGTGAGAACTGCTAGTTCTCTAACCAATAAGCTCTTCCTGTTTACTTAGTAACAGAACTCTCATCTTACTCAGGTAGCAATGTAAACAGCTTTAAACAGTGTTCCAGTCCACCTGTTCCATGCCGTATTGATATGGCATGTAAAGTAAGTGTTGTGGGTATGTTAAAAAGCAGCTTGTATTGTGTGGTACTCATGAATAACCTCCTTAGAAAAGTGGAGACCTCTCCCACTTCTTACTTTCCTGCTTAGAATCTGAAAGGATCATGAGACAGATTTGAGAATCGAAGAATGGTCTAAGGACAACAAAACAAAAACAGAAAAGGATATATATTTCTGGTAAACGAACTATTATACCAGGTCTGAAATGCATTTCTCTGGATTCCTTTTATGTACAAAAGAATCAATTAATATACAGGGTCTGGCAAAAGTAACACCTGCTTGAGTGTGGTTGGTAGGGTATTAATATGGATGTAATATAGTTTTAATTTGGACATTTCACCTAAAGTGTCATGTGGTGTTCTTGAGTATAATATTATGTTACAGAATTACATGCTTATGATTTTGTAATAAAATATTTTGTAATAAAAGAGGGCATTATTTGTTCAAGACTTTGTATTTTAAATTCTTATTTTTTCTGATTATTGTTACTAGACATTTATGTCATTCCTATCATATGCGCAGACTTTTTATTAAACAATCCACTTTAATTTCAGAATATTAATTCTTTTGTTTTTATTTTAGAAACTGTTTTTCTCTCTCTAAAATGATCTGATGTAATTAATTTCTCCTTACTATAAATAAATTTTCCAATATTGTTCACCTGGAAAATATTTATTTAATTATTTTGGGCCTGGCTAGAATATCATATAAAGTATAAAGGCTTCCCAGATGTCTCTCCTCCACTCATTGCCACATTACAATGACCTCCTCTGCTTTGCTCTCATAATTTCACCACTTTCTACTCTAAATTGGTTAGCTTTTACACGTGAAAATTGTATGAGAATTTTGAATATGTAAACCATCTTCCCTATTTTGTATGTGAACACATAACACATATCAATGTATGTCATCCACACATGCACAAGATACATTCAATATTAAATTTTGATTATGTTATGTCTAAAATTCATCTAAAGAAGTGTTCAGTGTCACCAATATTTGAAATATATATTATTTACATATGTCTATAATTTTATATATAATATACATTTGATATATATTATATGTATATTTGATGTATGTGTATATGTAATAACATCAACACCACCCCTAAAAAGAACTAAGATTTTGCTGAGAATCCTGAAATAATACTTAATCATTCCTTATTCATTTCCAATCATTTCTAAATTTAAATGAAACATTTTTAAATGTTAATTAGCTACCTAGATAGTTCAGCTGGTTAACCACCTCAATTTTAAAATGACATTTAATCAAGGGAAAATGTGGAAAAAATAAGTGTATTTCTTTCCAGTGTTCTTTTTTTCTTGAATGATAAAGTACTTAAGGAACTTCACAAGTGAATTAATTTATCCATGATTTACCAAGATCTAGTTGATAAACATTTTCACTTGAAACTCTCACAATTTTCACCAATTTCAACCAAAGTTAACACTTACTACACAGACCAGTTCATATTCAATTTTCTTTATTTTGTGTATTAATATTTTAATCTCTCAGTTCATAATATGATGAAATGTCACTTTGTTACATAAATCAATTTCGTCTATCATGTCATTCTAATTATCGTCCATACCCACATTACTGTGTCTATTTCCAGAGTTACTATGCTGGTCCATGGCCTCAATTATTGAATTATTACTGATTTATATATAACCTAGAATTTACAATGACTCTTTACTGCATAGAGATAAAGTTCCTCTGATTTAAAAATGCCTCCCTGTTTCTTCTTAGCAATTTGTCACAGTTGCTAATTCACACCCCTTTTGAGTCCCTAAAACTTCCATATGACTTTGTACCTAAAGTATGTATGTTGCTGTATGCTGCAGTTCATAATCTCATATTCCTTCTTTTAGGTATGTTTTTCATTCTACTGAGGATCTCAGATCTTTGTGCTTTCTTAATGTCTCCCTATTTCCCAGTCATTTTTTTTAATGTTAGGAGTCACCTTCATTATCTGCAGTTTCTCATCTCTTCTAATCAGTTACCTCATTGTACAGATAACAAATGGTGTGTGAGTGGTTTTTTGTCTCTTTAATGGGATTTAATCTGTGGACTTGGTGGGCCTCTCATTTAGAGGCTTTGTTCTCAATGCCTGCTTGTTTGTTGTATTGTGCTGTTTGGTTGTCTGTTTGCAAATTATTAGATGTCTGAACACTTGTTTGGAAAAAAAAACAGAAAAGTCAATTCAATACAAAAAATATATAACAGCAATAAGGATAAAAGAGACTGAATTCATGGACATAATTTAGTGGTGGTAATATTCTCAATGTTCTCAAGGATCTTTCACATTATCTAACAATATATTCACAATACTGTTTGAAAATAGATATCATAGTTTTATATCTAAAGAGGGAAACTTGAAATTGAGAGGTTACTGTTTGCATAAGTCACTTATTCTGCAAATGATGGTGCAGTAATATGCACTCAAATCTATCTTACTGGAAAATTTATTCCAATGCAAAGCTGTGATTTTGTTTTAAAAATAAGAGAAATTTAAAATTTATGTTGAAGAAATTTGTTTGTTTGTTTTTCTTGCTCATTATGGTAGCATAATAACTAGAAATCCTAGAAAGGAGGAGCACAAAATACTCTCTAGTATAACAAATAAATCAAAAGGAAGTATTAGTCTCCTTTACACTGGAATTTTCAGGGAGCTGAACCCTGGCCAATCTTCCTTTTTTACTTTTGGAAGCAACAACAGAGCATAAGTAGCTGGGTGAACATGGCAGCCGCTTATTTGAAGAAAAGAAATTTCTCATTTGTTTCAAAAGTAATAACCAAAAACTCCTATAATTATTCATGGACAATTTAGAAATATGATGAAGATAGGATCACTGCATAATTATTATTAATTTTTTGCAGATAATAGACACAGGTTGATTGCACTTACAAAAACAAGCACACATTAACAATCTAACCTTTATTTAATTAACCCAGTACAAACACAGATTAATCAGTCCCCTCCATCAGTGACAGCCTTGTTTAGAAAAAAAAAATCCCTCACGTCTAAAATCAAACAACAAAAGGGAACATGAAGAGAAATATATAATTATGTTGTTTGTCTAAGTCATTTTTAAATGACATATATGAGACAGTATACATATATATATTTTTAAGATATATAGTATTTATTGTTTGTATTTGTCTGGGAAGTTTGGATTCTTTATCAAAATATTAATGGAGCTTTACATAACAAATCATGGGATTAGTCACTGTAATTGTAGTATAAATCTCAGCCATGCTTGAGGGTACTATGAATCATTTACCCAAAGTGGCCAAAAGCAACATTGGAGATTGCAACTATAAGGTATCCCTATATTAGGATATGGGAAGTATAGTTAATTTGCAGAAATATTTGCTTATACTTTTTTATTCTTCTTTTATACTTCATTTAAGTAGAGTAAAAAAAAACTTAAGTTACTTTACTTAAATTACTCCCTTAAAATCTCCCTCCATTACCTAATCATCAGCTTTTCAAACATACACATGTGTGCAGGCACACACACAAACACACAGACACACACACACACACACACATAGAGGGCTTAAATTTAGAAGTTTCATCTGCCCAGTCATAAATATTCAGCATCAGTGGTAATTCCTTCATGGAGAAAGATATTCTGCATGTATAAAAATAGATGTCAATTCCTTTTGATGGGGCAATGTAATTCAAGTTATAAAAATAAATACAATAGAAGGAGTAAGAAAACATGTGAGAATATGTTAGTGTTGTAAAATTTATGACTCTCAATTTAGTTTTGAGACATTTAATAAAAGTGTTAAATGTTAGAAAAAAAGATGGTTATTTCCCAAATTTTCTTTACAATTATTTAAATATAATTGGTTTACTCAGTGCTAAAATTAAATTAATTTAATTTATACCTCTTATAATTAAATCACATTCAGTTTGGGGTGTCCAGATGTCCAAGCTACTGTAGAACACAAGACTATGTAGTAAACAACAATAATTTAAGGTTGTAAAGACCCTGAAAAATAACATACTAGCATCTTTCATAATGAACATAGCAATATCCTAGAAAGTTAATCTAGCTACTGTCACAGAAGTATTTACTGTCCTAAACTAACACCTGTAATTCCTTTTACTTTGTTGTCTCAGAAACATAATTATGCTGCTCACCAAAGCAATTTGTTATTCTGCCATGACTAAGAGATTTCAGTTTTTCATGTATATTGTCACTATAGTTAAGGAAGTGTTTAGATTTTCAAACCCTTAATTGGAATTGATTATTCCATTTTCTGGCAACCTGTATCTATATCTAAAGGCATAGTCAATCAAGTCCTGTGCATACTCCTTCATTGTGAACTGTGGTGAAGAATACTCAGAACAAGAAAAGAAGAGAAAGCTGAAAAGTCCAATGTATTTTTCAATAATGTGTTATTTTTGTTAAATGATTTTTTATCAGTGCAGCATGTCAAATCATTTCATTTTTAGCTTGTTATGATATATCTTAAACTGTAGTAAATTAAGATATTCATACCTAGTTAGCAACACTACACATTGCCACTGTCACCAAACCCTGTTCATGTCACTAGTTTCATTGTACTAAAAAGTTGTCACTAGTTTCATTGTGACAAAAGTTGATTAAGCTGTATTTATAAATTCAACTCAACTGTATCAATATAATAAAATATCTAATGCATCTTAAATTAGAAAAACTTGGTAGTCTTCTAATTAGAAACAAACACTCACAGTTGATGAATTTCCTGCTAAAATTAGAAAATATTTTCTTCTCCACTCTAAATAACATGCTTTACCTGGAAAAATATATGCATAATTTGATATTATAAAGCTGTCTACTTAATTTTAAACCTCCTCATTGATAATCAGGGATGATTTTACATTGCATGAAAGCTCATATATGTTCTGCATAGCCATCGTGGTTGCAGAGGAATAAGTCTCAGACCAACCTAATCCAAAATGAAACCCCTCACTTAAGGAAAACAAAATTTATGAGCAGCATCACATTGCTCTAGCACTTGTATCAGTCAGAATATAAGTATATTGGTGAAAGTCTTTTAAATAAAGTATGCATATTTATCAGCAAAGAATGCAATAGAATATAATTTTGAGCATTAGACCAGTGTGAAAAAAGTAAACTAATTTTGGATTCATTGACCTAAATGCGACTGTTAAAGTAAATGACTTAAATTTTTAGCATTATGGTTACCATCTAGGAAATTGAGAGTGCTAATTTTTAAATAATTAAAATTTTACTTATAAGTACACTTGAAGTCTACTGTATGCATACATTTTTTGAGGTTGATCTAAATTTAATCACACTTATTTTTCTGTAGCAAATATACAAATCTGATTACTATGGTAATTTTGAAAAACACCAAAATATCATAATAACTATTAGATGAAAAGCATAAGAAATCATCTGTGATATATTGATAACAAGCCTGTGCTACAATATATAATTGCATTCAAAGATGTTTCCTTAATATATCAAAATATTATGAATTCTAGGTTTATTTATAAGGAATTGGGGGTTCAGTTTTACATACAGTATTATTTAATAAAAGAAACTATTTTTTGATGATCAGATTATCAAATTATGACATGGTTACAAATTCTGCTATTTCCTCCTTTGTATAGAAATATAGTGAAAAATCACAAACATCAAAGGGCATTGAGTTAAAATTTATCATGCCTAACTAAACAAGGGACCTAGATCAGATACCATGTGGGACAAAAGTAGGTTTACAGTTGTTGATATGGAAAATAATGCAATAATTGGTAAATAATGATACAAGAATAATGTCTGTATTTTGCATACTCCAAACTGTAGAACTATTTTGCTTCACCTTGTATTGTGACTCTTTATTTCTTTTAATTCTAGAAGACTTTGCTTCTTAGAATATATTAACATTGCCCAAAAAACCATAAAAATTTAGACTCCTCAAATGGATATTATGTAAAGTTATATTTTTGTTGTTATTGTTGTTTTGTTTTTTTAATAAGGAAAAAGTTGTAGGGTTCAAAAGTAAAATGTGAGATTTTGAGAACATGAACTCAATATACACAATCAGAAAGGAATAAAATAATGTATTATGTTTAGAGAAGTGAAATAATTTTAGTATGATGAAGGCGCACCATGTTTGTTTTTAAAGGTATGTATACTGGGCTGGAGTGAAGAATTCAAAAAATATAGTTAGGAAATAGGCCAAAACCAGATAATGACAGGCATTACATGTTATGCAAAAGAGTTTAGACTTTGACTCTAAAGCCTGAGAAGAAGAAAATTGTGAATGATTCTAACTACTCAAGATATTAATATAGTTAGTTTTTTAAATATTTTCACTTTTAACTCTTAAAGGAAAGCAAACATAAAACATAATGAAATCTAATTCATAATCCATTGTTTGGTTTTGTTAGAAAAGAGAATTACAAAATAAATTTAAATGAAGTAATTGAATCTTTTGATATCTGCCTTTGAATAACACATGGTTGATGTCATGGGAGCTAAGTTTAATCTCAAATTCTACCCATATCTCTATATTTATTAATAATTTCATTTAAAATCAAAAGAGAAACATTTATTAATGGTTCCATGAACAATCATATATTTTAAATTATAATGGAAATTTTGTTAATAAGTAACATTGTTTAGTTGATTACTGTCTGCAGAGTACAGTGCATAGTTCTTTGTATTGGTTTTGACTCATGGAATTGTAACACTACTTTAAGAAGTTTTCAGAGATTTAACCTCCCTGCATATAACCTATTATAGTGGCTGAAGTGAAAACAATTAAACTTTCCTAAAAAATAATGCATTTGCAATTCCAAGATGGCTGCAGAGTAGATGGAAGCAGTGCCTACTTGAGCCCAGCCTCAAATTGGATTTATAACTAGATTGCAGATCAACCAATCTGAAGACCCAATTGGAGGCTAGCTGATCTGAACTACTATAACCAAGGATTACAGAACTTACCTAGAGATTGGCAAAATGGATAAAGACATGGAAAGGGATAGCCCCCACACAGATGTGATGGTGGCTGAGAAGCTGGTGGGATATCATGACTGCACAACTCCTTCCCTCTAGGAGCACGGACTCTCAATCCCATGCAGAGCTCCCCAACCCAGAGCAACAGAGATAGGAAGAGGAGCCTGTGTTGCATCTGGCAGTAGGAATTAGTGGGGACTTAGTCCCACAGGGAAACTCAAACCACACTCTCCCAAGAACAACTCTCCTATTGTTACAGAACCTGGGGAGTTCTCTGTCCAGATTCCAACTGCTAGTGAGGTAATTCTGCTGTTTTCATATCCTGCAGAGTGTGTTTCTGACTGCACCCAGAAGTGACTTAAAGGGGCATTCTAGTTTCTGGGAAGACCCAGTGACTAAACTGTGCAATTTGGCTAAGAGGACTGGTCTTCCCAACCTCAAGTGCACAATGATCACCCCTACCACCACCTGTTGAAGCACTCAGCCTGTCCCATCCTCCAGAATTTGATGGCACAGGACAGCCACATAGGAATAGAACTTTAGGGAACATTTGCTGGACAACATTCTGCTGGGTTTGTCAGCACAGGGAAGCCATGCTGGGTGAAAGTTTTGGCACTGCCCTCCTAAGACCAGCCATGTGGAGAAATCAGTGTTTTGCACAGGGCTTACCTTTAGCTCCGACCTGCTTGGTTTGGGGAACTGCACAGAGCTGGGATTTTTAGACTGTTCCTCCTGGGAAGGATCTGTCTGGAAACAAGATGGGTGAGTTCTGGGCTCTATTGCTACATTGTGGGAAGGCAAATACAGACTCCCCTGTGAGGTCTACCGTGCTACACCAAGAAGGAGAAGTGCCTGCCCTCCTTCTACAGGCTTGTGGAAACCACCCTCAATGAGACACAGATTGGATCAACTTTTCCAAGTACTGGATACACCTGCTGAATACAATTCCATTGAAGGAAGGAGAAGCTGCTCAGAGTGGGGGTATCAAAAGTGTGAAACCTTTGGAGGGGTTCTCTCCATATAATCTCCAGTACAGGACCCACTAGCCCTATATAGGCTAACCTGGGCTCATTCTACAGTATCTCCTTGGAATGCTCTGGAGGAAGACCAGGAAACCTCAGAGGGAGGCAGTGTGGCTGACAGGTAGAGGTGGATCTCAGGGAACTTTGGTCATTTTACAGATCTATTCTAAGCTTTAAACAAGAAGAAACTGCCTCTTTTACACAGATTGGCCCCTCCCAGGTATACTAAGTTCAAGTAGGTGCAGACACAAATAGTGAACAGTGTGGTAGCTACATACAGGTGTCTCAAGGTCAATTATACACAATGTCTGACAGTGACCTGTGTCAGAACGCCACCCAGGTGGACCCAGAACCAAAACAAGCAATGGTGGGCTTCAGAACACACAAAAGCTCAATGAGCCCATCCATGTATATGGCACACCCAAAAGGATATTGTAGAAGGCACCAGACCCTGCTGGGAAGAACCTCTTCCCAGGCACAGTGCCCACACAGCATCTCATACACAGTGATTGAGGTTCATTGTATAATCAACCAGACTGAAGGGTTAACTCCACTTACTAAAGGACCAACGAGCATTCGGGCCTCAACTACAACAGAGGGTGCACATCACCCACAAGAAACATTCTTGAGTCATGAAGCTTAGATGAGCAGCTCAACAAAACACTATCATCATAAACCAGCATAGCAAGTTTGGGAGTCATAGCAGATCTACCCAATACACAGAGAAAAAAATGGGAAGATAAAGAAACAGAAAAACAAGAGAAATCACACACACACACACACACACACACACACACACACACACACACAACAATTAAGTGAAATGGATAAAATGAAACCAAAATGCCACATGCAGAGTTTAAAAGACTGGTTATAAGAATGCTCAAGGGCCTTAGGGAAAGAATGGATAATCTCACTAAGAATTTAAATGTTAAAAGAGACATATAGTCCAGGACGCATATAGAGTCCCAAACAAGATAGACACAAAAGGTCCACACCAAGACACATCATAATTAAAATGGCAAAGGTTAAAGATAAATAGGGAATCTTAAAAGCAGCAAGAGAAGAGAACTTAGTTACCTACAGGGAAGTACCTATAAGGCTGTCAGCTGATTTCTGAAAAAAAAAAAAAAACTTTGGAGGCTGGAAGGGATTGGCAAGAAATATTCAAAGGCATGAAAATCAGGGATGCACAGCCAAGATTGCTCTACACAGCAAAGCTATCATTTATAATTAAAGGGCAGATGAAGATCTTCTCAGACAAGAAAAAACTAGAGAAGTTCATCCTCATCAAACCACTATTATATGAAATGTATGTGACTTATCTAAGAAAAAGAAGATCAAATTTATGAACAATAAAATGGCAGTAAACACATACCTACCAACAATTGAATCTAAAAAAATAAATAAATAAACAAGAACAGAGACAGAATTGTGGATATGGAGAGGATTTTGATGGTCGACAGATGTGAGGGGTTTGGGGGGAATGGGTGAAGAAGTGAGGGAATTAAGAAGTACAAATAGGTAGTCACAGAATAGCCTTTAGGATGTAAAGTATGGTATAGTATAGGAAATGGAGTATCCAAAGAACTTACATATGCATGATGCATGGACATGAACAAAAGGGTGGGGATTGCCTGAGGGAGTGGGGGTGCCTGGTGGGGCAGGGCAAAGGGGGAAAATTGGACAACTGTAACAGCATAATGAATAAAATATAATTTAAAAAAAGACATATAAACCAAAAAAAGAACCATCCAGAAATGAAGAATACAATTTCTGAAATGAAGAATACACTAGAAGAAAGCAAAAATAGAGTAGATGAAGCAGAAGATCAAATCAGTGAATTAGAAGACTAGATAGCAGTAAGTACCCAAGCAGAGCATGGGAAGGAAAAGAGAATCAAGAGATATAAGGAAAGTCTAAGGGATCTCTGGTAAAATATCAAGTGTAACAACATCCACCTAGGAGGGGTATCAGAAGCAGAAGAGAGTGAGCCAGAGATAAAGCACCAGAGATAAAGAAATAACATTTTCATTGTTGAAGAAAAAGTCATGCAAGCTTAGGAAGCACTGAGAGGTTTAAATAATATGAATCCATAGAAACCAACATTAAGGCACAACATAATTAAAACAGCAAAGGATAAGGACAAAGAGAGAATCTTAAAGGTAGTAAGACAGAGACAGTTACCTACAAGGGAGTTCCCCAAAGACTGTCAGCTGATTGCTCACCACAAACACTTTAGGCCAGAAGATATTGGCATGAAGTAATCAATGTAATGAAAAACAAGGACATAAAACCAAGACTACTTTACATAGCATGGTTATCATTTAAAACCAAGACTACTTTACATAGCATGGCTATCAGGATGATATAAATAGTTTTCCATACAAAAACAAACAAACAGAAACTAAAGAAATTCATTAACATCCATCCAGTATTGCAAGAAATATTAAAGGAACTGCTTTAAAAAAAGAAGAAATAGAGAGAAAGGAACATAGGAATAAAGAAATAAATGGCAATTAGTAAGTACTTACAATAATAACTTTAAATGTACATGGACTAAAATCTCCAGTCAAAAGACATAAGGTAGCTGAATGAAAAGGAAACAAAACCCATATGTATGCACTCTATAAGAGACCTACCATAGAACAAATTATGCATACAGAATGAAAGTGAAAGTATGGAACAAAATATCTCATGCTAATGCAAACAGTACAAAACAAAAGCTGGGGTAGCAAAACTTGTATCTGACTAAATAAACTTCAAAACAAAGGCCATAACAAGATATAGGTATGCCACTACATAATACTAAAAGGATTGATTCAACAAGAGGATATAACTTTTATAACATATATATACCCCATAAAAGAGCACCTAAATATTTAAAGAAAATCTTGGTGGATTTTAAGAGATAGATAGAGATACAATTATGGTAGGGGATTTGCATATCCCACTGTCATCAATGGATAGATCTCCTAGACAAAAAAAATTAACAAGCACATAGTGACCTTGAATGACACATTAGATCAGATGGCATTAAATTATATTTACAGAGCATTTTATCTCAAAGCAGAAAAATATACATTGTTTAAAGTACACATGGAATGTTCTCAAAGATAGACCACATGTAAGAACAGAAAATAATTTTAAGAAATTAAAAAATTAAAATTGTATAAAGCATCATCTCGGATCACAGTGGCATAAATCTAAAAATCAACTCCAATTAGAAAATACACAGAAAACATTCAAACACTTGGAGGCTGAATAGCATTTTACTAAATAATGCATGGATTATCAATGAAATCAAGGAAGAAATTTTTAAAAAGTTACCTTGAAGAAAATGTACATGAAAACTAAAAAAAACAAAATCTATGGGACACTGTAAAAGCAGTCCTGAGAAGAAAATTCATACCAGTACAGGCCTGCTTCATAAAACAAGAAAAATCTCAAATAAACAAATTACCCCTGAAAGAACTAGAAAACAACAAGAAGTATATCCCAGGAGGAAGTAGAAAGAAGGAAATAATAAGGACCAGAGTGGTAATAATAAATAATAAAGAACAATACAAAAGATCAATGAAATAAAGAGCTGATTCTTTGAACAGAAAAACAAGATTGACATACATTTAATTAGACTTATCAAGAAAATAAGAAAATGGACCCTAATGAATAAAATTAGAAATAAAAAGAATTGACAACTGTTAATACAAGGGATTATAATACTATAATCTGAACAACTACAAACCAACAAATTAAACAATGTGGACAAAATGGATATATTCCTAGAAACATACAATCTTCCAAAAATCAATCAGGAAGAATCAGAAAACATAAATAGATTATTACAAATAATGAAATTGAGGCAATGTTTGAAAAACTCTCAGTAAACAAAAGATCTAAACCAGGTAGCTTTACCTGAAAATTATATTAAATATTCAAAGAGGACCTAAGAGCTATCTTTCCAAAACTATTTCAAAAAATTCAAGAGGAGGAAAAACTTCCAAGCTCTTTTTTTAATGGTCCTAGTGTAATCATAATTCCAAAACCAGATACAGAAACAAAAAAGAAAGAAAATAATTGGCCAATATATTTAATGAATATAGATGCTAAAATTCTCAACAAAATATTAGCAAACCTGATGTAGAAAAATATCATACACCATGATCAATTGGAATTTCTCCCAGGATGAAATATTGGTACAATATTAGGAAATCCACAAATGTTATACATCAATACAAAATAAAAGAGAGAAATAATATGATCATATAAATAGAATAAAAAACATTTGATGAATCCAGTACCAATTTATAATAAAAAAAAAAAACTTTCAGCAAAGTAGGAATAGAGGAATCTTACTCAACATAATAAAGGCCATGTATGAAAAACCCACAGCCAACATCACATTTAGTGGGCAAAAATTCCTTAATATCAGGAACAATACAGGGATATCCTTTTTCACCATTCTTATTCAACATAGTACTGGAAGTCCTAGCCACAGTGATCAGACAAGAAGAAGAAATAAAAGGCATCCAAATTGGAAAGTAGGAAGTAAAACTGTCATTATTCACAGATGATATGATATTTTACATAGAAAACCCTGAAGATTTCACCAGATGACTACTAGACTACTGGATCTAATGAATGAATTTGTCAAAATACCAGGCTATAAAATCAATATTTAGAGATCAGTTGCATTGATATACACTGATGATGAACTATCAGAAAGAGAAACTAAGAAAATAATCTTATTTAATATTACAACAAAAATAAGGTCCTATAAATAAATTTAACCAGGAGGTTAAAAACCTATATTTGGAAAACAATAGGACATTGAAAAAAGAAACTGAGAAAGATACAAATAAGTGGAAGCATATACCATGTTCATGTATTATAAGAATGAACACCATTAAAATGTCCATACTACCCAAAGCAAAATATAGATTTAACACTATTCCCATTAAAATACCAATGTCATATTTCACAGACCTGATACAGACACTCCAAAAATTTTGCCTCATTAATCTTGAGGAAAAACACACAAAGTTGGAGAATCACTCTACTTAATATCAAATTATACTACAACATCAGTGTAATCAAAATAACCTGATACTAATATTAAAACAGGCATACAGATCAATGAATGGAACAGAACAGAAATAAACCCACATCTTTTTGGCCAATTACTACTTAACAAAGTTTGCAAAAGTATTCAGTGGAGTAGGATAGTTTCTTCAATAAATGGTGTAGGGAAAATTGGACAGATACATGCAAAAAAATTGAAACTATACCACCATCTTACAAAATATATAAGAACAAACTCAAAATAGATAAAAACTTAAATATAAGTCATGCAATAATAAAATCCTAGAAGAAAATATAAGCAGTAAAATCTCAGACATCTTGTATAGCAATATTTTTTGTGGATATATCTCTTCAGACCAGGGAAGCAAAGGTAAAAAATAAACAAATGGGACTATATGAAAGTAAAAAGCCTTTGCACAGCAAGAGAATAACCATCAATGAAATGAACAGGGAACCCAATATATGAGAGAACATATTTGCCAAAGATATATCTGATAAGGGGTCAATCTCCAAAATATACAAAGAAATTATGGCCTGGCTGGTGTGGCTCACTGGTTGAGTGCTGGCTTGTGAATCAAAGCATCACCAGTTGGATTCCCAGTCTATGGTATGTGCCTGGGTTGCAGACCAGGTCCCAAGTAGGGGGCACATGAGAGGAAACCACACATTGATGTTTCCCTCCCTCTCTTTCTTCCTCCCTTCCCCTCTCTAAAAAATAAATTAAACTCTTTAAAAAAAAGAAATTTTGCAACTCAACACCAGAAAGACAAATAATCCAATTAAAAAATGGGCAAAGGACATGAATAGACACTTCTCCAAAGAGGACATGCAGATGGCTCATAGACATAAGAAAAGATGCTCAACAACACTAATCATCAGAGAAATGCAAATTAAAACCACAATGAGATACCATCTCACACCTGTCAGAATGGTTATCATCAATAAATCAACAAACAACATGTGCTGGTGAGGATGTGAAGAAAGGGGACCATAGGCCACTGTTGGTTGGGAATTAGACTGGTCCAGCCACTGTGAAAAACAGTATGGTGTTTGCTCAAAAAATAAAAAATGGAACAGCCTTTTGACGCAGGAATTCCAATTCTGGGAATATATTCTAGGATTTCTGAAACACCAATTCAAAAGAATGTATGCATTCTTTTGTCCATAGTAGCATTATTTGTAATAGTCAAGAACCGGAAGCCCTGGCTGGCGTAGCTCAGTGGATTGAGCACGGGCTGTGAACCAAAGTGTCGCAGGTTCTATTCCCAGTCAGGGTACATGCCTGGGTTGCAGGCCATGACCCCCAGCAACCGCACATTGACGTTTCTCTCTCTCTTTCTCCCTCCCTTCCCTCTCTAAAAATAAATAAATAAAATCTTTAAAAAATAGTTAAGCTTAAAAAAAATTAAAAAAAAAGAACTGGAAACAGCCCAAGTGCCTGTCAGTAGATGAGTGGATATAAAAGCTGTGGTATATTTACACCGTAGAATACTACATAGCTATAAACAAGAAGGATCTCTTACTTTTTGCAATAGCACCAATGGACCTGAAGATTATTATGCTGAGAGAAATAAGTCAGAGGGTGAAAGACCAATAATATATGGTCTCACTTATATGTAGAATTTAATGAACAAAATAGGAACAGAAATATAGATACATGGTGCAGATTGAGCTGTCAGAAGGTATGGGAGGGACTGGATGAACGAAAGTGAAAGGATTACCCAAAGAATATATTTGCATAACCCATAGACACAGACAACAATGTGTGGATGACTAGAGGAAAGGGTAGAGAGAGTGAGGAGGGGAGAGTTGGTAAAGGAGGGAAATGGGGACATCTTTAATAGAGCAAATTAATATAAATATAGCATAAGTAATAAATGCAAACAAAATGCATTTGCATGTCATTGACTATTTTGTGGAACATAATTATTTCATTCATATATTAGGTGCCTTTTTCACTACCTTTCAGTAGCTGGTTCATTTTATTTCTACAATGTATTATGCTAGAAAACCCAGCCAACTAGAGGAGCCACATGAGAGCATGTATTTCCCTACAATTTGGGTGAAACAAAGTGAGGGAAGAAAAATAGGATGAAATTGCTCATCGTCCAGAGAGAATAATAAATTTTGTACTCTTTTATATTCAATCAGGATGTTGCTAATACTGGAGCTTTCTGTCATTTTACTTTAATTCTTAATTTAGATATTGTAGTAGTATAATAATTTAATATTGAATAGTGTTTTATATTACTGCTTAAACATTTTTTCTATAGTACCCAATTCTTCAAAAGCAAATGCTTATTGATAGTAGAATAAGGTGAAAATATGGTCTATGGATACCTTATCTTTGAGCCCTGTAAGAGCAGAAAAGTTGAATGTTTTTAAGTTTATTTTATTGATTATGTTATTACAATTGTCCCATTTTTGTCTTCCCCTTTACCATCATCCGCCCTGTACACTTCCTCTCTCCACCATCCCTGCCCCTTACTCCATGTCCATATAAGGTTGAACATATAAGTTCTTTGGCTTCCAGGAGAAGGAAGATGGTGGCATGGTAGGAGGGAGCGGATTTCCCTTCCCCCATGCATGGGAGAGAAACTGGCCAATCTGCGGAGGAACAGACCAAGGGGTCAACAATACCGCAACATTTATGAAAACAAGACATCAAAAAATTTAGCGGACATTGAAAAACCAGATAGAAAGGAGACTGCTTTAGGATAATAAGGGCCCAGGGATAAAGACAGGGACCAGGGAGGTTGCAGCCCCCAAGCCCTGTGCCCCCGGGTCTGCCTCAGGGCACCTGGGAGAGTGGAGTCAACCACACTATCCTAAGCCAAACAAGGATTGAGCACCACTGGGGGAGGCCTTGTTGCTTGAAGGCAGAGAGAGGGGAGTGAGGACTGAGAGACAACCACACAGGGGCTGCAGGCACCCACGCATAGCCCTGGGAAGAGTGAGTGCCCCAGCCTGCATGACCAAGGGTGACCTTGCCATGCGCACGCACCCCCAACCCAGTGAGAGTGTGGTTTTGTGGAAAACCCAGACCCCACAACCCTCAACAAGGAAAGGGCACGGGCGTTCATGGGATTCTGGAGCCCGCGGTGGTGAACTTTGAGAAGCGCGCCCCCCTTGGGATTCCCCAATCTCACACAGTGAACCCGGAAAAGATGCAGGCGCTTCTCGGGTTCCTGGAGCCCAGGGCAGGGAACTGGTGGAAGTGTGAGCCTCTTCTGGATCCCTGGAGCTTACACTGTGAACCCAGAAAAGATGAGGGCACGCTGTGGGACCCTGGAACCTGGGAGCACACAGTGGTGAGCTCGAGAGAACATGCTTGGGAGCACCCAGACCACACCCAAGGTCCTAAGAGAAGGCATCGTATCAGCTCTGGGGAGAGCACGCTGATGACCCTGGGGACAGTACTGGAGAGACTGACTGAATTCTGACCAGGAAGAGTGAAAAGCATTCAATTGCCCCTCAGCCTGCTGAAGCCAGCAAGACCAGAAAAACTGGTTTGGCCAGTTAGAAATCAACAAGAGGGTTGTTTTGTTTTGGTTTGGTTTGGTTTGGTTTGGTTTTTGTTTGTTGTTGTTGTTGTTTGATTGATTTTATCTTTTTTAAGTAATTTCTTATTTTTTAATTCTTATTATTTTCATATCTCTCAATTCCTTATGTTTCTCTTCTTTTCATCCTAGGCTTATTCCTTCCTTTCTAAATTTATCTCTCCTGCATTCTATCTTCTGCTTTTTTTCCTTTTTTTTTTTTTGAAACTACAAGTTACTGCAAATTTGTATGATCTTTTTCTCATTACTCTTACATTTTTTATTTTAATAGTACTTTGGTATTTCTTATTTTTCTGTATAGACTTCTTTGCTTGGCTGGTTATACTGTATCATTTGATAGGTTTCCCCTGTTAGCTCATCCATACTATATTGCTAATTTGCTGTCCTTCATCTGTGTTCCATTAGTACACTACTCAAGGTTCTACACTCCCTATTCTTGTTCTCTAGATCTCATAGATTCTGCCATATGATTGTTGCTCTAATATTACTGTAAATAAGACCTATTTCATACAATTGTAAATACTACGCAAATCCCCTCCCAGACCTCAGCCCACTTTGCAATTTCCTGAACTCTATTATTGTAGTGGTTAACTCTATTCTTTTACACACTACTCCTATTTACTATTCTTTACTCCCACCTTACCTCAGAATCTGACCTCACACAGCCTCACTGCTTTCTAGATGCAACTCACAATCCTTTCCTCCCCAATAAGAGTCTTATCTTCTTTCCATTCTTTCTAAAATGTGGCTAGTGGGGTGGAAGATCACGGCTAACACTACACATAGCCAAAGGAACTCCTATCTCTTCTCTACTGGCTGCTACTATAAATATCATAGAATACTCTCTTTGTGTCTTAAAAAATTTTGCCTTACTCCTCCAACTGATCACAAAAAAAAAGAGTAGGGGGAAGCTGTGAACACCAGGAAACCCAAAGTAGACTGCACCACTGAATATCACAGGTATTCTATGACAGAAGTTCACACCATAAACCCAGGGAACCAGAACAAATCAATTTAAGAAACAGAGGCTAACAAGAACAGTCTCACAAAGAAACAATCCCCAATTGAAGGGAAAGAAACAATCCCTAATTGAAGGGAAAGGATGAAGCCTCAGAAAGAATGCTAAATGAAATAGAGGCAACTTAACTATCAGATATTGAGTTCAAAGAAATTATTATCAGGAACCTAAATGAGCTCACAATGAGCTACCAGAAACTCTAGGAAAGCTACAGCAAACTCACTGCAAACTATATAAGCATGAAAAAGGAAATAGAAACTATCAACAAGGGCCAAGAGGAAATGATGAATACATTTTCTGAACTGAAGAACACAGCAGAAAGAATGAAAAGCAGGATCAATGAAGCAGAAGATCGGATCAGCGAGTCGGAGGACAAAATAGAAAAGAACACTCAGAAAGAGCAAGAAAAAGAAAAGAGGCTCAGAAAGAATGAAGAGGGATTAAGAGAAATGCAAGACAATATGAAATGTAATAGTATCTGTATAATAGGGAATCCAGGAGAAGAAGAAGAGCAAGGGATAGAAAACCTATTTGAAAAAGTAATGATGGAAAACTTTCCTAATTTGATGAGAGAAAAAGTCACACAAATCCAGGAAACACAAAGAGTCCCAATCAAGAGGAACCCAAAGAGGCCCACCTCAAGATGCATCATAATTAAAATGGCAAAACTTCAAGACGAAGAGAGAATCTTAAAGGCAGCAAGGGAGCAACAGGAAGTAACATTCAAGGGAGCCCCAACAAGGCTAGCAGCTGACTTCTCAATGGAAACACTCCAAGTCAGAAGAGAATGGCAAGAAATATTCCAAGTAATGAGAACCAGAGGTCTGCAACCAAGGCTCCTTTACCCAGCAAGGCTCTCAATCAAGATAGAAGGCCAGATAAGAAGCTTTCCAGACAAAAGAAGTCTAAAAGAATACATCTCCACCAAACCAGCTCTGCAAGAGATGCTAAAGGGAATGCTTTAAGGAAAGGAGAGAGAGAGAGACAGAGACAGAGAGAGAGAGAGAGAGAGAGGGAGAGAGAGAGAGAGGAACATGGGTATGTAAATGGCAATGAATAAGTACCTATCAATAATAACCTTCAACATAAATGGATTAAATGCTCCAATCAAAAGACATAGAATAGCTGAATCGATAAGAAAACATGACCCACACATATGCTGCCTACAAGAGACCCACCTCAGGATAAAAGACCTGCACAGACTGAAAGTGAAGGGCTGGGAACAAATTTTCCAAGCAAATGGACAGGAAGAAAAAGCCGGGGTAGCAATACTCATATCAGACAAAATAGACTTCCAAAAAAGGTCCATAAAGAGAGACCCAGAAGGTCACTTCATAATACTCAAGGGAAGAAACCACCAAGAAGGTATAAACATTGTAAATCTGCATGCACCCAACATAGGAGCACCCAAATACATAAAGAAAATCTTAGAGGACTTCAAGAAAGATATGGACAGCAACACAATTATAGTGGGAAATTTTAACACCCCACTGTCAGAAATGAACAGATCTTTCAAACAAAATATCAACAAAAATATTGAAGCATTGAACACAGCCCTAGATGAAATGGACTTAACAGATATACAGAGAGCCCTCCATCCCAAAGAAGCTAACTACACATTCTTTTCAAATGTATGTGGAACATTTTCAAAGATAGACCACATGATAGGACATAAAACAAGCCTCAACAATTTCAAGAAAATTGAAATCATATCAAGCATTTTCTCAGATCACAAGGCACTGAAACTAGAAACCACCCAAAGGGAAAAAACCCAAAACACTCAAAATCATGGGGATTGAATAGCATGCTATTAGACAGTGCTTAAGGGTCGAGAATGACATTAGGGGAGAAATCAAAAGGTTTCTGGAAACAAATGAAAGTAACCTCACAGCAATACAAAACTTATGGGACACAGCTAAGGCAGTCCTGAGAGGGAAGTTCATAACAACACGGGCATACCTAAAAAAGACAGAAACATTTCAAACAAACAACCTAACCCTACATCTACAAGAACTTGAGGAAAAACATCAAAGACAGCCCAAAGCAAGTAGAAGGAAGGAAATAACCAAGTTCAGAGCAGAATTAAATGGCATAGAGACTAAACACACAATTCTAAGTATCAATGGATCGAGGACCTGATTCTTTGGGGGAAAAAAATCCACAAGCCTTTAAGCAGACTCATCAAGAAAAAAAGAGAGAAAACCCAAATAAACACAATTAGAAATGATAGAGGAGAGATCACAACTGATACCACAGAAACACAAAGGATTGTAAGAAATTACTACAAAGAACTGTATGACAAGAAATTTGAAAACCTAAGTGAAATGGACAAATATCTAGAAAAATATAATCTTCCAAAACTCAATGAAAAAGAAGCAGAAAGCCTGAAGAGAGTCAATAACAGTAAAATAAATTGAAGCAGTAATCATAAAACTCCCTGCACAAAAAAGCCCTGGACCAGATGGTTTCACAGGAGAATTCTACAAAGCATTTAAGGAAGAGCTAACTCCTATCCTTCACAGACTATTCCAAAAATTCCAAAAAGATGGAAGACTCCCAAACTGTTTTTATGAGGCCAACATCATCCTAATCCCAAAACCAGATAAAAACACAACAAAAAAAGAAAACTTCGGGCCAATATTGCTGATGAACATAGACACTAAAATCCTCAACAAAATAATGGCAAACTGCATCCAACAATATATTAAAAAGATCATACACCATGACCTAGTGGGATTCATTCCAGGGATGCAAGGATGGTACAGTATTCTCAAATGAGTAAATGTAATACATCACATAAACAAAAGCAAAGACAAAAATCACATGATCATATCAATAGATGCAGAAAAAGCATTTGATAAGGCGCAGAACCTATTTATGATACAAAAAAACACTCATCACAGTGGGAATAAAGGGGGAATTCCTCAAAATAATAAAGGCCATATATGAGAGACCTACAGCCAACATCATACTCAATGGGCACAAACTAAAATCTTTTCCACTAAGATCAGGAGCAAGACAAGGTTGTCCACTTTCCCCACTTCTATTCAATATAGTATTGGAAGTTTTAGCCATAAAGAAAAGACAAGAAAAGGAAATAACAGGCATCCAAATTGGAAAAGAGGAAACAAAACTATCATTGTTTACAGATGACATGATAGTGTACATAGAAAATACTATAGAGTCCACCAAAAAACTGCTTGACCTAATAAAAGAATTTGGCAAAACAGTGGGATACAAACTCAATATCCAGAAATATTTTTGTATACCAACAATGAAACAGCAGAAGCAGAAATCAAGAAAAAATTCCCATTTGATATAACAAAAAGAAAAATAAAATACCTAGGAATAAACCTAACCAAGGTAGGTACAAGGGAGGTAAAAGACCTGTATGCAGAAAACTACACAACACTGAAGAAAGAAACCAAAGAAGACACAAACAAATGGAAACATATACCATGTTCAAGGATTGGAGGAATGAACATCATCAAAATGTCCATACTACCCAAAGCTATTTACACATTCAATGCAATACCTATTAAAGTACCAATGGCATATTTCACAGACAAACAACGAACACTTCAAATATTTACATGGAACCATAAACAACCCCTAATAGCTGCTGCAATTTTGAGAAAGAAGAGCAATGTAGGAGGGATCACAATACCTGATACTAAACTATATTACATGGCCATTGTAATGAAAATAGCCTGATACTAGCATAAAAACAGGCACATGGACCAATGGAATAGAACAGAGAGCCCAGAAATAAACCCAAGCCTCTACGGTCAATTAATATTTGACAAAGGGGGTAGCAACATAAAATGGAGTAAAAATAGCCTCTTCAACAAATGGTATTGGGAGAACGGAAGAGCTACATGCGAAAAAAAAGAAACTCGAGCACCAACTTACACCTTACACAAAAATAAATTCAAGATGGATAAAAGACTTAAATATAAACTGTGACACCATTAAAGTCCTAGAGGAGAACGTAGGTAGGAGAATCTCAGATATTTCATGCAAAAACATTTTTACTGATGTGCCTCCTAGAGTGAGGGACATAAAGGAAAGAATAAACAAATGGAATCTCATCAAAATAAAAAGCTTCTGCATGGCTAAATAGAACAGTATTAAAATAAAAAGAGAACCAACTGTATGGGAAATCATATTTGCCAATGATATTTCAGGCAAGGGTTTAATCTCCAAAATATATCAAGAACTTACATGACTCCACTCTAAGAAGACAAGCAACCCACTTAAAAAATGGGCAAAGGACTTGAACAGACACTTCTCCAAGGAGGACATACAGAAAATCCAAAGACACATGAAAAGATGTTCAATATCGATAGCTATCAGAGAGATGCAAATTAAAACCACAATGAGATGCCACTTCACACCAGTCAGAATGGCCATCATAAACAAAGCAACAAACAACAAGTGTTGAAGAGGTTGTGGAGAAAAGGGGAAACCCTAGTGCACTGTTGGTGGGACTGCAGACTGGTACGACCACAGTGGAAAACAGTATGGAACTTCCTCAGAAAACTGAAATCGGATCTGCCTTCTAACCCAGCAATTCCACTGCTGGGGCTATATCCTAAGAACCCTGAAACACCCATCCAAAAGAACCTTTGCACCCCAATGTTCATAGCAGCACAATTTACAATAGCCAAGTGTTGGAAGCAACCTAGATACCCATCAGTAAATGAATGAATCAAAAAACTATGGTACATTTACACAATGGAATTCTATGCAGTAGAGAGAAAGAAGGAGCTCCTACCCTTTTGTGACACCATGGTTGGAACTGGAAAGCATTATACTAAGCGAAATAAGCTAGGCAGTGAAAGACAAAAACCATATGATCTCACCTTTAACAGGATCCTAAACAGCAAAATAAAGAAAATAGCAAAATATAGTAAAAGACACTGAAATGGGGGACAGGCTGACGGTTACCAGAGGGGAGAGAAGAGGGAATTTCAAGGGAGAATGGAAAGGGTTTACAGGAACAAATATAAAGGACACATGGACAAAAAATGAGGGTGGGGGGTAATGGGAGGGAGGTGGGGAGGGATGGGTGGGTGGCTGGAATGGGAGTAAAAGGCAGAAAACTGTACTTGAACAATGTTTAAAATTAAAAAAAAAGGACAACTAATAAACAATTACATTTTCTAAAAAAAAATTATTTGGCTTCTCCATTTCCTATACTATTCTTAACCTTCTATTATCTATTTTATGCTTACCAATTGTGCTTCTTATTCCCTGTACTTTTTTCTCCATTCTCTTCCCTCCCCCTCCCTACTGATAACACTCCATGTGACCTCCATTTCTGTGAGTCTGTTCCTTTTCTAGCCATTTGCTTAATTTTTCTGTTTTTATTTTTGGTGGTAAATTGTTGATAGTTATGAGTTTACTGTCATTTTACTGTTCATAGCTTTTATATTATTTTTCTTAGATAAGTCCCTTTAACACATTTCATATAATAAGGGCTTGATAATAATGAACTCCTTTAGCTTTACCTTGTTTCAGAAGAACTTTATCTGCCCTTCCATTCTAAATGATAGCTTTGCCAGAGTAATTCAGGTTGTATAGGTCCTTGCTTTTCATGACTGAATACTTCTTTCTAGCCCCTTCTTGCCTGCATGATTTCTTTTGAGAAATCAAGTGATAAATCCTATGGGAACTCCTTTGTAAGTAACTCTCTTCTTTTCTTTTGCTGCTTTAAGGAATCTCTCCTTATCTGTAATCTTGGGTAATGTAGTTATGATGTGCCTTGATGCATTTCTCCTTGAATCCAACTTGTGTGGGACTCTCTGAACTTCCTGAACTTGCATATCTAATGCTATCACCAGACTGGAAAAGGTTTCCTTCATTATTTGTTCAAATAAGTTTTCAATTTCTTCCTCTTCCTCCTCTGCCACCCCTGTTATTTGGATATTGGGACATTTAAAGTTGTCCCAGAGGTTCCTAATCCTCTCCTCAGTTTTTTAATTCTTTTATTTTCATTCTGTTCCAGTTGAATGTTTATGTTTTCTTTCTGTTGTAATTTTTTTTATTTGAGTTTCAGTTTCCTTTTCTCCATTTTTGGTTCCCTGTTTATGTTTCTCTATCACTTTGTATAGCCATCACTTCTTCCTTTATTTTGCATCCACACTCAATCATTTTTGTGAGCAGCATGATTACCAGTGTTTTGAACTTTGTATCTGATAAATCGGCTATCTCCTCATCACTTAGTTCTTTTTCTGCAGTATTGATCTGTTCTTTCAATTTGTCCATATTTCTTTGTCTCAGAACACCTGTTAAACTGTAAGGGGAAGAGCCTTAAGTATTTTCCAGGGTGGGGTGACACAAGCTGCATAGTGTTGCTGTATATGTGGCAGGAGTCAGAGAGAGAACAATCCTGCTTGCCTGCTTGGCTCTTTACTGCTTTCAGTCACTTCTCTCACTTCCTACAAGTGGATTGTGACCTTTCAGGGTCCGATTCCCAAGTGAGTGGTCTGGTATGCTTCTAGGATCATGCTGCCCTGGCTTCCTGTCTCTGCCCCTCTTACCAGTCTTGATGTATATTTCTTTAACTCCTTGGTAGTTGCAATTCCACAAAATTTGATTTTATAGCAGTTACGGTTTTTTTTTTTTAATTTGTTGTTATTCTTCTTTTGGTTGTGTGAGGAAGTGAAGCATATCTACCTTTTCCTCCATCTTGGCTAGAATCTGGAAAATTTTAATTTAAAGCCCTCTAAATGTTTTTTCTATGATGACCAATAACCTTCATTTTTCTAAATTTTGTACATTCTACACTCTCTTCTTTTACAGTTTTATGTTCATTGCTTTTTTCTACTCAACCCATGCTTCTCTCAGTTCCAGACCTGACTATCCAAATTCCAACATTGGATCTCATCTTTGAAATCTGTAAGGTATTTTCTAAGGGAGGACTTAATTTTACACTCCTGATATTTCTTTATATATGTGTAGATACCCAATAGTGGAAAAACTATCCTGACCTCATTCTACATTTTGTATCACAACAAAATTAATTACCTGATTGGAAAACTGAATAGTAGTATGTATAGACAAGACCCAGCATTCTTCCCATTGGAACTAAGGAATCATCAAGGAGCATAATTTCCTCCTTGCCCATGCCCAATACTTCACTGTGTTCTCTTTTCATTGTCACACAATAATACAGAGGATAAATTTTAAATACATATAAAGTAATAGAATAGAAAATGTTTTTAAGGCTATAATTTGCTTTAAAATCCAAGCAATTGTAGAGAGCAAGATAACAAGTGTTGCATAAAGAGTAAACACATTTTTTAAATCCTGCAAACCTTAGTAATCAATATGATTTAGCTGACATTATGAAATGACACATTCAGCCTTCAAAAGGTTAATGCTTTACTCTGTCAAATAGGCATAAATTGATTAAATGAGGATAAACTAGGATAAATTAAAATTTCACCCTTAGCCATGATATTCAATCTTATCAATCTGACCTATTCATCTCCCATTTCTTCAAACTACACTCTCAAAAATAGAGAACACATATTTCAAGTTAGCTCTAACAATAATGGTTAGAGTTCTATTCAAAAGACTTTAAAACAATAAGGATACAAGTGTTTCCAGAACATAACATTCCCCACAGGAGATCTAATTAGTTGCTAGAGGTCATTCTGAGCATTTTACTGAATATATCTGTCCTCCTAGAAGTCCAATATCCTTCCATTTTCTTTGTCAGCTATATTCTTAAGCATAAAAAAAATTCTATCAGCAACTTGAAAACTTAAGTCTTTAAATAGAAAATTCAGAGAATTGTATGAAACAAGTAGAAATAATGAAAAATATCTCTAATCAATGAGGTTTTAAACAGATTATGGTAAACTGTCAGAAATATAGGACTGATTACACTCAGAGAGTTATGAAAAATATATAAGATATTCAAAGTAGAAACTCTATAAAAGCACCAAAGCATGGGAAGAGTGGCTGCATTGTAATGTTTTATATTTAAAAACAAAACAAAACAAAAAACTAATGCAATGAGATGGTTTACATGTCATTTTGTTGATGACTAGAGCTCTAGCATCACATTTTAATTTCACTGAGTCTACTTGTGATCCAATTTTATATTCTGTTAGTAATACAAAACAGAAAGATATTGTGCCAAATTCTGGTACAGCATGTAAAGTCTAATTCCTGATACATATCACCCTGCCAACAGAACACTCCATCCAAATCAATAAGTAAATAACTTCAGGAAAATATAGTTGGAAATGAATTGAAACAGAGTTAGAGTGTAGAGGACAAAAATAAATCATTTAACAATGCTGCAAGATTTCTCATTATTTCAACCATGGAAAGCATCTGCATATAACTTATTTAAAATTGTAGCATTTGTGAATTAAAGATCTTTCACACATGTGAAATACTGGTAACAAAGGCACACACTTTATTTCATTCTCCTGAATAGTATTTTTTTTAATTTTTGAAAAATAAATCAGAAGCAGCTGGATTAAAAACAACATTCAACAATCAATATTACATGTGAACGAACTGACTTCAGTTATTCATATATTTTGGATGTTAACCCCTGGTTGATTCTGTTATTTGCAAAAATCTTCTCCTATTTGGTTGTTTCTTTTTTGTTTGTTTGTTTCATTGACACTTTCTTTTGCTGTGCAGAAGCTTTTCTGATTTTATATTGTTCCATTCATTTAACAATCCAATTTAAAAATGGGCAGAGGGCCTGAACAGACACTTTTCCCAAGAAGACAAACAAATGGCCAACAGATATATGAAAGGATGCTCAACTTCATTAGTTATCAGGGATATGCAAATCACAACTATAATGAGATACCACCTCACATTTTATTATGGCTATTATTAACAAGACAAGTAATAACAAGTGTTAGAGAGATTGTGGAGAAAAAAGAATCTTCATTCATTGTTGGTGAGAATGTAAAGTGGTATAGCCACCAGTGGAAAGCCATATGGAGGTTCCTCAAAAAATTAAGACTAGAGTTACCATATGACCCAGCAACCCCTCTTCTGGGAATCTACCTGAAAATTTTGACATTTAGTCACAACGATATATTCACCCCTGGGTTCATTGCACCATTGTCATGGTGGCCAAGACATGAAAATGACTGAAGTGTCCTATAGACATGATGGGGCAAAGAAGATATAGTATATATATGCAGTGGAACAGTACTCAACCATAAGAAAAGATGAAGTACTGACATTTGTGGCAATGTGGATAGACCTGGAGAATATTTTGTTAAGCAGAATCAGTCAGTTATAAAAAGCTATGATTTCCCTCATATGTGGAGCCTAAACCTGAAACTCATAGACACAGATATTGGCATAGTGTTTACCATAAGGCAAGGGTCATTGTGGTAGTAAAAGGTAAGTGGGGTCAAATGTATGTTGACAGAATATGACTTGACTTTCAGTGGTGGGCACACAATGTGATGTACAGACCACATATCATAGATCATGTACATTTGAAAGTTGTATAATCTTATTAACCAAAGTCACCCCTATAAATTTAATTTTTTAAATATGTGCATGTATATATACATAAATATATACACACACATACACATTTATGTATATATATTTATGTGCAAATATATTGCAAATAATTGTATGGAGGTTTATATAAAATATACATATACATATATACATACATATATGCACACATGTGTACTTACACTTAAGGTAGAGAATTAAATATACATAGGTGGGCAAAAGTAGATTTACAGTTGTTAGTATGCAAAACACAGATTTTATTAGTGTATTATTATTTATTTATTAATTATTATATTATTTTATTATGCATTTTTATTATTAACATACTTTACTGACCTCTACATTTTGAATAATGTTAAAATTTGGGGGTACAATAATTAAGGAAAACTAACTTAAAAATAATGTATTAATTGAAGACTCTGTCTTTGTAGTGAAGAATGACTTTAAATACTTTTAGAAATTTACTATTTTTAAGTCCTGTGCTTTCCCTCAGCAGCCATACTCAGCCAAAAAAAAAAAATCAACATAGTAACAACTGTAAATACATTAAGTATACAGGTTAAGCAAGTACTTGTGTTTCTATGATTTGGTCACATTCTCCTAGCTTAATCCCCAAATTAAAAGTATTGCCTCCTTAATCTCTCTCTTAAAATGTTAGTATATTCCTAAAATGAAATAGGTATTGCACTATAGTAGTAGTTTGACCTTCTAATCATTTCTCATTAACATCAATTATTTCAGGTTTTGTGTCATGGATATCACAGAAAAAATAGTTATAAAAGGAGAATAGAGCATCAACATTTTTTAAAAAGTTGTGTCTCATGAGTTTTTAGAATAAGGTGGAAATTGCTGTGATAATGGAATGCACACCTGGCTGGTGTGGCTCAGTGGATTGAGTGTTAGCCTGAGAATGAAGTAGGACTGAGAATGAAAGGGTCACCTGTTCAATTCCCAGAGCATATACTTGGATTGAGGGCCAGATCCCCTACAGTGGGTGCACAAGAGGAACCACACTTTGATGTTTCTCTCCTTCTCTTTCTCCCTCCTTTCCCCCTCTAAAAATAGAATGAATAAAATATTAAAAATAAAAAAAAATAGCATGCATGGAACTGGAACCCAGATAATAAGGAGATTCTAAAAAAGATGGGAATAATGGCCAGTATCTACTCAGACAAAACAATTAAAAGTAAAATAACAGCAATTCTGTTTTTATTACTTGTGCTCAAGGGCCCTATATGTGAAAGGCTATCCATATCTATTAATTAATCCAAGTCCTATTCTCTATAGTGAAAAGAATGTTTACAGTAAGTCCATAAAATGTGACATTATGTGAAGTGCAGACTTCAGAGAATAATATTGATTTCTGCCCATACTGTGTTAGATAGTCTCATATCTGTGAATTTCAGCCTGCTTTCCTCTAAAATGAGGACAATATTTACTAGCTTTTAAAGTTTAAATATAAAATAAAAACACCTAGGTTTTATTTATAAAAAAAATACCTAAGCATTCAACAAATAACAACCCAGTACTATTATCCTTCAGGTTGATGAATTGCTTTGTGAATAATCTACATAAGATTTTTTTAAATTGTAGCTCTCAGTTATAATACAGTTGTTATTTAGTCTTTCACATATTTATTACCAAGTTAATTATTTCTAAGGTTTAATTTTTGTTTCCTATGATATTATTTTATGTCTACCAAATGTTAAAACTGTCAGAATTTATTCCAATTTTATATTCAGATATCAAATCATAAACATGATCTTTATAATTTTTAATTTATAGCTTTCTTAATTCCTGCTTTTGAATTTGTGTGTATCTTCAATGCTCTTGCATTTCCACTTTGAAAAAATAGGTAACTGAAGAATAGTTGGAAAGAACTGATTATAATTTCTAACTACCTGCGTAATCACACCACATTGTAAAGGTCATATTTGGACATTAAATTTTGTAAAACAATTTCAGTGAGTTAATGCTATTATCTAGTTTTTATCCACATTTCCATTGAATTAAAGTACTCACAAGCCTAGTGTACTCACTGATTAAGAAAAATATATGCTTTGAAAATATATACTTTGAAAAAAGAGTAACAAAAATGCCCTATGTGGTATGTATTGCCATGTATCAATGTGGAAAAATGTATATTTGTGTTGGCTTAAAAATCTGCATTTAACCACATAAAAAGATATTTGATGAAATACCTTGTCATGCATGTTTTTAATAGTCCAGTTGTTCAAGATATATCTGAGCTTTTACTAATTTTTCATCCTGTACTCTCTATTCATCCTGAGTACAGGATGAAAAATTAGTAAAGATAACTTAAGATATCCATACCCATGTGTATAAATGTGTGTGAGTTTATGTGTTTGCAAATGTGTAGGGTAATTAGACTTTAGAATTTGCTTGAGGGCATTAGTTTGAATAAATGTTTATTAAGGGTAAACTACTTCAAGTGATACTTGTTTGCATAAGTTGTCCCTTAGGGGTTAGGTGCTTAAAGTCTCCTTCAGGGATATTGCTTTGCATAAGCTGTTTGCATTTAGATTCCCTTTAGGAGATGTTAATTGCTTTAGCTGTCATTAAAGTGTGAAGATTTAGATTCTGGTAAAGTAATAACCCAGAGTGTGACTGAGAGGAATTGCTGAAGTAAACCTGAATATGTTTGAACCCTGAAGATTTGCTAGGATTGTAACAGGGTCCACCCAAACAGCAGAAAACTCCCATAGCTATGGCTTGGGGGCTGGAGGAAGCATAGCAGGGACATTAAGAGTTGCTTTGCATATCTGAAGAACTTGGCCAGTGTTTTAGTAATGTTAAGTGACTGTGCCTGCTTGGAGTCAGGGAGATGGCATGATTCTAACCTGTGATGCAATGTAGCTGGAGGGGCTGCACCTGCCAGAGAGCAGAAAGGTGGTTAGCTGTCACAGGGCTACACTTGCCCAGACTAACAATGGCAGCTGAGAAAAGCAAAAGAAACTAGAGTGCTAGCAGGTGTAAATAAGTGTGTAGGAGTCCAAAATGAGGTTATAGAGGAATATGTACACCAGAATTTAAACCAGGCATGGCAGCACGGCAGCCAGGTGCACTCTCTCTCTGTCTCTGTCTCTCTCTCAGCCATCCTAGAGCTAAGCCACATGGCTTAAGAAAGAAGCAGGATGTAGCAACCATACTTGAGCTCTGGACCATGTGGATTGGAAAGAGAGAAGAAGAACCATGAGAAGCACTCTCTCTCTCTCTGCTACACGGGGGTCTTGGCCATATGGTTTAAAAGGATGCAGAAGGATCCTTCCTGGCCTACCAGGAGGATGTGGCTTGGGACTAAGAGCGGGAGCCTAGCTAACCAAGCTAGCTAACCAAGCACAGATGACTGGAAGTAGCCAGAATACAGATAGGAATCTGCCCAGCTAAGCTACAGACTTCTATTTCTTTTCCTGAGAGATGGTACATCTGTCTGGCCTAGTTTACCAAGTGGAGGCAAGATTGTGTAATTATGGGTGTTTTTTTGTTGTTGTTTGTTTCTGAAGGGAGTGATATTTAATGGCAAAATTCTGCCATTATTCTAAACCTATATTACGTTTGAATAATAGTTCCTTTCCTTTTCATAAGACTCTGGCATTGAGAGTCATAGTTTTTATCGGTGGCAGGTGATAGAACCCAGAGTTATAGAAGCCAGTGGTTCTGTTTCAGGATGTGAACTGTCCCACTGCACCACTAGAAGGTAAGCTCTATGCAAGCAGACATTTGTCTCACTGAGACAGGATAGTAACAAGCTAGGAATATTCCTGGGCAAATGGAATGGGGAAATTGAGACAAGAAAGTTAAACAAGGCCAGTTTGAGCAATTTACAACCAGCTGATGAACTGTAAGATCTTATCTCTCCTAACCAAAGACACTTGAGAGCAAATGGTTTATACCTCTCCTCCCTAACAAGAGAATACATAACCTCCCTGACCATAAACCACTGGTGTCTGGGGAAGAGAGGAATGCGAATGCAAATGGAGAGGTAACACCAGAACAAAGGGAGTGTGAGCTTGGAGAGATTGGCAAGAAGCTTTACAAACTCCCTTTCAGCTCCCACTCCTCAAGACAAACAGCAAGTCTGTGCTCCCCCTAGAAATCCCCCATCCCAAATTGCCACATTTTCCCTGAGGGGACACACATATGCACACACAAGTGGAATAAAAATTGTGTATTTATTCTCACATGTTTAAACTTTAGTCACCTTCAAAGTACTCTCCATTTGATGTGACATGTCTACTGAGATTTTTTTCCACTACCCAAAACAGTTTTTGAACTCATCAATTTTGATGCCTTTTAGTACCTTTGCTGTTTTTTGTTTAACCTCTTCAACATCAACAAAATGTTTCCCTTTGAGGATTTGTTTCATCCAGGGAAATAAAAAGTCTCTCAGGGACAAATCGGGTGAATAAAGAAGGTGGGGCATGGGGGTCATGCCAATTGTGGTCAAAAAGACTGCTGAACACCTAGCCCAGTGTGGGCAGGTGCACTCATAAATGACCCCTCATGAAATAGGCAAACACATTTAGTCTTCAAAAAAAATTTACTGAAGCCAAAAGCAGCCTCTCACAAGAACGCCTGCTTGTGAACTGATACAGATGGGTTCTAGAGTTGGTTCCTAGAACCCGCACCGAGCTGGGGAAGTCTGTACTACATGGGGTCCACCTTGCAGATGATAATTCAGTTTTTTTGGGGTTGCCCCACATATAAAAACCTGCTTCCTAAAGCTCAAGATAAGGTGAATGTTAGGTGTTTTACCTGCCACATTCTCAGATTGCTGGTCTCTGATATTAATAAAGGTGCAATTTTAATCTAAACACTTTTTCTTCTTTATGGCTGAACTGTGACAGACAGCACAAGCCCCAGACTTGGTTGCCCACAGGCTTCATTATTATTGATTTACACGAACATACCTACTTATGGTAGGCACTTAATTATCTGTGAGGTGAAAGGAATGAGTTAGATGATGGATTTTTGGTAAGAACTATTTATCTCCTATCTGCTATCCATTTATGAATTAAAAGAAATTAATAACAGAGATTTTATACTTTAGGTATTCTTTATACAATCAAGGGCATTTTCATCTACTTCTGTGATCTTCATGATTCAGTGCCATTATGAGCATACTCATCTGTTTCTTTCCCCTTACTGTGATGTTTAATATTATATATCCACTGGGCTGGGAAACAGTACCCAGATTTTGGTCAAACATCAGTCTAGGTGTTCTGTGAGGTGTTCTGTGAAGTGTTCTGTTTGTTGTTATTGTCATTGTTTTGTTTTGTTTTGTTTTGTTTTAGGTGTGATTAACATTTATATTAGGAAACTTTGAGGAAAGCAGTTCATGTTCCATAATGTGGGTGACCCTCATCTAACTAGTTTATGCATTTAAGAGAAAAGACCATGCTTTCTTGAATAAAAAAGAAACTCTGTCTCCAGACTGGCTTTAAATTCAACACAATAATATTAACTCTTGCCAGCCTAGCCTGGTAATTTCAGACTTGCCACCATCCACAATCACTTAAACCAATTCCCTAACCACATGTCCCATTTTTCCCTGCTATTTGTTCTGTTTTATTGAAGAACCCAGACAAATAGACTTACCTTAAGTGATTAATTTAGAAATGTTTCCTCTACATAGGAAGAATGAGCACAACTGGAATGCTTTGTCTCTATTTACTTTTTAAAATAATAATATAAACTATATTGTAGTCTAAACTTGACATTGCTTAGGGACATGGTAGGATGCATTTTATTTGACCAAGAAAAGTTTGCCCAACCCTCCTACCCTCAGTTAGTAAGATAGAGCTTAAGAACCATGGTGAAATCTTGAGCTAGATCACTGCCAGGTGGTTTTATCTCTACCACATATTTCAATAGTCAGGTTTCTCCTTAAGTAGACACTTAATAATTTAGCAATACATTAGAATCAAAGTATATTAAAGATTTTGAATGTGAAAGTTGAGAAATATTTTATATAACAATAATAAACTGAATAATGCCTCTTTCCAATGATGTCTATGTTCTAATCCCTGCAACCTGGGAATGTGTTACCTTACATGGAAAGTAAAATTAAGTTTTCAGATAAAATTCAGGTTTCTTACCTGATATGAACCAGATCTTAAGAGAGGGTAATTATTCTGAATTATCCATGTGAGATTAACATAATCATAAGGTTCTTAAATATGTAAGAGGGAGGCAGAAGTGCAGGTGAGAAGAGTTTAACATACCAATGAGGCTTTAAAATTGGAAGAAGAGGACACAAGCCAGGGAATGATTTCTATAGTGAAATGATCCAATCAGAGAAAGACAAATACCATATGATTTCACTCATATGTGGAATATAATGAACAAACTGAACTAACAAGCTGAACAGAGACAGGTTCATAGATGAAGAGCGGAAGACAGCTAGTGGGATTGGGACATTAGGGAATGGAGGGATTGAGCAAAAAGGATAAAGGACTCATGAACATGTGCAACTGTATAGTGATTGCTGGGGGGAGGGATTATAAGGGGACTAAATGGTAATGGAAAAAATATAATAAAGATTAAATTTAAAAAATTAATGTAAGATAATGCATTTATGTTGTTTTGATTCACTAAATTGATGTCAATTTTAAAAGAAGTAGAAAACTAATATAATAACTATGATTTTTAAAGTAATAATTGTAATAAAGCAAATATATGGTATAATATTTACCTATATACTCTGTGCCAAGCACATTTTAATATTATCGGAGAAACATCCTATCTTTTCAAACTAGCTTTCATTCTCTTATATCTCATAAAATTAAGTAACTTGATGCTGCCTCAATCAGTAGGATCTGTTTGTTACTTCTTTTTAAACATTCTATTTCTCATAACAGTATACTATAATTTACTAATACCTGAGAGAGTCCAGGTAATGTAAGATTCTATTATTTTCTATAATATACTTTTCTCATGTACTACTTTAGGTGTAACCGGAAAAGACACTGGCGTTTGGGCTGCCTCTCACTACCAAGCCCAATAAGCAATGACAGAGATTGAATCTTTATGAGCACCTTATTCAGATGGCTGGCAATCTGAGAAGATGGTGAGTTTATACCCTAACAGACCAACTTGCCTTCTCTTTTTAGGCCAGACTTTTTATAAGGTAGGGGAGATAAACAAAGTGCAGTGATGGCTTTGAGACTCAGAAGTTGCAACATTCCTGTCCTGGGCAGTTAGCTGTACCCAGGGGAGGGTGGTCGTTTGTCTCACCCTGGAAGACAAAGGCCCAGATGCCTCCAACTTGTTCCTAGGCAGTAATTTTTAGCAGTGCCCCAGGAGGTGGGCTGTTTTCCCAGGAGCCAAGATGGGCCTTATCTGTCGTTTCTGAAACAAAAGCTTAACATACACATTACTTTCTAGACTTACAGCTTTTTACCTTAAGCTAAAATTTTCCAAGTCTTAAGTCTCCTATCATAAGGATGGAGATTATATCTTGATTTGCCATAACCTAGAATGTATTGTTCCAGTACCCCTGTGCCCATTTTTAGGCTTAAGATTTCAAGTTCTTCCCTATAGCATTCTTTAACCTAAAATTAATTTGGGTTTTTTTTTCCTTATTTCTTTCCTAATTTTATCCATCCTGGCTTCCTTCCTCTTTCCTGCCCTCTTTCCTTCCTTCTTTCTTTCCTTCTATTTTTCCACTTTTTTCTTCTTCCCCTTTCTTCCTTCCTTTTCCTATTTCTTTATTTCCTTCCTTCATATTTTCTCTTTTTTCTTTTTTTTTCTCCCTATCTATCTACTCACTCTTTCAACCATCTAGTGCTCTGTCAATTTTATATGTAATTTAGTGTTGTTTAATTTATTCATCTATTCATTCATTTATTCACTCAACAAATATTGAGAATTCATAACAAATTTAGAAATATCCCAACTGTTAAAAGACAGTCATGTACAAAGCAAACAATATTTTTACACTCATAATATTAGTGTTCTAGTAAGAAAAACACATGAGAAATAAATAATTGTGGAGGAGTCATAGAAGGAAAATTTGGGACAACTGTAACAGCATAATCAATATAATATATTTTTTAAAAGAATTGAGTTAATATAGCAGTTATTACTATGAGCGAAATAAAATGTATAATGAGTAAAAATAGGTAAGTGTACTGGAAGAGGTAGGAGAGATGATTTTAAAGAGGATAAGTATATACAGTAAAATATATTTTCTTCTTTAAGATTTTGGATTGAATTGTTTTCAACAAATATAACTAGTTATTAGAGTTAAAGGATTTATTTGTTATTACAGAGAGACTTCAAAATTTCCTGGCCTCCATCTGTTGCAAAGAACTGGCAACGCAATTATATTGAGACTTGGCAATATTTTATAGTATTTGAATCTCTTTATCCTTAGATATTAAGCAAAGATAGGTAGTCAATATAATTTTGGCATTCTTATTTTTAAATCATTCTGTAGTAGGGACTCTTATTTGTTCTAGATGCCACCTTTTAGTTTTCTTATTTTTTTTCCTATTTTCTTTGAAGTGTCCAGCCTGCCCTAAAATAACCTGTGAACCTGCTTCACTGTGCATGGACTTACCATGGTCTCATAGATTGCCTTCATTCATCTAAGAGTAATTTCATTTCCATTGTATGTGACACATCCTACAATGTAGACCTAATGCATATAAGCCATAGGCATACTTGAGATTGTTCTTGAAGGGGTGAGACTGTAGAGACCGCTGTCTGTCAAACAAAGTCCATTATTTATTTTTTTTCTTCTTGGGCACATGGCTGAACTACAATTCTAAGCTTCTCTTATAGTTGTGTGCATGTGGTTGAACTTTTCCTAATGATACACAAGCAGAAATGGTGAGTGCAATTCTACCTCTCACATTTAAAGGATTTTTCTGGTGGTTGATTCTTTCTGTTTCCCTCCACATGTTGAAATGTGGGTAACAGTATATTTGGGGAAATCTTAAAGTCACATGTTAAAGGTAGCAAACATGTTTTTCTCTGTGGTTTATCAACATATTATGTGGAGGAGAGAGACTTCCCAGCTGGACATGTTCACAGTGAACTTTTGAAATGAGAATGAAATAATCTCCATAGTTTAAATCCACTTTAAACCACTGAACTCAACTGGTATTTTGTTATCCCTGTGGATACAGGCTGTAGCAGTGATGGAGTTAGTAAGATTTAAAGGAAGTTTTCCAGAGGCCTTTAGGTTGAGGGGATTCCCTTAAGAGAAAGCCACCGAAAACACAATCTGCTTTCCAGGTGATCTTTCCAGGTGATCTTTCCATGTTTGGACGTAGGCCTAAAAATGTAGTCATTTTGCCACCTGACTAAAAATTAGGGTAATATGTAGCTATATTATTAGTTAACCAGAACTACCATAACAAACTTACTAGATGGCTTAAACAACAGAAATGTACTTTCTCACAGTTCTGCAGAATAGAAGTCTAAGATAAGCATTTTGTCAGAGTTTACCCTGAGGCATGGTTTACAGATGACTATGTTCTCCCTGTGTCTTCACAGGATCTTTCCTCTTTATGTACCTGAATTTGAATTTCCTCCTCATACAGATGGCATTCATTATGGGTAAAGCCCATCCTGTTGGACTTATTTTAACTACTTACCTCATTAAAGACTCTGTCTTCAAGTACAATCCCATCACAAGGGCCCACAAAGTAAAATGAATCCAGAAACTTAAATGAAGTACTACATTACAGCTAATAATATTTCTATCTAAAGAATTTTAAGAATTTTCAGTGATATTAACTAATGAATCCCATTGTTTTTATATAATCTGCTTGAGTGTGTTTTCTTTAATTTAAAATAATTATTTCAAAAATTTTAGGAACATCATAGTCAACTGGGAATCTGAAAAAAGAATGATGCTCAGGTCCCATTCTGTATTAATTAAATCATAAAGTCAGGAGCAGGAGTCAGTATCAGTATTTTCAGATAGTGTCAGTAAGCAACTAAGTTTGGGAATTATGAGTTGAAGGCTAATACACCTTACACAATTTCATATGTCACACCATAGTTCCAACAATCTATTATCTTTTGTTTAAGTTTATTAAGAAATAATTGATGAACTTAATATAGTTAAAGTGTATAACATAATGTTTTGATATATGTATACAGTGTGGAAGGATTTTCCCCATTGAGTTAATTAATAGATGCATTATCTCACATATTTACCTTTTTAATACACTTGGGGGTGAGGATATTTAAGTTCTCTCTTAGCAAATTTTAATTTTAAATAAGGTTATCAACCATAGTCACTACATTACACCTTAGATTCTTAGTCCTCACTCATCTTACAACTGAAAGTTTGCCCTATCTGACTAACCTTTCCCTATTTTTCCCTAGCCCCTCTTCAAAATCTAATATTTGATAAGTTGTTGTAATTTAATAATGTTAATATATTGAAAATTTTTAAACCTACAAAGAACATTTTTAAGAGTAAAGGACATATATATTTTGGCTAGTGATTTTCTAAACTTTAATATTTTTTAATTTTTTGCATTAAAATATGTTCTGATCATTGAATAAGTCATTATGGAAGTGTCTCAGTCCACAATATGAGGTAATATATTTTTTACATTGTACTTCAGTTGATTATCTTTATTAAACATGAATATATGAGTTATGATAACTGCCACAAACAGTACTAACTGCAGTCTATGTTTGTTTTCTCTTTCTTCCTTAGTGTTAGAATCCCTGGTATCTACATGGGCATATTTTACATGGTCACCCAGACTATGGCATTTCTCACTTCTCTTCGAATCTTATTTTAACTTTCTGATTCATTAAGATTTTGCCAGTCAGATTTAAATAGAAGTGTTGTGTGCAATATCTAGAAATTGTCACAAAGATGGGAAACATAAGATTTTTCTCGAGATGTTCCTTCTTTCTTGCTAGAATGTAGTCAAGCGATGTCTGAAGCTTGAACAGCCACCTTAGACCATATTCAATGCTATGTGTTGAGAGGACAAAACAATCAGATGAAAAAGTAAACAAACAAATAAACAAAAAGAAAACTCCTTTGTTTCTGATGTGTGTAAATGTGCCCTATCAGCTCTGCACTTGGTTTTTATAAAATTGGATTCATATCATGTATAAGAAACATTTTATTGAAGTTTTTTAGTCTTGCTGTCAACCAGGGCTTCTATTTTGCACACCTTGAAGGGATACCATTAGATAAGTGGGGAGACTATATTAAAATCTTTCAAAATTTCTACCTCAGTTTTAAGTGCATGCATTTATATAGACTCTAGTGTGCAGATATCCCCTGGAGATGTACATTGCAGAAACTTTATTACCAAATCAAATTTTAAAACAATTAAATTATTATAATCAGTTTTTACCTTGTTACATGCTGACATATTGGACATTAGACAAGATTTGTTAGACTCTAAGAATCCATCAATCCTATAAAATTATAGTGATTGAATTCCATGACAAAAATGACTTTGAAACTCTTTATGTTATGCTCTGTATTTCAATGTCATTACTGACTTGTAACCCTCATTAAGATACCATTTACTCCTCTTCAACTATCATAGGACCTAGAATAGCCATTAATGAATACTTTAGCACTGATATCCATCCCTTGTATTGATCTGCTGTTGGCAGGCTTACTTTATTAACAGGGCACAATATCAGGTTTCTGTTTCATTTTCATCATAAGGAAAAGCACTTACAATTTGCACACATATTGCTTTGAAACACTTTTTGTTACATAGTATTCAATGGTGTAAGTGTCAATGATACTTTGATTACTGTTTTATGTATTCCACTGGTATGATTGTTAACTGAAGTAAAATAATTAGAAAAATAAAGATAATCTAAAATTCTTCACACCCCTATGTATGTTAAATCATCCAACCTGTTCACTGAAATTTTATAGATGATTCAAATGCACATTTATTTCTTAGCTTTTACCTGTAATTCATGATCACTAGGGATTTTAATTCCTTGCAATCACTTGTTTTTGTAAAATTAGACTTCAATAATGTGGCCTTTACATTCCCTTTTTATACAAACATGTTTTTTAACAAAGATTAAATAGAAAAAACATAACAGAATTTATGAGAAAAAATACACAAATATTTTGCCCTTTTAAAATATGAAATAATTGTTTAGGACTTGATAGCTTGGAGAATTTTCCTCCAAGACTTTCTTCAGCTTTTAAACCATTTGTATTAAAAAGAAAGCCAGCCTCAATTCAGTAAGATTTTTCAGAAAAAATTATCATACTTTACAATATCTCCACAATGCTGTGACTTCTGACACATTATGGTCATTATTCCCTAAGGAAGCTAGAGAAGCTGATAACACTACAGAAACAATATTTAATGTTAATAGAGTGCTTACTATTTCACAGACTCCTAATGTATCACTTTTGACTACTTACAAGAATTATCTCTTAAAAAATGCAATGTGACACATATTTTTATTATCACCACTGGACAGATGAAGAGAATCGCAGCTTAAAGTAAATGAATACAAGCCTGGGGGTGTATTTTTGACTAAATTATAGTTCCGGGATTTAAATACAGATGGTTGAACTTCAGGCCCTTCTTATAAATCATTGCACCAAGAACAAAAAGCAACCCGGAAACTCAGCAAAACAGTTAGCAAAACATAAAAAAAACAGCACACACACACACACACACACACACACATATACATGTTTTAATTTATTTAAATAGCTTAATGGTTTTGTTCATTAGGCAAGTAATATATACGTTTTTGTAAAATAGATTACTAATGAATATATATCAGTGGGTAGCAAAATCTGGCCCCAGGGAAAAACCTGGCTACTAGCCTGTTTTTATAAATAAATTTTAATAGAACACAGCCATATTTGTTAATTTAGATATTGTCTATGGCCATGTTTGCATCACAGGGGCAGAATTTAGTAGATGTAATAGAGACCATATGAACTACAAAGTTTAAATTATTTGCTATCTAGCCCTTTACAGAAAATGTTTGAAAACATCTGTTGTAGATTTACTTCATGTCATATAAGATTATAAAGAAGGTATTTAGTTTTTATAAGTCATAAAACTAAAGGCACTTTTCTAAATTACCAATAATTTAAAAATATTGAACAATCATATTAAAGGAGTAAATAAATTATCTTTCTTATCTTTCTGTGAAAAAATGACATTAGAAATTTTTGTTATATGAAGAGATAAAAGAAGATATAGACAGAATGTAAGAAGTATATTATACAGGTATAATATACTTCTGTATAATATAATATACTTCTGTATTATACAGAAGTCCATATTATGGACTAAATATTATGTAATATTCAAAATGCATATTTGTTTGTTTATAGTATGCTTTTCCCACACTTTTGATGAAAATTTGGCACATAATAGATGCTAGTTAATATCATTGATGGACAAATACATTTATTTAAAAGCATCACCCTCCACTATATTCATACATAGGATGAACAATGAATTTTCCAGAAAGGATTAGCTACTATTAATTTATTTACCAAAAAAAAACCCCATTCTATATAGGGAAGAAATTAAGAAAATTTCTAGTATGATACATCCTTTAAACTAGAAAAATTTAGGAAAAAATAAAAAAAAAACCTCTGTGAAGGGCTTGCTTGAGATAACAGGTAAAATAAACCTAAATAAAAGGGCAAAGCATAACAGACACAAGAACAGCAGCATCAGTTGAAGAAAGCTGTTGAAAGGTAAGAAATTTCCATTGAAATCTGAGAACAAGGTCATATCTCTATTTTCCATGTAAAATATAAAGACTGAACTATTGTCAAAGGAGTTCATAGAATTATCTCAAATAAAGCTATCGCATCTTTGTAAAAAAAAATATGTGTTTGTCTTTAATAATTACTAAATGTAAAGGGCAAGGTAAGGAATTCTCTGTAATGCCATGCCTGACAGAATGATGATAATAGTCTTATTAAAGTAAAATTAAGAATATGAACATGCATACATACACTTACATAGAGAATTAAGTTAATTTACAAATTAGAATTTGTTTTACTAGAGCTGATCCAATCAATATCCAGGTTAACAGTATATAAAAATTTCTCTTTAGAAAAAAATTCGCGAAATGTGGCCAGATTATTGATTAAATTTTCTACTTCTTCTTGCCCATGAGAGAATTTCTGTGCTAGTCCAGACTATTTTAAGTAATTAACTTAAAAATGATTGGGGAAAACAACAAAAACAACATTGAGTGCCATTTCAGCTGTTACCTGGCCCCACGACTAAAACTTAACTAAAATGAGTTAAAATGTAACAAAAATGCTTATGCATTATAATCAGATCCTAGCCCATTGTAAACAGGTGAGAAAATCTGAGGGGACTTTTACTTTTATTTTTAATTATTTTAAAGTAAATTTATTGGGGTGAAATTGGTTAATAAAATTATACATGTTTCAAAGGTACATTTTATAATACATCACCTGTATATTGTACTGTGTGTTCACCACCCCAAGTCAAGTTTCCTTCCATCACCATTCATCCTTCCTTCACCCTATTCTCCTTCCCCCAACCTCCTCCCTGCACCCCACTTTCCTTCTGGTAATCAAGTGACTTTTTCCTAAAGGAAAAAGAGAAAAAGAAGAGACAAATAATTTAAAACAAACATTGTACTGCTTTGTTTTAAACCCACTTCACCAAAGAGAAATTCCTCCATTACATTGAATAACAACATCCTAATCTTCAAAGAAAATGCAACCATTTGTTTGAGAGCCAATAAAAATCCCAGGGTAATTACAGCTTGTTGTAAACTGTTCTCTATGTGTTTTAGAAATCTCTACTGATTTCATTTTCCGGTATGAAACATTTCCTATTGAACTCCTAAATTTCATCTAATAAAGGTATCAACATTCTGCATTTCATGTATGTATGTCCACCACAAATAATGTGAATTGATCGTATTTATAAGCAATAGGACCCTTTATGATTTTAAAGCCTGATTCATACTGTAATACTTGTATTTCCTTTTCCTGAAGAGTGAGAGAAATATTATAGATACAGCTTTTAGATCTGGAAAAATTATTAAGGTAAAATCTGAAAATTACATAGATATTATTTTATATGTAAAATTTTTGCATGACTTACTTGAAAAATCACCTAATATAATAATAATATTTTGAGTTTCAATTTCAAAACTGTTTCAACTAACATAAATTAATTTAGGACTTAAGAAAATCTAAAACATATTTTATTAAAGTATTATGTATACGTTGCCTACTCTTTTATATTTTGAGTTTTGTTTTAGATTTTAAATTGTATTTATTTTCTTAGAAACAAAGCAAAACCCCTCATCTTAAGTTAAGACAAAGGGAAAATGTTCATAAGCTGTTTAGGGTAGTTATAAAAGAATTGTTTGTAAGTTAGATAAAATTAACTAATTTCATTATGTTTTAAATATATGATAAATGATATACACTAAGGTTCACGGACTTTGGGTAAAGCAAAAACAGTGCATATTTTACCTTTGTATAAGTGTCAAGAACTTGTAACATATCTTGATGCCTATTTTATTTTTTTATGTAAAAGTGACAATTTTGGGAAAAATTATCGGGGAACCAGGTTATAATATATTTAGCATTTATTTTGAAGACATGTCATTCTGATTTAGTCACATTTTACCACAGTTCTTTAGCCCTCTTAAATAACTTACCATATCTATCACAGCATTAGTATTTAAATTTGGGAAAAATTTATTTTTTTAATCCTTGAATTTATTTTCACCAAAACAGTTCTACTGTTTTATTGTGTATTTTATGCATATTTGTACATTTTATTGATTTAGCTTGAAATATTTGGCCTATTTTTTACAATTATTTATTTTTATAAGGAAGGCTTTCATATAGTATGTTTCAAATTCTTATTAATAATTGTTTAACACTTATTAAACTACAAACAAGCCCCAGACAATATCCTAAGGGCTTTATTTTCCTAGAAGCTTTCAATCATTAAGCTGTGGTTACATTACCATGCATTACCATGATATTACCCTGTTGAAGTTATACTGAAGGAAAATAATTCCAGTTTCTGATGAATCATGTGAAAGTACCGGGCTTTCCCATTACATTGAATTTCCTTGAGGCTTTCAGGGGTATTTCGTTGTGGTTAAGACCAAGTCGCTTTCCTTAAGCCTCTGCTATATAAAAAGAAGCATTGCAGAGGAGTGAACATGTAGACTTTGTGGTTAGACTGACTTGTGTCAGAGTCTAGGTTACGCAACCGATTAACCTGGGTTTACAACACTTAACAATATCACATCTCACATTTTTCATCTATTAGTAAAATTAGTGTAATAGATTAAATAAAGTTATAAAACTCAATTTATGATACCATTAGCAATTAATAAAATGTTATGTATTCTTATTTAGAACACCTGGTGCGCTTTATGTTTAAACTTTCACTTTAATTTTCTCTGCAGAATTAACTCCAAGGAAGTTGGAATAGTACTTTCAGATTATTAATTTAGTTCTAGATTTATGAGTTAATACATAAAAAGGGATAATTAAGCACTGTGATTTCTGTTTTACTTTGGGGGGAAAGGAATAATAATTTATTCACTTCTATTTTTTTTAATTTCATGGAGCTTGGACACACTTAAGTTCCCAAAATACATTTATGTGCTGAACAAATAAATTAAAAACTATTCAAATAAATGGCCTCCTAATTTCATCATTACTGAAACTACAAACCAAAAAAAACCAGTGCATTTTTAAGCAGTGGCCTTGAAGTAGATGGATGAAGTAGATGAAGTAGATGGATCCATCTACAAACTTGTAGATGGATGATGGTCTAAATTCTGCTTGAATACTGAAATATCCAAAGTTCAGCACATTATCTGGAACAATTGGATCCTGTAGTGGGACTTCATTAAGAATTCTGTTAAAAATCACAGTTCACTTAAAAATTAGAGCTTTCCTCACAATCTTGTATTTCATTTCTCTTTGTTCTTCTCCCTCTGAAATGGATTCTTTCCTTCAGTAGTATATACCATATCTTTGGATTATAAGATGCACCCCGCAATTGGGGAGGAATAATGGTTGTTAATACTGCTGTTGAGTTCTGTTTACAGAACTGTTTACATTGGTGAAATATTATGTTATTTATGTTATTAAATATTTTACCACATTTTTTGCTTCAAAACTTTTTCCCTATTTTCCTCCTCTAAAATCTAGTTACATCTTATGGTCCAAAAAATATGGTAAACATCCTGCTGTGTTCTAACGAATAAAGGTTTTTTGCATAATTTTTGGTTTTGATTTTTTAGTACATTTTATTTTCACATTCTTCACCCAAATTTTGAAAGAACAGCCCTGGCAGGCATAGCTCAGTGGATTGAGAGCAGGCTGCAAACCAAAGTGTCACAGGTTCGATTCCCAGCCAGGGTACATGCCTGGGTTGCAGGCCATGACCCCCAGCAACCGCACATTGATGTTTTTCTCTCTCTCTCTATATATATATCTTCCTCCTTTCCCTCTCTAAAAATAAATAAATAAAATATTTTAAAAAAAGAAAGAACAAAAATTTCATAGTTTCACTTCTCTAATAGAACTACTTCCTTAACCTTCTTCCCCTCCTTTTTTTCTCATTTATACTCTATGGTTTCATTTGTTCCTATTTAAAGTAAAATGGCAATTCTTTTCTAAGTGTACTTCTAAAGAGGGAAAGGGAAATGGGTAAAACTTCCCACAGGTTCCCATGACCTCCTCCATGCATTCTTCATTCATTGAGGCCATATTGAATTTGTAAGAAAATAAGTAGACCCCTGAGATGAAAAACAGCATTTTATCCAGATTACCCAGCTTCCAATAGAGTGAGGCAGAGGGGGTGAAGGGAAGCTATGTTATTAGAGAAGTTTTGAATGTTAATCCACAAAATGAGGTAGGCAAATATGTTGGATTACTTTTTTTCTGAGTCAAACTAATTTGACATTTGAGTCCTCATTCTATAGGACTGATGAAAAATGGGATATTGGTTTCTTCTTTAAGTTTCTATTTTTCAGTTCCAACTCCACCCTCCACTACTATATCATGCTCCAGCAAAGTTATTTCATGTCAAGAGTAAAGGAAAGGGTATGTACTTTTGTCCATATATGAAAATGACATTTCATTTGTTGCTCCCCAGCAGATGCTCCTTCCAAGTATCCTAAAGCCATGGGAAGCTCTGGTACACTTGCTTTGACTCATCAACGTGCATCTTTCTACTTTAGTAGGGGATGCGAGTTGGATAAAGGTTGGTTTTGCTTCTCGAACTACACCTTTCACTTTCTTCCACCAATCTGAAAGAAATCTTTTCCTGCAGTTGAAGAAAGCCTTATACTTCAGTCTTTCATCTGGAATATCAGCTGCTATCCTCATACTTTCTCTTTCTTGCCTCCCCAACAAAAATTTTTAGATCTACTTTTGATAAGGAAAGCCAGAAAACCTTAAAGACTACATTTACTTTCCACTGTGATACCTTTCACTAAGCAAATTGGATGGCAAATACTTTCTTACTTAATTTTAGAGTGAAAGGTAGCAGGTTCAGAAAAATCACCACAGCATTTATATAGATGGCATATTATGTATAATATATATTACATATGTAATATACAGCACACTTGCTTTAAAAAACTCTAACACCCCCTTTGCTTTGAGTGCTTTATTGAAACTTGCTTTCAAACATCTCAACTGTGATGTATACCTCCTATTCACCCACCTCAGTGTTCTTGAACCCCCTTTCCTTAAATATTTCACTTCATTGAGACATTTATTTTATTGGCTCTCTCTTGTACATATTTTAGTCTATTTGTATCTCAAGTTTATTTTTATAAAAAATTCTCAATACCTTTGAGTCTTCTATTGGATTTAATGGGTAATCTTAATCTTTATTTTTTTAAGATTTTATTTATATATTTTTAGAGAGGGGAAGGGAGAGAGGGAGAGAAGCATCAATGTGTGGTTGCCTCTCATGCACCCCTACTGGGGACCTGGCCTGCAACTCAGACATGTGTCTTCATTGAAAAATGAACCAGTGAGTGACCCTTTGGTTCACAGGCTGGTCCCCAGTCCACTGAGCCACACCAGACAGGACTAAATCCTTATTGAACCGAACTATCCTTTGAGAGCTACTTTAATCCTGTTTTCTTTTTTTTAATCCGCATTTTCAGAAAATTATGGTTATTGCCTCACCTTTTCTTCATCACATTATAATTATCTAATATAATCTCACTCATTTGTTCCCATTCTCTTTTGTTAAAATGGATCAAATATCCTTCTCCTTGTTAAAGACCAGTTAGTTATTTTATTGTTTCCTGTACATATTTTGTTTTTCTGCATCTTTTCCTAAGTTGTCAGTCTCTACTAGATCGTGCATATCAGCAGCAAACTTGGGTTTTCTACTTTTATCTAAAAAAATACATATGAGTCAATCAACAGACCTATTGACCTCACATTTCCTTCCACTTACAACCTTATATCAGTTTTAATTCACAATAAGAGTTCTGAAAAATTAGGTACCCTCGCTTCTTACTTCTTTATCTTTCTGTTACTCTTTAGTCTTTTGAGTCAGATTTTCATCATAAGTGTTCCTCTAGAGTCACTCTCCTTTGACTTATAAATAATTGTCACACTACAAAAGGTCAAAACCATCCAGATTTAATAAACTCTTTCTGACTTCCTTACTCCTTTTCTTTCTTATTTAGTTTTTTCTTAAAACTAAACACTATCTAACATGCCTCCTATTTTATACATTTTATATTTTTATATTTTTCTTGTGTTTTATCTGTCTCCCTTCTTCAGAATATCATCTTCATAATTGCAGAAATGTTTGCTCCCTTTCTTTACTGCTATTTCTCTGGTACCTGAAGAATATTTATTGTAAGATATGTTTTAAGTTCATATATGTTTAAGATTTTATTTATTTATTTTTAGAGATGGGAGGGAGGGAGAGAGAGAGAGAGAGAGAGAGAGAGAGACATCAATGTGTGGTTGCTGGGGGTCATGGCCTGCAACCCAGGAATGTACCCTGACTGGAAATTGAACCTGTGACACTTTGGTTTGCAGCCTGCGCTCAATCCACTGAGCTATGTCAGCCAGGGCTTTAAGTTCATATTTTCTATGGAAAGATTGAATAAAGGCATACTACTCTATCCTGTCTTTCAATAGCTAGTTTTTTAGATTTATTGATTATTATTAAATGTCCTCTCCCTCTTGGCTTCTAGGATAATGCACCATTTTATATTCTAACTCAAAGACATTAACTTTTCAGTGTGCTTTGCTTAGCTCTTGTCTCTGTTTTATTTCAAGTTTTATGGCTATATCTTAGGTATTTTTTGCATATATTTGCCCTAGTAACTTTATTTGTATTTGTAATAAAATTTAATTAAATACCAACAATTTTAAGTTAATTATTTATATGCCAGACCCTTCATGGACATGGATTCTCCAAACTTGTTTATCTACCTGCCTACTTGAAAAATCTACTTGGATGACATTTGGGTGCTTCACATTTAGCATGACCATGTAAGAAATTTTGATTTCCAAAAATTCGATCCTATACCATTCACCTAGTAGCAAAATCCAGAACCCTTGTAATCTTCTGCTATTTTTCATATATGCTGAGATCATTGGTGGTGCCTAGTGTGATATGTGGTTATAAGGGGAAATGTTAAGTTCCCACTTATATACCCAAAGTGTGTGTGTGTGTGTGTGTGTGTGTGTGTGTAATCAAATGTGTTCACTCATCTCCATCTTACCTGTCATTTCACTAACCCACACTACATAGCCTCTAGTTCTAAACCACTATATCATGTTATTACTGTTTCTTTTACTTGTTATTTCTTTTCTACCTTTACTCAGAAGCTAATGGGGATATATATATATATGTATATATATACATATATATATATATAACTGATCATGTGATTTACATGTTTAAATACCTTCCAACTGGTCTTGATAAAATCAAAATACTTTATGAAAGTTTGTGAAATCTTAACAAATTTATCTTGTGCTTCCTTTACCGTGATTGTTTTAGGTACACTTTTCTGCTTAGAAGTTCTTAAAAGAAAGAATATTTTGGGAAAGGAGCTTCAGTGTACTTGAACTAGTTTTTTCTATATGCTTATAACCTTCTGTTTTCTATTCCCTATAGGGCTGATATTTCATTTTATAAATCCTAGGCAAATGTATCCTCCTTGAGAATCCTTCTCTGATATATAATTAAGAACAAACTGACAGTGACTGGAGAGGGGTGGATAACAGGAAAAAGAAAGGGAAGGGTCAAGTCAAAGAAATGTATGAAAGACCCATGGACAAATACAATGGGGAGGGGAGGATTGAATGGAGTTGGTGGAGGGTAAGTAAGTCAGGGGAGAATAATGGGGGAAAATGGGGACAATTGTAATTGAAGAACAATAAAAAAAGAGAGAAAAAAAGTAAGCTTTCCATCATTCTTTCTATGAAATGGCATGCTTCTTTCTTAGCACATCAAAAGCTATGCATTTTTAATTGATTTTCTTTATTTTATGCTACTAAATCTAATGTCAGCTCTGTTTTAGCCAGACCATGCCTTTCACATTCACAGTAGAATCTCCAGCACCTGACCTTACATTTGGCTTAAGCCAGAGATTACTAACTAGTTGGAAATAAAACATTTTTATAATTGATTTACAATAATGATAGTTTAGAAACTACTTCATAGCTTCTGCCAAGGTAAATTTATATTCACAAACTATTTAACAATCCTAGAGAGTAGGCTTGTATAGCCATTTTTTCATTATAGAACTAATGCTTGGAGAAATTCGTTTAATGGCATCTAGGGAGAAAATTATCTAGGCATGGCATGAATTCAAAGGCTTACAATGTAGTGTGTAATTATAAGCTTAAATTTCAAACCTCTACCTCTACAACAGTCAATATTATTGAAAGAACTCTGCCCTTCATTCTATCTCACATCTTTATTTTTCTCTTTTTTATATTAATGATAAAGGTGAATACTTTTATGCCTTGACATTCATTGATATGAGGAGATTGTTATAAATATTTGAAAACGGTAAATTAGGACTTTGAGAAATATTTCATGGAAAAAACTTACTACTTACATCAAAGTACTGTTGTAATGATTATCCATCTTTCTAAATGAAATTGAAGTGGTAGTTAAGCAAATGTTCTAGTTAAATTAGAACTTATTCATGTTGCTTTAAATGGTTCTGTTGCCCAATGTTTTAATGTCTTTAATATAAGAGAAGCTACTTGTAAAAACACAAATCAATTTCTTTTGCCAGTACTAACATTTTTGCAATATACATTTATCTTACTTCTCAGTGTACATGAACACACAAAGAAGAGTTCTTGGAATCCAGATATCTATAGCTCTCTATAAAAATGATTTTTTCTCTCTTCTGATAAGGTTCACAATCAGTGCCACATTTGACAGTGAAAACCAGTAGTGGTGCATTACTGAAAAGTTTCTGTGTAACTATAGAGATTATGAGATGGAAGAGATCTCAGGATTTTTGGTTCATCCTTATGTCCAGTGAAGAATCTTCTGAAATAATCTTTGTAAGTAAATATTCAATTTGTATTTGCAGTCTTTTAGTGTACAGTTATTTAAAGTTAAAAGAAAATAAATGGTAGCTTTAATTTAACATTATATTTTGCTACATAGAATACCAGATAAGTTATCATACATATTATATGATTAATTTCACAATATTTCAATAAGATAAATACAACTAACTATACTTTGCATTAGATGTATAAAAATCAGTAGAATGTTAAAAAGGAAAATATTTTAAAATGAAAAATATAGTATAAAAAGAAAAGAATGTGAGACAGAAATCATAAACATAGAGGACTAATTCATAATAAAAGAACATGCATGATAAGAAATTGTAATAAAATTTACAAAATAAGCATGAATATATTCAAGACCAGATTAAAAGATTCATTCAGCTTATATATTAGAAACAAAAATACACATCAAGATATAGCATTTTGAAATGAAAATAAGGCAAATAAAATAAAATTCTTTCAAATCCAGAAACAATGTATCTTTACTTTTGTAATAATAACAGCTATAACATTTTTTATGTTATAAAGGAATTAAAATCAGGCTGATATTTTTCTAATGAACTTTGCTATTAGCTAGAAACCACTGATGTCCTTAACAAGTTATTATGGACATGTTCTGATAAAATCAAAAAATAGCCCAATGAAGAAGAAACTAGAACATTTCAAAACACAGAAAGTAGGTAAGAATCTGTTCAGGAGCCTGAACACTATGAACAAAGATGGGAGTAATAAGGTAGAGTTGACTGAATAAAGATTTTGAAAAAAAAAAAAGAGTAATTTGAAGATCTGGCTAAATGCTTGGACAAGGTCTAGGAATAAAAACAGCAAAATAAAAAAGGTAAACAATGATTAGTTATAGTGTATTCATTGGCTTTGAAATAAAAATATATATCTGATAGCAAAAGTGAGGGACAAGAATATGTCACCTCGAAATATGTCACTTTGGCATAAAACTGACAGGGACCAGAGGGGAGGGGGAGGAGGGAAATGGGGGAAAGAATGGGAAGGGTCAAGTCAAGGAACATGCATAAATGACCCTTAGATATGGATAACACAGGTGAGAGGATTGAAAGTGGAGGGTGGGGGTGGATAAGGTGGGGTAGAGTAATGGGGGGGTAGAGACAACTGTAACTGAACAACAATAATTTTTTTTTAAAAAAAGTCATGTACAAGAAAAGGGTACTCTATATCTCTTCCCACCTTTTTCCTTGAAAGCAGGAGATAAAATCCCCATAAGGAAGATGTCCTTCTTATATCAGAGGGAACATAATATTCTTATCATGACAGATTGGAAGTTAAAACTAAGAGAATTCTGTACAAACAGACATTGTCAAAGTAATTCTTATCTTCCTTTAGCCTCCCCACATAGTTTAGAAACTTTTACATGGTCGTTTGCTTGTTTGTTTGTTGAACCTAGGGTAAAAGCATTTACTCTTGCCACTTTTTCAGGTCTTCTTTATTTCATTAGGAGGGATCCTGTGTCATGTAAAACTGCTATTAAATAAATGTGTGTGCCTTTTTCCTGTTGAGCTCTCTTCTGTCATTTTAATTCTCAGGCTCATCCAAAACCCTAAGAGGGTAGAGGTAAAATTTCACCTTCTCTACAATACCATACAGTGTCTTTTTATCTTCAGCTTTTAGAATCACTCAATGTATCTGTGACTATAAACTAGTTGCTAAATAAAGATTCAGTCAAAATTGTGAAATTCAGTCACTAGTACCAGAAACATCAGAAATGAAATATCTAAACATGTAGACAATTTTTATGAGTTTATTTGAACCAAACTGATGACAATTGACAGAAAGCAAAATCTAATGGATTGAGAAATGCTCTGGAGAATGGCAGGTTATAGCTTATTTTATACATTAAAATCAAAGGAGGAGATATATAGGTGGTACATAAAATCCATTGGTGGTAGATTAGGGAGGAGGGAGAAGGAAAAGCAGGAAAATCTCTAAGACTGCATAAAAAGTAAAACACGCAGGCAAATACTTCTTTTATATTGGTGGGTATAGTATACTTAACAATTAATATTTATAGCTCATAGAAATGGTATACTGGGAACCAGATGACAGTAAGGCTTTTTATGGTCTGTTCTGGGGTGAGGGTGTTCAGTAAAGGTTCTGGATAAAGGGGATTACTTTGACATTCCAAGGGTATGTTATCTTATATAGAAAAAGAAAATAGAGGTAAAGATTGTGCTTTGTCAAGGAAGCTACAGGCCTGTGGTATGACTATCCACTGGTAACTCTTTTTTTTAGTTAAAATTGTTAACATTAAGACTGGTTTAGTCTGGTTTAGTTTAGTATGGTTTAGTTTTCTGAGTTTGTAAGTCTGCATGCAGGCCTCAACCAAGGTTGTCAGGTTTAGTATGTAGCCACTTTTCATGCCCAGAGTGTGTTCAAATTTTAATTATTGAAATATTTCACATAAAATATATTGTGTCCAAACTCAAAAAAAAATAGAAGCTATAAATTTATATTTCTATAAATCAAAAATAGATGGCAGTAAAATAATTGCTGTTTTAGATGAAATTTGCCTTTTCTAATTTTTCGGAGTCCCCACACTATTAGCCTCCTTCAATAAAAGTAAAATGATTTTTTTCATTAGTATTGCTCTTATTTTATATTTGCAATAAAAAGTTATAATCAAGTTTTTTTCATACACAAGTGTATTAGTTTCATATTGCTGCTGTGAAATTATTACAAGCTTAGTGATAAAACACAGAAATTAAGTCCCTCACAGTTTCAGAGTCCAGAGTCCAAAATCAAGGTGTCAGCAAGGCCAAGCTCCCACCAGCAGCACTCAAGGAGAATTATCCCTCACCTTTTCCAGCTGTTGGTAGATCTCGAAATTCCTTGTCTTGGGACTGCAACACTACAAGTTTGTACCTGTCTTCATGTGACCTTTCCTCTTGTTTATCTGAGTCCCAAGTCCCCCTTTGCCGTCCTCTTGTAAACACACCTGCTATTGGATTTAGAGTTGACACTAAATATACCTAGAAAGACCATTTTTCAAAATAAAATCGCATCCACAGATTCCAGGGTAAGGACATGGGTATACTTTTTGGAAGGCAATAATTGAACCCATTATACCATACTAATAATATTAAGAAAAAACTATTGTTGGAGTAAGATGTTTCTTGAAAATTGGGAGGCATCATATTACTTGGAGGAAAAAGGAAAATTTTTACATGTTTAATTTTTAAAGGGATATGTGCATTGAATGACTATAGCTTGAGTCACATGGGAGAAAATGTAACTCATATGCAGAAAAAGATGCATAATGCCAAATTCAAGGTTATAAAAGGGAACTGCAATTGTGATTATAAAAATAACATGTGAACTACTGCAAAAATTCAATTGTATATTAAGTAAATGCTTTTAATAAACTGTGAGTGTGTAAAAGAATGTCTGATGACTATAACAAAAAGTAGTTGTCCTAAATACAATCATTCATTTGTTAATGTAAATTCAACACAAATTCATTGAACTTTGTCTTTGTAAAATACAGATAAAAACCCTACTGAAATACTGTGGAAAAAATAAAAAGAAATTCAGTCACTTTCTATTATAGCTGATGGCTACACAAACATAAAAAAATACTATATGACTATATTGAAGTACTAAGTTTTATGTAAATACCTATTGGACATGCCCAAAATACTATCATCTATCTATCATCTGTCTGTCTGTCTATCTATCTATCTATCTAATCTATCATTATCTAGCTATCTATATGAAAAAATACTTAAATCTTCATTCAGATCTATCAAATTAAATTTTAATATAGATCAAATGTAAGGAGACAGAGGGAAGCCCACAGTCTAAATGTGGCCAAACCTGTGACAAGGAGAAAATTCTGCTGTGTCTTAATTTACATTACAGCAGTTCAGAGACTGGAAGGAAGAGACAAGAAGGATTTAATCAGTAATGACTGCAGGGCAAAACCAGCAAAGACTGCTAAAATCCCTAAGTGTATATTGGAACTCTGGATTAATTTCCAGCTGGCTGTTACCACAATTACCTAATAAAGAATAGCCAGAAGCCACTGGACCCCAGGAGCCTCTGCTTAAACTTTCCAGACTGTTGCCCACAACCAATCCAAAGGAGCAAACATTTCTTCTTCAGGGGCTTCATACCTATTTCAGAACTGCTCCCACTTCACTTTATTTTGCTCACCTTACCTGTAACCAATGTAAATTTTCTTCTAAGCAACTTAACATCTTTCATCCCCCTACTTGAGGTATGAGAGCCTATCAACTACAGCACAGCTGATGTGTGTCTTCTCCACTTAGCCCTGCTGCAGGTGGTTTAGACTTTCTGCTCCAGGACCTTGTCTTTTGTGGCCCAATAAACCCTTAAAAAAACATACTTTCAAGCATAGAAGTTAAGTGTTTTGTTTTTTGTTTATTTGTTTTTTTAGTTTGTTTGTTTTACACCTGCTCACATAGGTGAAGTTCTATTGAAACACAGCCAGACTCCATTGCTTAACTGGTGTCTGTGGCTATTTTCCCACTACTGCAGCAGAACTGAGTAATTGGAGAACAGAGAGTCCACAAAGTCTGACATACTTAATGCCTTGCCTTCAACAGAGCATGTTTGCCATCCCCTACTATTGTTCCTCACTGTGCAATACAACTTTCTAAGATAATGAAAATATTCTATATTTGTGGTCTTCAGTAGAATTGCTTTAAACCACGTGAGGCTATTGAGCATTTGAAATGTGTCTAATATGACTGAGAAACTGAATTATTAGTTTAACCTACAGTAACTTAAATTTAATTAGTCACACGTGGCTAGTGGCTAGTGACTATGCTATCAGGGCATCAGGGTATAGTTGTGGAATGTAATGTCATTTTAGTTAAGAAAGCTAAATACACTGTGGCAGCATTTTTTTTTCAAGGATTCAGGCTATAAATACATTTGATGCACCATTCACAACTAATTGTTTCATATTAAAAAGTAAAAATGTAATAAAAATCCCTAATTGTACTAATTAATACTATGTTACAGACCTTTACAGTGTCACAGAATTATTAATGCTTTTCTGGATATGTTATATGCACACTATGGCTGATTATTATAAACAGACTGATGGTTTAAAATAATGTTAAAGACTTTTTTTGACTATTAAAAGAAATAAAGTTGCCCCTGTCATCAGATAAAAATACATACATTGGTTTACTAAGAAGATGGAGGTCAAAATTAGTGCTTTTTTTTGACATACACCTATCTAAATAATTTGAACATTTCTTAGTAATTACCCACAAGCATATATACAACACGTATAATTCAGTTTGCTCCTTCTAAGTGAAAAGTTTTTTTGGGGGAAACTAATTTGGTAAGGAATGATCTGACCTAATTTCATATGCAGATATATGTTTATGGAAATGAAAGTAATACCTTGAATCAACATTGTTCAATTCAATTCTGTCAATGAATATTGATAGTGTGAATGAAAAGCTTCCCCTGGAAATTATTGAACTACAATAAAATATGGTACTGAAAATTAAGTATGATAATGCCAATATAATAGAACTGGATAAATACCTTGAAACAACTTACAATAAATATAAAAAATTAAAAATATTTTATCCATCTTCAGAAGCACTTATAATGGTGAAAACTGTATTCTACTATAAAACTGAAAATAATTATGTTTTTGTGTTAAAAGATTCAAAGCTAACTTCTTATTGCATACTTTAAAGTATTAGAATGACACTGATATTTCTTAGTATAAAAGAAAAAATGATATATAGCTAGAACAAAATAAAAGTAGTAATAGTTATGAAATATAGTATATGCTATTTTTAATTAGTCTATTTTCAATTTCAAATGTAAAATACAACACTCAATATTATATACTATAATTATATTATTTGATAATAAATAAACCAAATAATGCTTTACATATCGAATAATAATAATAAAATAAAAAGTTGAATTTTATTTCTGGTAGTGAATTTTTCTTATTTCTATTCTGGTTGACTAACAAGGTGGAGCTAACATAGGTTTATAGTTTTCTGTATGGAAAACAAAGCAATGATTACTAAATAATATTGTAAGAATAAACTTTTGCATATTTAGAACTGTAAACCTACCTTTCTTCACTCTGTATTTATGTATACTACATTAGTTTTGTAGGTATTTGGTTTTACAACTGACAAGACAAAGATGGCTTCAGCACGTTTTCAGAAAGAATATAAATTATTAAACATAAGTGTATATAAAAGTACAAATGATAGTAGTTCAGAGATTATAAAATAAAAAGCTATGCTGAGAAGTGTATAAATGCAAATATCCTATTTTTGCAATGGATAATGAACAAAGGGTAATATCTTGATTGTTAGAACAATGAAGTGCAGTAATATTATTTATGTTTATAATTAAGAGTATAAAGGAACTGATGATAGTATCATTATTAAATTAGAAGGGGTGAGTTTAGCTGTGTGACATAAAGAGTAATAAATCTTTATAACCAAAGTCAGAAATTGAGGCAGTATAAAAATGGAATAAGTATATGATTTAAAAATGTGGAAGAAAACAACCTTAAAATAACAAATTCCCCACAGAAGGTTGACTTGGGCTTCTGAGGAACAGGTCAGGAATTATTGTTGTTCATTATAATTATTTTCATCAAGATTTGATTGTTTAAGCACAACATTACATTGTTAAAACTCTTTAGAATATATTTAACAATTTTAAGAACAAATTGAACCAGAATAATAAAAACCACATCCTGGAATCTGTTCAGTTAAATATACTTTCCTTCCCTGAGAAGAATCAAAAAGAAGGAGCAAGGAATGAATGCAGACTTCTTTCTGCTAGTAGACTTTTGTCTTTATTTTTTAATGATTACATATTTATTTTGAAATATATATAATAAAATACCTACTAAAGACCTGTTCATCAGTCATTTAATACTCCAGACTCATAAAACTAACATTTTAAGAGGGGATACAATTAAAAAGTAATTACATTAAATTTGATAAGCATGTTTGGGAAAATACAAAATAGTGTGGACCTACCTAGCAAAAATGTCTCACCTAGCCTAAGCCAAATCAGGGAATATTTACTAGAGAAAGCTATAATTTACACTCAATATCTTAGTAGGAAATTCCTGAATGAGGTGTCCTTGTGTAGGACAGAACACTGTATTTGGAAGGTGTTGAGTAGTTCTAGAAACAGAAAGCCACCAGTAAACCTCTTGAAAAGTATATGGTAACAAATAATTCATCTTGTCAGTGGTCTTCAAATGTTATCATTTGTGCTTTTGTAGGATCATAGTTAGTAAATGCTTCCAAAATGGTAGTTATCTAGAAAATGAAAGATGAAATGCATACTCACTGAAAATATATCTTTAAAAAACAAATGAACCTTGTTATTTTAATTATGCTGTGCCTCTCTGGGTCCAAATTATTTGGGACTTTATTAATCTCCTGAACTTGTGTGTCTTTTTCCTTCCACATATTAGGGAAGTTTTTGGTCATTATTTCTTCAAGTAGGCTCTCAATGACTTCCTCACCCTTTTCTCCTTCTGGTATACCTACTATACTGCATGTTGTCTTAAATATTTCTTAAGCTCTCCTCATTTTTTTAATTCATTTTTTTCTTTACTGTTCTGCCTGAGTGTTTTTTTTCTACCTTGCCTTCCAAATCACTGATTCAATACTCTGCTTCTTCTAACCTATTGTTTATTCCTTCCAGTGTATTATTTATTTCAGACATTGCATTCTTTACTTCAGACTGGTCCTTTTGCATGGTGTGTGTGTGTGTGTGTGTATAAATATATATATATATATATATATATATATATATATATATATATATATATATTTGCATGCTGTTGTATAACCTCATAATCATTATTCTAATTCTATATCTGATAAAGTGCTTGCCTTAATCTCATTCAGCTCTTCTGGATGATTTACTTATTCTTTCATTTGGAGTCTATTTCATTGTCTTCTCATTTTGGCTGCTTCTTTGTATTTATTTCTATGTATTAGGTAGATCTGAAAAGACTTTGGTGTAGGTTTTTGTCAGCTGCTGCTTGTGCTGGCCCTGGTCAACCTATTTGGAGCTATCAGTGACCCACAGCATGTGACTCCACTGCTGGGCCTGTTTGCATGGGAAACTAAGCTGTGCAACAAGGATGGCTTTTACCAGCATCAAGCCCTAGGGAGAGTCAGATGAAGTCATAGAGTATCCAGAGATCTGCCTTAGATATTAAACTAATCAATGGTATAGCTTCAAGTTGTACTCAGCAGCCTGACTCAAGTTCCATAGTGTAGGGCAGAGTAATTCTTGCAGGCAGAGGTATTGATTCTCCTTGGGATGTTGCCATTCAGAAAAGAGTGCTCTACTTGACAAAGATGGTTTCCACAGTATCGGTAACAACTCAGGATAAGAATCCTGGTGGCTGTTCCTTCAGTTCTCTCCCTGAGCCACCAAGGATCCCAACTCATTTTACAAGGCCAACATTATTCTAATCCTAAAACCAAATGAAGGTATTACAAAGAAAGAAAATTATAGATCCATATCCCTGAAGAACATAGATATTAAAATCCTCACAATAAATGTGAATGACCACATAGACAAAATGAAGTTTGAGGGGATAATAGGGGGTAGTGGGGGAAGGGTTGTCAGAAACATGTATAAAGGACACATGGACAAAGCCAAAGGGGATGATCAAGGGTGGGAAGTGGAGATGAGTGGGTAAACAGGTAGTAGTTGCGGGGGAAATGAAGACAACTGTACTTGAACAACAATAAAAATGTGAAAAATAAAAATAAATAAAAATAATAAAAACCACATGGTTTTAGCAATAGATGCAGAAAAAGCATTTGATAAAATCTTATACCAATTTATGATAAAAAACTCTCAGTAAAGTGATATTAGAGGGAACATACCAAAATATAAGAAAGGCCATATATATGACAAATAGATGCTGACATCATAGTCAGTGGGCAAAAATTACAAGAGTTCTCCTTAAGTTTGGGAACTTCTCCTTAAGTTTGGGAAGTTCTCCTTAAGTCAGGGATTCCTTATTTACCTCTCTTTTCCAACATAGTACTGGATGCTATAACCACAGAAATCAGAAAAGAAAAAGAAATAAGAGGCATTCAAATTGGAAAGGAAGAAGTATAACTGTAGACATTTGCAGATAAGTTGTTATTGTACAGACAAAACACCAAATATTTCACCAAGAAGCTACTAGAACTGATAAATGAATTCAACAAAGTAGCCGGATACAAATTAATAATCAGAAATCAGTTACATTTTCATATACCAATAACAAACTAACAGAAAAGGAATTTAGGAAAACCATTCACAATTGCTATAAAAAGATAAAATTTCAAGGAGTAAACCTAACCAAGGATGTAAAATACCTGTGCTCAGCAAATTATAAGACACTGAAGAAAGAAACTGAAGAAGATACAAATAAGTGGAAGCACATACCATGTTCATAAATAGGAAGAATTAACATCATTGAAATGTTCATACTACCCAAAGTGAGCTACAGATTCAACAGAATTCCTATCAATATTCCAATGATGTACTTCACAGAACTAGAATAAACACTTCAAAAATTTATATGGAACCACAAAAGGCCTCACATAGCAGCAGTGATCCTGAGAAAGAAGAACAAAGTTGGAGGAAACACTCTACCTAACATGAAACTACACTATAAGGCCATAGAAATCAAAACAGCATGGTACTGACATAAAAACAGACATATTGATCAATGTAACAGAATAGGGAACCCAGAAATTTACCTTTATAAAGTAAACCCAGAAACCCACACCTTTATAATTAATTAATACTCAACAGAAGAAGTGAGCACATACAATGGGCTAAAGATAGTTTATTAAATAAATGTTACTGGGAAAATTGGACAGATATGTGAAGAAAGATGAAACTAGACCACCTTCTTACACCACACATAAGAATAAATTCAAAATGGATTAAAGGGTTAAATGTTAGACCCAAAACCATAAAAGTCATAGAAGAAAACAGGTGGGAAAATCTTAAACATTGCTCATTGTAATATTTTATCACATATATTTCCCCAGGCAAGAGAAACAAAAGAAAAAATAACCAAGTGAGACTACATCAAATTAAAAACTTTTGCATAGTAAAAGAAAATGTCAACAAAATAAAAAGACAACCCACAGAATGGGAGAACATATTCACTAATATATCTGATAAGGGATTAAGACCCAAAATTTATAAAGAACTTACAAAACTCAACACCAATAAAAGCAACAACCCAATTAAAAAATAAGCAAAGGACCTGAATAGACACTTCTCCAGAGAACATTCAGATGGCCAATATTCATATGAAAAGATGATCAAGTCACTAATCATAAGAGAAATACAAATTAAACCACAATGAGATGCCATCTCATACCTGTTAGAATGTCTATCATCAATAAATCAACTAACATGTGTTGGTGAGGATGTAAAGAAAGGGAACCCCCATTGCACTGTTGGTGGGAATGCAGACTGGTGCAGCCACTGTGAAAAGCAGTATGGAAATACCTCAAATAATTAAAAATGAATCTGCTTTTGACCCAGTAATTCCATTTCTGGGAATATAACCAAAGGAACCCAAAACAATAATTCAAAAGAACATCAATACCCTTGTGTTCATTACAGAAATATAAACAATCACAAAGATATGGAAGCGGCCCAAGTGTTCATCAGCAGATGAGTGGATATACCAACTATGAAGCATTTACACAATGGAATACTTGTTGGCCATAAAAAAAAAAAGAAAAGAAAATTTTACCCTTTACAACAGTATGGATGGACCTGGAGCACATTATGCTAAGTGAAGCAAGCCAATCAGAGAAAGTGAAATACCATAAGATTTCACTCAAATGTGGAATCTAATGAACAAACCGAACTAAAAAGGAAAATGGGCCCAGACTCGTAGATGGAGAGCAGATGACAGCTGGGGTGGTGGGGGAGAAAGTGGTTAGTGGGTGGATGGATTGAACAAACAGGAAAAAAGGACCCCTGGGCATGGACAACAGTGTGGTGATTGCTGAAGGGAGAGACATATAAGAGGACTAAATGATAATTGGGAAAAAATGCAGTAAGGATTAAATCAAGAAAATGAGAAAAAAGAAAAAAGTACAAAGAACTTTGTTCTTGAACCAGTTGACATCAATTTGTATACTTGATACCACATTAACACCTATTTAAGTGCTACAAAAGAACTTTCTTCTGTTACCAGGAAACAACCTTAAAAATCAGAAAATCAGCATGGGTAAATTGTTACAATCTAATCCTCAGACTGCATTAAAGTTTTGCCAATTGCTACACTAATTTTTTTATAGTAAAAAAAATCTAGTTCTGACTCATACATGGTTAGTAGTTCTGTGTCTGTAATCTCCCTGACACTGGGAGTATGCATTCATACCTTATACATTTTCTACTTCTAATCATAAATTCAATATGTGTATTCATTTATAGATACCTGTACTGAACTCATAGTTTTATATTTTATTCAACATATTAGAATCTGTTCATATCATTAATTACTTTGATGTTAAAATTATTTCTGATGAACAGTGGAAGAATCACTGGCAAGTTGTCTCTTGGGTTCTTTGACCACTTTATTTTTGAGGACAGCAAGATGTTTGCTTTAGATTCATTTTTATATTTTCCATTTTTAAAAGTGTATTGATTCATTGGGGTGATGGTTGATAAAGTTACTATATTTTGCCATGTATAATGCACACCCACATTTTTGTTCCAGTCTTTGGGGGAAAAAAATCTTTCACTTAAATTTTTTAATTTATTTTTATGTATTTATATTTAGATACTTCTTTTTTCTATTATAAAGAGATTTTAGCATTTAGTTTTGAAATTATTATGGTACAAGATATTTTATGTAACAAATAATTATAAAATATAAGAACAGATATATGGCATTTCAGATACTGTCCATATAAAATGCACATCCTTATTTTTCCCTCAAAAATTTGGGCAAAACAGGGTGCATTATAAACAGCAAATTACAGTATATTGGTTTCAGGTGTACAATTCTACACTACATCATCTGCATTTAATATTGTGTGTTCACTACCCTAAGCCAACTGTCCTTCTGTAACAGGGCGCAGCCAAGAAGGGGGCCCCAAATAGGGATTTGGAATGGGGTCCAGAAGATTTTAAAATATCTTCACCTCTTCCCCCACAGGTGTGAGCTGAGGGAAGGGGCACACAGAGCAAGAACATGCAGGGCAGCTGTGCAGCTAATCCATGGCATGGTCATTTAAGGTACCTATAGCCTTTGACTGGTTACATAGATATGCTAAATAGCTATGGCCAAGCTCTGAGCCAGGGGATTGGAAGTAACTTCCCCACCAAGACGTAACTGGGGAGGCAGGTCCCCCGAGTTACAGCGCCTGTGTGGGAGCTTGGAGAGGATTGGCTCCATGACATGGGGCCATGCCTGCCCAGACTCATGATGGCAGTCTAGTAAAGCTGGAAGGATATGAGTGCTGGCATGTGAGGCCGATTGTAGGAGGAGTTCTAAATGGGGCTGCAGAGGAAGACTGGTGTGGGGATTTAAACCCAAACTTGGCAGCCATTGAGGAGAACCATGTGTCTTTAGCAGAGTGGGGACTTCCGCAGCCCTGTGAGAGAGAATCACCATGCGGCTTTAGCACAGAACCGCCACTCGTCACTCGGCTTTGGTAGAGTGGTGACCCCTACTCCTTGCAGGCATTGAGCAGGGAGAGAAGCACACAGTTTTGGCTGCATGGGGACTCCCATGGCCCTAGGAGAGAGGACCATGTGCCTTTGCCAGAGTGGGGACCCCCTCAGCTTTAGAAGGGGGAACCATCGTCTGGCTTTAGCAGAGATCTTGGTGACACAGCTGAGGGTGCCAGGAACCCAGGGAGGTCTCCCAGTCAAGACGGAGTACTGGGAATAACCAAGGACTGCCTGAGCCATGAACTTCTATTTCCTGTCCTAAGATATGGTACTCTGGACTGGGCAAAGGGGGAAGGAAGGACTGTGTCTATTTGTGGGTATTTTAAGGGACCTTAGGATTTTTTGATGAAGACATTAGGTCACTACTTTAAGTTTGTATAGCATTAAATAAACATTTCCTTTCCTTTTCACGAATCTCTGGCATTGAGAGACATCTTTCCTATAGACGGTGGACATAACAGACCTGGGGGTTTCTTTAAGTAATAGTATATCATCCCAGCCCCCCCATTTGTTCTGTAACACTTCCATTGCCATTATCCCCTCTTTATCTTCTGCCTCTCCCATCCTCTTTGTCTATGATACTCACCCTTTTCTCTAAGAAACCTTCTTGTGTTAAAGACAAATAATATTTAGAAATCAAAAACTGTGTTCTGGTTACATCATGGCAACTTTTATCACTAATAGCAGGCCTTCTCATGAATAGATCTAGGAAATATACATAAGCATGATCATACAGATATATATACACACAATTAAGTTCATGTTTATTAACCAACTTACTTATTTACCAATCTATCCAACTATTAATATATATTGAAAGTCATGTATTCATTTTGATATATCCAGTTTAACAAAGGATGTATTCTGGTTTTCTCCCATTTTGTATTTGTAAATTTCTTCACCTCTATGAAATTGGCTTTTATCATATTTAATATATTGACTTATTTGATCAATCCCTTATAGTTACCCAGTCCTTTATCTCTGCTACATCTATTCTCTGTGCTGATACCCTCTACTCCATGCTTGAACTCTGACTTCCATTCTGGGTAGATGTGTTACCCCACATGGATACCCTCCTTAACCTGTTAGATACTTAAGTTTTAATATTTTTAATGATAATAGATAATCTTTGTGCATCCTAATTGTTGTGATAGACTACAATTTTTCAAAGATATTTGATTCTCTTTCAGTGAACACTAACAGACATAAAATATTTTGCTGAATGTATATCATGGATGATCAATATGTTATAGACATCATTATCCATGTATCAGAGAATTGTGACGTATTTCAAGATTATATCCCCAAAGTAGGCATGTTACACAACTATTCTTTCATGCTAAGATAACCTTTTCTCAATGGAGAGAGTATGGGGACACTATACAGTAATATGCAAAAAGTATTTTAAAATGTATATGTATTTCAAAAATTAGAATGATTACATGGTGTTTAGGGAGGTCTCACATATTTTATACTTGTTCCTGAAAACCCTTTCCCCTTTCCTCTGAAATTCCCTCCCCTCTCCCTCCTGGTCATTGTCAGTCTGTTCTCTATTTCAGTCTCTTTGGTTATATTTTGCTTATTTGTTTGTTTTGTTGTTTAGATTGCTGTTAAAGGTGAGATTATTTGGTATTTGTCTCTCATTGTCTGGTTTATTTCGCTTAACATAATACTCTCCAGTTCCATCCACGCTCTCACAAAGGGTAGGAGCTCCTTCTTTCTTTCTACTGCATAGAATTCCATTGTGTAAATATACCACAGTTTTTTGATCCATTCATTTAGTGATGGTCATCTAGGTTGCTTCCAACACTTGGCTATTGTAAATTATGCTGCTATGAATATTGGAGTGCATACGTTCTTTTGGACTGGCATTTCAGAGTTCTTAAGGTATAATCCTAGCAGTGGCATTGCTGGGTCAAAAGGCAGAATCCATTTTTCGTTTTCTGAGAAAACTCCATACTGCTTTCCATAGTGGTTGTACCAGTCTGAAATCCTACCAACAGTGCACTAGGGTTCCCTTTTCTCCACAACTTCTCCAATACTTGTTGTTTGTTGCTTTGTTTATGATGGCCATTCTGACTGGTGTGAAGTGGCATCTCATTGTGGTTTTAATTTGCATCTCTCTTATAGCTAGCAATTCTGAGCATCTTTTCATGTGTCTCTGGATCCTCTATGTGTCCTCCTTGGAGAAGTGTCTGTTCAAGTCCATTTTGGGTTGCTTGTCTTCTTAGAGTGGAGTCATGTAAGTTCTTTATATATTTTGGAGAGATTAAACCCTTGTTTGAGGTCTCATTGGCAAATTTGTTTTCCCATGCGGTTGATTCTCTTTTTATTTTAATACTGTTTTCTTTAGCCATGCAGAAGCTTTTTATTTTGATGAGATCCCATTTGTTTATTCTTTCCTTTATGTCCCTTGCTCTAGGCGACATATCAGTAAAATTGTTGCTGCTTGAAATATCTGAGATTTTCCTGCCTATGTTCTCTCTAGGAATTTAATGGTGTCACAGATTATATTTAAATCTTTTATCCACTTTGAATTTATTTTAGTGTATGGTGTAAGTTGGTGCTCGAGTTTCATGTTTGTTTTTTTTTTTTTTGCATGGAGCTGTCCAGTTCTCCCAACATCATTTGTTGAAGAGGATATTTTTACTCCATTTTATGCTTCTTCCCTCTCTGTCAAAAATTAACTGGCCATAGAGACTTGGGTTTATTTCTGTTCCCTCTGTCCTGTTCCACTGGTCCATGTGCCTGTTTTTATGCCAGTACCAGGTTGTTTTGATTGCAGTAGACTTGTAATACAGTTTGGTATCAGGTATTGTGATCCCTCCTACTTTGCTCTTCTTTCTCAAAATTGCAGCAGCTACTCAGGGTCATTCATGGTTCCATATAAATTTTTGTAGTGTTCGTTCTGTATCTGTGAAATATGCCATTGGTACTTTAATAGGGATTGCATTGAATCTGTAAATAGCTTTGGGTAGTATGGATATTTTGATTATGTTAATTCTTCTGATCCATGAACATAGTATATGTTTCCATTTGTTTGTGTCTTCCTTGATTTCTTTTTTGAGTATTGTGTAGTTTTCTTAGTACAGGTCTTTTACCTTCTTGGTTAGGTTTATCCCTAGGTATTTTATTTTTCTTTTTGCTATATCTAATAGAATTTTTTTCTTGATTTCTGCTTCTGCTGTTTCACTGTTGGTATACAAAAATGCCTTTGATTTCTGGATATTGACTTTGTATCCCACCCTTTTGCCAAATTCATTTATTAGGTCGAGCAGGTTTTTCAGTGGAGTCTATAGGATTTCCTATGTACACCATCATGTCATCTGCAAACAATGACAGTTTTGTTCCTTCTTTTCTGATTTGGATGCCTTTTGTTTCCTTTTCTTTTCAGATCACTTGCTAAAACTTCCAATACTATATTGAAAAGAAGTGGTGAATGTAGACATCCTTGTCTTGTTCTTGATCTTAGTGGAAAAGATTTTAATTTTTTCCCATTGAGTATGATGTTGGCTGTAGGTCTCTCATATATAGCCTTTATTATGTTGAAGAATGCTCCCTCTATTCCCACTTTGCTGAGTGTTTTTATCATAAATAGGTGGTGTACTTTATCAAATGCTTTTTCTGCATCTATTGATTGATCATGTGTTTTTTGTCTTGGCTTTTGTTTATGTGATATATTACATTTCCTGATTTGCAAATGTTGAACCATCCTTGCTTCCCTGGGATGAATACCACTTGGTCATGGTGTATGATCTTTTTAATATATTGTTGGATGTGGTTTGCCAATATTTTGTTGAGGATTTTAGCATTTATGGTCATGTGATTGCTTGTGAGGTGGATCCACCCAAAGTGTGAGAAAGCTTAGGAAATCAATGGTCATTTTGAGAAAGCACCTGGTTTATCCCAATCCCAAGCTAATAGATTCCCTGGAAAAGAAAGACTCTCTCTTGCCTGTAGCTTGTGCTCACAAGGTGCACTTACCTGTTCTCTCCATGTGGCTGCTAAGGCCATGTGGCTAACAGCCTCCAGGGGAGAGCCTCTCTCTCTCTTGCACACCTTGTTCCAAGCACTCTTTTGCCCAAGATCACATGAGCATGTGATGCTGGCAGCCACATGGCTCATGGCTCATGACCATGCATGCTCCACATGCTGGCTGCAGGAGTGAGCCTGAAATGAACTGTGACTGGGGAGAAGCTAAATTATTTGCACAGGGACTAAGGTAGCATGGCAGCCACAGGCAGATTCCAAAGGATTGTACTTTAAAATGGAGCAGGATCTCTGGACACTGGCTTTATCCTTCACCTTGCTAAGGAGAGTTAGAATTTTTCCATGACAAAAAGAGATGGGTTTTGACAAGGGAATCCGTCATTATCCTAGGTCATGAAACACATAGATATAATTTCTTTACTTTTGCACTAGCATCTGCCTCACAATTTGGCTTTTGTGACAACAGGCAGACAAGCCTCCATTTTTGTTTGGTTACAAAATGTATCATTAAATTATCTATATATATGAACAAATACATGAGTTTGTTTCAGTACCTGTGTGTGTGTAATTAAAATTAGAGAAGAAAAGAGATTTACTAAGATTCTGATTCTTTGAAGGAACAGGTTCTTTGAGGCTATAACTGCTTGTAGAAATCCATTGAACAAGAAATGGATTTCTTGTTCCAGGGTATAACATTTGGAAAGACCATAGGTTTTTGATCTGGGCATGCTGATGTATAATCTCAGTCTCTTCCTACTATTTTTTGGTTTTGGAAAAAAATTACTTGACCAATTTGTATTTCAATCCTCCATCTACAAAATGATGATTAAAAGATATCTAGCTCACTGAGTTTTAAGAAAAATTTAAATGTGTTACTAGGCATAAAAGAGCCTGACATAATATACACTGTGTAAGTGTTGACTAATATTATCACAATATAAAAATATTTTCTTCTCATAGATGATATTAAAACTGTGCCTTCTCAAGAAATCTAAAATATAGTCTTTCATTAAAATTTCACCTTTCACTAGAGGTCTTTATGCCTACAAATATTTGAAAAACAAATTGTTCATTCCCAACCAATTTACTTGCATATGCTAGGACATGTCAATGCTATATAATTTGATTTTTCTCTTCTGTGTCACCTGAGTTTGTTTTAATGAACCTCCCTCCAGCCAATTTAAATAAGGAAATTGTTAAGTGGCAAATACTTTAGTTTAGTAAAAGAAGCACATTACTTTGAATATCTGTGTAGAATAGCTTGTATTTGTCAGCAAACTAGCCAGGAGGCATATTTAACAATTTTTAAATCCTTTTGACAAGACTCCCCACTGTTTCCTGTTTTTTCAAAGGAAGGGTTGTTTACTTTTATTCACTCTTTGCCATAGCCATCTAAACACCTGAACAATAACTATTTTCTCCTTTTTTTGTACTGCTTGAGTTCCTCATCAATGTTTATTTTCTTATAAATATTTCTCTTTTCTGTTTTGGTGGACAGTTGTCCTTGATTTTAGTGAACTAATACCAAAGTCTATTCTGCTATCTATTGTTTTCACAGGCAATTCAAAGTAATCTTTTATTCCTCTTCCTTGTGGAACATCATTAATGAAACTTGCATTTTTTAATGTCTCAATCCTGCTGACCAACACTTCTGAAACTGCAGGAATGACAATGTATGCAAAACTCTAATGTACTGTGCTTTTTGATTACTGCTTTGTGAAATCGAGACCCAGTACAGAAAGCCATGGAATTTTGATGGTCTGCTTTAAATGGAAAGGTTTGTTGTTTTAGCACCAGAAAAAAAAAATAGCGAGGGAGAATAGTTAGTTTAGAAAGTTGAGAGGACTTCTGTTCAAGATGGAAGCATAGGTAAACATGCTTCACCACCTTACACAACCAGAGAAAAAATTACAGGTACATTTCAAAACAAATAACACCCATACCATCAGAAAATCAAGCTGTATGAAGACCGGCAACCAAAAATGTAAAGAAGACACATTCACCTAGATGCGTAGGAGGGTCGGAAACACAGACAAGGGTAGAGAGGTGCAGAGACTATGGGGTACAGCATGGAGAGGTGACAGCAGTAGAAGGCTTAGCCCCACATTTATGTGTGGTAGATGAAAATAGGAAGGATGCCTAGGGAGCAAGTGATCTCAGCCCCAGGCCAGACCGCACAGCACATGACCCACTGCCAGGAAGATAAATCCCCATAATTTCTAGCTGTAAAAACTCAGTGGCAGTTAGGGAGCAGAATAAACTGCTGGACTTTCAGGAGACTTAACTTAGAGGGCTCACATGGACTTAGAATGTATGCAGGCCCACCCTTTCTTGGATCCAGCACCAGGACAACAATCAGAAGATCACCCATATATACAAGGAGTAAATGAAGTGACTAGAAATAAGGAGAGTGCAGGGCAACTTCCAGAAGCCAGGCAGTGTCATTGTTCCCTCTCTGAGCTCTCTTCCCACACAGAGCCACAAAGCAGTGAAGTGCATTGTCTCATCCTGGCAATTAGGTGAGGCTTTGCTGCACACACTTTGCATTTACCTTTTCTATAATAGGTTATGCTACTAAGGTAGGGAGTCAAAACAGTTCTGCGTAATACACAGAAACAAACACAAGGAGGCTGCTAGATTAAGGAGACAAAAAATTATGGCCCAAATGAAAGAACAGAACCACAGAAAAAGAACTAAGCAAAATGGAGATAACAAACCTATCAAATGCAGAGTTGAGAACACTGATAATCAGTGCTCAAAATCTCATTTAGTATGGCACCAACATGAAAAAGACCCAGGAAGAAATAAAGGTTACACTAAATGAAATAAAGAAAACTCTTCGGGGAAACAACAGTGGAGGGGAAGAAGATGAAATTCAAATCAATGATTTGGAACATAAGGAAGAAATAAGCATTCAACCAATACAGCAAGAAGAAAAAGGAATTAAAGAAAAAAAAAAAACAAGGATAGTATAAGGGGTCTCTGGGACATCTCCAAACATACCAACACCCCAATCATAGGGATACCAGAAAGAGTAAAGGAAGAGAAAGAAATAGAAAACTTACCTGGAAAAATAGTGAAAGAAAACTTCCTTAATTTGGTGAAGGAAATATACATATAAGTCCAGGAAGCACAGAGAGTACAAAACAAGTTAGACCCAAAGCAGACCACACCAACATACATCATAATTAAAATGTTAAGGGTTAAAGATAAACGGAGAGTCTTAAAAGGAGCAAGAGAAAAACAAAGATACCTACAAAAGAATTCCCATAAGACTGTAAGCTGATTTCTGAAAAGAAGCTTTGAAGGCTAGAAGGCAATGGCAAGAAGTATTCAACATGATGAAAAGCAAGGACCTATATTCTAGATTACTCTATCCAGCAAAGCTATCATTTAGAATGGAAGGGCAGATAAAATGCTTCCCAGCCAAGGTAAAGCTAAAGGAGTTCATCACGACCAAGGTGTTATTACATTAAATGTTAAGGGGGCTTATTTAGGAAAAAGAAGGTCAAAACTATGAACATTAAAATGGCAACAGATTCACAACTACCAACAACTGAATCTAACAAAAACAAACAAAAAAAGAAACTCAGCAAACTAAACAAGCAGAACAGGAATAAATTCATAGATGTGGAGAACATTTGGATGGTTATCAGCTGGGCTGGGGAAGTGGGAGAATGCAGGAAAAGTTACAGGGAATAAGAAACATAATTGACAGGTTAAAAAATAGACAAGGCATGTTAAGAATAGTATAGGAAATGGAGAAGTCAAAAAACTTGTATGTAAGACCCATGGACATGAACTAAGGGGGGATTGCTGGAGGGAATGAGAGTACTGTGTTGGGGGCAAAAGGGTAAAAATTGGGACAAGTATAATAGCATATCAATAAAATATACTTTAAAAAGTTGAATGATAACAAAGTATTAAAAATAATAAATGAAAAATAGAAAACATATTTTGTGTAAATGCTATAAAACTGAAATCATGAAGGTCAACCTGGGTTTGAGGACATGATAAAAGCTTTTGTGCACTGTATTTGGTTAACTTCAGATGTTTAGATATGTTGGGCTCAACCTACATTATTTAAGCTGTTATTTGTAAGATCATATAATAACCAATTAATTGACTGCAGTACATTGGCAGACCTGTTGTACTTGGTCTATCCAGGAGAAAACATTATCAGAGTTAAAGTTGTGTGTGCTCTCCTGATGACTTTTCAAAAGCCCCTCACAAAAAGCATTGACTCTCTTACATAAGTACATGTATACCTGTTATATCAACCAAGAAAGTACTCATCTATGAGTTCATCTTTGTTGGGCAGACTTAGAGGACAAAATTATTCACCTGTATCTTTGTTTAAATGTGTTTATAGTTATATTTTAATTTCCAATTGCTGTTCTATAATTATATTTTAAGAGGAAATAGAGAAATGTGTGTGTTCATTTCTTATTCTTAAAGCTTATCTTTATCATTTTACATTTGTTAGTGATACAATAAAATTGCCTACTTAATAAGGGAACATCAAAAAGCATTCAAAAGTATAGTATTTTTTTCATATTTTCTCTTTTACATATACAAAGTAAGAGAAATTTATAGGCACTTATTTGAGGGAAGTTTTACTGTTTGTCAGAGAATATGGGGATGTTTCAACATAGCAGTAGATAATATAGTATAAAATATTATTTGAACTTTAATTTTTTGAAACTTACTTAAAATGCCTGGCTGGCGTAGCTCAGTGGATTGAGCGTGGGCTGGGAACCAAAGTGTCCCAGGTTCGATTCCCAGCCAGGGTACATTCCTGGGTTGCAGGCCATAACCCCCAGCAACCACAGATTGATGTTTGTCTCTCTCTCTCTCTCTCTCTCTCCCTTCCCTCCCTAAAAATAAATAAAATCTTTAAAAGAAAAAAAAAACTCACTTAAAATGGCTTATGTTGTCTCCTAAGTGTGTGTGCATGTGTATGTGTGTATATGTGTGTATATGTGAGCATATGTATGAATGTGTATATGTGTGTATACATGTATATATCTAGATATGTATGTATCTCTTAGCATATGTTATGATATTGGAACAGAGAGCAAATATTATAACAAAAATAACTAGAATTTCTCATGTAAAATGTATGTTTCCTTTTTAAAAAACTTTTTATATTTCTTGATTTGAGAGAGAGAATGAGAAAGAGAGATCTATTTTGTTGTTCTACCCATTCATTAATTCATTGGTTGCTTCTTGTACGTGTCCTGACTGGGGATTGAACCTGAAATCTTGACATATTAGAATAATGCTCTAACCAGCTAAGCTACCTGGCCAGGGCCACATGTTTGCTTTCAGCAAGAGAATATATGGCACATTAGGAGATGGATCTGAAAATACAGCAGTTGGAAAAGAGGCAAATTAAATCAATAGTCTCATCCAGTTGATAATTAGAATTACTAATGATTTTAAACATTAAGATTATAAGCCTAATTTTAAATATAACATTTTAAGCATAATATTCCCTTGTAAATACTATGACATTGTTAAAGTATATGTATGGGGGGAAAATAGCTGGCAGGTCTCCTTTGTACAAAAAAAATATGTCTTTTTGTTATTTCTATTGTAGGAAATAAGAGAAGTGTTTCAATCAACCAAGTTCTGTAAAATCAGACTGAGGTCATTAGAGAAAGTAAAATAGCCATGTCTCAAATACAAAATATATGTCTTAATTAACTATTTCTCAAAAGGAACATGGCTTATTTAATGCTAGAGAATAGAATTATTACATACAAACATCCCCATCTCTGTATGTTACCAAGTATATCAAAATAGATGTGTTTTTGTATGTGTTCTGCAGTTTCCTTTCCTTTGGGCAATTCACCTCATGTCCCTAAGTAGCCCACAGTTGGTTGTTAAATTCCAGAGAGCACCCTTTAATCTTAGAATCCTGAACTTTACTCTTAATATAGTTGAACTCATTCCCTGACTGCTCTTTCTCCTTACATATCTCATTAAATATGTGTGCTTATTTATAATAATATATAGGTAAGTGTAAAATAAATGAGCAGTTATTGATAGTTGCTTGCTTGCTGTGATGCAGGACACTTATTTTTTAGCCATTATGTTAATTTTTTTGCACAACACCTTTTTAAAATTTTAAATATCAAATTCTTATTATTGTCCATTAGAATGCTTATTAATAGTAATAATTTATTTCGCTCAACAGCTTCTATTTTCTTCTATGACAGTTAAATTTGTGGAGTTCAAGGCAGCTGCATTCCAAAGGTATGCTTATATCCAAATTGTGTTTGAAAAGAAAGCTCTTATTAGCTTTTCATGCTAATGTGATTATACTAGTCCATAACCATGACTTACATGCTACTGGCATTTTGTAAAGACTCAGAAAACAGTTCTAAAATAAATATAAACATAAATTTACTATTATATAAAAGTTTACTATTTACTATTAAAAACTTACTATTTCATGACTTGTTTTTTATACCTTTCATCATTTCTTTCTCCTCACTTGTGTTTTGACTATTTTTAAACTGCCGTTGTTCTCTTGACTATGAATACCATTATTTCAGTATATCAGAAGTTCCTAAGTTCTCTTTGTGAATACTGTGGAAGAATACAAGAGGTTATTTTCCACTTCAGCTATTAATAATAATTTTTAACTATGCAATACATTTACTAACAAATTCTAGGCAATGCGCCAATTTAGGAACTCAGATATGAAACACAGGCCCTGTCCTCAATATGTGAAATATGTTGTGCAGATTTTGAATTTATAATCCTCTTAGAAAAATATTCTCTAAGTATTTCATTTGATAAAGTTCCTCTGAGAAAAGTGTGGCATTTATTTAATAAAGACAATAATATAAGTCTCTACAGCATCACCCTGAATCACTGAAGCCACTATATACCTGGGTTTTACTTTTAGATCAATACTAAGGTTGCTTTGCTTAAAATTAAACAATGAAAATTTATCCTGAGAAAGCTTTTATAGTTAAAAAATTCACAGTATAGATTTAAATTTTATCAGATTATGACAGATATTTTTCAAGCATATTCATAATTGTATAATTTATTAGAATAAACTAGATAAACACTGAGACAATCTGAAATATGTTTAATTATTAACAATATGTATATTTGAGATTTTTATTGTTCTTAGGTATATATCATAACAATCTCAATTAATACTTATATGAATAAATAAAGATGTTTTGAATTATGTTTCTGCTAATTAATAGTGACCTTGTGGATCTGATTTATCTGCTTGAAGATAAATTGTTTTCTGTTATCCATCAATAAGAGATTATAAATGACCATATATCAATATACTGTTCAAAAACAGAAACAATTCTGTTTATAAAATAATTCATGTAAAATAGTTACAAACAGCAATAATTTATGGATATATATTATATATGTGTATGTGGAAGACATAAACACATATACTTACTTTTTTATTATAAAAAAGCATTTCAAGCAATCCTTAAAACAAACAGTAAAAAAAAATAAATTACTAAATGGGAGGTGCACATGGTGGGTGAGTTTTAATATTACTACTTCTCCAACAAATAACAAATGAAAATCTAGAAAAATATTTTGAAATCAGTATTTGCTATAATTAAAGACTGAAAAAATGCAGGAAGGAAAATCAAAATATTAAATAGAAAGAATGATGAGTGACATTTGTGTTTATGAGGGTTCATTTTCTCCTTGAGGGACTTAGCCCTTCACAAAAAATGAGGCATGTGAGACACAACAAGTTTGTTCCAATTTAATTAGCTTCAGGAGTCAGAGGACAGAATGCAGGACTGCCAAAGGGGCTAGAAAGTGAGGTAAATCTTGTCTTTGTTATAAAGCCAAACCTCTTGAAGTGGAGAAACTCAAAAATCTGTGACTGATCTCCATCCATAAGCTTAGCTATTTGTTGAATTGCAATATGTAGGGAAGACTTTCAGAGGCTCTATGAAATATATTTGATAACATTAAAAGTTTTTCACCAAGGCTATATAAACTTTAAGCAAATTAAAAATAGGTGAAAGTGTCCTCAAGCTGATAATGCCCCTACCCCACACTACTTTCTATCTATCATCTATGTATCATCTATTTATCATCTATCCATCTACCTGTCTATTATCCATATACACACAGCATCCTAATGATGCTTAATAGTGAAATATTGAATACTTTCTTCCTAAGATGAGAAATAAGACAAGGTTTTTTACTCTTACTACATTGGGTCAACATTGTACTACAGGCTTTAGCCATAACAATAAAGCAATGAAGAGATAAAAATCATATAGACAGAAAAGAGAAAATGAGGCAGTTTGTATAACAAAATCTAAAGTTAAATGGTATAACTAATAAGTTAATTTAACAAATGAGAAGATACAAAATATGTACAGCAAAATAATTAAAAATTAATTATTAAAATTTATTTACAATAGAATTAAAAGCATATAATAACTTATTAGAACTTAACAAAGGGTATACAAATTTTTTCCCTAAAATATACAGCACAGCTAAGAGAAATTGATGACAACTCAAATTAAAATATATACCACATTCATGAACTCAGAGTTTAAATATTGTTACTATTTCAATTTTCCATGAGTTAATTTAAAGATTCAGTGTATTCCCAATCATAATCCAGAAGGTTTTTTTTAACTAGTAACTGATGTGCTGAGGCTATGATAAAAAATTCACTAGACCAAATATGATAAAATATTTTTTTAAATAAATAACATATTTGGGGAAGTTGTAATACTACATTTTGATGTAAAATATAAAAATTAAAAAGTAGAGGTACAGAAATACAGCCACATTTATTTTTGTCAATTAGTTTTTGAATGGGATTCATAAGCAAACCAATGAATAGAAGAAAGTCTTTTTAAAACAATTAAATATTCATGTAGAACAAACTGACAGTAACCAGAAGGGAGGTGGGAGGAGATAGTGGGGGAAAAGTGAGGAGGGTTTTCAGGAACATGTACAAAGGACACATGGACAAAACCAAAGAGGGGTAGGATCAAGGGTAGGGAGTGGAGATCACTGTGGTAGAGGGGAATGGTGGGGGAAAATGGAGACAACTGTACTTGAAAAACAATAAAAAAACAATTACACATACACACACGCACAAGAAAAGAAGCTCAGTCTCTACTGTTCAGTGATCATTAACAATAGTTTGAGTTTTATCAGTGATATAAATGTAAAAAGAAGATCCATAAAACATTTTGAAGAAAAAAAAATTAAGAATCAAGAAACAGCATAAAGCCTGAATAGACCAATAACAACCAACAAAACTGAAGCAGTAATAAAAAAATTCCTGGCACCAAAAGCCCTGGACCAGATGGCATTATAGGCAAATTTTATCTAATGATCAAAGGAGAAATAATAGCTATCCTTCCCAAATAATTCAAAAAAATTCAAGAAGAGGGAAGACTCCCAAACTATTTTTACAAGGCCAGTATATCCTTTCTCTATAACCAGGTAAATATACAACAGAAAAAACAAATATAGGCTAATTTCTCTGGTGAATATAGATGCTGAAATGCACAGTAAAATAGCAGCAAAGCAGAGAGAGCAATACATTAAAAAGATCATATACCATGATCAAGTCGGTTTTATTCCAGGAATGCAATAATGCTACAATACTTACAAATCAATAAATGTGATGCATTATATAAACAAAATGAAATACAGAAATCATATGATCAGATCAATAGATGTAGAAAAAACATTTGATGAAATCCAGCACCCATTTATGGTAAAAATGTTCAGCAAAGTGGGAATACAGGAAGCATTTCTCAGAATAATAAGCCAAATAGGCCATATATGAAAAACCTCCTGCCAACATTATTCTCAATGGGAAAAACCTAATAATGTTTCCCTTAAGATCAGGAATAATACAAAGATACTTGCTTTCACCACTATTATTCAACATAGTACTAGAAGTGATAGCCGTAGTGATTAGACAAGAAGAAGAAATAAAAGACATCCAAATTGGGAAGGAGGAAGTAAAACTAACATTATTCGTGGATGACATGATAGTGTACCTAGAAAATTCTATAGGCTCCACCAAAAACACTACTTGACCTAATAAGTGAATTCAACAAAGCAGCTGAGTACAAAGTCAATATTCAGAAACTAATGGTATTTTCATACACCAACAATGAAGTATTAGAAAGAGATACTAAGGAAGAAATCCCATTTACTATAGCCACACACAAAAAGTGAAACATCTAGGAATAAATTTAGTCAAGGACATAAAAGACCTGTACTTGGAAAAGTATAGAACACTAAAGAAAGAAATTGAGGAAGATAGAAATAAATGGATGCATATATCCTATTTATGGATTGAAATAATTATCATCATTAAAATGTCCATACTACCCAAAGCAATCTATAGATTCAATGCAATGCCTATTAAAATGTCAGTGGCATATTTCACAGATCTAGAACAGATATTCCAAAAACGTACTTGAAACCAGAGAAAACCCTGAATAACTCAGCAGTGCTGAGAAAAAAGAACAAAGTAGGAGGGATCACAATAGCGGAAATCAAACTACATTACAAGGCCAAGGTACTCAAAACAGTCTGGTAGTGGAATAATAACTGACACATAAATCAATGGAACAGAACAGAGAGTCCAAAAATGAACCCATATCTTTATGGTCAATTAATAATTGACAAAGGGGGTATGAGCATGTAATGGAGTAAAGACAACCTTTTCAATAAATGGTGTTGGGAGTAGTACATTAAAAAAATGACACTTGACAACCAACTTACATCATACAGCAGAATAAATTCAAAATGAATGAGACTTAAATATAAATCACTATAGCATAAAATCCTAGTGGTAAACATAGCAATTAAAATTTCAGATATCTCACATAGCAATATTTTTGCCAATATATTTTTTAAGGTAAGGGAAATAAAGGAAAAAAAATAACAGATGGGAATACAGCAAATTAAAAAGATTATGCATAGCTAAAGAAACCATCATCAGAATAAAAAGTGAACTGACTATATAGGAGAACATATTTACCAATGATACATAGGACAAGGGTTTAATCTCCAAAATATATAAATAACTCACATAATCCAATACCATAAAGACAAACAATTCAATTTAAAAAATGAGCAAAAGACCTGAACAGATCTTTCACCAAGGAGGACATAGAGATGGCCCATAGACATAGAAAATTGTTCAACAACACTAGCCATCAGGGAACTGCAAATTAAATCACATTGAGACATCACCTCACATCTACCAAAATAGCTATCTTTAATAATCCACAAAACAACAGAGCTGGCACGGGTTTGGAGAAAAGAGAACCCTAGTGAGTGGTGTAGCCACTGTGGAAAATAGTATGAGTTTCACAAAAAATTAAAATTGGAACTGCCTTATGATCCATCAATACCACTTCTGGGAAAACACCTTAACAATTCCTAAACACCAATTCAATTGAATGTATACACTTCTACAATCATAACAGTGCTATTTACAATAGCCAAGAGTTAGAAACAGCTTAAATGCCCATCAGTAGATGAGTAGATATAAATACAGTGGTACCTTTACACAATGGAATACTACACATCAAAGAAAAGAAAAGAAAAGAAGGAATTCATGCCTTTTTCAGCAGTCTGGATGGAACTGAAGAGTATTATGCTAAGTGAAGAAAGTCAGTCAGTGAAAGACAAATATCATATGATCTCACTTATAAGAGGAATCTAATGAACAAAATCAGCAATATAGAACCAGAGACATGAAATCATATAATATACTGATAGCTATAAAGTGGTAGGGGAGACTGGTTGAAAGAACATTGAGGGATTTGTCAAAGACCAGAAATGAAAGACCCATGGATATGGGCAATATTGTGACAATTGACTATGGGAGTGGGGGTTGGGGGAAAATGAGACAACTGTAATAGCATAAACAATAAAATACTTTAAAAAAGGGAAAAAAGAATTAGAAAATATGACACCAGTAACTGATTTACTTTAAGGAAGTAAAGATCCATGAACTACTTGACAAAGAATTCAAAGTAATTTTAAAGAAGTTCAAAGAGCTAAAGAAAACACAGGTAGACAAAATTAGGAATCCCATACAAGAATAAAATAAAGTATTTCTTCAATAAACAATTAGAAATCACAAAAAGGGAGGAAAAGGACAACCTAAAGCTAAAAATATAATGACTGAATGAAAAAACTCCATAAAGAGTTTCAACAGAAGACTTAATCAAACAGAAGAAAGAATCAGTAAACTTGAAAAGAGGTCAATTAAAATTAATCATTCAGAGGAGAAAAAACTTTTAAAAAGGCAACTAAGAAAAGGAAGCCTACAGGACTTAAGGTGCATCAATAAGCAAACTGACACACACATTATGAAGTCTTGGAAGGAGTAGATAGAGAGAAGGAATAAAAATGTTATTTAAAAAAATAATGGCTAAATTTTTTCCAGTTATTGTGAGGGAAGTGGCCATTCAGATCAGGAAGTCAAAAAGCCCCAAAATTAGTTGGATATAAAGCGGTTTATGCAGAAACACATAATAATTTAATTAACCAGACAAAACCTGGGGGAATGTATCGTCAAAAGACTGCAGCTAAACACAGCTCTTAAAACTGAAAATGAAGCTTGTTGTCTCTGTTATACAAAAATGTTTTCACTTGCATATTTAAAAAGTTCAGTAAATTTCTGTTGTTTTGAGGTTAACCTATATTTTGTCAAGAAAGATTGATTTTATAGTTCTCAGCAAGCAGTGATATATATAAAAATTTCCTTCAAATCAAATTTAAGTATAAAAGAACATAGGGTAAGAAATAACCACGATAGCAGAAGATGTGGCCAAACCTATGATGGAAATTCATGAATCACAGAGCTTAGAGATCATTCACTATGAAATAAGACTGGGAAATAGCGATTTGCTAGTTAAAATTTGTGAAGGGTTAATATAAGAAGAATGCTGATGGACTACCCTTCAACTCTGGCAAACCTGGAGATTATTATATACCATTTTTTTTTATTTTTTCCAAATCTTTTATTGTTGTTGAAGTACAGTTGTTTTCATTTTTCCCCTACCACTCCCTCCCACCCCTGCCATCCTCACTTCTGACCCTTGAACCTACCCCACTTTGGTTTTGTCCATGTGTTCTTTATACATGTTCCTGAAAACTGTTGCCCCTTCTTCCCCCATGATCACCTCCCACATTCCCTCTGGTTATTGTCAGTTTTTTTCTTAATTTCAATGTCTCTGGTTGTATTTTGCTTCCTTGTTTATTTGTTCATTAGGTTCCACTTACAGGTGAGATCATATGGTGTGGAGGATACCGGCCAGCAGTATCCATCTCGGCTGTGGATGTTCGTCAACACGCAAGAAAAACATACAGAGAGACAACCAGGTCCTGTGGGGGAATAGGAACAGCAGGGCCACTCCTCACGTGGGGAGTGGGCCACTTGGCCACCCTCCCAGGTGGGGAGAGAGTGCCATTCCCCCTTCAGAGAGGCTTTTTATAGGTTTCTTTTCAATAAGAATTCAGGTAAAAGCTCATTACTCATTGCTAGGAAGTAAGGATCAAACAATAGATAACAAGGAAATCTGAGGGCCTATTTTGAGTCAGGGTCAAACAGCTGTAAAACTTTAAGTAACAAACTTACTTCTTCCTTGGACCCTTATCATTCAACTGACAGCATTCTAAACAAAGCAGGTTTCACAGGATTTTACATATTCTTTCTTAGGCATGATCACCCGGGTAACCCGCCCTTTTCAGCACAGAGCTGCACCACCCTGTCATTGTTTCAGGCTTAGGTGGAGCAGGGGAACTAAGGCAACCAAAAGATAATGAGATTTTTTCCCAGACGGTGAGGACTCAGGCTCTGTCAAAGCCGAGGAGCGAGGGTACATCACCCCCTTTTGCTGTAGCCCCCAAAGTCCTCGTTGGGGGCCTCCCACGTGATCATGCCTGTCTTAGATCATTCCCCCCTTGGAGAATCTTACCCGTCACTGGCTAACCGACCAAGCTTTGGGGTTCAGTTATGAATGAAGGAGCAGAAGCAGCACTCCTTCCAGGGAGATAAGCTTTTGTTTCCTTGCTGGCTTATGGTCCAAAGCCACTCCCTCAGCTTTAGCCTTGGTGGGATTACAGCTTCTGATACCAGGCAGGGCAGTTCCTAACAATATGGTATTTGTCTTTCATCACCTGGCTTACTTTACTTAGCATAAAGTTCTTCAGATACATCCATGCTGTAGCAAAGGGCAGAAGTTCCTTCTTTCTTTCTGCTGCATAGTATTCCATCATGTAAATGTACCATAGTTTTCTGGCCCATTCATTTACTGATGGGTGCTTAGGTTGCTTCCAGCACTTGGGTACTATAAATTGTGTTGCTATGAATCTTGGGGTTCATATGTTCTTTTGAATTGATGTTTCAGTATTCTTAGGGTATAATTACAGCAGTGGAATTGCCTCATCAAAAAGCATTTCCATTTAGTTTTCTGAGGAAATTCCATACTATTTTCCACAGTGGCTGCACCAGTTTGTGTTCCCACCAACACTGCCTTAGGGTTCCCTTTACTTCATTTCCTCTCCAACACTTGTTTGTTGATTTGTTTATGATGGCCATTCTGACCTATATCTCATTTCCCTGTGAAGTGGTATCTCATTGTGGTTTTAATTTGCATCTCTCTGTTGGTTAGTGAAGTTGAGCGTCTTTTCATATGGTGGAGTCATAAAAAGGGAGGAAAAGGTGGGAACACAATATCAGTTATTGTGATCCATCCTACTTTGTTCTTCTTTCTCAAAATTGATGTAGCTATTTGGGGTTATTTATGGTTCCATATACATTTTTGAAATGTTTGTACTATATCTGTGAAATATGTCATTGGTATTTTAATAGGAATTTCATTGAATGTATAAAATGCTTCAGGTAGTATGGACATTTTGATGATATTCATTCTTCTAATTCAATAACATGGTACATTCTTCCATTTGTTTGTGTCTAATTTCTTTCTTCAGTGTTGTGTAGTTTTCTGAGTACAGGTCTTTTACCTCCTTGGTTTGACTTATTCCTAGATACTTTATTTTTCTTCTTGCTTTATCAAATGGGATTTTTTTCCTGATTTCTGTTTCTGATATCCATTGTTGGTGTACAAAAATGCCTTTGATTCCTGAATATTGACTTGTACCATGCTGTTTTGCCAAATTAATTTATTAGGTCAAGCAGTTTTTTGGTGGAGTCTATAGGGTTTTCTATGTATATTATCATGTCATCAGCAAACAATGACAGTTTTGCTTCCTCCTTTCCAATTTGGATGCTTTTTATTTCTTTTTCTTGTCTGATCATTGTGGCTAGGACTTCCAATACTATGTTGAATAGTAGTGGTAAAAATGGACAACCTCGTCTTTTTCCTGATCTTAGAAAGATTTTAGTTTTTGCCCATTCAATAGGATGTTGGCTGTAGGCCTCTTGGATATGACCTTTATTATATTGAGTAATGCTCCCTCTATTCCCACTTTGCTGAGTGTTTTAATCATAAATGGGTGCTGTGCCTTATCAAGTGCTTTTTCATATCTATTGATATCATCATGTGATTTTTGTCTTTTCTTTCGTTTATGTGATGTATTATGTTTATTGATTTGTGAATATTGTAATGGCCTTATATCACTGGGATGAATCCCACTTGATCATGGTGTATGATAATCTTAATGTATTGTTGGATGTGGTTTTCAAATATTTTGTTGAGGATTTAACATATATGTTCATCAAACATATTGTCCCGCAGTTTTCTTTTTTCTTGAGTCTTTATCTGGTATTGGGATTAGGATGATACTGGACTCATAAAAAGAGTTTGTGAGTCTTCCGTCTTCTTGGTTTTTTTGGAGTAGTCTGTGTAGGGGTTAGTTCTTCCTTAAGTGTTTTGTAAAAATTCTCCTGTGAAACCATCTGATCCAGGGCTTCTGTGTGCAGGGAGTTTTTTCATCAAAGCAGGGAACTTTGATTTCATCAGCTCTTATTTGTCTGTTCAGGCTTTCTGCTTCTTCTTCATTTAATTTTGGAAGATTATATTTTTCTAGAAACTTGTCCATTTCACCTAGGTTTTCAAATTTCTTAGCAGATAGTTCTTTGTAGTAATTGTTTACAATCCTTTGTATTTCTGTGGTATCAGTTGCAATCTCTCCTCTTTCATTTCTGAATGTGTTTATTTGGGTCCTCTCTCTTTTTTTCTTGATGAATCTGGTAAAAGCTTGTCAATTTTGTTTATTTTTTCAAAGAACCAGTTCCTGGATTTATTTATCCTTTGAATTGTTCTTTTAATCTCTATGTTGTTTAATTTTGCTCTGCTATTGGTTATTTCCTTATTTGTACTTTCTCTGGCTGTCTTTGTTGTTGTTCCTCCAGTTCTTGTGTCTGTAAGGTTAGATTGTTTATTTGAAATGTTTCTATCTTTTTTAAGCAAGCCTGTATTGTTGTGAACTTCCCTCTGAGGACTGCTTTTGCTGTGTCCCATAAGTTTGGGACTGTTGTGAGTTCATTTCAGTTGTTTCCAGAGAATTTTTTATTTCATCCTTGATTCCATTCTTATTCCATTCATTGTTTAATAGCATGCTATTTAATCTCCATGAATTTGAATGTCTTTTGACTTTTTTCCTTAACAGTGGTTTCTAGTTTTAGTCCCTTATGGTCAGAGAAAATGCTTGTTATGATTTCAATTTCCTTGAATTTGTTGAGGCTTGTTTTGTGTCCTGTCATGTGGCCTGTCTTTGAAAATGTTCCATATACTTTTGAAAAGTATGTGCATTTTGCTTCTTTGAGATGAAAGTTTATACATATATCAGCTAAGTCCATTTCATGTAGGGCATTTTTCAATGTCACAGTATCCTTATTGACATTTTGTTTGGAAGATCTCTCCATTGTTGACAGTAGGGTGTTAAGATCTCTTACTATAATTGTATTGCTGTCTATATCATTCTTGAACCCTCCCTGGTTTTCCTTATATATTTGTGTGCTCTTATGTTGGATGCATATATGTTTATGTTTATGTCTTTTTGATGGGTTCTTCCCTTGAGAATTATGAATTGTCCTTCTGTATCTCTTTTTATGTCCTTTGTTTCAAAGTCTATTTTGTCTAATGTAAGTATTGCTTCACCAGCCTTTTATTCCTATCCATTTGCTTGGAATATTTTTTTCCAACCCTTTAATTTCAGTCTGTATAGGTCTTTTGTTCAGAGGTGGGTCTTTTGTAGGCAGCACATATATTGGTCATGTTTTCTTATCTATTCAGCTGCCCTATGTCTTTTGATTGGAGCACTTAATGCATTAATATGTAAGGTTATTATTGATAGGTACTTATCCATTTTCCCCTTTTGTACCTATATTCCTCTGTCTTTCACTCTATTTCTTCCTCTTCTTAAAGCAGTACCTTTAGTATCTCTTGCAGTTCTGGTTTGGTGGAATTGTATTCTTTTATCTTTATTTTGTCTGGGAAATTCCTTATTTGGACTTCCATTTTAATTGAGAGCCTTGCTGGGTAGAGCAGTCTTGGTTGTAGGCTTTTGCTTTTCATTAATTGGAATATTTCTTACCATTCCCTTCTGGCTTGTAGTCTTTCTGTTGAGGAATGCACCACTGGTTTTATCAGGGTTGTCTTATATGTTACTTCCTGTTTCTCTTTTGCTGCCTTTAAGATTCTGTCTTTGTCTTTAAATTTTGGCATTTTAATTATGGTATGTCTTGGAGTTGGACTTTTTGGGTTCATTTTGATTGGGACTCTTTGTGCTTTCTGAACTTGTGTGGCTTTTCCCCTCTCTAGGTTTGGGAAGTTTTCTGTCATTATTTTTTCAAACAGGTTTTCTATCCTTTACTTCTTTTCTTCTCCTTCTTGTATTCTTTTTATTCAAATGTTACTGTGTTTTATGTTGTGCTGCAGTTACCTTGAGATGTCTTTATAATTGTTTACTGTTTCTTTCATGCAGCTACTCAACTGAGTATTTCTTTCTACCTTGTTTTCCAGCTCACTAATTCAGTCCTTTGCTTCATCCATCCTGCTTGTAACTCTTTTTAGTTTATTCTTTATTTCAGATATTGTGTTCTTCATCTCTTCCTCATTCTTGTTTATAATTTCTATTTCCTTTTTCACACTCTTGTAGTTCCCACTCAGTTCCTTCTAGTTGTCAGTGAGTTCCTTGAGTATCTTTATAACCACTGTTTTGAATTATGTATCTTAGAATTTGCTTCCCTCCATTTTATTTAGCTCTTTTACTGGAGAATCTTGCATTCTTTTCAGTTACCCAGTTTTTTTTTTGTACCCCCATTTTAAGTGACTCTTTTTTGTTTATTTCTGTGATTCCATTTGCTCTGTATTGCCGGCTGTCTTTATAGGGTGGAAGTCTGTGGTAAGGGTTCGGGGGGGACTCAGTGGTGTGGTCTCTTTGATCTCCTTGTCTTGATGCCCTTTCTTCTCCTTGTGTGTTTTCTCTTGTTGTTCTTGGCTTTACCTATTAGTGTCTCCTTTGTTGGTGGGTTCTCCCTCCAACAGGTTTACTGGTATCCACAACTTTCTCCTTGTCTTCTATGCTGTTGCACAGGTGTTGATTAATAAAGTAGTATTAGCAGACCACAAAACCTATGCCAGAAAAAGAACTCCCTACAACATCAGTAATCTCTACCACAATTGAACTAAGATTGATAAAGATGAAGAGAGATAGTGGACATTATAAAGTATGATAAAGGGAATATGAGATCACTAAAAGAGGGGGTGTTGTGTGGTATGAGGGGGGATAGTTGATAAGGGAATTGATAAGAATTGGTAAGAAACAAAGAAAAGAAAAGGAGAGAGCAAAATTTACAACATAAATAAAGCACAAAAGGGCAATGAGAACAAGGGGTAAGAAGTGGGAAGTGTATACTATGAGGTTTGAAGTAAAATTGAAAAAGTACTATACCAACTTGAGCAAAATTGCAGAGAAACCACAAGTCAACAGCAATGACAGCTAAATTAAGTTTAATAAAGTTTGATTGGGAATAAAAATATTGTAGAAAAGCAAAAAGTGAATATGAGATGTCTACAGTAAATAAAATGATTTTGAGAGGATGGGGGGAAGCAAACAAATAAGAGTAAGGAGTAAAGCTTAGGTTGAGAGAGGGGAAGAAGGAAGAAAAAAAGAAAAACAAGGGAGAGAAAAAACAATGAAATAAAATTCCTTTACTCAACTGATCATGGGAAGGTTGAAGCCACAATAGAGTAAGACAATAGGAGAGTATTCTATGTGACTTAAAGTACAAACAAGTAGTGAACAAATAAGAATTCCTTTGGGGAAGTGCAGTAATAACTGTGATATTTCACCCAATGAGCCACTGTTCATTAAAGGTGAAAAATAATTAAGACTCTTATTACAAAGGAAAAATAATGTGAGCTTACTTAAGAAAGAAGAGTGCTTATGAGAAGTTAGATGGAGGAGAAATAGAGAGAGTAAGGGATAGAAACATGATGTAATGAACTAAACCAAGGGGGATGGTGGAAGCAAGGGAGGGGGATGGGATTGGCTGGGGTGAGGGGAGCGGTGGGGGGTAATGCCAACAACTGTAATTGAACAACAATAAATAGATAAATAAATAAATAAACATTTTGCTCCTCCCCCCAAAAGCAGGATGGTAGATATCATAAAGTAAACATAAAGTACCCTGCTATTTTTTCTTTTAGCTATTAAATATTTTCTTGTGTATACTTCTTTTCTTTTAGTTTAAACTTGAAGAAGAAATAAAAAAGAAACATGGTAAAATGTGAGAGAAAATAAAGTTAACCACAATAGTAATACAGCACAGGAATATGGTGAAATGGATTAAGAACAGAGAAGGGTATTGTGTGGGATCTGGAATAACAATAGTATGGTAAGAAATATATAATCTGAATAAAAAGTAAAAGACCAAGAATAGTTTGTTATTTAGAATATGAGTGAAGTGAGAGAAAACAATTAAAATACAATATTTAAAAGAGAATAAAAATACAAAGCAAGCAATAAAAACAAACAAAAAAAACCAAATACATGTAAAGAGGAGAAATAAAAAAATGCAAGTTCTGAAAGGTAGTAAAGTGACATTTGTCTCAGCTGTTGGTGTTCTCCTGACTTCTTTTGGGATCCATATCTGGTTTTCTCATAGCACCAGGTCTTATTGTCTTACTTGCCCATTTTACATATCCTCTGCACACTTTGGTTTCAAAACTTCATATCAGCTGTGATTCTGTTGACTTTTAATTACACTTTTTGGAAGATAGGATAGAGGTCCCCCGTTGGGTGAATGAGCAAGTGTACTCAGCTCCCACCTACATCACTACCATCTTCTTCTGTCACTCCCCCTGAATATTTTTTAAGTAAAAATGGAATAAGAGTAAATATAGAGGCAGAAACTCTTGTAGGTACTACCATAACAAATATAGAACTGTTACATTGGAATTAAGTACCATGTTTTTGCCGTCTGGTATATTGCACTGAGAAGGAAACATCACTTCTGTGATATTCCTAGCAAAAATGTACATTACTTGAATCTACCTAGGTGAAATTTAAATTGAGAAACATTATACAAAATAATTGCCTGTACTACCCAAAATACCACAAGACAAATCTAAAGAACTGTGCCAGATAAAGAGCTAACCAAAAACTAAATATAAAGTTATCCTCAATGCAGTTCATGACTGGAGGGAAAAAGTTACTATAAAGGTTATTATCAGAATACTTGATGACATTTGGATATGGACTGTGTATTAAATAATAGTACTGTTTCAGTGTTGTTTTTGGATTTTGATAACTGTTCAGTGGGTATGTAAGAGGACATTTATTGTCTTAACAAAGATACACTGAGTGTTTAGGATAAAAGAGGATACATACTTTACATGTCTTTAACTTATACTCAAACACTTTATTTTGAATGACATGCACACATATGTAAATATACATAAATAGACCAATAAGGCAAAAGGAGAAAATATAAAAATAGAAGAATCTTATTAAAGAGTAAAGAAGAATTCCTTTTAAGCATATGTGTAATTTTCTGTAAGTTTTAAATTAGACCAAATTGAACTTTTAAAATATAAGTGAAAATGTTAAAGACAAAATTTATGAAAGAGGAAAGAAGATAAGAGAGACTTAAAGAGAGAAGATAATAGTAGCTTTAAGATTACAGAGATATTTAGTTCTTAAATGTCATGATCACAAGTATTCGTTTTACCATAGTTCACAACTTTTATATATTTCTTAGACTGTTGAGTGAATTCTATCACATATTACAAATTAAAAGAATAAGATGTGAGAAAAAGTGCAAATGAAATTAAATAATTACTAGATATATACACAAATGGAAACTTCTTTATAATGAGTTTTATTTTACTGTTGATAACTGCAAGAAGTCACCCTAAAATTGAAGTAGTATAAAATAACCATGGAAAGAAAATGATGAACTGATAAAGAACCACAAAGTTACTGGGTATTTTTGTTACTAGAAATAATATAGCATTGCCAAATTGCTGTGAACTTAAAACAAACCTGGAAATAATCTACTGTAACATGATTCAAAATTAATCATTTTTGAAGTTTTGTGGGGACTTCTATTTTGAACATTTGTTTTATTGGGGAAAACGTTTTTAGAAATCACTGTTTGATAAACTTCATGGGTATAAGTACCTTCCTTATGGCTTGTAAAGAAGTATTAACACCCACAGTCTTGTTTATGAGATTTATGATAATCTTTTGGTCAGAATCTTGACTTTATTTATTAACATAGTCAAAACAAAACATGTCATTTCTCTTCTTTGCTGCTGGAATAGTTATTTAAATGTTACTTTTATGAAAAATAAAAATACATTTTTCAACATGATTAACTTTTTAAAAATATAAAGATTTTTAGAGGGAAAATGAGGAGGAAACTCACCTTTAAAATATTATATATAGATAACAATACACAGGTCATTTGAAAGCAAGTGTTTCATTTTTATATGCTGAGTCCTATTATAATCAACTGATTGCATCTAAATTAACACATATCTTGATTTTGGACCCTGTACAACTAAAAAACAATTTGGAAGCTTATTATTACCAGTAAATAGCAATTTATATCAAATCAACCTTAAGCAAAATAACAATTATAAATAAAAGTAAAACATATGATGTTGAAAGTATTTCCGAGATCCCGTAAAATATTCCAATGTTAAAAGTGTAAACAGATATCTTAAATAGTATTTTAGGTGATCATTGCAAATTATCTTGTGCTTTCTTACAAACTGATAACTCTGTACAAGGAAAAATAACAAGTTTAATTCACCAACCTAAGATTGCTTATTATTTTAACTGAAAGCCTATAGACATTTACCTTATTTTTTCTGTTATTATTATTTTAGGCCTGAACTATGACAAAAAGAACAGAAGAAACACTAGAAGAGTACTTACTTTTTATTTAAGAAAAAATATTAACTTCTTTAATTTTCATTTTAGAACTAATAAATAGAATCATGTTACCTTGCTTTTATAATAATTTCAATAACAATGGATTTAAGCAGTATATCCTGTTTTAAAAAATATTTTTGTTTCTTTTTTATATCATTACAACTAATAGTCATAATAGTTAAAAAGTTGTGACCACAAGTATCTCAACTATCAGTTAATGTACTGACATTGTAATCAGGACAGAGGTCATTATCAAAGATTAATGACCACTGAGATTGCAATAAAGTTTTAACACATACTTGTTGCTTAGTAATTATCCATGGGCTAAATTATCTCTTCTTTTCTCCTGCCCTCTCTTGCTCACATTCTTCCTTCCTTCCTTTTTTCCTCTTCCTTCCTTCCTTCCTTCCTTCCTTCCTTCCTTCCTTCCTTCCTTCCTTCTATATGAATATAATGCCCAGTATATATGGGGAATTTGGTATCATTATTGCTTAAACTGACCTTAACCCTGCAAAGGGGGCAGTCAAAAAATTTACAGCATAGGTCACATGTATATGAGAGATACATTCTTTACTGGTATGTGCCGAAATGCAAATAAATAAATAAATACACTGGAAATTTTCATTTATTATATCTGTATAATAAAATATGATTTTTAATTTATTTTCAGTTATAATGTAGAAATTATTAAACAAAGAAATGTCAAAATATAAACAATAAACATTTTTTTCAAAATAAAAACAAGTATATTGCTAAGAAATACAACCAAAAATTGTCTTTAACATTAGTCAGAATCCTCAGTAGTTGGCTTTGTAAAATATTTGTAACAGTCATTGCAAATAATATTGCTATGCTCAAGGCTTAAATACTTTTCACAGCACTTGAAAAAAATATTTTGATAAGTGATACATTTTGGATGCATAGAACCTAACACATCTTTTTCTTTCTCTGCTTGTCGAGGAAACCATTTTCAATGGTAAATGAAAGAAAAAAAACACTGACTTCGAAGTTCACAAATAAAAAAATTTACACCAACACTGATGTCAGAACTCACAGTATCTCTCAGATACAATTGACTATAGATTTACTATAGATGCACCCTTACAAAACATGTATTATAACCAAACTGATAGCTTAAATATTATGACTTAACATTAATCACATACAAGGGTACAGGTAGTTATGACCTTGAAATTATGCACCCAATATATGCAACAATATTCAAGATGAGTTTATTTGTATCTCTCAAATCAGCAGGATTAATTATATGATTGAGTAAATAAAACATCTTATTTAATGAAGTAATGAGACCAAGTTAAAAAAATACAAAATTGGAAAATGGTTAAAACATTATCTTTAATTAGATCTGGATTTATTGTTTGGAATTTTTTGTAGAATAAGATTATATTTATTTTGCACAAAATTTTATCTCAAAGGAAAGCCATGGTATTACTCTGTCACTGTATTAGAATAAAAGAAATAGTGAATGAGAAACAATAGTACTTGCGTAAATACAAATAATATATTTATATACTATGAGGCTTCTCTGGAAAAAAGTCTAGCTATTTTTAATATACCAAGAATGGTTTGCATGACATCTATGTAACCTGGCAGCCAAGGAAAGTCGAGTGGATAGCATATGGGTGAACGATGATGACTTCACTGTTCTAATCAGTGGTAGATGTCATTGAGTGAGCATGTGTACTGTGTGGCTGTCTTATTCACAATGACTGAGTGAGTAGAAGAATGAATCTGCATCAGATTTAGTGTTATGTTTGCACATTCCTCTGAGGAAACTCTTCAGATAATTCAGAAGGCTGCAGTAATGGACAACTGGTGATTGGCAGCTGCATCATGACAACGTACCCACTCATTCATCATGTCTTATGCAGAGTTTTTTTGATAAAACATCAAATCACCTAGGTGACTCAGCCCCCATAAAACTCAGATTTGGAACCCTGCAACTTCTGGCTTCTCCCAAAACTAAATTACCTTTGAAAGGAAGAAATTTCAGACCATTGATAAGATTCAGGGAAATACAAAGGGGCAACTAATGGTGATTCTATCAAAGGGTTTGGCAGAGTGTTTTGAACAGTGGAAGTCATGCTGGGAGAACTGTGTGAGTTTCCAAGGGACCTACTTTGAAGGGAACTTAGGCATCATTGTCTAATGTACAATGTTTCTTGTATCTTGTATCTTCATCAATAAATGTCTTTATTTTTCATATTATATGACAGATACTGTCTAGATTGATCTTACATGTGTTACTAAAAGATAGAATAATATGCGATTATATGGGAAATGTTTTCAATTACTGGTAAGTAAAAATTAAAGAACAAAATGTGTCTCTGTATATGTATATATTCAACCAAACGTCCCATTAAGATGTTAAATATATTAAATTCCCCATACAATACACTACAGCATTTAAATTTATAGTTTAAATTCCTATAGCACAGCATCCATCAATGTGAGTAGCAAAAACTTGAGTTTTCCCAGTATCCTCCTCACCTGTTATACTCAGTAGGAAAAAGCTTCCAGTCAAGATGGAGGCATAGGTAAACATGTTTAGCCTCTGTGCACAACCACAGAAAAAATAACTACTATACTGAAAAACAATATTACCTAGATGTGTCATAGTCAAGCTGTAAGAAGTCTTATAACCAAGGACTTAAAGAAGCCACATTCATCCAGGTAGGTAGAAGGCGCAGAGACATGGCAGGCATTAAGAGGTTCAGAGGGGTGGCAGAATGGGCAGGCCCACATTCACAGGTGATGGATAAAAAGCAGGAGGAATACCTCAGAAATGAATGATCCTAGCCCCAGTTCAGACCACCCAGGCAAAGCTTCCAGTGCCAGGAAAAAAAGTCCCCATAACTTCTGGCTTTAAAAACCAGTGAGGATTGGAGAAAAGGAAAAAAACTGAAGGATTCTCAAGAGAATCCACTTAATGGCCCCACAATGGACATAGGAGTCACATAGACCTACCTTCTCCAGTATTCAGCACAAGGGCAACATTTATAAGGGCAAAAGCACCATATGGGGAGAAGAGGAGAAAGTGTAGTGGCTGGCAACAGAGTGTGTGCCAGGAGACAACTTCCAAAGACCAGGTAGTGGCATTGTCTTCTCTCTGAGCCCTCCACCACACAAAGCCATGGAGTGGTGAAATGGATTGCTCCACCCTGGCAATTACCTAAGTCTCCACCTGACAAAATTTACAGATGTCCTTTCTAAGATGTCCTTTTTGTACTCTGAACAGGTACAGAGTTCAAAACTCTGGTTATGACCATGCTCAAAGAAATAATTGGGTACTGCACCAGCATAAAAATAAGACCCAGGCATAAATGAATGTTGTATTAAGTGTAATAAAGAAAAATGTAGAGAGAACCAACAGTGGAAGGGAAGAAGCCAGGACTCAAATCTGACTTGGAATATAAGTAAGAAATAAGCAATCAACCAGAACATCAAGAAGAGAAAAAAATTTAAAAAAAATGAGAATGAAATGAGGAACCTCTGGGACACCTCCAAACATAACAACATCTGAATCATAGGGGTGCCAAAGGAGAAGAGGAAGAGCAAGAAGTTGAAAACTTATTGAAAAAGTAATGAAAGAAAACTTCCCTAATTTGGTGAAGAAGATAGGCATACAAATCCAGGAAACACAGATAGTCTCAATCTTTTTGGACCCAAAGAGGACACACCAAGACACATTATAATTAAAATGCCAATGGTTGAAGATAAAGAGAGAATATTAAAAGCAGCAAGAGACAAACAGAGAGTTACCTACAAAGGAGATCCCATAAGACTACCAGCTGATTTCTCAAAAGAAACGTTTCAGGCTAGAAGGTACTGGCAAGAAATATTCAAAGTGATGAAAAGCAAGGACCTATATCCTAGATTACTCTATCCAGCAAAGCTATCATTTAGAATGGAAGGGCAGATAAAGTGCTTCCCAAACAAGGTAAAATTAAAACAATCCATCATTACCAAGCCATTATTATATGAAATGTTGAAAGGAACTATATAGGAAAATGCTGGGCAAGGATTCTCTGGTTATTACTTATTATCAGATCTGCTTTTACAGTGGTGCAGAATTTCAATGTTTATTGCTCATAATGTCCTTCTTCTTTGTTGATGCTGGTCCTGTTGCACATGGACTGTCATCTTTTCAGACACCAAACACTTTTATTTATCACTTTGTCCATTATAATGACTTGTGTCATTGTGATTTACCTCTAAATACCTGAAGTTAAGTGCTCTTTTCCTTCCATGTGTATTTCCAAGACAGTTTCCCTTATCTTAGCTCCTAGTAAAAAACATATATTTTCTAGAACCCTGCTGTATTAATCATGGCTTATGAGACATTAAAATGTGTAGAACACATTTTGTGAATCATCGTTAGAAAATTTTAATGGAAATGAAAATTTATCAAATGAAAATTAATATAGTGCATCAGAGTGAGTAAGATTACTTTGTACAGATCTGCATGTTAAATATTTTTCTCAAAACGTATCATATGGCCTATGCAAATCATAGAATAATAACTCATATTTACAGATAACTTAAATTGCTGTATTAATATAATGATGCCAAATGCCTGTATTAGGGTTATTGAGCCCATTTTTACCCTCTGAGGAAACAGAAACTAAGACATTTTATATAACTTGCCCCAGGTCACAGTTCTAGTTGGTGACAGATCTGGGACTCAAATCCGACCCAAACCAAACAGCATTCCTAGTTTCTACCAGCAGACTTACTGTCCCAGAACTCTATGTGACAGTAAAAAAATTTGACAATGTGCAGTGACAGTTAGAAAACTAGTCTGTTCTAAGTACCTGGAAGGCTGTTGTCTCTTGCTACAAGTCAGCCTTTATGTCATTTAAGATCTAGACAAGTTCCATTATCTAAATAATGAAAAGGAATTGAATTAATGAAATACCAAATCTTATAACACATTGATGATGTCTCCAAATTGTGGAATTCTCTTTGTTTTTTAAAGTTTTTATAATTATTAACTTTTCTAAACTTAATGTTTGAAAAGAAGTAGAACATAAATGAAGGAATAACAGTATTCAGAGGTCTGGTGTTTTTTTTTTTTTTCCTAGTGAGAATCTGACCACAACATTTTAACAGAAGGAATTGTTTTTTACTTTAATTATAGGAAGTGAAAATTGCTGGAACTGGCAAACACAGTGGCAATCTTTTACGTGGCAAAGACCCCTCCCAGCCATGGTGGACCAGTTTCTATTGTATCATAAAAAAAAAAACAACACTTGAAGCGGCACTGTGTGACTTTCAGATCTAGACAGATCCCACAGTGATGCTGATTGACATTAGAGCATCAGACAGCTTTGTCACTTCAAGTGATCATCATGTCAGAAGCAGTCTAACACTACAATGACTCTGCAAGTAACAAATGACAAAACCTTCTAATTATGTTGTGACATGGAAAATATGTAGTTAATCATTTGAGGAACACTTACTGGGACCTCCTGTGTATCAGGTTTTCTTTCAAGTGAAGAAAAGTTCTGCTTAATTTGTTATTCTAAATGCTCCATAAATATGTTTACTGTCTAATTTAAATAATTAGACTCTGCTATAAAAATAGCTGAATAAGATTTTGCCAATAAGCATAATTCTGTAATGTTTAAAATACTTTAAGTATAAGGAACAGGGAAAAATAGAAACGTCAGAATGGTAAGAATAACAAAGAAGTGAGAAAATACCAGAAATAAAGATTGTAATATGAAGAAATTCTAATAAAGTACTACAAGTAGGGGCTGTAAAAAGTATACCAGTGGCACTCTGAACCTGCCTTTTCATTCACTATTCCTTATTTTACCCAACTGTGTAAGAATTGCTATTATTTTTTTGAAGCACATGTCATTAATTTAACATTATATATATAAAAATAGTCCTGACTTGTGTGCATCAGTTGACTTGAGCATTGACTCTAAAAGCAAAGGGTCACTTGTTAGATTTCCATCCAGGGCACATGCCTGGGTTGTGGGTTCAGTCTCCTGTTGGGGTTCTATGAGAGGAAACTGATCAATGTTTCTCTCTCACACTGATGTTTTTGTCCCTCTCTTTCACCTTTCCTTCCCTTTTCTTTAAAACATAAATAAATACAAAATCTTTAAAAATATAAGTACATCAATAGTTCTACTCTTAATAATAATAGCACACATTTACCAAGTGCTTATTAGAAACTGTTAAGCCACTTCAAAAGCATTAGTATCTATAATGAAAAATAGTCCTGAGATTCCTTTTTTGAAGTTCAAGGTAAATGTGAGTGAGTGCATGTTCATGTGCGTGATTAATGTGCATTATATCAAATAAAGAAATGCTTATATACAATCAAAAAACTGTATTTCATGTGCAATTTATCACGCATAGTAATTCTTAGTGAAATGTATTGAAATTTTATTTAAGGTAAAAATAAAAATATATTTAAAAATATGTGCAACAGTAAAGACATTGCTTTACATTTTTAAACCTTGAAAAATTACACACTTAACAGTTTTTATTCTTTTATTAAAATGCAACACAATTATAAAAGCATTATTAGAAATCTTTTCACAAATAACTGTTTCAAGCAAAATATATATTTGTATAATAATAGTAATATTGTTATAACCTTTATGTAATGTGAATTATAAGAGCTGAAATGATATTTGAAATCAAATGAAAGGATAAGAAAACCTTAGGGGTAGGTCTTACAGGCACTTAAAAGTGAACAGAGTGACATCATCAGCATGGTGGAATAAAACTTTTATTGCATTTATTCCCAAAGAACACAGATTTAGTCAATCACCACTGAAGAGAGATCTTTGTGAAAGTACAGTGGAGAATTCCAGAACAGAACTGGAGCAAAAAGTCTGAGATTGAATACATTTAAAAGACTAAAGGAAACAGTTTAACTTTATTTGTGTTACTTCTCCCCTAAAAATCACACAGAGAACATGGCCCCTGATTTTTCCTGCAGGGGAGGTGAGAGTGCTCTTGGCTTTCACCACTGTGTGGATGCTGCCAAAGAGATGCACATCTTCCTCCCCTCATTCAGAATACTGAAGTATATTGCACAAGTGGGCTGTGCAGAGGGGCTGGGAGAATAGCAGACAGGGCTTCAGAGGGCATTAAAAGTAGGTGGATCCTGCTAACTGTGTTGCAGACACCATCAATAAGCCTGTCTAAGAGCTGCTGGGGGCATGTTACAAATGGATTCCACCAACTGACCTATAGGCACCCTCAATACTCCTTTCATCCCGCCCCCTCTGCCAATTTAATTGCTGGCTTGCTGAGGGCACTTTCCCTGGCAGAGAGAGCCAGACTTTGCAGACAGCTAGTGAACACTGACAGAAAGCCTACCCAACTCTGTGAAACTATGAGAAACCACAGAAATTAGAGTATCCAGCACCTCCCTAGGGAAAGTAAAAAGGAAGCTGTCAGCATTCTGACTGGCTTTGTGGGATGGAGAGAAGGCGTACACTTTTAAGAACACTCCACAACAGGAAACAAAGAGTGTGGAGTATTGTAGCCATAGAAAAGGTATGAGAAAACATCAGAATCCCTAACAGCAATGATGAAAGGTATTTATTCCCCACAGTCAGTCAATAAAAACTAGAAGAGATGACTAACTAGTTCTTTCAATATGATATGGATATAACACCCAAAGCACAGGCAACAAAATACAAAATAAACAAGTGAGACTACATCAAAATGAAAAGATTCTATACAGTGAAAGAAAAATTCAACAGAATAAAGAAGCAACCTACAAAAAAAAGAACGTATCTGCAAACCATATTTTAGATAGGAATTAACACCTGAATACATAAGAAACTCATACAACTCAACAGAAAGCAAAAACAAAAACAAATAAACCAGTGAAAATATGGGAGGAGACCTGAATGGGTATTTTTCTAAAGAACACCAACAAATGTCCAATAGGTACATTAAAAGATGCTCAACATCAATAATCATCAGGATAATACAAATGAAAACCACAATGACACAACACATCACATCAGACAAAATGGCTATCATCAAAAAGACAAGAGATAAAATGTGTTGGTGAGGATTTGGAGAAAATGGAAATCTTTTCTCCAAAATGTGCAATTTTGGTGGGAATGTAAATTGATAAAACTGCTAAAAAAGAAAATACGGAGTTTTCTCAGTAAGTTAAAAGTAGAACTACCATATGACCTAGCAATTTCACTTCTGGAGCTGTATCAGAAGAAATTAAATCATTACCTTAAAAAAAGATATCTGTAGCACAGTGTTTCCTGAAGTTATTTACAATAGCCAAAGCATGAAACAACATAAGAGTCCATCAGTGAATGAATGGATTAATAAAACATGGCATATGCTTAGCCACAAAAAAGGAGGAAATCCTACCATTAGTGAGAACAGGGATAAAACTTGAGGGAATTATGCTAAGTGAAATAATCAGAAAGAGAGAGACAAATACTGTGTGATTTCACTTACAATGTAGACTATTAAAATGACAAATTCATGTGAACAAATTATAGAATAGTTGTTACCAGGGGCTGAATAATAGGAAAAAATGGGAAACCATCAGTCAAAGAGTACAAAATCCAGTTACAAGATGAATAAGGTCTGGAAGATCTAGAATATAAAGAATATTCATAATAGAGAATAATTAATATAATTGGCAATACTGTAATATATACTTGACAATAGCTCAGAGAGTGGGTCTTATATGTTCTCTATACACACAAAATAAGTAATCATGTAGGGTGATAGAGGTGTTAACTATGTGTGGTAATCAGTTCACATTATATACGTGTGTCAAACCATCATGCTGTACACTTTGATCCTACAAAGTATTATGTGACTATATCACATTAAAACTGAGAGAAGGATTTAAAACAGGAAAAAAGTGAATAAATGAATAAAACTTAAAGAAAAAATGAAAAAACTTTAGCATCATATTTTCATCTGCTAAAAACAGTGGAGATAAAATGGAATTTTCAGTACCTATACAACAGGTCAAGTATTACAATGGATCAATTGACCAATTGTAGATATTGAAGACTTAACCACTGTAAGCTATATATATAAGTCCCTGAGAAAATTAGTTTACTCAGCTCAAGTTTTGATTTAGAGAAAAAAGGCCTCATATCTTGAAGAATGTGTCTAGAAATGCTTAAAAATGTAATTATTTTCTATTTGTATACCATAATAATATTTTTAAAATTATAAAGTGAAGCATAGTAAGAATTCTCAAATTCCATTAATGCTTATAAATTTAATAATCTCTTGTCTATCTGATATTAAGTATTTATAAATGTTGACTACGAACCAGCAAGCTTTCAACTTGACAGTTTTACTCATATGAAATACTTATTGTTATAATCTTCTAAATAACCATCTAGGATCACCAGAGCAGAAATGTAAACATTAGAGACAAACACAAACCAAACCATAAACTAATACCACACTAAATAACACTTTCTAATTCAAATGTATTATTTTTACTCATTTGTCAAAGATTTGCTAAATTTAACCAGGAGCCAAGGTTGTAAACATACAGGTGACCCTACTTTCAGCTGTTATGTTAGTGAATTTTGCCTGAGAAGAAAAAAAAAAAAGCTCTGCTATCAAAATGCTATATAAATGCTCTGATTTCTGGAAATATCTTAGCTATTGAGAAGATAATGAAAAGAATAGAGACCTACATTTTTAAAGGGTATACTTTTCAAGTTATGTAGCATGCTTTAGCTATAATAAATTTCTATGATGGGTATGAGTAAATGTAGGTGTTACAGGATTCAACATTATTCATGCTATCAGAGTCTCTGAGTGAAGGTGCTAGGAATCAACGTTTAAATTGCACATTCCAGGATGTTATTAAAGACCATTGGTTTAAGCATTGTTTTGAGCACTTTTTGAGAACCATTGTTTTGTTCAAGATGTCACTTAAAGTTACATATATGTTATTTAAAATGAGTGAATAAATGGAAAGAAAAAATTGCCCCATTTAAATTTCAGATAAATGATAATCGAGTTGTCTTTGTTGTCCTAAATAAGGTAAATTAGTTGCATATTTTAACATTTTTGTGTATACTATTTTATTTTATAATGATTAGAGGTAAAACTTAAGATACTGGCAAAATCATATCATTCTCTCCAAGAATGTAATGAATAGTTATGCAACGTAAGAAATACCACTTAAATACATTGTATTTGCTTTCATTACTAAAGAAGTCTGATTTTTCAAATGTTTGGGGGGGCTCGGGTGCTTATGTGTTGAGAGATACTGTTTTTAGGAGTGTCTGAGCACTTGGGTTCAAACTGCTCTGAAATAAGTTAGATCTTTGTTTTGCCCTTCAAATAAGTTTAACACATGAATCCTTTTTGCTTTTGCCTGAAAAATGCTAGCTTCATATCTAAATCCATGATTTCTTCTGCTTGGGCACACTGCTAGACTACGTTTCTCCCCTGCTAGTGTACTCTAGTATGTCAATATGACTAAATTTTAGCCTATGGAATGCCAGCCAAGTAGTGTGTTCCGCTTCATGGGTTAGTAACCCATTAAAGTTTTTCATGGACATGATCCCATGCTCTTTTCCTGTTTATCTGTCTGTATTAGAATCAGTATCCAGAGTGACCTTGCAATCCAAGCCTATGACTTTGGGTGACTGTGCAGAAGAGCCACTCACTGTCATAACCACCCATTAAATACTGCTAAATCAGCAAGAAATACACTTTTATTTTGCTTGAGACATTGTATATTTAAGAGCTTGTTTACTGTGTCTATTTTACTCAATATACACACAAATAAAATTATTAGAAATTCAAGCATCACTTAACATTTTATTTTAATAAGTCTCCATTAAAATATATTCCTTAATATTAACAAAATATTTTTCATAAAGATATTGAGGATAATGAAACCATAACATGGAGCTTTTGCTTTACTGACAGGGGTATAGATATCTGGAAAAAAACATCAGCTCAAAACACATAAAAACAAGGTGGACAAATTGCAAGTCTGTAGCTTTCCTGAACCTATCAGGCTTCTGAGTTTGCAGGACAAGCACTTGACATAAAATCTAAGAGACTGGTGCCCACTGGGAGAAATGAAACTGGAGCCCTCACTTAACCAGGGCATATTCACTCTGAAACCAATGAGAAGTGTTCAGATAGGGTGAGTGGTGAATAAGCAGAGACTGAATGTTTACTGACAAAAAAGGATAAAGCCCCAGAAGTCTGAAAATATAGGAGTCCATACCCTCACATAGCCTTTCTATAAAACCCCACTAGAGCTCACAGAAAAAGATTGCCAGAGTCCTAAAGTAATCTCCTTCTGGTGCATAAGTGTCGGAGGAGAAAAGAAGCTACTGTGATAGGGGCATTGAAATTCCACTGCAACATCTTTCTCATATGTCCCTATAGAACAAAAGTTATCTGGTCAAAGTCAACAAAGACTGTAACCCTCAGGACACGGGTGAAAATCCAATGTAATTGAAGAAAGGGAACAGGAAGTAGAACTTGTGCTTAAGAAAGAGGAGACATAGGTACTACTGAGAACTTAGAGCTCATAGTCTGAAACTCAAAAATACTATGCCCACCTGTAATTAAGATTTAATCAGAAAAAGATAGAATATCCCCAACTTCCTATTACCCACACAACAAAGCTAATAAATGTCCAGTAGTAAGTAAATTGCAATAGTCTGACTCCCACAAAGGTATAGTACAAAATGAAAATATAAAGCTGAGGGTGGAGCAGAAATGGAGGATAAAAACCAAACAAGACAAAACAAAAACCTTTGGTAAACCAAACCTGCCCTTAAAATACATATGTGAGGAATGGTTTTTGAAGTCTGAGGTCCTGAGGTTCAACACAGGAATAAGAAAGTTCAAGCCCAATAGAACTCCTATTGTACTCACTGCTGATTAAAGGCCTGGTGGAAGCAAAAGCAAGGCTATTAACAAATATGGAAACTGATCACTCAGTCTCTACTGTCATGCAGAATATGTTTGCTTTTCAACAACGAAAAATGACTCACACTGAAAGTTGAAATATATGCTTACTTCATAGAAACAAAACAACAATAAGATTTAGAGTCAGATGAGAGCAGTGTTGAAACAAACTGAAATAAGAGTAAGGGTGAAGAATAGCATATTCAAATTTCTAGAAGCATGAAGAAAATTTTTAAAATGTTTAAAAGTGGACACAGAAAAAGTGAGTCATTTCACATGGAGAAACACATATAAGAATTATGGAAGTTATTGCTTCAGAAACTATAGAAGCTAGAAGACAATAAATTGATATGTTTGCAGCTTAGAAATAAAAATAGGAACAATCCACATCTCATACTCAGTGAAAACATCTTTCCAAAATGAAAGATAAATGAAGGCTTTCTCAGACAAACAAGAACTTGGGGAATTTGTTGTCAACAGAACTGCACTTCAGAAATATTAAAGGCTAAGGAACATGCTACCGGACATATACTTGACATACACAATGAAAGAGTGTTGAAATAAAATAAATGAAAGAAAAATATCTTTTAAAAGAATTTTAATGGCTCTTAAAGACATCTGACCTCTAAAACAAAATAGGTCTAATAAATCATAGGTTAATAGCATTTTTAAAGTAAAAGGTATCACAAAAAACAGCAGAAGGCATGGGAGGGAGAAAATGGAAAATTATTGTAATAAATTTCTAACACTACATGTGAATTTCTGTAATTTCAGTTGAAGATTGACTGATGATGAATAGTGCAAATGTAAATTATGTGACAAACACTGAAATTTTAAGGAGGTATTAATAATAAGTCTATAGAGGAGAAAATAAAATCATAAAGAATTTCAATTAAACTGAGATAAAGCATAAAAAGACCAAAATAAACAGAGAACATACAGAATAAAATAAAGAGTTTACAAGCTGGTAGAATTAATATAACTATTAGTTTTCATATTAAAAGTGAATAGTCTAAAAAGACTATTTAAAGAAAGGGATTTTTAGATTGAATTAAAAAACAACTTAGTTACATATCTACACACACAAAAAAAAACACAATTTAAATGAAAGGCATTGACAACAGTGACACAGCAAATACTGGAAGAAATAATCTCTGAAAATTCTTTGCTATATAAGAGCAATCAGAAAACCAGCAAAAAATGGACAGAATTAACATTTTTGGAACTCAAAATTAAAGAGAGGTTTGTAGTAAACAAAGATATTTCTAAAGAAAACTCACTACATTTAAGTAAGAACAGTGAGTTTTGTGGTGTTAAAAATGCTCAGTTCCCATTCCCTGCCTATAGTTAGTTCTCTGGTAGCCTTGAAAGCTAACATGTCATGGTCATGAAAACAAGCAGCATAGCAATACTCCAATTTTAAGAATGGAAAGGACAACTAGACAGAATATCAACAAGAAAATAGAAGACTTAACAGTATAAACCTAACAAAAATTATGGAATATTTCATTCAACAAAAGTAAAGTACACATTTTTCTCACTTATACACAGAACATTCTCTGGACTACCCCATACACTGGTTTATAAATCATGTCCCAATAGGGTTAAAAGAATTAAAATCATCTAAAGTATGTACTGCAATCAAAATGGAACAAAATTATAAATAATGCATAAAGAAAAATTTTAAAATATTCTCAAAATATGGAAATTAAACAACACACTCAGAAATGATTGATGGGACAAAAAAGAAATCACAAGGAAAATTACAAAATAACTTGAAATAAATGTAATTGAAAGCACAGTATATCAATGAATTAAAATGTTTAGCAGGAAATTTATATCTGTAAATCTTCTATTCAATTGAGAATAATTATTTCAAATCAATAACTTAAATTTCATCTTAAGAATCTAGATAAAGCAGAACAAAATAATCAAAAGCTTGTATAAGGAACTAATAAAGATAAGAGGGGAAATAAGTAGAGCATTCAAAACTAACATAAAAACAACAAAATAAAAAGTTGGTTTGTTGGAAAGGACAACAAAATTAGAAATCTTCAACTAAATTGAGAAAATTGAGAAAATTTGAATTGCTATAATCAAGACCAAAAAATGAGCTTTCAACCAAATTTGCAGCAATAAAAAATACTAAGTATATTATTAACAATTGTTTGTCAACAAATTAGGAAGTCTAGGTGAAATGGATAAATCTCTGAAAAAACAAAAATGCTGAAAATGACTCAATGAGAATTAGAAACCTGGATACAACTCTAAAGAATGAAGATATTGACTTTGAAAGTTCCCACAAAGAAAAGCCAAAGACCATACAACTTTACTTGTGAAGTCTAGAAATAATTTAAAAAAGAATTAACATCATGTTTTTCAAATACCTATCTATCATCTATCTATTTGAAGAAAGATGAGAAAATACTTTCTAACTCATTCTGTGAGGCCAGCAATACTCTAATATTGAAACTAGACAAAGGCATCACAGGAGAGATCAAATTTATAAGCCAAAAATTCTTATGAATATGTACACAAAAATTCTCAACAAAGTATTAGCAAGTCAAATGTATAACATGGTAAAAGATTTACATCATGACAAAGCAAGATCATCTCATAAACACAAGGCTGGTTCAGCATACAAATATCAATCACTGTATTGCCTCTAAATAGAATAAAAGATAAAAAGTACACACTCATCCCAATAAATGCAAAAAATTTGACACAATTTAGCAGCCTTTTATAATAAATTTTTAAAAAAAAACTACAAACTAGGAATAGAAGTAAAATTCCTCAACCTGATAATGGGAATCAGTGAAAAACCCACAGCTAATGTTATACTGAATAATAAAATATTAAATGTGACTAGGATGCATGCTTTCTCAGTTGTACTCAACATTAACTATACATGCCCATCAGGGCAGTTAGCAACAGAAAAAATAAAAAACATTTATGTTAGAATGAATTAAATAAAATTATCTATCCACAGAACTACTGGAACTAATAAACAAGTTAAGCAAAATGGCAGAATAAATGTGTACCCCCAAATCAATGTTATTCCCTAGATACTAGCAACGAACAAGCAAAGAAAATGAAATTAAGCAAGAAATTATATTTATAATAGCATCAAAGAGAATAAAATACTTAAGAATAAATTTAATCATAGTAGTATAAGATTAGTAAAATGAAAACTACAAAACAACATTCCAAAAAATTAGAGAAGGTCTAAGTAAATGGGCAGACAGCCTAAGCTAAGGATCAGAGGTTTGACATTGTTAAAATGACAATACTGTCTAAATTGGTCAGTACAAAAATTCGGTACAATTCCTCTCAATGTTCCACTTTAATTTCTTGCAGAACTTAACAAACTAATTCTATAATTCACAAATAAATAAAGAATCCCAGAATAGTTAAAACTATCTTGAAAAACAGGAACAAAGTTTGAGGATTTAAACTTCTTGATTCCACTATAAAAGCTACATTAACAAAAGGTTGTGTTTTGCTGGCATAAAATAGACATATTAGTCAATGAAATACACTTAAAGGTCCAGAAATGAACGTATTATGTCTATCATCAGCTGATTGTAACCAAGACAATTCAATGAGGAAAGTGTACTTTATTTCAATAAATGGTTCTAAAACAACTGGATAGCTATATAAGGATGAAGTTGTATTTTTATTTTTATTTTATACCAGATAAATAATTAATGTTAATCAAAGACTTACTATAAAACTCATAGAAAAAAGTATAAGTGTAAATCTTTGTGTTTGTGGATTAGGCATTGGGTTCTCAAGTATGACATTTAAAACATAAGCAACACCCCCACCCCCAAAGAAAAGATAAATTGGACTTCATGCAAGTAAAAGCTTTTGTGATCTAAAGGACACTATCAAAAAGGAAAAGGGATGAAACAACCTAAATATATATAAATTACATATCTGTTGTGTTTCTTTTTCAGAATATGTAAAGAACTCTTAAACTCAATAGTAAATAGACAAGCAACCCAATTAAAAAAAAAAAAAAAAACAAGGAAAAGACACGTGAACAGACAAATTTCCAAAAAAGATGCAATTGGCCAACAAGCTCATGACAAAGTGTTCAACATTCTTAGTGATTAGGGAAATGCAAGACAAAACCACAATGACATGTTGCTTCATTCCCACCAGGATGGCTGCAATAAATGAAAAAAAAATTAAAACTGGAAATAACAAGTGTCAGCAAGAATATAGGGAAGTTGGAACTGAGGCAATTTAAAATTTGAAATGGAACAGGTAGGGACATAAAATGGTACACCTGTTTGGGAAACAATCTGCAGCTCCTCAATATTTTAAACAGAATTATCATGTAAGAGTAACCTGAAATTCTACTCTTACATATATACCTAAAATAATCAAAAATATATCTTGTATGGAAAGTTCATAGTAGTGTAAAATCTAACTTCAGTTTATTAGCGTCCACCACACATCTCTGTTGAGACATAATGAAACTTTGACTGCTGTCATTGGATTTAAAAAATATGTGCCCTGTAATGACTCCATTAGAAAATCTGTTATGAAGTAACGGTTCTTTACTTCCTCTGCTCCTGTTCTCCTGATTTCTCCTTGTGCTGAGTCTCTCCATGTTTTGCAGGAGCCCAGTGATTAGCTTGGGAAATCATCCTGAGTTTGCAAATGACAAAACAATTCTCCACACGTGGTCCATGAGGTGAATCACAGAACTGAGGATAAAGTGGGCATCCTGTGAACCATTGTGTTTGTTGAAATTCCACCAATAGCAATGCAGATGTGAAGGGAATTCGGTAAAATGCCCATCTTCTTCTCCAAAGGGAAAATCTGCTCATGCATGATTTCAGAAAGCTCTTTTTCCATTTCCCTGTAGTTGACCTTCATTTCTTCCTGATACTCTAACAGGTCTGTAATCAAATGTTCATTTTTAAAAATTTTTAATTGTTCTTCAAGTATAGTTTTCTGCCTTTTCCCCCATCGAGCCCACTCCCCCAGCTCTCCCCACCTCCTTCCCATTTCCATCCCCCCTTGTTATTGTCCATGTGTCCTTTATACTTGTTCCTGCAAATCCTTCACCCTTTTCCCCTGAAATTCCCTCTCCTCTGCCCTCTGGTCACTGTCAGCCTATTCTCAATTTCAATGTTTCTGGTTATACTTTGCTTGCTTGTTTGTTTTGTTGATTAGGTTCCTGTTAACGGTAAGATCATATGATATCCTGGCTTATTTTGCTTAGCATAATGATCTCCAGCTCCATCCATGCTACCATAAAGGGTAGGCGCTCCTTCTTTCTTTCTGCTGCATAGAATTCCATTGTGTAAATATACCATAGTTTTTTGATCCATTCATTTACTAATGGGCACCTAGGTTGCTTCCAGCACTTGGCTATTGTAAATTGTGCTGCTATGAATATTGGGGTACACAGGTTCTTTTGGATTGGCATTTCAGGGTTCTTAGCAGTGGAATTGTTGGGTGAAAAGGCAGACCCATTTTTAGTTTTCTGAGAAAATTCCATATTGTTTTCCATAGTGTTTGCACCAATCTGCAATCCCACCAACAGTGCACTAGGGTTCAGATGTATGTTTTTAAGGTTTGACAATCAGCTTCCAAAAAATACCTGAAAACTTCTGTAAGCAACTTTATTGTCAGAATATCATTTTTTATGTTTTTGTCATCTAAAAATGCTCGGGCATGTGCTAATGGACCAGCATTGACCTGAAATCACATTGCCAGGGAATTTCAGGGGTAGTTTGTCATGTACACTTCAGTCAAGAACCACAGCTGCCCAAGCTCAGTCACCTTCTTACTCACCTCATTAAGGACTACTTCAATGGGGTTCAGCTTGTGTGGTGTTGGTATATGACTGGTACTCAGAAGTTCATAGAAGCTTTATTCATAACAGCAAAAATGTGTTAATAACCAAAATTTTCATAAACTAATAAATAGGTAAGCAAGCATATTATATCAATAAATGAAATATTATGCAACCATAAAAAGGAAAAACTGATACATGCAATTATGCACATATGTTATGAGAACATTATCCTAAATAAAAGAAGATAGTCATGAAAGCCACATACTGTATAATATGACTCATATAAAATATCCAGAAACTGGAAAATCTCTGGAGACAGAAAGTAGGTTAGTGCAGTGACTGCTAACATATATGGGCTTAGAGGAGGAGGAAAAAAAGTGTTCTGGAACTAGGTGGTTATGATAGTTGCAAAACCTAGCAAATATGTTAAAAATACTAATTCTATACTTTAACAGGGTGTATGTTATGGTATTTAAATCATCTGTCAATAAAAATAAAAGAGGACATTGACATATTAAAGGGAAAAGGTGGACAAAGAAACAACATAAACACAGAATAAAATAAAGCTGGAATTGCTATATGGATACCAGACCAAGTAGACATCAGAAGAAAGAATATTATTGAGCATAGATTAAATATTACAAAAACATAAATGAGTGTATTATTTAGTAATACATAGAAATATTAATGTGTTCTCCCCCAAATAATTTCTAATATGTAAAGCAATATATTATATAAATGAAAGGAGAAATAAATAGTGAACAAATACATTTCAATATTTGACATTACTCTCTTAATAATTATTAGAAAATATGGGCAGAGCATCGGTAATGTATGGATATCCTGAAAATCAATATTAACCAATTTGACCTCAAAGCCTTTATAGAACACCTTACCCAACAGCAGAATATACATTCTCAAGTGAGCAAGAAATATTCAACAATACATCCCATACCTGGGACCATAAAAAATGACTTTACAAATTTAAGTGACTGCAAATAATACAAAAAGAGTTCTCAGATAATAACAGATTAAGAAAATATATAAATATCAACAAATACCTATAAAATCCTCCAATATTTCAATATTTATAAAACAATATACTTCTAAATAACAAATGTGGTAAAGAGGAAATCCCTAAAGAACAATTTTTTTAATTGAATGAAATTGAAAACACAGAACACAAAATTTCTCAGATGCACCTACATAATTCTCAGTAGAAAATTTATAACATCAAATTCTTATAGTAGTAGAAGAAGAAATATGTTATCTAAATCAGGAACTTCAGTTTCCACCTTACCAATAGAATTATAAAAGAACAAATTGAGTGAAAGAATTCAGAGAGAAGAAAATGACTTTAACAACAAAAGGCAGTGAAATTGAAAATACAAAAACAATAGAAAATACCAATGATACCAAATATTGTTTCTTTTATAAAAGTCAGCAAAATTGATACTACTCCAGGTAATTGAACATAATCCCAGATCCTAAAGTTACTAAAATTGTAAACAAGAGAATATTATAAATAAGTATATACATGTAAATTCAACAATTTAGATGACATGAGCCATTTCTGAATAGAAAAGAGCTACCAACATTCAATCAAGATAACCCTATTATGCCAAGAACATATGACTGGGAATAGATAGTTTCTTCAATAAATGGTGTTGTGGAAATTGTATATAAACAGTCAGAAGAATGAAATTAGATCCTTATTCACTCTGTGTACAGAAACATTAACTCCATTTGATTTAAAGACAGACATAAAACCTGAAACGATAAACTACTAAAGAAAACTGTGGGGGAAAAAACTTGTCATTGGTTTAGGCAGATTTTGGGGGGTTATAATCACACATTGATTAATATGAGAGGCCAGCAATTTGAGAAGCTGGCAGGTAAGAATCCTTGAGTTTTCAAAAGCAAGTTTAAGTAGGGAAAACAACAGAATTTGGGAAGGGAAAATTTCTAGGGGAAGGGCAGATGTGTTGTTACTCTTGGGAGGGGGAGCAGAAAGGGAAGGCAATTGTTGCTGTTTCTCTTTCACATCAGTGTTTCTCTTTTTTTATCTCCCTTCCTCTCTCTTTTTAAAATTATTTTTATTGGTGTTTAGTTAAAGTTGTCCTCCTTTGCCCCCCATTACTCTCCCTTGCCATACCCACCCCCACCTCTCACACTCAATCCTCCTCACCCCTTTGCCCTTGTCCATGGGTCCTTTATTCATGTTCCTTGACTTGATCCTTTCCCTACTTTCCCCCTTCATCTCCCTCTCACCACTCCACTAATTACTCTAAGTTTGTTCTTTGTTTCCATGTCTCTGTTTCTATCTTGCTCACTTGTTTGTTTTGTTGATTCAGTTTTTGAAGTCATATCTTTTTTTTTTAAGATACGATCTCAAAACATAGACGACAATAACAAAAATGGACAAATTGGATTGCATCAAAGTAAAAAAGTTTCTGCATACCCAAAGAAGCAATCAGCAGAGAAAAGAGGCAACCTATAAAATGGGAGAAAATATTTGCTAACTATATATTTGATAAGGGATAAATATCCAAAATATATAAGGAACTTAAAGAACTCAACAGCAATAAAAATATAGCCTGATATAAAAATGGCCAAATAAACTTAATAGACATTTCTCAAATGATGCACAAATGACCAAGAAGTTTATGAAAAGGTGTTCAACTTAACTAATCATCAGGGAAGTGCAAATCAAAACCACAATGAGATATTACCTCACACTTGTAAGAATATTATCAATAAGGCAGCGGATAACAAATGCTAGAGAGAAGACTGTGGAGAAAAGGGAACAATTGCAACACTACTGGTCGCAATGTGAACTGGTGCATGTGCTTTGGAAAACAGTATGGAGGTTCCACAAAAAAATTAACAATAGAATTATTATATGACCAAGCAATATCACTTCTGGTTATTAATTTACAAAATACATTAACTTGAAAAAACATGCATTTGTATGTTGATTGTAGTATTATTTACAATAACTAAAAGAAGCAAGCAACTTAATGGTCAATCAATGAATGAATGGATAAAGAAAGTATATATATTTTTATATATATTTAAATAGACTTTTATAAATATAAGATATATAATATTTTATTATATATTTTATCTTTAGAAAAATGAAAATATATTTTATATAAAATATATATTTATATTTCATATAAATATGAAATATTTTACATTTATAATTATATATATCATGTAGGCATAAAAAGGTAAATGTTTTCATATATGACAGTGCAGATGGACTTTGAGGGCACTATATTAACCAAAATAAGCCATACAGAGAAAGACAAATACCATATGATCTCTTTTGTATGTGGAATCTAAAAACAGTGACAGCAATAACAAAAACCAAACAAGAAAACACAAACTCATAGATAAAGAGAACAGATTGGTAGTTGCCAGAGAGAGGCAGGGGTTGGGGTGGGAGAAATGGGGGAACATTATTTTTTAGTTTCAATACATTGAATAAAAATTAAAAATGAGTGTGGGTGAACATAAGAGTAATAGTAAAGAAAAAATAATTTATTTAGATGGATGTCACCTTATTCTCTGAGAGTAAAGAAATATGATATTTCCTATGATATATATATATATACTCAGAGGAAGATAGGAAAATAATAATTAATACCTGGTAGCTTTTATTAAATGTGTGGAAACAAAATATACTATGAGGTAATAGAAAAACAAACTTTGCAATAAATTTAAATATTTAAGAATTTTGAAATGTGTTAAAAAACATACCAGTAAAATAACTTTCAAAAGCAGTGGTGTTTAATTTAAAATTATAATGTTTATTATTTTGAAGTAGACCACATTAGTAAGTTCTATAAAATTTTAGAACAATGGCCCACAGGTCAAAAACTAATATGGGAAACATATAACATCTGATGTGATATGTTTATTTCAGTAAAGAGTGACATAGAAAATAGATGTTTGTATTGCACCTTGATTTCTATAGAAGGCAATGTAAGAAAGTTATTTTTAGATCTAGTCCTTCAAAAAAGAAAAAAATTGTTAACTGTATAAGCAATACCTTTTCAGATTGAAAAGAGACAGTAGTGTGAGTTTTAAATGATATATTTGTTGGAGAGAGGGAAAAGTAGTTAAAGCATTGTTCATGTCTGAATACATGCTATTGGTAAATAAAATCAATGCTAAAACAAATTAATTTTTGTACTGCAGGTATATGTAAAATTGATGTCAATAGTAAATTAAATGGAATTAATGGTCTTTTTTATAAATGATGTTATATTTACTAAAGTAGAAAATATAAAACAGTATATACTTTTTCTTAAAGTAGAAAAGAAAAACAGTATATAAAGTGTGCCCTCTGCATCATAATACTAAGAAAATATATTCATAATTCAAAAACTGAGTATATAAATGGACAGTTTATTTATGTTTCTGAGCACATATACTTAGGAAGCATTTCATTTTTATTGAATTTAAAATGAAATAAGAAGACTCTGTCTTACCTACTTTGTTCAACCAACTCTTTGCCTGATTATTATAGTGATGAATTAATTAAAACCATCTTCACGACTACGGCACATTCTAATCTTAGCTTAGCAAAATACTTAGTGGCAGATATTTAAGATAATATTGGACTATGCCACCAACATCACAACCACAAGTTTAAGTTATGTTATTCAATATATATGTTCCAGGAAATGAACAAAGGCCATATAATGTCACCTGGTTAAGACATTTTTCTTGCAGTTGTCATAAATCATTGTCTTTCTGAAGCATTACCTTGTTAGCTAAAGGCAAAAATGGCCCCTATGTTAATATCTCACATGCAATTCTGTGGCCTTCTTGGAAACTTCATTTCATTGATTTCAGTTATGATTGAGCACAGAACTATTGATTCAGATCCAAAGATTTAAGGAAATCTTTCAAAGACCTCATAACTAATTGCACTGTCCCAATTCATTACACTACACCATTTAACTTGTGTAATAAAATGAATAACATGGACATCATTTTGATGCTGACTAGTATTCAAACTTATAGATTGAGACCACTATGGTTTTACATATTTCTCTGAGGTCTCTATAATAGTGTAAACTTGTATTTAATCAGTATCACACACTTAATGGAGATTCCTGACTATTCATCTTAACTATGGCAGTCCATATTCTAAATCAACAAAACATAAATTTTGGTCTATTTTTATTTGGAACAGTATATATTTATTAGAAGAAGCAACCTCAACCAGAAATGTTTAGATATGTGCCCAGAAATAATGTGAAACTCTTAAACAATTCTAAATAAATTTATTCTTCAACACCTTTTAGATAAAACAAAATAAAAGACATTAAAATATAACTTGGTCCCAAATGTTACCTCATTCTGGTTTAAGCTCAGAAACAAAGACTAACAATGTTGCTGAGAAAACAAAATTCAATCTTATTATTAATACCAGGGTCAAATAACTTTTTTAAAAAATTCTTATTACACTGAAATATAAAATAAACCCCAAATCTCAGTAGCTTCAAACAATATAGGCCTATTTCTTGCTTATGCTACTTGTACCCTGAAGCTTACCTAGGAATCTACCCAATTTTGCTTCCCTAAATAAACAATAAAATTGACTATTTACAATAATTATAAGCAATTGTGCCTGGGATTTCCCCCCATCTTCCCAGTAAACTTTTCATCATCTTACAACTTTCTCTTGTTTTCTTCTTCCAGACTATAACCATTTCCTTAGAATATTTGCAGGTTGTGAATAAAATGAAATGGGCCCATTTACCACTCATCTGCCATTAATTTTCTGCCACTGGAGAGTGACCATTTATAAAGCTACAGTTTTCTAAATAATCAGCACAATTCTTTCTGAAGTTGCCAAAAGCAGCCTTTGAATTCAAAGACGATCTAGCAAAATCTTGCTTAGCTAGGAAAATAAGCCTCAGGATGCTCTACCAAGCATACAGCCAACTAGCTAAATCATTTACCATAATCCACAACAAAGAAGCTTTTAAATAGAAAAGGAACTGAGTTGGAAACTTTTCCTTATGAGCAATCGCAGCAGCAAAGCAAGGGAAATAAATGAAAGGAGTAGACACACTAGTTCGTAGAACCAAAGTAGTGAGGACATTGTGATGTGTAACAATGTAGCACTGGTGCTCAATTGCAAAGAGTGTGTTATGTAATAAATGAAAAATATTATCCAGCAGTTACTTATATGCTACTTTACTAGTAGTAAAAATTATTGATAGAATTGAAAATGACAGCACAGATAGTCACTTACACACTGAAATACTGAAGCATGAAACTTTCTCCCTTGTGTGGGTCTGCCATAAAATTGATACAAAACTGATTTTCAGAGTTGACAGATTATATTAAAGAAAGAAAGCTACATTTCCATTTTCAGCAAATGTATCATATAAAAAAATCACAATACACCCGGGAAGTACAAATAATGACTGCCATGGTTGGTAAAATAAATTATATTACAATAAATAAATAAGCAAACAAACAAATAAGAATTTTTTAGTCACCTTTGTTACCCTGACAGTGTGGTTATTTGTGAGTAGAGGAAAAAAAGAGAGAGTATAATAAATCTTATTATGCAAAATGACACAAAAGATTAAAAAAGATATATTTGCTCTTGGGAAGGCAATGTAAAATAGTCATTAAGAGACAGATGTGTAATTAGAAAACCTCTATTTAAAGTCACCGGCTTTCTACTAACTAGAGAGATATTTCATGTAAGTGATACCACTTCTCCAAGCCTCAGGGTCTTCATCTGGTATGTTGGATACTAATATCTAGACCATTGTGGTTGAGTATTTAGTAAAATATTGTAAATACAAAACTAGCACCTTGATGAGAAGACAGTGCTATTTTAAAATATAATAATATGACAGAATGGCCACTGACCTAGTGGCCCATAAACCTTGGTGTATCCCAGCTAGAACCTTAACTCAACATTTCAGCTTTTTCACTTATCTTTAAATCTTTCATTTTCTTTGTCTATGAGGTACGAGAGAAGAGAGAAGGTAGATAAGAATATTCATTCATTCATTCATCAAGTCAGTCAGTCAGTCAGTCAGTCAGACTCACACACTGAGCACTTCCTATGAGCTCAGCACAGGGCACAATGAATACAACCATGAATGAGACAGAACTCCCTCTCCTCCAGACAGCAGCTGTCCAGTGGGGGAGCCAGAGAAGCAAACCACAGTTACCATGCAGCAGAGTAACCATCTTCATGGAGTGGGGAGGGAACAGAGAGAAAAAATGAACTAAAACCTTCGGGAAAAATCAGAACTTGTTAAACCAATGAATACTGTATGAACTTGAGAAACATATGTATTTCTAAAGTAATTGAAGAAGAGGAAAGTTAAGTTACTTTCCAAAGGAAGAATAAATGCAAAGTCAGTGATGAGTGAATGGCACTGTTGAATTAGCAGGGAATAGTGAGCTCAGTGCCACAATTGCTGAAGTAAGCAAGTCCCATCTGGTCTGGAGGTCTTATCAAAGGAGGCAATGTGGAAAGTTGTATTAGTACACGTAAATATAAGTTGAACAGTAGAGTTGGAAACTATTCATAGAGGACTGTGTGAAATGCTTGGATATATAATAAAATCAGCTAAATCTTGGAGGACAAAATGGAAGTAATCACAGAGGTTTCTTTTTTCAATTTTATTTATTTATTTTTAAAGACAAGGGAAGAGAGGAGACAGAGTGAAGTATCGGTATGCAAGAGAGATCAATTGGTGGCCTCCCTCACACACCCAATCAGGGACCTGGCCCACAACCCAGGTGTGTGCCCTGACTGGGAGTCAAACCAAGGACTTTTCACTTTGTGGGGTAACACCCAATCCACTGAGCCACACAGTTAGGGCTACAGAAGGATCTTTATTCTGTAAATCTTCTGGAAGGACTCAAGTTTTGATCAAATATTGAGTCAAAAAAGCAAACCTGACTTAAATGTTTAGAAGGACAGGCACAACACAGGAGGCTAAATTACCTCCGAGTCCACTGGGCAAATGAGAAGCATTATTTTTCCAGGTCACACTGAATAACCTGGAAAAGGGGCTATAAGAAACATCAAGGCTTATTTTGTAAGTACTGACATGATTACCAGCATCTGGGACGAGACTGTGCACGCCAAGATAAATGATAAATCAGACCTCTGCTTTTCAAAATTCTTAACTCTAAAATTTCTTTTAGACCACAGCCTTGTATCTCTTCTCCAGACTGACAATCTGATGGTGTAACTAATATAACTTACTTTATATGAAAAATTATATATTTAAGAAAAGAGGTAGGTAACATATATGTATTATTGTTTCCGATTCTATTAGAAATAAAGATTTGACTTTGTAAATCTGTTCTGAAAAAGCTCTTATTTAAAAAATCCAGCTTGTCAGTTTTTCTTTATTCACTTCATCAGCTACAAATCAAAATTAAACATAGATTCTCCCCTTCATCTGAGATCCCAATTACTACTCATTTTCTCATTCAAAGTGAGCATGATCGTGATGCTTGGCAATCTCAGTAATTATCATGTTGGAGGCAAGGTGAGTTATTTTGAGATGCTCCTTAAAAAAGATGAAAACTTGTAGTATATGCCCATAATATTCTGAGAATTTTCAAACATAAGAACTATGTTTTTCAAACCTTAGAGACAAGAAAGTTGTGATTTTGAAATTCAAAAGAATAATCATTTTGAAGCATTTGATGGTTAGTATAGGCATCATGCTAACTAAACAAATTATTGGAAAACTGTAATAGCACACATTTAAATGTTGCATGTCATCAATTGTAATCACACACCAGTTTATAGGTAAGTAAAGTTCAACATCAAAACAATGTTTTTTTTTTACCTTTTTACTTCTCTAATGTTGTATTAATAATGCCTCCAACATGATAATTGTTCTCTCAACGTGCAAACTTTAATATGTAACTATTCTTAATCTTAACCCCTACTATTTAAGGAATTAGGCTTTACCTATTATGTCTTATTCTTTGTGGCTTTTCTTTCTTTAAATCTTAAGTAATATATTTTATTTATTTAAAAAATGACTCTTCTACTGGGAATGTCATTTGCTTATCAACACTCTTAGGGAAGATGTTTGTCATAGAATGCCTTTCTAGAATTTGTCATAGGCTTTATTTATATAAAAATTATTATAAATTATAATATTTATAATATTATATTATATTTGTATTTATATAATAAATTTATATGATATACATTATATTTATAAACTATATATTAATTACTCTATAGCAGGTGATATCTTTGACTGCTATAGAATAATATTTTAGGAATTTATCAGAACATGCTTTTAACAATATTAAGAATTTGGGGACCTGGAGAGGAAGAAAAATAAAAAGCACACATCCATACACACAAGCATATTTAAAAAATCATGAACAATTTCCCCATAGTGCTTTACTATAATAGCCCAATCTCTAATTCAATTTGAAGTCATTTGTCATTTCACTTTTTATATTTTTTTAAATTATGAAACTTTAATCAAATTGCATAACTACTTGTATTTATCAGAGAATCAGCTGCCATGTACATTTCCTTCCTTTCAACTGGCATGCATGATCCTGTCTGCACTCCTGAGTACCATAAATTGCTGTGTATAATGCACACTTCTGCCCAAAAATTTGAGGGAAAAATAAGGATGCATATTATACATCGGTAGTACTAATTCTATAGATATATAAAGGTTTATAATTATTTTTTTATCCTTATGCATAAAAGGTGTAACTTAGAAAGCAATAATAATACCCATATGCAAAATAATACCCTGGAATATGATACCTAGTTTTGTTTCTAAATATAAATAAATAAAAATTATATGAAAAAGTTAAAACAGAAGAATTTTTCCCTGAATGTTTGGATCAAAAATGTGGGTGTGCATTATATACAGCAAATAATTGTAAGCCCAATTCTCTATGTTGCAAAGATTCCATTTTTGTCACCTATCCGAGGAAATCAGGATATGACACCAATGATTTTTCTCATCTATTTTACCTTTTTTATCATTCCTTATGAAAACACAGTACTGCATATGATTTTAAAGAACCAGACAACAAACAACAGACCAGAAACTTCTCGTGACACTCCTAAACTTCTTCAATTTCTGCCCTATCTCCCTATTTTTAATCAAAGCAATAGTCCACAAAAGTGTTTTCTACTTGCAGACTTTAATATTTCATCTTACCCTATCTTGATTTCTTGTGGTCTTCTCAACACTAAAGCTATTAGCCAAGTATCAGTACTCTTCTTAGTGAACCACCAGCAGCATTTTGTTTTCTTTCTTAGAAATGTAATTTTGGCTTCTGGAACAGAACATACTCGTACTTTTGGTTTTACCCTACTTTATTACCTAAATTTAAGTTCTGAAAGCCAAAGTCCTCAAGATTTTCTCTTTTTAATCCATAGTCACTCACTTTGTGACCTCTTTCAGGTCATGGCTTAAAGCACTAATGGGAAAATGAATATCTGTACATTTATATCTCCAGTGTGGATTTCTCTGAAGTGCTAATTTCACAACCATCACAGAGTAAAAAGTACTAATCATGGGTTAGGTGGAAAAAGGACTGAAAATTTACCACTGGATATACTAAGAGACAGCCTTGGTATGTGTTATGTTACTGTAGAGGTAGGGTTGAAATTTTGTTAAGATTAGATTTAAGAGAAAACAGGAAGAAAAGAATTGGAGATATTACATTCTGAAAAATATTTCAAAAAGTTGTTCTATAAAGCGCAATATACAAATAGTAGTATACCTGCAAAAGAAGGTATACTAAAAAAAAAAAAAAAGAGTTCCCATAAGACTATCAGCTTATTTCTCAAAAGAAACCTTATAGGCAAGAAGGGGCTAGAAAGAAGTATTCAAAGTCATGAAAGGCAAGGACCTCCATCCAAGATTGCTCTATCCAGCAAAGCTTTCATTTAGAATGAAAGGACAGAGAAAATGCTTCCCAGACAATGTGAAGTTAGAGAAGTTCATCATCACCAAGCCCTTATTGTATTAAATGTTAAAAAGACTTGCCTAAGAAAAAGATGATTGAAAATATGATCAGTAAAATGACAACAAACTAGAACTATCAAACTGAACCTAAAAAAAGCAAAAACAAAAACAAACTAAGCAAACAACTAGAACAGGGACAGAATCACAGAACTGGAGATCACATGGAGGGTTATCAGCAGGGAGGGAGAGAAGAGGGAGAATGAAAGAAAAGGTACAGAGAATAAGAAGCATAAATGGTAGGTGCAAAATAGACAGGGGGAGGTGAAGAATAGCATGGGAAATGGAGAAGCCAAAGAAGTTACATGTATGACCCATGGACATGAACTAAGAGGGGGGAATGCTGGTGAGAAGGGAGGTACAGGGTGGAGGGGGATAAGGAGGAGGAAAAAAAATGAGACAACTATAATAGCATAATCAATAAAATATACTTACAAAAAGAAACAAGTGGAGAATGTGCCTTTTAGGAAGAAAGGTGTTATTTTTAGGACATTGGATAGTAATTCAAATTAGAAATACTTTACTTAGTAAATCTTCAGATACTAGCACAGGATAAAAAGGCAGGCTTAAAGCAAAAGAGAGGTTATAAAAATGAATTTTAAAAAATGAAATTACAAAGATCTATTACCATAGTCAAGTTCATGTATTCATTGTAACTTACAGCAGGAGGCAATTAAAATACTGTGTATTCCAGTTTTTCAATTAATTAACAAAGGGTTATGGAGTTTTTATTTGAATGTGGAGGGATTGTGTGTGCATGTTTGTGAGGGCAAAGCCTGCACTGGAGAGATGAACTTTTAACCACAGTTCTGTTACCCAGGGACTTCCTGTCTAATGACTTATTTCATTGAATTCAATAATATAATAATGTGAAAATATCCAATCTTTTGCATATGACAAATAAATAGGATAAGTACATTTTTCTTCTACAAAACCAAAATTTTAGGTTTCTATAAAAAAAAGGTAGTACTAGGGAATGTATAATTTGGTTTTCCAATGACACAAAAGAAATTTTAAGAGTTGACTGTAAGTCCACCAAAAGACCAGAAGATAGCTAGGGGAGATTTCAGCCATTTCTATATATCTGCACTGAGTAATGTGAAGGGACTCAGGCTCTCTAAAACAAAGACAAATTTCCTCAGTTCCCTGTATTTCTACAGATCATGAATTATTTACTTATACAAATAAATTCTTTCTCTTTTGAATTTAGTCAGGATTGTGGCTCTTTATTTTCCATTTCTAGGACATTATTAAGTAAGTCCAGACAAGCAAACTAGCATAACAAATTTCTTGATGAGAGGTCTAGGAGTAGCAGCAAACTTAGCAACTGTTCCACCTCTCATTTACTTGAGCAAACTTCTGGTTGCAGCACACACACACACACACACAAACGGAAAGCAAATGAGTAAATAGGCACAGAAAACAGGCACACCAAGCAAAGCATAGCCTCTTGCCCCCAATTTCATAGAGAAAAGATCCCTGATTCCATCCAGTAGCTCAGGTGTAATGTTAAGGTGCTGCTGCCCATGGCCAGCTGCTGCCTGTAATTGCTCTCTGCCTTTTGCTGCAGAGGCCACATGAAGACAATGCGTATTTGCTGTTTTAGCCTTTGCGTAACTCTGTATCTGTAATGGAGCACTTCTGTTTTGGGGAAACATATATATTCAAGGAGTCCTTTCTGCTTTTTCAATGAATTCCCAGCACACAATAAAATATGTAATATACCCAGATATCTTCCACTTTAAAAGAAATGCATTGATACTCTATTATTCAGGAGCTATTTTTGTACTGCACATTTCAATGTTATAACTCAGTTGAAAGTACTTAGAAACAGTAATCAATTTGTTTTATAGATAAGGGGGTTATGGCAAGTTGTTAGGGTGAATTAGTGATGAAATCTGAGGAACTTTAAAGAGGTATTTGTAAAATGATATGGGGAGGGTCTGATATTGATTTTTTTCAAATTCACCACCAGGCTGCTTTTGAAATTACCAGTAATTTGCAAAATGAAGAATTATCACCATAGTGTAGGCAAGAATGATGTTCAAAAATCAGAAACTGATTATTTTCTTACAGAAGAGTCTGTCTAAGCCAATGTCAAAATAGCAGCCAATTAACAATCTGTCTTTGAAAAGCAGTTATAAGCCAGGAATATAGGGCAGGGCCTTGTGCAAGAATCTCAATAAAGCCTCTTATTTTAGCATAAGGGAAAATAATGAATGTGAGTGTGCCAGGGTTGTAGCTAACATGCTACTAACTGCCAGCACCTCTTCTTATCACAGTATATAGGGTTGCTAAGTTTAGTGAATCAAAATACAAAATGCCCAATAATTTCAGTTTCAAATAAGCAGCAATTAATACTTGTATTATATGTACATCTCATAAAAATTTTATATTCCAAGTTAAACTGGAAGACTTTTAGTTTATTTGGCAAACTTATCTTACATGGAGTCAGTCCTAGGGGGTCTCCACTAAACTGACACTTACTTCAGTTTTTCTTAGCAAACTATGATGGAGGCCACTAGTTGAAAAACTTCTATCTCAAGCACACATTTCTACCTTAATTGTGCAAATAACTATTTAACAAAAGAGCACCTGCTCATAGTTCCAAAAGTCAGGTTTGTGCAGGTAGTAAAATGTCCTTCTATTAAGGCAGACATACAGTCTCTCACTCAAAAATGCCTGCATTGTCACAGTTCAGTGTTTCAGAGCTAAATGTCTGTTTGACAATCCTGGTTCTGCCACTTAGTAACTATATGACTTTGGGCAAGACCTACACTTTTTCTGTTTCCTCATCTTGAAAATGGGGTTAAGAGTAGTAGTTACTTCATAAGGTTGGTTTCAGGGTTAAATGAAATAATCCATGTGTAACACTAAAAACAATGACTGCCTAATAGCAAGTATTCAAAAAACATTTGTTAACATAACTGCTTAATAATATTGGTCAAACTGTATTAATACCATCAGTTACTAATCTAAGAGTTTTTTTTTTTTCCATGACAGTGTTAAAGTCTGTTAGCTCTGAAATGCTTCTTGGATATAATGTAACCAAATGCCTCTTTTATTCATGGAAGTTACCTGATAAACCAGTGAAGCTGTAGTAGAGCAGGAATCAGCATAAACCCAGGGTTGCCAGTAGTCACTATTTAGTAAAGTGACCCTTCTAAAAGGTGAATTCTGGGATCTTTTGTTTCTGGTTCAGTGGTTAAGTAGGAACTGATTTTCTGCAGATGTGCAGACATGAGGTTTATGCCATTGTTCTGTGAATGATACTTTGCAAGCAATGAGCTGAGTGCTGCATCAGGATTCCTGGGAATGCGGGAAGTTATAAAAAATTGGTAGTAACTTATCTGTACATGTTTAAATGCATATATTTTACATTAAACAAGAGAATTACTTACCCATCATATATAATGAATCAAATACTCTTGTTTAATTATTTTACATAATAAAATACTAGATAAAAGTACAAACCAAAAGTCATCACTCTATTCTGTCATTTATCCTTAAGTCACTTAATTCACTTGATTTAGTGAAAAACAAATTAAATATTGCTTAAAATCAACCTCACATTTCTGGTGGTCTCCATTTTCCATTCATTCTTTCCCACTGATGTATCAAACTAAATTATTTCCATTGTGTAACACATATGCTGGTAAAAATAATTATGATTGAGGCTCATTTTAGATTAGCCTTAATCATAGATGTGTGGGAAACTGTCTCTGAGACAGTGATATTTAAGATAAAGGATGAATCATGTTTATTGATTAATTTATTTTGTTTTATTTATTTATTTTTAGAGAGAGAGTAAGGGAGGGAGAAATAGAGGGAGAGAAACACCAGTGTGTGGTTGCCTCTCATGTGCCCTCTACTGGGAACCTGGCCTGCAAACCAGGCATGTACTCTGACTGGGAATTGAACTGGCGACTCTTTGGTTTGCAGCCAGAGCTCAATCCACTGAGCTACACCATCCAGGGCTAGTTTATTAATTTGAAAATCTGTGGAAGGGTAAAGTAAGGAAGATAATTTATTTTCTTTTCATTTATTTTGTTAAAAAATTTGGTGGATAATGATTTTAAATTTATTATACAAAAGGTAGGGGGGATATGAAAACCCAGAATTTATTTATTAAAAATTGTATTTTATTCTTACATCTTTAAACTTCAGTCACCTTCCAAGTACTCTCTATTTAATGCAATACACCTATTAAGTGGTTTTTTCCACCTCTCAAATCAGTTTTTGAACTCATCAATTTTGATGCCTTTCAGTGCTTCTGCTATTTTTTATTTTACCTCTTCCACATTGGCAAATGTTTCCCTTTGAAGACTTTTTTCATCTAGGGAAACAAGAAAAAAAATGTTGGTAGTGGCGAGATCAGACGAATGGGAAGGGTGGGAAATGGGGGTCATGCCATTTCTAGTCAAAAACTGCTGAACACTCAGTGCGGTGTGGGCAGGTATACTAGTAAATCATCCACCATAAAATGGACAAAGGTGTAGAAAGAGTCTTCAAAAAAAATTCATTGAAGCTAAATGCAGCCTCTCACAACACCAGCTGGTACACTGGAACAGATGGGTTCCTAGAACACTCACCTAGTGGGGGAAGCCTGTACTGCAAGGAGGCCACCCTCCAGAAGATAATTCTGGTTTTTTGGGTGTCCCCTCTCATATTTCCTTTTAATCTCCTATGTAGGCAGCTATAACTGGCTGTTGTAGTCTAATGAAGAATGACATTTAAACTTAATTATAAGATGTGGTGACACATCATACTCTCTGTGGTAATGTGCTATGTGTCTTTATTCACTATCACACAACTGCTGATTTACAGAAATTAGTATGGCCCATGATCTCTCACAAATCATTAGTTGTTATAATCCAAGCAGGGTTATTATTTATTTGTCCAATTAATGATGTAGAAGACAGTTACTCAACACTTTGTCTATTTTAGAAGCACAAAAATTATTTACACTTTGCTATGTGATTCTTATTATTTTGAGGGAGAACAATTACATTTAATTAGTAGATTAGATGAAACCAATTTTAAATGTCAATTGCTGTAATTTCTAGTTAACTACATTTTTTTTCTATTTTTATAACTGTTATTCATGTATCAACTTCATCTTTTGAATATTGTTTTTATGCAAGTTCTATTGTGGGGAACTTAGGAATATACTAAACAAAATTTTTAAAATGTGTCACATTATCTATTGTAAATCATAATCTCATTAATAATACTATGTCCAGAGTATTTTGATGTATATTATACATATTTATTTGATATTGAGGTGATTGTCATATATTTCTCTGAAATATGTTTATTAACACTTGAAATAAGTTTAAATACTTAAAATAGCTTTATTGATAAAATTTGATTATGTATTTGGTGAAAGAATATCACTAGTACAGGCTCAGTTCTGATTTCCAGATGTTTAAATACATCAGCTTAAAAACTTCCCACCAGTTTTATCTGAATCCCCCACCACTCAAACTCAATCTATTCAAAGGTAGGCTCACCACTAATCTATTCCTCACCACTAATCTATTTCTCACTTAATATTAATATTATGAAGTACATAAGCTTTATACATGCTACTCAACTAGAAAACCCTTTTCTCCATACGTTATGTATAAGAGAGACTTAGTTCCATTGATATCACCACTGTTTATTATCTTTCATTCAGTCTCATGGTCTTAGTTCAGGCCTCCACCCTCTTTGATGGAATGTTGTTTTTTCATAATTTTTTGAGGATTTTATTTATTTATTTTTAGAGAGAGGGAAAGGGAAGGAGAAAGAGAGGGAGAGAAACATCAATGCGTGGTTGCCTTTTGCGTGCCCCCTACTGGGGACCTGGCCCACAACCTAGGCACGTGCCCTGATGAGGAATCAAACCAGGGAATCTTTGGTTCACAGGCTGGTGATCAATCCACTGAGCAACACATGCCAGGGCACAACCATAAATTTGTTTTTATGTAACCCAGTGGATATAGAACATGCACTTGGGTTGTCACATGTTTATATACTGCCTATTAAAATTAGTTATATATAGTCTAAAGTTTAAGAAGAGTAATGGCATGGAGTCCTCAAATAAGAAGTGTATTTTGAGAACTGAACTAGATAAAGAAAAATAAATCCACATCCAGAATATCGTGGTCATGTGGAATGGGACTAGGAATGCTCTATCCTTATTTTTAGGGACCTCAGGATTTCTGACTTCAATTCTTTGCCAAGAAAAAGGCAGAGGGATTCATAACATGTTCTTTAAGATCTGAAATTCCCCTGGCCATCCCTATGGCCAGCTTTTCTTTACTAGCTGTATTCACCTGGCATAATTGGTTAGGCAGCCAGGACTGACCAAAGAGGCATAAAAGACTCCACTGGGAACTTCTGCTTTGAGCTTCCTGAAACCAAGATTCATTGCATCGATTTTGGTAATTCAAAGTGAAGAAAAGGTGTGTCCATGTATGAATAAAGGCATTAATAACATGTCTCTGGATGTTCCTAAGACCTCTAAGAATTATCTGTACTCGCTTTCTCATGCTGTACCTTATCCTTTGCCTTTAAATGAAAACCTTAGTTTTGTGTGCTGTATGAATTCCTGTGAATCTGATGCAGACACTGGCCTGCAGTGTCTGCGGCATCATGGATGAGACATGAGACATTCGCATGGACTACCGAGTGCTGTGTGGAGGAAAAGGGACAGCATGGCTACCCTCTCAAGGGGAGGGTGCCTCAGAGTGGACTGGTCACTCTCTCAAAGGAGAACGCCCCGATCCTTCCTTCACAGAGTTTTTATTGGCTTTTAATTTGCCCAGGAATACAGGTAAAGTTCATTAATCATTGTCAGGCAGTAAGGATCAAACAATAGATAACATACAAAGAACTCTGAGGGCCTAATTCTGAGTCAGGGTCCATTAGCTAAAGGTCTACAAAACTTTTTGGGAAACAGACTCATTTCCTGCCCAGACCTTTATCATTTAATTAAGAGCATTCTTAGTAAAGCAGGTTTCACAGGAGCTTATGTATTCTTTCTCAAGCCTGATCACCTGGGGAATGTGCCCTTTCTAGCACTGGGCTGCACCGCTCTCTGTCTTTGTTTCAGGATTAAGTCAGGCAGGGGAAGTAAGGCAGTCAAGAGACAGGAGACTTCTTGCAGGCAGAATGGGGACTCAGGCTTTGTCAAAGGTGAGGGGCAAGGGTCCATCACCCTCTTTCTTGGGGGCCTCCCAGGTGATCAAGCCTATCTTAGATCGTTCCCCCCTTGGGTAATCTTACCCATTATTGGCTAACTGATCAAGCATTGGGGGCCAGTTATGGATGAAGTAAAAGAGCAGAAGCAGCACCCCTGCCAGGGAGATAAGCTTTGTCTCCTTAGAGGCTTATGGTTTGCAGTTTGCTCACTCAACCTTAGCCTTGGTGGGTTACAGCTCCTGAAAGCCAGGGTGGCTTTCCCAACAGCTTTCTCATGCTGTTCCTTATCCTTTGTCTTTAAATGAAAATCTTAGTTTTGTGTGCTGTATGGATTCCTGTGAAACCTTTCAAATATATGAAACTGTGAATTTCTTTTAAAGAGTTAAAAATATAAAACATTAAAAGTAAAGAAAAATCACTGAATATACAAATAAAAATAAGAGCTAGGAACCACATTTGACTGATAGCCAATACCTTTTTGGAAACAGTAGAAATTAGCACATGAATATTGTTTTGATATAACACAAATTTATCCCAGAATTCTAAAAAACAGGTTTTTAAAATTTTATTTAATTTAAATTTTTAAAATATATTTTATTGATTATGCTATTACAGATGACCCATTATTTTCTCCCTTTTATTTTCCTCCACCCTATACCCCTACTCCAACCACAATCATTCCCCCACCCTGGTTCATGTTCATGGGTCATACATCTAAGTTCTTTTGCTTCTCCATTTCTTTTACTATTCTTAACCTCCCCCTGTCTATTTCATACCTACAATTTATGACTTTCATTCCCTGTACCTTTCCCCCTATTCTCCCCCACCCCTTCCCTGATGACAACCCTCCATATGATCTCCATTTCTGTGATTCTGTTCCTGTTCTAGTTATTTGCTTAGTTTGTTTTTGCTTTTTAAGGTTCAGTTGTTGATAGCTGTGAGTTTGTTGTAATTTTATTGTTAATATTTTTAATTCTATTTTTTGTTAGAAAAATTCCTTTAATATTTCATATACTAAGGGCTTGGTGATGATGAATCCTTTAACTTGACCTTGTCTAGGAAGCACTTTATCTACCCTTTCCTTCTAAATGATAGCTTTGCTGGATAGAGTAATCTTGGATGTAGGTCCTTGCCTTTCATGACTTTGAATACTTCTTTCTAGCCCCTTCTTGCCTGTAAGGTTTCTTTTGAGAAATCAGCTGATAGTCTTATGGGAACTCCTTTGTAGGGAACTCTCTCCTTTATTCTTGCTGCTTTTAAGATTCTCCCTTTATCTTTAATCTTGTATAATGTAATGATGATGTGCCTCGGTGTGTGCTTCCTTGGGTACAACTTCTTTGGGACTCTCTGGGCTTCCTGAACTTCCTAGAAGTCTATTTCCTTTGCCAGATTAGGAAAATTCTCTTTCATTATATTTTGAAATAATTTTTCAGTTTCTTCCTCTTCGTCATCTCCTTCTGCCACTCCTATGATTAGGATGTTGGGATATTTAAAGTTATCCCAGAGGTGCCTATGCCTCTCCTCATTTTTTGAATTCTTGTTTCTTCATTCTGTTCTTATTGAATGTTTATTTCTTCTTCTGCTCCCAACTGTTGATTTGAGTCCTGGTTACCTTCCTGTCACTGTTGGTTCCCTGTACATTTTCCTTTAATTCACTTTTTATAGCCTTTACTTTTTCCTCTATTTTGCAACCATACTCAACTATTCTGTGAGCATCCTGATTACCAGTGCTTTAAACTCTGCCTCTGATAAGTTGGCTATTTCTTCTTCACTTAGTTGCATTTTTTCTGTAGCTGTGATCTGTTCTTTCATTTGGGATATATATATATTATATATATATATATATACACACATATATATAAATATAATATATATAATAACATAATAACATAATATAATATATAATATATAATATAATATATAATAATATATTATAACAATATAATATAATAATATAATATATAATAATATAATAATATAATATAATAATATAATATATAATATAATATATAATATATAATATAATATATATATTATATATAATATATGTATTATATTATATATTATATATATAATATATATATATATTTTTTTTGGTCTCGACACACCTATTATGTAGTAGGCACAGAGCCTTAGGAATTCACCAAGGTGGGGCAACCCATGTAGCTATGTTATGGCACTGTATGTGAGGGAGGTGTTTGAGAGGAGCAATGCTGCTTTTGGGCTCTTGGCAGGTTTTTAGTTACTTCCTGTGCTACCCACAAACAAATTGGGCCTTTCTCATGCTAATTCCCAGGTGAATAGTGCTGTGTACATTCTAGGACCTTGTGGGTCTCTCCAATGAACTCTCCTCTGAGGGTTGACATTTTTCCTGCTGTCAGAACCCCCATAGTTTTTTTCAATCAGAAGTTTTGAGGCTTTATTTCCCTGCACTGGAACCCTAAGTTGTGTGGTCTATCTTGCTCCCCAGTTGTTCCTCCCAGTTTATACACAGGAAAATATGGGACTTCCAGCTCCACCATCTGCCACCTCTCCCAGTCTGCTAGTCTGTGGTTTTCTATGAGTCCTCTCTATACTGGCTGCCTGACTCCATCCCTCCTAGCAGTCTGAATGAATGTTTCTTCAACTGGTTGTCAGACTTCCATACAGTTTGATTTTATGGCAGTTCTAGTTATTTGTTGTTTTTAAATTTGTTGTCCTTCTTTTGGTTGTGTAAGGAGGCAAAGTGTATCTGTGTATGCCTCCATCTTGGCCAGAAGTCAAAAACAATTTGTTTTTTTAGTACTGGGTAAAATGAACATTTTCAAATAAAAAGAGAAAAATTTTCTCCACAATTATGCTAATAAAGATTTGTTAAATCACACAAAAATTAAAATGAATCCAGTAAGAAGGACTTAGTAATAAAAAAAGGAAGGCAAACACACACTACACTCTATACACCAATGAACTAAACTATTATTTGTAAAAAGCAAATATAATTTTTTACTTCAGAATATAAAACAACATCAAGATTAAAGCAAAGTATACAATACTAAAGTTCATTGTTGCAAGGCAGATAGAAATATTAAATAACTAATATCTTAAAATATAGGTTGCCTTGGCTGGTGTGGATCAGTGGATTGAGCACTGGCCTAGGAACCAAAAGGTTGTCGGTTTGATTCCCAGTCAAGGCACATGCCTGGGTTGTGGGCCATGTTCCCAGTAGGGGGTGCATGAGAGGCAACCACACATTGATGTTTCTTTCCCTTTCTTTCTCCCTCCCTTCCCCTCTGCTTAAAAATAAATAAATAATCCCTGGCTGGCATAGCTCAGTGGATTGAGCGCGGGCTAGGAACCAAAGTGTCCCAGGTTCAATTCCCAGCCAGGGTACATGCCTGGGTTGCAGGACATAACCCCCAGCAACCGCACATTGATGTTTCTCTCTCTCTCTCTATCTCCCTCCCTTCCCTCTCTAAAAATAAATAAAATCTTAAAAATAAATAAATAAATAAATAAAATCTTTAATAAAATAAAATATAATAGATGGAAATATACTTATTCAATGTAATACAATTAATGAATGTATTATTTGTCTAAATCATGAAATATACGTTCAGGCTGTTCATTGAACTTACCAAACAAATTCATCTCTACGTAAACTGATCAAATATGAGAAAAAATTTTAAGCATAAGGTCTGTCCAGAAGGTATCCAACTGTGTAATATGAAAAGTAGAAACATTTACTGAACAAGATAGAAGATACAAGAAATATTGTACACAGGACAATGACGCTATCCCTTTCAAAGCAGGCACCTTCAAAGTAGGCATCTTGGGACCTTACATACTTCTCCCAGTTGCCATCAACTGCCCCATCAAATTTTCCTGAATCTCATCAACAGCCTAAAATCTCTTCCCTTTCAAAGGTGATTTTAATTTTGAGAAAAGCCAGGAGTCTCAGGGTGCCAAATCTGGGCTGAACCAATCTGCATTCCCACCAACAGTGAAAACAGGCTCCCCTTTCTCCACATCCTCACCAATACTTGTTGTTTGTTGATTTATTGATGATAGTCATTCTGACAGGTGTGAAATAATATTTCATTATAGTTTTAACTTGAATTTCTCTAATGATTAGTCATGTTGAGCATTTTTTCACGTCTATTGGATATTGGAATGTCCTCTTTGGATTGGTGTGTACTCAAGTCCTTTCAACAGGATTTGGGTTGTTTGTTTTATAATTTTATAAAATTATAATTAGGTTGTTTGTTTTTTGTGTGGAATTTTGTAAGTTTTTCATCAGTTCTGAATATTAACCCCTTATCTGGTAGATTGGCAAATATGTGCTCACAAATTGTGGGTTGTCTTTTCATTTTGTTGATGATTTTCTTTGTTCTACAAAAACTTTTTAGTTTGATGACATCCCATTTATTTACTTTTTCTTTTAAAAAAAAAGATTTTATTTATCTATGTTTAGAGAGGGAAGGGAGGGAGAAAGAGAGAGAGAGAGAGAGACATCAATGTGCAGTTGCTGGGGACCATGTGCCTTGACTGGGAATTGAACCTGCAACACTTTGGTTCACAGCCTGTGCTCAATCCACTGAGCTACACCAGCCAGGGCTTACTTTTTCTTTATACCTGATAAAATATTGCTATGAGTAATGTGATTCTGCTGCCTATTTTCAGTTTGCTAATATTTTGTTGAGGATATTAGCACCTATGTTCATCAGTGATATTGGTCCATAATTTTCATTCTTTGTAGTGTCTTTAACTGATTTTGGAATTAGGATAATACTGGCCTCATAAAAAGAGTAGACACCTTCCCTCCTCTTGAATTTTATAAAATAGTTTGAGGAGGAGAGATGTCAGTTCTTCTTGGAAAGTTTCATAAAATTCACCTGTGAAGCCATCTGGTCTAAAGCTTTTGTTCGTTGGTTTTTTTTTTTTTTTTTTTGATTAGTGTATCAATTTCACTAGTTTTTATTTGTTCAGGTTTTTGGATTCTTCCTGGTTCAGTTTTGCATGATTGTATATTTTTAGGGATTTATACATTACATCGTGGTTGTCCAGTTTGTTGGCATATAGTTGTTCATATTTTCTCATAATTCTTTGTATTTCTTTAGTGTAAGTGGTTATTTCTCTGATTTTACTTATGATTTAATTTATTTGGGTCCTTTTTCTTTTTTTTCTTGATGAGTCTCATTAAAGGTTTGTCAATCTTGTTTCTCTTTTCCAAGAACCAGCTCTTTGATTCAATGATCTTTTCTATCATTTTTTTGGACTCCATTTCATTTATTTCTGCTCTGATCTTTATTATTTCCTTACTTTTACTCACTTTGAACCTCATTTATTGTTCTTTTTTCAAGTTCCTTTAAGTGTAAAGTTAGATTGCTTATTTCATTTTTTTCCTTATTTTTTGAGATAGACGTGTGAATATGTGATTTTTCCTTCTTTGGATTGCTTTCCCAGTGTACCACAGATTTTGGGTTGTTGTGTGTTCTTTTTCATTTATTTCAAGGAATGTTTTGATTTCTTCCTTGACCTCATTGTTGACCCACTCATAGTTTAACAACATGTTTCTTAGATTCCATGTCTTTTAATTTTTTTAGTGTTCTTTTTTGTGATTGATTTCTAGTTTCATAGCATTGTGTTCAGAGATGTTTGATATGATTTTATTTATTTATTTATTTATTTATTTATTATTTTTAAGCATTTTTATTGATTATACTATTACAGTTTTCCCAATTTCCCCCCTTTTCCTTACCTCCAAATTCTCCTGTATCCCCCTCTTTGTTCATGTTCATGGGTTTTACATATAATTTCTTTGAGTCCTCTGTTTCCTATACCATTTTTATATCTCCCCATATATTTAATGCCTACCAATCATGCTTCTTCCCTGTATCTATTCCCACCTATTCCTCCCTATCTCCTCCCCACTGAAATCCCTCTGTGTGATGTCCATTTCTCTGATTCTGTTCCTGTTCTGGTTGTTTGCTTAGTTTTTGTTTTAATTGCTTTTCTTTTCTTTTAGGTTCATTTGTTGATAATTGTGTTTGTTGTCATTTTACTGTGCATATTTTCAATCATCTTTTTCTTAGATAAATCCCTTTTACATTTCATATAATAATGACTGGGTGACAATAAACTCCTTTAACTTGACCTTATCTGGGAAGCACTTTATCTGCCTTTCCATTTTAAATGAAAACTTTCCTGGATAGAGTTACCTTTGATATAGGTCCTTGATTTTCCAGCCCCTTCTTGCCTGTAAGCCTTCTTTTGAGAAATTAGCTGATAGCCTTATGGGAACTCCTTTGTAGGTAACTAACTCCTTTCCTCTTGTTTCTTTTAGGATTCTCTCCTTACCTTTAATCTTGGGTAACTTAATGATGATATGCCTTGGTGTGTTTCTCTTTGGGTCCAACTTCTTTGGGACTCTCTGGGCTTCCTGGACTTCCTGGAAGTCTATTTCCTTCACCCCATTGGGGAAGTTTTCTTTCATTATTTGTTGAGATGTTTTCAGTTTCTTCCTCTTTATCATCTCCTTCTGGCACTCCTATATTTCAGATATTCAAATGTTTCAGATTGACTCAGAGGTTTGTAAGACTCTCTTCACTTTTTTGAAATCTTGTTTCTTCATTCTGTTCTGGATGGATGTTTATTTTTTCCTTTTGTTCCAAATCATTGCTTTGAGTCCTGCTTTCCTTCTTGTCACTGCTGGTTCCCTGAATAATTTTGCTTTATTTTATTTTCAGTATCCTTTTTTAAATTTCATTTTTCAACAAAGCTCAATCAGGTCTGTGAGTATTTTGATTACCAGGGCTTTAAATTCTCTATCAGATAGGTTGGCAATCTCCTCCTCACTTAGTTCTCTTTCTGAGGCTTTGCTCTGTTCTTTCATTTGGGCCCTATTTCTTTGTCTTGGTCCACCTGATAAGTTGTATGGGGGTAGGGCCTTAGGTATTTGCCAGGCAGGGCAACCCTCTTTTCTGCACTGCAGTGCTGCCCATGGGGGAGGGGCCAGAGAGGGAACAGTGTAGCTTTTCAATGAACTCTCCTGGGAGACTGAAAGTTTCTCCCACTGCAGCAACCTGAGCTATAGCCCACAGTCAGTTCTGAGTCTCAGAACTTAAGTTTTCTTCTTAAATCCGTCCCTCTCCTGCAGCCAGATGAGTTTGGCAGCCAGACCCACCCCCATGGTATACCATCTCACCTCGTTTTTTCTGAGTCAGCCCACCCAGTCTGCCATCTTGTTGGTCTGATGGTTCTGGTTGATTTTTTCTTTAATTCCTTAGTTGCTGGAGTTCCATGCAGTTTGATTTTCTTTTGATTTATTGATTTAAGATTGGTTGTTATCCTCCTTTTGGTTGTAGGAGGAAGAGAAGGGTTTCTACTTATGCCTCCATCTTGACTGGAACTCTCTGAAAAGCCTGATATGATTTTAATCTTCTTAAATTTCTTGATACTTGTTTTGTGCCCTAGCATGTGTTCTATCCTAAAAACATTTTATGTGCATTTTAAAAGTATATATATTCTATTGTTTGGGGGTGAAATGCTCTGAAGGTGTTAATCAAATCCATTTGATCTAGTGTGTCATTTAAGGCAGCTGTCTCTTTGTTGATTTTCTCTCTGGAAGAGCTGTCCATCCAAGTCAAAGTAGTGTTATAATCCCTGACTGTGACTGTTCTCGATTGATCTCCCCCTTTATGTCCATCAAGAATTGCTTTACATATTTAGATGTTCTAATGTTGCGTGCAAGTTTTCTGGGGTTATATCTTCTTGTTGGGTTGTTCCCTTTATCATTATGTAGTGTCCTCCTTTGTTTCTTATTATCACTTTGATTTTAAAGTCTATTTTGTCAGGTATAAGTAATGCTAAGCTAACTTGTTTTTCCACTCCATTTTCATGGAATATCTTTTTCTATCCCTTTACTTTTAGTCTGTGTGTATCACTTGATCTGCAATGGGTCTCTTAGAGGTAGCATATATATGGGTCTTATTTTCTTATCCATTCATTATGTCTTTGGTTGGAGTATTTAAGTCACTTACATTAAGGTGATTATTGATAGATACATATATAGTGCTATTTCATTGTTAGACTATTTTCCTCTGTTTTTATTTTTTTTCTTTTTATTCTTCTTCTTAAAGCAAGTCCTTTAACATTTGTTGCAGTATTGGTTTGGTGATAACAAACTACTTAAGCTTTTTTTTGTCTGGAAAATTCTTATTTCTTTGATTTTAGATAGCCTTGCTTGGTAAGGTAGCCTTGCTTGTAGGTCCTAGCTTTTCATTATCTTGGCTATTTCCTGCCACCTTCTGTCCTAAAATATTTCTATAGAGAAATCTAATTGGTGCTGCTTGTATGTAACTACCTGCTTTTCTTTTGTGGCTTTTAGGATTCTCTCCTTGTCTTTAAGTCTTGTCATTTAAATTATGATATGTTTCAGTGTACAGCTCTTTAGGTCCAATGGAAATCCCTGTGCTTACTGGACTTATGTGATTTTTTCCTTCACCAGAATAGGGAAGTTTTGGGTCATTATTTCTTCAGATAGATTCTCGATCACTTGTTCACTCTCTTCTTCTTGTAGTCCCATTATGGGTTCTGCTTCATGTTGTACAAATTTTTCCCAAGCCCTCCTTATCTTTTTAATTCTTTTTTTTTTTTTTAATGCTCTGCCTGGCTGTTTTTTTTCTACCTTTTCTTCCAAATCACTGATTTGACCCTCTGTTTCATCTAACCCACTCTTTATTCTTTCCAGTGTATTATTTATTTCTGATATTGCATTTTTTATTTCTGACAGGTCCTTTTTATTGCTTCTATGTCTCTTTTCATGCTGTTGAGTATCCTTATAATCCTCACGCTAAATTCTCTGATAAATTTCTTGCCTCATTTCATGTAGTTTTTCAGGAGAATTCTCTTACTCTTTCATTGGGGGCCTATTTTCCTGTCTTCCCATTTTGGCTGCTTCTTTATATTAGTTTTAATGTATTATGTAGATCTGCAAAGATTCTGGTTTAGATCTTTGTCACACATTTCTTGTGACTGGCCCTGGTCAACCTGTTGGAACTATCAGAGATCTACAGTGTGCATCTCCCTCTGCCAGGCCTGTTGTGTGCAGAAAGAATCAAACTCCACACCAAGGTGAACTTATGTCAGCAGTGGGCTCAGGGAAGTGTCCACTGAAGTCTCATAGAGCTCCCAGAATTCTGCTTTATTTGTTAAATGAATCAATGATATAGACTCAAGCTATAATCAGTATCTTGCATAAGTTCCCCAGGGTGGGGTGAGAGTGACTCCTATGAGTAGGTCTATTGCTTCCCCTCAGGCTGATGCCATCAAGAGAGGAGTCATATTTGTATATTTTATTAAAACATACTTTGCAGAAACTAATGATTGTTTATGCCTTAGAAGTAATAGGAAATCTAAAAATGAATAACCATTAAAAATTAAAATGATAATCGTTTTGTTTTTAAATCTACCATTTATTTTTATATGTTAATTATACGTCCAGAACACAGTTAAATGCCTTGCCACTTTGTTCCTATTTGATTGTCTTCTTTGTATTGATTAGTTGTTCTTTTTATACAACACATGAGAGTTAAAAATTACTTTTTTTTAAATTTATTTAATTAATTTATTTAGTTAAAAATTACTTTTTCCTAATGTCATGAAGATGTTTGCCCAGTTTATCTGCTAAAAGCTTTAAAAATTATGAACTTTAATTATTTATCGTAATATGGAGATATAATTTTCCTAAAACTAATTTTAATTTATGTTGTAAATTAGTAATTGAGTTTCTGTTTTTTTCTAAATTTGCCCTGATCTAGGGCAAATCTTAGGAAAAAAACATCCATTTTCTACTATGTAGTTCAACAAAATTGGTTTCAAATCCAAATATTAATCTTTTATATTATGGGAGAATTAGTGTACTATAATATGTTCCATTTGTTTATATGTCTATTCTGACAATGTTAATATATTGTAGCATGATAATAATTTTTGCTATATGGTTGAATAAATCCTCCTAATTTGATTCTTTTTCTTTTTAGAATTGTCTTGTCATTTTCCCCTAAACACCAGAGTTTGGACTATAACTGCACTGCATAGATAGATAAACTTTGGGAGAAATGACATATCTACACTATTGAGCATTCTATTTCATAAATATATATTTGTATTAATTTAGATATTTCTCACTATTATAAAAATGTTTTATATTTGTCTATAAGGGGTTATTTCCAATGTTTCCAATGAGTTTAGACCAATTTCCTCAGAATTTTGTCAGTATTTTAAATGATTTTTATAAAATCAACTTTCTAATAATTATTTAATATTACTATGTAGAAATTCAACACTTTATGCATCAACTTGATATAAACTTATTAATTTTCATTGTTTATATGTAGAGTCATCTGATGTTCTATGTACAAATTTATGCAATGTTTGAATAATGTTTTTCACTTTCCTCTTCTTTTTTGTTTTCTTTTTGTAGACATAACACAGTGAGTAAACAAAATATTACATGATTAAATCAAAAATGAAAAAGTTATTTCAATAAGTTTTAAAAGCCATTGATTATAGAACATTTTGGAAACTTAGAGTTGAAGGAAAATTAACCCAATGAAAGGAAACTACTAAAATTCTACAGCAAATGTCATTATTTAATGATAAAATAGTAAGAACAGTTTTCCTAAAATTTGTAATTAGAAAAGGATTGTGCTACTATTCCTAGTAAACATTATTCCAATGATAAAGATTCTATTTCTCAGTAGTGTCGTTAAGTTTTTACATATAAGCATATAAGAGATATGGAGCCCTATATGTTTTAATATATTTTGATTATGTTATAACAGTTGTCTCAATACTTCCCTGTTTGCCCCCATCCACCTGGTACCCCCTTTCCCTAGTGCAATCCCCCCTTAGTTCATGTCCACGGGTCAGACATATAAATTCTTTGGCTACTGCATTTCTTATACGGTTCTTAACATCCCCCTGTCTATTCTATACCTAACAATTTTTACTTCTTAATTCCTCCACATTTTCCCATGTTTCCACTTTCCCCCTCCCAGTGATATTCCTCCAAATGTACTCCATATCTATGATTCTGTTCCTATTTTTCTTGTTTGCTTAGTTTGCTTTTTAGATTCAATTGTTAATTGTGAATTTATTTCCATTTAAATATTCATAGTTTTTTATCTTCTTTTTCTTAAATAAATCCCTTTTACATTTGATATAATAATGGCTTGGTGATGATCAACTGCTTTAGCTTTACCTTATGTGGGAAGCACTTTATCTGCCCTTCTATTCTAAATGACAGCTTTGCTGGGTAGAGTAATCTAGGTGGTAGGTCCTTGCTTTTCATCATATTGACTACTTCTTGGCAGTCCCTTCTAGCCTGCAACATTTCTTTTGAAAAATCAGCAGGCAATCTTCTGGGAACTCCTTTGTAGGTTAGTATCTGCTTTTCTCTTGCTGCTTTTAGGATTCTCTCTTAATCATTAACTTTTGGAATTTTAATTATAATGTATCTTGGTGTGGTCCTCTTTGTGTTTGTGTTTGTCTTGTTTGGGGACTGTCTGTGCTTCCTGATTTGTATGTCTATTTCCCTCACCAAAGTAGGGAACTTTTCTTTCCTTATTTTGTCAAATAACTTTTCAATGTCTTGTCCTCTCTCGTCTCCTTCTGGCATCCCCCATGATTTGAATGCTGGTATGTTGGGAGTTGTCCTACAAGTTCCTTAGCCTATTCTTGTTTTTTTCTGAACTTTTTTTCTTGCTATTTGATTGAACCTTTTTATTCCTTATGTTCCAAATGATTAATTTGATTCTCAGATTCCTGCATTCCACTGTTGACGTCCTGTAATTTTTTTCTTTATTTTACTTAACATAACCTACATTTCTTCCTGGGTCCTTTTTATGCTGTTGAAGTACCCAGGGAGTTCTTTGAGTATCCTAATAACCACAGTTTTGAACTTTGCATCTCATAGATTTCTCCATTTTATTTCATTCTTTTTTCTGGAGTTTTGTTCTATTCTTTCATTTGGGCCATATTTCTTTGTCTCCTCATTTTGTCAGCTTCCCTGTGTTTGCTTCTATGTGTTAGGTAGAGTTGCTTCAACTTCTTGTGTTAGTATTGTAGCCTGTTGTAGAAAAGTGCACTGGTATTTTTGATGGGATGGAACCTTAGGTAATTGCCAGGGTGGACTACCCATGTGAACTAGGTTGATGGAGTTTCCAATATAGTGTCATTGCTCTGTGACTCTGTGCAATGGGAGGCATAGAAAGCAAACAATGCTGCTGCCTGGGCTTTGCAGTTTTGTTCAGGAAGAAGTTGTTCCTCAGCACTCACCCTGATGCCAAATATTGCAATTTCTTCCCACATGTCACTGTTGCCCTTCCAGCTCTGGGGCTGAAGCCCAGAGGGAGTGAGTCTGCCCAAGTCCTAAGTCCTTTAAGAAGGGACTCTTAAGAATCTTGCAGCTTCTTCCACTGCCCCAACCCCCAGTGGTTTTTACAGCCAGAAGTTATAGCAACTTATGTTCCTGACAAAGGAACCCTGGGCTGGATAATGTAGTGTTCGATTTGGATCCCTTGCTTTTGAGGTACCTATCCTGATTTTTATACACCACACATGGCTGTGGTACTGCTAATTCTGTGCCTTCATGTTTCTCACCTTTCCACTCATCCTGGCTTCTGTCCCCCTCGTACAAGTCTTTATGAATGTGACTTCTCTAATTTCTAGGTTGTCAGACTTCCATATAGCTCAATTTTCTGACAATTCTGGGTGACAGTTGTTTTGTAGTTTAGTTGTAATTTTTGCTGTGTCTGTGTGAGGAGATGAGCCATATTTCCTTATGCCTCCATCTTGACTAGATGTCCTGGGCCATATATATTTAATGGCATCACATTTAAACTGGATTCAATATGAACTGGAATATGATCCTTTATCTTCTCCAGAAAAGTGAACATTACTGAAATTATTTTTCTTATTATTTTTTGGGAGGAAGGATATTTGTAATTGTGAATTTAATATTTTAATTTATATGAGTGTTCAGATTTTATATTTGGACATATTGCCTTTTTCTTAGATTTTTGTACAGTTTATTTATATTTGCAATTAATTTTTGACAAAACATTTGTCAAAAGAGATAGCATTCTCCTTCTAATGTATTAATGAAAAACATATTTATTAGTTTTAAGTATAATGCCATCTTTGTATACTTAATGTAATTAAGTATAATGACCATTTTGTCATTTTCTTATCATTATAAATATGTATTTTATTTCTTTGACATTTATTGTTGCATATTAATTCAGACACACAAAATCTGAGTTAATATTTTCTACTTTGGTGGTAAATTTGCTTATTTCTTCTCTTAATTCTGTTTACTATCTATTGCTTTATATAAGGTAATGTTACTAGTTATATGTAAATTTAGAACTCTAAATTATTTATAAAGAACTGAGTATTTAACATAATATGATTCTCCTTATAAGCATAAGTAATTTTTCATACTTTTAAGTTTACTTTATCTGATATTAGTGTACTTATGCAATTTTTAAATTTTTTTTGCCTCATGATTTTACCTCCTTATATTTCAACCATTCATTATTTGTATAATTAAAGTATCTCTGTAGTGTTATATATATTCACATTCTTTAGTGATATATATGTATATACACACATACATACATATATATGATTCTGCTTTTATCTTATGCAGTATAAAATTTTTCTACAATTGGAATATTTAGTGCATTAACAGTTACTGTAGTTATTTATATACTTCTGCTTAATCTGTCATGTTACCCCTTGGTATATATATATCCCTCCTTTTCTTTCTATTCGACATAGGTTCAGTTTTATGAACTGAATAATTATTATTATATTTCTTAAATTGAATTGTTTGTTTTTCCTACTAGAAGTTACATTATGTTGACATATCAGAGTTAATATAAATTAACAGTTTTACCACTTCTTACAAATGTAAATAACTTAAACTTTTTTATTGTCTACTAATCTATATTCTATTGTTTTTGTATATTTTAATTTGATATATCATTTAGATTCCAAAAATGCATTAATATTATTTACTATTTATTTAACTCAGACATTTAGACTTTCTATTGTTCTTCACTTTTTCCTGCATATTCATATTTTCATTTGAGATCATTTTTGTGTCTAGAGACAACAATATATGTTTTTTTAAAATCTTTGTTTCTCTGGAAAAATACTTTAGGTTTTTATATCTTGGTTTATTTGTTTATTTCTTAAAAATGTGTTAATTTGTCTCTGACATTTTGAAAGACTTAAGGCATAGAATTCTAATTTGAAAGCTCTTTCAAACTATGATCCCTTTATTTTCTGGCTCTCATTACTCATGATGAGACAGTTGAAGATAATTTCTCTTCTTTTTGGATCTTATTAAGATTTTTTTTTTCAGTTGTTCTGAGACATGCCTAGTGGTAATTTTCTTTGTATTGGTTTGGCCAAAAGGTTCATTATATTTTTTCCATATGTTGGCTCCAGTAGTACTTAATTGTCTTTAATTTCATCTGAAACGATTTTGTTAGATTGTATTGACAACTGTCATACCAGCATGCATTTATTTTATTTTTAAAATATTTTATTTATTTATTTTTAGAGAGAGGGGAAGAGAGGGATAAAGAAAGAGTAAGTTCAATGTGTGGTTTCCTCTTATTTGTCCCCAACTGGGGACCTGGCCTGCAACCCAGACATGTGCCCTGACTGGAATCCAACCAGCGACCCTTTGGTTCAGAGGCTAGCACTCAGTTCACTTAGCCACAGGCTCAGCATGTACTTAGAAAAACTTAACAAGATTTGTGAATTTTCGCACAAATGTTTTAATTTTGAAGATGAAAGATATGCAACATTTTCAGTGTATTATGCTTTATTTTTTCAAAAAAAGGTAAAAACACAACTGAAACACAACAAAAAATTTGTGCAGTATATGGAGAAGGTGCTGTTACTGATCAAACATGTCAAAAGTGGTTTGCAAAGTTTCCTCATATACTGGCATTTTTGCTAAATAATTATTTTCTATGGGGCTTTCTCACACATTGGAAGATGTTTAGCAGAGCCCCTAGTTTCTACCTACTGGAATCCAACAGTGGGTGATGGAAGCCAAACTCAAAATATCCAAATCAATAAACTTATTGGAGAAAATGAAAAATGTATCTTTTTTTAACAGAAAAAATGTAATGGACTTTTGGCCATTACATTTTGCCAACCTAATATTTATGCAGGTTATATTTTGAAAACTCTTACAAATTATAAGCTCTAATTTCTTCCATCTCTTTATACCTCATTTTCTCTTTAATTCTAAAGCTATAAAATATATGTATGAAAAATATATGTATTATTTTCCATTGTCTTTTTATTTTTATTTTTCTCTGTTTTAGACTGAATATATTATTTTTGCCTATAGCCAATTCACATTCAACCCACATTTACTGAGACGATGTTCCCCAAACCCAATTTTTGATTGGTAAATTTGAGTTCTTGCATTACTCAGTTCTGTAATTTTAAAATGTATTTTCTACCAAAAATCACTATTTTATAAGTCTTTTAGTCATTCTTCATGATTTTTAAAACAACATACACTTGTTGACAACCTTAAATCACAAATTGTTTAAATTGGCTTATTACATAAGCCACTATTAACAAGATAAAAAGACAAGCCAAAGGAAAGTAAATGAATTTTCTCATAAAATTAATATCAATTTATATGTGCAAAGAAGAAAAGTAAATTGTATATAAATATTTAAAGAGAATATATATGTAAGCCACAATAGAATAAACATGTAAGAAATGATAACACTTAGTCCTTGCAGAAAATTAAATTAAAACTATGCGGCACTATTCCCTTTCAACAGAATGGGAGAAGATAAATATTAAATGTATTGGTAAATTTTGGACAAAGAATTCTCTTACACTGGTCATGGTTCATGTATTATGGCAGTTCATATATGAACTACTATAGTAGATTTCAAAGTAATTTGATATTTTAGAGAAAATTCATAGATGCTTGTACCCAATTGATGTGGACGCTGGCTCATGGGGTCCAAGGTGTTGTGGATGAGACAAGACAAATTGACATGGACTACCAAGTCCTGTGGAGGAAAAGGGATGGAGCAGCTTCTCTCTCAAGAGGAGAGCACCTCAGCCCTTGCCTTGACAAGATTTTATTGGGTTCAGTTTTCATAGGAATACAGGGTGTATATGTAAAGCTCATAAATCATTGTCAGGCAGGAATTATTAAACAATAGATAACATTCAAAGAACTCTGAGGGCTTATTCTGAGTCAGGGTCAGATAGTTAAAGGGCCATAAAACTTTGGGGAACAAACTCACTTCCTGCTTGGACCCTTATCATTTAAGTTGAAAATACTAGCAAAGTAGGTTTCATAGGATTTTATGCATTCTTTCTTAGGCCTGATCACCCTTAGGAACTTGCCCTTTCCAGCACAGGGCCACACCCACCTTCAGCATTATTTCAGGCTTAAGGCATTGTTTCAGGCTTAAGTCAGGCAAGGGAAGTAAGGCAGCTAAGAGATTAGGAGACTTCTTGTAGACAGAATGAGGACTAAGACTATGTCAAAGCTGAGGGGAGAGGGTCCATCACCCCCTTTTTTCATAGCCCTTCAAGTCCTTCCCTGAGGGCCCCTTCATGACCATGCTTGTCTTGGGTTGTCCCTCTTTTGAGGAATCTTACCTATCTTTGGCTATCTAGTCATCTGCCTGGAGCCAAGCAGGGTGAAGAGAAAGGGGGTCCCTTGGAGAGCTAGTGCCCCTCCAGGGAAGATAAGCTCTGTCTCTTAACTGGCTTATGGTCCCAAGGTCCTTCACTCAGCCTTAGCCACAGGGGATTACAGTTTCTGAAACCAGGTAGGGCAGTTCCCAACACCCAATAACCTAGAAATTCCCTTTTAAGTGAAGATTCCAGAGAATGTTTACCATTTATGCAAAAAAACCCACAGAATATATATATATATATATATATATATATATATATTAGCTTTCCTTCTTTAGAAAAAAGTAGAAATAATATAAACAGCCATCAAATTGGAAGGAATAAATAATTGTGATATATTCTGGAGTACCTCAGTTTTTCTGTTATCAATTTTTAACCACAAGAAGATTAAATAAGGATCTATCTAAATCTGTTGGAACACACCATGCTTTTTTTCAAATATCTTTGCTGCACTTTTACACAAATTTTATAGGAAACTAGTCCAAAACAAGAGGCTATAATTAGAAGTGACTATTCATTTCTCTTCATGTACTTGTACATCTCTCTAAACAAGAAAAGGCATTACAGTCACACTCTTCAGTCAAATGTTGATCTTACATTCACCTCTGGACATCCACTGACTCACTAAGGATGGTCAGTCATCTATATGTTTATTTTAGCAAGGCGGAGTTTCACTATTATGTTTCCCTCCACCAACAGCTAATGATCATCATCCAGTCTAAGAACAGTGACAAGTTATTTCTCACATTTTAAGTCTGTGGTACGTAGGAAGGGTTAGAGAAAACATTGCAATTGAGTTTTCTCTCTCTACTCCAATATTCTTCCTTACATAGTAAATTCCTATCAACTATATTCTTTCTTTTTTCCTATGTGTTGGTTCATTTTATTGAGGTTCAGAGTATGGAGACAGTGGAAGCTAAAAAAAAACAAGGACAAGGACTAACAGAAGATTGTTTAATTTTTTTTCTCCGTTTTACTTTTTTTAAAGATTTTATTTATTTATTTTTAGAGAGGGAAGAGAGGGAGAAAGAGAGAGAGAGAGAGAAACATCAATCTGCTGTTGCTAGGGGCCGTGGCGTGCAACCCAGACATGCGCCCTGACTGGGAATTGAACCTGCTACACTTGGGTTCACAGCCTGCGCTCAATTCACTGAGCTACACCAGCCAGGGCCTCCATTTTACTTTATAATCCCTTTTGGACAACACAGAAGCAGACACTTACCAAACCAGAAGACTAAAAGGAAAAAAGAAGAGAAGAAGGAGAAGGAGGAGGAAGAGAAGGAGGAGGAGGAGAAGAGAACGAAAGTGTGTTCACAGCAAAGAGTTTTGTCTTGACACAGAGAAGGAACATGAGATGGAACAAAGGTAGGAATTTACAAAAGCAGAAGAAATGGGTTCTGATGGCCTCTGCTTGCTCTGATCCCAGGTTTGTGAGTGTGTGTGCATTCCTCAAGTCACTGCTACACTCACCACATGCTAAATTTTGATGAAATTTTGTTAGATTCAATCATTTCTGAATCACCTTTTAAAAACAGAGGTCCTCCTTTTCTACTATATTAAAAGTAGAAGTATAGAAGTATTATAAAATACTTCTATAAAGATATTTCCCCAAAGAAAGGAAGAATATATGAAATAATTCAGTTTGAAAGAAGATTGTAGTGAAGTGGGGTGATTTTACTTCTGGCCCTATTTGATTTTAGGAATTAAATACTCCTGCACTGATGTGCTTGTAAGGCATAGAGTATCTGTTGAATAGCCTTTTTCCCGATCTGGGTTACTCCCTGATGCAGAATGTTCTCTTGAAATTCTAAAGCAACATAAAATGCAGAGATACATCTGGACTACCCATCAATTATACTGATTTAACACCAGTTGTTAGTTTTAGATATAATTCTCCATTTTTCAATTTACCTAAGGGTTTAAAGTCAGTATATAGTACAGTTTATATTAAAATTTATCTTGGAAATACTTCAGAATACTGGTTCTAGTATTGATGACTCAGATAATCAGGTATATTAAAACAAGTTATTTAATCTTTTTGTACTCCAGGACCATTAATTCTAAAATAAAACTTAAGACTTGGCTATTATAAATTTACTTCAAAACTATGTATGTCTTTTCTTGTTTTATTTAACACAGAATGTTAGGAATGTTCAAACTTATATTCATTTTAGATATTTGAGTTATATAAAACATGCTAGTTTTAATATTTTAGTTTAATGTTTAAGTTAATTAATGGATGACATGTAAACCATTTCCTTTAAATATTGAAACATTCTTCATGAAATTCCTAAATTTTTATTTTTATAGGCCAGTATATCTGAAAATGGTTCCATTATTTTCTTCACTGTATCATGTTGTTCAAATTTTCAAGAAGTGAAATTCTAATTTATCTGTAAAGATCAGAATATAGGCATAAAAGTATTCTGAAAACAAAATTTTGTAATTTTAATGTGTTTTACTATCAATTTGATGATCTATTAAGCAATTTACCTGGAATTAAAGAGGAAATACTAGTATTAAGATGACTAAAATGTGATATTCTAAAACAGAAGAGAATTTTGTATTGTCTAAATGATTTGGACACAGATCTCTGGTTTAATAGCCTTGAATTTCTTCATTACAAAATTATATTGCATCTCTGCAATTTTCCTTTTTGGCACACAGGACAGGTGTTCTACAGATGGAGAGACAGTTGTGGTTTTACGGGATCTGCTCTCCCAATCACATTAGTGTTTGTCATTCATTGGGGTCTTTATAAAGATGACAAATGCCCTCATGCCAACTTATTATTTAAAAAAAATGCTTTAGCTTATGGGAATAAGAAAAGACATGCTTAACCTTTATTGAGTGTGGGCGAGGGAGTGAAGTGAGTTTCCTGGTACAGTCTAAATACTGATTATAAAAGAAAGTGGTTTCTTGATCACATATACTTATGGTAAAGAGACTCTTGTTGCAACATAAACTGCTTTCCAGACCAGCTTTGCTGTATTTCAGTCAATGGGGCCAATAGCACAGTTTATAAAAACCTGTGGACAGTGGCAGTAAGTTTAGAATGATTACTACACGGCACTCCTCAGTGGTCTAGTTGCTTGGCTATGGCAAATGGATCTGGAGATTTGATTAGTTCCTTTATGTGTCCATAAGCTTATACCTTCTAAAGAAGTCCATAAGGTATAAGTCCATATACCTTCTTTAGTTAATTGAAACTTTTGGTAAATCCATTTGAAATATCTGTGCTATCAGTGGTAATATCAGGATAACAATGTCTTGCTAACAATTTTAATTTAGATTTTACATTTTGCATTACACTATAAATATAGCAATTTGTTTTTGAATGAGAAACAAATTTGAAATATTAGGTATTAATGCAATTTTTGAAATGTGATGTGGTTATTAGTACCCACAAATTCTATTTACCGTATTCCACACGAAAATTATGCTGAAGTAACCTACCATTGAGAAAATGTGTTTCTTATGCAGAAAAAGAACTAATACTTTTGATTTAACATTTAAAATTGCAGCTTTGTTCTCTTGGTAATATCTTTTCACTTAAAAATATCGGAAAATGTAGTGGATTTGTTTTGCCGAAGAACTTTAAGAAAGTGTGCTTATATTAGTGGGGACAATAATCAGTAAGAAATCTCAGTTTCTATTAGAAAAAGCAATGAAAGATGAACAAAAAAGGAAGATCTTTGTTTTGTTTCTTCACAAAACACTGTTTATTCTTGGTCACTAGTAAATAGTCATTAAGTATTTTTCTTGGTCACTGGAGAGATATCTGGGGCAACAGCATAATTATAATGTAAGTAAGAGAGGAAAATAAAATCTCACTAATAAGAAAAACAGTAATTTTTGGCAGTATTTGAAGTATAATATAATAAAAATTGGTACCATGAAATTATTAAAGAAAAACAACAGTGAAAGAAATAATCATCTTTAAATTCAACTTATTTTTCTTACAGTTTTTAGATCATAAGGAGAAACATATGACTGCAAATTTCAGGCTAAAGAATTATAAGTTAAACATGAAAAACTGCTTTATTTCAAGGATAAGATGACATTTAGGTAAGTCAATTGTCTAAAGCAATAAATAACATTTTGCTACAGATATACTTTGTGTGATGGGGAGCACAGGTATAAGAGCTACAGTTTAATGTAATGTAAACATCCATTAAAGATTAAATAAAAATGTAGTTCTCAACATATGCTAGAATCAAATAAATAACTAGCATTATAATTGTATTTATAATCAAATATAATATAAATAATTTCCCTTTTAATAAAATTATCAATTTTCCTATGTCTGATTCTCTCTTCACTTGTTCAGTATCTAATATCAAGTAATCACTGACTTCCGTATCCTGTATTTGGTCCTTTATTTATTGTTTGGTACCTAATATCAAGAAATAATCTTTGACTCCAATCTCCAGGTTTTCCTTGCAGTTTCAGTGAGAGGGAGCACTTGCTGGTGTGACACTGTGTATCTACTTAAAGACAGTGAATCTAATCAGAGTTAGCCTGGAGAAGGTCTGGTTTTATCAATCTGTAGGTTAACCTCTCTGAATACTCATTAACATGTGAAAGCACTGAGCACCAGTCCTAATTCAGTGTAGATGATCCGTAAGCATTACCTTACTGGAATGTCTGTCTGATCTGAAATTTTCTTTATAAGAAATAATATCAAAGGTCATACAATTTTGAAAACCATTCTGCGTGCACTTAAACATCTCAAGTTTAATTACTAATCCTTCAAATATAAAAAGAAATGTTAGTATATGACAGCTATGATTGATGGCTAAAACATAGCAAGTATTTATTATATGAATAATACTAGGTAGTCAACATATTAACCAAATCTAAAATTATACATTAAAAAACAGTGCTAAAATGAGAAGTGAATTTAAAAGGCTGGATTTACTATGAATATTAAATAGTAACTCAAAAACATTTTACTCTGAAACCTAACTTTAATTTTCCTTTCAAGTGGAAAGGTGAGTACAATCAGATATGTTCAGAAAGATAAACCACATTCACATAATTTTTATTACAGTATATTGCTATAATTGTTCTATTTTCTTATTTATGTTTGCTAATCTCTTACTATTCCTAATTTATAAATTAAACATTATCATAGGTATGTATGTATAAGAAAGAATATAGTAGATGTAGGGTTCAGTACTCTATCCATGTTTTCAGGCATCCATGGGGAGTCTTGGATCATGTACCCCACAGACAAGGGGAGACTACTGCACTTCATTTTTTCAATTGTAGAATAATGTTGCCTTTTCATCAAAGCTTTATAAATTAAAGGAATTGTGATTGGATGTATTATCGTCATGATCCTAAATTTTTGTCTTTCAATCTAGCAAAAAGCAGAAAACATAAACACTTCTAGAAATAGAGCTTGGCTAATGTTGAAAAAGAGGTTTTGTAACTATTCATTCCCTTGAAAATAAATTTAACTCATCGGAGAGGAGTGTATAAGAGCTGAATATTGCTTAAAAAGTCATGGATAATGAAAAGTGTGAACAATAGAGCATTCTTGGACTGGTTTCTGTGATTTGATATCCTCAGACTTTAATTAGGTATATATTACACAAGCTAGAGAAGAACACCACCCTCCTTTTGGCAAGGTCCTACAACTGCCACAGTAAAACTGTTATTTTTGCAAATATCTTTAGAGAAATTTTCTGGGAAGAGACTGGAAAATAATTTATTCAAAAAATGTAACTTTGTAGAGCAGGAACTTACTCTCTAATATGTGGGTTTCTTATGTAAAGGGAACTGTTATTCTTTAAGTCAAGACAAATTCCAAATTCTATGTTTCTTACTTCTTTGTTTCTAATTAGGTCACTTTGCATTTGCATTAATTTCTTCACATTCGAGTATCTTTGTACAATCATCCAATATGATTATCATAACAACCTGTTACATGAAGCAAATAGTTTTTGTATCTCTATTAAGTCAATGCAGGAAATAAATCTCGAAAAGTTTCTGTGTATTTGTCACACTAAAGAAATTTGGGGTTTATTTCAAGAAATCTCCAAATGTAGTTAACACTTCATAGAGTTTCCCCAAATGTCCAATTCAAGGAGACAATATGACTTAGAAACTAAACTGAATTCTGATAAAAATTTAAGCTTTTTATTTGTAAAGATCTTTAACCTTGCCAATAACAGTACAAAAAATGTCATTTTTCATCTGGCTGCAGTCAGCTTCTTATGGATCTCCACAGAACTGTTCCAATTCTCTTTGTCATGGAACTGAGAAAATTGAAGCTATTCATCAATCCCAAAGAGTAGCATACTAGAGTGTGAGATTTCCAATGACTTTGTTTTGACCTTGATTTACTCTGTAATTCAATATAGATGAAATAGTTCTATCTGGTAAAGACTCAAAGGTCACTCAAATTAAAAAATAAATAAAATGAGCAGTTGTAATGATTATTGTTATATAAATTTTAAAATTATAAATTTAATGATAAATCATTTTGATGGCATAAACTGTTATGAAAAACAATATTTGTGAGAAAGTGATAATATGTATATACTTAGCTATTGCCAATTGTTGGTCCTTTTATTTCTTTGTGTATTTAGCCAATGATGATGTTATATTCTGCTATATTCTGCCAAATGAATTATGAGTGTAAATATGTTTAACCAATCCATTAATACTATTGGAAACTAATCTTATGGTGAATATGGGTGAAATAAGTCATTCTTACTTATGGAATCAACATGCATCTCAGGACTCATTTCAGAATTTATCCAACATCATCATCTTTTGGCATGATGATCCATCTGAACTCTACATCTTAAATTCTGAGAACCTTAGAACCAATCTTTCTATGACCAATGAACATGTGCTTAGACAGCAAATACTGAATTCCTAACACTTCATTTTATTGACTACTATTGGAGCAGTGGAATTATTAAAGGTAATAGGGATACCAATTCCGTGACTTAACAAATTATATTTGTCATGTGGAAATGTTGACCCAGCAAGTAGGCATTATTTTTTGTTGTTGTTGAGAGACTACTGATCAAATATTTGAATAATTACAGAGAAAATTGCCTAATACTCTGTGTCCTCCCCAAAATATTCTTTCACCCTTGAATAACTTAGTACAAAATGATGAAGTATTTTAACAGCTATATCTCCACTTATCTTTAGAAGTATTTTCCCTGTTGTTTTTTTCTTTCTGTTTGTACTTTACAAAATGAAAAGAAACAGTGTGTATGATGTAAAGAGCACTTAGCATTTTAAAGTGTAATGAATATGCTGAATACCTTGCTGAATATTCAGGACTATATTTCTTTTTTACATAAATTTTAGCCAGCCCTGGCTGGTGTAGCTCAGTGGATTGAGCATGGGCTGCAAACCAAAGCATCGCAGGTTCGATTCCCAGTCAGGGCACATGCCTGGGTTGTAGGCCATGGCCTCCAGCAACCGCACATTGATGTTTCTCTCTCTCTCTCTCTCACTTTCTCCCTCCCTTCCCTCTCTAAAAATAAATAAATAAAATCTTTAAAAAATAAATAAATTTTAGCCTATAACATGTGACTCTTATGTACAATAAAGCTAAGAGAATATAAAAGAAGTGTATTCTTTCCACAGTAGAAATTGTAAGTCACTTTTCATGAAATGTAACCACTAATGATGCATTTTGAATGTTTTATTTTGAGTCTTATCTGTTCTGAATAGGACTTGTTTTCTTTTCCATGGTGTGATAGATGCATTAAACATATGATAACTAGAGAGAGAGTTGTATGGAATTATGAAAAGAAATGGTACATAAGTAGATTGATGATAAATTTATCATACTTTTATATAATTCTGTATGGTTATTTACTTTTTCTCTAATTCATTTAAGACTAAGAGGAGGCAACAATCAATATGTCAATTCATTTTTGAGTTAGTAAGGTAAATTATTTCTTCTAATTTATTTTTGGAGATGTAATTAATAGCTTCAAATAATTTTTTCAAATGCTTACATGTTAATTTTCTTTATTATGTCTTTGATGAAAATAATCATTTCATTACAAATCAAGTTTTCCAAATTAATTCAGTTAACAAGCAGATAAGAGATGTGAATTTCTTTTTTTCATTTCTTCTAGGCTGAAACATGTTGAAAGTGTAAGTACAAAAAGATATGACTGAAGTCATATGTTCAGTAAGATGTAACAAACCATTCCCTGTGGAATGTTACCATCACTGTATTCAAGGCATTTCTCTGAAATACAAATCTTTGTTTTGAATTTCAGTGACTGAACCTGATAAGCTCATGGAATGTCAAAACATATTTGCATTTTCCCCTTTAAACTGCCACTTTCAACTGTTTAAAGATTTTATCTGTAACTTCTGAGTATAAAGCAAAAACTGTTTGTTTTCAGGCTTACAATAAAACCTTCAGAAAAAGTAACTTTATATGTTTTTAATTTGGCATAAGGGTGTAATATGAAAATAAGTTGCATTCTCGAAATGTGCACACCTAACAATGTTATTTTTAATGCAACTCAACATATTATTCACAAACCATCACAGTTTATTTATTTAATATGCATATATGCCCTACATATTAGTATATGGGAAAAAGTAACCTTTGTAGGCATTTAAAATTTATGTCTACGCATGTTTAAAATAAAGGTATTGAATTCCAAGCTATCACAATTGCTAAAATAGAAAAGGAGACCATCTAGGTGATTAAAAAAACTATTAAAAGTTAGTATTATTAACAAAATAGAAGACAATTTGAACAGGCTTTGCAATCATGTCCATAGATCACTTACCAAAATGGATAAGATGCATGTTGAAGTTGGTAAGTACTCTAATGTAGTCGTACAAATAAACCAATTATACAACATATAGGTCTATGAAATATCTTTTACCATCAACAAGTAGTCAGATTTTGCAGTCAGAAAAATTTTAATGTCATTATTCCACTTCTGCAGCCCTCTTCATTCCTTTTTAATTGTTGCTGCTTTGAATAAGATAAAACTCCAATTATATTTGAAAGCTACATGAAAATTTAAAGTCTAAATGATAAAATATAGGCATTGGCAAGTTTGTTAAGATTAATTCAGTTTGAAGGAGCACAATATTTTGCACACCTTTGTTTTTCAATATTTTAAAATATATCTGCTGAAACAAATAGAGTCTGTTTAAAACAAATTGGCTACTGAGTGGCAATGTTATTCTTAAAGTCCTTTCAGAGTTAGGAAAGATTTTAAGGGAGGCAGTGGAACAGCAGTAATGGCAAGAATGAGCTCGAGCCAGTCAAGTGCCCGGATTGTTCTCAGAAGCAGTGTGTGATTCTAGTAAATGTAGATCCATGGTGTGCTGTATTGGTAGTGAGCTAGGCTGCGATAGGTGTGGGAAAACAAGCTGAGAATTTTTGTGTTCATTTTGTTGGCAGTTAGAAAGGAAATAATGGCGGTTTTAAGCATAACAATGAATGAAAGAATGAGTCTGAGTCCTAAAAGAACCTATGACAGGATAGTGGAAGAGTGAACACTTCACTGGTTCAGAAATAGGATGAAGGGTTTCTGTTATTTGAACTATTATAGATCCTAGAGACAAATGGTCAGATGTTACAGAATGTGATATAAAGAGCTAAGTATGTGAAAAGTTCAAGTCACTAAAATCAATTATTTATCATAGTGTACAGTCTAGAAGATATGTTTAAATTTTTTCATTACATTTTAGAGTACCAAAACTGCAGGAATTCAAGAGAAAAAGGGTCATCTAATTTTTAAAAAAATTCTATTTATGTTTTACTGGTTTAATTTGCTTAATTAGGAAATAAAACATATTTTTTCCATTTACATATTTCTCTATATGTATGTGTGTGAGTCAGTGAGTGTGTATGGATATATATGTATCTATATATACACACATATATCTATACACACACACACATATACAAGGGGACCCAGAAATGAAACTTATTTATATAAAATTGTGTATTTATTCTTACATGTTTAAACTTTAGTCACTTTCCAAATACTCTCCATTTGATGCAATAAACCTATAGGGATGTTTCTTCCACAGCTCAAACAATTTTTTGACCTCATTGATTTGGATGCCTTTTAGTGCTTCTGACATTTTTTTGTTTCACCTCTTCCACATTGGCAAAATGTTTTCCTTTGAGGACTTTCTTCATCTGGGAAAAAAATATTACCCCAGATGAGATTTGGTGAATAAGGAGGGTGGGGCACAGACATCATGACATTTTTAGTCAAAAACTGCTGAATACTCTCAGCATGGTGTGGGCAGGTGAACTAATTAATCAGGTATCATAAAAAGGGCAGAAGCATTGAAAGTCTTCAAAAAGAATTCACTGAAGCCAAACACAGCCTCTCTGTACAATGCCAGCTGGTACATTGATATAGAAGGGTTTCTAGAACACTCACCTAATAGGGAAGCCAGTACTACAATGGACCCACCCTCCAGAAGATAATCCCGTTTTTTGGGCAACCCTCCTCTATATACACCACACACAATTTGTGTTATATATTTTATCAGTTTTTCTTTTTAGGTGTAATTAGGCTTATTAGAAAAATGAAGTAAGTAAAAATCTAAAATAAGGTATTTGCAAAAAATATAATAAGAAGTAAATGAATAACTGGATAAACACAATCATATGTGTATTTTGTACAGAATTAAAAAATGATATATATTTACTTAAAAATTAAGAAAAACTGCCTTGGCTGGTGTAGTTCAGTGGATTGAGCACAGGCTGTGAATCAAAGAGTCGCTGGTTTGATTCCCAGTCAGGGCACATGTCTGAGTTGTGGGCCAGGTCAATGGGGGCCATGTGAGAGGCAAACACACATTGATGTTTCTCTCCCTCTTTTTCTCCCTCCTTTCCCCTCTCTCTAAAAATAAATAAATAAAATCTTTAAAAAAATAAGGAAAACTGACATCAATATAGATACAATAAGAGTATATGCAATTAAGGTATTTGTTTTTATTTTATATCACTATATTAATCTATATTGACTGATATTAATGGAAATAGAAAACATTAAGGGATTAAAAAATCAAATAATGATCTCTCTATTTCTTTGTGTTTCATTTAAAGCAGTAGATGGTAACAATGCTTAATGAAGTTTCACTCTTCATTGTTCAAGAGGCAATACGCAAGAGTAATTTAGAACATCAACTCTTTGTATGCATATTTTGGGTTCAAGTGATTGCATATAATATGACCAGTTGATAAAATATTGCAATATTTCCATAGCAGTGTTGGTAAACAGCACCTCCCCAAATGGTCTGAGGGACCCATCACTACTTTCTCATCACCATGCACCTTCTGGAAAGGACCTTAGTGAGAAGGATATAAAACATAGACTCTATCTTCCTCATAATTTGAAAGAATCATTTATTGAGAAAGTGAATGAATAACAAACAACACTGGATGTGGGAATGAATTTTCCATATGTAAAGAAGAGCAAAACCTCTATCACTGATGCACAGTGGCCATGGCAAAGAGTAGCCCAACAAGATCAGAGGAGATTGGTCCAGCTCAGTTAGGACCTCGTAGGACATGGTAAATGCTAACTATTTTTAACATTGTTAAATAAAAAGGAAAAATACTGTGTAACAGAGAAAAATAACAAGATAAGTTTAATGTTTAAAAACGTGGTAAAACTGCTGTGTAAAGAATGGCCCAAATTTTCTCATACATTATTTTCTAGACTGCCTTTTAACTCAGATAAGCTTTGTAACTAACATCAACTGTATAATTAACTTCCACCTGAAATAGTAAGTTGTTCAAATAATTAGTTGCCATACAATGACTAGGTACACTGGTTATTGTAGGTCCAGTTTTGGCAGCAAATGTTCTCAGATTAGATTGGTAATTTAAATTTAGAAAGGGGATTATATATGTTAATCATGATAAAATAGTACCATTCCTCACTCGAATCCTGTCCATTAATCATGTTTGGTGACTTTTTTTATGGAGGGTAAAGAGGTTTTTTTCATTTTTCTTTTATTTCCTTCATTTTAAATAAGGTTTTAAATTTAGATGGCTACACAGATGAAGCAAATTATGTCAAAAAGAGAAGTATGTTCAATGTGATGTAATAAGTAGCGACCAAATTGCCTCTCAATGACTATGAAGATAATAAATGAAGAGTCCTTTACCAGTTACAATGCCAATTCAAAAATTACTCTCACATTCATTCCAGAATACCTACTTCCCAGGTTGCGATGAGGATTCAGCAAGTTAAAATGCATTCAAAAGTTAAAACAGTGAAAGACATAATAACATTTGAGAATGTTTTAAAAATTCCAATTCAGTTTGTAACAGTATATTCACAGAGGATGATGGTTAAACTATTTCTTCTGTTGGAGAAATCTCTGTAAAGCAAGGTTTCAACTCTTGAGTTGTGAGCTAGTGATGACTCCACAAATTCATCTGGTACCAGTGAAGAAACTATATGCACACAAACCCACAGATTTCTATGGCAGGATAGAACTGATTGAGTTTAAATCCTTTAGTTTCCAGGCAAAGAAGCTGAAGATTCATTTACATTTCAGTATTCTCTATAATATATAATTTTTGTTTGGTATTCATAGGAATAAGAATATCTGGAAATGCAGAGGATACTTCCATTAACTTCTCCCAGTAAATATAAATGGAAAAAATAGAGTTTCACAATAAAATATGAAAACATATATAGTAATTAAATTCATGGGCAGAAACCTATTTGGTAACCTGGGTAAAATTTGCACAACCTACTGCATCAGTCACTAAACACATAAACATGAGTATATGTCAATAACCTTAAATTTTATTCACTAATGGTCTAAAAGTTTTTCATTATTTATTAAGCATGAATATCTATGTTCTACTATTAAAATTATTGTACATTTGCAACATGTAATAATAAACATTGAAGATAATAAGATGAAGAGTCCCTTACCAGTTACAATGCCAATACAAAAATTACTCTCACATTCATTCCAGAATACCTACTTCCCAGGTTGCAATGAGGATTCAGCAAGTTAAAATGCATTCAGAATTCAAAACAGTGAAAGACATAATAACATTTGAGAATGTTTTAAAAATTCCAATAATATCAGCAAATAATATAATAGTATTTTATATTTAATTTTGTATTAAACTTATATTTATTTTAAAGTGATTTCAGCATTAGATAAAAGTATATTTTCATTTTGGAATACCCAATCAGATATACATCATAATCTGAAGTTATTTAATGCATATCAATCACTATTACATTTTATAATTTTTCAAAATATATTCAGAAGTCATTTGACAACAGTATCTCATTTAAAAGTCAAAGAACTTTTCTTAATACATAGAAAATTTATTATGACTTTTATTTGTAGGTGAGAAGATCGAAGTTCAAATCACTCAAGTAGTTGAAGTCCATAATGACCCTGAAATCAGAACTTCACTTCTGTTTTTACTATCCTTTGTTGTTATTTAAGATCAGCATATTCACATTACTTCAAGTGAACCCCTGGTTTATGGCCCATTACTCATATCTATCAAGATTTTTATGCTTTCTGGTTAACTTTGTCAAAATTCTCATTTTACTATTTTGTTAGGAAAAACAGGTAATAAGAGAATGATTTTCTTAGGCATTTGTCAGAATGTAGGTAATCATATGTTAAAACAGTTCATTTTTTTATGAATTCACTTGAGATAACAGACCATCTTCAGGAAATGTCTAGGGGTGAAATTGCTCACCTATGAATAAATAGCACATCCTCCCGTTCATCTCTTTAATTGACCTAAAACACGTTGTGCAGACTTTGGTCATAATGTAGAACAAACGTATTCTAAAAAGTAAAAGAAAAATTATATCTGCAGATGGTATAAAAGTATGTTATCTTTTGAAAAAAAGAGTGTTTTTCTGCCATGCATTATTCTGCTTAGAACAAATACAGTTAATGTCTGTATTTTTTGTTAAATTTTGAATTAGAATTGCAGAAACATCAGTTCCACAAGAAGTAAAATTTATTTTAGCTAATTCTCTATTTGATCCAGTTTCTCCCACTAGATTGTTCTATTTCTTATGTAAATAGGGAGGTAGAAGTGTAGGCAAATCACAAGCTCTAGTTACTCCCATTCATAGATAGTACAAAACTCAGTATTTATCAGAATAATATTTTACAGAGTTCTCAGATAGTATTGTAAAAGTGATGTCAGTATTTGTCACAATAAACTTGTATAGGCTTTAATATATTCAACACTGTTCCCTCACACTGATATAATAAAGGCATTTCAGAAAGGAAACACCAAAGTCAAACTCTTAGACAAGCTGATACATTAACAAACAAGGAACAAGGTACATGGCATGTCACGCATAATTCTCAGTGTCCATTAAGAGGTTAAATTCTGCTATATAGCTTCGTAGTGTTATGTCAAAGTTGAAATTTTTTTCACGGAAACATTAGACATTGTTTATTGCATAAGTTATTAAAGGTATACTAGAGTTTGATAGAACAAGGAAAAATATTTTCCAGTTAGAAACATGAAAAACAATAAAAGAGATTAAAATGTTAAAATTGAGGAAAAGGAATAAAATACAATGAAAATCATTAGATATTAAGTTGTAATAAACATGCATTGCATGTACTAGATAGTTTTTAAAAATTCTGTTCTATCCCATTTTGACACCCTGGCTAGTGGCAGATCAGTTCCTCTTCTTGAGCGGCCCGTTAAGTCCGCGCCCCAGCCTCTTCTCTGATCAGGATCTCACATTTCAGGGAGAGCATACAAGCACCTTAATCAGAACTAAGGCCCAGTACCAGACACTTAAGGATAAAACCTATATCTCAGAGCCCAGGAGATTATTTGAAAGAGCCAATGCCACCCTGATTGTGATATATTAGCTGTCCCCTACAGCTCCAGCTTGCTATTAGCCTATTTCAGTGTACAGTCCCCTATGTGACCTTGCCTGGCAGCCTTATCCCCTTTGGAGCTATAAGTAACACAAAAGTCTGCCTTTCAGGTACCTAAATAACATTGGGTATGTCCTGCCATCAAACAAATCTTTAAATCTTACAAACAGTGTGGTATAGTATAATTAATACTGGACAAAGCCACAGAATACATAAATCCTAATGAAGGCTATAATTCATTCACTAGATGAAGCTTTGTAGATATAACACCCAAATTGAATCTATCCTCATTGAGTCCACATTCTATGAGGGCCAGGTAGGACTTCAAGTTTCACCTTGACTGCAACTGTCAGATGCAAGTCATGTTGCTCTAAAGCACAGAGTAGGGATTCTTAAAATAGTACATATAAATACAAATGCACACATACATACACATTTATTGAAGAGTATATATACCTTTCAACAGATTATCAAATAAATTTATGGCTTCTCCAAATTTAGCTATCACTGAAATAGAAGAATCTTTAACCTAATATTTTATGAATTCAAGAATAAAAGAATGATAAAATAATATATTCAATAATTTATATATATATTAAATATAAAAGCATTATTAACTTACAATTCTTTCCTTTAGTGGGCCATGTAAAAACTTTAAGTTGAGCATGGCCAGATATTACATTTATCCTACTTTTGTCAGCCTTGAACTTTTCCATGTGCTCCCCAGGTTCTGACAATAATCTTTTGGGGTTTTTGTATTATTCATAACTGATTTGGAATGGTTTCAGATTTTCAGGTATTAACATTGTTTTACAAATAGTCATTTGTTTCTGCACATTTATTTAACAACAGTAACAAAAATATCCTCTCAGTACTTTGCTTATTTTTTTCTTTAATCAGAAAATCGCTTCCAGTAATCCCCTACTCTGAGGAGACAACTTTCTTTATTCTTTATAGAGAGAGATGCCATTATTTCCCAATGCCTAGTAATTTAAGTATTCTGTGCTTAGGCCTACTGCCTTTGTGTTCTGCCTATGGAAGAGCTGCTTTATTACTCTGCATTTGCCATAAAAAATAATAATTTGCACATTTAATATAAACAGAAAATAATCATTAATATAAATATTAAAACAATGGCACTCCCTTTATATATATGTACTGTAATGCCTTTATAAATAAGTTTTAGCATCAGCTATTCTCATAGTTTACTACTTTGCTTTTCAACATTAACAGCACATAGTTTATTTTGCTCTGACTCTAAGTGCTCACTTTCTAAAGTGACTCTTAGTCTCACTTTATTCATTTGTAAGTCTGTTTGCCTTGAAGGTGTTTCCCTAGTCAGGTGAATAGTAGCTTCAGATTCATGGTCTCATCGGGCCTCGAAACTACCAAAGTAATTTAATTTAATAAGAGAACATTAAGCATATTCTTACAGATGAATATATCATCAGTGCAGTGTGAGAACTAGAAATAAACACAATGTTTCAAAAAAATCGAGCTAATAATTTTGTTAAAAATTATCTAAGACCTTTAGTGTTTTGATTAATCTGACAGGTGCAAGTACAGAGTTTCTTAGAACAAAACCTAATAGATGTTCGGCCTCACAGAGTACCTGTATATAAAGCTCTAGAGAAAATGAATCTCTCTTTTCTGTCTCTCTCTTTTTGTCTGTCATTCTCTCTTTCAATCTCTGTCTTTCTATCTGTATTTCTCTCTCTCACACACACATGCACAAATACTACAACATACAAACAAACATATCTTACAAAATACACATTAAATAAAATAATTGAAACATAAAATTCAATGTATTAGCTTAATCACGCACTGAAATTTTAGGAGAAAACAGTAAACCAGAAGATAAACGTTCAGAAATTATGCAGGATCCATCAGAGAAATTTAAAAATATGAAAAAAAACAATGAATAAGCTTAAGAGACACAGAGAATAGTCAGAGAAATAGAAAAAAATTAATTTTTAAAAAAAATTTTTGGAAATTTTATAAAAACAAAAAAGTTATTGTTATGGATATCACTGGAACATATATGTCAAGAGTTTTCCAGAAGTGATGAAATCAAATAATTTATATATTCACAAGGCACAGTGAATCGTTGTAATATTAGTAAAAATAAATCCAGACTTAGACATATCAAGGGCCTGACTAAAAATAAAGGAATTATGCATCCTATTATGCTAGTTAACAATGTGAAATATAAAATGTTACTACAATATTTTATCCTATAACAGATACATAAAAACTAAATATGAGTGAAAAGTTAACACTTAATTGATTATAAAATGGAACTATAAATAGCTTGCATCTTTAGTTTTTCAATTCCTGCCATTATTTTAATTTTTCTTTCCTATAAAGTAATATTTCTAAGCAATATATAGTGCAAGGAAATTTATGTCTATTGGATACCAGTTTTGCGTTGGCTTTTCTTAATACAATGAAGCTATCTGTCAGTTTTGATTATATCTTTTCTTAAAAGTACAGAAACTAAGACTTGGAGAAGTAAATTTTTTCTCCTGGAGTACCAAATAATGAAGAGCAAAAAACCAGGTGGCAACTCACATATTCTAATTTCTAGTTTACACCACAACTTCTGATCTTCTGGAAAATGTGCTTATCCAAATTTGACCATTTTAATATGAATTTATGACTAAATTAGAATAGAAATGGAAGTATCTAAAAATATAAAATATACGAAGCACTCAGTACTATCACTGTATTTCTGATTGAGAACAGAGAACAGACCCTTTAAATGCTGTATACTGTTTCATTAGCTCCATTTTATGAATTGGTGGATTTTAATTTTTTCTGAGGTTTTGTTTGATTAAATCTTTTGTTTTATAAAGTACATGGGATTTCTATATGATTTATTCAAATTCCAATTGTGGCTACTTAGCAGTAGTCAACAGAAAAGGATATTTATATAAAACAAATTAATGCTTATTATAGTTGTATAAAATAGATGTTTACCAGCTTTATCATTTAATTCCTATTTCTATGTATCCATCTATTTTTATATTTGTATTTAAACATGCTTTTTCTATGAAAGTAATTATTTTATGATTTTTAACTAACAGAAGCCACTGTATATAAGATGGAAAACTATATTGTATTTAAAAACAGACACCAACACCACTCATTGATCTCATCTTTGCTTCCCGTTGTGCTTCATAAACATGTTGAGTTGGTTTTCTTTCATTTCTTTTTGTGTTTGTTTCATTACTGAAAGGAAATCACACCATTTTCACATGCTCCATAATAGTAGCTTCTGTCCAAGTTTTCAGATGACCACAAAGATTCATTACTTCCCAAGGCATTGCTGTACCTACTGAACTTGCACTTTCCTCTTTGTTTTTTGAAGTTTACCACAGAATTTATCTTTCCTTCCAATTTCTTACATTGTTTTAAATATTTTACAGCCCAGCATACTCAGGAACACTAATGCCAAATGCCAAACTTTAACTGGTAATGTCTTTACAATTGATGCTTTCTTACTATTTAATATGATATTATCTATAGCATGGTGGAAAAACTATTGGAGGATAGGTAAATTTGAGGTTCATGCAAACAGGGGCAAATATCATCATCCTTCTGTAAACCTTTAATTTTGTCTGGAGTTTAATATAACATGAATGTCAGATTGTTGGCCTTCCAAAGGACATGCTGAGATTTTTGATTCACTTCTCTGATTCTTGCCTATTAATAAATTTTTTGACAGCATCCTGCTGAGTAGCAAAACTCAGCGACAACTTTCAGAGAGGTGTTGCCAACAAAGATTTTTGTGTGTGTGCATGTAGTTTGCATCTTGTGCAGTTTAGTACACAATCTTTGTCTTCTTTAGATTGTCTGTTAATCCACGGCAGTAAAAACTGACTCATAATGCTAGATGTACCTTTTTGGGTATGATACCAGGGAGAAAATCTGTATCTTATGACAATTTTTATAAAGATTGTGCTAAAGTCTTACATTGAAGCTGTTGAAGAGGAAGTATTGTCTGGAGATAAGAAGCATGTCAAATCCCAGTTATTGGATCTTTGCTTATTTTTGTTTTATGTTATATTATAGAAAAAATATAGGCACATTTATTCTTTTCCAGCTCAGTTATCATTTGACAAGGAAGAACATCATCATCATCATCATCATTATTTTTTGAAATCCTCACCAAAAATAATGTCTTTAATGATTCACAGTTTACTGAAGTTTATTAAAGTATTTTCCAGTTTTACTTAGATATAATTAAGATACAATATTGTCTAGGTTTAAGGTGTACAGTATTAGGAAGAACACTATTAATGCTTTTTCTATCTGCTTTGATTTCTATGGAAGCACGTTTTTAGAATTTTGTGAGAAAAGAAAAATGGACACAACACTTATGTTTCCAAGAATAATGCCCATCTACTTAAACTGATGACTTAATAATGGAAAATAGCCCTGGTTGGTGTGGCTCAGTGGATTAAGTGACAGCCTGGGAAAGAAAGGATCTCTGGTTTGATTCCCAGTCAGAGCATGTGCCTGGATTGCAGGCCAGGTCCCCAGCAGGGTATGCATGAGAGGCAACGACACATTAATGTTTCTCTTCTTCTCTTTCTTCCTCATTTTCTCCAAAAATAAAAAAATAAATAAAACCTTTAAAAAATAATAGGAAATGCTGGGGTCAAGAATAGGGACAGGCACAAACAAAGAATGGGCAGAGAGCAGGAAAGAGGCAAGAAGAGTTAAGATCAAGTGAGAAATTTTTAAGAGCCAGGAACAGTATGTTCTCAGCTCTATTATATGAACTATGTTATAAATGTTTATAATAACCTTGAGTTAGGTACTACTGTTATTATCATTTCCATATGTAGAAACTAAGGCATGGCATGATTAAGTAACTCGTCAAAGGCCATCCATGTAATAAAAGTTAACACGTGTACTTGAATGTAGGCAATATGTTCTGAAGTATGGTCAAATGATGCTGCTTCTCTGACTCCTGTCAGAGCAGAAGTGCTGAGGTACAGTTTCTTATAAATATAAATAAATTCTTTAATGATGTTAGCTAACAGTTTAAGTTAATATTCAAGTGAGTTTTTATATAATTATTATCTGATAGCCAATAAGAAATTATGGCTATGAACTGTGGTTTATGGAAGGAGAACTATAATCTTTGTATTAGTTTGCAGGGACTGTCATAACAAAATACTTCCATTTTAGTTGGCTTAAACAGCAGAAATTTATTTCTCACAGTTTTGGAGACTGGAAGTCCCAGGTTTAAGATGTTGGCAGATATGGTATCTCTTGAGGCCTCTCTACTTTGGCTTGAAGGTGGCTACCATCTTGTTGTCCTCAAATGGCCTTTTTTCTATGCATCCATCCCAGGTGCCTCTTTCTTTTGTTATAAGGACAAGAGTTACATTGAGCTAGGACCTACACATACAATTTCATTCAACCTTAATTATCTCTTTAAAATTCCTATCATCAAAAAAGATCACGTTGAGTGTTAAGGCTTCAACATGATGCTTTTGGAGAGGCACAACCATTACAGTTTATAGATAAACATTAAATATATATATATACACATACATATTATGCATATATTTTTATGAATATATGGTGTATGTACATATATGGCATGTGTGTGTTTATGTGTACTAAGGAACATTATAAATACATATTAATTATTTATTTTAGATTTTTACTCTTGTTTTTTTGTTATAATATGTTCCATTCATATAGAATTATTTAGTGCTTGTTCTCACTAAATAATCCCGAGACTTTATAGACTGATCACACAAATAAATATTTTTCATTTTATGTGTCTCACAGAGGTTATATTTATGCTTATTCACCAATATCCAAATTATTTAATACCTTTAAGTCAATATAGCCAAAAAATCTTGTTAAATGTTTGTGTAAAACTCAATCAATAAACTTAATGTGATTTTAAGAATTTCACCTTGAAAATATGGGTGGCTCCTAATTAAAAATAATTTTAATTAAGATATTCTGAGAGAAACAGATAGTCAAAAACTAAGTGTGGGCTTACTTTTATTCAAAAGAATGATCAAAGTCAGGGAGGGAGACTTGTAATCAAGGGAATAGACTTATAATCAAGTGAGTATTGTGACCATAAGACCTGCAAGAATTCCAAGGGTCAGGCAGAAAGGAATTTTCACTTACAGGGAGGTAAAAATGAGGCTAAAAGAACAGGGTACGAAGGAGAGGTATAAACCAGTGGTATGACTGGAAATTTGAGGAGGAAATTTCTTTCTCTGAGGTTAGCCTATTCCCAACAGTGGCTGTTAAGAAAGGGTTGTTCCATTTTCCACCGCTAACCCAGTAGTAGGGTTGGCCAAAGTTCAAGAACCTCAGGGAAAAGGAGAGATGCTTAAACTAAACTTTGGTCAAGTCAAACTTGCAGTTATTTTGTCAAGGTTGGTCAGTAAGTACCAACACTTTAACAAATACCTTAAAGGCAAAACAACTGGATGGTCTTTATCTGACTTTGTCAAATGTAAATAGGAGTTTATCTAAAACTTTTTGAAGTGAGTGTTTCTCAGAACAAAAAAGTTCAAGGGTACCTGAACTCTTGCTGATTTTTGAGAACACAGACCTCAGGTAGTTTAGCATTGCCACAGTCAATGTGTATTGGTGGACCATCATGAGTTTTTGTTTCAACTTAGACATATTTTTGTATATGCGACCTTATGCTGGTATGCAGGACACTTTATAAATATTACTGATTCTGACATATTTATCATCAAAATTAGCTAAAAAGTACTTAAAAACCAAAGATCAATTCTTTGCCCTATTTATAAATAATATAGTGAAAGAAATGATATGACTGTAGCAGAATAGAGAGTAAATAGTTTGTGGATTCATCTCAGTTTAGGCATAAGACTGAAAAATACTGGATCGCCTTCCCTTAACAAGAAGTTATTCATAAAGACTTTAATAGGAATGATGTAAATCTGTGTCTGTCACTTATTTTGAATATACACTGCAAGTCACAGGGATTTAATATTATGTCAATTTGAGTAGGTTTACAGAATTGTTCGTACAAGATTTTGTCTCCCATCTCTGATACCAACTCTTTCAATGGATAATGATATCTCCTTTTTATTTTTCTATACTTCTAAAAGAGATAAGATCTAGACACTTCACAGTCTTTTAGAACCAATACTAACAAGGGATTGACTTGATATTTCTTTATGAAAATTATCTTTGCTTCTTGTGCATATTTTCCTTCCATGAAAAAGTATAAATTCCAGTACAACTGGGCTTGAGCCTCATTCTGCTATTGTACAAGCATCAGGAATACTTAGATCTAGTTTTTCTAAATAATGTAGTTTTTGTTTATACAACAAATTAAAATATACCTAGTAGTTTGGGAAGTATTTACTTGATAAATAACCTTTAAGAAGTATACCCATCTTATTGTAATGAAGTAATTTAATATACAGATCTTTGGTTTCCATACATAGTAAGGAAACATAAACACTCCCATTTACACAAAGGGAGCTTATAGCCTTAAATGATGTGCATCTTAACTATTTCACATTAAAATCTTTTTCATGGTCAAAATCTATACTCTCAAAAATAAATAGTAACTAAGCAAATAATGTTTTAAACTAAACTTTTGGAAAAATCACTAAATTCCCTTAATTAGGCCTTGAGGAAATTATTCTATATTGATAAAAATATTAATATATTATTTGATTCAGTATGTTTACTTAACAAATGGATTAAATTTGTATTTTTATGTAGAAATTTTATGATACATATACACTTAAGTTTTCACAAATGTGAATATATTGTTGGTATATACATAAATTTTAACAGAATTTTATGTATATGTTATATATTATAAAATGTATTCATAAAATATAATTTTATTAAGGTCTATATATCTATTCAGCCCAACAAAGCCTAAAACAAATCCCTGACTCTGTTGACTTAATCTAGTAACACCATACACACACACCTCTGAAACTGTAGAAACAAATTAGACCATTTGAGGCAGTCCCTCATTCAGACCCAGATTCATTTATTTTAAGTGTTCAATATTAAATTACAAGCAAATAGTTATGGACTTTGAGTAATTATATTCACTAACATAGATTACTACCAAAATGGTAAACATTTCATTCCTTTATTTCATTAAAAACATAAACCTTTGCAATCAGACTAGGAGTGCATGTATCTCTTTAACATCCTGATTTCAAATATTTTATATTTAAAATGGATATATACTCAAATATTGGATTGCAGGATCAAGAGGTAGTTTTATTTTTAATTTTTTGAGGAGCCTCCATACTGTTTTAACAGGTGCTGCACCATGTTAAATTCCCCCCAACAGTGGCCAAGGATCCAAATTCTCCACATCCTTACCAACAATTATCTTCTACTGTTTGGTAATAGCCATACAAACAAGTGTGAGGTGATCTCTCATTGTGATTTCATTTTACATATCTCTTATCATCACTGATGTTGAACAATTTTCATAGATCTGTTGGTTGTAGCTCACATACAGAAAAATAACTAAATGTATATTGACAGATAAGTAAAGAAAATGTTCTATAGTACACATATAATGCAATATTCTTCAGACTTTAAGAAAGGATGAAATTTTGCTAATGCAACAACATGAATGGTACTAGAGGACATTATATTCAGTAAAACAAGTCAGTCAGGGAAGAACAAATATTGCATGATCATGATTATATGAGGAATCTAAAACAGTCAAACTCATAGAAGCAGAGAGTATAATGGTTTCCAAGGGCTGAAGGGGAGGAAAAATTGGTAGTTATTCCATGAGTATAAAATTAATAGATTTTTTTCCTAGAAATGTGTGCATAATGGTAAGAACATAAGGAATTTGATAACAATGCTAGGAAAACAAATAAAAGTAATTGTTCATGTCTGTGAACTATTGTGTGGGAAAATAAATCATGCTACCCAGTGATTTTTCCCTTGTACTCTTTCTTCACTTCAAGTGATGATAGTCTAGAATCTAGATATGTGTATGTAACACTTTTCTAAAATGGTTCAAATTTTCCCTTCAACATTCCTTTTTATTCGCTCAAGTTCACAGCCATACCTATGAAGAACTAGCTATCTCCCAAAGAACACCACATCCCAGAGAGAGGACTGCTCTTCATCAGCTTGCCAAATGATTACATAGGACATATCTGTTTTCTGACAGCTTGATTTATGAAGGAATACATATCAGTTGGCCCTATGTTAACTATTGCTATAAATAAATAAAATCAATAACTTGATTGTTAACAATAAACATAATCACAGCTGAGAAATATATTGGAGCAAGCAACATCTGTTTAGAAAAAGCTCGTCCTTATTTTTTTTGACTTAAAAAAGGAGACATCATTATATATCTCTGCTTTACCACTCATAATTTTCTAAACAAAATATTTTCTTGTAATTGATAGCCTTAAATGAATAGAATGAAATTTAAAGTATTAATATAATAGAGTTAATGAATAATGTACCCAAAATAAAAATAAAAATGCTCTAGTACACAGTTTAACATAGTGATAGTGATCCAGGTAATATGACTGTATTGGAAATATTCTAAGCACTTCCTTAGTTCAGTCATTACAGACTGGCATGTTGCTTCATATAATTTCTATGATAAGCTACTAAAATTTTAATTGGCTTTAGCTCTAAAACATTTCTTCATAAAATAAGTACAACAGATGAATAAACCTCTTTGATTCATTTATTTATAGCAACTTAAGGAATCTCATTAAAACATTTCCTCTGCAGATATTTGTATTAAATAGGAATGTTCAATGAAATATTGCAAGAATCTTTAAGAACCTATATTACCTACAGTAAAACTATGTTTGTGGATGAAAAATTTGATTAAGTGAATTAAGTATCCACTTAATTTGCTGCCAGAAATAGTAGGTACTATTTTGTCTCTTATTGAAATATAATAGTTGTTACAGAAATTTATATTTTTCTTGAAAATTGTCTTTCTGTAAAATCTTAGAAAATGCTACCAACTCTTTATTCCTTATATGGTATTGAGAACTCCTTTATAATACTTTTAAGAGATGGCCACATGCCCACACAATAAATGTTGGAACATTTACTCTTCCCCTTGGATTAGTTTCCTTGCTTATTTCTTTTTTGTTTTTGCTTGAATCATGATTTGTATGTGAAAGCAAGCTCTAGAGAGAGGTATTGTCAAGTTTATGTTATAATTCAAACACAGATCTTATTAAATCAATAGATCATATTAAATAGAATTTTTACTTTACCTTAATATAGGCAAGTAAAATTTCTTATGTCATTATACCCATGTGTCATTTTGACATCTTTCCTCTCAAATTTATTCTTTAACCTAGACCCCACATTAGTGCTCTGGAATTATTGTGTATTTATTTAGCCTCATGACCTTATTCCTTCTGATGTTTTCTTACTCTTGATTCTCCTTCTAATTAGATGTGAACTCGAGTGATCTCAAAGATGTTTTATTTATGACTCTTGTTTTAAAACAAATCTCTGTAATATTTTTCCACACAGTGTTTTCACTACCTTTTATTTCACATGTAGTAAAATAAAATAATAATTACACATACATCTAACTTACATATTTAGGACAAATATCAGAGTCCTAGTGGGTATATGTCTCTTCCAGGACCTGCAATGAACATTCTGTTATTATAGTATAGAAACTAAACCTCTTTATCTACATTGCAAAATCCTTCATGAAGTCCTTTCAATCTAAGGGTTGTCTCAAAATATTGTTTGATATTTTTCTGTAAGATGGCTCTAGTAGTTGTTAGTTGGGTTTAACTTTGTTCAAAACAGTTTTGTTAGATTATATTGTAACAGCTGTCATATCACTATGTATTCAAAAAAAACATCAAAATTGGTGAATTTGTGTGTAGCCATTTTAATACTGAAGACAGTAGAATATATGCAACACTTTCAGCATATTGTGGTCTATTATTTCAAGAAAAGTAAAATGCAATGAAACACACACACACACAAAGATTTGTGCAGTGCATGGAGAAGGTGCTCTAACTGATTGAATGTGTCAAAAGTGCTTCGCCAAGTTTTGTGCTGGAGATTTCTCTCTGGATGATGCTCCACAGTCAGGTAGATAATTTGAAGTAGATAGTAATCAAATTGAAACATTAATTAAGAACAATCAACATTCTACAGTGCAGGAGATAGCTGACATACTCAAAATATCCAAATTAATGAGTTATTGGTGAAAATGAAAAAAAAAACGTGTCTCTTATGAAAAAACTAAATAGACTTTTTGGCCAGCCCAATATCTTTCCCACTTTTTCTCTAAATACTAGTGCATTTCATTTAATCTTAAAATCTTCAAATTATTTGCTTATGCTGTACTGTTTTGGCTCTGATTCCACTATTGAAATATGTATGTATGTATATAGATAGATGATAGATTAGATAAATAGATAGATACTTGACAAAATTCTTAAAAAATTACTTATAAATGAAACTTAGGAAGATATTAAATATTTAAAATTATTTATATAGTAAATTCCTAATTATGAGTACAAAATGTGTGCATGTTTGCTGATTTTTCCTTTTGTTTTTATAGGTAGGAGGCAGGGTATTGTTAAATATGTTTCTTAAATTATGGAATCTCAAAATGACTTTGTATCAAAACCATACTCCTAAAAATCTCTAGATGCCATTGATACTGCAATATACACTTTAGTTTTGATAGTTCCGGTATATATGTTGTTCTCTTTAAAGTCTTCCAGGACAATATCATTTACTATGATTCTAACATTACTGGTAGATATAAACTTCCTGGAAACCTGATAAAATTTCTTGATACCAAGAGAATCTCCCTTTCCTCTCTCTCTCTCTCTCTCTATACATATATATATATATATACATATATATTTATATATATAGATATATTTATATATATGAGATAAGGTGTATATATAGAGATTGATATAGATATATAGATATAAACATATAGAGAGAACATACATATATATTTTATATATACTTATATATAATATGAAGTAGGCATATAATATTTTTAAACCTTTTATTAATAATAAATTTATATTAATAAACTCTTATTCTCAGAAGTATATATTAATTAAGCCCAAGGTTTCTTTTGCAAGGAAAAGGGTAACATTCATATTACAGAAACTGTTGAAAAATAGCCCTTTACTATAATAGAAACTCCAGGCACTGTGGTATGATTTTACACATATTTTACTCTAATCAATTTGTTTAGGATATTTTTTCTCAGTGAAATTAATGAGGCAAGAATTTTATTATATCTCTCTTGTCTCATAGACAGAACATTTCTTCTCACTAAATTCTTTGTTTTCCTTCACTGTTTTCCAATCCCCAATCTTATACTCCCAGACACAATATTTTATTTATTGTTTTTCTGGAAATCTAGTTTAGCGTCACAATGAATACAAAGATGGTGAGTTCTGCTACTTGTTATTGCATACTCCAAGCATATGATATTGAGCATGTTTTTCTGCAGTCTTTATTGAAACAGCACTAAACTTTATTCTTTCAGTTCATATGCAAATCAGTATAACACATAATATAAAAAATTGTCCATGTTTAGTACAGAATTTTAGGTAAGATCTTACTGGTTGTCTAGGTTTCTTTTCTATTTATTATAATTGTTTCAGGGTCATGTGCGTGCACACGCACACACATATGTTCAGAGGCCACACTAACCAAGGTACATGAGGGTCATAAGGTTGCATTTCACTGTGCCTGGCCTGGTTTCATTTCTGAATGAACTATTATACAAATGAAGAAGAGAAGCCTATAGCAACTACACAATGGGCTCTTCACCGCTGTATCCTTTTAAAATCTCCTGGTAATACATTTATATATAAATATAGTCTAATATTTTATTCATCTCATTATTCAGTCTAGGATTTGTCCCTGCTTAATATTTTGGGTCCAACAATGCTAAGATAAAATTTACTGTAAAATATAGTATTATATGAAGCTTAAATATGAGAAACATTTTTATGATGCTTATGTTAACATAATTTCTTACATTTATATCTTTTTAATATTTTTTAATATTTATTTTTAAAAAATTTTTGGAGAGTGGGGAGTGGAGGGAGAGAAACATCAACATGTGGTTGCCTCTCCTGCTCCCTGCACTGGGGACCTGGCCTACAACTGAGGTGTATGTCATGACTGGGAATCAAACTGGCAACCCTTTGGTTTGCAGGCCAGCACTCAATCCACTGAGCCACACAGGCCAGGGTTATATCTTTTTTTTTCAATCTTCACCTGAGAATATGTTTATTGTTTTTTCTTTAAAGAGAGAGAGAGACAGAGACAGAGAGAGATCAACATGAGAGAGAAACATAGATCAGCTACCTCTCATATGTTCTGACTGGGCATCAAACCCATAACCTAGGTATGCATCCTGAAAAGGAATTGAACCTGAAACCTCTTGGTTCATGGGATGACATTCTAACCAACTGAGCCATCCAGCTAGGGCTCAGATTTATTTATACCTTAAATGACCTAAACATTTATTTTGACTTTGAGAATTAAGGCTTTTAAAATGTCATATACTTCAAAAGAGAAAAAAAAAAAACACTGAAGCAAAATCATTAACCTAGTCAGTGACAGGAGATCTGCTCTAATTTTAAAATTTACCCAAGGAAAAGGTGTCAATAAACAGTGATGAGTTCCACAAAGCAGGTGCATAACAGCAAATGGAACAATCACTCAAAATGACACCTTTCAAACCTAAAGAAATGAGAGATCTGTGTCAATTGAGTTGATCCAACAATCTAAAGAAAATGAACTTGAAAACTCCTTTAGGTAACTTGGTCTACAAGCATGGCATCTTAACAAAATGCTGGAACATTACAGGTAATGCAAAATTTGAGAAACATGTAGGGTAGCCAAGTCGGATACTGCATAGCAAGTAGTAATTAAGCTGTACTGTTGATTGTGTTAGAGTAGTGTTATAATCCTAAAAAGTCTATAATTTTTAATATGGAAAAAGGTACCTGAAAAATAAAGTGTGTTCATTCCAAAAGAAATACAATCCTTAAAAGAAGATGCCATCATATTTTAAATGAATTGTCAATGTCAATCAAAGTGACTCACATATTAATAATAGCTTAGATTTAAAATATTTATTAAACAAAATCTAGGTACTATAAATTATTCAATAATTATATAATAAAATACCTGAAAACACAAGCACCAAATGTCAGGTAATATATAAGGGGTTGAGATTGGAAAAAAAATTAAAAAAATAGAATGCAACATGTCAGTTTTGGACATATTATATTAATGGTAGGATATTTAAATAAATTCCAGTGAGATTGTGGAAAGGAATAATGGCCGAATATTAAATTTTGTTTACAGATCATTTATAAATGTTTCAAGTAATCAAAATGATGTTAAATAACAATGTGGGAGTATATAAAATATTGAAAATCAGCTTTCTATTTGTGTTTCTAGAAAAGGTGACAATTTAGTTAAGAAAAGAAAGTATTTATTGAAAAGTGGTGGTGAGGGAGGATTGGATGAAGGAGGTAAAAAACACAAAAGGTACAAACTTCCACTTATAAGATAAACAGGTACTAGAGATATATAGACAATACAATGATTATAGTTAACATTGTTGTAAGGTATATTTGTGGTTTTTTTTCACATTCCATCTGCTTTTATTTTTTTATTTTTTAACATTTTTTAAAGTTTTATTTTATTGATTATTCTATTACAGTTGTCCTGATTTTTCCCTTCCCCTACTCCTTTATGCAATGTCCACCCCCCCATTGTACATGCCCAGGAGTCATGCATATATGTTCCCTATGTTGTGCTTTACATCCCCACGACTCTTCTGTAACTACCAATTTGTACTTCTTTTTTTAAAAAAGATTTTATTTATTTATTTTGAGAGGGAGAGAGAGAGAGAGAGAGAGAGAGAGAGAGAGAGAAACATTGATGTGCGGTTGCTGGGGGTTATGGCCTGCAACCCAGGAATGTACCCTGGCTGGGAATCGAACCTGGGACACTTTGGTTCCCAGCCCGTGCTCAATCCACTGAGCTACGCCAGCCAGGGCATGTACTTCTTAAACCCTTCACCTTTTTGCCCATTCCCCTACACCATTCCATCTAGAAATTATCAAAATGTTCTCTGTATCTCTGACTCTGATTCTGTTCTACTTGTTTATTTAGTTTTTTTAGATTTAATTGTTGATCTATATGTGTTTCTTGCCATTTTATTGTTCATTATTTTTTCAAATAGGTTTCCAATTTCTTTTTCTCTTTCTTCTTTCAGAACTGCTATGATGTGAATGTTGGTACCCTTGAAGTTATCCCAGAGTCTCCTTACACTACCCTCATTTTTAAATTATTTTTTCTTTATGCTATTATGATTGGTTATTTTTTGCTTCCTTATATTCCATATCATTAATTTGATTCTCAGCTTCATCCAGTCTACTGTTGATTCCTTATAAACAGTTCTTTATTTCAGTTATTGTATCTTTTACTTTTGACTGGATTTTTTACACTGTTGTGGTTCTCACTAAGTTCATTGAGCATCCTTATAAACAGTATTTTGAACTATGCAACTGATGGATTGCTTATCTCCCTTTTATCTAGTTCATTTTTCTAGAGTTTGTTCTCTTCTTTCATTTGGGCCATGTTTCTTCATCTCCTCATTTGAGCAGCCTCCCTGTGCTTGTTTCTATGTAAACATTAGATACAGCTGCTAGATCTCCCAGGCTTTGTAGAGTGGCCTAATGTAGTAGGTTTTCTGTAGGGTCTAGTGGCACAGTCTTCCCTATTACCAAGCTGGTTAATTGAGGTGTGTCCACTATGTGGGCTGTGTACACCCTACTGTTGTAGTTGAGCCTTGATTTCTATTGACACATACAAGGGCAGCTTCTGCCTGTGTTCTGTCCATGGTCACACAGCATAAGATACAAAGAAATATGCAGATGGCTGCTACTTTTCCAGGCCTTGAGGGTGCCCAGATTAGACCAAGCTCTGAACCAAGGACAGCTGCTGCTAGTGCTGGGCCTGGGGCATGAGAAAGAGGTATGGGGCTCACTGAAGGAAGATGCTTCTTGTTTGAGAGAATTTAGTAAAATCTGAAGCATGGGCCTAGACAAGCATATCATGTGGAAAAGCCAATGGAAACGGGTGGGCCTGAAAGTTGTGTGGGGCAGTGCCTCAGAGAATCACCAGGGAAGGGCAAACAGTGTGATCCAGGCTGATAGTCTCAGATTCTGTGCCTGCATGTCGGCTTTGTGGCTCTGTAGAGGGAGGGCTCAGAAAAGGAACAGGAGCTTTGCCACCATTTTGGTCTGGGAGAAAGCTGCCTCCTAGCTCTGGCCTTGATGCTATACAATTTGGTTCCTCTCTGTAAACCCCTGATGCCTTTCAATCTGATGCCCTTTCATTAGAGCTCAGGGGGAGTGATTCCAAGCAAGCCTATGTGTGAACCCTTTAAGAGGAAGTTTCAGGGATTCTAGCAGTTTCTGTTTTCCACAGCCCCGATCCCTGCTAGTTTTTGCAGGCAGGAGCTATCCAGACTTCTTTTCCTAACAGTGCAACCCTAAGCTGTGTGTCTGTTTTGGGTCTGGGATCCTTCTCTCCTGAGATATTCTTCCTGATTCTTACACATCACATGTGGGACCAGCCCATGCCATGTCTCCATGCATCCTACCAGCCTTGATGTAGTTTCTTCTTTAATTCTGTAAGACTTCCATTCACCTCAATTTCTTATGATTCTAAATGATGACTGTTCTACAGCTTACTTATAATTTTGATGTGGTTGTGAGAGGAGGTGAGCCATTTTTATGTATGCTTCCATCTTGACTGGCAGTTGACAAATGTTTAATGAAGGCAAACTGTGTTGCATTCTTGGCTTTGGAAAATAACATTGTTTTTACTCCTCCATTTTCTGCAGGGTCCCCTGCTTTCTATAATGTGTCTGTTCAAATACTGAGTGGTGAGTAACTGACAGCTTAAATACAACTCATTTGTGGACTAAAAGCATGCAAATATGCAATACCGTCTCCACTTTTAGTTTTTTGTTTTTACCTTATTTATTTTTTAAGAACAATTTGAACTCTAGTAGATTCACTTCAGAACACATAAATTAGGGGAATGGTAATTTTATGCTTAATGTTGTTGCATTTTAGGCTGTAAATTCATACTGATTAGATCTTTCTGACAAGGTGAGCATTTCAGTTGTTAATTTAATTGGCTGGTAAAGTCAGGGAAAAAAACTTTCGTTTTATTGAAAGATACAAAAAAGGCATTTAAAAAATTAAGACCATTTTAGAGAAGTTTTACATTTACTATAAAATAGAGATTAAGATTTACTCTAAAGTGTGTATTTACTATGAAATATAGAGGTTTCTCGTATACCTGCTGACCTCAGGCATGCATAGTCTCTCCCATTATTAATATCTCTCACCAGAATGGTACTTTCTTTTAACCAAGGATAAACCTACATCAACACATCATAATCAGCCAAAATTCACTCTTTATATCAGGGTTTCATCTTGATGTTGTACATTCTGTAGGTTTGGACAAATCATCATTATAATATCATACAAGATATTTTTATTGCAATAAAAATTCTCTGCACTCTGCTTATTTAAATGTACACCCTCCTGAAACAACTGATCTATTTATGTTTTCCATAGTTTTGCCTTTTCCAGAATGCCATGTAGTTGGAATCACAATAATTTATAGCCTTCTTAGGTTGGCTTACTTCACTTAGTAATAAGGATTTAAGTATGCTCCATATCTTTTCATGTCTCAAGAGCTCATTTCTTTCCAGTGCTATACAATATTCCATTATTTGAATGTACAATAGTTTATTTATCCAGTACTGAAGAATGGGTTGATTGCTTCCAAGTTTGGCAATTACAAGTAAAGCTGCTGTCAACATCTGTGTGCACATTTTTGTGTAAATATAAAGTTTTCAATACCTTTGGGTAAATACCTTGAGACTGGGCCCACATACACAGAATCACACATTGTTATATAATATCTTGGCACCCTGCTGGCTTTGTGTGCATTTAGTATATAAAGGAGTTGGGACTCCCTGCTAACATGTGTGAATCACCACACCCTTGAATAAAGGCATTCCAGGATTTCCCATGGCTCCACGAATTTTCTTCCATTTGCCTGAATCCTGTGTGAACCTTCCTGGCATTGAAAGGCTGCAAGACAATGACGATTGTTAGGTTAGGTGGTAAGAATATATCTAGTTTTGTAAGAAACTGCCAAATTGTCTTCTAAAGGGGCTGTACAATTTTGAATTTCTGCCAACAATGAGTGAGTGTTCCTGTTGCTCCACATACTCTCTAGCATTTGTTGTCTGTGTTGTGGAATGTGGCTCTTCTTGTAATCGTGTGTCTTATTTCGATTTATATTTCTCTAATAATATATGATTTGGAGCATCTTTTCATGTACTAATTTGTTACATGCGTACTTACTTATATTTCTTCTTTAAGTATCTATTTAAAATCATTTTAGGGTACTTATATTTACACATTAAGTATTATTAACAGTGCAGATATCATGGCCAAAAATTTACAGTGTGGGTTGCATGTATCTGAGAGATTCATTACTAGTATGTGCTAAAATGCAAAAAAAAAACAAAAAACAAAAAACACTCCAAAATAAAGTAAAATAAAAACACTGGAAATTTGCATTTATTATATTTATATAATAAAATATAATTTTTATTTTCAGTTACAATCTAGAAATATCTAAACAAAAATATAAAAATATAAAGAATAAATATTTGTATTTTCAAATAACATAAACATGGATATTGCTAAAAATTACAACCAAAACCTCTTTAACATTAATTAACCAGAATATTCAATTGTTGGCTTTGTAATCATTTATAACAGTCATCACAAACAACCATATTGCTTTGCTCAAGGCAAAAATTCTTTTCAAAACATTTGCAGAAATATTTAAATAAGTGATTCATTTTGGATGTATAACACCTAACACCTCTTTTTCATATTCTGCTGGTTGAAGGAGCTGTACCTGTGTCATGGTTAGAATTTACTTCAATTTGTGTTCGAAATTGGCGAAATTTCAGGTATAAAGGCTTTTACATACCTGTAGGGATTTCTGCATGCCTTTTCATTTGTTCTGTCACTAACTTCATTAGGAGATTTCTAATAAATATTCTATACCTTATTTTCACATTACTGTTCAGCATATTTCATGCAAATGTTCAGCAAATGTTCAGTGTGAGCATTTTTCTGCAATATCCAAAACTGTAGAATGTTACTATAGGCCAACTTCTGGTTTCCTGGCCACATCATATGTACCACTTATTCCACAGTGTCAAGTCCTGACTTCATTTGGTTGTAATATTCTATTATGTCAGGTTTTTGTGAATCTAAATTTACCATGTCATCAAAATGCATACGGGAAACTAAAATTACGCATTTTTTCCCTTTTGGGATATGAGATATAGGTGTGCAGTCTGTACCAAAAGCAAGTAAGTTGGATTTTTTGGGCCTGTTTTTAGAAGACAAAAATTCAGGGGGTAGTTGGTGTTTATCCTTACAAATTGTACCTACTCATGAAAGCCACTTCTTTTTCAAGTGAGAGATAAGATTTATACCAGAGAAGCAGCTATTTGCTGTAATATTATGTCCTGATGAGAAAATGTGTTCTACAAGTCACTTCATTAAATCTCCTCGTTCATTACTCATCAAATAAAGAACTTTGGGCTGCTTACCAGCATATATTTTAAGATTTCATGTGTAAAATACTTTAAATTGACCATAGCAAAAAAAAATTATATACCACATTTATTGGATTGGATGGAATATATTGTCTAAACCCACATTTACTCTTTAATCCAGGCAACATTTCATTTATTGTTAGTCTGTCCCATTAAGTAACATAATTTATAATTTTCTATAAACAATGAGAAAATGTCTCATTGCCACGTATTTGTCCACTTTCAAGGATAGGTCTGTCATGAAACCTGATGCAATTATGAATAAATTTAAATCTCCATGAAGATACTGTAAGTTTAAAAAGATCAATCCCAATACCATCTGTAGCTCATAAATCCTGCAAATTTAGCTGATTGCTGCGATGTAAACCAGCTACATATGAGGCCTAGAAATGCTTTCATTTCATTTTTTCTATTCATTTAGCATCTCTTTCTTGTGAAAACAAGCTTGAGATAAAATTGATGTATTTATTTGTATATAATACGATTAGATCTAATATATCACTTGTGATAAAGCACTTCCAAGTTTCGAGTTCTGTGTTGGCTGTGTGTGTGCGTGTGTGTGTTTGGCTGAACTAACAGAAGTAGACACAAAATATTTTACAGCTGTTTTCTAATGTGTCCTCTTACTGTATTTTTCCTCCATTTTGATTCTTTTTTATTATTTATTATTTATTATTTTTATTTTTTAATTGTTATTCAAGTACAGTTGTCTCCATTTTTCCACCACCATTTCCCCCCGACCCACCCACAATCCTTCCCCCCTTCATCATTGTCCATGGGACCTTTATACATGTTCCTTGACGACCCTTACCCTACTTTCCCATATTACCCCTTTTGCCACTCCCCCCGCCCTCTGGTTACTGTGAGTTTGTTCTTTACTTCAATGTCTCTGGTAACATTTTGCTTGCTTGTTTATTTTGTTGATTAGGTTCCATTTACAGATGAGATCATATGGTACTTGTCTATCACTGTCTGGGTTATTTCACTTAGTGTAATGCCCTCCAGTTCCATCCATGCTGTCATGAAGGGTAGGAGATCCTTCTTTCTTTCTGCTGTATAGTATTCATTCTATTGTGTAAATGTACCACAATTTTTGATCCACTCATTTACTGATGAGCATTTAGGTTGTTTCCAACACTTGGCTATTGTAAATTGTGCTGCTATGAACATTTGGGTGCATAAGTTCTTTTGAATTGGTGATTCAGGATTCTTAGGGTATAATACCAGCAAGGGTATTGCTGGATCAAAAGCAGTTCTATTTTTAGGGTTTTTTTAAAGGAAATTTCATACTGTTTTCCACAGTGGCTTCACCAGTCTGCATTCCCACCAACAATGTACTAGGGTTCCATTTTCTTCACATCCTCACCAGCACTTATTGTTTGTTGATTTGTTAATGATGGCCATTCTGACTGGTGTGAAATGGTATCTTATTGTGCTTTTAAGTTGCACTTCTCTGATGGCTAGTGATGCTGAGCATCTTGTCATATGTCTCTGGGTCCTCTGTATGTCCTCCTTAGAGAAGTGTCTGTTCAACAACAAGAAAAATAAAATACCTAGGAATAAACCTAACCAAGTAGGTAAAATACCTGTACTCAGAAACCCATTTTGATTGTTTATCCTTTCCAAAAAAAAATACTCTTTATTCATGTGTAATCTATCTTCACTTTCTTCACTAGAAGTACCTTGCTCAGTATCTGACTCTTTTGAACAAGCACCCACATAATCTTCATCTTCTAAATCAATTTTATTTTTATATTAAACTCTATAATTCTCATCATTGAACTCAAGTAACATTTGCTGAACTTCTTCAACATCTCTTGAATTATCAAAAGATATATTTTTCCTTTCATTATCAATGGTAAATTAAGCATACACACATAAAACTTACTCTAAAGTTAAAAAAATTAAAAACCTACACCAACACTGACTTTGGAGTTTGTAATGTCTGTCAATACAACTTACTACTGACTGTCACACACCCTTATGAAACACACAGTACAACCAAATTGAAGGCTTAAACATTTTGGCTCAACATTAGTCATGTACAAATGTGCAGCTAGTCACAATCTTGAACCTGCACACTCAATACATGTAACATTTAAGAAAAGAGTTTGTGTCTCTCAGATCAGCTGCAACTTCTGCAAGGTTAAAATAGTTATGAGCTATGGCTAAAATTGTATTTACATGAAAAGATAGGGAAAACATATGAATTTTGTCTTAGATACAGATGACATGTTTTTCTGCTAATTGCAGAAAGTGATGAAACTGAGTCAAGTAGGTCACAGAAGATATAGACCAATCCACAGACTGGTCAATCAAATAATATAAAATATAACATAATATTCTTCTTTGATTTTGTTTTTTATTGTATTTTTTCCATTGACATTTAATCCCCTTATACACTCATCCCCACTGCAATCATCACACAGTTGTCCATGTCCATGAATCCTTTTTCCTTTTTGCTCAATCCCTCCACCCTCTTCCCCACACTTAGAGGTCATTTTGCTCTCTTTGAATCTGTTTGTATTTTTTTAAAGATTTTATTTATTTATTTTTAGAGAGGGAAGGGAGGGAGAAAGAGAGAGAGAGAGAGAAACATCAATGTGTGGTTGCTGGGGGTCATGGCCTGCAACCCAGGCATGTACCCTGACTGGGAATCAAACCTGCGACACTTTGGTTCACAGCCCACACTCAATCCACTGAGCTACGCCAATCAGGGCTAAATATGTCTGTATTTTGCTTCTTAGTTCAGTTAGTTCATTAGATTCCACATATGAGTGAAATTATATGGTATTTATATTTCTCTGCCTGGCTTATTTCACTTAGCATAATATTCTCTAAGTCCATCCATACCGTTACAGAGGGTAAAACTTTCTTTTTTTTTTATGGAAAAGTACTATCCCATTGTATATATCCCATAGTTGTTTTATCCACTCATCTACTAATGGACACTTGGGCTGCTCCCATATCTTGGTGATTGTAAATAAAATTGCAATGAATGTAGGGGTGCCCATGTTCTTTCAAATTAGTGTTTTGTGTTCCTTAGTTCAGATATATTCTCAGGCATGGGATCATTGGTCAAAAGGCAGATCCATTTTTAATTATTTGAGGTATCTCCATATTGCTTTTCATAGTGGCTGCACCAGTCTGCATTCCCACCAACAGCATGAAAGGGTCCCCTTTTCTCCACATTTTTGCCAGAGTTTATTGATGATTTTTTGATGATAACCACTTTTACAGGCATGAGATGAAATCTCATCGTGGATTCAATTTGCATTTATCTGATGATTAGTGACATTCAACATATTTTCATACGTCTTTTGGCCATCTTATGTCCTCTTTGGACATGTGTCTATTCAGGCCCTTTGCCCATTTATAATTAGGTGTACTATTCTTAATACTATTTTACATAAAATATTTGCCTCTAAGGAATAAACCACTTTTCTCTTTTAAATTACATTTTCTTCTAATTTCCTAAGAATAAATTTGGTTAAATTTATTTTTAATAATGAGATAATCTAATGTTTGATTTTGGTAAAAATACAAAAGACTTAAATGGAAAAAAAAACAATGACCCTATAAAATGTAAGGACTAGTTACCTTTCCTCTATTCTGTGACCATGGTTTCATCACCAGTCTGCTTTGGTAGCATTGTTGTAAGTATTAGTAAGAGGCATTAAAATACCCAGCCTGGTACATGGTTGCTACTCAATCAATGTTAACTCCATTTGACTTTTAGGTGTGCTTTGACATAGGCCTTCAAGAAATTGATTGATCCATACACACTGAGTGATCAATAATTTTGAGAGATAAAATAAAAATGAGTTTAAACTACAAAGGATTCTAGTAACATATTATTTTTTTTCAATTATTAAACATAGACTTTCCAAGGATTGTGGTCAGGGAATTAAAATATGACAATTTCATTTTAACCAATCTGACTAGACTGACAAGGGACTGTGTGTATATATGTGTGCATTTAGGTGAGTGTAAGAATAAAAATGATTAAAAGAGCCCCTCAAATTTCAACTGGTCAAAATAGAAGGCAAACATCTTGATTTCCTTCTTTTTTCGACATATGATTCTGAACACTTTCCTGTACCAAATTTCATGATTTGTATGTGATAATAAGTCTTTCAGTGTGCTCAACTGGGTAATTCTCTTTTTTGCCTGACAGTTCATACAAATAGCAATAAACTTATCTGATGCTTGCTGCTTTCTTTATGTCACTTGGAAATGAGTTATGTTATACTTTTAGGATAAATTAAATTCTATTCTTGTAAGCTGAGATCTGAATGGTCTGGTAGTTTAGATTTTTGTCTGTTATGTTACAGAATATGATGAAGTCCACAGTGATACACTGTAGAAATTGTACCATATAAATTCTGTTGCTATTGTGGAACCTGAGATTTGTCTCCATGGACACTGAGCGAAGCTAACATTCAGGGACTCATAGCCTAACATTCACAACAAAGACTGAAAATTTAAGCCATCTTTATTTAATTTGAAGTGACTATTAGTTAAGCAAACCTTGTATAATAAAGCATAATAAGCCTTACATAATAAAGGAACTTATCATTTTTTTCTATTGTAGCAAAATTAAAATTATTAATACTTCTAGAATTTTTAAGCATTAAATATAATTTTTCCAACCTTAGTGTTTATAGGTTAATTATATTGATGCTTATACAAAGACACACATATAATAATAGATTAGAATGTGAACAATAAGATATAATTAATGTTGACATATTTATTAATCTAGAGTAAAATTAGAGGTCAATATTACAAGCATCTCTGTTAATTTGGAATCAGTAAAAATTCTCCAACTGTGTTTTTTCTCTCTAAATTAAAAAATAAAATAAGAAAATGTTGGATTAAACTGAAAACATTTAATCAACCAGTTAAGTTATGAAAAAAGTGCTATATAAGAAGACTTTAATTCTTTGTCTTGATTCTATTTAAGTAATGGAAATATAGCTCTCTTACGTGGGTTGCTGTGAGAGTCTTATTTGCAGATGTTTGTGTTCTGGGAAGAAAGGCATCTTTACTAAAATGAGAGTCTTCACTGCTTGCTATTTCACAAACACATTGACTTATGTATTGTGGGGAGAAGCAGGTAGGCTCAGGTTTATATGATTTGGATAAAGTTTATTTCATCCATGGTTGATTCACCTTTACTTATTATTTCCCTCATAATTGAAGTAAAGTAAATCTTAATTTACAAATGATAATAGAATAATCATTACCCAATTGCTATTTAAATATATGTATGTTCCTATAAAAATCATGCTTAACTTCACACAAATGAAGATAATAATGTCTATAAAGAACCTCATGTAACATTCCACATTTTAAATTTTCAATAATTTTTAATTTTATGTAATATGACAATTGTAATTGTTTAAACATAATTCTAATTAAGGCTCATAAAGGCTTATAAGTCTGAAAAGTCTGTATTTTACACATATTTGTAGATGGAGCACCCATTTTTAGGTTTCCCTAGTATGTCAGTTTGACTGTTTCTCATTTGGCCTTGGTTTGTCTGGATTACTAATGCAAGGCAAAGGTTCTAAATCCCTGTAGATGTTTCTGCAAATATTGTGTAAACTTTCTCATTAGGCTATTGTAGCAAGCCCTTGTGCTGCCTATCCTGAGTATTGTTTTCAATCTCTTGGCAATTAAAAAAAATGTGCACACAAACACTGCCTACAAAAGCACTAAAACCTTTTAATAAAAAAAAACTTTTGTTGTCTGCTTACTTTTAAATAAGACAAACAATAATCATTGATGTATGTGTCAGAGTTCAATCAAGACTTCAAATAGAAGTAATTGAATATGACAATGTAAAATGAAAATCTGTTGTCTTGCTATGTGAAATTTTAGTAGTTAAAGAACATATTGGAAAATGTGTGTTATAGAACTGAGGACACATTTAGAGACAAGTTTCCAGCTAAAGCACTAGAAATTACCTGTTGCTTTGTTTAAAGCTGTATTTCAGACTGACAGCCTTACAGAATGAAAACATTTTATAGAGTAAAATTAATTGCTAGTATTTGCAAAATAAATATATTAGATTAATCTATAGAGCTTTATTCGCATTAATTATATTACTAAACATTCTAAAGATTCAAACAATAAAAATTTGTTACCAAATTTCCTATTCACCATTAAATATTGATGATATAAAGATTGCTTTTGAACATCTTATAATGAAGCTACCATATTTTTCAGACTATAAGATGCACCTTTCTCCCCCTCCAAATTTGGGAGGAATAATGGTTGTTAATGCTGCTGTTGAGCTCTGTTTACATTGGTGAAATATTATGTTATTTATGTTATTAAATATTTCACCACATTTTTCGCCTCAAAATTTTTTTCCTATTTTCTTCCTCTAAAACCTAGATGTGTCTTATGGTCCAAAAAATATGGTACTTGAATTTCTTCCAAAATATAAAGTCATTAAACTATTTTCCACATTCTACTTCTCTTCTGATAATTATGTAAAAACAGCAGAAAATTTACTCTTGTTGTTATGATAAATCCTTCTACTATTGAATGAACAATTATACCAACTTCTTTCTTTAAATAATAATTTCAATAATTATACAATCAGACCCAGAAACAATTTCTGAAGGTTGTGTGTGTTTCCAACCTATTTACCTGTCTAAAAATCACAAATGTCAGTTATAATTATCAATCATGTGTTCCCATATTCCACAGGGTTAGATATCTTTCAGCCAGACTCTGTTTGGTACTAACTGGTTATCAATCCTATTCTCCATATCTCACAAACTTGCGAAGGAATAACATTTAAGAGAAAAAGATGATAATTTGAAATTAGTATCTTACAGGTAAAAAAAAACCTCAATAAGAGAGCCAAAAAATAGGGGAATTCCCTTCTTTCCCTGAGATAGTAATTAAGGAAATAAATATAGGTTAATAAATGGTCTGTAAGGGCCAAAAGCAGTATTTCCACCTCATTGGTTATTTTATCAAAGTATCAAAATATATATAGTCAATAGCTTTCTGAAATAATAAAAATGGATATACACAGTTAAAGATATATTTAAACATATATTTAAAACAAACCCTGGAATGAGTATCATTTAAAACATTTTTATGTGAGAAAAAGTGAGGCTTGGAGCCTAAATATTATTCCAAAACTCACATAGTTAATAAAAGTAAAACTTATAAACTACAAAGCCTATTCAATTTCCAGTATATTGTGGAATAGGATGTTCCAGTAATGAGAGTTCAGTCAGAATAAAATTCCACATTTAAAATTTTACAAATAAAACAGGTTAAGATCCTAGCAGTTTTTTGGTGATGATATTGTGAAAATATAGTGGAGAAGAGTAAACTGTTAGATCATTGAAATAAGAGTTATTTTAAAAACATAGGACTAATAAAAATAAGCATAGACTTAAAAAAAATTAATTCAATATTGACCAGGATACTAGAGAGACAAGCTCAACTGCATTAAAAAGGTGAGGATATGGATAAAAGGGAACCCTAGAGGGTTGATGGGAATGCAGACTGGTGTTGCTGCTGTAGAAATCAGCATGGGATTTTCTCAAGAAATTAAAAATAGAACTGCCTCCTGACCCAGGATCCTACTTCTGGGAATATGTGCTAGGAATCTCAAAACATCCATTTAAAAGAATATATGCATACCACGTTCATAGTAGTATTACTTACAACAACCAAGATCTGGAAGCACTCTAAGTGCCTACCAGTGTGTAAGTGGATCAAAAATCTGTGGTATAATGGAATACTAAGTGGTTGTAAAAAAAGAAAGAACTATTTTACCTTTTGTGATAACCTGGATATTATTATGCTAAGTGAAATAACTGAGTGAGAGAAAGACAAACACCATATCTCACTTATATGTGGAATCTGATGAACAAAATATCAACAGAGACTTGGGTACATAAAACAGACTGACAACTGTCAGAGGGAAGAAGGGAGGATGTTACTAAATGAAAGAAGGTGAAAGGATCGGCCAAATAACATATTTGCATAACCCATAGACAGAGACAACAGTGTGGAGATGGCCAGAGGGAAGGGGGATGGGGACTGTATAAAGAGGGTGAAGGTGGGGAAAATGGGGACATCTGTGATAGTGTCAAGAATAAAAACAAAGTTAAAAAAAAAGCCTCCAAGTTAGGAATGTGGGTTGGATTATAGCTGGTTACTTGATAATGGCTTGATAAATATTGATTTTATGAAAAGGTATTCTTCTGAGAGATGAGTATGGGCAGATGATAAAACTGGGAAAAAATTTTGGTAAAAAAAATGAGTGTATCCACATAATCTTGAGACAGGGTAAATGTGGGAGTTTGAGAAGCATCAACCCTAACGAAAGTTGTAAAGAATACAGAACAAAACCAGAAAGTAAAGTAATAAAAGAATAGCAAGCATTTTGGAATGTTACAATTCCAGACATAAAAGTTTGGATTGTGTTTACCAAAAAAAGAAATCAGTGATAGTTGTTTTACTGTGTTCAATGTATATTTTACTTTTAGGCATAAATGAGTCTTATCCAGGAAGATATGTTGTGTACAGTGTCAAAAATCAAGGAATTTCCTTGATGTGAAGTAACACTTCATTAGCTATACATATAATGATTTTAAATTTATTACTAAGGAAAGTATATTCTTTCATAATAAGTACTTTGAAAAGATACAAAAGCCAAAGTGGGTAGGACTGAGGGTGGGAGGTAGGGGTGCATGGGGCAGGAAAAGCGGTTGTGGGAAAATGGAGACAACTGCATTTGAACAGAAATAAAAAATTATAAAAAAGATGCTAACTGATAAAGTATTAGAATAAAAATGTCACCACATTTTCAAAAATATTTCAAATTTAATAATCTTTGAGCTTATCACCAGATATGTATATACTTAAGAAATTTATCAGGAAAACAAATAAAAATGTTTAAGTATGTTACAAACTAAAAAAGATACTAAAATTGATTTTTATATTTTCAAATGTCCATGTAATTCAAGTAGCACTGCTTTAGTTATGATTCTGTTTTGTTATTATAAAAATTGGATAAATACAATTTAAATACAGAGATACTAAGAAATTAAATATGATGGGATTTAAATAGGTAGGTCCATAGAGATTTAGTAGTATTCTAGACTGTAGATAAGTACATAGACCTACCACCTTTCCTATGAGATTTTTTATGTTGCTTTACTTAATTTTCTCGGACTTCAGGTCAACAAGACATATATTTTTTCTGCTTTAGTGTTATTTTAATTACATTTTTCTCTAAATATATGCTTATGGTAAGAAATAAAAATAACAAGAGATTACAATGAAAAGCTAGAATCTAACAAGCTTTTGGTTTCTAATCTTTCTGACTCTTCAGATTCTACTTCTTAATTTAATTCTTCTCAGTTTTATTTCTTCTGGTGTTTCTCTCTCAATAACTATATAAAATAGTCACACCTATTTCTTGATTTAACCTCTGTGACATTGCAATTCATAAAGTATGTATACATATTGGATGTTCATCTCTGTTCCTGATACAGAATTCTTAAAACTCTTGGAGTTCCCTAAGTGATGACAGCTAAAAATGTCTTTTTTTTTATTTTAATAAGGTGAGTTTTAGCCAACACCTAAGGATTGGGCTTGATTGCCAGGGATTCAACCATAAGATTAGAGGGTTGAGACACTCATTTTTGCTCCCTAACTTCCCTGAGAGGGAATAGGGGCTGCAAGTGAAATCAATAATTAGTGGTCAAAGCCTCCATAAAAACCAAAATAAATAGAATTTGGAGAGAATCTGGGTTGATGAATACCTAGAGATTTGAAGAGAGAGAGCAATGTACTCTCACAGGGTACGGAAAAAACCTCCTCCCCCCAATACCTTGCCCTCTTTCATCTCTTTCATTTGGCTGTTCCTCAGGTATATCATTTTATAATAAACCAGTACACTAGTAAGTGAAATGTTTCCCTAAGTGCCGGTGAAAATTAATGAAATCCAAAGAGGAGGTCATTAGAACCTTCAATCTTTAGCCAGTTGGTCAGAAGTACAGGTGACAATCTGTACTTGAAACTGACATCTGAATATAAAAAAAATATACACCTGATATGTATATTTTTTGCTGAAGTGGAGGGACATGGTCTCCTAAAAACTGAGCCATTGACCTATGGGACCAAATGCTATCTCCAGGTAGTGTCAGAATTGAGTTGAATTGTACAATACCCAGCTAGTGTCTGAGACTTAAATGGTGGTATGGAAAAACACCCCTGCCCCCCAACATGCACACTGAAATTAAATACCAATTCAAATAGGGTGCAGAATCTTTTTTTTAAAGTTGATTTTAGAGAGTTGAGAAAGAGGGAGATTTGTTGTTCCACATATTTATGCATTCACTGGTTGGCTCTTGTATGGCCTTGACTGAAAATTTAACCCACAACTTTGGTGTCTCAGGAGGGTGTGCTAACCAATTGAGCTACCTGGTCAGAGCAGGGTGCAGAATCTTAACAACTTCAAATAATACCTAGTGGATATCATATAAATATTGAGGATTTAGACATTTTACACTATTCCATCAATCTAATGTTTGATAAATAAATTATTGCTTCTCCCCTGGCTGGTGTGGCTCAGTAGATTGAGTGCTGGCCTGCAAATGAAGAGGTCAGTGGTTTGATTCCCAGTCAAGGCACATGCCTGGGTTGTGGGCCAGGTCCCCAGTAGGAGGTGTGTGAGAGGCAACTGCATGTTGATGTTTCTCTCCCTTTCTTTCTCCCTCCCCTCCCCTCTCTCTAAAAATAAATAAATAAAATTTAAAAAAATATGACTGTTTCAGTTTTACTTTTGGTAGGAGTTGAATGTTATAAATTTAAATATTACATTAAACATATATTTCTCTAGAAATAAATATTCAACATATCTCATACCCCTCAGAATATCAAGATAAATATATGTCTCCCTTTATTATTCTACCTTTTTTCTCATAAAATAGGCTGACATATTTACATGTTTTTTACATTTTACATTTTTAGTTCAATAATAATTTTACATTACATTAGGCCACTGATATGGATATTTTTTCCTAAAATTATAGTAAAATAAAATTCTAAACTTTGCTTTTTAAAATTATATTTTATTGATTATTCTATTACAGTTGTTTTGATTATCCTCCTTTGCCCCCCTTCATCTCGAAACCCCCACTCCCTCAGGCAATCCCCCCACCATTGTTCATGTCCACCAGTCATGCTTATAAGTTCTTTGACTACTTCATTCCCTGTACTGTACTTTACATTCCCATAGCTATTCTGTAACTACCTTTTCATACTTCTTAATCCCCTTGCCTCCTCACCCATCCCTTCACAGTCCCCTCCTACCTGGCAACTATTGAAATGTTCTCTATATCCATGATTTTGTCTCTGTTCTTGTTTGCTTAGTTTGTTTCTTAGATTCAATTGTTGATATATATGTAATTATTGCATCTATTGTTCATATTTTGATCTTCTTTTTCTAATATAAGTCCCTCTAACATTTCATAAATTAATGGTTTGGTGATGATAAACTCCTTTAGTTTTTGCTTGTCTGGCACAATCTTTATCTGCCCTTCAATTCTCAATGGTATCTCTGCTGGAAAGAGCAATCTTGACTGTAGGTCCCTGCTTTACATGACTTTGAATATTTTTATATCTCTTCTAGCCTGCAAAGTTTCTTTTGAGAAATCAGCTGACAGTCTTGCGGGGACTCCGTTGTAGTTAAGTAACTTATTTTTTCTTGCTGCTTTTAAGAATCTCACCTTATCTTTAAGCTTTGGCATTTTGATTATGATGTATCTTGGAGTGGGCTTCTTTGCATCCATTTTATTTGGAACTATCTATGCTTCCTGAATTACATGTCTGTTTCCTTCACCAAATTAGGGATGTCTTCTTTCATTATTTTTTCAAATAGATTTCCAGTTTCTTGCTATTTTTCTTCTCCTTCTGCCACCCCTTTAATGCAAATGCTGGAGCTCTTGAGTTGTCCCAGAGGCTGCTTATACTGTCCACATTTTCTTTGGATTCTTTTTTCTTCTTGTTGTTTTGATTGGTTGTTTTTTTGCTTCCTTATGTTCCAAATCATTGATTTGATTCTCAGTTTCATCCATTTACTGTTGTTTTCCTGTATATTGTTCCTTATTTCAATTAGTATATCCTTCATTTTTGACTGAATCTTTTTTATTTTGTTGAGGTCCTCACTAAGTTCTTTGAGCATGCTTATAACCAGTGTTTTGAACTTTGCATTTGATAGATTGCTTACCTTCAGTTCGTTTAGCTCTTTTTCTGAGGTTTTGATCTGCTCTTTCATTTGGGCTATGCTTTCTTATCTCTTCATCTTGGCAGCCTTCCTGTGTTTGTTTCTATGTATTAGGTAGATCTGCTTTGATCTGTGTCTTGGTAAAGTAGCCTAATGCAGTAGGTGTTCTGTAGGGTCCTGTGGTGTTACAGGAAAGCAACTCAGACAGCTTCGGAGTTTGTGAAGTGGAGTTTTATTCACACATGTGGACCCAGAGGAGACAGCTTCCAAATTCTGGGCTCTGAGCTCAGGCTAGGGGTTGCTTATATTCTTGTTACAAAGGCAGAAGGAGGAGGGGGAAGGAGTGCAGCTGCTGAAAGTGACCATACAGAAGCAGAAAACAGAGGTTAGCGTATGACCCTGAGATAACTGCTTATCTGGGAAGGGCTGCTGTCTGAGAATGGCTGCTGTTCAGCTATGTCCTGTCACAGTCCCCCCTTTTGATGCTATAAGATGCTTTTACCCCTTTAGCATCACCATATACCTGGCTATATGGCTGAGGTGCTGGGGAGGGTTGCAACTGCTGATACTGGTGTTGGTACCACTGGAGAACTAACACTTTGGCAGCTGCCCTAGGAATCACCATGGCATCCAGGTGTTGGACCAAGGTCCAGAGGATGCAGGGTCCCATATGTCTGATACCTCTCAGTGTGATATCCTAAGGTCCTGGATATCACTCCAGTCCAGTATACCTTCCCTCCCCAAGTGCAAAGGGATTGCTGTGGCTGAACTCAACCCGATGGCATGTCAGTGGAAGAGCTGAAAGCTGACCCTGGGAGATAGTAAAAGACCACTCTACTGCTGAGCATAATCCTATGCCTGGGGGTATTACATTTGCAGGGTGGGACTGAGACAGGGGCCGCATTTGTCAAGCACAGCATACAATAAACCCAAATGCAGAGACCAAACAGAGATAAACTATTCCTAGGGTGATCTGCTCCGCAGGATTTCATTCCGCAGTGTCCACGGTCACTAGTCCAATTCCCAATACTCCTGCAAAGGTGCCAATTAAAGTCAGGTACCCTGGAGAACAATGGTCCATTCCTTGGTTACTTCTTTACTGGCTGGTGTCCTCCGGAGCCTCAGCGTAGGAATTCTAGGTGCAGGCCTAGTCCTTGGGTCCTCAAGATTGGCTGCTGTTTGGCCCAGCTGTAGTAGATCCAAGGGGTAATTCCTGTAATCCAAGTAATGCTAGCAGCAGCAAGTCCATCCAGGGCAGTCCGGTTTCCTGGTAAAATTTAGCTAAGGTTTCTTTAAGAGTTTGGTTCATCTGCTCTATTTTCCCAGAACTGCAGGATTGATAGGTGGTGTGAAACTTCCACTTGATGTTCAGAAGTTTGGCTGTCTCTTCAATCACCTGTGAGACAAAGGCCGGCTCATTATCATTTCTGATGGTCAGATAGTCAGAGGCAATCTGTACCTTGGGATGACTTCCCTCAGGAGTGCTCGGGTGACCTCCCAGCTTTTCTCCGTCTTAGTGGGGAAAGCCTCAACCCATCCAGAGAAGGTGCATACGATTACTAGGAGGTATTTTAACCATCGGCTAAGCTTGACTTCAGTAAAATGATTCAGTCAGGCGCTTCAACAGTGTGTGCATTCCCTGCCAGCACCATTCCCGAGATGGGGCCGCCAGGAGGAGGTCATCCATGTACTGCAGAATCCTCACGTCCATCCCCCCTCAGTGAGGGCTTCAGGTCTCCTGCTAGGGCTTCCCCAAATAAGGTTGGGGAGTTCTTTAACTTCTAAGGCAGTCTAGTCCAGGTCAATGGAGTCCTGACCACAGGGTGCTGGTCTTCCCATTAGAAGGTGAAAATGGGTTGGCTGGAAGGTGCCACAGGGAGCCAATCTTCTCCAAGCTCCCACACAGGCACTGTAACTTGGGGGACCTGCCTCCCAGTCACATCTTGGGTGGGGGGAGTCTTTTTTCATCTCCTTGGCCCAGAGCATGGCCACAGGTATTCAGCACATGTAAGTGACCAGACGAAGGCTTATAGGTATGTCACATGACTATGCCATGGATTAGCTGTAAAGCTGTTGCTGTACAAAATAGCCCTGCATGTCCTTGCTCTGTGTGTCCCTTCCCCCAACTCACACCTGTGGGGGAAGAGGTGAAGACATCTTAAAATCTCCTGGACACCTTGAGTTCTGGACCCCATTTTAAATGCCCATTTAGGGTCCCCCCTCTTGGCTGCACCCTGTAACAATCTCTCATTTCAGATATACACCCACTTTAAATTCTTTTAAAGGACAATGGACGAAGGTTTCATCTTCTTGTAACTACTTCTGGCTGGACATGGACGTCGTCCTACCTACCCATGGGTCAGGGGTGCGCTGAAAGGGAGGGGTGGGGGTGCAGCACAGAGGGAGTCCTTCCCATAAGGGGAAGGCCTTACAGAATCCTGGTCAGTTGACTGTCACCAGGAAGTAACAGGCTTGGTGTCCAAAGGCTGGCATTACTGGACCATTGGCATCCTGGTCATATTCTGGAGATGACAGATTTGGAAAGAGTTGGAAGGCGCAATTAAATCATAACCACTAAATGACAAAGGCAGGAACTTAAGTAAAGAATGGCTTATCTGGAGGAAGGTATACAAGGCATGCTACACCTATCCAAAACTCTTGTGGCCCATTATACTTCACTTGAGCTGAAGGGAATATATTAGGATTTCCCTCCTTTTAGATATCTAAACCCTTTCTGTCCAAGCCATCAAGACAAAAAAGGGAAAATCAGTTCTAAAATGAAGCCCACAGATCGCCTGAACTGTTCACCAACCCAACCACTTAGTTCAGCCAAACCATTGAGTTTCAGGGGGTGATGATGAAAAATGGGCTCCTTAAGTGAGGCCTATATTGAAACCAATCACTCAGGTAATGAAGTCATAGGCATATGTCCTATGAAAACAGAAGAACACACAGGTTAATTCACACAATAGTCCCCAAATCAGTCTCTGTGCCTGTGAGACTGTCTTTTGGGAAGACATTCAGTTGCAAGATCCTTCCTGCAATGACATTTAGCAATGGCAATTTGACAAGTCCTCCATACCTGTAAATTGTACATCTTTGATGATATTACAAAATCAGTTTCAACTTTCAAATGAAAAGAAACTTTCAAGACAGTTAGCTGTGCCATTCTAATGTCCAATATGGAGCATTGTGATTTTCCTTGAACAACAATTTTTCTCCTTAAGATCACCCTCACTCTTATTAAAGGGACTACTTTGAGTCCCGCTTTTCATTTTGACTGTTCATTTTCATAAACACCCCAAGAGCAGCCTGGATCACTTATGATCTTTAAGTCTGCTTTTCTGGAACTCACACAGGGAACCTTTAGATTGACTTCTCAGTCTTCCCCTCAGGGCACAGAAGCAGAGCCACACATCCACCATCTGGCTTCGCCTGTACCAGTTGTTTCACTCAAATCCTTGAGGCTTCCATTGTGCCTACAGGTTCCTTTTTGGCCATCTTTTATGAAAGCGACCTTTGTTCCTTCCCTGGAAAGACTGCCATGAACCACACAACCAAGATACCAGACTTTTCTTATAGGCTTATGCTAGCTTTGCAAGTCAATCCCAGTTCCTCACGGCTTTCTGGTAACGACCAGAACCCATACATGCCCCCTTCAAGCTTGACATTCTAGTCAAAGTCTTGGTTAACAAAACCACTATTAGTGACTGGTCTTATTGGTTTTATTCAAAGAAACCTTTTGTCTTCACTCATTCCTTCAGAATGCCAAATTCTGGAGGGATCAGGTAGGGAGAAAAATACAAAGCGTGAAGGAAAATCCTTTCCCTCCTGATATCCACCGGGCTTCTCAAAACCTTCACTTCCAGACATTCTGAAACATTCACAAACCCTCCATTCTTTCTTTCATATACCTTCTGATATCCACCAAGATTGCATCTCCATGCCTTATAGTTTCTATTATTAACTAACACCACGTAATCCCTTCTTAAAACTTTTACTTTTTCATTTATTTTTTAGTTTCCCACAGACCTTCTTCAGTTACATATCTTATACTTTCTCATTTACTTTCTTACAGAATGTGAAGTTTCAACATTCCCTGGAATCCTCAATTTCCTTTTCAGAGCAGATACAGAGCAAAATCCAAAACACAGAGTTCCAGAATAATACACAGGTAGAAACATTCTCTTGCACCAATGTGTCCATTGGTGCCTTGCAGAGACATGGTCCTTCAGGCCTGGTCTTTTGGCAGAGTTCACATGCTGCTTTTCCTCTGGCTGAAGCACTCATCAGCCTCAAATGACCCTTCCTGGGTCCCAAGTGCACAGGCATTCTCCCCACTCGGTTACAGGTGACCTTTCTTAGGTCTTACAGGTGACCTTAAACAGGTTTTCAAGTACAGAGGGTTTCTGATCAGAAACAACACCAATGTTAGAAATTTGCTCTTTTCCCACAAAACCAGAAAACAAGTAGTTGAGGCTTCCTTTACTCCAGGTCTAAAACTTTTACATCTTTTACACATAATTTTACTCATCCAGATTTAACCATCATTCTCTTTTAATCCTGGTTCCTTTCCCACACTAGGAAGGACTCTACTTAAACTTAGTACTTAATCTCAGCATGTGGCAACCTAAAGTCCCTAGGACCACAGGTACCTTCCACTAAAATTCCCTAGATTTGCAAGCACACCCTGCAGCTTTCTGAAGCTCAGACCCTGCAAACACCCTATAAATCAGATGGTCACCCTTGGACCTCTGTTCATGACCTTCAGAACCAGAGCCATTCCTATCAGAACCAGTTATACAGGGAACTAGACTGGTGCGGTGCCCACACAGCAGCAGCATGCAGCCTATAATCTGAAGAGAGCCCTCAGCCCACCACCTTGTCCAGTTCCAAGATGGTGGAGCTCTCACATGACCCATCATCCAAGATGGTAACAACCATGCATGCTCCAACCTCCAAGGTGGGGCAATCATGTGGCTCATCCTTCATTTTACCCAAAATGGTGGTACACCCACATGGCTTGCTGTCCGATCTCCAACAAACATGCAATCCTGTACTGTGGAAGAACCCCACGCCCCGCCCCCCACCCATAACGAATTCTGCTGATTGGTGCTGGCACAAGGGAAGGGACTTACGCTCTGTAGGCTTCTGCTGGTGGAGCAACAAACAGTCATTCACACAAGCATACAGAGCTTATCACGTTACCACCCGCCCGAACAGTGAGAACACTACCTAGGCCTTCTGGCCTGCGGGGTGATCGGTCCATCCTTCCACCACAAGGGAGGGCCTGGTTTTGGGCACAGGTCCCCGGGGCACTTTCCTGATAGGCGCTTTCCCAGATTCCACCAGTTCTCACCCTGCCAGCCCGGGGCAAAGAGCGGTCCAGGGGCCAATCCCTTGGAGCCCAGGATGTTCAGGACCCAAAAGCAGCAGGGCATGTACCTCCTTATCACCAACAGGCTCCACTGGCTGCCCCTCGGTGGCCTTCACCAGAAGCAACAACCTGCTTGTGTGTGTGAGTCATTTCCCAGTCAGGGAACCAAAATGTTACAGGAAAGTGACTCAGACAGTGTTGGAGTTGGCAAAGTGGAGTTTATTCATGCATTTGGACCCAGAGGATACAGCCTCCAAATTCTGGGCTCTGAGCTCAGGCTAGGGGTTGCTTATATTCTTGTTACAAAGGCAGAAGGAGGAGGGGGAAGGAGTGCAGCTGCTGAAAGCGACCATACAGAAGCAGAAAGCAGGGGTTAGCCTGCGACCTTGAGATAACTGCTTATCTGGGAATGGCTGCTGTCTGAGAATGGCTGCTGTCTGAGAATGGCTGCTGTTCAACTATGTCCTGTTACAGTGGCACATCCTCCCCTATAACAGAAGCTGGGTACTTGAAGTATGGCCTTGGTGTGAGGTGGGCACACCTTCCTCCTATAGTTAAGCCTCAGTTGCTCTTGGAAGGTCAAAGGAGGCATTGACCCAGGTCAGTCAGCTACAAGGACTGTCTGTGTCCACCAACCACCAACCTTTGCCCTCTGTGGTGAGTCAGCTATGCAGGGGCAAGGTGATGGCACTCTGATGTGTTCTGAGCTGCCCACTGTGTGTGTTGGCTCTGGGATCTCCCAGGTTGTGCAAGTCAAGGTCAGCCCTGACCTGTGTTTTTCCTGAGGCCACCCTGACTCAGCTACAAAACAATCTAAGATGGCTGTTGCTTGTGTTGGGCTTGAAGATTCACAGGCAAAGGCAAGCTGTGAATTTTTGCTGGCTGCTGCTAATGCCTGGCCTAGGGCTCGCTGTAGCCAGCTGTTGCTTGTTTGAGATTATTTAGGAAGTTGTGATGCGTGAGCCAATACCAGCAATGCATATGGAAAAGAAGCTTGGGTGGGCCTGTCAGTTGGGTAGGGCAGAGTCTCTGGGAATCTCCAAGGTGGCTCAAACCATGTTAGCCAGGTTGGCAGAGTCTTAAGGCCAGCTTACTGGCTCTGTGTCTCTGTGTGGGAAGGATTTAGAAAAGGAACAATGGCCTCTGCTGGCCTTGATGCCAGACACTTCAGTTCCTCCCTGAATGCCACTGGTGCCTTTCAAGCTGCTACCCCAGTGTTGGAGCTCAGAGAGAATGAGTCTGAGTAGGTACGTCTATGTGGGGGTTCTCTAAAAGGAACTGTTTGGGGCTTCTGCAGTTTCTTCCACCAACTCAATCCTATCTGGTTTTTACAGGACTTAGCTTCCTGGCTCTGGAATCCTGGGAGGGTAGGCCTGGTGTGGGGTTGGGGATCCTTGTTCCTGAGATATCCCTCCCAAATTTTTAACCTCCACACATGGCTATGGGACCAGCCCATTTGGCATCTGTGCCCTTCCTACCAGTCTGAATGAATTGGTTTCTTTCATTCTGTAGTTATCAGACTTCCATTCGATTCTCTTTCTGATAGTTGTGAGTGATGATTGTTCTATATTTTAGTTGTAATTTTGGTGTGGTTTTGTGAGGAGGGAAGCCATGTCTGCCTACACTACCGTCTTGATGGGAAGTCTCAAAATTCTGAACTTTGAAATCACTGTTCCATTTTCTACTGTTATCCAACGTTGTTATTGGAAATTGTCAGACAGGTTAGTGTGCACTGATTACCAGTCCTAGGTGCAAATTCTAAACACTTCTGCCCATTGTGTCTTGGTATCAGTGCCACTGACAAGAACAAAGTGCAAACACTGATAGAACAATGCTTCCTCACATAGAGAAGAGAACAAGCAAGATCAGCTTCAATAATGGGCATTGGCACCCGAAGTTCAGCAGGTATCTGTTGGAGGGCAATCTAGGGCAACTTTCCTACATACACCCTGAAAAACACTGTGCCCACCCCACTGAGGACAGACACAGCAGTAGGTAGGCCAGGTGCCATATAATGCATATGCTTAAAGCAAAGATAAAACAACATTCACTTAGACTGAAACAGAAAAATAATATTTGCACAGAAGTTGAAAAACTGGGTGCAGACTGTGTGGGTTCTCTTTCTCTTGGGAAGGGAATTTCCTAAGCCCAGGCCCATGTCATGCAGCCAAGTGGGGACTGAAAGACTGCAGGTCTATGGATAGGTTTTTCTCAAGAGAAAGTCTGATTTAAATCCACTGCTTTTTTTTTACAAATAACTTTTTATAACAGTCATTGGATTTTTAGGATTGTTTTCTTGATTAAAATTTTATCATTATTTTGTATTTTTCATTTTAGTCACTTCATTTAGTCTTTCAAAATCAACATATTTGTGTTAATATATTGAACCTGTATTTTCTATAAATTGTTTTTTTCTCTCAGTATTTTCTGTTCTTGCTTCTAGAACCTCCTATTAATTAGGTTTTGAAACATTGGATCCCATTTTTTTGCATTTCTCATTTTATCTTTGTATTCAGCTTTTCAACAAATTATCTCAATTTTATTTTGGCAAATTTTTTGATTGCTAACTATATATATGTAATATATAGGTGTTTACTATATGTATGTATCTATGCATATTTGTATATACGTTTGTTGTCAGTATGTTTTTATGTTCATACATACATTATATAGGTATATGTACACATATGCGTAATAAATTTTTCAAGGGTAAAAGTCAGCTTAGGTACCTATCACTTGAAAAGTATACAGATAAATTATATTACACACATTTCCTATACACATATCAACATATGGCAAGTTTAAGAAATTAATGCTGAGTGAAAAATAAAGCAAAATGAAATCAAATATTCAAATCATTCATTACCTAAAACATATATAAACAAAATAATCACGTTGCTGAAAGTGAAAGAATGCAGTTGTTTATATGAATAAATGGGAAAATTTCAGTAAATTAAAAAAGTCCTTCCACATTCCAATGATGCAACCATCTCTCTCTCTCTGAGGTCCAAGTAACAAAATGAACCTACTAACATATTAACTTGTATTTAGTAAATTTGTCACTGTTGGATTGAAATTAACACTATCAGAGTTGCTAAGAAATTTCTCAGAGCAATTTTTAAGTAATTGTGATAATTTTGGTTCATTTTGCTTGGAAGTTCTAAAAGCATAGTTTAGTTTACCTATGAATATTTTTCTACCAATTCCGTTTTTATATTTTAAGTCATTTCATACAATTCAGTTCATGCATTTCAAATTTATTTTTTTCTTATTTAATATGGAGCTATTGTATATTAGATTCAAAGAATCAACCATAAGAGTAGCTGGGTAATGCATGTTTGTTAGAAATATACACATTAAATTGAATAGTCATTCTTCATTAACTATATGTTTGTATTTATAGTTGTTATTATCATTATATCTTTTTTAAACTTTTTTCTTTTTTAAATTTTAAAACAAAAAATATATTGTATTTCTGAAGTTCCCACACAAATGTTCTCAAATTCCTATTTTATCAGTAATTTCACATATTGGTTGAAGTAAAAAGAGACCCTTCTTAAGTTAATATATTGTCTTTTCTCTTTAATCATAGTGAATAATAATTCTTTTAAAAAGACACAAACACATACCCACAGCAACAATGACATCAACCAAAGCACCAAACCCCATGTGATGGAGAAAATGTAATTCTCTATATTGATGTCTTTCATTACTTTCAGATCTCAGGCTTGTGCTACCCAATCCAAGAAATATAAAGATAGGTGAAGAATTTTAAAAATTCAAAATTCAGTGAGAAACAGATGAAAAGGGACAGGAGCTCAAACACTACCTATGTTTTTTTTTATTATTAATCATGTTTTTTTGTCATGTATGATGTGCACCCATGTTTTTGGCCCAAACTTTCCGGAAAAAAATCATCAATTTTTTATTATTTATATTTAGATCCTTGTTTTTTGTATTATAAAGGAATTTTACAATTTATTTTTGAACATATTATGGTATAAGAAATTTTATGTAACAAATAATTACAAAGTACAAGAACATATCAAGTTATAAGACCTTTTAAAAAGAATTAAAAGTATTTATATAGATATGGAATTAGTACTACCAATGTATAATGTGCATCCTTATTTTTCCTCTCAAAAATTTGGGCAAAACATTGAGCATTATACATGGCAACACACGGTATCACTAGAATGTCATCATTTCACTGGTAGATTTCCTAAAGTTCTACATGGAAATTATTTTGAGAAAAGCCACTTGTTCTTGTTGTAGCAGTGCATATACTAAAACTAGGGCAATACAGAAAAGCTTAACATGGTCCTTATTAAGAAAAACATGGAATTTTAACTTTCCATATTTTTAATTGTTTTTTATTTGGTCAAGAGTTTTGGTTAAAGTAATAATTGTTTTTAAAATAGTGCTGATTGTTGCACAACATTGAAAGCAATTAATGCCACAGAATTTACACTTAAAATTGTTAAAGTAGCAAATTCTATACCATATATAATAAATATTTTTTAAAAAGACTTTTATTTATTTATTTTCATAGAGGGGAGGGAGGGGAGAGAGAGAGAGAGAGAGAGAGAGAGAGAGAGAGAGAGAGAGAGAGAGAGAGAGAGAGAGAGAGAGAGAGAGAGAGAGAGAGAGAGAGAGAGAGAAAGCAATGTGTGGTTGCTGGGGGTCATGGCCTGCAACCTAGGCATGTGCCCTGACTGGGAATCGAACCTGTGATGCCTGGATCACAGCCTGCGCTCAATCCACTGAGCTACTCCAGCCAGGGCTAAATATTTTTAAAAGACCATTCAAATAACCCTTGCCCAGAGACTTGGTGAGCTGGAGCATCATCTCATACACCAAAAGGCTACAGGTTTCATCCCTGGTCAGGGCACATACCTAGGTTGTGCATATGGGAGGCAAGCTATCAATGTTTCTCTCTCACATCAATGTTCCTCTTGCTCTTTCCCTTCCTCTCAAAAATCAATAAAAATATACTCAGGCAAAGATTTTAAAAAGAATAACAAAATAAAATAAATTGCCATACAAGTAAGCTTACAAAAACAAAGTATAGTTAATTTTACAGGGTTCATTTTACTGATTCTTCTTAATCTTAGAAGGCAAAATTGGAAATTAATTAGAAGGGCAAGAATATAAAATTGTAATTATTATTTCTTTCCCATTTTAAGGCTGAACAACAAATACAACAGTTTTGCACATGCAATACATTAAAGCATAAATAATTCATATATAATGAGAACCATGGTAAGACATGAACCTATTAATAAAAAAGAAAGGTCTTAGCCTGTGTGTATAAATGTGTGGTTCTGGAGGAAAGATAAGAGGAAGAAATAAGTTCCTTTGGTGGATTTGATCCTGCCCGTAATTAGGTTCTGAACATCCTCAACACCTTGCCATTGGTCAGGCATCAGAGATGCTCGTCACTTTACTACAGTGAAGGAAGAATCTGACTAGTTCCCTTAACAGAACTTTTACTCTTCCTGCACTGTTTCTCCTCTTTTGTTATTTAACCTGTCTCCCTCCCTTCCTCCCTCCCTTTTTCCCTCCCTCTGTCCCTCCTTCCTTCCTTCCTTCCTTCCTTCCTTCCTTCCTTCCTTCCTTCCTTCCTCCCTCCCTTCCTTCCTTCCTTTCTCTCTCTCTCTCTCTCTCTCTTTCTCTCTTTCTTTCTTTCTTTCTTTCTTTCTTTCTTTCTTTCTTTCTTTCTTTCTTTCTTTCTTTCTTTCTTTCTTTCTTTCCTTCCTTCTTTCTCTCCCAATACGATTTTTTCTCTCCTTCCTCCCCCCAAAATAAATTTCTTGTTTATACACAAATTATTTTGCAGTTTCATATGCTGGTATATTTAAAATTTCTTTATAAATCTCTTGCCATTTTGCTAAAACTGTCCCCTCACCATTTTCCTTTTTGTTACTTATTCTACTAAAGAGCCTAAATATCTTTTACTTGGCTCAGTATTTGCATAAAAGTTTCACATGTTACCATCTCTTAATTTTTGTCTCAAATAATTCTAGAACTGTTTTGTCTAAAGAATATAAACATAAGCATATGTTTCTTAAACATACATGATTGTATTTTTGAACTGCTTTACAGAACATTGTCAAAACCATCGGAAGATTCCAGATATAGCATAATAATCACTTACTGCTCTGTGACCTAAAAACACAAACCTAAATAAAGTTCACTTTGTGTCTGCTGAATTAGCTGAACTGCTACCAATTCTGTGATGATATCATAGCACTTGTAGTCATTGCAGAATCACAGCATTTGGAGAACGAAGCTTTTGTTAACACATTCCTGTATTTAGATCTTTCAAATTTACCTTTCCCCCTTTTTATTGGATTTATTGATGTGACACTAGATAACAAAATTATACAGTTTCTGAGTACACAAGTCTGCAACATACCATCTGTACACTATATTGTGTGCTCACCACCCCAAGTCAAGTCTCCATCCATCACCATCTATTCCCTCGATGCCCTTCTTCACCTCACACCCCACCTCAGCAATCCCCACTCTCTTGTGTATCTGTGAGTTTTTTCTATTTTTTCTCACCCCTCTCTTCCCTCCAGCCCTCCATCACCCCCACAACAGCTGTCTGCATGCTGTCTGTCTATGGGTCTGTCTCTATTTAGCTTGATAGTTCATTTGTTCATTAGATTCCACATATGAGTGAAATTTAACTTTTTAAAGTACAGTGTAGGTTTACTAATAATACCATATACCTGACCTAACTACTTTAGTTAGCTTGGGAAATAACACATCTTTAAAATCATTATGTAAACTAGGAAAAATAATTTTTATAAATATTATTTTTAGAATTTAGTAGTTATAGTAAGTATACAGAATATTGGAAAATGAAACATCTCAGAAAACATGAAATATTCATTGAAATAAAACGGAATTTGTAACAAGAAACTGTCTGCAGTGAAGTATGCTTTTTACCTAAGTTTTAGTTGTCTTTTGTCATTTTCATGTTCTACTCTTGCCCCTCAAAGAAAAAAAAAAGATATTTCAATTCATGTGCTGATGATAGGAGCTACTTGTATCTGGTGAAATTCCTTATTTATTTGATTTTTACATAATTTTATTCCACTCTGTTTGTGTTATTATCCTCTCATCATGCCCACTTTTTCCTGTAGTCTAGGTCACTCTGCTCTGCACTCGGGTTCCATATTCATTACTTTGCTGCCTCTTACACATTACATGATGGCATGAAAGTCTGTAATGTTGAAGAAAGAATATGCTTTGTTGTTTTAGTGTAAGTGAGTATGTATTTTCAATGTTGTATATACAGAAATAATGTATGGTAAAGTATAAAATTAGTTTTTATTAAGTAGAAAATTTAAATGAGAGGCCAGAAAATAGAAAAGTACCATCACTGATAGATGTAAGTCTGTATGTTACTTGCTGTTCATTTTCCCTCAGTATTTATAGAAAATATTGCATATCTACCATTTTTGCATTGTAAAGTTGCCCCGAATTGTTTATAAAAATTAATGTATGTATAACCTTTTGTGTGTTTCATGAATGTATGGGTTTCAGGAATTCAATGATACTTGTGTGTCTTATTACCTTTATTAAGCAAGATAAGATAAAATTATGTCACTGCTCAAGTGAACATGTTTTCTTATGATGTATTTTTTTGTGAGCTTGATTATCTAAGTTACTTTGTAAACACAATATAATGAACAATTATTTTCTGCTCGCATAATGTGGGAGAGTTTCAAATATATTTTTATGGCACAGGGGATTTTATAATTTCACATATCCCATGATCACTTAGAATAGTAAAGTACAAGAAAGGACCAAAAAAAAAAAACAGAACTTATTTTTTAAATGTCTATTTATACTTACAAGTTTAAACTTCAGTCATCTTCAAAGTACTCTCTCCATTTGATGCAGTACACATATTGAAACATTTTTCCACTGCTCAGAACAGTTTTGAACTGGTCAATTTTCATGTCTTTTAGCTCCTGCCATTTTTTGTTTCACCTCCTATGCACTGGCAAAATGTTCCCCTTTGAGGAATTTGCCCATCCAGGGAAACAAACAAACAAACAAAAAGTTGCTCAGGGTGACATCAGGTGAATAGGGCAGTTGGGGCACACAGATTATACCAGTTTTGGTTAAAAACTGCTGAACACTCAGCATAGTGTGGGCAGGTATGCTAAAAAAATCACACATAATGAAATGGGCCAATCTGCTGAGTCTTCAAAAAAATTCACTAAAGCTAAACACAACCTCTGACACCACCGCTAGCTGGCACACTGATACAGATGGGTTCCCAGAACACTCACCTAGCTGGGGCAGCCTGTACTCCAAGGGGCCCAAACTCCAGAAGATACTTTCTTTTTTTGGAGGGGACCCTTGATGTCTAATTTGACAGCAATTGTGGTATAAAATGATATCCCAGCATTGCTTTATTCTGTGTTTTAAAAGCCAATGATTTTGAGCATTGCTTTTTGACTCTTGGTTTCCTATTCTGTAAATGGCCTATATACATATTTTTTTACTCACTTTCTCTTACAGTTTCAGAAACTTTGTTGTTAATTTGAAGACAGGACTTGTATATTCTAGATAATCTATTTTTTTGCTATTAACATAGCCAAATCTTCCCATTATTTTAAATGTATATATATATATAAATTCCATGAAATCCCAACTCCAGTGTTTTTTCTTTTTTTGATAAGCTTGAAAAATATTTTAATATGTATTTAAAAGTATAAACATGCACACATAAAGAATACTTTTTTAAAAAGTAAAGATAACAGAAAGACAAACTAGAGTATAAGTCATGTGTTTTTAAATTTGTCATGGCTAAGAACACACAGATACACCAAGTGAAGGAATAGAAAGCTAGAAACAGAATATATATATATATATATACATATATATATATAGCCATTTCTTATACAATAAAGTGGTACCATAATCATTGGGGAAAGATGAAGACTAAGTAGATTGCATCAGGAAACCTCACTCTTCTTATAGAAAATAAAAAAACTCGATCAAACATGATATACACAAACAGAACCTAGATGGATGAATATGTAATTTTGAAGGTTAAACTATAAAATTATTAAAGGAAAATTATGAAACATTATATTGTGTGCTAGGGGCAAAAAAGAAACTTCTTGGATAAAACTTTCACAGAGCAAATGACAAGGCAAGAATTGATAAAATTACTTCCATTAAAACAAAAAAATTCTCTTTATACAGGACATTTTGTCATTTATAATTTTATTCACTACTGATATAGAATGAAAAATATATATTTAAAAAGTGATGCTACTTATAAAAACAAAAACATACAGTGTTAGAAAGAAATTAAATATGTAAAGAAGTTTATGTAAGGATAAGACCCAGTATTTTAAAGATTTTTCCTTTTCATCTGGTCACTAAATTATTTTAATCATTCACAGCTTTGTAAGGAGGGGTCAAAAAGCCCTTTCTGAAGAACTTGCACTGAAGAATATATAAATTCTTTAAGAAGAAAAATAAAGAAGAAGGACATGTCCTAATAATTATTAAGACTTACAATATAGCTAAAATTATTAAGATAGCATATATCGAGACAGAGATATAAAACTGACTAATTCAATGTAGTGGAGGTACTAGGATTTATTCAATATTCATACAAAAATGTGATTAATGAAAACTGAAGGGATTAGAACTTGAATATTTAAAAACTTACTATAATTTTAAAAATATATGCTATTTTTATAGTATATATCAGCTCATAAAACCATTTTGTTTGATAACTGATATATATGGCTAAGCAAAAATTCAGTAACAAATATAACTTGTGGTTCATCATTACTGTATAATTATTACATCATTCTTATATCTCAGCAAACTGGTATTACAAAACCTGTTTAAGGCTCATACTTTTAAATAGCCTTAATAATTTGAGGAGAAGGTCAAGGGAGAGTGGATGAACTCTTTTACTGTTTGGTTTTTCATTCAGATATAAAATGAAGTATTACCTGCCATTTTGAATGTGAGTCATGCATGTCAAAAGGACTTACAAATTTCCAGCCCACTCTCTTCTTTGTGCCTATTCTCTTACATGACCAGGCAAGTGACCCTCATACTAAGTATGCACAAAATATTAAGATTACAAATTCTACTTCTTTATCAGGATACCAAATTATGGACACTTTATAATTACATACTAATATACAACTATAGTGCCATTCTGAATTGTAAGGATTATGATAAAACAGTGAGAAACAAAACAAATCACTGCCTCTATGGGTTAACATTATAGTTGGTGAAATGACAATCAAGCTAAATATGTAAGTTATCTGGTATCATAACCAATTATGCCAAAAGTAACTTAAAACATTTGCTATATCAATTTGTGTGGTTTCAAATCCAGGTGCAGCTATTCAAGGTGTTTCTAACTCAGTCTCTCATATGGTTGCTAGCAATCTTTCATTCACAGGTGTAGTCAGAGATCCAGAAGTTCCACTAACAAGCTCCTTCACATGACCATTGGCTATTGGTTGGAGACGTCCTTCCTTGCCATAGGGTTACTCACAAATCAGCAATTAGCTTCCCCCAAAGTGAGAGATGGACACCATCATCTTTTTGAAATCTAATCTCAGAAGTGTCATCCCATAACTTGCACCACACTGCAGTTACTAGAAGTGAATCAGTGGGTACTGCTCACATTTAAAGTATAGGGGGGTCGCACAAGGTCATGAGGTGAGGATCATTGGGGGGCATTTTAGAGGCTGGTTCTGGCAGTAAGTAAATAAATAGTGATAAGGGCGGAGAAGACGAGTCATTCAGAAGAGATAAGTTTCAGGAGAAAAAGTTGAAATTTTAGGATAGGGAAGCTGCACTGACAATGACTCTTGAGAAAATTAAAGGGAAAGTGACAAATGTGAATATGTGAGGCAAGACCATTCCAGGTTGAGAAAATAGGAAATAAAAATATCCTGATATGTATCAAATCAGTACTAAAAATGAACATAAAAATTAGTACATAGTGAGCAAATTGAAATTGGCTCTCTTATTCATTAGGCTGGGATATCAGTCAAAGCCAGTTCAAAGCTAACATAAAACATTATGTCACTGAGGATATGCCGGGGGTTTTAAAGTGTCAAAACCCTCTTCTTAATCACTGAAAAACTTTGTCACCTGAAAGTCAGAAATCAGAAGCACTGTGGTTTGCAAGCATATTGCTAAGAATAAAACATGCCACAATTACGTGGGTATGTAAGTCATTATTATACAGAGTGGCACTTGACATCAATTTTCAATCCAGGTGATAATGGTTTTCTGCATAAAATATTCTACATTTAAATAAATTAACTTCATAGTTTCTGTGAAAACAGGATCCAGGATCCTGTTTTCCAATTCAGACCTCATAGTAACAACCCCTTTATGCAAAGCCCAACTTTGTTTTCAGCCTGCCACCCTGCTTCATTAGATTTCACCCAATTCCACGTGTCCCAAATCCTATAATACGTCTTTCTTTTTGTGTGTGACTTCTCATAGTTCCTACAGTGTGCAGTATTTCTCACTGAGATAGGTCCATAAACTTGGGTGTATTACTACAGGCTTGTTCTTATTGGTTTTACATTGATTGGGCTGGAAAAGTAAGGCATATCCAGTTAATGAAGGAGAGACAGCAATAAAGTAAGACAGTGATATACATTTTATCTCTCTTTGAGTAATAAAAGAGTTAATCAAATGAGTTATACTTTTACATTGCTAGCATTACATAGCTAACATCACTTAATCTCATTGGAGACAACTTGTCAAAGTAACAGAAGAGCCTGGTTGGAGATATTTTCGATGCATAACAGACAAGAAGTAAATTTTCTGCCTTGGATACAAGGTGGGATTGAGATGAATTCAATGTGCTAATTGCTTTCTTAAGGAAGATTCTACACTTAGGAAGGAGTATTTGTGATATGAAGACATCTGATGGAACTAAGAGTAGTATTACCAGGATAGACTGCTGTCCTTTTTTTTCCTAAAAGAGATAAATAAACCCTGGATGATCAAAATTTGTAACCAACAGGTGAAAGAATCCAGTGCTGAGTATGGGTGTGGGCAGAAATCATTAAAATGAGTCATACTTCTAGTGGCTGGTCTTTGCTCTGGTTTCCTGATTGGGTGGAACTAATCTATTACTGACTGAGTGTTTGGACTATCCCACCCATCCCCTACGGGGATGAAGCAACAGTTTGGGTAAGGCTGTCTGTAGGGGAAACAAAAATTTCCCTCAGGAGCTCTTTTTCAAAATTTTATCTTTTTCAAGTGGGGCAGAGCATGTTATCAAGTCAATTTAGAAGCACGCTGTAGACATAGATTCCAACCTAAAAGCAACAATACTTTGTTTCATAATTATTATTCCATCTATTTGGTCCCTGCATTTACATCTAAATTAATATGTGTTTGTGTGGGAAGCATATTGCGGTTTGACACTATAAGTCCTGACAGTATGCTCTAGCCACTATCTAATTTTTCTGTTCCTTGTCCAGATATCTGGAAAAGGTTACCTACATGTGCCACTTCCACTTTCTCACTTCTCTAGCAATATATTCCAATTTAGCTTTTATTACCAAAACTCTACTGAACTTTTAAAAAAAATTTAGAATATCTCCATGTTGCTAAGCTTTCTTAACCAAACTGTTGGCATTTGAAAAGTTTGGCCATTGTTTTCTTTATGATATGCTTTATTTTCTTAGCTTCTATAAACTTCATTAACATATCTCAGTTTATTTTATTGACGTTTTCTCCTTCACCCAGACTCTAGACTCTAAACTCTAAAATTTGAGGGCCCAAAGTTTGGTTCTCAGCCTCTGTTTTATCTTGTACTCCCAGAGGGTCATTTAGTCCTATGATCTTAATCTTAAAGGCAGTTTACACACATACATTCCCTAAATTTTTTACCCAGTCCTTTGTTTCAGAAGCTCCATTGGACTTAAAATCCATTAAGCATCTACTTGACATTTTTGTCTATACAAGTTGTCTAGACAAAACCTTGGGTTTATTATTTTCAAAGTTCACTATCTTCATCCTCCCCCAAAGCTGTTCACACTTCAGTTTTCTCCTTCATATTACATGGTATCCCAGACCATTCAGATCTTCCATTCCAGACTCGTGAGTCATTTTTTCTTTGTTTCCTGCCCTGATGACTCACCACACTCATCCACATTCAATCCACATACAGAGATTCTATAAATTTGTTTCAAACTGCCATCAACTTGGTTTTGAAAAGTGTAATAAACATTTATCAGATCTATTTCCAATGATTACTTCCCCCCAGACAATCCTATTCATTACACTAAAAATGTTCTGATCTAGTAGGATTATATTTCAATTCATATGATAACTCTGTAATGTCTACTCTTTTTTATCTTATAATCCATTTTCCAAAAAATTAGATTGATCTTTTTATAAAGAGGGAAGTAAATCTTGCTTTTCTCTTCTTAAAAATCATCCCCAAACTTATTATTATTAATGGATATTTTATGTTCATTTAGCATTTAATTTACAGTTCTCCAAAACATGACCCAACTTCCTCTCATGCTTAATTTCATCAATATTCAGTCTCTAACCTATGTGCAAACAACTTCTTACAATTGCTACCAATAAGTTGAATATTTTATAATATTGCTTCTTAGAATCTCTGTCCTTTTATCTCAATGAGAAAAAAATATAAACCAAGCACCTCAAGACCTAACTCAAAAGATAACTCTTTAATAAAGCATTCTTCTTTCTTTTATTTTTTCAGTGTAAAATAGTATATTTAGAATTAGACAACTGGACAAAGTTTAGATGATCCCAGTTTTGTTGCAACATTCAAAGCATCATTGTTGGGAGCCAATCTAACCTACGACTTCTTTTCATCAGGCCTGATCAGGGTGTTTACCTTGGCCACATCAATATCATAGAGCTTCTTCACAGCCTGTCTGATCTGATACTTGTTGGCCTTGACACCCACAATGAACGCAAGTATATTGTTGTCTTCTATTTTCTTCATGGCTGACTAAGTAGTCAGGGAGAACTTGATGATGGTGCAGTGGTCAAGCTTGTTTCTCCAGGGAACACTGTTCTGGGGATATTTAGGCTACCTTCTGACTCTCAGGGTCTTTGGCATGGGAAGGTATGTGATGTACTGTTCAATAGCTCTGGGTGCCCTTCAGGACTCCTTTCTTTGCTTTCAAATCCTTTACTTTGGGGGAATGTGAGCCTTCCTTCTTCACTTTTGGCAACATGTTTGTTGAAAAAAAAAAGCAAACCTTTTTTTCTATAATCTCTTTTTTGTTGATACTTTCATAGCTCATATAATTTATAAACAGATGAGTTTGTATCTACCATTTGTATATTTCTATTTATTTTGGCTCCCTCACTTTATAATACTTAACAATTTACATATCCTCAGGTCCCAGTAAAGTGCCTGGTCAATGGTGAATATGTTAGAACAGTTGATTCAATCACATTGAGATAATACTGATTACCAACTAATAGGAGATTGCTAAAGGTGGGTAATTTTTTCTTGAGATTTTGTACTCATTAAATGCTATTGTTAACTATTTTCTTTCTTAATTTTGAGTGCTTATGCACCCCAAATGTTACTGAGGTAAATAAGTAACAAAAATATATTTTCCAACAGAGGTTAGATAACAACTATGAAATAATTTTCACAATAATTTTTGAATGTATTCAATAGTGTATCTATCATCAGTATAGAGGACATTTGAAATAGTGCTATTTGTTTCCTTTGTATGTCAAACATGTTGAAATTTGGGAATTAGTCTCTGCTACTTAGAACCATAATAAACATTACCAATGAAGTCAAGCTGTACATGAATAAGGCATAGATTACTCAGAATTCATGAAGTAAGCACATGCTATTGTTGATATTAATACTATTATTATACCAATAGAATTTCCAAGCATGTCACTTTGCAGCATATCATTGAATAAAAAGGCCTAACATGTTTTCCTTCCACTGACCACAAGTTTTCATTCCATTCAGCATATTCAGAAACTGCTCACCTCTAACTCACTACCTAAATATACTGGCTCTGCTTAAGAAACTGGAAGGCATACCTCTATAACTCATTGGCTGGTTAGCATTCATGAGTTGCACAGTCATGACTATGGAAATGAAATGAAACAAAATAAGAAAAACAAATAAATTATGCATTTTCACCCTTTAAAAGTTTAATAATGGAAATTTGATGCTCCTGTGTGAGCCAAAAGAAAAGAAAAATTCTGTATAGTTAGAAACGTAAGATTTCCCCATGCATTAAATGGCCTGAGGGCTGTACTTACGATATGTCACTTAACCAGTTACCCCTGAAGTGCCTTCCTGCTTAATCGTGCAGTGGCCTCAGCCTGTGTAGGACACAGCCTATTGCAAAACAAATTCAGGTTCTTTACTTTTACTTTCTCCCTCTCGTTGTTTCCATTTCTTTCATACTATCTCATTCTAATAAGAGTAATGCCCCCTGCCCCCTGACCAAATACACACACTACTCCTCCAAGTGATTCTCCATAAGGCTTGGTCAAATATTGTTTGCAAGAGAGACTTTGAATATATTTTATAACATTTAGCTGAATTCTGAGGGAAGAAAAAGTAAGAAAACTCTCCTCCACAAGGATTTCATTCAGCCCACTTTTAAACTTGATCCATAATTTGATCGAATGCTCTTGGGCACTATTAAATAGTAATAATGAACTTCACCTAAAGCCCTTAGTAATTTTGTTCCACATTTCCTTCTCTAATTACCCACTATTCCCTATTTATTATTACTTCATTCTCTGCCTTGAGGACACCTAAAAATACTAAGAATGATAAATTAAACAATACATTTGGCACCAAGTTAACCTGTGGGGAGGGTTATAATTTAATGGATTGTCTTCTGAATTAATTATTTCTGAATTATTTAATTGCAGTTTCTAAACAAATTTCCTAGAATATGTGACATTAGAACTTTTAGGATATTTTAAAAATTATTATAACAATCAAAGGTGTATCACTAATTATTTAGCTAAATTTTACACTAATTTTATTTTACCTATATCGAGATTGACTGGTTATATTTTTACTAATCAGCATTGTCTTCTACAGAAGTTTAACAATATTTTCTTTAGTATCTCACCAGTGCAGACATTAAATCATTGTCACTTTGAAGCCAGTGCCTTTTTCCCCTTAAGTAACAATGGTCATTGACTTTCAAGTCTTATGAGTTTCATGACATGTACATAGTCTTTAGACCAATTACTACTTTAGAGAACATGATGGTACTTCATACACTATATACTTACCCCCTTCAGTCTCATTAAAGTTCTATGACAGCCAATTTCTGATTCTCTGAGCTAAAAATCTCATTTTATATGGAAAATTAGTCATTTAAAAAGCTTCACATTGTAATGGCAACCATGCTATTCCTGGTGTGAAATTTAACTCATGTTGCACAATGGTTTTTGGTTTTTCTATTCAAGAAGCAGAACTCTTAAGGAAGTTTCACAGAATGCTGATAAACAAAAACTTCTCAACCATTTATCAGCAGTAGCAGGACCAGAAAAACTGGAACAGCTCATCTGGTCTTAACCTCTGGAATTTTCCCAAATTAATTACCTACTATATCCAGCGCACAAAAGCCTTCTCAGATTTCACGTATGAATGGCTTCAGTGGTGATCCAAAGCTCTTTACAGTCTCCTTTAATACTTTGAACTGCTGGACAGCTGCTTGTTAATGCTTTAGAAAGCTCAGTGGTAGAAAGAAAGTTTTCGCCGACTGTTAGGATATTATTCAACTGTAAAGTCTTGTTTCAAAAGTATATTGAGTCTTTCTATATATAATATTCTTTTCTTTTACATATTGTTTAATCTTAACTACAAAGGTAGATTAAGTTCATTATGTGGGATTAGTCATGGACTGGTTTTATTGTTATACCTAGTGTGCTATATAGCTCACCTAGAATAATATATAGTTCCTGAATGTCTCAAAAATCTGACAAGTGCAGCAGAAAGAAGAAAAAGGGAACTTTCGTACAATACAGATAGTGAGTATAAACTGCTACAAGGACTTTAGAATACTATTTGCATTATATATTAAGTTAACACATGCATGCACTCAAATGACCTAACAATTTCATAAATACGTACGGCAGTTACACAAATGTATTTACTCTGCTCATTCAATTGTACACTTGTGATTCATTCACTCTTCTATATGTCAATAGTGCCTCAGTTAAAATAGTAAAACATTTTAAGTTGACATATTATAAACATATATATGAAATATTAGTATATATTTTACTTGACCACTACCATGGCCATTCCCTCAGTTACCTACCTTGTAGTCCTCAGTTTGATTCATCTCTTTTCCTCATTTGCTCATCCAAACTGCTGAGTCATTTAACTTTTGGTTTTAAAATATGTTTTACAATTTCATTAAAGTGATCTGCTTTGATCTTCATCATCAATACTATTCTCCTAATGAAGATCCTCCCCAATTCAAGCTTAAACAATTGAACTTCTCAGATTGGTCTCACTGACTTAAATTTGTAGTGTCTGTCTTAGACAGTTTTCCTGCACCACTACTTTAATTATTTGGCACTTATGATCAAGCAGTTTCTTTAGTGAATTTAATCCTTATGAGAATATGATTAAACTGTTCTAACTTTAGAGGCTGTCCATTTTCTGACCGTTATAATTTTATTATTATTTACTTAGGTTTTCTGTACAATGTGTTTTCTTAAGCAAGACTTCCATCCTTTATTTATGCTTTTTAGAAAATATGTTCTCATGCAGTTTCTTTCTTATTCTAGATGTTCTTTCCATTCTTTCTCTTCTCTTTTTTCCCCTCTTTTGTATTTATTCAAACTTCAACTGTTGTCCAAATGTATCTTTGTTTCAGTTACTTTATAAAGTTATATTTGATTACATTGGCTCAATTGATCTCCCCTTCTTTTGTACCAGTTCTTCCATTTTTACAGAATACAAAATATATGATTAATGACATGCTCACTTATTTATAAAGATTCTAGTAATATTATGTGCCAGGTTCTGCACTTAATAATATACATGTGGAGATGTATAGAAAAATTCAATCCTTGTTCTCAAGAGTATAGATAAAAATAAGAAAATATACCTAGAGTGAGAGAGGAGACTCTCCCCCACAAAAAATGGAAGTATCTTCTGGAGGGTAGGCCCCTTGTAGTACAGGATTCCCCTGCTAGGTGAGTGTTCTAGAAACCCATCTGTTATCAGTGCACCAGCTGGCATTGCTATGAAAAGCTACCTTCAGCTTCAGTGGATTTTTTTGAAGACTATTTCAATGCACGTGTCCATTTCATCAGGGGTGGTTTACAAGTGTACCCGCCCACACTGTTCTGAGTATTCAGCAGTTTTTTGACCAAAAATGGCATGAGATCCGTACCCCACCCTCACTATTCACCAGATCTTGCCCCAAGTAACATTTTTTGCTTTTCCAGGATTAAAAAAAAAGTCCTCAGAGGGATTTGCCAATGTAGAAGAGGTGAAAAAATGGCAGAAGCACTAAAAGGCATCAAAATTGACAAGTTCAAAAACTGTTGTGAGCAGTCAAAAAATAAATCTCAATTGGTATATTACATCAAATGGAGAGTACTTGGAAGGTGACTGATGTTTAAACATGTACGAATAAACACAAAAATTTTAAATAAATAAATTCCATTTTTTGCTCCCTACCCTGTATATTGGAGTGCTAAACCTTGCAGTATTTTGAATATTATAAAATGATAATTATAATTAACATAATTTTTTATGTTAGCAATATGATATTTCTTAGAGCATTGTGGGCTTCACAGAGGGGACTTTCATCTGAGTTTAGTAAGTAGAGATGTGTTTTACTTTTGTTTCATTGAGGGATTCTCATTGCAGTCACCAAATTTAGTATGTGGTGATATTTCCAAATGTACCTGGTAAGACTTTGAACATTATATATTTATTGCATCATTTTTAATAGATATCACAATATATTTGGACATTTCCAAGCATAGTTGGTACTCAACAGATTTTTTTAATGATTATATTGTAGTGGTAATGTTACAGAACCCAGGGGCAAGGGGGTATTACCAAAAGTACCCCCCCACTAGGTTTGTTTGTCCGCCACCAGAGAAAAGACATCTCTCAATGCCAGAGATTTGTGAAAAGGAAAGGAAATGTTTATTTAAAGCTATACAGACTTAAAGTAGTGACCTAATGTCTTCATTAAAATATCAAAGTCCTTTAGGTACCCACAAACACACACAGTCCTTCCTTCTCCCTCTGCCTTAATTTGGGGTACTGTATCTCAGGAAAAGAAGTATATTCAGGCTCTTGACACCATCAGTTGTGTTGTCAGCCAGGAACAAGCCGAGTGGTTCTCGCTCCACCAAAGCTGCAGGGGTCTTCAATCTGGCAAAACTGCGTGTTTCTCCCCACACTGCCACAGCCATGTGGTCCTCTCTCTGCCAAAGCTGAGGGAGTGGGGCTGGGGTCACCACTCTTGTAAAGCTGAGTGGTGGTTCTCTGCTAAAGCTGCATGGTGATTCTCCCTCACCTGGCTTCAGGGGTCCCCACTCTGGCCTAAGCTGCATGGTTCTCTCTCAATGGCTGCTGTGTCTTGGCTTAAATCCCTGAGCCAATCTTCTTCTGCAGCCCAATTTCCAACTTGCCAGCACTCCCATATCCTTCCAGCTTTACTGGGCTGCCATAGTGGGTCTGGGCAGGTGTGGCCCCATGGCGTGGAGCCAATCATCTCCAACCTCTCACACAGGCACTGTAACCAGGAGGAGTTGCCTCCCAGTTACGTCTTGGGTGGAAGTCACTTCCATCCCCCTGGCTCAAAGCATGGCCACAGCTATTAAACATATCTGTGCAAACAGTTAAAAGTTATAGATGTGTTAAATTGCCATGACAGACGTTAGCTGCAAGGCTGTTGCTATGCAAAACAGCTCTCCATGTTCCTGCACCATGTGTCCCTTCTCCCAACTCACACCTGTCGGGGGGGGGGGACATCTTATATATCTTTCTAATATTTCCTGGACACTTTGAATCTGGATCCCATTCCAATTCCCTATTTGGGGGCACCCCTCTTGGCTGCACCCTGTTACAGTAAGATTGAATTGTAATGGAAATGAAAACAAACCTAAAAGTCAGGTAACTTCTATTGTTGTCTTCTAGTTTCATGCCTTGAAATTCCCTTAAATAGATATAGTAATACTATTATATGTACAGAATGCATATGCAAATGAAGGTGTATTTTTTTTGGCAGTATTGATATATTATTTTGCCTTCCATTATGTACATAAATATAAATAAATGCATGATATTTCAACAATGTAATTGTCCTTAATTTGATCCATTTAAATGAGAAACTCTATGTCAGGAAATTAACACTATAAGAAGTAGCAAGTCCCCCCCACCCCAAATTGTCATTATCAATATTTTTATGGTTAATTTGGCCAATACATTTATTCTGTTTTATTTAGATTAATAGTAAACTCTAATTTTAGTAACTACAAATACAGAGGACAAGATTAGAGGTTCATAGCTTTTAATTAATTGTGTTTTTTTAATTTTTATTGACCTGCTTAAACTTTTCTTTTTAAAGATTTTATTTATTTAGCTCTGGCTGGTGTGGCTCAGTGGATTGAGTGCTCGCCTGTGAATCAAAGAGTCTCTGATTTGATTCACAGTCAAGGCACATGCCTGGGTTGCAAGCCAGGTCCATATTAGAGGGCACACTAGAGGCCACCACACACTAATGTTTCTTTCCCTCTCTTTCTCCCTCCCTTCCCCTCTAAAAATAAATGAATAAAATTTTAAAAATATATTTATTTATTTTTAGAGAGTGGAAAGGAAGGAATATAAGAGAAGCAATACATTGATCTGTGAGAGAAACATTGGTTGCACTGAACCAGGTACCTGGCCTGCAACCCAGGCATGTACCTTGACTGGGAATTGAACTAGCAACCTTGTGGGTTGCAGGATTATGCCCAACCTACTGAGTGACACTAGTCAAGGCTAACTTTTTTTTTTTTAACTAATGCAAAGGTTTGCTAACTCTTAAGCCTTAGTATAATGAGTGGGGCTACACAATCACAGTGAGTGGTTAATATCAGCTATAGTACACAGCTGATGCTTGTAAATGATTTGTGTGAAAGGCAAATATATAAACCCACAAAGTAGGTGAATTTTTTTCATTTTTATTATATTTTATCCATTACCATGTATTCCCCTATATCTTCTTCCACCTCCATTCATCCCATCCCCTCAACAATTAGTACACTGTTGTTCATACACATCAGTTTTCTCTTTTTTTAAGTATTATTCATTATGCAATTACAGTTGTCTCAATTTCCCCCCCTTGGGCCCCCTCTGCCTGTTACTGCCCTTCCCTCCCATAATCCCCCCTTAGTTCATGTCCATGGGTTGTACATATAAATTCTTTGGCTTCTCCATTACCTATACTGTTTTTAATATACCCCTGTCCATTTTGTTCCTAATTTGTACTTGCATATGCCCTGACTGGGAATTGAACTGGCAAACCTTTGGTTCACAGGCCAGCACTCAATCCACTGAGTCTCACTAGCCACGGCCTAATTTGTTCATCCCTGCACCTTTTTCCCCATTCTTCCCCTTCTCTCTCCTCACAGGTAACCCTCCAACTGATTTCTATATCTATAATTTGGATCCTGTTCTAGTTGTTGTTTTTTTTTTTTTTTTAGTTTTTTAGATTTAGTTGTTGATAGTTGTGATTTGTTACCATTTTAATGTTCATAGTTTTGATCTTTTTCTTTTTCTTAAATAAGTCACTTTAATATTTCATATAACAAGGGCTCAGTGATGATGAACTCCTTTAACTTTACCTTGTCTAGGAAGCACTTTATCTGCCCTTTCATTCTAAATGATAGTTTTTCTGGGTACAGTAATCTTGGTTGTAGGTTCTGTTTTTCATCACTTGGAATACTTCTTGCCAGTCCCTTCTTGCCTGTAAATTTTCCTTTGGGAAATCAGCTGACTGTCTTATGGAAACTCCTTTGTAAGTAACTGTCTCCTTTTCTCCTGCTGCTTTAAAGATTCTCTTTTATCTTTAACAATTAGCATTTTAATTATGATGTGTCTTGATGTGATTGTCTTTGGGTCCAACCTGTTTGGGATTCCCTGTGCTTCCTGGACTTGTATGTCTATTTACTTCACCAAAATTTAGGGAAGTTTTATTTCATTATTTTTTCAACTAAGCTTTCAACTTCTTGCTCTTCCTCTTCTTCTGGCATCTCTGTGATTTGGATGTTGGCACTTTTAGAGATGCCCCAGAGTCTTCTTACTCTCTCCATGTTTCTTTTCTTTTCTTTTTTACATTTTTTAAAGATTTTATTTTTTTATTGTTAGAGAGGGAAGTGGGGGGAGAAAGAGAGAGAGAGAAACATCAATGTGTGGTTGCCAGGGGCCGTGGTCTGCAACCCAGACATGTGCCCTGACTGGGAATTGAACCTGCGATACTTTGGTTCGCAGCCTGTGCTCAATCCACTGAGCTACACCAGCCAGGGGCTGTTTTCTCTTCTTTTTTTAATTCTTGTTTCTTCATTGTGTTCTGGCTGGCTGTTTATTTCTTCTTTATGTTCCAAATTGTTAAGTTGAACCCCAACTTCCTTCCCTTCACTGTTGGTTCCCTGTGGATTTCTCTTTATGTCACTTAGTGTAGCCTTCATTTCTTCCCTTATGATTTTGCCATGCTCAATGAGTTCTCTGAGCATCCTTATCATCAGTGTTTTGAATGTTTTGAACTTTGATAGGTTGGTTATCTGTTTCCTTTACTTCTTTTTCTGGCATTTTGTTCTGTTCTTTCATTTGAGCTATATTTCTTCTTCTCCTGAACTTGGTAGGATCCCTGTGTTTGTTTCTATGTATTAGGTAGAATGGCCTTGATTCCTGTCTTAACACACCTACTAAATTGTACCTGGCAAATACCTAAAGCTCAGAACTTTAGGTATTTGCCAGGCTGGGACAACCTGCTTCAGTTTTGTGTCTCTGCATGAGGGGGAGGTGTCAGAGAGGGGATAATGCCACTGCCTGGCTGCTTGAGGCTTTCTTGGTACTCACTCTCTTTCCAGTCACTTCACCAATTTAGGGTACATGACTGGCTTCTAGATATTGCCCTGGTATCAGTTCCCGGAGTGGGTGGATTTGTGTATATTCTAGGACCATGGGGGCCCTTTAAATTAACTCTCCTGAGAAACTGGAAGGTACTTCACCTGCCCCAAACCCCACTAGTTTTTACAATCAAAAGTTATAAGGCTTTATTTCCTGGCACTGGAACACTGGTTTGCATGATTTGGCTTTGGGCTTGGGTTGCTGGCTCCCCAGGTATCCCTCCCACTTTTTATGCAACACACATGAATGTGGGACTGCTGTTCTGCTGGCTGCCACCATTGCCTCACTGCCACCATGCTATGTCCTCCCTGCCCCACCTACCTCTCTGGATGAATATGGCTTCTTTAAATCCTTGTTTGTTGGATTTCCATACAGTTCAATTTTCTGGGAGTTCTGGGTGTTTTTAGTTTTGTTAGCTATGATTCCTCTTATGGCTGTGCAAGGAGGCAAAGCATGTCTACCTGTGCCTCCCTTGTGACTGGAAATCCTATTTTTCTTTTTCTTTATAGAGTATCTGAAAGAGAAGGGCTTTAAACTGCCTTTAAATGTAGAAATAATTTTAATAATGAAGGAAAGTAAGAGATAGATATGAGATATTCTATTTTTAGCAAAAGATTTAAATTTATATTACCCTGAATGGAAAATCTTAATTATTTAAATAAGTCATTACATTTGGTTCATGGTATAAATATATATACACACATATGAAATGGTAATGTCCCATGTTTTAAACATGGAACATTTTATTGTACTTATTAAATTTACCACTGTACTAAACATGTTTTAAATACCCATAAAATATTTTATAGAACACATATATATCAAAATGTATTAAACTAATTTTAAATATTGAAAAATTTACTTTTTACAGATCATAACTAAGGATTTTATATATCCCCATGTGTTTTAAATCCTTTAAATGAGTGTGGTATTAGGATCCATAAGATACATTTGTAAACAAATGAAAAATATATAAAAAATAAAACTACTTGTATAAAAATCAGTTTCAACTATGTATTTGTTTTTATCAAAATGTAATAAACTGATGACATTTTTGTGAAAAAAATAAATGATTTTCACATTAAGTAAATGTACATAAACATCCTTCAGGTGATGGGAATTTCCAAATGTCCATGTGATTGTGCATAGCATAATTTAAGTTGGTTTTTACTAAATAAATAAATAAGAAAATAGCAGTATGGCATTTGCAGGTAACTGGGCTTGAGTTGTTGCACTAATTTTGAAAAGATATTCACACTTGTTTTATGTTAATTATGTTTGAGATACCATTCACGAAAATTATAGTTTTATATTTATTTATTGTATAATAATCTAAAATTATTTTCAGTCAAAGCCACCTAGAATGTAAATAATGCTTGAAAGTTTAAATCTATAGAACAAATCACATTTCTACCTCTTTATTCATTTCTAAGTGGCATCATATTTGCATGAATAATATAAGTTACAGCTTATTCCTCAAAGCTAAGTCAATTACTTATATGAATTTAGGATTTTAGCAGTGGTTTTGATATATTATTTTGCATTTTATTTTACAAGAATACAAATATATTATATATGTATATTTAAGTCATATCCCTAAGTAGCAATCTATAATATTTTATAAATATAAAATATACTATTAGTACCAAATCATTAAAAAGGAATACAATTTATAAATGCAATGTGTTGTAAGGAAAGTAGAGGACTAATAAAAGACAACTTTGTTATGCAGTTAGTTTATTACATTAGAAGTTGCTTTTTTGTTAAACAAACAATAAAATTTTATATTCATTTAGAGATCAGGAAATAAAGCCTACTACAGTTTCTTATTCAATTTCTGTGTTTTTTTTCATTATCTTGTGTCAGATACCTGACATATGTACACAAATAAAATGAATAATCCATCCAATTGATATCTTTCTGCACATGAATTATATTCTTTTAAATGGGAAACTCAAAGCCCAAAGTAATATTGTATTATTGACATATTTTATAACTGACATATCATGAGCATATAATTCTATACTAGTCCATATTAAATTTGAACTTATTTCAAACATAAAAATAAAAATGTGTATTTTTTTTCTCCTTGACTACTGTCTATACAAGACAAGACAATTCACATTACATAAGTAATTGTGCTTCCTGTGAGTATAATATAAAGACAGATAGTGCTGGCCATTGTGGCTCAGTGGGTTGGAGCATCATCCCATAACTGAAAGCTTGTGGGTTTGCTTCCCAGTCAGAGTACCTAAGTTGATGGTTTTATCCCTGTCCCCAGTCCAGGTATATAAGACACCTGGTCTGGGCACATGGGTGAGGCAACCCATTGGTATTTCTCTTTCACATCAATCTCCCTTCTTCTCCATTCTCTCCCTCTTAAAAATCAATGACACAAATAAAATAAATAAATACAATTTTTTAAAAGTCTGATAAAGCAGTAATGGTAATTATATTCACATTGAGTTAAACTGTGTATTTGTGTGTGTGCATAAAATCTTTCACCAACTTCGATACTAGACATACCTGAATTTTCATCCAGGTAAGCTTTGACATTTATTAGTCAACTCAACTAAAAATATATTGTAAATTCCCTTAGTTTTGGTTGCTTAACCTAAAAACTAAAATTAATGTTGCTGTGAGGATAAATGTAATCAAATACATAAGGTGCTATACATGCAGTTCAGTAGGTCATTATTGCTCAAGAAGTGCCATGCCTATGTTAAATGTTAAAATGTATATCTAGATGCAATCTACAATGTTTCAAATTAATAAAATAGTATCCTAAATGTTTAATATTTAGGCACTACACAGTAAATACAATCAACAAAATTACCGTTCACTGTATCTCTATAAAAATAATTATTAATATACAGTGAATAAAATAATAAAATTAAGATGCTTCCATTGTAAGGCTAAAATAGAAACAATATTTTATCAGGAAAATTTTGTAGAAAACTTCTTTTCTTTTGGTTTTTAACGTACACACAAAAAAATTTTACTCACCTTTCTTATATAATTGTAGTATCTTAGAGCTAATCAATGTGATGGCTTTTGAAAATCACAATCACAGCTGTTTTGTGAGCCATGGTAGCTTGTCTGTCTTTGACACCACTCTCTGTGACACTGTCATAACACTTGACGTTTAGACATAAATGCAAATTATTTTTGTGTGGATGAAGAATATAGAACAAAACAAGCAAAGTGTGTACATAATGATCCAAATTATTTTATATATCAAATATGTATAATTTCACCATGTATATTACCACCACCATGTAGTTCCAGTTCATATTATCTAAATGAAGGTAGCAATTGTATTAATGAGACAAATGAGTAGTTACAAAGGTTCCTACCTGAAAATCAAAGTCAGGTTTCTCTCCATTTCCCATTTTTAAGGATTTGCAATCTAATGAGAAAAAAATATTGATACATAAAAATGCATAATGTGAGTCTGAATATGATACATTTCTAATAGAAGTGAAAGAAGTATTAAAATATTTGAGAGAGAGAATTTCCATGTGGAATAAGGAAAAGTCATTATTAACAAGTTATTTTAGTAATAAACCTGAATGATTCTAAGTAAGTTTTATTTTCATTGTCAACCTAAACTATTTCAAATGCTTTAAAAATATTTCTTCAAACACCCTTATAGGTCACTTCCACAACTAAAATTTGGGGCAACTATTGGTTTCAACCATACATATTCAGCTACTCACAGAATCTCCCTTTCAGATCATACATTTTCATTATAATATAAAAAAGTGATTATTATTGTAGGTCACGAGGAAATGCAGAGAAAAATAAATAGAAAAAATAATATCACCCAAAATTCCACAGTTACAAAATAAAAATCTCATTACTTTTAATATATAAGTTTGTGATAATTCTATGCTTCACAAAATTAGGTTCTTCATTTTAAAGTTTGACAATTATATTGTCTATATATTTTTATATACATTTCTTCCACATGATTTTAATGCCTATATGTATGAACACAACAATGGAATTATCTCCTGAAGGGTGGGGACCATGTAATAATGGCTTTCCCCACTAGGTAAGTGTTCTAGGAACCCATCTGTATCAGTGTACAAGCTGGTGTTGTTGTGAGAGGCTGTGTTTGTCTTCAGGGAATTTTTTTTTAAGATTCTTTCAAAACTCCTGCCCACATCTCTCTGAGTATTCAGCAGTTTTTTTACCAAAATGGCATGACCCCCTTTCTCTACCCTCCCTATTCACCAGATCTTGCCCAGAGCAACTTTGTTTTGTTTCCCCAGATGAAAAAAGTCCTCAAACAGAAACATTTTGCTCATGTGGAAGAAGTGAACAAAAAAGGGCAGAAGCACTTAAAGGCATCAAAATCAGTGAGTTTAAAAACTGTTTTGAGCAGTCAAAAACATCTCAATAGGTGTATTGTATCAAATGGAGAGTACTTTGAAGGTGACTAAAGTTTAAACATGTACAAATAAATATACAATTTTTAATCAATGAATTATGTTTTGGGGGTCTCTACACACATATACTATGTTTAATTTCTCCACTTCTCTATTGTTGAATGTAAAGTCATTGACAACCCTTTCAGATATTAAAAGGGTTGAGCTCTTTCTTACTATATGCAGGTAGGAAAAATAATTCTAAACTACATTACCCTTTAAAGTAAGTAGTCATCCTTATCCACAGTTCTGTTTTCTGTGGTTTCAGTTACCCACATGCAACCATGGTCAAAAAATATTAAATGTCCCCAACCACTGTCATCATCTGCTCCTGACATCAAACATTGACGTCATCATGGCTCAATGATCCAAGATCACCAAAAATAGATGATCATCCTCTGATGTATTGTCAGAAGGTGAATAGAAGCCTAACAACATCACATTGCCTAGGGCACTCACTTCACTTTATCTCATCATGTATTTTATCATCTTACATCATCACAAGAAGAATGGTGAGCATAGTGCAATACTATGAGAGAGAGACTACATTCATATAATTTCAGAGTATATTGTTATAATTGTTTTATTTTATGATTAGTTATTGTTGCTAATCTCTTACTGTGAGATATTTATAAATTAAATTTTATCCTGGATATGTATACATATGAGGAAAAAAAACATAGTATATATAAGATTTGGGACTATTTGAAGTTTCAGGATTCCCTGAGTGTCTTGGAACTATCTTCTATGGAATCTTTTATAAAGAACTATACCAAAAAGGATAATTTGCATCTTCATGTTTTTTCATATTATCTTCTCAATTGTGATATGTTGATGGTAAAATAATTATGAAGCTTCAGTGAAGAACATGGCTCTAAAGTGGTTGACTACTTGACACTGTTGAATTTATCTATGACTTACGATTCTGGAAAACAGTAAAGGTTAAGAAATTTGTCCACCCTTTGTGTTCTGGAAAAGAACTTAAATGACAAAGAATCATCCTTCCTTATATGACTTAAAAAGACTCAGGGATGACCCTTCTTATTTACCTATGATAAGGACAAACTTAAGACATTTAAAACTCCTTTTCTTTATTTCATATAGGATTAGCTGAATTCCTTGCCTTACTGATCAATTAGAATAAAATGCTTGTTCTCCAAACTATGGTTAAGTTTCTCTACTTCCTCCAAGCCTCTGAATTTAGATTCACCTTTAGTATACAACACCTTCTAAAAATAGCCTTATGTCAGGTTAAAACTGTTTCTGAGACTATCAGGTTATGCCACCCTTTCATCCAACCCACTTCCCTGCATCTGGTTCTTTCTAGCTTCGTTTACTCTTAACTATAAAAGACAAACACTTTTGCTTAACTCTGGAGAGGCTTACAGGTATGAAGGTCACAGTCCTCTCCCTACTGCAGTAGTCTCTTTCCTGTCCCTTGCAATTTATTTTGAATAGTCTCTCCTTACAAAGTCCAAATCTGTTTTTATTTTATATCACATTTGAATGAGATCAATATTGTTCACCAGCAAAATATTCATAGAGAGAGAGCCATCAACACTTTATTACATTTTAATTTCCTGTGTATAATTTCATTTAAAGGGCTAAAAAATTTAGATCAATGTCTGGAATAAATAAAATGTATATTATAAATAAAATAGCATAGAAAATAATTTATTAAAATAAGGGAACATGTATAAAGGACACATGGACAAAATCAAAGGTGGGTAGGATCAAGGGTGGGAGGTAGGGAAGGCTGGGATGGGGGGAATAGAGGAGGTAAGATGGAGACAATTGAACTTGAACAATAAAAATAATAAAATAATAAAATAAAATAATATCACAGCAAATATGAAGCACAAATGATCTTTACATTTAAATGAAAACACTATTTCATGAGAAGCACACACATGCAATACATATGTGGTACTGATACATGCACATGTTGGATCTCTCTATATTCCCATGTCACAGCTCAAGGAATATTGGAATATAAAAATATTTTCAACATAGATTAATTAACCTATAAAAGTTCATTCAAAATGGATTTCATAAAGATCAAATAAAAACTGAGGCATATCCTCAAAGATGCTGGCTAAATAGAGCAGTAAATACAATGTGTCCGTAGGTTGTAAGTGAAAAATTAATCAAGCTATATAAAATATCTAAAATAAAAAGGAGGTAATTTCATTTACGTAATTTTTCCTACACTTAAAATAAAGCTATAATATTGTGCCCAAATTTTTCTTAGCCATTATTCCTATTTCAAAACTAAGGTTAGTCACTTCTATTTTAAAACATTTTTAAAAATCTGAAAATATGTAGTTCATATTATGGCTCAGTTTCCTTTAAACAGTCTTTTGAGTGTGTTTTAATTACATATTTACAGGAATCACACTTTTGTTTTCCATTGTATGTCCTCTGTAAAAATGTGTTATGTTCTCAAGAGACTTGGGTTAATTTAGTGCATTAATGATTTAGGGAAAAAAGAGGATTGATCAATTTTTACAAATGGTGATATTTATGTTTATAAACTCCATTTTGCTTAGCTCAACCAGGTAATTAATATGGTACAAGTACTTGCTTTAGCACTCAGATTGTCTAAATTATAGCATGGTGATACAATAGGTTGCAGGTTAAAGGAAGAAGAAGAAAAGCAGAGGATTTTCATTGGGTAGTAATGTTACAGTGGATAAGTCTCAGAGAAAAGACTACTGCATATCATGTTATTTTAACTTTACTATCACATGTTCTATATAGAATAATTACATGAGGATATATATCTGTGGTTCAGTAAGGGTGCATTCAATTTTGTGTTATGATTTATAGATAGCTGGTTATACTCTGGTCCATACATTAATATTTTTCTTTATCCACAGATTATATTATTTTAATTGTATATTGCTTTTTTGTTTGTTTTTTTTTATCCTCACCCAAGGACATGCTATTGATTTTAGAGAGAGGGGAAGGGATGAAAAGAGAGGGAGAGAAACATAGATGGGAGGGAGAAACATTGATCAGTTGCCTCTCGTACGGATTCTGACCTGGGACTGACCCCACAAACTAGACATGTGCCCTGACTGGGAATGGAACCTGCGGCATTCTGGTTTGTGAGATGACACTCCAACCAACTGAGCCACACTGGTCAGGGATGATTGTATATTCTTTTTATACCTGAGTTCTAAATTATTACATTCTATAGTTATCAACATTTTAAAGTAATCTTATATTCAGAAATATTCCATAATTATTCATCTGCATATGCTGAAAATATAAGTGTTAACAACTTTGTGAAAATATGTGAAATGAATTTCCTTTAAGTATAATGTAAGTGCAGGCAAAGAACATATAGTGAAATATTTCCCACAAAAATTTAATGCTGAATTATTTCTAGGAAAATCTCATCGGTCCATCAGCTGATATTAAGGCTTGTACTAAACCCCACATACAAAATCCATTTCTCGCATTACTTCCCTTTCACTCTTTTGTTGTTTCCAAGCTAGTAGAGCATGGTTTAATTTCCCAGAGAACAAGAATCTTTTTCTAGGGAGCATTTTAAACTCCAGCAAGCCTCATCAGAAAACTGATAATTGATGAACTGTGTACACATAAAAATCTCTAAAGAATTCTGATAAACTAGTGCATTTTACAGCTTTACAAAGGAAGCCAATTGCTTCTCTCCACTGGGAATTCTAGAGGATAGAGATCAAGGAAAAGGCTAATATTTACCATCTCACAAATTAAAGACTACATGGTAAGTTTAGTGTCAGACAGCTTTAATTATTTTCCCCTGCTTTGTAGTTTGGATAGTTTAATCTGGGTTTCCTTGCAGCTGACAACTTAGAGTGAAAAACCGAGCAGAATGACAGCACTTACTGAAGCAGATAATGTAGCTAAAAAATGCAGAGACTATTTTCTGGGATGCAAGACAATGTTTTGCATCCCTTTATCACCCAACTGAGTGAAAATTCCAATATCCATCTGATGCATTGAACATGGGTAGTGATATGGTTTTCTACACACTTGATTGAGAGAGGGAAGATGTGAAAATATACTGACACAAAATACACAATATTGGTTAAAAGTATATCATTTATAATGAAGTTACAGTATACACAAAGAATCAAGGTATATTTTGGATGCAAAATTGAGAAACATTATAATTTGTACATCATGTGTAATTTGTGGACAGTTTCATGAATTTCTGTTATTTTTATCTTTTCACAGATAGTATTTTAGGAAGTTTAGGAATGTGTAAAGAAAATCGGTATAGTATTCTTCTGAAGTTAAGAAGCAGATTTCTAGAAGCCTGCAAGTCTGATTGGGTGTTGCACTACAAGTTTAAAGGCCTAATTGTTCAGAAACCTGAGAGCAGCCTCATTAGGGACATTCAATTTCTGTGGCAGAGAGAAATTACAAGAAGGTGCTTGGTTGGGAACATTTTTCTTCTGTTCTTTTGAAACAGACCCATCACAAGCCATGTTTTAAAATATTGGTTTAATTCCATCTTTGTAATTTTTCAGTATATTTTTCCCAACTCATAAAATTGTCCTTGAGCCACTTATGATCCTTTGAAAGTATTCATATCTTATTGAATTTCCTGTACCTAATACAATGTACTTATTTATGGATATGGCATTTATTTAATTATTAATTTGTTCACTCATTCATTCACCAATGCTTCAGGCAGAGGGTAATCAATTATTACTGATTATGTCTCATGCTTTATACGAGCTCTGTTGGAAAAAGTCCTATCATTGTTAATATAATGAGAGTGGTTTGTGATTCATCAATGTAACCTGGCAGCCAAGGAGAATGGGCTGGACTGCACATGAGTAAACAAGGATGACTTCATTGTACTAGTCAGTGGGGGCAGTAGACACTGTTGAGTGAGCATGTGTACTGTGTGGCTGTCTCACTCAAAATGACTGAGTGAGTAAAGGAATGAATCTGCATCACATTTTGTGTTAAGCTTGAACATTCCTCCATGGAAACTATTCATTTGGAAGATTAAGAAGGCTTCTGGGGACAATCCCACGAGTGCAGCACTAACAGTGTGATGCAAATGCTTCAAAGATGGTTGAGGATCTATTGAAAGTGATCCGCATTCTGGAAAGCCTTCAACAATCAGAACACCTGAGAATGTTGAATGTGTATAGGTTGCAACCATCAAAGATTGACAACTGTTGGAGAACTAGAAACTGAACTGGGGATTCAAAAAATCACTGTGTCTGAGATTTAGATGTAGGATCGTGGCATACAATGTATAGTGGCAAAATTTTTTTCTCTGCTTCTGCTGCCAGAGCAGAAGGAAAATCTTGCTGAAGTTGCCAGTAAGTTGATTCAAACCACTTCCAGTCAACAAGAATTCCTCACAGAGGTCATAACTGGAGGTGAATCATGGGTCTATGCCTACAATCTGGAAACAAAGGCCCAGTCCCAAAAGAACTCATCTGGTTCTCTATACCCAAAGTTGCAGCAAACTTGTAGGAAGATCAAGATCACAGTAACTTTGTTTTTTTGATTTGGAAGGTATTGCCCACAACAAGTGTACCCCTCCAGGCTAACAATTAATAAGGACTACTGTTTCAGTGTTCTTCATTGAAAGATGCAATATGATGAAAATGGCCATAGCTATGGGCAACTGATGATTGGCAGCCTCATCATGACAATACACGCTCTCATGCATCATGTCTTGTGCAGAATTTTTGGTGAAACATCAAATCACCTAGGTAGATCAGGCCCTTACAGCCAAGATCTGGTGCCCTTCAACTTATGGCTTTTTCCAAAACGAAAATCACCTTTGGAAATGAAGAGATTTCAGACTCTCAATAAGATTCAGAAAAATATGACAGCGCAGCTGAGGGTGATTACAACAAAGGATTCCACAGAGTGCTTTGAACAGTGGAAGAGACAGTGGGAGAACTGTGTGAGGTTCCTAGGTGTCTACTTTGAATGTGACTGAGGCATCCTTGTCCTGTGTACAATGTTTCTTGTATCTACTATTTTCCTCCGTAAAGGTCTCTATTTTTCATTTTATATAGCTGGATACTTTCTGGACATACCTTATGTTAGACCTTGAAAATTCAAATGTAAATTAAATTTAGACATTGCCTTAGAAAAATTTATTGTAAAACAATTGCTATTCCTCTGAAAGTTCTTACTGATTTATTTTTGGAACACATGATAGAGTCTTTAACAAAACTTACTGTATTAGTTGGCTTTGCTATGGTAAATGTCAGAGATTTACAAAACAATGAAGTTAGAAACTCTGCTCCTACTCCATTCTCTGTTCTCATTTCAGGACTCAGATTGAAGGAGAAGCCTCCAGGGCAATGCTATTCATGTGACAGAGGGTAAATTGCAAAGACTTGACAGAAACACACATGGCTTTGAAGCCTCTTCTTGGAACGGGTGTATGTCATTCCCTCTCCTATCTTTTTGGTCAAAGAGAGTCATATAGAAAAGCCTGACAATATATAGGGGAGGATGAACTCCGTGGTCAGTTAGGGAATATGCATTAAGGATGAACCAATCGCTCCATAAAAGAGATTAAAGGACTGGAAGTAACCAGATAATCTATCAATTTAAGGGCTTGCTCTTATGAGGGGTGTGATTTTGATATTATAATGGCATTTCTAATTAGACAGTGATCAACAATAATTTTAAGTAGCTGAATTTATGACATTATATCACTTCAACAACTTTTAATCAAATCCATCAAACCAAGTCCTCATAGTTTGCATTGTAAACATTAAATTATCAGAAGAAGAAAGAACTGCATTATAGAATTATTTGAAATAACACATAAAAAACAGCAGAGAATATGTTTTGAAATGTTCTTGGGAATCAAGCCTGATACTGATACACATAATTCTGTCTGTATTAAAGGGTCATTACATATATGTAATGTATTTTTAAGACATCTAACTTTTTTAAAGCAAAATTATTTATATATACCTATACACACCTATATATATGAATGTTTTTATTAAGTGGAAACTAGAGTTTATGTCCCAGAGAAGCATGTCTACTATATCTCTCTCAGTTAGTTAGAAGCCTAAGGAAGAGAAAAATCATATGAACAGACTGTTTTAGGTGAAATACAGCTGCAGGGTTGAAATTTCATTATGATTCTGTTCTATTTCCATTGCCCCACAGGAGCACATGTACTTAATTCATCAGAGCCCCCTTATTATCTCTGCAATACCCCCAATAGCCACATCCACCCCAAACCCATTAATATGGCCAGTTACGGCATTTACAAAGTGAATCAGGCTTTGAAATGGAACAGTGCTGGCAGCATGCCCCATGTGCTTCTAAAACATGTACAGAAAAACTTCACAGCAAGATTTTTCTCAAAAGGATAACAATACTCTCTTTATATACCTAAAATAAGAAACCTATGTTCATGCTGACACACTTAGGTGGATTCAATTCCCATTCATAAGGTGGTGTATTGACTTAAAGATGAAATATATAATGAGTTTTTTACTTGAAAAAGTCATCTTCACTTGCTATTTTTAAAATACTATACCTTGTGTAGTTAGAACCCAGTCACTCAAAAAAATAAAAATCCAAGTTAGTTTAGGAAAAAATTGCAATGTAGATAAAATATTGTGCTTCATTGTATTCTCTCTGACACTAACATTGTGTGTGTGTGTGTGTGTGTTTACACAAATATATGTATATATATAATTTCCTCTTATTTTTCTACTTTTAAATATTAACACTGTCCCTCTGGGGACTGAATGTTGGGTCACAATACTTTCATTTTGGAAGCCCATTGTTCTTGGGCTTCTAAAGAAGACTTCATATTGTTCACATGTTATTCCCTCATTCTTGAATAACTTCCATTTTCTTTCATAATACAACTTATTAAATTCATGTACATATTTTTTCTTTCTCTTCCCAGGAATTCCCCCTTGCTGTTAGTCTTCTTTGTCTTTTCCTAAGCTGGTTCTTAAATGGTATTATATAACAAAGCATTATTTTTGTAATGTTATCCATAATAGCACTTGCTTTGAGCTTGGAAAATTTCAGTACCCTTTCTAAGTATTTATTCACTGACTATTCACAAAAGGTGGAAACTATTATTATCTGCCATTTTAAATATCAGTGAGACAAAGCCATGCTAAATAACTTTCTCAGGAACATTTGCCTAGGATGAAGTGGACTAGGCTTCAGTCCAGGATGCCTAACTCCAAGGATAAGCTGTTAAGCACTATATGCTTCTCATACCACATGCTCCCTATATGAACATATCCTGAGGCAGCTGACTCCCATATCTACATTTCCAACTCAGTTATGCCTCATATACATACATTTAACTCCTTACAAAAGTGTCTACTCATAAAATATTTAAAATTCAGTAGTTTTAATACTAAATTTATTTATTTATTTCTAAAATAGGTCTTCTGTGTAGTACCTCACCTTAGAGGGACACACCACTCACATCTCACTTGTTCTAGCCATAGATGTGACTTTGCTTCACTCATTTCAAATTCAAACTCAAAAACAAGCCATATCAATGTGATTTCCCAAGAATATTTCAAATTATCCACATGTCTTTGTCTCTGACCACTGCCACTCTCTTATAGAAATCTAAAATATCTTCATGTATCTATGTTAAATTTATTCCATTTTTCACAATTCAGCCAAGGTAATTTTTTAAAAAAATTCAAAACTGATTGTGTTATTCCTATGCTGAAAATCTTTCAATGGCCCCTCATTATCTGTATAAGATCCTAAAGTGTTAATGTGGTGTACAGCTTCTTCTGAGAATTTTTTCATGGCATGTTCTAGTTCCTCAAAGTCAGAACCACCCTAAACTGCAGTCTTGGGTTTCTTCCTCTACCTCCAATTGCCTTGCTTCTCCCTCATCAGCTGGCTTGATATTTCTTGTAAATTTAAACTACACCTACTCTTTGTCATTCTGCTTCTAAGTATGGGTCATCAAGGAACATGTATAAAGGACGAAACCAAAGATGAGTATAATCAAGGGTGGGAGGTGGGAATGGGTAGGGTCGGGGGTGGGGGGAGTGATGGAGAGAAAATGAAGACAACTGTACTTGAACAAAAATAAAAAATATAACAAAAATTTACAAAAAAAGATAAGATAATCTTCTTAGCAGCTTTAGCAATAATAGACAAAAACTGCAATTACCCAATGTTCATGAACAGTACAGTGATGTGGTAGTTTGTCTCCAGACATGACTACCAATTAACCACTCCTCCTCTTATTCATTCCCTCTTTTTCTCCTCACCCGTGAATTTGGGTTGCTCTTGTAATTTGCTTTGGAGTGATTGAATATACCAATTGTGAAGCTTCATGATTTCCCATGCTCTTTCATAAAAAGTTTGCAGCTTCCTTGCAGTATCTTGGAAGATTCTTTCTTGATATGTTGTCTCACAAAATCCATGATGATACTATGAGAAGCCCAAGCCACACAGAAAAGCAATTTGTTGGAACTCTGGTTGGCAGTCCCAGCTAATAACCCAGCCGACATCCAGGATCAATTGCCAGCATGAGATTGAGTCATCTGGGACATCCAGCACCAGCTTTAATCTGACTGTAATTGCAGGTGAAACCCTGAGTGATTACTGCCCAGCTGAGCCCAGTCAGTTCTCAGAACACTTAGAGGTAATAATTAACTTTTTTTATCAGAACAAAATGATAAAATATCATAGTTTAGTGTAATGTTATGTTACATAGAAATAACAATGAATGGACTTGTGTGCAAATATTATAACACAAAATAGTGCATGGTAAATGACTCGATATAAAATTTAAATTAAAAAAATAGCAACTCATCTATGGTGATAGAAATCAGAAAAGTGGTTGTTATGGAATGTAAAGATTAATTAAAAGTGACCAAAAGGTAGTTTTCTGGTATGATGAAAATATATCTTGATAGGTGTACTTATTACATAAGAGTTATATTTGACAAAATTCATCAAATAATACACTTAAGATATGTGTATTTTAAACTATGCAGTTATACCTAAAAACTTGTCACTTAGTCACAAACAATCTTTCCAAAGAATGTTGGTCTTAGATAAGTTGTTAAAAGCTATACTTCTTTCCTTTTGTCAATGGAAGGGCTACTTAATAGTTAAGATTATTATAATATCTTTTCACATGCTCTGGGCTCCTACAACATCATGTACATTTCATTGTACTTATAGTTACCAAGTTGTTATAAATTAATTCAGAAAAAGATTAGTGTACTCAACACAGTATCTCTAGCACTTAGTATCATATTAAAATTCTCTTATAACAAAATTGATATTGTTATAGTAATGTTCAGATATTAATTTAAAAATTATAATGAACAAAGTGATGTCAGCATGCATACTGATAAATTTTGGTCACTAGGTCAATATTAGATAAATTAAATAATTACTATAAGCACTAACCATAAACTATGGAACATTTCATATTTTCTTTTTTAAATGTGTGATCTAAATATACATGAAACATATAAACACTGGGATATTGGAATAATAAACACATCACAACAACACAATTTAATTTATCCCCAGTTTCTCAAGGTATTTTATTGATGGTATCTTCAAAAAAGCCTTCCTATAACCATGAAGCCTAAAAAGCCTTGTATTAAAATACTGAAAGGAATGTTTCCAGGAATTAAAACACTTTTATCAGGTATAACAATTACCTATTTACATTTCTATATAATGTAGTTTCATAGTAAATGACACTTTACTTGTAAATGTTCTCCATATCTGACATAAATCTAGTAACTTTTGTTTTATAGCAGAATATTTGGGTCATGGTCTTTATATCTGTAACTATTATTGCTTTGTCTTTGTTTTAAGATGGATTGCTCATTCAGTGTCTTTACATCAGTATCTATGACTTAACCGAACTACATCACTTAAAGTTTCAATAAGAGAAATATTATTGAAATGTTTAGATAAAATATATTTGAAAACATAAATTAAATTTTTACCTAAGAAAGGTACAACTACAATGATCTCTCAAGATACCACTTGAGAGTACACCATTAACTTAACAATGGACATAATAGTAATTAAGTGAAATCAATCTGAAGAATGAAAGAAATATGTAATATTAAAAACAACAATATTGGAAGATTATAATCATTGCAATAAAAGAGCATGTTGTGCACATCAAATATAAGTTTAAACTACAGAAGACTTTCAAAACAAAAAATACTCTGAGGTTATCCCTCATTTTGCCATTTGTTGTTGTTGTTCACGAAGTCTACTCAAAGCATTGTGGACCCACAGCTCTCCAGGATCATGGGTTTCCAGGACAGAATTTTTCTTTGGCTTTCTTAATTCTAATGACATATTCTGTCATTAGAAAAAAGAGAAAGTGAATAAAAGGAGGGAAAAGATTAAGGAAGAAAACAAGTAAAAAGGAAACAAAGCCTGATGTCTCTTTACACTGATATTTACCAATTTCTGCATATGTACATCAAAATAACAATTTCATAAACTGGGCTGGTCTGGAAATGGGGTGATTATTTTTGCTGCCAAATTATGAGTGTTTCTTGTAATCTTCCATTAACATTCATTTGAAGCCAATTATGCTTTCTCTCAAATTATTTAATCAAATGATTCAAAATGAGGATTTTCTTAGCTCCAGATCAACACATGCTCAATAGTTCATTTAAAATGAAATGAAAGTAAACTTTTTTCCACACCTTCCAAACTTATTTCTCCCCTGAATCCTCTCTCCTATTTAAGGACATATAGCATATCATTTACCAGAGAAAAAAGCTTATAATCATTCTTGACATTGTTATCACTTTTCCTTTACTCAACCCACCACAAATTACTATCTATTTTATCTCTTCAATATTATGAAATATCAGTGGTCATAGACTGTGCCATTACCACTAACTGAGTAATTTCATACATACCAATTAGCCTTTTAAAATTTTCCTCTACAATAAAAATCATACCTTGTCATTCCTTTCTCAAAAGTGCTTGATGTGTCATTGTATTCATATAAATTCTTTGTTATGTTTTCAAATTCCCTTGAGTTGCATCCTTGGCCTCATCAGTTTACCTTGCAACAAACAAAAGTTATATAATTTGATTCAACATGGTATACAACCATACTGTTTCCTCTCTCTGGCCAACTCCCACAAGTAAATTCTCCTTCACATTACTTACCTGACCAGCTCCTACTAGTTCATCTATCAATCACTTCTAATCACTTCCTCATGAAAGCCTTCTCTAGTAGCCCCTGGCTAACTTAAAATGCATTCATAATCTCTCCTTATTCCTTTATTCATATAATATTTATCAAAATATATGGTGGCTGTATAATTGCTATCTGTGACAATGCACTCTAAAATTCGTGAGAAAGAGATCTCGCATTTTATTTCTAAATTCCTAGCATCTGTCTCCTTAATAGGTAAACAGAGGTACCTGGAAAGATAGTTTCTGATTAACAAGAAATGATCAAACCGATTGAATAATCCATTAAAGGATTGAATAAATAGAAGTTTGCATTAATAATTGACTAAGAATGAATTTCATTTAGGATTGACAAACTATTTAAATGTGACCATTTCTCTGCTGAAGACTTACCAAAATAAGAAAATAGCAAGAAGAATGCTAATATTGCCAAACCTATCACTTATAACTACTGCCATCATCTGAGGCTCTGCCAATTCAAGTTGGGCATCCTAGATGCTTAAAGGATAAATAAAATTTTTGACACTTTTTTTTAAAGATTTTATTTATTCATTTTAGAGAGGGAAGGGAGGGAGAGAGAGAGAGAGAGAGAGAGAGAGAGAGAAACATCAATGTGCGGTTTGGGGGTTATGGCCTGCAACCCAGGAATGTACCCTGGCTGGGAATCGAACCTGGGACACTTTGGTTCCTAGCCCACGCTCAATCCACTGAGCTACGCCAGACAGGAAATTTTTGACACTCTTGTGGGAGTTGAGGACAGGAACAGGAAGTCAAAAACCAAAAGAAGAGACTTTGAAGGACTTCAGCCTAGAAGTAATAGAAAATTTGAGGTATTTCAGATATTGATGGAGAATTCTAACAAAAAAAAATACAACAATAACACTGATTCTAACACTTGTATGAAAACTCAAACCCAACTAAAATAAGTTGATTATGTGCCTAGTAGATATAAATGTAGAACTAATCTAGAGAAAGATAGTATCATATACCTCAAATTATTTACATAGAAATTTAATAGTATGAGATCCATCACATCATAAAAAGTAATGAGAAAATAAAGAAAAAAAGACCATATGAATAAGAAGCTGCAGAAATCATAGAAAATTTGAACAGACTCACCAGAGTAGCTTCAGATTCTAGAGGTAGTAAAAAAATATATTGTTTTAGGCTGGCACTCAATCCACTGAGCCACATCAGCCAGGGAGAAAAAAATATATTGTTTTGGAAAAATATTTAAAATATCAAGAAGGCAAAATAATTTATATTATAATTAGAATCTGCCCCGGCTGGCGTAGCTCAGCGGATTGAGTGTGGGTTGTGAACCAAAGCATAGCAGGTTTGATTCCCAGTCAGGGCACATGCCTGGGTTGCAGGCCATGACCCCCAGCAACTGCACATTGATGTTTCTCTCTCTCTTTCTCCCTCTATTACCTCTCTAAAAATAAATAAATGAAATCTTTGAAAAATTTTTAAAAAAATTATAAAGCATTTAAAGAGATAAAAACAAGGCCTAACATATATGCAACTCAAACTAGCTCATTTTAGATCCAGAATAGAAGTGAGATCATAGGCATACTCTTGCCCCTCAAATTAGAGAGACAAATATGGAGAATCACAACTTGCTGGAGCAGAAATCTGCCAGATCTATTGCTGGGGTAGGAAGACCTGAACTGTGATTGAGAAATTGCTAGATGATCAGTGTGGAAAACTCTGTGTTATTACAAACTCCTTGGGGACTCAGTCATGGAGGATGGAGCCCAGACATATTTATAAGTTTTACCTCCTGGAGCCTTATCTGGTTCTCAATAGATATCAGAGAAAGATCTCTTCATGTTTTGAGCCAAGGTGAGGGGAAGTTACCATCTTTTAGTAACACTAGAGGATTCTGTTTTTCTTAACAAGTTTTTTTTCCTCAGGAGAAACTGTTTGATTAGAACCTAACCAGCTGAGGTTTTTATTAGAGACTAACTGACCTGAGGAAAAACAAATTAATTCAGCTGGCTCTAGCATTCCATGTGGATCAAGGGAAATGCCAGATTCCACCTACCTCCAGCCTCCATGTTGGGGAAAAATACCCATTTCATCTCACTCTTGCCATCCTGTTTGCCCTAAGTGGGAGGGGCTACTGAGTAGTACTCTTGAGGCTCACAGTCCAGAGACACAGGCTCCCTGTAATAACAAGACTGTATCATACAATGCTTCAGGGAATGCTTCCTTGTTCCCAATATTTACTACTATATTATTAAAGTCCTATTCACAACAGTTTTTTCACCTAGTACATATGTAAGATTATGAAGAAAAATACAAGGTATTTAATACTAAAAAAATACAGTTTGAAAAAAGAGAGCAATCATTATATTCAGACTCAGATATGGCAGGGTTGTTGGAAGTATACTGGTCATGTAAAACAGCTATAATTCATATGTTAAATACTCTAATGCAAAAGTTGACAGTGCACAAGAACAGATGGGCAGTGTAAGCAGAAGAATGGTAATTCTGAGACAGAACCAAAAGAAAATTCTAGATAAGTATGTGTGTGTGTGTGTGTGTGTGTGTGTGTGTGTGTAGTAACAAATATAAAGAATGCCTGTGATGGACTTCGTAGTAGAATAGCATACCTTAGGAAATGATATCTCAGCTTGAAAACATCAATAGGAACTGCCAAAACTGAAATCAAAAGGAAAAAAAAAGCCTGAAAAAGTACAATAGAATAAGAACTGCGGGGCAACTACAAAAGGAGTAACATATGCATGATGGGATTGTCAGAGAGAGAGAGAAAGGAAAAGAAACAAAAGAATAATGCTGAGAATTTTCTCCAAATAATGTTAGAAAACAAAACATACATCCAAAAAGTTCAGAGATAACAAAGCAGAATAAATGACCAAAAACTTATGCCTGGGCAAATCTCACTGAAACTGCAGAAAATCAAATATAAAGAAAATTTCTGCAACATAAGCTGTATGAAAAACATTTTATCTGTAGGGGAGCAGAAACATTTTTATCAAGCTTACAGGGAACATTCATTTAGATATTCTGTGTCATAAAACATATATTGACAAATGTAATAGGATAGATACCTAAGACAACATGCAATTGAACTAAAAATCAACAACAGTAAGATAGGTAGAGAATCTCAAAATACTTGGAGATTAAACAACACAGTTCTACATAACACATGAGTGAAGGAAGAAATATCAAAGGGAATTTAAAATTAATAAAAATGAAGACAATTTATCAAAATTAATGAGATGCAATAAAAACAATGCTTTATAGTATTGAATATATATATTAGAAGATAGATCTGAAAATCAATAATAAGTTCCAATTTACTTAGTTAGAAAAAGAAGAACAAAATAAATTCAAATTAAGCAGAAGGAATGGTATAGAAATCTGAGTAAAAATCAATGAAATTGAAAATAAGAAATAAGAATTGAAAATCAACATAACCAACAGCTGTTTCTTTGAAAATATAAATAAAATTGATAAGCCAGTAGTCAGGCTAGCTAAGAAATAGAGAGCAGACACAAATTACTAGCATCTGAAATAAAAATGTTATTATAGATTTCATGGAAATTAAAAAATATATTGTATACAAACTCTATGCCCACCAATTTGATGACCTAGATGAAATGGATTAAGTTTTTGAAAGATATGACATCAAACTCACACACACACACACAAAATAGAAAATCTGAATCAATAATTAATAGCCTTTCAAAACGGAAAACACCAGGCCTGAGGGATTCATTGGTTATTTCTACCAAGCATTTAATAAAGAATTCACACCAATTTTCTATAATTTTTTAGAAGTTAGGGCTTACTAACTTATTCTAAGCCAGCAATACCCTAATTTCAAAAAATAAAAGATATTATACCCCAATACAAGACAAAAAATGTTATAGGAAAAGAAAATATATCTCATGAAAAAATATATAAAATGCTCAACAAAATGTTAACAAATAAAATCTAAAAAGTATAAAAATAATTATATAGCTTGACCCAGGTATGGAAGCCATGTAACATTTTGAATTAATTAATATAATCCATCACGTCAGCAGGCTAAAGAAGAAAAGTTACATGATCATATCAGTTGATGCAGAAAATAATTTGATGAAAATCTAAATCCTATTCATGAGAAAACTCTCAGCAAACTAGAAAAAATGGAAAATGTCCTTACCTTAATGAAAAAATATCTAAAAAACCTACAGCTAAGATCATATGTGTACTTAATGGTGCAAAAGTAGGAGCTTTCCCATTAAGGTCAGGAGTAAGACAAGGCTGTGCTTCATACCACCCCTTTTCAATATTATATAGGAAGTTCTAGCTAATGTAACAAGACAAAAAGTAATTAATATATTGCCTGCAAATGACATGATGGATGGCCTGTGTAAAAAATTGAGAAATATTGACTAAAACTTCTTGTAAGTACTACAACCTTTTAGCAAGGTTGAAGGATACAGATTAATATGCAAATGTCGGTTTTATATATTAGCAATGAACAAGAATTTTAAATGTAAAATATAATACTATTTACAATAGAACCTCTAAAATGAAATATTTAGGTATAAGTCTAACAAAATATGTATAAGACCTATATTAGGAAAATTACAAAACTGATGAATGTAATGAAACATAAGTAAGTGGAGAGGTATTACACATTCATGGATAGGGTGACCATATTATCACATATCAGTTCTTCCAAACTGATCTATAGATTCAATGCAGTCCCAATCAAAATTCCAAATTATTTTATGGATATTGAAAAATTGATTCTAAAATTTATATAGGGAGAAAAACAGAATAATCAACATATTATTGACAAAGAACTAAATTGGAAGACTGACTCACACTTAACATTAAACCAGAGACTTACTTTAATGCTTTCTAATACTTCCAAGTAGATTAGTTAGCAGTCTGTGAAATGTATTATACATGCCAAAAGGTTTGCTATATAACTTTTTACCCCATATATATTTATTATTATGTATATTGAAATTATACCTCCAGAAAATTAAATATATATCATATATATTTTTAGACACCAAAAAAGAAAACATTGGTCCTCAGGGGAGCCCTTTAGGAGGCTTTGCAGAAAGTGTTAGTAGTGAGAATCGCTTCCTGTGTTTCTTGAGTTTTCTCACAAACTACAGCAAAGTTTGGAATAGTGTAAGGCACTTATTGAAAAAACATATAAATGAATATTTTGATGATCATTTAATATCTAAATTCCCCTGTCAAAATTTTATTGTAGAATAAAGTGATAACCTTATAGCATAAGCCATTCATCGCAAGTTTTTGTATATAATAGGCATAATTCTATTAAGTCATAGAGATATTTTAATAATCTAAATATATTCTGATTTTTCAACTGATTGCTGTATATACTAAATACAATTAATTGATTTTCTGAGTAAAATGACAAGAATTTTTATCTATTGTCGACACCAGTTTTGATATAGAGTACATATTTGTACACATTTCCTGTTTGAAAATACTACATTGCTCATTTAAAATGAGAAATAAACTTAGATAAATAAACCAAACTACTTCTGTGGCATTTATTGATATTTGCTCCACACACAGTCCTCATGCCAGGATAAGACTAGAAACATGAATGGAGCATAGCTGGTGTCTCTCAATATGCTCATCAGCTACTTCTACTGAGACATTGCATACTTTAGAATTTAGAGGTTGAAATAATTTAATGAGCTAATTATGTCTGCAATAAACCAGCAAAGTTATTCTGCTATATTCAGTACTGCTTTCAAGCTATTTTATAGAATTATATACATGCCAAATCAAAACTAATCTACTTGGAAACAAGTGATTTAACTGTAGAATTTCCTTCTATAAGTATTTGAGTGTATACTAGGTGACAGGTGCTGTGATAAAGATAATTCAATGAATAAGTCTAGAAACTACCTTCTAGCTCTGGTTACTAGTTATACCACTCAGAAAAGGTATAGTCTCAGAGAAGGATAGCTACAAAAGAAATACCAAGAGAATATACATATTCACTTCGTTTTTTAAAGACTTTATTTATTTTTTTTAATTTTATTTATTTATTTTTAGAGAGGGAAGGGAGGGAGAAAGAGAGAGAGAGAAACATCAATGTGCGGTTGCTGGGGGCTGTGGCCTGCAACCCAGGCATGTGCCCTGACTGGGAATCAAACCTGTGATGCTTTGGTTTGCAGCCCATGCTCAATCCACTGAACTACATCAGCCAGGGCACATATTCACTTCTAAATTTCAGTTTCAAAAAGAATTTTGAAACTTGTGACAAAATAATATTTGAGAAAAATATATTTTCATTCCCAAAGACTAAATTTTCAAAAGCCCAAATCTGAAGGTCTCAGGGCCTAATATTTATAAACTAAAGCTTAAAAGGGGGAAAACTACAAGGTAATGTAAGTCAGTTTTGCTACAATACATGAAATAAAATTAATTAAATTGGGGGTATGAAATCCAGAAGAGCACAAGAGATAAGATCAATTTTCTAGATTAAATGATTAAATTAATATTAAAATTCTCCAGTGTGTTACCTATCAAGGGCCCTCCCTCTCCCTCCAAGAGCTATCTGTTGCTTAGTGTCCCTCTCTACAAATCCTCAAGATTTAGATCCACCATTGGGAATAAAGAACATGGGAAACATGCACACAGACTGATAAAAACCACCAAATAACTTATTTTCCCCTTGACTACACTGACATTGTCTTCTGTCCAATGATGCTTGAGAGGGAAACTAAGTAGCAATCATTGGACAAATTTATCTTTCAGAAACAGCTGAGATTATAGTCTTGAAATTTATATTCAGCTAATGGTTTTAAAAATGTGATAATTGCTTTCAAAGAGATGCATGGGGTAATGGAATGGAGAAAACTGGAGAGGCCTGTGTTAGGTATTGCCTGAGGATTCTTAGTTGTAAGCAATAGAAGTTGACTTTGACTGAAAAAAAAACTAGAAAAGGATATTGGCTAGCTAAGAATTCTTGGAAGGTTGAAGAAAAAGACTGAGGCTAATCTTTCAGAACCAAAACAAAATATTACAACAAAACATGGCAAAAAGAGTCTAAAGAGGAAACTGAGAATGTCAAGCAGTTCTAAGCTGGGAACAAAACTTGACTCTTAAGTATAAGCACCAAAACTCTTCTGTGCAATTACTAAAACTGGAGCAACTGCTCTCTGGAGAAATGGATCCCTCAGCTACAACTTTTGCAAAATAAACTAACAAAGAGCAAAACAAAACAAGTAAACAAAACCCCAATAAATGAAAATACATCTGGCAGAAGTAACGCCTGCTTGAGTGTGGTTGGTAGGGTACCACCACACTCATTGAGTGAATGTCTCTCACGAGATGTACAGCAATTTAACCATTTCACCTAAAATGTCAAATGGTGTGCTTAAGTGTGATATTGTTATGTTATAGAATTACATCCTTATGATTTTATAATAAAATATTTTGTAATAAAAAGGGGCATTAATTGTGCTGTGCCCTGTAAAATGATTTAAGCAGCAGCTTTTGAATTATTATTTTGCTTAGATCTAAACTGTAGACTATTAATTATGATACAAATAGCAGCTGTTGCACCAAAGACATAAATATAAAAATGGCTAAAAGAAGAATGAAGTTTCTCCTAAGCACAGAGGTCTGAGTGCAAATAAGGTTGACCTGATATGATAGCTTCTTCATAGGAGACCAAATCATTCCTTTAATCTTGTACTCTGTTCTTCTCAATATAGGGTTCCATCACCATGTCTACCAGTTTAAAGAGACAAAAAAGAAAATGAGAGAAGGTGCCATTCATTCCTTTCAAGGGCGCTTCTGTTACATGCTTTTTGCCAGAACACAAATCATGTGGCTCTAATTTACCACAGGGAAATCTGGGCAATGTAATCATCAGATATGCTGTGTCATGTGCCCAGGTAATTTCTGCTACTATATAAAAAGGGGTTAGTAAAGTTGAGGGTAAAAGCATTACCAATCTCAGGCATAAGACATCTCATGTGTGCATAGTTAACTTGTGGGATTGAGTCACATGCCTGTGACCCATCATTAAGGGAACTGAGAAAAAATGTATTCTGATTTCTATACTGGGGAAGCAGAAATCACAAGTAGGAAAACCTCCAAACAAAAAATGTATTCGAAAGGTGCTGAGCGGCCAGATAAGGTGGGAAACATTCACTAGATAGGAGACTCTGAGAAGGTAACATTCACAGTGAGACCCAGAGGAACAAAATGTACCAGCTTTGTGGGAAGATGATTTTTAGGAAAAAATTTATATTGATATTCAAATCACAGTTTCAGTACAAACTATTGAAAATACATAAGCATTCATGTTTTGCTCCTATCATGAATTACTTGAACTAACTGCACAAAAATGACAAATACATAATCTCCAGTAGAACTCTAATCCCTTGCCGGACTGTCATGTGAGGCGTCAGCCTGTTATATCCTTGAGATAGAATTCTCATCGGTGCCAAAAGGCTGGCAGTTATATTCAGCTCATCAGTTCTGCACAACTAAATAGAGGTCAGAGAAGGTATTTTTAAAGTATAATACAAATCCTCTTCTATTTGTATTTATGTTCTCCATGTTAATGTAAAATATCTTTTGATACACAATATTCAGCTCAAATGATTTTTATTTTTTATAGGAAGTCATTAAAAATCATCTAGAATTGTGTGAGAAGTATTAGAGTTTTATGACTGTAAATATTCAGTTTATGCTCAGAATTTCTATCTAAACAAGTTATTTGACTTCTTTTTAAATTTAATCTTGATTGTATTTTCCCCATTACCAATTAGTCCCCTTACACCCTTTCCTCCCAGCAATCACCACACTGTTGTCCACGTCCCTGAGTCCTTTTTCCTTTTTGCTCAATCCCTCCACCCTCTAACTTCTCCCCACTCCAGCTGTCATCTGCTCTCTGACTATGATTCTGTTGCTTATTTTTTCATTTTGTTCATTAGATTCCACATATGAGTGAAATTATATGGTATTTATCTTTCTCTGACTGGCTTATTTCGCTTAGCATAATGTTCTCCAGGTCCACCCATGATGTTGCGAAGGGTAAAATTTCCTTTTTGCAGCTGAGTTGAATTCCATTGTGTAAATGTCTCATCAAATGATTTTATTCTGAGCTCCTAAATTTAGAATTGAGATTAAACCCAAAAAGACTCATCTTTTGCTGAAAATTAGATATTTAATATGAAATACAAAGAGGATTTATTTGGCTATATTAATTTTAAAGACTTTTGGCTGCACAAATCAAATTTTCTCCCTTTGAGATTACTGTAAAATAGAATAGCACATAAAATATTAAGATCATTTTATGTTTGTAATGTGAAAACATACACAAATTCAACAGCAAGTTTAAATCTGTAAGGTTTTTTAACCCTTCCAATATTTCTTGAATATTGTTAAACTCAGAATATCTTACTAAATCTATACTGTTTTATTTCTTAACTTCCATACTACGCAGATATTTCTGATTTTATATTTTAAAAAGTTAAAGTTTTAATTGACTTTCAATTTGAATTATTACAATGCTGATTATTACAATTGTGGTTATATTTTACTTAGAAATGTAGAATTTTATTGGTAAAACTTTATCAGAATCCTTGTTTCTTGTGTGCCCTTTATCATTGGTAATGTTTCTTTTACTTACTATTCATCATTTTGTTTTACCTTTCAGGAATAACCTTACTCATCACTTTATTTATAAAATTTTAATTACTTTCTTAAAGTAAAATCATCCACCCTTCCTTGTATGTCTAAAGTAACATGAAATTTCTATTTTAAAATCTATAACATTTAGCTGTGTTGGGGAAATCATGTAGTTTTCTTCCTCACCCAACCTTAAGTTACTTGAGGGCAAGGCATATAATTTGTTGTCAGTCTGCCTCCAGAAATAAACACTATTTCTGGTAGATGACCTTTAAAATTATGTATCTTAGTTATTGTGGCTAATACTGAAAATATATTAAAATGGTGAAAAGGTTTACAATTTTATAAGATAAGTGTTAGCAAATGATACACAAAGACACTTGAAGCTTTTTAAAAAAAGATTTTATTTATTTATTTTTTATAGAAGGTAAGGGAGGAAGAAAAACAAGAAGAGAAACATCAATATGTGGTTGCCTCTTGGGTACCCCCTACTGGACACCCAACACACACCCCAGGCTGGTGCCCTAGACTGGGAATCAAGCCAGTGAGCCTTTGGTTTGCAGTCTGGTACTCAATTCACTAAGCCACACCAGCCAGCCCTTTGAAACAGTTTTTATATATGTTTTATTTTATCTTTTCTTATTTTTTCTATTTAGAACTCCAACTATACATTAAATGATACAACTTTGGTTTTTCAAGAATTCATGAAAATGAAAAAGTTCTCTACTTGTCCACTGTGATCATATATTGCCACTGACTGATTCTAGGAGAGAATTATTGTCATCACTATGAACATCTCATACTATTGCATTTATTAAGCACCTGTGTGTTATTAAAGGATCTCATGGAATTTAAGTTCATCTTTGCTGATTTAACTTCTTTTTTTCTTTCTTTCTTTCTTTCTTTCTTTCTTTCTTTCTTTCTTTTTTGGCTTGCTTTGGGAACATAATCATCACCTCTTAGATCATTTAAAATAAATAAACTAAGTGTGATATATATTGGTTACAGATGTATAATTTGTATTAGGAATAAAATGAGATTTAAAAAATTTAGCTCTTTAACACATTAGCCTTAATTTCATAATACAAATAATGTTACTGCTTGAGTTTAACTAGAAATAATTGTCATGTCCTTAGGAATCACAGGCATACTGTAGCTTAGGACATCTTATTTACTAAATTAAACCTTTTTAGGTTATAAAAACTCAATAACATTATAGTTATGATCATAATAAAACAGCTGTGGGAGGTGCTAGAGCTTTCAGAGAAGGTGGCCATTTGTAGTATGACTTCCTCTTTTGCTTTGCTCTAAGCTTTTACAATTTTTTCTACCTTTTATTTTGCTAGTAACATAATGTTTATCATAATGGTTAATTAAATTACATGTTTCAAAAATTAATTTTAAAAATTATATCATAATAATGAGTTAATGATATTGTTTTGATATATTTTACATTAGTATTGTAAAATAATTTTCACCAAATATTTATAGTCTATATTAATAGAAAGATATCTCCTTTTAACAGAGAATCTTTGAATTGCTTTCATAAATAGTTTGCTGCAGACTTCAGCCTCATTAATGAAAACCTTCATGAGTTTTATTATAATTCACATAACTCAAACAGTTACCTTATGCCAGTGTCTTTTTAAAATGCTTTTATTTATGAGTATATCATTTCATGTAGTCCTATTAAGGAAACAAAATCAAGGCAACCTATGGGCTGAGTCCTATTATTTCTCATGTTATTATTATCCCAATTTCACATACAAGAAAAATGAAGTGTAGAGAGGTTAAGTTCTCTGATGTTACAGAGCTACCATATAGGTCAGCTAGGATTTGGGCAATTTGACTTCAGAGAGAACACTCTTACTGATTATGTTAGAATGTATTGTGAATAGTACATTGCTGTTAAGTGGGTTTGTATGTGAATTTGAATAATTGTATCATATTTTAAAGAATTATAAAAGGGATTATGTATCTAATTCATTATTTTTTGACTGGGAAATATTTTTCATAATTATGTGATACATACCAGGTTTTTAAATATCATAGATTTCACATATGAAGCAGTAAGTTTCTGCTTCACAGCTATAGAGATTTCTCTTTGAACCTTGTCTCTCTAGAATTATCCAAATGCAAGATAAACAACAAACATCCACAGCAACATCATCTTTAACAATGAAACAGACTGCTTCTGAAACAACATTACCTGAAGAAAGACCACCAAGAACAGTTCCTCATCAGGTCAGTGGGGAAGCGCATTCCTCCTTGACATGGCAGGGAGTACTTGTGTCCAAGTGGTGGACGTGCACAAAGGGTGTGTCATTGGCTTTGAATGTTTCTAGGTTTCTGAGTTAATATTTTACTACACAGTGGGAAAAAGCAATAATCTCCACTTTGAAACAATAATAACTTATTTGGAGATTACAGGAAACATCTTGATACTTATTTTTGTGATAAGAAAGGGTGTGGAAGGCTTAACAAAATCAAGACAAATAAAGCAGTTATAGTTACAAAAAAGGCAAACCTCAGATGTGTTGAAATAGAGAAGGTGTATGTGAAAAGTTGTCAAATGTGTCGTTTGAGAGGAAAACTATATTTTATTCTTTCTTTTTTTTATAATCTTCACCTGAGGATGTGTTTTTTTTTTAAGATTTTATTTATTTATTTTTAGGGAGGGTAGGGAGGGAGAAAGAGAGAGAGAGAAACATCAATGTGCGGTTGCTGGGGGCTGTGGCCTGCAACCCAGGCATGCGCCCTGACTGGGAATTGAACCTGTGATGCTTAGGTTCACAGCCCACACTCAATCCACTGAGCTACTCCAGCCAGGGCTATTTTATTCTTAAATAACTATGTTTATTTACTAATGGGATGTGTGCACCTGCTGGATACTGCACAACTTCTCCAATGTTGGAATCAAATTTTCACACTGCTATCCTCATTTCCTGTCTCACATTAATTTTTTCCTGAAGTACTTGCTTTTTATCAAGAAACATCTAAAATTTCAGGTTTATGAAACTATGACATCATCTAAAATTATGAAATACAATCTACCGTTGAAATAGTGGACCATCTCAAGATAGTAGTCATGGGAAGTCAAATTTTTTTTTCTATTTTCAAGTTCCATAGCACCCTGTGAACTTGCTGTGACACGCCAGGGCTTCTTGCAAAGTTTGGGAACCATGAGTGTTATATACAGAAGTGCTGGGTGACAGACACATTAATGGAGACTGCCTACAGTGATCAGTCACAGTTTGTTGGCTTAATGGAGAAAATACGGTATAAAGAGCTACTTGAAGAGGTTACAAGGATGTGGCTGTGAATGCCCTTATGTGCAAATAATTTTTTTTTACTGTCCGAACATTCCTGGAACTTCTAATGCAACTCTGAAGCTAGAGAGTGACTTTATTTGCCACTGTCACTGTAAAGATATGGTCAGCCTTGTATGAGAGGGAAATATGGCACAGAATAAAATGACTCAACAGACAAAAATAGAGGAATTAAGTTCCCACCACTATTTTACTTGGAATGAATTGAGGATCTTCCTTATAAATAACAGCTGCTTATGAAAAATATTTAATATATTGTCTTGTCCAAGCACAGAATTTCATTCTAGGATTTCTGTCTAAGAAGTGGAAAAACATAGTTCCTCTCTTTATTTCAAGTGCCATGTGGCACTTTCTTTATGACTAAATGAGTTCAGGTGTCCTGTCACATTTCCAGGTTTTACTTTCCTTAACTTTGCAGTAAAGTAACAGGTTCCTGAAATAATTTCTGTACACTATCTGTGAGGAAAGATGGAATGTTTTCCCTCACAAAATCTTTATAATTACCTGGGAAGTTTGCCTTGAGTGGAAACCCAGTGGCCAATGGCCTCATCAGGCTCTGAACTCTAGGAAATGAATTTAATTGTCAGGTGCCTTTTTTATTAAAAAGAAATCTTGTAGGAGTCATATTATATTCTTATCCTGTTTGAGAAATCTGCTCAATAAACTCAATAAGGAGGCAGGAGTTGATGGCAGAGAATAAGAGGGAGAGAGAGAGAGAGAGACACTAGAGACACTCTGTGGTACTGAGAATTCCCAAGGTAAAACGGTTTCTGCTTGGAAAGTCAGACAAAGGATGGTTCTAATCTAGGACAGGATACAGATCTATCTAGAACACAGATTTTTCTCAGACTAGGTCACATTAGCTGAGAAGCTAAATTGGAGTAAGAGGAAGAGGGGTCAATGGTAACTTTACATAAAAACTGTGGTAAAGATTATGTTGAAATTAGGGTGTCCTCAGTTTAGTCACATGTGTGCTGTCTATACCTTATTGTGGATTTCAGATCACAGGATTAGAAAACAGATTTCAGTTTGCCAAGGGGAGATAAATTAGAGAAGGCAGCTTCTATTACAGAGATCTTGTGTGTCAAGCTGTATTGTACCCATTTTTCAAATCTATTAACTCAAATGGCAACAGATTACCTAGGATTTATAATTTTCTCAAGGTACTTTTTCTGTTCTCTTTTTTTGTTTTTGTTGTTCTTGATAAATATGTATTTATTGCTATTTTATTTTTCACATTTATGACCTTTTTCATTTTCTTCTTTTAAAAATATTTTATTGTTGTTCAATTACAGTTGTCTGCATTTCTCCCTCACCACTCCCCCCAATCCCAGCCAAACCCACCTACCTCCCTTGTTTCCACCATTCCCCTTGGTTTTGTCCATGCAGCCTTTATAGTAGTTCTTGAAAACCCTTCCCCCTATTACCACCTCCCAACTCCCCTTTGGTTACTGTCAGATTGTTCTTAATTTTAGTGTTTCTGGTTATACTTTGTTTTTTCTTTTGTTGATTATGTTCCAGCTAAAGGTGAGATCATGTGGTATTTGTCCCTCACCACTTGGCTTATTTCACTTAGCCTAATGCTCTCCAGTTCCATCCATGCTGTAGCAAAGGATAGGAACCCTTTCTTTCTTTCTTTCTTTTTCTTTCTTTCTTTCTTTCTTTCTTTCTTTCTTTCTTTCTTTCTTTCTTTCTTTCTTTCTTTCTTTCTTCTTTTTCTTTATTCTGCATAGAATTCCATTGTGTAAGTGTACCATAGCTTTTTGATCCACTCATTTGCTGATGGGCACTTAGGTTGCTTCCAGCACTTGGCTATTGCAAACTGTGCTGCTATGAACATTGGGGTGCATAGGTTCTTTTGTATTGGTATTTCAGGGTTCTTAGGATATAATAAAGAAGATCTTTAACATTTCATGTAATATTGTTTTGGTGGTAATGAATTTCTTTAGCGGTTTAATTTCTTTTGTCGGTGAAGCTCTTTATATGCCCTTGAATTCTGAATGATAGCTTTGCTGGGTAGCATATTCTTAGTAGTATTTCATTGCTTTCATCACTTTGAATATTGCTTGCCAATTCTTTCCACCTGAAGAGTTTCTGTTGAGAAAGTAGCTGACAGTCTAAAGGGAGCTTTCTTATAGATAGAAAACTAACTGATTTTCTCTTGTGGCTTTTCAAATTCTCTCTTTATCTTTCACCTTTTGTATTTTAATTATGTGTCTTGGTGTGGGCCTCTTTGGGTTCATCTTGTTTGGGAATTCTTATGCTTCCTATACTTGGATGTCTGTTTTCTTAACAAGGTTATGGAAGCTTTACATTATTATTTTTTGAAATAGGTTTTCAATTTCTTGCTCTTACTCCTCCTTCTAGCATCCCCATGATTCAAATGTCGATATGCTTGAAGTTGTCCCACAGGCTCTTCACACTATATTGTTTGTTTGCTTTTCTTGTTCCTTTATGCTGTTCTGACTGGGTATTTTTATGCATCACTGACCATCCTTATAACCAGTGTTTTAAAGTCTCTATCTGCTTATCTTCATTTTGTTTTTATCTTTTTTCTGGAGTTTTGTTGTGTTCTTTCATTTAGGACATGATTCTTTGTCTCTTCATTTTGGCAGCCTCCCTGTGTTTGTTTCCATGTATTAAATGTTAGAACTGCTATGTCCCCCAAGATAGACCTAATGTAGGTGTCCTGTAGGATTCAGTGGCACAACCAACCTATTCAGCAAATCTGGGCACTCCAGGTGTGCCATTCTAGCCCCATGTACATCCTTCTGTTGTAATTGAGTCTTGGTTGTTCTTAACACATCCATGGGAGGAATTTTCCCCCAAGCCAATTGGTTGCAAGGACTGGTTTCAACCACTGTGAAGGATCAGCTATGCAGGAACTCACCCCAAGGGGCAGGAATTGTTTTAGTAAGGTGCTTTTGTCCATTGATCCTGCCCCTTGAGTATGTTGCTGTGGAGGTGGTTGGGTTACTTTGAGGTGGTCTGCAGCTGTCCACTGGGTGAACTGGCTCTGTGGCTTCCCAGGAGGTCAAGGTCAACCACCAGCTGTATTCTGCCTGGGACCACCCAGAGCTACAAAGCAATCTGCAGGTGGCTGCCACTTGTGCTGGACTTTGAGGTAACAGGAGAGGCCGAGCTGTGAACTGAGGCTGGCTGTAACTAGTGCCAGGCCTGGGACCACTTAGCAAGAGATACAGGACATAGCAAAGCCAGATGCTGTTTGTCTGAGAGATTTTAGAAAAGTCCAAAGCATAAGCCATGATAGGTCATTCATATGGAAAAGCCCTTGGAGAGAGCTTAGGGGAGTCTACAAGTTTGTTTGGCAGGGTCTCAGGGAATCACCAGGGTAGGGCAAGCAGTGTGAGCCAGATTGATGGAGACTCAGATATGGCAACTGCCTGCCAGCTCTGTGTGGGGAGGGCCCAGGAAATGAACCATGGCTTCTGCCAGCATTTTCTTTCTAGAAGAAAGCTGTCCCTCCAGCTCTTATCATGATGCGATACACTTCAGTTTCTCCCCATAAGTCCATCATGTGATTTGATCTGATGTCCCAGCTCCAGAATTCAGAGTAAGTGAGTTTGAGTTAAGTCTGTACACGAGCCCTTTGAGAGAAACTCCTGGGACTTCAGTGGACCTCTCTCTCACTCGGCCATAATCCTGCTGGTTTTTACAACCAGCAGTTGTAAAACTCATTGAATTTTTCTTTGTGGCATTGAAAATCTTAGCTGGGGGATATGGTGTGGGTCTAGGACCCTTTGTTCCTCAGAGGGTACCTCTACAGCTTTTATCTAATGCAGTAGATGTGGGACTAGCCCATTCCTATTCTCAGCTCCTTCTACCAAACTCTGTGTGGCTTCTTTGTATTCTTAGCAGTAGGGCTTTAGTTTGGCTAGGTTTCAGGAAGCTAATTGATAGTAGCTCTGTAATTTAGCTATATGTTTGAAGTACTTGTGGGAAAATGTGACTACTGCATTTACCTACGCAACCATCTTGACCAGATGTCCTCAGGGCACATTCTTAACAAACTAAATGTGTCAAATGTTGATGTCTGACAGTTTCAGAGAAGTATGAAAGGTGATCCACATACACATACACACATGCACACACAGGCATAGATGCATGAAAACATAAAACTCTGTGATATAAAATTATTTTGTGTTTAATGTCCTATATACCTAAGACAGAGTTTTTGTCCAACAATACAGGGTCCAGCATAAATAATGCCCCCTTTTTATTACAAAATCTTTTATTACAAAATCATAAGCATGTAATTCTGTAACATAGTAATGCCACACTTAAGTACACCATAAGAGATTTTAGGTGAAATGCTCAAATTAAAACTGTAAATTATTATACCCATAGTATTACCCTACTAACCACACTCAAGTAGGCATTATTCTGCTGGACCCTGTAGTTTGTTGATTTAATATTGTCCATGGAAAATTGTATAAAATGCTATCTAACAGCTATTTAAGTTCCCATTATCTTTATTCAGGTCATTCCTTATTTATTCCTCTAAGTGTAAAAGATTCAAGAGGATTTTCCTTTGCTTAAAGTAAACAAAGGAGGAAAAAGCAATATAACCACAAGAAATATTGAAAAAGTATGATGGGAGAATACATAAATAACCATGAAATGACCACAAAATAAACAAAATGCACATATACATGTGTGCATATGCATGAGAGCACATACACACAGGTTATGGCAGAGAGGCAGTAAAAATGTAAACAAATATTATTATAGAAAATTAAATCTGTGAAAACAAAGACATTTATGTTATAATTCTGTATAAATTAAAAGTTCAAGAATGGGATGGTAACGAAAGAAAAGAAGATAATAACTGACCAGTATAAGATGAAATAAAAACAGAATTTAAATTTAGAAAATTTAGTTCACATTAGAAGAATATTTAAAAATGGACACAAATTTAGCAAAAATTGTTACATGTGAAACAGAACAATTTTTTTTACAAGGGTGGAAGGTTATGAAAAAATTGTGAAGAAATTGAGATACACAAGAACAAAAATGACACAAAATAATCATACCTCTCCCATCTCCCAAAAACAAGAACACATGAAACAATGCAGCCAATATATAATTTAATATGATGCATCTAAATTAGAGAAAAAACAAATATTTGGATGAAAGTTAAAGAACATAAGATGATTAAGTTCAAGCAATACTGACATCCCCCAGGGAAGGGAACTGACTGGAAAGCCAAAAAATCCCGAGAAAGCCAGGCAGATCTTCGTGTCAACCACAAGCAGGGTAAATGAGACTTAGTTCCAACTGCTCCATATTGATATTTTCCCCAATAGGACAACTGGAGAAAATATCAACAGGGTTTTCAGAAAACAAAATATGACCAATCATTTGCAATTTAACTAATTGCTGTTCAAAGAACATCAGAGTTCATACAAAATATTTGTATATGAATTAAATGATGTCTCAAGAATATGAGGTAATCAGGTAAAATTCGACCAAGGCAAAACCTTCCTGATATTTGCATCAGCAAAGCACACAAGTAGTAACTGAAACTCTGTATTCATGAATATAATTCAAAGGTATCTACAAAAATATAAAAACAATGTTATAATATTCAGTCTTTCCTGAACAACTCAAAAATTTTATCAGATACTATTGGTACATCAGCCATCAAATCTGTCAGCTCTATGTATTACTCAAATTGCAAGCCAAAATATACCATGGTAACAGGCATAATACCAGAATTTTGCTTTTCACTAAGATCCTACTTATCTTTGTTTTCACCTTTTAAAATAACAGGCTTTTATTACATCTGAATTCATTAAACATTTGTTACATAATCAGTAGAAATTTCATTCAGAAAATATATCCTCTGTTAAAAACAGTTTACAAAAATCTCATTTGGTACAAATTAATTTTAAGAGTATTCAAACACTTGACTATACATTTTACACAATGAAAAGCAGATTGAATAGTAAGAGTAACTTTCTTTCTGTAGTAAACTATTTTGGTTTAACATTTTGTCTTTTAATAGAGTGAAATTGGCTTCCAAAATTTCTTTAATTTCTTGTTCTCCATAAAACATAATATAGTAGAAATACTAAAAACGAATATTCTTTTTGGTCTGAATTATTTAAATTGATGATCCACGATGTAAATATCATTGTCTCTTTTAATTTCACAAGATGACCTGGATCCAGATAAAGAATATCATCCAAAGATGAAAATTTTATTTTAAATCCAAGCATTGTTAATAAATAATTGCTAACAGAAATGCATCAGTTATTTTAAAAATTTATTTATATTCAAGAAACCAACACATGTTAGTGTTATAATGTACTGTGCAAAGGACTTTTTCAGAGTGTATTTTAACAGTTAGGTGTTAAACCAGATTATGCCACAGAAACTGAGATGTATAACCTACCTATACGCCATGTTAGAGCCATTGTATTCATTCTTGTAAAAACTTTTAATTATGTTATTATGCCCATTAGTTAAATGAGAATACAAAGAACCAGAGACAAATGATTCATACAAATGCTAAATTAGGGTTGGAACAAGAATTGTAATCCAATACTACCTCTGCTCCTAGGATTTGTACTTTTCAGGATAATGTTATGTAGATCAAAAATTTATTCAAGAGAACGTATTTTTAATTATTATAGTAATGACATATTTTTCTTGTTTATTTTTCATTTCTCCCAATGCCATAGATAGAACTCTGTGTAAAGAAATACTGTATTACAATATAACAAATTAAAATAATTGTATACATAAGTAACAGGATTATTCAGGTAGCTCTAGTGATATTGTGGATTATAAGGGTATAAAATAAATGAGAAAATTCCATGAAATATAAACTATTTGGGTTCATAGTATAAAATACTTAGGGGAAAGTCTGTTACAACACAAGATTCTCATTTGATTTAGTGATTATTTGTTTTATCGTTTAATCTTAAAACAAGCCAAATCCCTGGTGGCTTCTAGAATTAAAAGGGCTGCTTTATTTATTCAGCAGAAGTTTTTCATGCTTAATTGAACTTTCGAGATCTGCCCTATAAATGAAAAACAAACAAACAAACAAACAAAACCCCAAAACAAAAAGCAAACAAGTTAAATTTTGTTAAAAAGCCAAGAGGCCCTTCTTCACCATGACTGAAATTAAGATTTAAAACTGGCCAGAAATCACTGGGCTGTTTTGTTTTACTCCAAGAGGTATAGTTATGACTTTTGCTTTTTGAGTGTTTTATCTGTTTCAAAAAAGTCCTTCAATCTCAGCAGCCTTTCTCTGTTATAAGATCAACATCTCAGCTTGAAATTCAGTGCGTGTATGAACAAGACAAGTAACTATTCTAAATACTAATATCCACCAACATTACCAGATCTACAAAACATCTTAGAACAGAAAAAATTGCATCAAGTTTGTTTCTTATACAGATTATTCACAGACCTGGGTATCAGTTTGTAGGTTATATTGTAAAGTAACCTTTCTAGACAAAAAACACGTCCTTCAGAAAAGCTGAAGGGCACCATAGAAGATTTCAAAGAGTTTCACAACTGAGTGGATTGGATAGAAAAGAGCTAGTGTGAAGAGTTTGCTTTACATTGAAGTTATTTTTATCTCAAATCTAGCTCTTTGATCTTATAATGATAAAGTAAGTTTATATCTCCACATATACAGATTCTCTGCTCCAAACAAGCAAAATAATAGATAATACATAAATAGAAATAACAAAAAATAGATAAATGCCTTTAAAAGGGATCATTTCTGAGTAATAGAAAGCTCACAGAAGCACAAAGCAGTGAGCTATGCTCACTATGGGCTTGCTGAGCTCCCAGCACAGAAAAAAATGGTGAACAGGAAGGAGTTCATATGTAGCATGTTAATAGTGACTAAATTTTCTCTAAGTTATATAACATTCCAATCGTGAGCAATCATGAAATAAACTGAAGTACATCCCTGACAAGCTGCTGTGGGACCTGTCTATTCTTGGCAACTGTGGGTGAACAGGCAGAAGGAAATAAAGAGATTCCAGGCCCTGTTCTACTCCATCAGGAACAACATCTGTGAAATCCTCAATATCATCTTTGAGTAAGGGCTCAATCAAAGCACAAAGAATCTGGAAGCATTGCATAAGTGTTTGGAAACCAAGGCACAAGACATAGCAGGAAAGAGAGGAAGGGAAACTCGCACAAGATAAAGTTACAATTGCCCTGCTTATAAAACTGAGAGAAAATATATTAAAATGCATAAAACTAATGTCAAGAAATATATCTAACAACTAAACAATTAGAACAGGTATCTATTTGAATGAAATTATGTTTTATGAATCTATCTAACAATGTCTTTTTTAAAAGATTTTATTTTATTTATTTTTAGAGAGGGAAGGGAGGAGAAAGAGAGAGAGAGAGAGAAACATCAATGTGCGGTTGCTGGGGGTCATGGCCTGCAACCCAGGCATGTGCCCTAACTGGGAATCGAACCTGCGACACTTTGGTTTGCAGCCCGCGCTCAGCCAGAGCCTAACAATGTCTTTAAAATAAGAATGTTTATGATAATTGAGATAAATGTACAAATGAGGTTGTGAGATAGAGTCGAATTAGTATGTTAGCAGTCCTAATCTTCTGCAAAGTTACCTTCCTATATTGTAGAGATTAAAAAGACTTCAACTATGATCTAGGTTCTTTTGTGGCTGGAGAAGGTTCTGCTAATCAGATGCATTTGTACAGACTTGAATTAGCACTGAGTCAAGTTGGAGAGGCAACAGAAGCGTCCATTTTGGTAATGTGGGTCATGGGTGCAGTGTAGCTCTGAACTATGATATGAGTTCAGGTGGTACCTATGTTAATCAGTGATGAAAAAACAAAGTGTTTGTTACTAGAGCCAAACTTTGTTCTTATTTTTTATCTTGTGTCATGGCTTTGCTGACATGATCCTAGTGACAATACTTGGGAATACACCTTACAGATTTCCTGAACGCCTTCAAGGTTGTGACTCTATGTGGATCACGTCCTTCAGTCATTCTGATTCTACAGTTTACATAGAAGCACCCAGCCAAAATACATGCACACATACACACACAAAACAAGTAATAGCAAAGTAAAGCTTTGAAGCAGAAAATATGAGGAGATAATTACTCCTGTAATTATAATAAGTCAATTAAAATTAAGATGTAGAATTTGTGCATGAACATATAGACAGACCAATATCACAAAAGGACAGAAATAAAATTGAATAACTGTAAGAACTTTTGCATATGTTGGCTTTCAAAACAGTAATTATGACCTGTTTAATATATAAGGAAATACTATGTACTTACTGTTTGAAAAACAAAATTGAATAATTCCTCATACTATCCACCTGAATAAACTACAAAACACTATCGAACTAAATGTACAAAATTAAACAAGCAGATACTAGAAGAAACCATGAATGAAATTATTTAAACTAGATTCTAATTATAAATAAAAACCAAGAAGCAATAAAAGAAAATATGACAAATTTAATTGTGTAAAATAAGAAAAATAATTCTGTCTGCAAAATATACCATAAGCAAGAAAAAAATACAAACTAACAAAATATTTACAACATATGGTACAATCATATAGCTAGTTTCTTTTTTAAAAAAAAAGTTTAAGTATAGAGATCATCAAACACAGCAGGAACCATCAAACAATTTTTTAAAAGGCAAAATACATGGACACAGGATTCATGGAATAGTGAAATAAATATGGCTCTTGATGTAGATGTTCAGCTTCTCTCAAGTTTTCTACCAGAGAGAAAAAATACAAACCTCTTTCAAAATGCTATGATAGTAAAAATCTAGTGCACTGTCGTTCATCACAGAGGAAATACAAATGGACCACAAGGGAGGGTGATCTGGTCATGTTGAATCATATTCTAGAGGCCTTTACCCTTTGAGCCAGCAATCACATTCATGATATAAAATACTTCACACACTCCTGTCTGTGATTTAAAAAAACAGTAAAAATAACAATAATTTTCACATTTTATTGTAGCAAAATGCTGAAAACAGTCTATAATACTATCCAGCAAACTGTGATTATGTAAATTGTGATTCTTTAATATATTAAAACTGTGATTATATTAAAAATAAAAATTGTGATGTATAATAATCCTATTATATAATAAAATAGGATAACATGTGTTCTAAAGAAGAAAAAGTGAAAAATATTTTTGTATGTGGATAAGAACATATTCTAGTATATATTGGTAAGTGAAAAAAATAGTATAAAATGGTAGCTATATAATATTAGCTTCTGTGTAAAAAAGAGGCAAATGAGAATATTTTCAAAACTTGCTTAAGTAAGTACTGAAATAATATAATATAAACAAAATAATATAACAACACAGAGAGGACAGGAGGATGGGGTGGATGTGCATAAAGGTAGAAGTGAGACATTTCCATGTACATCTTTTTTTAAGTGATGTTCCAATACAGTTGTCTCCATTTTCCCACCACCACTTTCCTCACTCTACCCACCCCACCTTCCACCCTCAATCCTTTCCCCCTTTGGCTTTGTCCATGGGTCCTTTATACATTTTCATTTACCACCTTTTCTTTCCCTTCCTTCCCACGTTATTTCCCTCTCCCCTCTCCTCTGGTTACTGTCAGTTTGTTCTTAATTTCAATGTCTCTGGTTGTATTTTGCTTGCTGGTTTGTTTTGTTAATTAGGTTCCATTTATAGGTGAAATGATATAGTATTTGTGTTTCACCACCTGGCTTATGTCAATTAGCATAATGCTCTCCAGTTCCATCCATGTTGTCGCAAAGGGTAGGAGTCCCTTCTTTCTTTCTGCTGCACAGTATTTCATTGTGTAAATGTCCCACAGTTTATTGATCCATTCATTTACTGATGGGAACCTAGGCTGCTTCCACCACTTGGCAATTGTAAATTGTGCTGCTATGAATATTGGGGTGCATAGGTTCTTTTGAATTAATGGTTCAGGATTCTCAGCGTATATTCCCAGCAGTGGAATTGCTGGTTGAAAAGGCAGTTCCATTTTTAGTCTCTTGAGGAAATTCCATACCGTTTTCCACAGTGGCTGCGCCAGTCTACATTCCCACCAATAGTGCACTAAGGTTCCCTTTTCTTCACATCCTCTCCAACACTTGTTGTTTGTTGATTTGTTTATGATGGCCATTCTGGCTGGTGTGAAGAGGTATCTCGTGGTTTTAATTTGCATCTCTCCGATGGATAGTGATGCTGAGCATCCTTTCATATGTCTCTGGGCCCTCTGTATGTCCTCCCTGGAGAAATGTCTGTCCAGGTCCTTTGCCCATTTTTGAACCAAATTGTTTGCCTTGCTGGTGTGGAGTCATGTGAGTTCTTCATATATTTTGGAGATCAAATCCTTGTCCAAGATATCATTGGTAAATATATTTTCCCATATAGTTGGTTCCCTTTTCATTATCTTTTGCATAATTTTACATTTTAAAACACATTAATGTTTTTTTTAAAAATCAGACTTTATTTAGTTAAAAATAAAATATTAGGTTATTTATTTATTCAGATACATAAGAGCCATTAATTTTATCCACTACAAACAAATCCCATAAAATACCTCAAAAAAGTCCAAAACTGACAATACATTTTTAAATAGTATTAATTTAAGGTAGTTAAAAATATTTAGTTTTGAAATTAATAATCCAATTCTGAGTAGTACATGAGTGTCACAATAAAAATGACAAATTATTTGAAAATAAATGAGTTAAAACATGAAATCAATAAAAAGTGAATTTAAATATATCACTAAAATTACATTGCTTTATGTAAGTGTATAAGCTCAAATGAGTAAAGTCAAAAAGAACATCCAAGAAACACTAACTAAAGTGAAAGAAAAAATACAACAAAGAAACTCCACATGTGAATGAAATAAAAATGAACAAATATTTATTGATAGAGCCAATCCACAATAATCTGATTCTTTCAAAAAGCTAAAATAACAACTTAACTTCAAGAACTATTGAGTGGATAAGGAGAAGGTGGGAGTGTGAGAAAAAGAAAAGGAATGAAAGTGAACGGATCACAAGACAGGAACAGTACCGTAGACCTATGTAAATCACAGGAGAATTGCAGAAAAATAAAAAACACCAGCAATTGTGGTAATTATGTATTCAATTTTTAAAAATTAAGGAATTAACCACATGATAAAATTTGATAGCATTAGTGGTGACTGTGTGTCTGTCTTATGTGTTTTTGTTTGCTGTCAATAATTCATAATAAAAAATTAAATGAGCAATAAAAATTTATTCAAAAAGTTTCCTAAAGACCTGACAGGTCCCCAGAATCTGATGGAGATGGGCAGTAGCCATAATGTGAACACACTTAACTACAGTTCTTTCTTAGGACCAGTGTCCTAAGAAAGGCATCCATTCTGGTTCTTATAAGAAATGAAGTAAAATAATATAATATAATGTCTGAAATTTTTTGGACTGAGTGTTCTTTTCTTAAAAAGTCCACCTATCTAAACAAATATAACCCTGATTCAATACATATTGTTATGAGTAGTTGACATCTAATTTTAATTATATAATAAATTTCTAATATTTATTAAAGATGTCATATTGGCCTGGAGATTTGAGCAGATAGTGTGGTTATAAATAATAACCATAATATTCACATGGTTATATATTACATATATTATATACATATACTATATAATATTATATAAACATTATCGTTATTACTTACTTGAATTCTTTAAGATTTGTTTTAGATGAAAGTAAAGTATGAGTGTTATTTTTTTAGGTCATTGCTTTTCAGGATTGTCAGATATTTTGTCAGTAAAAAAATAATACATTTTCACAGGATGACTCATGAGTTTTAAGCAGTATTTATGTTTCTAATAGCACATTCCAGTGAATAAACATAAAGTTTAATTCATTAGATTTTATAATGTATTGGGGGAAACAAAGTATTCTGAAATGTTAAGTGCAGATATTAAGATTTTAACTTTCTTATCACTGGCTTTATGCCCATTTTTAGTCTACTTAAACTCCTTAAGCTTTGTTTTTTTTCATTGATAATAAGGGGAAAGCAACAGTATCCATTTCATAAGTTATTGTGATAATTAAATGAAAAAATGTAAAAATAATATCTCATAGTCAATCAGTATAAAATTACAATAATTTCCCTTTGGTGAACCACCACAACTGCTTCCCTTTTAGTGATAAGATTTGTTGCCTAACATAATACATATATTTCCCTTAACTTCATAGTTTGTATTGGTTTGCATAATTTACAATCATTTTAGAAAATATTACAAATATAGATGAGATAATTACAGAATGTAACTGTGACCCAATTTTTAAGTGTTTCCTTTAAAAAAGAGGTTTTTAAAGCATCTTTTCTACCTTATGAAAATAACATATTTAATCTAATATTACATTAAAATTATAATATAATAATAATAATTCATGATCAACTCATCTCCCTATCCTAATATCAAGTTTTTGAAAAACATTAATGTGGTTATTTATTCAAACACAAAAACTAAGAAATTGGTGTGTCAAAAACATGGAAAATAAGGAGAGAATGCTGGGAGATGAAGTCAGAGAAATGTGGAGAGAGGTGAATTAGGACTTTACATGGTATTCTGAGGGTTTTAAATAAATGGAAGTTATTAGTAGGCTTTAAGCAGAGGGATCATATGATTCTATTTATGTTACTTTAGAAGATCACTCAGGTTGCTGTGTATAAAATGAATGCTAGAGAGGCAAGAGTAAAGTGGCCCAGCCATATGATGGCATACAGTGCTAAATTAAAAAAAAACAATTTGGACTTAGGTAAGGAGAGACTTTATTCAAAATCATCATACTCTGACTATGATGCCTCCCTCATATTACTCTGACAAATGTCTCAAAAATCAGGCCCAAAACATATTATTTTATAAAGGAAAGTAAACAAAGGCAAGAGAAAACTGTGGGTGGGGAAGTGGAATGAAAGTGTGGAGGTGGCATAATGGGACAGTGGACCATATAATATTTTACCCTGGTATCAGTCTGTGCTGATATCAGTCTCTTTTCTAAAGAGGACATTAGGGGGAGTTGTTTCTGAGCAGTTGTAGAGACACCTGGTGTAGGTGGGTCAAAATTTAGGAATGTGAGGGAAAAAAGAAGCTTAACACAACTTTGATCAAGTCAGTTTAAGGACATTTTATTTCAATTGATTAGTGAGACAAAAATTTAGCTAATCATTTATGAGGGAAAGAGTTGGAATTTGGAAGGACTGTACCCGGCCTTGTCATAGATAAACAAAAAAGCATCCAAGTCTTACTGCAAAGAATGGTTCTTTGTGTCAGCTGTTTCACGGAACACAAAAACATGAAGGGATTTCTTTACTCTCCCATTTCTTGGGGCCATAGAGCTTCAGTAAAGTTTAACATTATGCTGAGTAAAATAAGCCAGGCAGTGAGGGACAAATACCATATGATCTCACCTTTAACTGTAACATACAACATTTCAGATGTATGGAACAACTCAATGAAAGAAATCAACAAAAACAAAAAAGCAAACAAAACATAACCAGAAACATTGAAATTAAGAACAATCTAACAATAGCCAGACGGGAGGGGGGAAGGGACAGTGGGGAGAAGGGTTTTCAGGAACTACTTTAAAGGACACATGGACAATACCAAGGGGGAGGTGGAAGCAAGGGAGGGAGGTGGGTTTGCCTGGGGTGGGGGAGAGCGGTGGGGGGAAATGCAGACAACTGTAATTGAACAACAACAATTAAAAAAAAATCCTCTTCCCTAACAAAGCTTTCTTTCTATCTGTAGAACATAAAGGACAAACACATAATATAATAAATTTTAATATACTTTCTATAATATAATAAATATAATACAATATAATATAATATAAAAATTAATACAACATAATATAGAGAATATATTGTGTAATATTGGATAATAGATCCTATGATGAAAAATGAAGTGGGGTCTAGGGAAATGGGTAAGGAATTCTATTTAAAGTACAATAGTCAAGAAAATCCTGTGCAAGAAGGTGATATTTAAGCAGAGATGTGATTTCCTGGAAAGAAAAGAAAACACATAAGCATATCTGGGGAAGATTGTTTCAGGCAAAAGGAACAGAAAATACAGCGTCCTTGAAGCAGGACACACAACTACACACAACTTTGAGGTAGTGGGCTGGTGTGAGTGAAAGAAAGAATAATTGAGAAACATTCATAATAAAGATTATGCAAGATGTCGTAGATCTTGAGAGATGTTTGAATTCTATTTTAAATGAGATGGAACAAAATTAGAAAAAAAGCTGAAGAGTCACATAAACTGACTTGATTTTAAAGAATTATTTTGGTTGCTGTTGGAAAGAAGACAAAAACTAAGGAGACAAGTTAGAAAGCCTTTGGATTAGTGTGGGAAACATAAAAGGAACTTGCACTACAAAGGTAGCAGTAACTGTAAAGAAAAGTGGTAACAAATAGTTTATCATAGTCTATCATAAGCTATCATTCAAAGTTAATACATGATGTTAAAATGATGATGGTAATGAGGATGGTAAAGTTAGGTAAAGAGTAGAATCAAGAATGACTCTTCCTTTTTTTAACACGGGGATATAAAACCAAAAGTACAAATTGTTAGTGATGTGTGCAAATTCAAAATTCTGTTTGGACCTATTTCATTTAAGATTTTGAGATGGTTAATAAATTACCAAAAAATATTGAAAGTATATATGCTTTTCTAATAATGAGTTTCTATTGCTAAGCATGAACATACATAGTAGGTAGAATATTTTATTCTGAAAGTGAAAATGTCTAGGAAAAAGCTATGTTTGGATTTTCAGGCATATAGATTATATTTATATTTGTAAGACTGAATGAGATAATTGAATGGGTAAAACTAGACAGAGACAAAATGGTCTAGTTGATTTAGAGAGAAATAGGAGATAATTATGATGCTATTATGATCACACTGGTGATTATATTAGAAATAATACCATTAGTGCAATAGGAATAAATCATCTGTCCCCTTTTTTGCTTTGATAACTCAGATTATCATAACTACATTAAAACTACACATTGAAAGAAGCAAAAAATTATTGGGGGGAAGGTTTTTCTTATAGACATTTTACTATGCATCATCTGAAGAAACCCTAGAAGTAATACTCAGCTGTTAGGATGTTAAAACACGAGTGGATTCAGAAGACTGTATGGACCTATAAGTGAGATTATGTAAGAAGTTCCGTCTGTGTGTGCATGTCCGTGTGCACATATTACTTTGTACCATATTCTAGATTATGTATATTTTGTTTTATTACTAAGATTTTAGTATAGTTGCATGCCCTTTCAGAAGTGTCAGTGCATATGAGTAACAACAACAATAATAATGATGATGACACATTTATTGAGTCATGAATGACAATGTGCCAGTTTTTAAATTTTATTATTTTTCTGGACAGAGGGGAAGGGAGGGAGGAAGAGAGGGAGAGAAACATCAATGTGTGGTTGCCCCTCACTCGTCCCCTACTGGGGACCTGGCCTGCAAACCAAACATATGCCCTGATTGGGAATCAAACCAACAATCCTTTGGTTTGCAGGCTGGTGTTCAAGCCACTGAGCAAGGCTCAGAGCTAGGGTGTAAGACATCTTATATGGACATGGTTAACTCATGGGATTGAGTCACGTGCCTGTGAAAAAGAAAGAAAAAGAAAGAAAGGAAGGGAAGAAGGAAGAAAGGAAAGAAGGAAAGAAGGGAGGGAGGGAGGGAGGAAGGGAAGAAGAACATTAAAAAAAGAAACCCAAAACACTAATAAGAAAGAATACATGTGAAAGAGAGAAAAATAGAAAGAAAAAGAAAAAAGGGAAAGAGGGAAGGAAGGAAGGAAGGAAGGAAGGAAGGAAGGAAGGAAGGAAGGAAGGGAGGGAGGGAGGGAGGGAGGGAGGGAGGGAGGGAGGAAGGGAAGGAGGGAGGGAGGAAGAAGAAAGAAAGAACGAAAAAGAAGGAAAGAAAGAGGAAGGGAGGGAGGGGAAAAGAAAGAAAGTGAGAAAAAAGAAAATCTTACAGCCAAAAGCATGGTGATTACCAGAGAAAAATAGGAGTGTGGGTAGTAGGAGAAGGTAAACGAAGGATAAATGGTGATGGAAGGAGACATGACTTAGGGTTGTGAACACATAATACAGTATACAGATGATGTATGATAAAATTGTACACCCAAAACCTATATAATTTTATTACCCAATGTCACCCCAATACATTCAATAAAAAGGGGAAAGAATAAAAATCACAGTGATCTCAGACACTAGTTTTCAATGCCTGAGTAACTGTAGTGGATTTATGTCCCCCAATGCAAGAGAACATTAAATATTATTTTTATGCTGTTTGATTCCTCCATATCAGCAGATAGAGCACAATAAAAAATTGTGAAAATCAGTTTCCAAAGGAAAGTTTCCCATGAAATACCTAGCTTCCTAAAAAAGACCTTTGGCAAGAAGTCAAAATAGGGAATAATTGCTTTATATCTGTTATGAATCATCTGCCTATAATTAAAATTTACATCTTACCAGAGTTTTTGAGACTTTTGTTACTGGACCAGATTATTTATGATATAGCAGGACTTTTTAAAAATATAGATTGTGTGGAAGAGATCGGAAAGTGCATGTCATCAGACATCACATCAAATGTCAACTGGGGGTTGTCTAAAGCAAAGGGCAAGCTGTTAACCCACTGCTGATTTTAGTTTAGTATTTTATTTAACTGGACCTGTACTCAGGGGTCAATAACAACACATACCCCAGAGTCTGGGGTATGTGTTATTATTAATTAAAATATCATTATTGTATACTTCAGAGAGTAGAGAATGATTTAAGATTTGATTTATGATTTGTCACCTGCATATAGGTATATCTTATACAGAGAATCAGAAATCAGTTCCAAAAATAATCTATGCTTAAGTGGCTTTGATTTTTAATTTCTAAGGCAATCTCCTTTAATTATTATTAGGCTGCTAAAATGAACCCTTTTCTAGTACACTGTAATGTGTAATATTCATGTGTAACTACTAATTAAAAGGATTTAAACTCAGTAAAGTGTTATATCAAAAGCATCTGATTTGTGCCCTTTGATAATAAGTGGCTTGGATTCAGTTTTTGATTTGAGAGTTTTCTGTACATAAAACATGTATTTTGTGTCTTCCTGATACTTATTTCTACTAATTTTACATAGCTCATTAAAGGCAGCTATTATTTAAAGACACAGTATCCACTGACTGATTAGAATGTTACCTCTTTGTTCTCAAATATTTCCTATAAATCATGACCCTATAAAATAGAAACATCTATATGACATGCCTTAGGGTTTTTGTTAATTGGTGAAAATGTGTTTTGTTTTTGTGTTAGTTTGTTAGTTAGGATTTTACATATTAGATGAGCATGTATTATACTAACTTATACATCACAAAACAGAATAATTGTTTTAAAATTTTTCATTTAAGGTTTCCTTGCCTATAACACACCAGAACATCTCCAATTAAGCACCAGTTCCATTAACGGCAGGGGGTAAAAGAAAAAGGTTATGCTGGAGTTAGAAGTATCATGTTAAATTTGACATATACTAAATGTAGAAACAAAGCTTTAGCTGAGGTTTTATTTATTATTATTTCTGTATGTACATTGGGAGAATATTGGGGTGTACATGTGACTTTGTTTTGTTTCCATATTTCGAAATTCTTGCAAAGCAAATGGCATGCTTTAAATCCATCTACCTCAAGTCAAGCAAAGCGAGAAGCTCCCATTCACAACACAATCTTCCAGGTGCCTCATGGCTTCTACAGAAACCTTGTTTCTTGAATTTTTTCATTTAGTTTGACAGGCAGAAACACAATAGAAGTGATTTGAGTGATCATTTGTAGACGTTAAATGTGATAAATAAAATAAGAAGTTAGTTACAAATGATACCAAAACAGGGCTCACACATAAAACAATGCAAGACAAAAATCTATAATGCTTTAGATCATGTAAATATGAAGCTCATTAGTAGAGTTTCCTTCAGGTGTAGTGGGACCAGAACTCAATAATATCATTAGAACTTCTCCCACCCTTAAGACTATTCAGCCTTCTCATTCAGAGAAAAGGATAAAAAAAGATAACATTTTTTCAACAGTCCAGGCAAGTTCTCATTGTGCCTCCATAAAATGGGTCACCTTACTTCTCAACAAATCACTGAGGTCAGAGAAATAAAACACTTTAACTTATCAAGACATAGATTCATTCCTGAGTTAAGTGAAATCAAAGCAATGATATTATTGTTTGAAAGGAAGAATTTTCAAAGACATAAAAACCGCATCTACTAATTAGTCAACTGCAACTGAACAAATGTTAATTTAGAATCAGCAATATGCTTACCACTGTGTCTGATAGTATTTTAGATATAAGGATGAGTAAGAAATAATAAGTTTCTCCTTTAGTTTAGGAGCAGACACACATCAAATAGATTGCATACAAAAGTGGTACAAAATATTTTGGGAGTTAGGAGAGACATAACTTATCCTACTATAATTTACTATAAATATTTCACATTACTTAAACACAAGTACTCAAATATTTCATTTAAGATACTGAGATCTTTATACACCATACAAATAAGATACAACCTAAAAATGTGACAATGTTTACTGCAGTCTCTAGAATTGTTCTGAATAAACATGAGTATTTAAATATCATCTGATTAAACAAATATAGACAGACTCATGGATGGAGAGCAGGTTAACAGCTAAGATGAGGCAAGGTAGGGGACAGAGGGATGGAGGGATGGAACAAAAATGAAAAAGGACTCGGATATGGAAAACAGGGTGGTAATTATGGGGCAGAGGAAGGAGCTATAAGGGGGATAAATGGTAATGGAAAAATATAATGAATATAATTAAAAATTAAAAGAAAATAATTTAAAAAGATAAATATCACTTGGTAAAAATAATCTTTTGTCAGAATAAAAAGCTAGGCACCAATCTCAAATGCATTATTGTGCAGTAATTTTCAAATAGAGAAGTGAGTTCAATTTTTTCAACTGTACCAGTGTACTGCTTTAACCATAGCCTCCTCTAAAACTTAAGTTCAAGCCAAGTAAATCTAATAGCACAAAACATAAAATATCAAGATTGAAAATATAGATGTAATGGAAAATTACATCTATAGTGCCAGTCTAGTCAAAGGAAATTAAAGGACCCATTCTAGAGAATAAAAAAAAGAAGGGAATAAAAAATATAATAACCACTGAAATGAGGAATATTTGCAGTGAAATGCATAATTATCAGAGCCATCTTCCCAGGGAAAATAGGTTACATGAATTTAGAGTTAGAAATATGTGCCTTAGTCCAGTCTCTACCAGTGTATAACTATGGGACTTTATCTGTATTTGATTTTTATTGTATTTTATCCATTCCTATTTATCCCCCTCATACCCTACTCCCAACTACAATCACCACACACTATTGTCAATGTCCACGAGTCCTTTTTCCTTTCTGCTCCATCCCTCCACCAGGACTACAGCAAACTAAAAAGTTTTGTATGGCAAAGGGAACTATGGACTTCAGATAATTTACATTATTGTTCTGGTCTGCCTACCTTATAAAATAGGCAATTGGAGAATGAAATACACCAAAACTTTCTGGTCATTATATTGGTTATTGAAAATTAGGGGTGATGAAGAATAAATCTAATTAATGTTGAAAAAGACATAAAGACACTAAAGGAGAAGAGTCACTCAGAAAAAAAAATGCTCTCTAATAAATCAAGTTAAAATCCAAAGGAAACAACCAAATGAAGCTCATATACAATTTATATGAGTATATGCATTTATATGCATATTTGCATTGCTTTATTAAATGCCATCACATGTATTGTGTTTTATATGTAATATTTTCTGTAATTGTTGTATTTCTATAAATGTTTAAAGAGTAACTGGGAAAGTGGCTAAGAAATTGATACTAAATGTAATATGCAGTCCTGAAGCATTCTAAACAGAAATGTAGTTAAATTTTGCTAATCTCCCTAAGAGGACTATCGGTAAAGACAATTCCAAATTTTTCAGGTTAATTTTTATCCAGAAGAGATACGAATACATAAAACCACACACTCTCAATTTAATTACTGGTTAATGATAATTCTTTTCTTTGTTGCTTGTTTCATTTTTGGAAAAATCAATAGCATTTCTCAGAGGAATGTGTGAAGTTATTCATCAAAACAGATCTTTAAAGGGCATGCATAATAAGCACAAATGCCTAACAAGGTCAGAGGTAGACTGTCAGAAGAAGTTCAAATGATTGACCTTATTGGGAGTATTCTTAAAAATAATTTTTTGCATTTATTTTTATTAAAAATAGTTGATCAAATTTGATCAAATTCAGAAGTTGTCAGATCTATGATACTTTTATCAATTAGATCAATAAGAGTAATTTGAATCATATCATAGTTATAATTCTCAAAATTATTAAATTATACAGGATCTTTAAGACCCTGCACTTTAGTTTCTTTTTTACATATAGCAATTAGTTTCAATTTTATAATGTGATGAGTTAGAAAATGTATGTATTGTAAAATGTCACCACAATGAGTCTAGTTAATATCCATTACCACATGTAGTCACATTTTTTGTGTGATGAGAAATTTTAAGATCTATTCTCTTAGCAGTCTTCAAATATACAATATGCCCTATTATTGACTACAGTCACCGTGTTCTAAAGTACATCCCCTTGACTTATTTTATAGCTAGAAGTTTGTACTTTTTACCACCTTTGCATATTTTCACACCCACCATCTCTGGCTCTTGGCCACCACCAATCTGTTCCTTATATATGACACCCTGAGTTTATATGTGTTACTACAATATTATTTTACAAGTTTAATTATTTTAATATATTTTATTATGCCATATGATGTAGGATGATACTTACTATTTCTCAGAAAACAAAAGAGTCCTGTGTTGATTTGAGACTTTATTCTAATGAGAGCCATATACCATTTCCATATTTACAGAGCTTAAGCTTATACCCTTTATTTCAATGTTGCTTATTGAAATTTGAAATAAGCTATAGGAATGTGTCTATTGGTTGGCAATTTGTATGCCATTTTGATGCAAAATTTCATTGTTTCTCAGAGAGCATCATTTTGACACAACAGGAATCCAGCCTCTATTTACTGAAGAAAACAATTTGACTGCAATTTTTAAAACATACAACTCATAGTTTCTGTTTTGACAGAAAATCATATTAAATGCAGCTAGCACTTGCTAAAATGTCATTTCTATTTTTCTACCTATGTTGTTTAGCTTTAGAAAAGAAAACATTTTTTACTTAAACTTTTATAAGAAAATATTTTTTCACTCAGCTTTACAAAAGCCAATACAATTAAATAATAGAAATACACATTATTAATTTAATAAGTGAGTCTGATTTTACATTCAATAATGCTACATTTCAAAAAGGAAATATACTTCCAATTAAAAAGTAAATTGTTAAATATCATTAATCATTAAAACATAAACTAAATATTATAGAAAACTAAAACATTTTATACATTGGTTAATCCACTGTACAGAGTTTCAAGTCAGTGTACTTACTATACATTAGGATAGTTTTGTTTTTATAACCAAATTGAATATTCAAGTGATTATTAGACAAGCAGGAGATAAGTCAAATGAATGAAGCATTAAGAATAAAAATACTTTAAAATATTTAAGATAATGTTGAAATTTTTTGAAATGGTCTTGAACTTTATGAGATTTTAAAAGTTTCATAATGCCTCTATTTTTTTTTCTGTGAAGATGTACCTTACACAGTATATGCGGTATGCTATATTATTCTTATTCTCAATTACTAATGAACATGGAAACTATGCGAACCTCAAAATGAATGTAATGGTATGCTTGCTTATTTTAATATGGTTAGAATTCACTATTCTATTTACTAATACAATTTTCTATAAGGTGAAGGTACAAAACTACCCTCAAAGGAGTTTAAAATAACATTTTTTTTTTGTTATAAACATGTGGGCACTGAATGAAACACTTTTTATCAGTAAGGGAGAAACTACCCTAAAAGAATCGAGAATATTCAACCCATGTTAGATCCAGAGTCTGTTTTTAGCTCTTCCCATGTCAAGTACTTCCAGCTATAAGCAGAGAAGACACACATACACTCCGAAACAATGAGACCGCATGCAGTTTTCTGTAACACAGCATCATTGAATGGGCTATATATGTCACTGTATTCCAAAGTTTGTAAACAACTTTTTGAAATCAGGTAATTTAAACTCTTCCTTTAGGCACAATGTTTCATTAGTTAAAATTATTTATTGTGTACCCTACAGAATGAATAGTTGACTGTGACAATTGGTAACATTTGCATATGATTGGGATTAAATGGTAATATTGTCCCAATGTTGAAACTCTTCATGAATCCTATGAGATGTAGGACTGTGGTAGCTGCAGTTTACCTGCAGCAATTATTGAGTATATTATTGAGTATATTATTATTACTACTAATAATATAATGTGATGTGTATGTTCATATATCTGTCATTGAGGGAGAAAGCAAATGTGTCAAAATATTAATATAATAAGTGACATAATTTCAAAAGATTTTTAAAAGTGGGAAGAGAAAAGCAGTTATTTCACCCTTATTAAAATATATTTTATTAGGTTTTTGAATAGATTAGTGAAGGCAAACTTATGTTTATGAAGGATAGATATTTAAAAATTTCCTTCAATGATTCAGAACAGGAAAAATAAATAACTTTATAGACATCTATAGTTTCATTTTTCATGGTATATTTCAGTTGATAAAGTTGAAATAGTAGTATTAATTCACTTCTTAAGATGGACAACATACCAAATATTTTTCTTTTATCATCCTAATAGCAAGAAAAATCCCACTGGTCTCTTAAGTATTTGGGTAAATGGACTTTTTCCAGCCTAGCCATCATTTATTGACTGCAAACAGGGCATATTATTATCTATCTTGTCATAGAAAAAAATAATCACATCATTCTGAAGGAAGTGATTTGACCTGATAAAGAATAATCAGTCATACTCAATTAAGTTGAAAGAGAGTTACTCCCAATTCCAATGTGAAAGATAGTTACCTTTCAGTAAATTAAACTCAACATTTTCTATTTAATTCCATTGTAAACCTTATTACATTCTTAGATCTAATACTATTACAATGGCAAATGAATTCAATAAGCACATAAGATGATTATGTTTTCTTCCCTGACTCACTTTATTTCAAATACTGATTTTATTGAAATAAAACAAATATTAATAGCATAGAGATTAAGATCTTCTAACTATTCTTTCATCATTTTAAATAAATATTAAGTGCTTTCACTTTGCTAAATCTACACTTGTCTTTGTGGACATGAACATAAATTAGACTTACTGATTTGAAGTGGCTCATGGACATGAATGAAATATAATTATCAATATAACTTTACTTTTGTTAATTGTTAGTTTAAGTGTTTATTCATTCCTTCGCTTATTTGCATTGTTTATTGTGAAGTATATATGACAAAGGTTGCAGCCTCAAGAGAACTGAACATGAAGTAGGAAGAGAAAAAATACACTTATTAATTTATTAAAAGCATGCATTTTGATAGTTTATGTAAATAAAATAAATGGGCACATAACTATGCCTGATTTTATTTTCCATAAAATGCTTAAGAGTTTCTTATAGCATAAATAAGTTGTATTTAATATTTTAGGCTGTTGGAAGGATTCACTAATATAATTTTTATGAAAGGAAAGTACAAATTATCCAGAAGAAGCCTTAAAATTATATTTTTATTATTAAAAGAGGTATTAATGAAATGAACCCAGTATTTTCTGTGTTGTAAACATATTCATTTACAGCCGCTGAATGTCAGTTCTTGTCTGGATTGTTATATCGCAGTGTACTGTGTTTGCTTTTAGATTTAATATTGTTTAAAAATTATGTTTTCTCTAAACATTATTTTTTGAAAATCTAGCTAGCATTGCAATGTGGAAAAGTTTCTAAAGTAAATATCAATAAGACTTAACTGTTAAAATTGCACTCTTTCTGATTGTCAGGGCTAGAATGACATTTAAAAAATAATAGTATTATAGTTGTTTGGGTTGAAATAAAACTTCTGACATTGATTTTGTCCTATTAAAATACAGATTATGTAAAATAATGCCATTTTAATGTTTATAACATTTTTGAAATGCATAATTGCATTTCATTAAAAAATTCAGATCATTTTGATTTGGTATAATTATATCAATGAATATTTCTGTGGAATTGGCTAATATATAATATATTCCTATTAACAAATTAAGTTACTTTAACTCTCATAGAATAATCAGACTCTGTAAATATGACACATACTAGAAATTCAAAAATAAATTACACACCACTGTTAAAGATTGGGTTAACAGAATGGGGTTTTAGACCTTTTATAATAGCAAGTTGCATATTTCAATCTTTTAACATTTTTTCTTTTATCTCTTTGAGTTTTACAGTTTGCATATATTTTGGTTCAACTGCCCCTGCACAAAGCCCTCAGGGAATTTCAGATGTCATGTAAGTCAACAATGTTATTATTAACAGTTTTTAGAGTATGTTGGCATTTTTACAGAAATACCTGGAATCTCACCAATAGTGTGTTAGGTATCAGCCCCATAACAACATCCATAAACATGAACAATATTTTTTATTTTATTTTTAGTGTTAACACTATTACAGATGTCCCCATATTACCCACTTTTGCCCACCTTCCACTCAGCCACTGCTCCCACTCCCCTCTGGCCATCACAACACTGTCTGTGTCTATGTGTCCTGCATTCGTGTTCTTTGCATAATTCCTTCACTTAAAATTTAAGAAACAGTTCCTATAAAATAGATATCAGGAAGCCGTAAAGCATGTACCAGTGACCCTGCTCTTGGTAACTTAATCTGCTGTATGAGACTTCTAGTATATGCATACATTGTGAAAGTTTTGTTCAACTAATCACTATTTTACCCACCACAGAGCAAAGACAGTCATTTGATCCACGAGGAAAACCGTTGACTGGAGCAGATTTATGAGGCAGTTGGTTGCCAGTCCTTGAATTAATGAAGATTCTCAAAAATAATAAAAATATTTAATCTTTCACAGTAGAGACATTTCAATGTGAGACACGCTAACAACCACAAAACCAGCAGAAAGAACTTAAAGATACAAACCATAGAACTTGCAATGAGCAGACCATGCTAGCTAAGTCTGAAAAGACAAGAAGTACACAAAGTGGCAGAGAAAAGAGAAGCAGAATCAAATGACAGGCAATTACAACTTTTGTTTGATATTTATCATATATTGCCATTTATAAAGTATACATTTTTGCCCAGATTTTTAAGGGAAAAATAAAGATACACATTATACATGGGTAGCACTAATTCTGTATCTATATAAATATTTTTTAAGATTTTTAAAAAGATTTTATTTATTTATTTTTAGAGAGGGAAGGGAGAGAGAAAGAGAGAGAGAGAGAGAAACATCAATATGCAGTTGCTGGGGGCCATAGCCTGCAGCCCAGGTATTTGCCCTGACTGGGAATTGAACCTGTGATGCTTTGGTTCGTAGCCTGCACTCAATCCATTGAGCTATATAAATATTTTTAATTATTTTATTTATGCTCATGTGTTAAAAATGTAACTCTAGAAAGTAGCGACAATATCCATATACAAAATAATACTCTGGAATATGATAATCAGTTTGTTTCTAAATATAAATAAATAAAAATTGAATTAAAAATTAAAATGAAAGAATTTTTTTTCCTTAAAGTTTGGCCTGAAAACCTGAGTGCATATTATAAATGGTAAAATATAGTAATTTAGGATTTTTACTGTAGCTTCAACAAAAGCGATTTTACTCTATCCTGATTTTGCAACTGACTGAGCTAAATTCCTCTTTTATCTTACTTTCTGAACACATCTACACGACAGTAGCCTGTGTTATCCCCAGGGGAAAAGTTCTAAGATCTCCAGTGAATGTCTGAAACCACAAATAATACTGAAATATATATACATATTTCACACACATATACACATACATACAGCTATGATAAAGTATAATTTTAAATTAGACAGAGTAAGAGATTAACAAAACTAATAATAAAATAGAACAATGTTTAACTATACTGTGATCAAAGTTATGTGAATGTGGCATATCTCTCAAAATATCTTATTATATCATACTCACCTTTCTTTTCACATAAAGAAAATATTGTATGGATTATCTTTGGCATATCTTAATTGCCAGCATCACTACAGTTGCATTTTGGTAACCTTATTAAGTGCAGTATGGGTTACTTGCACAGAAGCACAGTAATACTGCTACGGTGTGTTTGATAACTGAAATGAGTAATAAGTGACTAACAGGAGAGGGTGTCTACAGAATGGAGAAGCTGGGCCAAGGGATAAGTCATGTCCTGTGGGTGTTGGAGCAGGACCTCGAAAAATTTCCTCGTGCTACTCAGAATAATGGACAATGTAAAACTTATGAATTCTTTATTTCTGGAATTTTTTAATTTAATATTTGGACTGCAGTTGACCACAGGTAACTAAAAGTGTGGAAAGTGAAACTGTGGAGAAGGGGAGACTACTTAATATCCTACCACCTGAAAAAACCTCATTGTTTCTCCATTTCTTAGAAACTTAAAGCCAAATAACATACGTTCACCTCAAAAACTGTAAATATCCCTGGCTGGTGTGGCTCAGTGAATTGAGTACTGGACTATGAACCAAAGGGTGGCCCGTTCGATTCCCTGTCAGGACACATACCTGAGGTGTTGGCCAGGTCCCCAGTAGGGAGTACTCAAGAGGCAACCACACATCGATGTGTCTCTCCCTCTCTTCCTCCCTTTTCCTCTCTAAAAATAAATAAATAAAATATTTTAATAAAGTTGTAAGTAGTCTGTGTTAAATAAAATATGTAGTTAGTCCAAGTTAACCAATATGGTAACCGACAAAGGAATGTATATTGATTTTTTAAAAAATATATGATTATGCTAGAAATTGAGAGAACAAACATACAATAAGAAATGCTGCATTAGGAAATAATATAAAATTATAAAGTGTAACTACCACAGAAGTCTAAAGAAAAATTTTTAAAGTGTATTATTAATGTATATTTTCTATGGCTAGAATGCCAAAAGTTCAGTGGTTTCTAGAGGCAGTTGTACTGAATTCAGTAATCTGAAAAATCAATATAAACCTGTTTTCAAGCCAATGAGATTTTTTTAGATGAGTACATTTTCAATGCAGTTACAATGAAGAGCACAGGATATCACTTATTTATAAAGAGGGGTCTCTCTTCTGTAATGTGAACCATTACATCTTCCCAGTCCAGAACTTGAATTTGGGGATTTGGGGCTGAATCTTTCATTTTATAGCTATTTTTAGTTATTTCAAAAATTCAAATCATTTGAGAAATGTGATAATATTAGAAATAAGAGGAACAAAGAAGTAATTAATTGCTTAGCTCTAATAAGTATTTCTATCAGTGTTTCTACCATTGGTGGCCTGAGTCTGAAAGCTGATTTTCTCTTGGGTTTGACTAGTTCAGAATTATATCTTAAAGGAATAGAAACGTGAAACTATAGAGAGCAGAGGTGATTCGAACGTTTTATAAAAGCTATGAAAAATGATGTGCTTATTGTTCAGGAAGGTACTGTCTTTATGTTTTCTTTGAAAATTTTATGGGATTCTTTAGAGTTCAAAATAGTAGTTAATGTGTACATATATGAAAATAGTTTTCTTTGGAAGATGTGTGTGTGTGTGTTTGCATGTATTGTTTCTTTTTAATGGGCATATCTGGCATTTGTAATGTTTAACTATGGATGAAATTACCATGTGCTTTGAGTGAAGCTCTGTCTCTGCTCTTGGATGCATACAGGGTATTAATTGTGTTTCCAGATCATGAGAAAGCATGTCTGTATAATAATAATTATTATTGTTTTTAATAGTGTATATTTAATTATATGTTAAGGACCTTTCTAAGAGGATTTTATACTTTAAAAAAGAAATGTCTATATATAATTAAGGTCCCCAAGTTTTTTCTTGATAATATCCAAAATGATTCTACATTTTACAATATTATAGCAATGATTTTTCATGTGAATGCTGGAATTATATTTTGGTCCCCAGTTTATTTCACATTGCCTGTCACAAAGTTATATGTAGACCTAAGAACATTTCAGTTTTTATTATCAGGGGCTGATTTAATTGAACAAGTTTTAAACTGTTCTACTTGTAAAAACATAAATATCAATACATATTTCTCCATATAATGCTGAGAATTATTATTGCTCCTTACGAAAGGGTACTATTTTGCTTGCTTTAAAATAAGAGGAAATTAATGCAGGAGGTAATAAAAAACATTTATTTTTCTGCACTTTCTGCCTCTGTTACTCTGTAAACTTTCTAAATAAAAATAATAATTCTCAACTTTCCTTATATCCCTAGGACACTGGACAGTTATTATCCATTTAATGGGCATTTGTGGCATAAATGAAAGTTTCCCACATTAGGAAATCTATTTTGCATGCAAGCAAGAGGATTTATATACTAGAAAAATTCTTAGGTCTTAGGTTAGATTTATCTTTTAAGATCCAAAAGAATATAAGGGGACATAAATATAAAGCTGTTATAACTCCATTTTTTCAAGAATGCTTTCATGTGCTATGTTTGATGTCCTCCACGGGAAAATAGGAAAATAAACAAACAAACACACTCCCTTGCTTTAGCAGATGTTGCTAAAAAAGGCTCTATAATCCTGAAGTCAGGACCTACCATTACTTAGTATTTAATTCATGACTCCATTACTTTTTCTTCCCTTGGTCTCAGCACTCTCCTCACCAAAGTCGGTGCTCAGTTTCATTTCTACATGCTAATGAGTATTGTCCAGAATACAATTGGTGAGAGATTAGTCACTTTTTTAGATATTAACAGAACCATTGTTTTACTGAAATTTACAATGGAATTAAACTTTGTAACTATAAACATTAAGAAGCACATTATAAAGCTACCACTACAGTTGTTTGGTCAAGTAGATATTTATTTTCCCATAAAACATGAACCCCAAATAGGCAGTCCAGGATTAATATTATGGTTCCATGATAACAGAAGAGATGAAATCTCTTGTTCCTATTTCACTCTGCCCTCTTCAGACTGTGTTTTTTTATCCTGTTCACACAGTATGGCTGTTGTACCATATAGACCACATGCATGTCGCAAGGAGAAAGGATAATGAATAAAGATCAAAATGTCAGTCAGTGCCTATTAAAAAGTAACTTTTTAATTAGACAAACTGTATTTTTCTTCTAATATTCATCTAGTAAATTTTCATAAATTTCATTTAGAACATAATTAGGTCACCATTAATTATATAGGGCTTTGACAGCCTGGATACACCTTAGCAGGATACATTGACATTTGAAACAAAATAGGTATATTTTCCTGAATGTAATATTGGTAGAGGATATTGAAAGCCAAATGATTACATATGTGGACAGAACATTAAATAGTTACAACATAACACTCTCACTCAAAGCTTTGGTCCAGGTAGAATCCCCAAAGTAAATAACATCAGGTAAGCAGCAAAGGTTTTAAACATTGCTTCTGGAGATCTGAAATACTTATATAAATAAGATATTTATAACTGAAGTGGAAAAAGCATGGTATCTAAAGATGTATTTGAAGAATAAATCAGACATGCTCAGAGGGAAGAGCCTTGGTAGGTAGGTGATGGGGGAATAAGAAAGAGAAGATGGAACAAAGGTATGTGAGGCAGCCATTTTGTAAAACAATGAAAAACATTATTTAAAAAATAGTTGAAATAAATATTTTTATGTATTTCTCTGCAAACCACAAGTTGTGTGGCTTTGGACAAGGTATATATTCCTTTTCGAGTCCCATGACTTTTTAGTGATGACAATTAGTTCCATATATTGACAATTACAAGTATACTGACCTTAATTTAGTGACTATTAAGAGAGCATGCATTTCTCCTTTTGAGTGTTCATTATCACTGTGTAGGGACATAAGAGATTTCTGTATATTAATTTTGTACCCTGTTACTTTACTGAATTCTTTTATTAATTCTATTTATTTTCTGGTGGATTCTACAAAATTTTCTCTGTACAATATCATGTTATCTGAAGATAGTTAATACTTTTGCCTTTTCCTTTCTTATTTGGACACCTTTCATTTTTTTGTCACATTGTTGGGATTAGGACTTTCAGTACTAGGTCAAATAATAGTGAAGAAGGTGGGCATCCTTTTTTTTTTTCCCCCTCATCTTAGAGAAAAAGCTTTCCACTTTTTACCATTGAGTATGATGCTAGCTGTGGTGGTTTCACTTGTATGCAAAATCTAAAAACAAAACAAAACAAATAAACAAAGAAAAACAGACTCCAAGAAATGGAGACGAAGGAGACGGTTACCAAAATGGAAGGGGTGGGGTGCTGAGTGAAAAGGGGAAAGGAAATGCAGTCAATAATATTGTAATTAGTTCACATGGTGACGGATGACTGCTAGAATTAGTGAGGTGATAAGATTAGTGAGGTGATCAGATTGTAAAGTATAAAAATGTCAAATCACTATATTTATATTGTACACCTGATACTAATTAAACAATATAAGATTGTTTAACAACTATACTTAAATAAAAATAAATTAACTTTAAAAAGATATCACAAATCAAATTTTCTGGAGTTTATTAGGTACTAAACACTTTCATTTTTGAAAACTGAAATTATATGAAGATGTCTTGAGATACTTACAAAATCAAAACAGACAAATCTTTACAAATACTAAAAGCCTAGTAGGTTAGAACTTTTTTTTTCTCTCTCATGAACTTGTGCCTCATGAAAATTCTGGAGGAATGTCAGGGGACATAATAAAACATTTAACCTATGTCTAATATTCTTTTAATATCCAAGCAACTACATTTTATAATAATATCATGAAATAACCAAATTTAAGGACTTGACTGATTTTTAATTTGGTATCAAATGGTTATTCTTAAGCATATGTTAGTTGGTTGGTTTGTTTTGCCTATCTAATCCATTTCATGGAAGAGTTGCCATCTTCATCCAATGAAGTTTGTTGTGTGTGATAGATGATACATGTCTATTCAAAATGCCATTCTTGACATTGTTAAGTAAAATCCTTAGTTAAGCAATGTTTTACTGATAGCTGAATAGAAAGTTGAATATCTAACCACCTCTTGCCTAAAACACCAAATGAACTATTAGTGTTTAAAAATAATGTTGGCAAAAGAAAAGGAAAAAAAAACCACATAAATGCATTTGTTTCAATAATGTTTTGTAATTCCTGGACAAAATCCTTCATTAATCATTTAAATGGATGTGGTCATGTCTTTGAATTAAAAAAATGAGGGAAGGGAAATTAGGTTTCTTATGCCAGATGTGTTTAATTCTGTTATCACAAGTAACCTTATCTTGTGATGTCAAAACGATTTCTTTCTTTCTCCTTTTTTCCCCTTCCCTGGGAATTCTAATTTGTCTAGATGGTGGTAAATATAATTACTAAAGTCATATAATTGTAAGGGTAGAAAGTAACCTGACACATCTCATTTACCTCATGCCCTATTACGTGCTCAGTGAATGGCTACATATGTTTATCCATTATCAAGACTTGTCAAAAACTTAGGATGAAAGCTGGTAGTAAAATAAGATATAGGTGTTTAATAATGTTGTATTACTCAGTTTATACACTTGGCAGCAGCCAAAGAAAATATAATTTTAGTAAAACAAATCAGTTCAAAAGTCAAATATCTGTGTGATAAATAGTAAAATTTGTTTGAAAATACAGTAGGTTTTATGCAGAAAGCTCATGTAGCTCTTACAACCTGAGAAACCATAGATCTCATATCTCCAAGGTATTTCAGAATTTGGCAATGGGATCAGAAAATGGTACCCACTGTGAATTAAAATGATATACTTTATCATAAGATATGACTTATTGGCCATGAATAATTTAGCCTGTCTTAGAAGGATGAATCACATTACATATACTGCTGAAAAGGCCAGATTGCACTTGAGGTCTAACTGAGATATGCTGACATGAGACTTGATCAGCTGTATAAACGATGGAACATAACAAAAAAATCATACCCTATTTAGCTGTACTATTTCATTAAGTATCAACAGATGGTTTCTGGTAACTCATTAGTAAGCATCTTAAATGTAAGACTTTAACCAATCCAGTTTTGATATATGCAAAAAGAGAATTTTTGCATATATTAAATATCTGGCAACAAGCATACAATCTGAAATTTTCTGTTTGTGGACAGGAGAAATTCACACAATGAAACTAAGGTTGTCCCACGAACACTGCGGAGGTTAGTAGCACTGACTCCCTGCCACACACACAGTCAACAATCCATGTAACTCCAAAAATTCACTAATTGCCTACTGTTGACTGAAAGCCCTCTGATAACAAACATTTGATTAACATATATTTTGTATATTATATGTAATATATAATGTATTGGTAAAAATAAAGTAAGCTATAGAATAGAAAATTTATTAAGAAAATCTTAAGAAAGGAAAAAATACATTTACAGTATTTATTGGGGGAAAAATCATGTCAGTAGACCCTCTCAGTTCAAAACCATAATATTCAACAGTGATAATCATTTTGATTGCCTCATCCCTGTCTAATTGCACTTACAGAGAAATAAGCTGGTCCTCAAGTACCCTTATTTAGTTTTTTACTAGGATATACTTTTTACTAGGATACTGCTTTAGTCAAATATGTTTGCATTTCAGTTAATGTATCAGTCTCTTTTGGCTTGGTTATTGTATTTGAGTTTGGTTATAGTGATTCAGTTCTAAGATTCAGTTAACTACTTAAGGAAATAATATGATGTTTTAATATTTCAAAAGCTATACCCACAATGTAAAACCTGTATTAGTGATTACCACTCTTAGTTACTTTAAGTAGCCTGTTCATGTCCCACTGCTTTGTATCTTTTGCCTATTATATTTACTTCCCTCATTCTTGTCAAATATTCTATAATCTTTGCTTCGTAACATATTATATGAGACTATGCTTGTTTTTGTGAAAAATAGAAAGTTCTCCCAGCTGGCGTAGCTCAGTGGATTGAGTGAGGGCTGCGAACCAAAGTGTCGCAGGTTCAATTCCCAGTCAGGGCACATGCCTGGGTTGCAGGCTATGACCCCCAGCAACCACACATTGATGTTTCTCTCTCTCTCTCTATCTCCCTCCCTTCTCTCTCTAAAAATAAATAAATTAAAATCTTTTAAAAAAAGAAGTCCTCTTCTTAAAAAAAGAAAAAAGAAAGTTCTAGGATCATTACAATTTGGTGTGTTTCAAAGTACCTCTGTATACATTATTTCATTTTACTAAAAGTAATCCCATGAGATGCAGAGACTATTTATAATCCCTTTTTGTTGTAAATTTTCCAAAGTCACATAATTAGTTAGTACTTGAGCTATGGAAGACACAAAACAAAACCAGCACAGCCAAACACCTCTGGTCTTCACTTTTTCCACTGTATATTCACCAAAATAACAAACAACAAAATAGCTTACAAAATAGTTGGGGAACTAATATCCTTACAGAAAAATAGTTTAAGTTATTTAATGAGTTTCTCAAATACTTTGACATATTTTCAAATATTTCCTTAGGTGATACTCACACGTATGCCAACAATGCCATCTCCCTCATGTCCTCGTATGTCACTTAGCACTCCAGTACTGCAGAATTGCCCAAGCTGCTCTGAATTGTATTTGTTTTTTTTGTTTTGTTTTGTTTTGTTTTGTTTTTTACCACCTCATTTGTACAATCTTATGCTGGCCTTATGCTGGCTATAGACATGGAGTGACAAGGTGGAACATTTCATTCTTACCATCAGTGCTGTTCTTGGCTATCGATGTTGACTTTTTACAAATGAGATGCATTTTCATTGGCAAGAGAATTCATGTTGCTGGCTTGGTTTTCACTCCCTCATGCCACCTTGGCTAACCATTCCTCTTCTTTCCTTTTCACACTTTAAAGTGCTCTCATGGAGTTAAACTATGTAGGACATTTTGGTGATTCTTGTACTGCCAAGGTTTTCTCCACATACTCCTGGCTCCCTCCACCCAAAACCCAAATTTTCTATTCATCCTTTTACTCTGTTGTTGGGTTGCCTATTGGGCTTCCTCACAAGGAACAAATGTCCTTCTCTTATAGATTTCTCACCAGCCATCTGCTCCTGAGTTAAGTCAGCATGGTTGAGCTAGATTTTTTATATATCTCTCATGTTTTTACAGAAAGTAACTTAGTTATAACAGACACAAATATACACATACATCAAAAACATGTACTATCAAGGACAATACTAACACAAAACAATATAAGCTATTTAAAAAAATATTTTATTCATTTATTTCTAGAGAGGGGAAAGGAGGGAGAAAGAGAGAGAGAGAAACATCAATGTGTGGTTGCCCCTCGTGTGGCCCCCACTGGGGACCTGGCCTGCAACCCAGGCATGTGCCCTGACTGGGAATAGAACCTGCGATGCTTTGGTTCGCAGCCTGTGCTCAATCCACTGAGCTATGCCAGCCAGGGCTAATATGAGTTATTTTTAAAATAAGAACTACTGACAATGAGTAATATAAACAATAAATACAATATTGGACTGTGAGATCCAAAGTAAAATAATTATTATGATCTGGAATAGGAAGCAGAAGTTCATGGAGAAGGTAAAACTTTCCTTTACATTGAAAAAAAAAGTCAGTAGCATATGAAATAGTGGGAAAGGGGTGAAAAGGTGGTCTTGGAGAAAAGAATATAAGCAGTTTGATTACTTGATTATTTTGAACTGTGTTCAAGTGTTCACATACTGTTTTCATGGTAAATGGGCTAATCTGAAGGAATCAGAGTCTGCATGGTAGATAATTGAACAGTTAGGTCAGAAATTTAGAATAGTGACAGTCTGTGAAGTAATTAAATGCCAGTGTGAGAACTGGCTGACTATTTCATGTCAGCTATTGGAGAAGCCAGATGAAAAAGACATGCCCTTGAATATTTTAATTCTAATGAAAAAGAAAATTATATGAAAAAGTAAGTGTAAACTGCCATAGAGAAAGAAGGTGTTAGGGAGAGGCCTGCAGGTTAGTGCATAAGGATGAACAGATTCACTGGGTAGAGGAAACATGAAAGGACATTCTGGGCAAAAAGCTCTTCTGAAAGGGTACCAAAAATAGTGCCAGGCAAACTAAGTGGGGAAAAATTAGTAAAATCCTGAAAAATATTAACATAGAAAGGCAGAATTAGAAATAATGGAAGGAAATGTCCTCCTTCACAATTTTGATTAAAAATTTAGTTACATATAACCCAGTTCTCTCTAACATTTTTAAAATTCAATTGGTAATCACCTACTACTTTACTTATGAATCAATGATCTGCTCTGATAAGTAGACTTTTATTTGAACACATCTTATGCAAAGAATATTTAAAATGTGCAACTTCAGGGCAGAAATAATGATAAAGTAATGTGTTTCCATAGTTTCTAAGCTATTGAACATTCTGAGGTAGAGAAATTACAAAGTAATTCTTGTGTTATAGTATCTTTCTAAACACTTATTAATAAGAATGAAAAACTTCTTATTAATAAGAATGAAAAACTTCTTATTAATAAGAAAAAAACTTCTTTTTCCTCTTTCCATATTTCCATGTTCATTTGAAGGATACAAATGCTGAAGAGAACCATGTCGTAATGGTGACCTGTCAAAGTGAGCTACTCCTGTGTCAGTAATTACATGTTATTAGGAGGAGGATAGAAAATAATACTTATAACTTTTGTTTTTTTTTCCTTTTTCATGTTTAAATCAAGGAAACTTTGTGTTGACTGGAATGTATTAAGTTATCCAAAATATATAATAACATACAATATCTAAGGGTATGAAATATGTGGTCACATATTCTCTATATTCCAAACATAGTCGATTGTTTATACAGCTCTTATCCTGAAATATTTTCATCTGCATAACAGAGATAGCCATATCTACGTTATGTAGCATTATAAAGGCCTAAATGAAAATGTACACAAAAGGTAGATATGTTTATATATTAATACACATGTGTTCATATATACAGTAATATGGATATTACCTTATATTTGTAGATAATATGCTCTATATGTTTCAGTCCTCTAGGAAGCAGGTTCCAAGAATGAATTGGAAGTGGATATATTTATTCAGCAAAGGATAACAGAGTACTGAATAGGGAATATGGTCAATAATATTGTGATAACTATGTGGGGTACCAGGTGGGTTCTGCAAATATCTAGGGGAATGTCCTACAGCTGTTCAAGGACAGGTAGGTTCATATGGGATCCTGGAAGATGGAAGAAAATTCATGGAGCAGTAGGAATGACTGAGATGCCTTTATTCCAGGGTGGGGCAATCCACATGAGCCACATGCAAGTTGCACCATGGGAAGTCACAACTCCCTTAGATACTAAATGCACACAAAGGTGCTGGCAAGGTGCCAATACTGAGCTCCTAGTTATATTACAGACCTTCATTCTAGGCATGCAGGCCCTACTCAAGGCCATGTGAACACTGCCAGGCCACAGTCACCCAGACATCTGGGTGAGGGAGCCTGACTGACTTCACTTTCCCTACAGGGAACACTTGGTAAAGTATATGATGTTCTGATCACTACACTTATACCTGAAACTAATACAAAATAATATTAAATGTAAACTTTAATTGAACAAAATTAAAAAGATAGAGGAGTGGAAGCATGGAAAGTCCAAGGACCACTATTCAAGGCTAACACATGTAAAAGGCAGAAGGAAGATGGATGGGGTACCAAGGGCCTCAGCCTGTAGTTTGGTTCTGATCATGTCTTAGAATGGCAGCTCCATTGCAGACTCCCCCATAGAAAATGTCCTGCATTAGAAAGAAGTAGTCTGGCAACAGAAGATCATGCTCATCTTTGGCTGATGTTGCCCTAAACTACCAAGGCCTCAGCTAAAATATTGTGTCATTGTGTCATGAGGATATTTCAACCAGAACTTCTCAGCTGCCTCTATTCCTTGCAGGCAGTTCTCTGTGGAAGTGGTACACACCTCCACGGTTACCACTCACCTATAGAAAAAAATGACAAAAATAGCCCATACTGCTATTATGCAATAAAAGTCATCCCACACTATCGCTGACAGATATGTTCTAAACCTTTTAGTTTTATGGAACACTTTTAATACATGGCAGACTTTTTAAATGTCCTCAAATATTAATTTTTTGCTCCACATCTAAGAAGAGACTGTCAGAACTGTGCAAACACACATCTACTTAGGTTTCTCCTTCAACTGCATGATATCTTTCAAGTACAGATTCTATGTTCAGGTTACAATTCAGTTAACCTCCATTCTAAATTCCCTTTTAATAAAATATTCCACATTTCACTATATAAAAATGGTGTAATCAAAAACTACCTGTGTGCTACATATGCTACAATTTTATTTAATAGTAATGCATACACACACACATTGTAAGTGATGCTTCCTTGGAAATTCTTTTGAACTGTAATTCATCAGTAGTCTGTCAAACACAGTGGGCAACAAGTTACTTATCAGCTACAAAACTATAAACTGTTTGGCAAGTAGTGTGGTCCTATAGGGATAGTAAAATCCCTAAAAATCCTTTTTGACCTTGCAGAGGAAAAGAAAGAGGGTGTGGAGAAAACTGCTGATTCATGAGGGAAAACCTTCCCGAAGAGTCAAATGCTCATGTTAACCTACCCTCCTAGACAGCACTAATTTGGCTGACAGATACCAAGCCATAGTTAATCTAAGCTGACACTGAACTTGCTGGCATTACCAGTAAAGTCCCCTCATACAATTTTCATCAAATAATAATTGCAATGCCTTATGCACCAAAAAGTTGTCCATCAAAAATTCCAGTAATTAGTTTTCTTTCAGCTAAAATTTACTAATATTTTTCTTCTGAAGAGGGAGAAATTCAGCAAATTTGAAAATTTTATGGCTTTGATCTCATATGAAAAAATAAGTGTCTCGATGGAAAATCATACACTGGTTATACAGGAGCTGTTTTACATTTCTGTAAGCTGCAGATGACTGATGGAGATGTAAAATAATTATTGTATTCAGGTATATAAGTTAATTCTGTTTTGTGGAGGAATAACCACATTTTCCTTTGGAAGAATATTGCCTGTGTTTATATACTCATTTCAATATTTGTGGTATGTAAATATGCCTGTGTTTGTTAGTATACTAGGGCTGCCACAACCACATACCACAGCATGGATGGCTTAAACAATGAAAATTAATGTTCTCACAGTTCTGGAGACTAGAAGTCTGAGATCGAGGTTTTGGCAAGGCTGTATTCTCTGGTTCTTTCCTTGGTTTGTAGATGGTCTCCTCCCACTTATTATTCATTTTCACTGGGTCTTTCTTCTGTACTCACACATCCCTAGTGACCCCTTGTATGTTTAATTTTTTTCTTCTTATAAGGACTCCATCAGATTTAACTAGCACCACCCTAATGGTGTCATTTTAACTTATTTACATCTTTAAGTTCACATCTCTAAATCAATTCTAAGGTAGTAGGGGTAAAATTAAGTTTTCAATGTAAGAATTTTGAGGGGACACAATTCAAACCATGAAACCTGGTTTCCTCACAGAGTGTAGAAAAATAGAGTTAAATCAATTAAGAAGATTAATAGTGAAAACATTGTATAAGAGATTTTGTCTGATATGTCTAGAAGCCCATCAGCTCCTGGGGAATAGACTGCAAGTCAACTGTCTTTGCTCTGAATAGAAGGACTGACAAAGGCCAGAAGAAGCAAATGCTTCTGCATAAGACATTGGGGAATTATCTCCATGATTTCCCAACATGCCATGGAAAATTTTGTCAGCTATGAGTTACAAGCAGTGAATCTAATAAATTAAAACTTCACTTATTTAACAATTTGCCTAAAATGTAGTTTTGTAAGAAGAAAAATGTGAAAATTAAACACAGAAAATTTTATTTGTTTCACTTTATTTGAAGAGAAGTTTATACATGGTACTGTGCTACTAAAATGCTTTGCTATTAAAATTTATCATAATTCATAAGCTGTAGGTCTAGGAATAAATACTTCTTTTTAAAAATGTGTAATTGTTGTTTTCTAAAGTCATTATGACAAAAGAACCACTTGTTCTAAGCATTGTTAAACCAGTTATTCAAGTAAACTTTATTGTTTTCAGCTTTATTGAGGTAAAAATGACAAAAATTGCATATCTTTCAGGTGCACAATGTGATGCACATTTATATCATGAAATAGTTACTACAGTAAAGATAATTAGCATATCCTTCACCTCACATAAGTACCTTTTTTGATGATAGTGATTAGATATATTCTCTTATCATAGAAATGTACACTTGAAACCTATATACACTTATTAACTAATATCACCCCATTAAATTTAATAAAAAGAAATTTTTATCTCATTTCAAGTATATAATATGGTAGTAGTATTAACATAATCACTGTGCTTTGCTTTAAATCTCCAGAACTTATTCATCCTGCATAACTGAAACTTTATATCATTTGAATAACAATTTCCCCTTTCTGCCACCCTCCAATTCCTTCAGCCCTGGTAACCACCATTCTGGTCCCTGCTTCTAGGAGTTTGAATTTTATGTAGCACATATAAACGAGATCAGGCAGAATATGTCTTTGTGGGTTTTTCTCATTTTACTTAGCCTGTCTTCCAAGATCATCCACTGTATCTCAAGGGGAAGAATTTTATTATTTTCTTAGGTTGAACAATGTTTTATTCTATTATATACTATATATTTTATTATGTGTGTACATATTTCCTTTATGTGTTCAACTGTCTATAGATACTTGTACTGATTGCATATTTGTCTATAATGAATGATGCTGTAATGAACATGGGAGTGAAGGCATTTCTTTGAAAAAATAATTTTGTGTCCTTTAGATCATACTTAGAAGTATGGGATTACTGGGTCATATGGTGGTTTTATTTTTAATGTTTACAAAACCTCCATGTTTGTCACAGTGGCTATACTAATTTACTTTGCCACTAACAGTGTACTAGGGTTCCTTCCTTTTTCTTCATGTCAGCATCAATATTTATTATTTTTTACCTTTGAATAATATCCATTTTAATATATGTGAGAGGTTGTTTCATTGTGGTTTTGATTTTCATTTCTCTGAGAATTAGTGATGTTGAGCACATTATCATATACCTGTGGGCCATGTGTTTATCTTCTGAGAAATATCTAACTATGTTCTTTGCTCATTTTTAATTGGATCTTTGGCTATTGTGTTAATTTTTTAACATATTTTGGATATTAACTCCTTATCAAATACATGGTTGCAAATATTTCATTTCATTGCATAAATTGTCTCTTCACTCTGTTGATTTTTTTTCTTTGTGGTGCAAAAGCTTTGGTTTGAAGCAATCCCATTTACTTTTATTTGATTGTGTTGTTGTGTTTTGTGGGTTATGTTAAAAAAATCATTGCCCAGACAATTATCAAGATGGTTTTCTCATATTTCTTCTAGTGGTTTTAAAGTTTTAAGTCTTATGATTGTCTTAATTCATTTTGAGGTTTATTTTTTTTAATGATTTGCAATAATGGCCCATTTTCATTCTTCTACATGTGGATATTAATTTTTTCCAAAACCATTCTTTTAAGAGACTATCTTCTTCCCCATAGTGTGTGTTTGTCATTCCATTAGAAAAGCATCTGATAATAAATTTGTGGATTTAAGTGAAAGTTCTGTGTTCCATTAGTCTATATGTCAGTTTTTATGCTGTTACTAAATTGTTTGGGTTACTACAGCATTATGGTATATTTTGAAATACATTGCTGTTCTTGCTCAAGATTGTTTTGATTATCTGGGTTTTGTTTTTTGTAGTTCTATATTAACTAGGATTTTTTTCTATTTCTATGACAAATGTAGTTGAAATTTTGATAGAGGTTGCATTGAATCTACAGATTACTTTGAGAAGTATGAACATTTGAACAATATTAATTCTTCCAGTACAAGGACACAGGGTATCTTTTTCTTTATTTGTATCTTTTAAAATTCATTTTATTCATTTTTATAATAATTTCAAATGTATGGTTATGTCACTTCTTTATTTTAACTTATTCATAAGAATTTTCATGCTATTATAAATGAAGTTATTTTCTTAATTTCCCTTTAATATAGGTTCTTTTAGCCCATAAAAAATCACTGATCTCTACATGTTTATCTTATGTTCTGCAAATTTACTGAATTTGTTTTATTATTTCTAACAGTTTTGGGGTGGAGTCTTTGGAGTAAACATATATATACACACACACACATATATACATATACATATATATATATCATATATGTGAACATATCATCTGCAAACAGATATATGATCATATAATTGTATATATACATATATATCAGAGATATATATGCAAACAGATAATTTTATATTTTCCTTTTTGATTTGAATGCCTTTTATTTCTTTTTATTGACTGATTTCTCAGGCTGGGAATTCCAGTACTATGATGAATAGAAGTGGTAAGGGTAGGCATCTAATGGTAGAAGAAAACTTTCATCTTTCTCACCATCGATCATGATATCACCTGTGGGTTTGTTATATATGCCCTTTATTATGTTGAGTTTCATTACTTCTATACCTAATTATTTGAGAGTCTTTATCATAACAGGATGCTGAGATTTTCAAATACTTTTTCTGCATCTCTTGAGATGTCATATGATTCATATCTTCATTCTATTAATGTGGTATATCATATTAATTGATTTGCCCTTTTTTAACCATCCTTGCATCCTAAGGTTAAATTCCACTTGATCAAGGATTATGATTCTTTCACAGTGCTGTTAAATTTTGTTTGCTAATATTCCATTGAGGATTTTTTAATATAAGTTAATTAGAAATATTGACCTGTAATTTCTTACAGTGCTTTTCTTTGGTCTTAATATTAGACTAATGTTGGCCTCATAAAATTATTTTAGAGTTTTTTTCTAACTCTTCTATTTTTTGGAAGAGTTTGAGAAGGACTGGCATTAATATGACTTTAAGTGTTTGCTAGAATTAACACATGAAGCTATCTGGTCCTGGGGTATACTTTGTTGGGTCATTTTTTATTACTATTTTAAACTCCTTATCCATTAAGCGTCTGTTTACATTTTTCTCTCTTCATGATTCAATCTTGGTAGGTTGTATGTTTTCAGGAATGTGTCCATTTTGTACTAGGTTTTCCAGGTATTGGCATACAATTATTCACAGCACTCTCATGACCCTTTGTATTAATTGTGTTATCTGTTACAATGTCTCCTCCTTCATTTATAATTGTATTTTTACTTTTTTCTTAGTTATTCTAGCTAAATTTTGTTAATTTTGTTTTGTCTCAGTTAAATGGCTCTGAGTTTTGTAGGTTTTTTCTATTATTTTTCTAGTCTCTATTTTATCTATATCTGCCATAATCTTTATTATGTTCTTTATGCTGCAAACTTTTAGCTTAGATTGTTATTTTTTCTAGTTCTGTGAATTACAAAGTTAGGTTGTCTATTTGAGACTTTTTCTCTTAATGTACTTATCACTATACACTTCCCTCTTAGAACTGCTTTTGCTCCATCCAGTAAGTTTTGTTGTGTTGTGTTTCCATTTTTATTTGTATCTCTATATCTATATCATTTATATCTCCTTCTGTATCTATATCTACCATATATATATATATATATTTGTAATTTTATTCCCCTTTATTCTTTTTTCTTTTGAACCATGGTTGTTGGTGAGTGTGTTCTTACATCCTAAATAGAAGGTGAAACTGGGAACTCACAGCTCTTACCTTCTCATGAGAGAAATCAGGGGTTTCTCCCAGCACTGAATGTTGCTGCCTTGGGAGAGGAGTAATATAGATAAAATGACACTCCTTCTTACCTTTCTCAATGAGTTTGTTCTTGGATTATGTTGCTTTAATGAGTTATTTAGAACCTTTCTGCTAGATTTTCAGGCTTCCACACAGGAATGCTCTTCCAGGGGTAGCTGTCATATTTGGTTTGGAAATGAGAGGCTAAAAACTCTTATCCTGCCATTTTACTGATGTCCCCCTCAAAAAACTTTAAAATGCATATTAGAAAGTGTTTTCAGCAATGATTACAATGATGCTGGACACAAACCAATCACTTTGAGAATGACAATTAAAGAGAATGTTAGATCCATATAATACAATAAAACATTGTATATATACCTGTTTTATAAAGTTTTTGACTTATTTCAAAGTTCCTATTACTTATCTACATGTTTTATTATAGTTAAATTTTATTTGGTCAATTTCATAAAATATGTTATAGACGTGAAAACAATAGATATTTTACTGTAATGTATAAGGTAAAGTGTTTGTGTTCTTACATCAACTGAGCAAAAATATAAGAAAGTGATCTAAGTGACACAGTACCAATTCAACATCTATTTTAACCTTTTAATAACTATTTGTTGGATACCTCAAATACAGAAAACACATTGTTGGCTGTCAGGTGCCAGGCAAGGAATAAAATAAAGTCCCATCCTCCAGGAACTTGTCATCTAAGAGATAGACAATGTAGCCCTGGCTGGTGTAGTTCAGTGGATTGAGCATGGTCCTGAAATCCAAAGGGTCACTGGTTCGATTCCCAGTCAGGGCACATGCCTGGGTTGAGGACCAGGTCCCTAGTTGGGGGAGTGTGAGAGGCAACCACACATTGATGTTTTTATCCTTCTTTCTCCTCCACTTCTCCTCTTTCTAAAAATAAATAAATACAATCTTAAAAAAAAAGAGAGACAATGTGTAAGTAAATAATATGTGAAGTACATGTTCTGAAAAAATGTAGTGGAATTTGACAATGTTTTCCATCAAAGCCATCAAAAGTCACCCAAAGAATTTAAAATAAACAGGTAAATTTATCTTTTTGAATAGAGCTCTACTCACAGTCTTAAAGGAGCTATGAAGAAATTTATTTGGCAACTGTTTTTAATTTGGGGCCAAAGACAGAACTAATCTTGAGAGCTAACATATACCTTTTCAAACATCAGGAAGAATTGGTATTTCTGTGAAAGTAAGCAACACAGTAGCTGCAAGAGCTATTCAGTGGTCCTGTGATTAAAGTAACTAAATCTAGCAGCCTGGGTGAGCTGTGGTAATAGAGTGCTCCTGTATAGAGACCTTCTTTGATCACATCAAATGGAAAAGATAGCAAAACTGCCTCTAACTTATTTTCAGTATCTATGGTGAATGCATTTGACAGAGTAAAAGTGACAAAAATGAAGTAATAACAAAAAGCAACAAACACCAGATAATAGTACTAGCAGCCTTTTATATAATGGGATTTATTTGAGCCTTGCAATCTCCTAAGTGCTAAAAAACTAGGCAAAAAATAAAATATTCCAGGGCAATCTCACAGATTTTTTGAGAGTGTTTAAAAAGCACAAAATTGATTCAAAATTATAGACTGCCTATCCTTTAACTTGGCATTCTTTATAATGTAGTGATAATTTCACAATGGCTGTTACAATTAGAAACAAACTTTCATAGCACTACAGAGATATGCTGTTTATTGTGTTTTCTTTATCACACTTCATAGATACTGTTTTTTACAAACTGAAGGCTTGTGAAGACTTTGCATTGAACAAGTTCATCAATGCCATTTTTTCAACATGTTCAGATGATAGTTGACATTTTCTAGCAATAAAGTATTTTTAATTCAGGTATGTACATTGTCTTATTAGACAAAAATGCTATTTCACACTTAATAAACTGCAGCATAGTGTAAACACAACTTCTCTATGTAGTAGGAAACCAAATAGTTGTGTGATCCTCTTTAGTGTGGCATTCTCCTTATTGTCATGGTCTGGAACGGAACCTTCAATAACTGTGGTATGGTTGTACCCATGTTCATCAAAACTGTGGTAACTGAAACAATTGAATAAAAAATCAAGACAAATGTCTAAACACAAAGGGAAAAGTCAGGCTAGTTTAACTGGGTACCATTTAATGCCCCTAAATTGTTAGGCAGTATCTAGAACATGAATTAAGTCAAGTGTTCTTCTCATAAAGACAACAAAGTAGACATTTCAAAGCATCAGGAAATGTAATAACATCTTGGTAAATAATCTGCATAAGAAATTCAAATAGCCACTAGTATCCACAACAAGAAGATGCCTTTGAGGAACAAGGAAGGCATTGGTCTTCGGTCACTGAGGTGTCAAGACAGGAGGTGCAATGCTTCATTCATATAATATATACTTTAGTTCTAGAAAGTTATCATGCTAAATCAATATAATTAGAATCTGAAATTGATACAGGGCATTATCCTGAGATCATAGCACTTGGGTGCGTGCTCATCTGACCAAGATCTAAAGATACTAGCCCCAGAATAGAAGGTCCTTCTGTCCACTCCTCCAGCTGTGACCACCCTTCCCTTTTGTAAAATAAGTCTCTGAAATTGTCCATTGCTGATGTATTAGGTTACTCCATGTAGTTCATGATATTTGACCTGTCTCTACCTCTACTTGTGACTAACTGACTGAAATCATCTTGCTCAAATAAGACAGATGGAGGTCAATCTTTGTAGCCCCTTCAAGGAGCGATTTTCTTGTAGCAGAGAATCTCTATGTGACTTTAATTGTTCTGCACATAGCAGATAAATAAGTGACAATTCTCAATTTCCTGGCACATGTTATGCATTTCTATGTTTGCCTCAGATGTTCTACACAAGTCCTGTTAACAATGCCTGGCAATTTGCTGGCTCTTCTCAAAAAAGGGTATCAATACCAGGGCCCTAAAACCAAAGATAAAGAACACCCACTGTGATGGGATATTACTGTGCCAGTTATTTAGCCAAACACAAGTATAGGTGTTGCTGTGAAAGTATTTTGTAGGTATTTATTAACATTTACAATGAGTAAAGTATAAGTAAATATTACTTTCCATCCTTCAACTAGGGTATATTAGCTCCAGGATTTCAAATAAAAAACATTGTATACATTGGGGATGGGTGGAGTTTCCATACTTGGCTGTGAAAACAAACTTGCTTCTACATTCACCCTCAAAATTTACCAAAGCCACTTTTTTTTGTAATGAACACTTTTGCATATTTACTCTGCTGTGACTTTGGCTTCTGTGCCCCATTCCCTTTTATAAGTTTTCAATGTGAAATGCTGTAAGGCTCTTTGTTCCAGCCATTTACAATCAATCATCTAAACCAGTCTCCTAACACTTTAAACATCTTAGTTCTTTAAAAGTTTAAAAAACATTTTAAATGATGAACACATTTCCATTTGTTAAGAGGACGTAGAGAGCTTTTAGACACAAGTTCAAATATCTCAACCACATGCATTTATTTTTAATTGTATATTTCCCTTAAGATAATTCCCTTAAGATGATGCTTAACAAATTGATGTTTTAGCCAAATCACACATTCTGTTATTAGTGAAAAATATAGTCATTTTTCTCTTTTTTCTTTATTCATTACAAATCATGCTATTGGAAGTAACTTGGTTATTTGAAGCTGCTCTCAGAAAGAAGAGCTGCTGTTGTGTATGCCTGTGATCACAACTCCACTCATTGGCCACATCTCACAACCAGGTATTCACACCAATCACTCTTTTTTTTCTGTTTCCTAAGGTTATAACTAATTTGTATGCTAATATTCTCAGTTTTTTCTCTTTCATTGTTATGTCTGATGCAAATCCTTAGTAATGTTGCATTCTTTAGGTTTAATATTTTTATATATTTGCAGTTTTTATTGATTTATGACCATGTCTGATTTATAAAGTAATGCTGTGGATAATTTACTGACAGATGTATGTAGAGGCTACATGAAATTTAATTCTCAATTACCTTAATCTCTAAAATGATGTTTTGTCTGTGTGTGTGTGTGTTTACATAAATTTTATCTTAATTTTCTTAGAAATCTCTCCAGTGCTTGGTGATTGGTATATTTTTCTTTGTATACTAACCTTAGAAATAAAAATGTCTTTCTTTCCTCCATTAATAATTTTGTTCCTTTTGAATGTGTTGTATTGTCAGTACCTTAAATCCATTCACTGTTCTTCAATTTATATTTTTCTTAGGTTTGCAGACATATAAAACTATACATGAATTTACTTTATTTTATTTTTACAAATTCTAGTGTAATATTTTACTTGCCAAAAAACCCTAGTCAGTTGAAAATAAAACAACAATCACATCTCTAAATTCTAACTTTCCAATGGAATATAGTGCATGCTGTTCCCAGCTGGGCATTGTAATGTCCCAACATTAATTTGGATGCTTTCCAGTGGTAGAATTACTACAATTACTCTAGCTCTTTCTTTGGTTCCTGGCTGCCAGAATTCTGTCTATCCCACACTGTACTTCGATTATGTGCACAGATCATTATTGCGATTTTACCATCTGACTGTATAAAGCATTTCATTCTCTCTGCTGTTATAACTAATCCATCCTTGTTTTGTAGCACCAGATGGTAGGCATCCACAACCAGTCTTAGTTAATCTGCAAACGTTCTCCATACACACTATTTTTGTTAGCATTTGGAAGACTTTAGGAAAAAAAATCCACATTGCAGAATCTCACATGGAGCAACCTTCAGTATAAAACCAAGTGTGCTAATCAAAAGATCTCATTGATGATCAGAATTCCATTTTTATTTGCTATCCTAAAGTTTTGACATTTAAAATTTAGACTATAGGATTCTAGAGAATGTAATTCTGAACTCCTACATAAATTTTTACATAATAATAAAGAAACTATGTGATGCTGGGAAGAATCTCTGTCTTCAAATCAAATGTGTCGCTAGCAGCTGTGATACCAGAGATATCTCCCTTTTTGGCATCAATGCTTGCTCTAGATGCCACTTGCTTTCATATTTGCCTTTTTGCTGCTATATTCTCTATTAATTGTATCCTGAGGTTGATGATTTTAAAACCTAGACAATCCTATTGAATTTCTCCAATGGTTTTGCTGCTGCTGATACAAAAAAAACATGTTGACTGCAGTAACATTTAGTGACCTAACACTAAGGTATATTCATGACCTTTTGATAGTCCATGGATAGGCTATCATTGGGCCAAAATATAAGAAAGTAAGACACAAAATATATGTGTACCCAGAAATGTAAGTATGCAACAGTTATGCAGCAAACAAAAACAAATTTGGTGGTAGTCAGACTCTTATTGTTCCTCCCCTTAGTGAAGTGAGTACTTGGAAGAATAGACGATATGCAAGCATGATACCATAGCAACAGAGAGGTGAGGGCAGGAAGATATTAGAAAGCTGAGAATGAGACAGTAAAGTAGGAGTAAACCAGGAGAGCATGATATCTTTAAAATAACATGAAGAATGTTTTTCAAAAATGGGAAACAATGATTAGATTTTGCAGAGAGGTGATTATTAATGATTTCACAAGAGAACTTTTGATAAAATAATGTAGATAAAAGCTTTATTGGATTAGTTCCAATAGAGAATAAGGAAAAAGGAAATAGAAACAATGACTATAGTCAACATTTTATAAAAATTTCACAGTAAATAAAAACAAAATTGATAACTGGAGAAGGGTGGGAAGTCAAAAGATGATTTTCTTGAAATGGAAATGTAAGAGCATAGTTATATTTGGTTGAGGCTGATATATTTTTAAGAAAACAAAAAAGAATGCAGAAGAGGAACAGACAGGTTACTGAAGTAATGACTCTGCGTAGGTGGGGGAAGATGGAATCTCATGCATAAATAGAAGGCTGGTCTAGGTGGGGACTAGGGAGTTTTTTCATAGTAACAAAGAAGAAAACAGAGTAAATGGCCACTGATGCAGCAGGTGGGTAGATTTTGTGAAAGGCAGTCATGGAAATTTGGGGGGTTGTTTTGCTTCTTTTTTGTCCATCAAATAAGAAACAACAATATAGGCTAAGACTGAGAAGAGGTGGGAGAAGTTGAAAATCTAAGGAGAGAGGAAAACATATAAAGACTCATGTATACACAGAAGAGAATGACTGAATTAGGGAAATGCAGCCTGAAAGCTGGGTTGAGGCTAATGTTCTCACCAGTCCTGATTTTTTTTCTCAAACACTGCAAGTCTTGGTGAGGAAAAAAATATAAAGTTTCAGCTGGAAACATGGCTGGTGGCATTAGCACAGTGAAATCCTTGATGTTGAGAATATGGAGAGATTGCAACGATCCGTCATGGAAGGATTGTGGTTATGACCAAAGGACAGTGTTTGCAGAGAAATGGTCAAAGAACTGAACATTAGCTTTCAATGGATCATCACCATAAAACGAAATCACAAAGAATTCTATACTGTTCCTTTCACATTATATTAGCCCAGGTAATGAACATCATGCTTTGCATTGACCAGTAAAATTGTTTCCTGAATCAATTTCTTGGATTGAGTTTTTCTTCTTCTCAAGCTATTTCCAGTAATACACACAGTGATTATTTTCTTAACAAATTTATTTACCATTTTCTTTCTGAGACATATATTAGCCACAATCACTTCTGTAGGTTCCTCTTTCTCAACCCAAATGCTCTAATTGCCTACCTTAGGATTCCTAAGAGGAGAACAAGGGACCTCCCCACAAAAATTGGGAGGATGCTTTGAACATAGCTACAAGATTCCCGAGGACTATAGACTTCTCAGAAGCCTCTCTGACTTTGAATGATGAAACCTAGTCCCACTCTCTTGCCCTGCAAAGACTGAATCAACAGACCTGGATTAATCTCCTATGAGTGTTCCATAAATGATTCCAGCAGGCATCATGCACCAAATTAGGAGGAGAGTAGAAGGGGTCAGGCATTGTTTTCTGAGCCCATTCCACTACCAAGTTTCTTGATACTTCTCCAGACCCCATTTTCTGGGTTTCAGAGACAGCACCTTTAGGGTACAGATTAATGCTTGCCCTGGCCCACCAGCTTAAGACCACAAAGGGCCAGGCTGGTTCTGGCACAGCACTTAAGCCTTTTTAAAATTTTATTTTATTTTATTTTATTTTATTTTATTTTATTTTATTATTTTATTTTATTTTATTTTATTTTATTTTATTATTTTATTTTATTTCATTTTATTTTATTGTTGTTTAAGTACAGTATTCTGTCTTTTATTCCCATCCCAGCCAACCACCCCAACCCTCCTCACCTCCCTCTTATTTCCACCCACCCCTAGTTTTTGTCCATGTGTCCTTTATACTTGTTCCCGTAAACCCTTCCCCTTTTCCCCTGAAATCCCCTCCCCTTTCTTCTCTGGTCACTATCAGCCTGTTCTCTATTTCATTGTCTTTGGTTATATTTTGTTTGTTTGTTTGTTTTGTTTAGGTTCCTGTTAAAGGTGAGATCATACGGTATTTGTCTTTCACAGCCTAACTTATTTCGCTTAGCATAATGCTTTCCAGTTGCATCCATGCTATTGCAAAGGGTCAGAGCTCCTTCTTTCTTTCTGCTGGGAAGAATTCCATATTGTAAATATACAGTAGTTCTTTGATCCATTCATTTACTGATGGGCACCTAGGTTGCTTCCAACACTTGGCTATTGTAAATTGTGCTGCTATGAACATCAGGGTGCATAGGTTCTTTTGGATTGGTGTTTCAAGGTTCTTAGGATAAAATCCTAGCCCTTAAACCTTTGGTATGTGATTTATGTTTGGCAACAGTTCAGTTCCCTAATATCAAGGAAGAGGGGAAACTAAACTTGCACAGAAAGCTTATGCAAATTAAGGTTGAATTGACTTGAAGTTATTTGCATGACTACTGTGAAGAGAGGGTTTGTTTCTGAGCCTTATTGGAACTTTTTAAAGCAGGAAAAGATAGCATGAACCCTAGTCCTTCCCTTTTTTCTCTACTTCAGTGTTTCTTTACCTGTCTCACACATCAGTGTGTTTGCAAAGTTGTTTTCATTCATCTTTAACAAGGAAGAAGAGACTTTAAAGTAGGGGTTAGATTCTTAGCATTGTCTGCTTTGCCATAAACTTGAATCAGAGCTTGGGCCTCATAACCTCAGCTTGAGGATTCTAGCCCAAGAAGCCAAGTTCTTCCCAAGTCCGTATATTTCTTTATAAAGACTCTTCAAGGTTTTAAAAATGCAGAACAGATTATTTGTTTCCAATTCTTAAAAATCCATTGGTGAGTCTTTTGCTTTAATTACAAGGTAATAATGCAAGATCTCATCTTGGAAGGCCTCACAGATCCCTTCTGGACATTCTTCCTCCATCCCCTAAAATCATTGTTTTTGGGTTTTGTACATGAGGGGATTTTCCTGTCCATGAGTGTGTTATTCCTGACACACATCATCTATTCATTGCCTGCAAAATGCAACTCATCCTGAAAGTGCTGGCTTATGCTTCACTACTATAGAAAGCTTTCAAGGCAAAGTAAGCACTCCTGGCTCGCTAGTTGCAGCCTCTTCTGCTTACCTCCACCATCTTAACCCTTATCATCTTTAATGTAAATGCCATCTCTGCTACTGATCTCTTGGCGTTTCATGATAGCAACAAGGGTCTGTCTTCCTGACTCTAGTATTGTCCATGCTTAGCACACAATTCCTGATGCATAGTTCTCACTGTAAAAAAAAAAGTTGAATAAATGAATTACATGGATCCATAAATAACTGATCTGCTTTTTTTTATTTTATGGAAAGACTGTTAAATTTTTACACCTGAACAGCTGAATTCTGTCTAGCCTTTCATGTCCAACTTCTACTGAAAGTTCTGGCTTAATTGTTTTCTTGCACTCTTCATAGAGACATTTAGTGAAACAATTATTTTATATTTTATTGTCCAATTATTCATTCTTTTCTTCCTAGATCTCAGGCATAAGCTCTAGAAAAATAACTATAATTTTGCAATAATTTTACTTCATTCTTTAGTTCTTCTTGCCTTTATTTGTAGTTGTAAAATAAAATTTTCTATAATTTCTATAATTTACAAGTGTAATTATATCTTTCAAACAACTGGGTATGACATCTCAAACCATTAACATTTTGGCTATAAATATACAGAGATAAGTGTCTACTTTTCTAAACATTTCAGTTAAAAATGTCATTATCTCTTTTTCTACCTATGAAAATATGGCCCTCTCTTTGATGACATCCTTTTTTCTTTTGATACATTTTCTGATTCTCATACCACAGTTATTTTCTACTTCCCATATCCCCCTCCCACTTAGAAAATGTTACCAAATTTACCAATTATTTCAGTGCTTCAGTGACTGGTACCATTTACAAGACCTTAAACTCTTTGAGAGTAGCAACCACATGCTGTTGTTTTTTAAAGTGCATTTAATTTTTAATTTTTAATGAATTTATTGCAATGGCATTGGTTAATAAAATTATGTAGATAAAACATATACAGGTATGTTTCATACCTGTGTACAGGTATACAACTGTACAATACATCAACTGTATATCATATTGTGTGTTTACCATCTCAAGTCAAATCTCCTCCCATCATAATTTATCCCCCCTTTACATTCTTATGCCTCCCCCCAGCCCCCTTTCCCTCTGGCAATACCATACTGTTGTCTATGTCCATGAGTAGTTTTTTCTTTGTTTAATCCATTTATCCTCCTCACCCAGCCCTGACCACTTCCCCTCTGACAGCTGCCAGTCAGTTCTCTGTACACAAGTCTGTCTCCATTTGGTTTTTTAATGTATTTTTCATTAGGTTTCATGTATAAGTGAAATCTACAGTACTTGTCTGTCTCTGACTGGATTATTTCATACCATCAACAAAATAAAAAAACAATCCACTAAATGGGAGCATGTACTACCACTATATTTGATAAGAGGTTAATATTCAAAATTTATAAGGAACTTATAAAACTTGACACCAAAAAAAAAAAACATCTAATCAAGAAATAGGCAAAGGACCTGAATAGACACTTCTCCAAAGAGGGCATACAGATGGCCAATAGATGTATGAAAGGATGCCCAGCATACTAATCATCAGAGAGATGTAACTAAAAACCACAAAAAAGTATCACCTCACATCTGTCATTATGGTTATCGTCAATAAATGAACAAATAAGTGTTGGGGAGAAGGTGAAGAAAAGGGAGCCCTTAAGCACTGTTGGTGGCAATGCAGATTAGTGTAGCCACTGTATTAAATAGTATGGAGTTATGTCAATAAACTAAAAATAGAACTATCTTGTGACCCAGTAATTCCACTTCTGGAAATGTATCTAAAGAAATCTGAAACTAGGGTTCTCTATACATATTATCATGTCATCTGCAAACAATGACAGTTTAACTTCTTCCTTTACAATTTAGGTGTCCTTTATTTTTTCTTCCCATCTGGTTGCTGTGGCTAGAAATTCTAGTGCTACTGGTGCAGCCACTATAGAAAACAGTATGGAGTTTCCTAAAAAAAAAAATAAAATAAAATAAAACTGCTTTTTGACCCAGTAATCCACTTCTAGGAATATATCTTAAGACCCCCAAAGTGGTAATCAGAAGAAATATGCACCATTATGTTCACAGTGGCATTATTTACAATAGCCAAGATCTGGAAACAGCCTGCCAATCAGTAAATGAGTGGATTAAAAAGCTGTGGCACATTTACACAATGGAATACTACTTAGCAGTAAAAAAGAAGGGAATCTTACCTTTTGTGAGATCATGGATAGACATAGAAAGTATTATGCAATCATGTGGATTTTTTATTTTATATCCTATGCTGTGCTTGGTATAAGATCTTGCACATCTTTCTTTTTTAAAAAAAATATTTATTTATTTTTAGAGAGGGAAGGGAGAGAGAAAGAGAGAGAGAGAGATACATCAATGTGCAGTTGCTGGGACTCATGGCCTGCAACCCAGGCATGTACCATGACTGGGAATCGAACCTGCAACACTTTGGATCGCAGCCCGAGCTCAATCCACTGAGCTATGCCAGCCAGGGCAGATCTTTCACATCTTTCACTCATGACTGTATTTTGGTAAATAGTTGAATGTTCATTCATATTTTGAACCATGGATAATCCTCAAAAATAGGGAACCTTATTCTATATAATTAATAGAGAAAATGAAGGAAGTAAATTTCATTTTAAATATTTTTTACAGTCAAGATTTATAATATCATTTCAATTCACTTAAGAAACAATAAATTAGAATTGAGTATATTATTTATCTAAAAAAATGCAATGTTCTTACTGGCCAGTAATTTCCAAAAATAAGGTCTCAAATTATTTCTATATAAATTCATGTTATATAAAATGTATTTCATACAAAACATTATTTTATACAAAAGCTTATTTCATGTAAAATTTTCTTTTATGCAGTCATATTTAAAAATGTTTTATTAGAAAAATAAGAGGCTGCCTTTTTAAAAGGCTGCCAAGAAAAATAATTGTAATATACCATCATTGTCTTCCCAAAATTATTGAAGTAACTAAAACAGCTACAACAAGGATAAGTAAATCACTTGGTTTCAAATACTTGGAATCTAATAACAGACTAGACCTTTTAAAGAGTGACAAAGCAGGGAACAATGGATGTTAAATGCAGTGTTTGCCAAGCATCTGGCCATTTAGGTTGCCTGGATATCTAATTTACTTTCATTAAAATATAAAATCATTTATTTAAAAATATTTGAAATTATATATTCTTTTTCCCCTTTTATTAAAATTATTTTATTTATTTATTTTTAGAGAGGGAAGGGGAGGAGAAAGAGAGAGTGAGAGAAACATCAATGTGCGGTTGCTGGGGGCCATGGCCTGCAACCCAGGCATGTGCCCTGACTGGGAATTGAACCTGCGATGCTTTGGTTTACAGCTCACACTCAGTCCACTGAGCTACTCCAGCCAGACCCCTATATATTCTTTTTTTTTAAATCCAAGGACTATTTTTCTGAAACAAAATAAGAAATTTATGACTGTGCTATGCTTATTATTTGCTTTCTTATAAAGATTACAGTATATGTTAATAAAATCATAAATCCTTTTAATTATTGTTTTTAACAAATTAAAAAAAAAACCCTAACATAAAGTTGTTTTTAAATCATTAATATATTTAGTCATTGGAGCCCTCAGTCTTACTGTTTTCAGATATCTATCTCAAAATCAGAAATTCAATATAAACCTGAAGTCTTAATTGGTGTTTTACTGAACTGTCTTACCAGTTACATGAAACCAATTCCAGACGTACCATTATCATTGAAAGTAACTCAAAGAAACACTCCGATTTTTCTTAATTTTCAAAAGTGGCTTCCCAAAAGTCATTTTTCAAACCAAACTTCTTATAATACTGAGTGCACTAATGAGCTAGAGAAACAAATACAAAAGCCAGCACATGCCAAGAAAACATTATGGAACTGTATTGTATGAAAAAAACATGGATGACATTCCATTCTTTTAAAAATTTCTATGCATTTATCTCAACATTTGATTCCATTGTTTCAAACATTTTGAAAATTTGCTTTAAAATTATACTCCAAGCTAATGTAAAAAAGTCCCATAAGAATCTCTGCCAATACTTTTTGAAAACATCTCATTTTAGATGAATGTCCATGTTACTTAAAGCAGATACCTTAGTCTCTAGGGTTAGCTTATATAACTTCTATTGTATATATTTTAGTTAATAGGCCTTGTGTGGAGAAACACTTTATGTATTAAAGCTTTAACAAGAAAATATTATAGTCTTTACTTCCATTTTCAAAGAAAGCATTCCAAATTTGTTGTGTCAGAATGACAGAATAATTAAATACATATTTAGAATTAAAATCATCTTCCTCAATGGTGATAACATATTTTTATTGTATGTTTGACCCATTCTAAAAGTCAAAATCACTAGTGTTTTTAGAAAATTTATACTCAAAATCAGTCATTTCATAAGAGAAGTAAAAACACTAAGTTGAAAAATGTGAAAAAAAATAGCAAGAAGTTTTAAAATTGCATTGTTTATTTGTCTTTTAGATAAATCTAATTGATAATAAAATTTTAATAGTCTGAAATCAAGAAATGAAAGAACTAAGAAAAAGTATTAAGATAAAATGTATATTATCAAAAATACTCATGTATGCAAGGATTGGTTGTAAACATTATACTTTCTAAATTTAGTTCAAATAAATATAATTTTTTCTCCTTTTCAATTTGTTGGCTTCTGTCATTAAATAAATAATTTTTGTACAGATAAAAGTTATTTCTTACAAATAAAATGTATTTTATATATTAAATATGTATTGAGAGCATCTTTATGAGCAATGTATACAATACAGGGGCACAAATATTTTTTTTTAAGATTTTATTTATTTTTAGAGAGGGAAGGGAGGGAGATATAGAGAGAGAAACATCAATGTGCGGTTGCTGGTGGTTATGGCTTGCAACCCAGGCATGTACCCTGGCTGGGAATCGAACCTGCGACACTTTGGTTCGCAGCCCGAGCTCAATCCACTGAGCTACGCCAGTGAGGGCAGGGGCACAAATATTTTTAAAACATTCATAATTATTTTAATAGATTAACAGAATTAGCAATTAGATAAATTATCTGTAATAAGGAATAAATTAAAAAGTTGTGATAATCAGACAGTGTGAGTTTTGACAGGGTATAAGAAATTAGAGGGGTAAAAATAGATGTGACATTGGAGTTGGCCTTTGATTGATGAGTGGTTGGAAAGAAAACAGCAAGAGAAAAGCATTGAAAGGCAAAGGATGGCATGAGTAAAAAGTGAGGGTGTATCATGGATTAGTAAGATAGTAAGGTGTGGGAAGTGAGACAAAATACTGGCACCTCATGTCAGTAAGCTTTTGAGTCATGGTAAAGAGTTGACTTACAGAGTATATTTTAACATAGAATTCTCAATTAGTTTTAAGCAAGGAAGATGGTCTTTGAGAAAGGAAGATGAGCAGATCTCTTTTAATTAAAACTCTCACTTGATGAAAGGTTTATAGGTGAAATAACAGAAGAAATAAAATGAAAAAGAAAAATGAATCATTGGCTTTATGTTATCACTCTGCTTTATTTGTTATTTTTTCAGAGACCATAATCTGGATCTCTCATACACTGATAGTTCTTTAGAAGACAACATACATGTATAAACTACTACTTTGGCTGTAGAAGTTGGTTGTTCCCAATGACATCTGCTTTAGTTATTTTTTTCTTTTATTTTTTATTATCTCTCTAGTGGAATAAAGACACAACTCAGAAATAATAGTAGTTAATTTTGTAATAGCTGTATTTTCTCACATTGTCCCCAGATGAGATGCAAACAGCAACAAGAATGATAACCTGTAGTTTGGTGAAAAAGTTACACACTTTTTGAAATTCTCTCAGTGTTCCTTTAGATTGGCATCAGAACTTCTCTTTGAATATTTATGACTACAAAATCATCTTGATTTTCAAATACCCAAGTTTAATTATTTTATTTTTAATTTAGAATTATCAGTCTCAATGGCCAGTTTGTATAATTTTAATATCTTTATTTTTTTTAAATTTTAATCATTGTTCAAGTATAGTTTTCTCCCTTTTACTACCATTCCAGCCCACCCACCCTTCCCTCCCAACTTCCCTCCTCACTTCCCTCCCATTACTACCCTCCCCCTAGTTTTTGTCCATGTGTCCTTTAAATTTGTTCCTGTAAACCCTTCCCATTTTCCCCTCAAATTCCCTCTTCTCTCCCCTCTGGTCACTGTCAGCCTGTCCTCTATTTCAGTGTCGTAGCTTATATTTTGCTTGTTTCTTTGTTTTACTGATTAGATTCCTGTTAAAGGTGAGATCACACGATATTTGTCTTTTACTGCCTGGCTTATTTCGCTTAGCATAATGCTTCCAGCTCCATCCATGCTCAATATCTTTAATTTTAAAGAAAATAGTGTCTTCTAATTTTATGAATTGGACATAAACATTGGCTTTATTTACCTTTCATGAAACTATTTTACTAATTTCAAGTTGCCAAAATGGTAATAGTAGACTATTTGTATTATCTTTCATATGAAAGTATGTCTCATTAGATCATCTAACTTGTTTCAGATTCTGTTAGCCAACTTCCCCATTCCTTTCTACATGCCAATTTCCATCTAGAATATTAATTATTTCAGAAGAATGAGGAGAATCTTAGTAATGAAAAATATTTGACAAATTGTGATAATCATAGTTATTATAACTTGTGTTTTCCCAATTTACTTTCTTCCCCTCCAAGTTAGTTTTTTTTCTTTTTCAATTAAAAAATATTGAATTTATTAGGGTGACACTGGCTATCAAAATTATACAGGTTTCAGGTGCATAATTCCACAACATATCATCTGTACCTCATATTGTGTACTCACCTCCCCAAGTCAAGTCTGGGACTATCATCAATCATCAAATATCCCCCCTTACACTCTTCAACCTCCCCTGCCCCCTCACTTTGGCAATCCCCACACTCTTGTCTGTGTCCATGAAGTTTTTTTTTTTTCTTTCTCTGTTTTTTCTTGATTGAACTGGCCAGCTGTACAATTTCAGTGCTGCTGTCTTTTCAATGTTTCAGGTTTCTTTAACCAAGCTTTTCTTGTTCTGCAATTATTTTTCTGTTACCAATTTACACACATGCACATGCAAATGATTGTGGAAATTAAAAAACTATATTGGTCCTGGTTGGTGTGGCTCAGTAGATTGATAGTTGGCCTGTGAACCAAAGCGTCACCAGCTCAATTCCCAGTCAGGGCATATGCCTGTGTTGCAGGCCAGGTCCCTAACAAAGGGCACATGAAAGGCAACCACACATTGATGTTTCCCTCTCTCTCTTTCTCCCTCCCATCCCTTCTCAAAAATAAATAAATAAAATCTTAAATAAAACTTTATTAAAAACAATGAGTTGTGTGGTTGATAATTTATATATAATTTGAGTTCAATTTTAGCATCTTACTTTGTCTAAATTTGGATTACTTCAAAAACACATGCTAGTTAAAAATGCATTTGCTAAAAGTTATAAGAAGCTAAAACCTAATATATATCAAATATGATTTATCCATTAGTGTAATATTTACATAAATAACAAAACATATTTAGTTGAAAATGAAGTATCAGTAAAGTTATTTTAGTTCAAACAAAAATGATTTTGGTAACAATGCCTAATGAATGGCACATGCCTATAGAAAATTTAAGCAAATACATATTTAAACATGTTTAAATAAACTAGAATGTTTTCAATAAATCCTTGGATAGATCAAAACTTCTAAATATTTAATATCTACTAAAAATTCTGGGATGACATTACTTCTTTTTCATGGAAAAAATGGAAATTTTCAGGAAAATATTGCCTCATTCTCCAAGCACCAAGCTACCAATTAATTCATTGGTATTTGTATTTACATATTTCACTTATCCTCAATAGTGAATGAGTGAACTGTCTTCCTCTATATAATGTTCCAATGGATTAAAAATAACTGCACATACTTTGTTATGTCTCCCATTAATAAATAAACATTAATTTCCTTTCCTTTGAATCTCAATGAATGTAAGGACTTACTTCAGTAATAAATTGTAGCAGAGTAAAGTTCTGTGCATTTGGAGCTAGATCATAAGAGGCTTTGAAGCTTCTGCCTAGACTCCCTTAGCTCCATTTCTTTGAAGTGACTGAGCCACACGTAAGATCTTTGACTACTATAAGACAGCCAAGTTGGATAACCTACATGAAGGCTTTTTAGTCAATGGTCCCAGCTGAACCTAGTCATCTAGCCGTCCCTTCCAAGGCAACAAACATGAGAAAAAAGCCATTTAGTCCTTCAGATATAGCCTATATGCAAGCTAATTATAACTAAGTGACCTTATTCAACATCTCCTAAAGTGAGAGAACCACTCATCCCATGCCTATTTCAATTTCTTAACCACAAAATGAAGAGTTAAAATACACTTTTGTTTTAAGCCAGTAAATTTGGAGTGATTTGTTATGCAGCAATAATGAAAGAAAGAAAGAAAGAAAGAAAGAAAGAAAGAAAGAAAGAAAGAAAGAAAGAAGAAAGACTACTTGTGCACTTTGTCTCATCCAATTTATTTTTTAAATGCCATCATTCAAAACTTCATTATTTTATTTAATCTTTATTGTATTTTTTATTACCATTTAATCCTCTTGTACCCCATCCCTGCAGCAATCACCATACTGTTGTTCAGGTCCACGAGTCCTTTTTCCTTTTTGCTCAATCTCCCCACCCCCTAACTTATCCCCCCTTAACTGTTATCCTGCTCTCCATATACAAGTTTCTTTATTTTTATCTAAGAATGCTTATTATTTTCTCTAGTTTCTTTATACTGCATAATTGAATTTAGTGAAAATATCACAAAGGTAGATATTAGGTGACATGAAAGGATCATAAATATAGCATGACACCTCTTTATTTGCAGTATTTCTTTTCCTCCTACCACACTTATTAACACCAATTTCTTCATTTTCTTGTAAAGCAATTAGGAAATTAGATTTGGTAGATAAGCTTAAGATAATAATAAGGATTTAACTATAGCAATGAAACATATTCAAAGATTGAGCCACTGACCCTGACTGGTGTGGCTCAGTTGGTTGGACATCATTCCACAAAGCAAAAGGCTGCCAGTTCGATTCCAGGTCAGGGCACATGCCTGGGTTGTGGTTTTGTTTTTGGGTACAGCCAAAGGGGGGGGGGTCCAAACAGGGATTTGGAATGGGGTGTAGAACTCAAGGTGTCCAGGAGATTTTAGGATGTCCTCACCCGTCCCCCCCCAGCCCCCAGGTATAGGTTGGGGGAAGGGACAAATGGAGCAGGGCCATTGAGAGCTGTTTCACATAGCAACAGCCTTGCAGCTAACCTCTGGTGTGGTCATTTAACATATTTATAGCCTTGGCTGATCACTTAGATATGTTAAATAGCTGTGGTCATGCTCTGAGCCAGGGGAATGGAAGTAACTTCCTCACCAAGGCATAACTGGGGGGCAGGTCCTCCGAGTTACAGAGCCTGCATGGGAGCTTGGAGAGGATTGGCTCCATGACATGGGGCCACACCTGCCCAGACTCATGATGGCAGCCCCGTAAAGCTGGAAGGATATGAGTGCTGGCCTGTCTAGTGGATTGTAGGAGGAGTCGGAAATTGGGCTCTAGATGAAGACTGGCACAGGGATTTAAACCCAGATGTGGCAGCCATTGACTCCCGCAGCCCTGAGAAAGAGAATCACCATGTAGCTTTAGCAGAGAACCGCTCAACTTTGTCAAAGTGGTGACCCCCCCACCCTGTAGCTTTGTGGGGAGAAGCACTCAGTTTGGGCTGAGTGGGGACTCCCGTGGCCCTGGGAGAGAGGACAACATGCCTTTGCCAGAGTGGGGACCCTGAAGTTTTAGAAGGGGGAACCACCACCTGGTGTTAGCAGAGATGCCGGTTTTGGCAGAGATCCCGGCAACATAGCAGAGGGTGCCAGGAAACCAAGGAGGTCTCCCAGTCAAGACAAAGTACTAACTGGGAATAACCAGAGGACTGCCTGAACCATGGACTTTTATTTTCTTTCCTGAGATATGGTACTCTGGACTGGGCAAAGGGGGAAGGAAGGACTATGTCTGTTTGTGGGTATTTTTAAAGGACTTTAGGATTTTTTTTGATGAAGACATTAGGTCACTACTTTGTTGCGCGTGGGTCACCGGCCAGCAGTGACCACGGAACACTGTGGATGGCTCGACGATAAACACGCGAGGAAAAACAACACATGCACAGAGACAAACTAGTTTCTGTGGGGAAGTAGGGACGAAATGGCCACCCCCCCTAGTGGGGAGAGCGCCGATTTACAGTCCATACCTGCTTTTATTGGGCTCATGCTGCATAATAATTCAGGTAAAGTACAGTACATATTAGGGGAAGTAAGGAACTATAGAAAACAAAGAACTCTGCCGGTCTATTGAGTTGGGGGTCAAAGAGCTGTAAGACTGAGGAACAAATTAACTTCCTCCTAAGACCCTTCTCATTCAACTGGGAGCATACTAAACAAAGAAGGTTTCACAGTAATTTACATGTTCTTTCTTAGGCCTGATCACCCCGGGAAATCCGCACTTCTCAGTACCGAGCTGTACCACCCTGTCATTGTTTCAGGCTTAGGTGGAGCAAGGGAACTAAGGCCACCGAGAGATAAGGAGATTTTCTTCCAGACGCTGAGAACTCAGACTTTGTCAAAGCCGAGGAGTGAGGGTCCATCACCCCCTTTTGCTGCAGCCCCCCAAGTCTTTCTTTTGGGGGGCCTCCCAAAGTGATCATGCCTGGCTTAGGTCGTCCCCCCCGTGGGGAATCTTACCCGTCTTTGGCTAACCGACCAAGCTTTTTGGGGTTCAGTTATGAATAAAGCAGCAGAAGCAGCATTCCTGCCAGGAAGATAAGCTTTTGTCTCCTTGCTGGCTTACGGTTCCAAGGGCATTCCCTTAGCCTTAGCTAGGCGGGGGTTTCAGCCTCTGATACCAGTCAGGGCGGTTCCCAACACTACTTTAAGTTTGTATAGCATTAAATAAACATTTCCTTTCCTTTTCATGAATCTCTGGCATTGACAGACACCTTTCCTATAAACAGCGGACATAACGGACCTGGGGGCTTCTTTCAGTAATAGTATATCGTCCCAAGCCCCCTTGTTTGTTCTGTAACAGTTTGATCCCTGGTAGCATGTGTACAAGAGGCAGTCTCTCTCACATCAATGTGTCTCTCCCTCCTTATCTCTATCTATACCACTCTCTCTAAAAAGAAGTAATTAAAATCTTTTAAAAATGATTGAGCCATCAGTAATTTTGTAGTAAATATATATACATATATATATATATATAAATATAAGTTTCAAGCTCTCATTTCTCTTCATATTTTGTATTTAACATACAAGTTCAAGGCAAAAGATGGAGAAATGCATAGGTAATAAGAATAACTTCTAAAACAAAAAGTAACTTTTCTTTTAATCACTAAGAATGCATGCTGTAATCCTAATGTAATTAATACACCATCACAATTAAAGGACTGAAATGTTGAATCCTGCCCCAAAGTCCTAGAGCAATGTTAAAAGTGTCAATACTGAATTTACTGGAAAAGCAAATGTAGTAGTTACCAATTTTTATACATCTCCTTGTTAAATTAAGTTTCATCTCTACCTGTTGAAATGCTCTATATGAGATGTCTAAAGTGTAATTTGTGTAGAGTTTTCCTTTTGGTTCCTTTTCCCTATCACACTCCAATGCAGCATGTCAGAGTGACTTGCAATACTAATGCACAAAATTACTAAAAATTATGACATACATCAGAGTTCTTTCTGGAATATTCTACAGAAAATGTTATCTACAATGATGTAACATACAGAAGTAATTCTATGTTTTAAGTTAAGCAGAATTTATGAAATAATAAAGATTATGTACCCATCAAGACAGTAATCACCATATAGTGATAAGATGCTATCGCAAAAACATTGATTCCTGGATTTTATTTTTTTCAGTGTTGAATATTTCTTTATTCTAGTTCTAGGATATTTCATAGAGAAATTAATGTTTTTTCCTTTCCAACCCTGGTTGAGGTTAGTTAGAAAATAGAGCAACTGAAAATAAGTATAGGATGTATTATAATGCAAAGCAAGACTATTTCATCTCCTTTCAAAAGATAATGTACAAAGGAGTTAACTGAGCATTATGTTCAAATGCATATTCTGCTTTAGTTGGTCTAGAGTGGGAATCTCTGAAATTCTGCATTTATATCCAGCTTCTAGGTGACCAAACTTTGATTCATTATTTTATTATTCTAAGGACATTCTTTAGCACACATGTACTTTAAATTGGCCACTAGCCATGTTGTTTAATGGCAGCAAACTGTAGTGGTGCAAAAAAGGCTGACTGCCAGGAAAGAGATTATTACAAATCACACATGAACGTTTTCTTATTAGGACCCATTGCAAAAATAATAAGTAAGTAAGTAGCCCTGGCTGGCGTAGCTCAGTGGATTGAGCGTGGACTGGGAACCAAAGTGTCCCAGGTTCAATTCCCAGTCAGGGCACATGTCTGGGTTGCAGGCCATAACCCCCAGCAACCACACATCAATGTTTCTCTCTCTCTCTGTCTATCTCCCTCCCTTCCCCTCTAAAACTAAACAAATAAAATCTTTAAAAAAAAAATAATAAGTAAGTAAATAAATAAATAAATAAATAAAGGGGTATTTCAGTAAACTTTGTTTTAAGTGGCAAGACAGAAACAACCTGCTGTTCATGTGGGTATAGTCATAAAAAGTATAAGTTTACTTGTCCATTATGAAGAACTACATACAATTACAATAGCAACACATAGAGTATCAATTTGCATTTTAATAATCTCTATAAATAGAGAAGCATTAGATATAAACACAATTATACCAAGAAAAATTTTATATTTGATTAAATATTAAGATTTATAAAAATTATGTTTTTATGACCTCCCCAAAATACAAAGTTATTTCAGTAACTGAGGTATATTAATCACATGCACCTTGCAGAGTTTTCTCTCTTTCTGGACCCCTGGAAAACTAACAGCTTTGGGAATCACTTGTTTAATAAATTAGAGTAACACACCCAAATGAGTGGTATGTTTCTTCCAAAATTCAAAGAGGCCCACTACGTGTTGTTCCTCTTTTTTGTAGTTTTTAGAAGGAGCAATAGGCAACAACTTATTCTTCACCTATTAAATAATACCCAACAAGCCTCAGACCTTAGACATTTTGATGAGCTGAAAGGCCCTTGAGTTTGGGGGTGAGGGTTTATTTCTCCACTTCTGACACATGAATGTCTTCCCAATGCATCTATACTAATTGCTACTTAGTATTCACAAGGTTCAGTTAGCGTAATAGCAATGATGTGAAGGACCACCATGATGTCTTGTGGAAAAGTGACCAAGGCCTCTGTGGAGTAAATTATGACAGAGGACTGGATAGTTTATATTTTGTTGAGATAGTTCAGAGAAAATGTATTGCTGGCTAATCATATGAAAGCACACAATTTCTGGAGACTTACAGATAGATTATATATATATATATAATCTTAGATCAATAATTGCATACCAGATAAAAGGTAGTGTTAATTTGTTCAAGCAAGGTAACCATCTATAATGGCAATGGAAATTTTTAGTCACCAGAGGTTTAAGTTTATTATACCCTCTGTCATTTCTAAGATCCATCTGTTTTTTGTGCAAGCCAAATAGGAATCACGACCCCTGTATCTTTCAAGTTCTTGAATTTTACACTAATCTCTGCAATCCCTTATTCCTACGTGGCATTGCTTTCGTTAATATTGTGCAGATAAAGGCAGTTCTAGTGGTTTTCACTTACCTTTCCTGCCCAATTTTATCTAACTACATATCAGGAGGCCAATGTGAGGATTCTGCAAGTTGCTAAATATTTTATTCCAATTATAAATTCCAGAAATGTGGAAATAATCACTAGGTATTTTTTTAGAACAAATAGGACCACTGTAAGATGTACCTGACCTACAATTTAATTTCATCAATCACTTGGTCTTTGAGTATCCTACTCTGACTGGACAACTACACTGACATCTTGAGGCTTCAGGAATTAGTGTCAATTCAGAGTCAGTATCCAGAAGCTCCCCAAATGTCTGATTATTTCCATCTAAACAGATCATAATCACCCTGATATATTGTCCTTTGGGGGAAGACTTGAAAAGAAACTAACAGTAAAAATTTTGAGCAGTGTAATAGCGTTCTTTTTTAGGAAGGCCCCTGTATTCAGGATCATCTCAATTTCTAAACTGGCTCTAGGCTGAGAAACTAACTGATTCAGGACTGCTTCCTTCTGCTTTGGTTACTCAACTTAAACTTACATTCAATAGTTTTAGAACTCCCCCACTTATACAGGTTAAGTAAGAATTTCATAGACTGCCTATGTATTGATATTCTATAGACATCATGATTATGGAGTCAGTTCTGTAGGTCTCTGCAAGTCAGACAATTCTGACAACTGCCTTACCTCTGTGGTCCATCACACTAAATACATCCACCTTGTCTTTGCTGATTAAGTGGTGCCATTTGGACCCAGCTAATCTGGGATCTCATAATCCCTTTACATTAGGGATGCAGGTTTGATGTGAGCAGTGCCCACTCTAATTTCTGACCTACAGAGACAAGTAACCACAGGACATTTCAAGAATTTTAGTGCCTCCTCCTCACAGATTTGTTTCTCACATCCATGTTAAAAAGTGTGGCTTCTGGAAACTTATAGTTGAATAAACAGTAGTTATAAATAAATCCACTTTAATATTCCAATTTCCCTAAGTTTTTTGATATCTTCTTGTATGATGTAAGATAATTATGTCATTTCGACTTCACTTTGGTCTATGCTTCTGCCAAACAAACAAACTGTTAAGAGTCCTTTCTAACCCTTCAGGCTAACACATTTAATTCAGAATCTCTGCTTTGTGGGCCTGTATCATTAAGTTGGCCTGATAAAACTTTGTATTTCTTCTAACAGGAATCAGAACTCTTTCTATCCATTTCTACATGTTTTTCAATTTTTTTTCTATGTAAGTTGGAAAGATCATGCAGTTCTTTGGTATATGGTGCATTTCCTTATCAGAACAATGTGTACCTCGTAATTTGAGGTTTGCTGAGACTTGTGACTGTTTATATGATTAGAAGTGAAGAAGGATGGTGGCATATATCCTGAAGATAACAAACAGTCTTGACAAAAAACTTTTCAGGGGATGCTATTAATGTTTCCTTAGGAAAATAAAGGCTAACCCAGAGAGGGATAAAGGGATACCAGCAAAGAAGACTCTTAGAGATTTGAGTTTTTCAGCTTCATTTGGGTCTTCCTATATAACACCACTCTGAGTTTTAGCATTCTATTTTTCCAAACAATATCCTCACTTGAAGAGCAAAAATCCTGAGCAGTTTAAAATTCAATTGGTGTTATAGTTCAACCACTTGCAAGATAATAGTTTGGCTTTAGTTTTCAGAAATTTCTTCTCTGAGGCTTTAGGAGTTAAGGGTTTATTTCAGGACAAATACAAAAGCATATGTATTATGTATGCAGATTTTGAGCTGAAAATTTGAAGCCCTGAGCTCATGCTTTTCTTTTCCCACTTTCTCCAATACAATTTAGAGCAACTAGCCAATCCTATTATGCTGTTTAGTTTGATTAAAATGTTCTAACTGTCACTGAGAACCTCATGTTCTATAGGTATTTAGTTAGTATCCAAAGGTTATTTTGTGTGTCTGTTGCCTCATTCCATGAACTACCATTGCCCTCTTTCCCACTAGAAATAAAATAGTAATGACTTACACTGAATTGAATTAGAAAACCAATGCCAGCAAACCTAGAATCAATGAAGGCAATTCATCCTTAAGATTTTTTCCTCTAGAGCCAACGTGTTAACCAGAATCTGTATCAGTCAGTGCTCAACCAGAGAGTAGAGGAGATATATTAAAATGCTTTCTTTTTTTCTCTTTTTAGGAAAATAGATTATGTGATTGTAGGGAAAATCCATAGGGCAAACTAAAAGGAAGGGCAGGCTGTAACTCTCAGACATGGACTAAGACTCCTGTCCATCAGCAGACTTTCTTTTACTGGGAAGTCTCAATTCCACTTTTAAGGCAATTAAACTGATTGAATTAGGTCGACCCACATTGTATAGGATAAACACTTTATTTAAAATCAGCCATTTGTCTTTTTTAAATATTTTATTTATTTATTTTTAGAGAGGGAAGGGAGGGAGAAAGAGAGAGAGAAACATCAATGTGCGGTTGCTGGGGGTCATGGCCTGTAACCCAGGCATGTGCCCTGACTGGGAATCAAACCTGCAACACTTTGGTTCGCAGCCTGCACTCAATCCACTGAGCTACGCCAGCCAGGGCTTAAAATCAGCCATTTGTTGATTATGGAATTTAATCACATCTACAAAATCCTTCATAAAAACACCTAGATTAATTAGTGTTTGATTGTATAGTGAGAACTTTAACCTAGTAAGCTAACAAATTGAAAGGCCATCACCTTCTCCATGTTATGTTCATTCAGTAAGACCCTTCACTAACTTGTTCCAATTACAGAATCACTTTTGAGTCTGAAGTTACCAAGACTATACAAGCAGTCACTTATCCTTCCTTGTGTTAAAATCATCTCAAGTTTTGGATTGCTAGTTTTATGTCTTAGAAGATTTCACAACTTCTGTACTTCCTCCTCTTTTAGTGATTTTACCTAGTATTCCCAGGGTACGTATAGGAGTCAGAAAGATTCGATTCCAAATGGTAAATGGTTAGAAAGCTTGAGTTAGGTTTTTTCAGCTTCCAATTAAAGAGAAAAGATAATTTTCCTCCCCAGGGTTCTGGAAATCCTCCAACATGATCCAAGGACTCTTGATTAAATGAATGTGTTAGTTAACCATATTGGATATAAGAGATCACAATTTATATAAAAATATTGTTTTTCTGAGCCAATTTTGTTTAAGTATTTAGTTTCTGGAATGAAAATTATATAAATCTTTCTTTTAAGCAGGAATTTATGCAGAACCACATTTTTTCCAAATTATCTTTATCATACTTGGGACTACTCCTCTATTTTGTTGACTTCTTAAGTAAATCAGTTGGGGCATGTGTGTGTTGTGTGTATGTGTGCATTGTGTGTATGTGTGTGTATGCACCTGAGTCAGAGTTATTCTACTTATCCACATAATTAAATTTTTCTTAAAATCTGTAAATATAAGAGTAAACTTGACTCTTACTATAAATGAAAAAAAAAACCAGTGATCTCTTAATTTGACCTTACTTCCATAGCTATTATTTTTCAGATAAGACAATTACCTATCAGGGAGATAAATGCTGATTCATTCTTGTATTATCATCTAAGAGTAGAGAAAAAAATATTGAATAAATACTGGGAAAAAGAGTCAGACTGTAATAATTCAGCCAGCATTCCTCCTGCTACTTTGTTATTCTTTTTACTTTATCTTGTTTTACTTTTGCTGTTCTTTTGGGTAAATTTACCAAAATGTTTATTAGATAAATATGATTAGAACTACATAAGTTCTTTGCTTCATTCCTTTTAGTAGGCCATCATCTCTGTAATAAAATGCAAATTTAAATTAAAAGTTGTGATCAAAGTACCAAGAAGCAAAAAGCAAAATTTCAAAGAAAATATTTAAAATGGATCAATCTCCTCCTAAATCCCACACCCATGTTCAAGGTATAAAAAGTGTCAGAGTATGTGGAAATAACAAAAATTAAATTCTATGTATTTCTATAATATAGTTTAATTGTTATGTCAACTTCATATATGAGGTCTGTCCAAAAGCTATCCAGCCATTTTATATGAAAAATTGAGACATTTATTGAAGAAGATACAAGATACAAGAAACATTGTACATAGGACAATGAGGCCTCAGGTTCCTTCAAAGTAGGCACCCTGGGACCTTACATAGTTCTCCCAATCAGCATCAGTTGCCCTGTCACATTTTCCTGAATCTCAGCAATGGTCTAAAATCCTTTCTTTTTTAAAGGCAATTTTGGTTTTGGGGAAAGCCAGAAGCCACAGGGGACCAAATCTGGGATGTAGGTGGGTTGAGTCACCTGGGTGATTTGTTTGTTTGTTTGTTTGTTTGTTTGTTTGTTTGTTTGTTTGTTTTAGACAGAGGGTAGGGGAAGGAGAAAGAGAGGGAGAGAAATATCAATGTGTGGTTGCCTCTGGTGTGTCCCCAACTGGGGACCTGACCTGGCCTGCAACTCACGCATGTGCCCTGACTGGGAATTAAACCAGTGACCCTTTGGTTCATAGGCCAGTGCTCAATTCACTGACCTACACCAGCTGGGCTCACCTGGGTGATTTAATGTTTCACTAAAAAACACAGCATGAAATGTAATGCATGAATGGGCACATTGTCATGATAAAGCTGCCAATCACCAGTTTCCTGTAGCTGCGGCCTTCTGGATCATCTAAATAGTTTCCATGGAGGAATGGTCAAGCTTAACACAAAATTTGATGCAGATTCATAGCTCTACTCACTCAGTTATTGCAAATGCAACAGCCATACAATACACATGCTCACTCAAAGGCATCTAACACCCTCACTGGCTAATACAGTGAAATTGTAATTATTCATGCATGCTCATTCCAGTCCACTCTCCTTGGCTGCCAGGTTACATTGATGTTGTGTAAACCATTCTTGTCATATTAAAAATGACTGGAGTTTTTACAGACAGTCCTCATAAATGTGACCACCAAACAAATAATTTATAAAGGGAATGATAGTGCAAACATAACGTACTATTCAGGAAACATACAAGTGCTTGTTACAAATATCCAATTAATTCCTTTTTTATTTAATTATTTTCAAAATTTATTGTTCAATTATAGTGGCACCCATTCTCCCCTCATCACTGTCCTCTGTCCTGCAGGACCCCTATATTCAATCTTCCCCTCTATTGTCCTTTTCCATGGGTCCCTCATTAGTGTTCCCTGACTAGTCTCTTCCCCTTTTTTCACACATTATCTCCCTCCCTCCCGCTCTTCTGGTCACTGTCAGTTGTTTATTTTCATGTCTCTGGTTCTATTTTGTTTTTCTGTTTGTTTTGTTGATTAGGTTCCATGAAGTTATATAGCATTTGTCTTTTACTGCTTGGATTATTTTACTTAGCATAATACTCCCTATTTCCATCCATGTTCTAGTGAAGGGTAGGAGTTCTTTCTTTCTGCTATGTAGCATTCCATAATCTTTCCCTATGTAGCACTGAGTAAATGTACCACAGTATTTTTTATTCTAACTAAAGCACACTTACTGGAGAAAATATGAAAATAAATAATCTGGTAAAATGACCTATTGTGGTAGAACTAATTAGATAAATTTATAACTCATATTTTCACTTTGTTTTACCTATTTTATTTGGATAAAATAGCTGAGGGATATATTAAAATAGAAATGATAAGATTTCAGGTTTTTGTGATATGAAACAAAAAAGAACCCTTCATTATATATGCCTTGTCCCATGTTTGATTAAAAGGTGGGCATTGCCTGACTAATAATACTAAAAATAATTTTAAAATATATTATTTTGTAAAGTAATATATTAAGTCACTGGTTCAGTTTTATATTCTTATGATTTCATGAGTTTTTTTGTGGAGACAATTTTAAAAAATATTTGTAAAGCATTTAAAAATGGCTATCACTGAGCTAATTATATAATTAAAATAAAACACAAAACCTCAATATTAAAGCCAAATAGCAAATTCAATTTTTGAGCAAATTCTCCAATCACTATTTACTTTCTAACAAAAATTCTATTTTAAGAAATAGCCTTTTGACCTTTATCTTCTATGAAATTGATGATATTAATAGCTCATGAATAATTATAACTTTAAGGTTTCCCAGAGGTTTTGTAAACATAATTTTAAATAAGATCCCCAAATATCCAACCAAGGTGGTATAAAATAGTGTACATTTGTAGTTTTCTAATATCCAATAGGCTAGCTTCTTTAAAGATATTTTAATCAAACTGCTTTATGCATATATTGGGTTTGCCAAAAAAGTTTAGTCTTGTATCTAAGATGGTTTTAGTAACACTTAGTTGTTTTTAAATTCCTTTGAAACAATTTTGTTAGATTGTATTGTGACAACTGTCATATAAGTGTGCATTAAAAAATAACATCAAAATTGGTGAATTTTTGTGTAGCCATTTTAATATTAAAGGTGGAAGAAAATATGTATTTTCAGGATATTATGCTTTGTTATTTCAAGAAAGTCAAAAATGCAACTGAAATTAAAAACAAGACTTATGTATGCAGTGTATGGAGAAGGTGCTGTGACTGAAACATTTCAAAAGTGATTTGCTGGAGACTTCTCACTAGACACAATGCTCCATGGTCGAGTAGACCAGTTGAAGTTGATAGCGAGCAAATCAAGACATTAATTGAAAACAATCAGTGGAGATAGCTGACATACTCAAAACATACAAATCAATGAAGTTATTGATGAAAATGAAAAACATGTCTTGTTTTATGGAAAAAACTAAACAAACTTTTTGGCCCACTCAATATGTTATAAATACAAAGGAGCTTCTTTGAGTGATTGTGAACAAGAATATATGAAGTCGGTGTATATACATACTAAATGAATATAAAATCTTTTTTCAATTACTTCAAATTGATTCATTTACTTCATTAAATAGTTAGGCTAAGAACTAAGACACTATAAAAAAAGAGAAAAACAAAAAAGAGAGAGGGAGAGCCCATTAAAATAATAATTTGAATAATAAAAAAGCACTGTTGTTCTCTTTCAAACAATACTCCAGAATTGTGCATTGTAAATCTCCAAAGCAGCTTCATTTCTCAGTCATTCGGGGATCAAGGTTGCTTCTAGTAAATAATTGTTCCTTTTATGCCCCTAAGAGATTCTAGCTCTCTGTGCTGGGGGATGAAGTTGTCCAGGGAAGAGATTTACTTTTAAGAAAGAAAATATAAAGTTCCCCACAGAAATTTTGCTTGAACTCCATTGGCAGGAATCCAGTAACATTGCCAGAGGCAACAGTAAAAGAATAGGGGAAATGTAGTGTTCTGAAGGGCACTCATACACCCATGAAGAAAAGGAAAATCCGTCATTCTTTCAAAATTATCTTGTTCATTTATTATATAATAACTTAAGTGCTGGACATCATATCAGGTACTGCATTATGACTGAATATTGAGACACATAAGAATTAGTTCTTGTCCCACAAAAAAGGAGGGTCGGATTTTATTCTAAGTGATGAATGATAGAGGCCACATTTAGAATTTATTTCAGAGAAAGATTACATGACACTTGAAGCATCAAGTACATTTTGGCAGTAGAGCCTTTGTGATAAATTTTAAAAAAGACACATATTCATATAAATGGGAATAGGGATGTGGGTGAAGGGTTGAAAAACATCCTTGTTGGAATAACATCAACAATGAGGTTAGTGGTCAAGATGGCAACATAAATAATCACTGTATTCAAATTTTCCCATAACTTCATCAAAATTACTACTAAACTACAGAAAAATCATCATTTAGAACCACCTAAAATCCAGCTGAACAGAAGTTCTATCACTGAGGTTATAAAAAAAGTAACCATATTCAGATTGGTAGAAGGGGTGGGGACTCAGAATTGGTTGGCCCCACATATGTGTGGTGGATTAAAATCAAATGGAATATCTTGGCTGCAAAGGTCCTCATGAGGAGCTAGTGGTACCAGCCCCAAGCTATGTCCCCAGCCCAGGTTTCCCGTTCCAGGAAGAGAAGTCCTCATAACTTATAGTTGTAATCACAAGCTCTGATCATGGCTGATTGAGAGTTCTGGAGTTCCAGGCATTCCTCTTAAAGGGCCCATGCATGCATGGATTTACTTGATTCATTCCCACAAAGTTCCAGCACTGGAGCACCAGGGACATAGGAGGAAATGAGTTGTCTGACATCAGGACAAAAGTTGGAGGGACAATTTCCTCCCAAATAGAAGTGCTGGCCAAGACTATTGTTCTCTTTCTGGGCACTCTCCCAACAGAGCTGGTAGATGGGCACCATATCTGAGTCTCCATCAACTTGGTTAACACTGTTTGACTACCCTGGTGATTCCATGAGATCCTGCCCCAACAAACTTGTGGGTCCAATCTAAGCCATTTTCAGGGGATTTTTCATACATATGACCTATCTTGGCTCATACTTTGGACTTTCCTAAAGTCCCTCAAATAAGCATCATGTGGCCTCAGATTGCTATGTACCTTTTGCTAGGTGGCCCCAGGATAGGCACTAAGGCAGCAGTGGTTCACAGCTTAGCCTCTCCATGGCACATCCAAACCTAGCACATATGGCAGCCATCTGTAGATAGCTTTGTAGCTCATGCCAGGTGGCCTCAGACAGGACAAAGTCGGTGGCTGACCTTGGTCTGCAACTTCTGGGTGGCCCAGGAACTAGTGCATCCAGTGGGTCACTTCAGAACACATCAAAACATCACCCAAACACCTCCACAAGTGACACACTCAGGGGGATGCCTCAGGCATCACAGCCCCACTGAAGTAAGTGCTGTTCTGTGGGGTCAGCCTCTGCACAGTTAATCCTCCATGGTGGTCATAACCAGTCCTTTCAGCCAGTCAGCCTGGAGTTAAATTCCTCCCATTCACATTGCTATTGGCACATACAATAGAAGGGTATATACAGCCTACGCCGGGAAGAGGCAAACCTAGAGTGCTGAATTTGAGTTTGGATAATCAGAGAGACTAGGTCACTGGACCCTAAAGGTCATCTACTACATAAAGCCACTCTGCCAAGCCTAGGAGATATAGCATCCCTACATAATACATGGAAACAAACATGGGGGTGGGGAGCCAAAATGAAAAGAAAAAAAAGAGAGAGAGAATCCCGATTGACTTATATTGTGTTTTATAACATATATACACAAGGCAGGGTGATTAAAATATCCAAAGAAGAATCACCAGAACAAAACTCCAGGAAAAAAAAACTAAAAAAAAATAGAGACAAGCAATTTACTGGCTGCAGAGTCCAAACCACTGCAGGTAGTAAATTGCTAGCTGATCATAAAGATGCTCAATGAACTTAGGGGTACACTAGAAGAATTTAGTGAGAAATTTAGCAAACATATAGCAGACATAAAAACAGAACTAGAAAACATAAAAAAGTCAGAAATAAAAAGAGTACATTAACTGAAATAAAGAATTACAGGGAAAAACAAAGGAGTAAATGAAGCAGATGATCAAATCAAAAATTTGGAAGATAAGGAAGCAGAAAACACTTTATCAGAACAGCAAAAAAGAAAAAAAAGGATCTAAAAAAACGAAGACACTATAAGGAGCCTCTGGGAAAACTTCAAGTGTACCAACATTTGGTTTCATGGGGGTACCAGAAGGAGGAGATAGAGAACAAGAAATTGAAAACTTATGTGAAATAATAATGATGAAAAACTTTCCTAACCTGGTGAAGAAACTTAGCATACAAATCCAGGAAATTCAGACAATCCCAAACAAGATGAACCCCAAAGACACCCATATCAAGACACATCATAATTGATATGCAGAAGGTTAAAGACAGAGAGAATCATAAAAGCAGCAAAACAAGAGTAGTTAGTTACCTACAAGGGAACTCCCATAAGACTATCCCCTGATTTCTCAACAAAACTTCACAAGCTGAAAGGATTTGGCAAGCATTTTTCAAGGTGATGAAAAGCAATGACACAACCATAGCCAATAAAGCTTTCATTTTTAATAGAAGGACAGATTGTTTCCTAGACAAGAAAAAGCTACAGGAGTTCATCCTAATCAAACCAGTATTACAAACCAGTATTACAAAAACATTAAAGGGTCTTTTTTAACATGGGAAGGATGATGGGGAATGGGTAAAAAAGGGTGAAGGGGCTAACAAGTACAAATTGGCATTTACAGAATACTCATGAGGATATAAACTACAACATAGGGGAAACAGTCAATGATATTGTAATAACATATGTCAAATGGGTGCTATACTATCAGGGTGATCACTTAGTTATACAATGTCAAACCACTGGGTTTGTATATCTAATATCAAACTAATATCATATTGTATGTCAACAGTAATTGAAAAAAAATTAAAGTTTTTGAAAAAAGTGTATTGAAGCTCACTGCCTCCTCAAAAAAGAAAAGAAGAGAAGAAAAAAAGAAGAGAAGAGAAGAGAAGAGAAGAGAAGAGAAGAGAAGAGAAGAGAAGAGAAGAGAAGAAGTCTTGGGAGAGCTGAAATTTCTATTCTGAAAACTTAAGAAAAATTTAAAAAATAAAATCAACAATGAGCTGAATGTAAGAAAATACAACTTTTTATTTTTAAAGTGTATGTAACACAGGTTTATTTCAGAAAGTATTCAGCTAAAAATTTATAAAGTAAAACATGTAAAGAAATAGACAGTAGAAATTATGGGAAACTAGAATATAAATGAGTGATATTCTGTAATACTTAGTACTAATAAATAATCAAAAGAAATAATCACCCATATAAAATACAGCCTTTCAAAAAACAGGTATATTTTAATAAATATTTAAAGCACAAACAAGCAAGCTACCCCCATGAAATAAGACCTGCTAAAAAGGAAAATGTTGATGGCTTTAAGTGATACCTTAATTAAAAGTAAGTCATAAAAAATTTCCCCAAACTTGTATTTTGTGGTTTTTAATTCAAATAACAAGCTATTAACACAGATACTTATATTTCCCTATGAAACTGAGACTTTACTGTATACTTTACTGATAAAATAGTGCCACGAGTTAAATTTGTCATATTATGCTAGAGAGTAACAACAGAGTATTTAGTTTTTAGTAGAAATACTAACTTGCTACTGCAGTAAACTAACGTGTATGCCCCAGTTGTGAAAATCTCTTAATTAGTTTGAAATTGGCCCATATCACACAATAAAATGTCAAAAAAATCAACAGCAACTTCAAATAAAAGGAAATTGCTTGTTCTGAAGTATAGAGCATGAAAATGTGCTTTATGATAGATTTGTGGAAAACATAAAATTATTTAAGAACTTCCCTGTCATTGAAATGAAGCAACCTACCTCTATTCAACAACTTGATAATAGCCAGTGGCAATAACTGCTGGCACATGCAAAACATGAATATTATTTTATCCAAAGCCTCTTGAATCCTCTCCTAAAATTTTATATTTCTTTAAGATGAACTTGACAGAATTTGACACTCACACAAAAGCTGTATGTGGTAGGCTTGTACCAAGCATCACCGTGGCATTCACAGATATTCTGGCTTTGGCAACCATTTGAGACTTGTGGCTCTCCTTTGACATTTACAAAGACTGAGAATATTTCCAAAAAGGGCTGTAACATTTCACTAGATACGTGGTTTCTTCAAAGGCTGCTTTCAGATTAAAATGTTTATGAAACTCTGGGTGGAAGTAATGTGGAATTGGACCAGAAAAATATCTATGTAATTCAAAATAAGAAAGAAAAAAAGTAAACAGATGGATGATTCTACATAAATCCAAAAAAAGTTAAAAATAAAAAGATAATATTTTAGTTGTTTTGTCTTTCTAATTGCTAAAGTTTCAAGATCCTTTTCTTGTGTATGTCTTAAGTAGAATAGCACTGATCAGAAGGAAAATTTCATATGGCTATTTGAGTGTACTCTCATTAATTAGTACATCTTCTCAGCACACATTTATAGTCTATTTAAATTATAGATTTTTGTTTTGCTTTAAGGGATGCTGAAGTTAAGTTAGAAATCTTTCAACCTCCTTCATGAATGGCTCAAATTTAGGAAATTTATGTGAATGAGATTTATAAGTACATATAAAAATTCTGACAGGCTGTAAAACACAATGAGGGCTGTAGGTTAGACTTTACGTTACATTTTTACTTCTTATACCTTTGAATTTTGCTATGCAATATTGTGATTTGGAACTAATAACTACTGTAGAACCTGTGCAAAAAAAAAATCATTTCTGCCCTGACCGGTGTGGCTCAGTCAGTTGGGCATTGCACTGCAAAGTAAAAGGTCCTTGTTCAATTTCTGGTCAGGGTACATCCCTAGGTTGTGGGTTCAGTCCCCCGTTAGGGTGTGTATAAGAGGCAAGCAATTGATGTTTCTCTCTAATATTGATGTTTCTCTCCCTTTCTTTCTCCCTCCCTTCCTCTCTCTATAAAAAGTAAATTAAGAATTTTTAAAAATTGTTTTAAAAAAGCTAGTTATATCAGAATTTAATAAGAAAGACTGCTTTCACAGTGGTCAGAATCAGTTTTGACAGTTATATGTACACAAAATGTATATGTATGTATGTACATATGTACATGTGTGTAACCTTGCACTGTGATGAAAGTTAGAGAGGTATTTATTTATGAAGGTTATTCTTATAATACCCACTACCTTATTTCTAGCAGAAATTGAGCCTATGTGTGCTTGTATTTATCAATGATTCAGAGTCAGATCAGATCAGTACAAACTCCCTCCATACCGAGGTGCTCTCAAGCAGATGTCGTACAAGGCTGAAGTTATGCCAGATCTACTTGGGGATAAATTTAATCTATTGCAAAGCTTTCAAAGATTAGTGATGCATTCTAGTAAGTCTTTATTTTTTAAGATTTATTTATCTATTTTTAGAGAGAGGGGAAGGGAAGAAGAAAGAGAGGGAGAGAAACACTGATATGTGGTTGCCTCTTGAACCCCCCAACTGGGGACCTGGCCTGCAACCCAGTCCTGTGCCCTGACTGGGAATCAAACAAGCAACCCCTTAATTTGCAGGCTGGAAATCAATCCACTGAGACACACCAGCTGGGGCAGTCTTTACCCGGTCATAGTAACACTATATTTGAGAGTTGTTTATCAAAATACAATGCTATGAGTTTTCTCTGGTACTTTGTTGATTACCTTCATTTGTACTGTTGAGGTAAGTAATACAATAGCAGTGTTTTCTACCCATGGTCAATACAGAGTTTTCCTGTATTCATCCAGTCTAGCTTCATGATGTAGGTATACTATATGTATATGCAATTTATGCATCTGAATGATGTATATGCTTTGTCTCTTAGAATTTCCAATATGTTCTTACAAGTATCCCTGCCTGTTTGCTCTTTCCACTGACCAGCATTGGGATTTTAATGACTTTACAGTGTTCTAATTGGAGACTGTTCCATAATGAGGACTGTGAGAATAAAGTATCTAGTGCATTTAGATGAATACCATATAAAATTTTGAAAAAGACAGCAGTTTTAGTGTTTAATCCCTAGATGCAGTCTTTAAAACAAGGGTATATGGATGCAATTAGTATATTTTGGAAGAGATTGAAGAGTGGGAGAGTAAAACAGGACAAGAACGTCTATCAATAAAGGATGCTTTATCAAGCATGCTGGCACTGTACATATGTAACTGAGGCTTAGTTCTGCTAGTTGCCAGTGCATAACACACAACAGGAAGAGAACTGTGGCCCCAGGCTGGCAACATTATTTCAGTTCGTTAAAGGTTGCCTAGATGGAGATGGACCAAAACTGGAAAATTATATATATAATTTATTTCTCTATCTTTTTGTCAAAATACTGAAAGAAATTCCATGATCAAAGACAATGTCCTCTCCTCTTGAGGAGGTTAATTGCCAAACTAATGACAAAAAAAAAAAAAGCTGGGGGAAAACTTCCTGCAGTATCTGAAATATCCTCCTAAATATATTATTTGATTAAAGGGAAGAAAATGTGGCTCAAGCTTTAAAATCCTAATATCTCATCTGTTATCCCTGGTATAAGTCACAGGAATCTAATATAGAAAGTGGCCAGAAAACAAGGATGAAATAAGGGATAAAAGATAGATTCCATTCTTTCATTTAATTCATAAATACATCATGTAAATTAAACAATTTTATAGATAAATGAACTAAGTCAAAAATACTTCTTTGACAAGCACTTGATGATATTTGGGAAAACAAAGATAACATACATTAGGAGGATTATTGTTCCATACTGCTGTTGAAAAAGTTAACCCAATGTCAGTTTGAGTGAATATAAGTGCTATCTAAATAATAGAGTATCACCACTGCTATCAAACCTCGCACTAGGCCTAGGAATGCCTTTTCTCATACAGGTTTCATCCTAGGCTACTCCTAGACCTTGTCTTTCACAGACCATGCCTCAGGAGGCACACAAGCATCTGTCTTTGATATAGTTTTCAGTATCTGCCCTTAACATGTTGGCTTTGGCAAACCATTTAGTCTCCTTTTAATGAACTCTGGTTTCTGCCACATTAAAACTTTTTTCATTGGTTAATTTTAGTATCTTTCCATATTTTCAGTTGAAAGATCTCCACATTTTACTCTATCAAATAAGAACATTGTTTCTCAAGTCTACTTCTTCCTTCCTTCCTCCCTTCCCTTCCCTTCCCTTCCCTTCCCTTCCCTTCCCTTCCCTTCCCTTCCCTTCCCTTCCCTTCCCTTCCCTTCCCTTCCATGCCATGCCATTCCATTCCATTCCATTCCTACCAGGAAATGGTGGGAAAGAAGCAGTTAAGGATTACATGCTCACAGCATGGTTGGTACAGTCACATGACTGCACTCTGTGCAGTCACCAGTGTGCCCACTTTTTGAGGAATTCATAAATGAATCCTACAAACTGCCTTGCCTTTTTTCTACAAATGCAGTTTTATAAGATACCCCTGACTTGGGGGCAAGCCATGTGATAAAAAATTGCTTTTTCTCAGTTATCAGAATATGATGGATGCATGAGGTATTTTGCATTCTTAGGTACTAAGGAGATTAGATATTTCCTCCAGACCTTGGAAATTAGATGCTGGGACACAGGGAGCACTGGGAACCACACAAATTTCACAAATTGCCCACAATTCCAGCTCTGCATTAAAAATTCAAGTCAAACTAATGAATTCAGTGCAACAGAGAATGCAAAGTTCAGTTAAATGGTTTTTGATTCCATATTGCAACTAACACTTTGCTATCACTTGTCAAGCTTGTGTTTAATATACCATGCTCATTTATCTAGAAAGGTTATTAAAGTAGTCTTCTTCTCTTTTCCAACTTCATTACATATATATATCTATATCTATATTTGTAGCTATATCTATGGTCTGATTTTTATGTATTTTATTCAAAGCAATATATCAGAAGTGATTGAAAGCAGAAAGAGTTATGAGACATTAAGGAGGTTTTCAAAACTGTAAGAGAATATCATTCTTCTCAGCATATTTGTTTTAATTATTGAAAATATATTTATTTTTAAATATGTTCAATTTAGCATGCAACAATTATATTTTTATATTTAAATGAGTGTTTTTAAAATGTTTACTACAATTTTCTTGGTTTTAATTTCAAATACAATGCAGTAGGGGGTGCCCTTGTTATTTCTGGCTGATAGTGAAAGTTCTCCCTAGGCATCCTCTGACACCACCCCACCAGGAACAGAGACAGGTAGGAACCTTGTTACCACTGGCAGAGGAAAAATCCCAGTCTCCCTACATGGTCTACACTGACATCATGACAGGGTGGGCACCTTACTGCTGAGTGGAGAAAATCCTAGATCCTACATCTGATTTCCTTAACATTATTCTAGAAGGTAGGTTGCTGTGCCTAATTTGAGCCTTGCTATAGTAGTAGTTTCCCCCTCAGACTTTGGGAACTGAGCTGGTGCTGCATTTTTTTCTCTGTTGTTTCTGGTGTACAGCAATTATTGTCAAAGGAGTTTTCACATTGTAAAGTTACCCATTCATGATCCTTTGGCTAGAGAGGAAACACTTCTCATGGGACTTTTTTTTAATGTGCCCATTGGTGTTTCTGTACTGCTGACTTCTCTCACACCCACTCTGGGATATTTAAGGCAGAAAGAAAACCCTGGGTATTTGTCACTGTGTCTTTTCTCGTGCTGCAAGATCCCTAGATGGTCTGCATCCCTCTCTTCATATTTCAGAGTTTTCCTGTATTCATTTTATATATTATTTCCAGGAGATTTGCTATAACTTGGCAGGAGAAGGTAAAATTATGGCCACTCTGTCTTTTCAGAAAAAGAAGTCCTACAATTGTTTTCTGAATTACTAGTGTATTAAAACTCATTTCTTTGGGATTCTTGACTGCCAATAAAACATTATAACATTGAAGATTACTGCTAATTGGGGTGATATCATTCCCAAAGGTATAATAAGTTTAAGATGCCTAATTATTGAAATGAAGCTCCCAGAAGCCCATAAGACATCTGTCTTATATTAAGTAGTTTATATTACAACAATCTGAGTAGCACGGGTATCATCCCTACCCTTTTGAAGTAAGAACACTCATAAATATTAATAATGATATAGAGAGACTTGGATAGAGGACAGGGATCTGTCACAAACTGTATTTAATGAGATCTTGAGCTGCAGAATTCACTGAATAAAGGAACTGGTGATAACAAAATTCTGAGCAAATTAAAAAAAGTAAAAATTAGTATTATGAAAACATTACTTTTACAAGGCAGTACCTATAATATTTACGAGGTGATAACTATAAATGAAAGAAAATAATCAGGTGTCAAAAGTTCAGGGATATGAAGACTATTCATTAAACAGAGTAAGAATTATATGGTAATTTTTAAGTATTTTATACATAATGGAAATATATAAACTTAATTTCTGAAAGTATATTCAAATATAAAATATTGATAAGATATTTAATTTCTTAATCACTTGATAAAACATTGATTTTTTTTCAGAATCCAAGAGTTGGAATCACATGAATTTCTGGAATTAAAACATACAAGAATTAGGAATGCTGAATGAATCCAGTTATATCCTGGTTTTCTCATAAATATTTTAATAATTTTAAATAAAATTTTAATATAATTATGTAATTATTTTGTTAAGTAAAATAACATTAAAGATCAGAAACAAGATGTATTTTTCATGTTATGGAAAGTTTACAATAAAAAAATTAATGGGGAAATGTTTCCTGAAATGTAAAATAAGCTGCAAATAGGTTTGGGTGGATATCTGTAAATCATTAAATTTCTCTTCAGATAAGAGTGACTTTTCTGTCACAATGACATTCCTTGCTTATAGATTCATCAGTCAATAAGAAAATAACAATATACTCATTTTGACTTGTACAAAGATTTAGATACAGATCATGTATAGGACAAAGATGTACCCACATGGCTTCTGGAAAAGAAAATGGTCATAAATACTCTGAGTGCAGATAATAAATAAACACTAATCTTTCATGTGCACTTGCATATCCAGATATTTCTATCAATATTTGCTCTTATGTTGCACTGCTTGTAGTTGAGTTTTGCTTCTAAGGCTTCTGCCAGAGTGCAGTAAATCTTTGAACATGTCTAGTTGTAACTAGTTTTCTAAACCAACGTTAGTGTGAAAAAATAAAATTTAGTGTCCACAACAGACATACAAAAACAATATTGCAGTGCTTACAAGCAATATCAAGCAATATTTCCTACTGGGCATACTTCCCAAGAGACTTCCCACACTGCACTGAGATGTCAAGGGACAGCAAACACTTTGAAACTAATGTGCTACACAAACATATTCACTTTATCCAAGGTAATTAAGAATTCATTCTCCTACTTATATGGAGCAGTCAAAGCTATTGTAGCCAGATTTAAAAAAAAACATAGATTTGAAAATTACACTATTTCGAATAGAGGGTTTCAGTTAAAACAATCGTAGACTGCAACACCATATAGGCTAAGACAGGGGTATGTAACTCTCACAAGAAAAAAAAACAAGTATAATGTTTATTTCCTTAAAATAGTGCCCATGAAAGTGCATAAAAAGATAAAAATTTAATAACAAAGACAAGTCACCAATTTAGATGCAATGTGTAAAGGCAAGGTGAGACATCAAGAATACTTTCAAATGATAAAATCATGCAATTCTTGAAGAATTAGACTCTATTACATAAGCAATACAGGTTAGTGCAGAAATCAACAAACCATGCTTGTAGGAGACCAGATAGTGAATTTTTTCAGCTCTTCAGGATATGAGGTCTCTCTTTTAACTACTCAGCTCTGTAGTTGTAGGGAGAAAGCAGTCATAAATAACATGCACATGTTGAAAACAACTGTATTCCAATAAAATTTTATTATGGACACTGGCATTTGAATTTAACATAATTCTCACATGTCACAAGATGGTATCTTATTTCATTTATTTTTCAAGCACTACAAAATGTAAAAGCTAATGTAACAGTGGAAAACTGTAATGGTGGGAAATTATAAAGCACACCACCAATCTTTTGACATTCTTTCTGTAAATGCTGACTCGGATATGTGGCTTTTAGATGACCAGCATGTTGTATAAGATTCCTAAGAACTAACTTCAAAAGATACAGACCGAACTTTCAGACATCCCAATTCCAAGAGATTTTATGACCTTCACCCATGGAGCCAGGATGACTAAACTGGGATGACACACACAAGACCATCACTTGTCTGATCAGAATAGACTGTGCTTGTCTACATGCAGAGGACTTTTCAACCCACTCCCTTGATGTCTTTGTTCTCTTCCCTTCTTCCTCCTTATAAAAACCTCTGCCTCCACTGAGAGGTGGAGATGGGCTTTGTGGCATGAGACCCCCATCATCCCAGGAGGTGGGCTGGGAACACATCTTAAGGATTCCAAAACACCAATTAAAAGACTATATGCATTTTTAATGTTCATAATAACATTACTTACAATAGCCAGGATTTGGAAACAGCCAAAGTACCCATTAGTAGATGGATAAAAAAGCTGTGGTGCATTTAAACCATGGAACACTGTGCAGCAGTAGAAACAAAGGAGATTTTATGTTTTTTCATGATATTTTTATCTTTTGCGACAGTATCAATGAAACTGGAGAACAATATGCCAAGTGAAATAAGCTAGTCAGATAAAGTCAAATACCACATTAACTTATATGTGGAATCTAGTTAACACACTGAACTAACAAGCAAAATAGAGACAGACTCATAGAGAGTGGGAAGACAGGTAAGGCAGGGGAGATGTTAGGGGCTGGAGGGATTGAACAAAGAGAAAAAAGGATTCATGGACATGGATAATAATGTGGTGATTGCGTGATTGCATGAGATGAGGAGGTATAAGGGAATGAAATGGTAATGGGAAAGAGTTTAAAAGATCAGTATTTTATTATGAAATGTTACCTTTTAGATCTGTACAGTCTTTTATAAAAATTTTCTTAATTTTTAATTAATTTATAATATTTTGTTATTGACAATAACACTACAATACACTAATGTACATAAGTCTTCTGCCTCAATTTGATTATTTATTTGGTATATATTCATAAAAGAGGAGTATATGTTTGAGAAAGGAATAAAATTTAGTTTTCTCATACATATTAGAATTGCAATACTAAATGTTTATATAAAATTAAGTTTCCATTAAAATTGATGAAAAAAATGTTTTCTTTATGTTGTATGCCAATCTGATAAGAAAAAATTTTAAGTTATTTTTGCATTTACTTAATGTCCAAGAAATATATATTAAATAAACAATTTTTTCTCATGATATTTTTTCATATTATCAAAGGTCATTTGTATTTCCTACTAATTACACATGCACATATTTTAAAAACTATAATACACTTTATTGAATTGGTAACTTACAAATATAATCTATTAAAGGAAATTTAAAGTATTTGCCAGATAGTGTCTAGGTTTGACTTAACTACTGTATCTAGTTTAGTGCTGGTCCAAAATGATTTTGAAACTAGATATGAGGCAACCTATCTCTTAAGTCTCACAATTTATACTGAGGCAAACACCAAGGAACAAACAAACAAACAAACAAACAAAGTAGAAGTTAAATAGAAAAGTCTAGTCTAAAAAAACTTCACAAATCAAATAAAGAATATATTAAAATTTAACAAATGCCATATATCAGATGCCTGATTGACATTTGTGCCAAACATCAAATTTATGTTTCTGTAACACACATAATACTAAAGCAAAAAAAAAAAAAGCCATCCAATAACACTAATAGTTTTTAAGCTGTTTTTATAGATGGCTCTAAATCTCATTAGCAGCTACAGACAAAAGGGTTACTGAACCACATTAATTGTAAATGTAATATATGACACCAAATGTCAGACATGTAAAGCAAAGTCCACAGAGATGAAACAATAGCAGACTGCTAACTTTAACTATTCCTTTTCTTCTGAACTTGCATTCTAAGATAAGCAGAAAATACAAAATATTCAGTAACCTTATTCTGAGAAATGATTAAATATGTAGAATACTAAGTTGCGTTTAGATTTACAACAATGGTAATGGTGATATTTATGGTGGTGATGTGTGTGTATGTATGTTTCTGTGTATAAGGTAACTTCTGTTTGTAAAATCTGGTTTTATGGTTATTATACTGTATAAATTTTATCTAGTTTATGCAATTAAACTATTTAAAAAACATTCTGTTTCAAACATAAAACTAAGAAGTTAGCTATTTAATGAACCATGTGAGAACGTGGTTTTCCCTCTTCTAATGATAATCCTTTTCAATTGCCTGTATGAAAAAAGAGGGAAAAAATAAAGGAAGCCAAAGAAAAGTTTTGTGCTTTTGATTCAAATGGTCTTGAGAATGAGTACTTTTGAATTTAACTGAGTGATAAAGTAACAAATAAGTATACAAGAGCCATAGAAAGCACAATAATTGATTTTAAAATAACAACTACTTTATTTGAAGTTTGGAAGCTTAGAAAAGCAAATATTTCAGTTTAAAACTCCTTAAACAGTCTAAATGTAAACCAAAAGAACCAAATGGAATATCATCAAACAGTTTAATACTTTTAAAAAATGGAGAGAAAATATTTACTTTACTATTGAGTTGTATTTATTCCAAGGGTTTTTTTAGTTGAGAAAATAATTGATTTTTACAGATACATCTTGTTAAAGACTTCAAGATTATAACAACATATTACTTGATATCATTATTCTTCAGAAATATCCAGTCATGATTTATTTGTGGTCAATTTATGGATTCTTAAATACATTTAGATGTTTCCACCTAGTTTTATCTATACATTTCATTAGATAAAAGTTTAGTTAGAAACTCTACTGTATGGCATTCATATGTGGATATTTTAATACAGTTTCAGGATTTTTAATTAGAGTTTGTATTGTTACATGGCTGTTACAGTAATGTGAATCTGTAATATAAAGCAGTGTAAGTCTCTAATGATATACTTGAAATATGGAATTCCCAGAAAAAATTATTGGAGTTAATGAATGAAAATAAGTTGAGTCACCTGCACTAAAACTACAAATATTGCTAAGGAAGAACTATTGAAAATCTAAATGTGGAAGGCATACTGTATCTAACAAATTGGAGACTCAATGTGGTTAAGACATCAATTCACTGCAAATTTATCAACTGAATTTAATCAAAATAAAAATTCTGGCAGACATTTTTTTCAATGTAGAAATTGACAAAGCTATAACTTATAATAAAATATAAAGAACCCAGAATCAACAAAAATTATGAAGAAAAACAAAGTTGAATGGATGTTTAGAATTTGATTGAGAGGTGTCACAAAACCATACTGATCAGTACAGCATGATATTGACAAATGGCAAGCATTGATAAAAGAACCTGATAGAAAACAGAAAAAGACTCAGTTATTTTTTTTCAAATACTTTCCAATGAAAGTGTTGAGGAAATTCAATTGTAAACAAGAAGTGTTTTTCAAGAAATGATACTGGACCATCTAAATATTTTCAGAGGAGGGAAGGAACATTAACCCATACTTCACATCCTTACATTAAAATTAACTTGAAACATCCTAATGCATCAAAGACTTAAATTTAAAAGCTAAAATTACCCCTCCCACACACACACAGGAGAAAATCTCTGTGACTCTGGAGTAAACACAAATCATCTCAGACTTCCTTTTTCTTAACAACAATCAAGCTATTGAAAATAAGAGTCAGTGATTCTGAATGATAGTTTAAGAATGGTCATTAATATCAAATTCATTACTAGACATCCTATAATGAAATGGAATAGTTCCACAACATGGGGGGAGAAGAGGACAAATGACTATTGATGTTAAGTTCAGGTTTCCTTTTGTTAAACTCAGTGCTCAATAAATATTTTTTTATTTTAATGCCTGATGTTAAGAAAACTCTATTTAGTTGCATTGTACCATTTGTTTTGCATTGTCAAATATGCATAAACTAATCTTTTTCTAGTAAGCTAGTCCAGAAACATTCTTTAGGTTTCTTTGAGTCTCATTTTAATGTATGTATTCTAGAAAGTCTTCATTGAATTTCTCCTTCTCTTTCTCACCTCACTCTCTTTGTTAGACATTTGAGTACACTGTATTAAATTATTATCTTAAGTGTTTATTTTCTCTACCTTAAAGTAAGTAGCCTTTATAAATTATTAAAACCAGTGCCTGGCACAGTGATTAAAAGCTGAGGTATATGCACTAAATATATTTATTAGAAAATACTTATCTTCTTCAGAAAATTATTTCTTTGTTATTTGTAATACCTTCATTTTCTACCCTCAGATTGAACATATGTTTATGAAAGTATGAGTACATGAGAGGTCTGTCCAGAAACAGTCCAGCCATTGTTGATATAACGAGAACAGTTTGCATGACACTGACATAACCTGGCAGCCAAGGAGAGTGGGCTGGCATGCACATGCGTGAACAATGACAACTTCACTGTATTAGTCAGTAAGGGTGATAGATGCCCTTTAGTGAGCATGTACACTGTGGCCACTGCATTCAAAATGTGCGAGTAGAGCAATAAATCTTGATCAAATTTTGCATTAAGCTTGAACATTCCTCCTTAGAAACTATAAGGATGATTCATAAGGCTCCTGGAGATAATCTAATGAGTTCAGCACAAATAAAGGTGTAGCACAAATGCTTTAAAGATGGTCAAGAATCTCTAGAAAGTGATCCACATTCTGGAAAGCCTGCAACAAACAGAACACCTGAGAATGTTGAACATGCACAGGCTGCAATCAACAGAGTTCAGCAATTGACTGTGTGAGAACTAGAAGCTGATCTGAGGATTCCAAAAACTACTGTGTCTGAGATTTTGATGCAGGATTTTGACATGAAACGTGTCTTGGCAAAACCCATTCTGCAGCTTCTTCCACCAGAGCAGAAGAAACATCATGTTGCAATTGCTAATGACTTGATTCAAACTGCTATCAATGAAGCAGATTTCCTCAAGAAGATCATAATTGGAGATGAATCATAGGTCTACAGCTATGATCTAGAAATTAAGGCCCAGTCATCTGGATGGAAGTCACCTGATCATCCATGTCAAAAGAAGGCATGGCAAAGTTGCAGCAAGATCAAGACTACATTAACTGTTTCTTGACTGGGAAGGTGTTGTCCATCATTAGCGCACTACTCCAGGCCAAAGAATTAATAAGAAATAATACCTTGCCCTGGCTGGTGTGGCTCAGTGGAATGAGTACCAGCCTGTGAACCAAAGGGTAACTGGTTTGATAACTGGTAACTGGTAACCAGTCAGGGCACATGTCTGGGTTGTGGGCCAAGTCCCTAGGAAGGGGCCTACCAGAGGCAACCACACGTTGATGTTTCTCTCCATCTCTTTCTCCCTCTTTTCCCCTCTGTCTCAAAATAAAATAAACAAGTATAATCTTTAAAAACAGAAGTAGTACCTCAATTTTCTTCATCATTTGAGAGATGCAATACAATAGAAATGGCCACAGCTATGGGCAACTGGTGATTGACAACTTCATAATGACAATGCACCCACTCAGGAATCATGTCTCTTGCAGAGTTTTGTGGTGAAACATCAAATCACCCAGGTAACTCAGCCTCCCTACCACCCAGATTTGGTGCCCTGTGACTTCTGGATTTTCCCAAAACTAAAATATCCTTTGAAAGGGAAGAGATTTCAAATCATGGATGAGCTTTAGGAAAATAAGATGAGGTAGCTGATGGCAATTCTAACAAGGGATTGTGCATGTTTTCAACAGTGAAAGAGTTACTGAGAGAACTGTGTGAGATCCCAAGGTGCCTATTTTGAAGAGTACTGAGGCATCATTGCCCTATGTACAATGATTCTTGTATCTTGTATCTTGTTCGATAAATGCCCATTTTTCATATTACATGGCTGGATACTTTCTGTATGGACCTTGTATTTATTTTCCTAAAAATCCCTTGGCTTTTTCTTGGTTCTCCTAATCCTTTTTTTTTGTTTTATTTACTTTAAAATTCATATTTATATTTATGTCTTTAGTAATTAGACATTTCTGGAGGAAACAACTTTTATTGTCTCATTTAGGATGAAGACTGTGCAATTTTAACAGTCAATATCAGAGAGTAACAAATGTGCAAGATACTATTTAGTTGCCTAGTTTTGTATTGTGAATCACACTCTAAAGTGTTGAGTAAAAAGGAAATGACCTAGTTGTTAGATTTTGATCTATGAGAAAACCAACTTAATGATAAAGTATAAATAAGATATATCTTCCACAACTTAGAGAAAAATCAGAATTGATTAGCTATATAGAACTTATATTTTCTCTTTAAACCTGTAACATAAATCCTTATTCAAAATAGAAGATTTAACATACCTGTGAAAAAAATCTATAAATATATATAATGTATTTTTATAATCTATAAATAGGAGGGAGTAATGGGGAAAATGAGAACTGTAATTGCACAATAGAAATTTTAAAAAAGAAAAATAATTTAGTAAATCTATGAAAACTTTAAATCATGTAAATGAACAGAAAGACATTTGAACCTAATAAAGGTAATAAAATTGACTCTTTTCAGTGATGTAGAAAGATTAGACGATTATGAAGAACAACAAAAATACATCTAAAACCAAACAAAAAGGGTGTTGACTATATTGTAGCACCTAATTGAGAGAGTTATTGAAAAAAACCCAAAACTTAAGAAGTAAATTGGATAAGCAAGAGCAAGTAGTCAGATTTTTTAAAAACTCAGTGGTTTTTATTACCTATTCTTTGAAATTGTGTATAGGATCATTTAGTTTTAGTTATATATAATTTATATCCAATATAGGGGAAATATTAAGACGAAAACATATCTTCACTTTTGATTTTCAAGTGATTCTTGCCTTTCCCCTTACATATTATTCCTTCCAATTAGAAGTAGAAGGAGTTATCCATTGTTCAATATAAAATAGTCAATTTCTAATTATCTGAGATTTAATCACTTATTTTTTATTAGAAACTGGCCCTTGAAAAGACAGATTTTACGCTGGTCTTCCATGGCACAAATAGTATAAGAACAGATTCTGCTGTTGAAAATGGGAAATGGTTTGATTTGATGCAGTTGCTGGTGGATAAATCTATCTTATTTTAGCATGTTCACTTGTGTCTATTTTCCCACAAATATAAACCACAATCTCCAATATAAGTTCATGAATAATAAAGATGATATTTCATTCTTCATTTATCCTGCTTGATTGAATCAGTTCCAAACTTATGTAGGGAAATGTGCTGCTCTAACAGATTTTCTCATACCCAAGAAGTCTTCATGAGGACAGTAGTGTCCCAGACAAACAAAATAATTTTAGAGATGTTAGGAATGAAGACTAATGTTCAAACTAATCAGATTATTGCAAGTGTGGAATCCACTGTCTGAAGAGGTTAATTAGCCTATTTAGGGACTTACAGTTAATTTGTGGCAAAACTATAAATTAACTCCAATTTATCAGCCATTAAGGCCATGTATATGGTGTCCTTTAAACTTGCTGTGTTTAAATATCCATGACCTACAAAGCCAGAACACCTCAATTCTATACTTCATTATTTTTGTATTATTTATTATGCTACTCAGTTTCTTTTCTGAAAAATGAAGCTCCAGTTCACAAATTGTTCTGGAATAAGAAGGCATATGTATGTAAAGGATACCCTATGAACTTTACTGTGGAGCGAATATCCAGTTCCTACATTATCTCAATATAACTATTTTTTTCCAAAATGAATCATAATAAGTTAATTAATAAGGTAATTAATAAATATTGGTGGTACTTAGTAATGTTAGTCCACATGATAAAGTATAGCCAGACAGTTAATTTTTACTCCATAAAGTTTAAAATATATTTATTTGAATCATATAAAGTCAGGATATATTTTTAAAATGATTTAAAAATTATAATTTTTGTATAAGATGTAACTACAGGTATTCTACTATATCATATCATTGAACTAAGCAAATAAACAAAAAAGATCTCATTCACATTGCCATTACCAAACCAATTGCTCTAATGTCTGAATTGATTTTTCTTAGATACTTTATTTAATCTGTTCTACTCCTTTTTTAACTTCCAAATCTAGATGAATATTTTTAAATTTTTAATTGTTGTTCAAGTTCAATTGTCTTCATTTTTACCCCACCACGCTGCCCCTCTCCACACATCCCCATGTTCCACCCTTAAACCCACCCTCTTTTGCTTTGTCTACGTGTCCTTCATACATGTTCCTTGATGCACCCCACCCAATATCCCCCATTATCCCTCTCCTTTTCCTCTCTCATTACTCTCAAATTGTTCTTCATTTCAGTGTCTGTGGTTGTATTTTGCTTGCTTGTTTGTTTTGTTCATTAGGTTTCACTTATAGGTAAGATCACGTGATATTTCTCTTTCACTACTTGGCTTACTTCCACTTAGCATAATGCTCTCCAGTTCCATCCACGCTGTCGCCAAGGTTAAGAGCTCTTTCTTTCTTTCGGCATTGAAGTATTCCATTATGTAAATGTACCATAGTTTTTTGATCCATTCATTTACTGTTGGGCACTTAGGTTGCTTCCAGCACTTGGCTATTGTAAATTGTGCTGCTTTGAACATTGGGGTGCATAGGTTCTTTTGAATTGGTGTTTCGGGATCCTTAGGGTATAATCTCAACAATGGTATTGCTGGGTCAAAAGGAAGTTTCATTTTTAGTTTTCTGAGAAAATTCCATTCTGTTTTCCACAATGGCTTCATACACATTCAAACAGCAGTACCTTCTATTTTTTACTGTATCTTACAATCATTTTGGTAATTAACACAATTCACAGAAAATATTTCTCTTTAAATAGAAATAACATCTTAAAAATGTTTACCTTACTCTCAAGAAACATTTTGAGAAAAATAGATTCAAATGAAAAATTACCATTCACTCTTCTTTTCAATTGTCATTCTTATTTGTATGACTATTATTCTGATGGTATCTCTGCATATGTAATGGTATCCCTATCCCGACTTTCATTAAAAATCTCACCCCCAAAATAATGTGACATCCAGGAAAGCTTGCAAAATAAACCCCAGGTAATATGATTAACTTTAAATAAGTATTTGCTTTCAAAATGGACTTCCATTGATTATATATATGAAATATATATTGGGTTGGCCAAATACTTTGTTTGCTTTTTTCCCATAAGATGGCTCTAGTAGCACTTAGTCACCTTTAACTACATTGAAAATTATTTTGTTAGATTGTATTACGACAGCTGTCATATCAACATGCATTTAAAAATAAACATCCAAATTAGTGAATTTTTGTGTAGTCACTTTAATATTAAAGATGGAAGAAAATATACATTTTCTACAACATGCTTTATTATTTCAACAAAGGTAAAAACACACCTGAAATACAGAAAAAGATTTGTGCAGTATATGGAGAAGATATCGTGACTGATCCCACAAGTCAAAAGTGGTTTGCAAAGTTTCATGCTGGTGATTTGTCATGGGGAGATGATATTTCAAGGTCAGGTAGTCCAGTTGAAGTTGATAGTGATCAAACTTTGATATTAATTGAGAACAATCAATGGTATACCATGTGGAAGATAGCTGACATACTCAAAGTAACCAAATCAAGAATTGAAAAATCATGTACACCAGCTTGGTTATGTTAATCACTTTGGTGCTTGGAGTCCACATAAGTTAAGCATAACAAAATACCTTGACCATAGTTCCACATGCAACTCTCTACTTAAATGTAATGAAAATGTTCCATTTAAAAAAATTGTGATTAACAATGAAAAGTGTGTACTTCTCAATAATTTGGAATGGAAGAGATCATGAGGCAACTATAATGAACCACCACCAACCACACCAAATGCCAGTCTTCATCCAAATGTGATGTGTGTATAGTGGGTTTGGAAGAGGGTCCTCTATTATGAGTTTCTTCCAGAAAACCAAACTATTTATTCCAAGAAGTATTTCTTTCAGTTAGGCAAACTCAAAGCAGCACTTGATGAAAAGCATAGGAATTGGTCAACAGAAAACTCATAATCTTCCAACATGATAATACAAGAACCTATGTTTCTTTGATGACCAGGCAAAAACTTATAGTTTGGCTGGGAAGTTCTGATTCATCTGCCATATTCATCAGACATTGCACCTTCAGGTTTCTATTTATTTAAGTCTTTACAAAATTCTTTTAATGGAAAAAAATCAATGCCCTGGAAGACTACAAAAGGTACATGGTATAGTTCTTTGTTCAGAAAGATAAAAGGCTTTGAAAAGACAAAATCATGAAATTGCCTGAAAGATGGCAAAAGGTAGTGGAATAAAACAGTGAATACATTGTTCAATAAAGTTTTTGGTGAAAATAAAAAAAATGTGTCTTTCATTTTTACTTAAAAACCAAATGAACTTTTTTGGCCAATGTAATATAAGAAGCAAATTACCAAGTTTTTTTAGTATTTTTTCAATATATCTCCTCTAATTTTGATATTTATGTGATTTTTAAAGTAGTCTTATTGTATTTCTTTACCTAATGGTAATTACCAAAACAACCCATAATAATTAAATCTAAGCTAGTAAAACTGACAAACAAAATCCAAAACTGAGTCTTGACCATTGAAATGCATCTAAATACTAAATTACCCATGTTAATTCAAATTAGCTACACTTATTTCAAATGGCACCAATACCAGTGATTTTTTAGTAATTTATTGGTTTATTCATTTTCAAAAATGTGCTTAATATGTTAAAAATTGATTTCTCCTTAATGTGAGTTACTACTTTTAAATATATTTGATTGATTATGCCACTACAGTTGTCCCATTCCCCCCCAATATTCCCATCCACCCTGAACACCCACCAGCATTACCCCCACTTAGTTCATGTTCATGGGTCGTACATATGAGTTTGTTGGCTTCTACTTTTCCTATACTATTCTTAACCTCTCCACTGTCTATTTTGAAACCTACCATTTATGCTTCTTATTTCCTGTCCCTTTCCCCCTATTCTCCTCCCTCCACCTCCCCACTGATAACCCTCTATAACCCTCCATTTTTTCTAGTTACCTCCACAGAGATAACCCTCCATTTCTATTTCTCTGGTTCTGCTCCTGTTCCACTTCTTTGCTTAGTTTGTTTTTATTTTTGATTTTGTTGTTTTTCATTTGGTTGTTGATACTTGTGAGTTTGTTGTCATTTAACTGGTCATGTTTTTGATCATCTTCTTTTTCTTAGATAAGATTTTTCTTTTCCCTTTACATTTCATATAATAAAGTTTTGTTGATGATGAACTTCTTTAACTTGACCATATCTGGGAAGCACTTTACCTGCCCTTCCATTCTAAATGATAGGTCTGCTGGATGGAGTAATCTTGGATGTAGGTCCTTCACTTTCATGATTTGGAACACTTCTTGCCAGGCCCTTCTTGCCTATAAGGTTTATTTTGAGAAATCAGATGGTAGTCTTCTGGGAACTCCTTTATAGGCAACTTTCTCCTTTTCTTTTGCTGCTTTTAAGATTCTCTTCTCTTTAATGTTGGATAATATAATTATGATGTGCTTTGGTGTGTTCCTCTTTGTGTCCAACTTCTGTGGGACTCTCTGAGCTTCCTGGACTTCCAGAAAGTCTATTTCCTTCACCAGATTGGGGAAGTTCTCCTTCATTATTTTCTCAAATAAGTTTTCAATTTCCTGCTCTTCCTCTTCTCCTTCTGGCACCCCTGCGATTCGGATGTTGAAACATTTAAAGTTGTCCTAGAGGTTCCTAAGCCTTTCCTCATTTTTTTGAATTCTTGTTTTTTCACTCTGTTCTGGTTGAATGTTTATTTCTTTTCTCTCGTCCAAACGATTGATTTCAATCCCGGCTTTTTCCCGTCACTGTGGGTTCCATGTGCATTTTCCTTTATTTTATTTTTCATAGCCTTCACTTTTTCCTTTATTTTGTGACCATACTCAACCATTTCTGTGAGCATCCTGATTACCAATCTGGATGTGTTTGAGCTGTGAATCTAAAAGATTGGCTACTCTGTATCATTTGATTGTATTTTTTCTGGAGCTTTGACCTGCTCTTTCATTTGGGCCATATTTTTTTTTCTCAGGGTGCCTGTTACATAGTAAGGGGCAGAGCCTTAGGTATTCACAAGGGTGGGACTACCCTCTTTGGGTCATGGTAGTGTTGTATGTGGGGGAGGAGTCTGAGAGGGAACAGTGCTGCTCAGGTTTTGGCCAGCTTTCATTCACTTCCTCTGCTACCCACATGCAAATTGTGTACTTCTGGTGCTGATTCTTAGGTGGGTGGTTTTGTGTACATTTTAGGATCCTGTTGGTCTCTCCAAGGAACTCTCCTGTGAGGCTGTGAGTTTCTATTGCTGGTGCAACACCCACAGGTGTTTGTAAATTTGTTGTTGTCCTTCTTTTGTTTGTGCAAGGAGGCACAGTGTAGCTGCCTATGCCTCCATCTTGATGAGTCACTGTTCTTGAGCCACATACAATGAATCAAGAAAATTTTGACTACAAATTCATCACCATATCAAAATAGCACATTATATTGAGAAATACTTAGAGTTCCTTGAAATCCTAATAACCCAGAGTGAATTTCTCTTTTCTACTGTTGTTATCTAAGCTTATTTTCAAAGTGACTGTGCACATCACAGAGGGTTAGACATGGCTGCCTCATGAGTCAGTTTTAGCTCCAAAGAACTTCCATGGAATGTGTGCTCTACTTCCTCTTCTTTCTGCATCCTGAGATGAGGTCAGAGAAGCATTTTAGGGCCAGAACAAGCATAGTCTTCTAGGTCTTTGTAAACATTTTGAACCTGAAATGCCTGAATTTAAGGATAAAAAAGTCATTGACAGTTTTATACAAGATTACAGAGATGATTCTTATTGACATATTTTAAATTATCAGTATTATTCCAATTTAAAGTATTCCACATGTATGTATCTATATGTCAGTTAACTGGAACAGAAATCTATATGCTAAAAAAAAGGAAATGATTTTCAATCTACTTAACTTCTCTGCATTGACTTTATAATATGCACCTTTTTAATTTAATCCAGTGACCTCACTTTCCTTCTCACTTTTGCGGGGGGCATGGGACTTTGGACAAATTGCTTATCTTGTTCAAGCTGTTTTTACAAAAAATGTAAAAATAAATTTTATGTTTTGTGATAACTTTACTTTCCCATAAGTGAAACAGTGGTTAGAAATAAAATGATGAGTAGGTGGGCTTGAAAGGGGAGAGATGACAAAGTAATTAAGCAATAACTTGTGTCTCAGCTACTTTTGTGTGTTATGTGTGGGTTTTAGGAAGGGAGAAACTTAACCACGTGTTAGTGTTGATGTGAGGAAATCAGTTATTAGCCAAAGTAAAAGTCATGAGAGAAAAAGAAAATATTATGGAGAAAAAACCCTGAATAAACTTCAGAGAATATCTCTCATGTTGGTATGAGGATCACATAAAATATGTAATATTCCCCAGAAATAATTAAGTTCTCTTTCTACCTATGTTTTCAGAACACTATCATGACATTTATTAAATTGTATTATATTTGTATATTTACATATATATCTCTCAGGTTACATTGTTAACTCTTTGAAATTTAAAAATGTATTTTACTAATCTTTTCCCCTAGAACTTAATAATTTTTTTATTGAATTTTTTTATTGAATTGAATAGTACAGTGAAAATGTCATGTGAAATTCTATAACTATTATAGGTTTTACTATTCAAATCATTAAATGAGAAAATGCAAATGAGATGCTTAATGAATCACTGCTGTTTTGATACATTTAAGATTATATGTCCATTTTAAATGTTTGCATGAATCATTTTTTGCTAGATAACATAAAGAAAAACCACATTTGAAAGACTGCTTCAATACTTCTAGTATTTAACAGATTTATCTTCATTTTTTTTATGATATACCCCTTAAAGTAAATTTTAAGGTGAAATATTCGAACTTCTTACTGAGATTCTACGCAGTCAGTATCTTCAACCAGCTGTGTCCTGAGCCCAATAAACATTTTAGAATTCTCAATTCTTAAGTATCAAACTGGGGAGAAAAGGACTGGAAGCATCATATGGTTTTATTTAACCTTGTGTTCTCATCTAAGAGTGAATAAGTTCCTCATTGCCAACCAGCTAGGCTTCACATGTGTGTGTTGGCACTCAGCTTTAGGCCCAATTACTGTTCTTTTAAATAATGCTCTGATAAATGCAGTACCACCAGGTGAAGACCAAACATTCTATTCTTGACAACAAATTATAACAAATCACTTTCAAACTCCAAAATTATCAAAATTAACCACTTCTTTCTTGGCATCTTAGCACAATTATTTAGCTATTTTCTGATGTGATTTTCATGTTCAAAAAGTTCTAAGAGTTATAGGGTTTTGCTTAAATGGAATTAAAAATAGGCCTCACACAGACACAAATGGATATGTTTTCAATTAAAAATAACACTTTATCCACACATATATTTTTGTTTCTTAATAAAGAAAATTATTTTCTTTCATAATTAGAGCTTTCTCAGTGACATCTAAAGCAAATTACAAATAAATTATTCTAAATTTTGTTCATATTTTTCAAATGCTCAACAAATATTTGTGATGATTATAACAACCAAGGAGTCAAGAATTCAGTGAGAAAATGGGCTTTAATGATTATCTCTTGATAGAAAGAAAAAAATTCCCTTTTTCTTATGTAGAGATCTTATAATAAGAATCTGAATAAAGATTATAAGGTGTTTTATTCATATTGAGAAGTGGATCAAATCACATGAATTTCTCTGAACTGGCAGAGGATTAAAAGAAAATGGACTGCAGGTGAGAACAAGGTGTACTGAGACTCCTTCCTTATCATCAGTCGAATCAGGTAGTGGACCCAGTGGCAGTTCTACGCAGCCCACACAATTACTTCTGGAATTTGCTGCCAGTAAAATATCTTTCTATCTTGAATTTAAGCATTATGATTGTCACCTAAATAGAGTGTTCAAGGTAGAATACCAAGTGCAAAATATTCCATTAAGTGTTTCTTCATTTATGCTTTGGTATCACCCACCCACTCTGTTTATTTTTATACTAGCCATCTTATATACACCCTCAGGCAAATTTGTATATATCCCAGCATAGTAAAACGTGAAGTGATATAGTATGCATAATTATTACACCATAGCTTAAGTTTGTATTTTTAGAATGTGCAAGAGCATGTGAAAAATTCCTCTCCATCGGGTGAAATGTTCTTTTTTATTTAGCTTTGACAAGGTTATTGTCCCTAATAAAAACTTTAAAACTAGGCAAATATCTATAAAATATTTCATCTAGGTTGTGTTTGGCAAACACGTATATGAATAGATAATAGAAATCTCAGGAAAAAAGGATACCCTCACATGAAAATGTACCACACTGATAATACATTGTTTAACCTGGAGGCTACACCCAAACAAACACCACCTCCCTGGAGTTATTAGTGGAATTTTGTGCTCATGTGGAGGTCAGGACAAGTAATATTCCCAGCAAAGGACTATGAGAGTCAAATCTTATTCAAAACATCTAGAGTGACAGAGAGAGAGAAAAATGGTTACACACCTCTTTCATATCTCATCTCATTTCTTTTTAACCTCCCTCTCAGGAGGAAAACAGCACAGATTAAGTAAGCAAATGGCAATCTGAAGAATAAATGTTATCTATTTTTAAGTAAGTTGAGATGGTAGTTTTTCAACAATGAATGGACATTCACTGAGTCCCCTTTTGGTTTCAAGACTTTGTCTAGGCAGTGCCTTGAAAATGACAGAAAGAGTTCCTGCAGTGATTTTTAATTCCAGGATGCAGATACATAAGTGCTACATTTGAATTTCAGGGTATAATATTTCAGGTACTATAAGAGCAGCTAGTCTCACTTGGATTTTGGAAGAAGGTGAAAATGGAGGGAAGCCTGGAAAAATAAAGAATTAATACAAATTAGCCTTTTAAATTATGTCAAACTCTTTCCTCAGTTTAAACCTTGTTCAAAATAATGCATAAGCCTATTTGCTTCCTTCTATCAAATTGTGCATGTTTCCATATAATAATCTCTTTTCTTTTTTGTTATTTTTAGTGTTTTATTGTTATTCTGTAACAGTTGTCCCAATTTTTCTACTTTTGCCTTCCTCTGCGCAGCCCACTCCACAGCCAATCCCCACATTGTTGTCCATGTCCATGGGTCATTCATAGATGTCCTTTGACTAGTCCCTTCCCTTTCTTTCCACCATTATCCCTGTCTTCCCTCCCCTCTGGTTACTGTCAACCTATTCCATGTTTCTATGCTCCTGGTTCTATTTTTCTTGTTAGTTTATTCTGTTTATTAGATTCCTCTTACAGGAGACCATATGGAGTCTGTCTTTCACTGACTGGCTTATTCTACTTAACATAATATTCTCCAATTCCATCTATGTTATCGTAAAAGGTAGGAAAGTAAAAAAGTTCCTACCTTTTTACTTTTTACTTTCTGCTGTATAATATTCCATTATGTAAGTATACCACAGTTTCATGTGTGTTTTTTTTTTTTTTTGGCTTATCTGTAATTTCCAAAGCCTGTGTGAATTCTCCCAAGGACAGAGCTAATCAGTTCACCGCCATTCCCCTCTGCATGTTATTTCCATTTCCTTGATTGTACCTAAAATGTAGACAACAATATTCTATGTAATAGATAATGAATCTTTCTCTGATGCAAGACCCAAGAAAAACAATAAAAGCCTGAATAGGGAAGGGGCAGGGTGCTCTCCTCTTGAGAGAGTGGCCGAGGCATTCATAGGCACTCTCCCCTTGAGAGAGTAGCTGTGCTGTTCCCTTTTTCTCCACAGGATTGCTGTCACCTGTGCATTTATTTTCTCTTTCAGCTATAACAGGCAGACTCTGCTGGCCTGAGTCCACCACATAAAGTGCCAATAAATATATAATAATGAGATACTTTAAAAATAAATTAGCAAATTCATAGTGTTATCGGTGGAAGAGAAGATCTTGTGGTATCTAGAGGAAAAAAATTTCCTGAGACCCACATGAGAAGATGGGGCTCTGTGATGAACTTTTTGGTGATGTAGAATTAGGGGAATTTCCTTCATGACTTCCCAATGTCCCATCTCTGTCCATCCCTCCATGGAAATGCTCCAATCTTACCTTCAGCAAGGCCAAGATAAAAGTCAGTGTCCAGAGTTTCTGCTAAATGTCAAAGTACAGCTTAGGTCATCATCTTAGTATGTGTTTCCAGCTGCAGTCTATTGCTATGCTGCAGTATTTAGGCTCCCTCTTGGAGCCTGCATATGCAGTCCCCATGGCCATTGGCCATGTGACTGCTAGTGTCACATGGCTGCAAGAGAGTAGGCACTGTGTAAGTGCAGGTCATTAGGCAAGAGACAGAGAAAGCTTAGTTCTTTGGGAGCCATGCCATCTGCTGCAGGCTCCAATAGAGGCTGGACCCACATGCTCCCAGGCAACAGAGCACACGTACAAATGGGGAAAGTGCACAATTAGGTGGGCAAGAGAGAGAACTTCTTTGTTCCCATGACATTATATTAGCTTGAACTTGGGACAGACCAGGTACCTTTTCAAAATAATCAATCAACTTCCCAAATGTTTGTGGACTTTGGATGGGTTTACACCCCCTAGTTAAACTGACGGCCTCTTTGGTCCATACCTCATTCTGTGCCCCTCAACAATCTGGTACTGGAGGAGGAAATGATGAGTGTAAATTCTCTTAGCAGAGCACAATGCTGTGGTCCTCTGGAGTGTGACAAGCTATACCTTCCTGGTGAAGCAAAAATGCTTCTGCCTTCCAGTTTTTTAGTTCCATGTCTAGTTCTTTTTATTCTCCTTTTCTTTTTGAGCTAAATACCAATGTTAACAATAGAATGTCTTGCATTCTTCCTGAAGCTTTAGAAGTTTAGTCTACTGAAGGAATCACCATAATCCAAATTTACCACAGTCCTTAAATGATCACTCACAATGGAAATTCAGGCACAGTCCCAGCCCTTCTATTCTCCAGAGTTTGGATTAAGATGTCCTGCTGCTGGTTTGAAAACTGGAGAGTTCTCTGGCAAAAAGCTGAAACTGGCCTATATATACTTAGGGCAGAAAGATCCTAAAGAAAGAGACAGACTACTCCAGATTGGAAGCTGGCAGGTTTAATCAATATGGGAAGTTATATACAAGGCTTGCCTTGGGTGGCAAGCTGTGTCACAACTTTCAGACCTTAACCCATGACAGTTCACACTCTCCTAGTTTTTCCAAAGGGCATGCCACAGTCAGTCACCAATCTATTATCCTGTTCTCCTGACCTGTATGCTAACCCAAGATAGCAGAATAGTGGACAACTGCATGTCTTCTCTAACCTCAGTTCTTTCAACTTTCTAACAGAGTTTCAGATTCTAGTTGGGTTTGGTGGCCAGCTGCCTTGCCTGCCCACCAGAAAAGACCATCCACTGCAGCAGCCATTCCTTTCTCTTCTTTGCCTCAGTGTACTGTATGTAGTTCCTCAAACAAACTCAATAAAGTAGCTGGTGTTTCCAAGACCTCCATGTACTCATCCTTTAGCCAAAAATCATCTAATATATGTAGCACCGATTCCCACATAGAGGTTGATGACCAACTTGGGATTTCTCCCACAAATGCCTCTTTCTCCAAAACTCACATTTTCAGTGCTGTCTAGCTCTCCAATTGTCAATTTATAAACTAAAAGGAGTTCTAACAAAGGAGTCAATTTATAAACCCCTCAAAGAGTTCTTTGAGGGTTAAATCTGAAACTTGCCCCTGTACATGTAGGTCAAAGAGAGATCAAAGAAAGAGGCAAGTCGGTCCAATTTGGTAGGTGTCAGGTTGACTAAGCAAGAAAAGTTATACATAAGACTAGTCTTGGGAGCTGCAAAAAAAGTCATGTATTCAGTCCAGAAGGTCTTAATAATACATTTCTCTCTGAAGGCTGTGTCCTAAAAACAGTCCTAGCATGGGAATGGAATGTGAACATACATTTCCGGGACAGGGAAAAAGGCAAGGAGCTTTCAGTTGCCCAAGTGCACATAACTCTCAGGATAACCATCAGTCATGCCCTTTCAATGACCTCCTCCAAATGTGCTAACCAAAACTAAGGTCAAGATCAAATACCTCAAGGTTAATCCTTGGGCCCTTGTATGTCCCTTGAGTCACAGAATACCCAACCTGTCAGTGTGATTTGCTCCTTCAGATTTTGCTATCTTCCCTGTTCTCTATTCTGTGGACTAGTTACCTTGCCTTATCCCCTTCCTATTTCGCAACTGCAGCCTCTTTCCAAAAATCCTGTTCCATCTCACATTCTTTGCTTATCCTCACACACACACATAAATACAAACACGTATTTTAGGCCATAACAGCTCTGATTAGAACTTTTAGGAAGAGCTAGATCTCTCTCTCCTTAGTGTCTCCCTTCTACCCTGCATGCAGTGTTGGGGATCCTTATGTGAAATAAGTTATTTCTTAGAACACCATTTGAGCTCATATGTACCTGGTCTCTTTCCATGCACCGTAAATCTTTGTGCAGCTACATACCACCTCCAGGGAGCCCTTACCTACTATTCATGCATAATTATTTGCATCATCATTTTGCATATTCTTATTTTACATGATTTGCTGAGTGTTTTCTATATGCCAGTAATTTCTAAGGACTTCATTTCCATCATTTCTACCATTTCTCCTTTAATATATGCCTAGAAAATACAATACCATCTACCTAACACATAAGTCCAACATATATTTGTCAAATGGTATTGTTACATTACTTTGAGCTATAAAATTGACTTAGAAAGACTGAAACACCTGACCCAGAGGCAGAAATCTAGCTCTTTGTTTCCTTTTCAAAACCAATGTTTCCTGCTGCAGTTGTTACCCCAGCTTTCTTTGACAGCTACCCTTGGGCTATTCTTTGGGTTGTTTTCCTTGTGTTGCTCTCATCATGACAATTTCTTTCCTTCCTTTCATGATTGTACAGTTATAATTATCAGGAATGTAATTATTTACCTTTACTGAGCTGTGTTTTGTTTATTACAGACTAGGATATTATGTTAAAATATTACCTGATACAGTTTCCTTCTCAATAATTTAGCTGTGTTTTCACCATTAAATAAAGCTAATTTATCCAACTGTAAACACGTTTGCAATTTAGTGCATAGAAATTATGTCAATTTAAAAAGAATAGGTTAAGGGTTATTGCCTTAGAGAAGAGAGTATAAAAAGAAACCAGAGAGAACCAAGACACACATTTTAAGCTAAGTTTCAAAAAAAGTTCTTAGAATCTGATTAACGGAAGCTAAATACACACACACACACATAATAAATGATGAGTAGTAGTAGAACTTTTCAAATAAATACTCTTAAATTGCTTTTACTTATATAATCATTCACCATGACAACTTTTTATTTCCTATTCCGTAGAATCCCATCATTCAAGGATGCATGTGTGTCATGCATGTGCCTGTGCCTGCGCCCACACGCATGTGTGCAGCACTTCACTGGCAGCATTCGTAGTTTAGCAGCCAAACTACAGCTACATAGTTTGTCATGTCTGATAAAAAATGAATCTCATTGCAAAATAAAAATAAGTTTACAAAAAAATTATAAAGATATATTGTTTATGTATTTGCTTCCCTTTCCAAATTACAATCGCAGTTAACTGTAGTAGCCCAATCAATAGTTCATTTTTACTGTATTAATTAATTCCATGATTATAAATATTTTAAGTACACATAAAGTCATGAAAAACATTTGTGAAAATGCATATTTCCAAGCCTCATTGCCCAAACTCAAAGTCAGTATATCTATTTGGGGGTCTAGAAACCTTAATTTTTAACAAGCACCTGAGACAATTCTGATAAATGTAATGTATATATCACATCTGTGAATACAGATGGTCAGAGGGTCTTTGACAAGGAAAAAAAAAGCAAAGCATTATAGATCTTACTTTAACTTAACTATTTACATGACTATTAGAAAAAAATTTACAATATTCACCTTTTCAGTAATATGATAGTAAATTAAATTTGAATTTTCAACAAGGAATAAATTCTATTTGAACTTTGAATTTTTAAGGTATCACATCACAAATTTTAATTTATATCACAATGTTTATTACCTCCAAAATTAATATGTACCCTTTCCCTGTCTAGTAATCTTCTTTATTATAAAGAATGTGAGTTCAAATTGTATTTAGTTTATAAGAAATGGGTTCCTGGATTTGAACATGAGACTATGAGATCTACACATCAATGGTTTTGTGATTTGAGAAGATTGAAAATAATGACAGAACTTTGGGAATTATTAAATAAAAATACTTATTTCAAAAGTTCTAAATTATATGCTACAGAAAACAATTTCTGATTCATTTAGCCAAAATGCAATTGTATACCCTCTTTTTTTTTTAACCAAAGGGAAAGGAAACAATATCTAAGCTAAAAGGAGTAAAGCTATGTATTTCCCTTGATTTGTCGTAAGATAGCGTTTACTCAAGGCCAGCTTCTACACTTATATCTGCAGGATGACTTTGAAAATGTATTAAAAAAAAAGAAAATGTATTCTAAAACAATGATCCAGGGATAGCCCACAAATATATTTATCAGAGACAGCTTATCTTGGACCACAGTATTTGGTGTTATTAGTAAAATGTACTACTTTAAAATATATACAGTCATAAAACCAAACAACAAAGAATGGTCAATGTCCACTTTTAGTTTAAATAAATTGAAATCTATGTATAAGAATTCTGGTAGTTTAAGTATTTCTGATAAGTATGCTATTAAAACTTTTATTACATGCTCTACAACATTAAAATATGTTTACAGTATGTCAGTGTTACAACAGAGAATATATCCACAGAGAAGAAGGCAGTGATCATCTCCTTGTAGAGACCTCATGACTGAAAAATATCAGATTTCTCACTGAAATGCAGGGCCTTCTCTCACTAAAGCCTGCTCCCAGATTAAGTCTCTGAATTAAGAAGGATTTTTTTTATCACTCAGTCTAATGTAACTCTCTCTTAATCACATATGCTCCAATCATCATGATTTATTTTATGGTATATATTATTAATTCTATTGATGTTTTCTTTATGAATAACTAAGAAGCATACTCCACAAATATGGCACCATGTTACTTTATTTTCTGCTGTACTATTTGGAAGAGTGCCTACGAAAGAATAAGCACTTCTTAGCTTTCCTTAATGTTTAAATAACAAAGTCATTTTTTGTTCCTTGTTTTTTTCTTCTTTCCCTTCCTTCCTCCCTTACTTCCTTATGTTTCTTTCTTTTTCTTTCGTTTTATTATATCTATTTGTATATATATATATATTTTTATATACATATTTGTGTATATATATTTGTATGTGTGTATATATTCTGACATATTTCTTTTCACACCTTAGTTTCTTCCTACAGAATGAAGTCATGAGAAAATGTATTTTTCATATGTAGAGAAGATCCTAAGAATTTATCTATGATTGTCAATAATTAAAAAGTTTTCAAGATTTGACCCTATCCACAAGTGAAAAATTTCCCTGCCAGGATTTTATAGATGTTAACAGAAGCAACAAGACTCCTTAGTAAGGACTTTATTGTTCATGGCACAGCAGGCAGCATGGGCTTCAAGTTCACATCAGTTCTCCTTGCTGTGCAAGACCCATGTGATGACGTAAATGTCTAAGTGATTCCGCACACACAGTGGTATGGTTCCAGTACACAGTCAGATTACCAGTGAGTCTCCCCCATTAATCAAGATGATGGAAAGGGGAGGTTCTTACACTGAGCATGCTGAAAGCTAGAAAGGTGAATGTGTGGGACCTTGAGCTCACTAAAAGCTAGAACCATATTTGGATAAGAAAAATCCCTCCCATCCTTATTCCTATAAGAACCTCGGGCCTGAGCAAAGATCGAGATGGTCTTTGAGACAAGAGTCCACTGTTCTCCCAGACTGAGAAGCATCTGAATAAAACCTCTTTCCTTTTACACCAGCTCTCTTTTCAAAAGTTTGGCATTTTTTGTGGCAGGCAGCCAAAACTTCATTTTGTTTGGTTTTTACAGATTTTGAAAACTCTTCTGGGATAGCATGGATCTTGTGGACCTCTTCGACCTTAGTAAGTTCTGGAGGACTTGAGCTGTGGTTCCAGCTACCTGTGGCAGGCAGACCCAGGAGTGGGACAGAAAAGTTCCTGCACTCCTTATCAAGGTGTCATCTGCCTAAAATGTCAAGCTGGTAAACAGAAATGGATTTGGGAAGCAGATGAATTCCAAGACTGGGTAAGTTGAATCAGTATGCACACCAGGGGTCTTCTCTCATGGCTGCTTTCGGCTTTGTGCCACTTGTGTCCAGTTGGGACCATTTGCAGTATCATTTGGCAGGCAATCCCTGCCACTTGGACTTTGTGCCATTTGGGCTTTGTGCCACTTGGATCCAGTTAAGACAATTTGCATTACAAGTTTCCAGACTATCCCTGTCTCTTGGGCTTCATACCATTGGGCCTGGTTAGACTGCTTGCATATCAGTTGGCAGGAGGAAGGTGCTAGGATTTGTTTATGAGCACTTGTTTGGAATAATGGAATTATGGATCCAAGTTTTGTTTATATGTTCCCACTCTGTCTGGTGTCTTGTTGTTATAGTTATGGTTTGGGGTTTGTATTTTCATACCATCAGGGGTTGCTGTGTTTCAACTCCTGAAGGGAGACAACTGGGCTGAATTTTTGCAGACTGGTCCATGTCCATCTATGATCCAATGACTAAGAAAGAATTGGTTTTCTATTGTAACACACTGCTTATCTTGTGTATACTTTAGACTATGGGGACAAATGGCCTTTAAATTGTTGTCTGAATTACTACACCATTGTACAATTGGACTTGTTTTACCTATAGTCAAAGAAATGGAACAAAATTCTTTATGTCCAAGCATTTATGTCTTCATACAGTAAGCATCTGGCAAACAAAGGGAACAACATAATGACTTGGAGAATGAAATTGGCTTTAAAACCCTTCCTTGACAGCAAGACACAGGAAAGAAAGGAAAATGAGTAAATGAGTCTCTTCAATATCTTGAACCCAGGGGATGCAAGACTAGCAGCAGGAAGATTTTCTTTGCAGCAAACCCCACTGCTAGATACCCTTGAAATAGGGCCCAGAGGGATGACAGCCCCACCCTTATATGAGGAAGGAATGATCTCTCCTTTGAAAGCCCAGCAGGGCACCCCATTTGGCCAGGGAGCATGCCTGTCTAAAGCAAGACAATCCCCTTTGAGGAAATACTCTACAGGCAGAATAAACAAGGAAGGCCATCCCACTGGCTACTATTGGGCCATACTCCATTTTCCATTTCTAAGGTACTGAATTGGAGGAATTCCAACCCCTCATATAGGGAGGATCCTCAGAAAATGGCAGATATCATCACCTCCATTTTTGCCACTCACCATCAAAACTGGGCAGAAGTACAGGCTCTCTTTAACACCTCACTAATAGCAGATGAAAGGTGGCTAGCCATAAATAAGGCTAATGATGAAGCTCATTACTGCCATCCAGAGAATCCAAATAGGAACCCCAAGCCAGCAGGGGCAATCCCCTTGAGAGATCCCAACTTGAACTCATATAGCAGGGACCTAACCTTCCTAGGACATTACAAAATGTGCATGTTGAACGGGCTTAAAAGAGGTGCCTAGATAAAACAACCTGAATATGATATGTGGTGTGCAACAGAAACCAAACAAAAATTGTTCTGAAGTTTTAGAAAGGATCTATCAGGCCTATCAAAAGCACACTGATGCTGATCCACAGGCACCTGAAAATGTTCTTACTGCTTCTAGGTAATATTATTTGTATGGATATAACATAATCTTTCTATCCATATACCTGTTCATAGATATACACACATAAATATGTGTATATAATTTCCTTTTGGTGAATAATTAAAGTAAAATGACTGTATTATATGGTAGGTGCAACCTTATATTAATAAGAAACTGCCAAACAACAAATTTGTAGTAATATTTTCTTCCAAGTAATAGTGTATGAGATTTATAGTTGCTCCATATCCTCTCCAGAATTTATATTTATTGATCTTTTTTTATTTTAGTAATATAATAGATGCATAATGCTATCTCATCATCATTTGAATATTTATTTTTCAAATAGTTAATGATTTTGCAGATCATTTTATATGTTATTTGTCTTTCATATAGCTTCTTTAGCCAAATATCTATTCATTTTTTCCCATTTTAATTGGTTTATTTCCTTATTATTCAGCTTTTTATTAATGTATATTTGACATATGGAATTGTATCAGTTTTGGGTGAACAATATAATGACTTGATATTTGTTACATTGTGATCACCATATTAAGTCTAGTTAACATCTGTAACATAGTTACATTTTTCTTATAATTAAAATATTTAAGATTTAGTCTTAGCAAGTTTCAAATAATTAGTATTATTAGGTATAGTCATTATGCTATATGTTATATTCCAGGGACTTATTTATTTTTTAACTAAAAGTTTGTGCCATTTAACCACCTTCACCAATGTTTTCCACTCTGCCTCCACCTCCATGGCAACCACCAATCTGTTCTTTGTTTGTATGAGCTTATTTTTTTTATTTTACTCCTTGTAACACTGAAAATATAATTATTAGTAGTTCTTGTCTCAAATCTCCATTGTTATTTAGTGTTGCTCTTAGAAAACAGGATACTTTTCTATTAAATCCATTTTATATGAAACAATAGATATGATTGGAAATCATTAGATTTTAATTTTATTGAAATTGGTCAAAAACAGAATTGGGAGAGTTTTTAACTTCGGAACAACAAATTCTTTGAATTCACCCTCTGAAATTTCAGTTAACCTGTTTTGTTTGAACACAGTTGTAAAGAAAAAGCTTTGTTTTTTCTTTACAAGCATAACACTAAAGTAACATAATCAAATGACTAAAACCACCAGAGTAATATTTAAATATAGTTGATACATCTTATATAAAAATATAAGGCTATATTCATAGTATTTGTTGGCGTCTTAAAATTTCTAAATTTTAAGCGTTTTTTAAAATAATTAAAATTAAACTTAGGTTAGGGAATATAACTTCTAACTACTGGCAATAACTTATTGTAATATACTTCAGTAATCAAAAAACCAAAATTCTAAAATATGCTGATGCAGTATAAAATCACTAATAGATGGTCAAGGAAATAATTCAGCAAATTTTACTATTATGAGTGAATATGACATTTGAGTTCATATGTATAGTGGAAGTTTCAAATGAGCCACTCCAAGATGTGACTTGGTGGTGAACTGTTTTGAGCTAAAAGCTATCTTAGCTTCAGGCTCAAGAGAAACTTGTGTCCTTTCATTTAACTACCTAGAGGAACTTGAATTAGGGGCCTTGCCCATAACAAGATTATTGGAGACAACACTTTGACTTACCAATATGGCAGGGAAAACTTGTATTTACTAAACATCTTCTCCCCTTATCATCCTGCAATGACACTTTCAAGCGCCTAAGGTGCATTATTTCATCTTTAGGTCAAAATATCTTATATACATCAATTAATTCCCTTTTCTGTCTCTGAACCTCTTCTGCTTGTGGAGGTCTCTTACTCTCTCATGTATGCAGGGTTTCCATACATATGTATGTATTAAATTTGGTTATTTTCTGTTGCTAATCTGTCTCATGCCTATTTGATTATTAGACCTTCCAGAACATTGAGGGTAAACTTTGTTTTTCCCCTGTATTATCCTCCAAATCAAAAACTTCTTTTTTTTTAAGATTTTATTTATTTATTTTTAGAGATGGAAGGGAGGGAGGGGGGGAGAGAGAGAGAGAGAGAGAGAGAGAGAGAGAGAGAGAGAACAATGTGCCGTTGCTGGGGGTTCTGGCCTGCAACCCAGGAATGTACCCTGGCTGGGAATTGAACCTGGGACATTTTGGTTCCCAGCCCACGCTCAATCCACTGAGCTACACCAGCCAGGGCCAAAAACTTCTTTAGTGAGTAAGCCAAGTCCTTCCTATAGACCCACCATTCACATGCAGAACTACTTCAGTGGAGAAGTTAATGCTGTATTTGTTTAAAATGAGAGGATATGGATTTGAGCACTTTAAAATGGGCATGTCCAGTGTTAAAGTGGCTGACCAATCTTCAATGTCACAATTTTACTAAAACCAAAAATTTACCTGGCTGGCGTAGCTCAGTGGATTGAGTACGGGCTGTGAACCAAAGTGTTGCAGGTTCAATTCCCAGTCAGGGTACATGCCTGGGTTGCAGGCATGACCCCCAGCAACCACACATTGATGTTTCTCTCTCTCTCTCTATCTCCCTTCCTTCCCTCTCTCTAAAAAAAAATTCAGTTCTATGTTATATTGGTGTGAAGATCTATAATTATATTGACTATGTTGAACTTCAAGGATATCATTCCTTGATTATCAGCACAAAGTCACAAAGGCATTGGACAAAAATCAGTTTAGTTTTCTTTGAAATTATTAAAAACTGATCAGTTCAAATGATTTTTACAAAAATATTATCACATATCATTGCATCATTTGTCCTTTTTCTAAGTTAGATACACAGCATGTATTTGTGCTTAAATGTATTAATATAAAAGTAATCTTCTTTGTAAATAATTTTTTTAACATTGATAGGTGTGTTACATTCTGCCCTCACTTCTAACTTCTCCCGTTCATTATTTGGCAGTAGGCAAGGTGTCTTGTTGTCTCTGTAATATGAATAGTTGGACATTTCTTATAAAGAATGGAATGCAGTATGCTGTATGAATTGCATAAAAAATCTTCAGTGAATGGGAAAAAGGCTCTCGGACCTTGGATGTCAGTTCCAGGGGAGACAAATTTATAGGTATAACAATCTGTCTTTTATAACTGACATCTAAGGTCCCAGAGGTTTTTCCCCTATCACTAAGGATTTTTCATGCATTTCCTACTGTATAAAAAAATCTCTGAATGTAACATTTAGACATTTTTGCTACACATAAAAGGAGCCATGTCAGTTCTGTTTTAGATCCATATCCAAAATCAATTTTGTTATTGGATTAAGACTCCATCTTTAACAGAAATAAGATTTCTATACCACTGCGATATTCAATTGCATTGCTCAATCTTAATATTTCATCAGAAACCCATAGTAAAGCAGCCAACTGTCCGTGTTGTTAAGCAGGCATTGAGTGAGGTAGTGAGGTATGTTCTCTTCCGGACTCATTTAAAGGGGTGGGATTATCACACACAGAACTAAGCAGAAATCCAAATGACTTGCACTAGTGGCCTGGAGAGTTAAGTGAGCTTTTCAAAGTGACTTTTTATGGAGTTTCTAGGACACTTCAGGGGGAAAAACCCCAGTGGCGTAAAGAGGCTAATATATTGGACAACACGGTGCTGGGAGAATTATACTAAAACTGTTTGAATATAAAAGTATTGATCAGTCAGTGGGATGATGTAGGCACAAGAGCTGATTCCACCTACAGAATAATAATTTCTTTTCAAAGATTCATTTCTGCTTATGACCAAATGATACTTCTTTGTCAGATTCAGGGAAAAGAGTATAACAATACAAATTTCAGTGATCCATGGACATGATACAGCTATACATACCAGTATATAGATATATAGTATCTATATGATACCAGTATATAGATACATAGACATATGTGTACACAAAGGTCTGTTTGGAAAAATTCCAGCCATTGTTAATATAACAAGAAGGGTTTGTGTGACTTTAATATAACCTTGCAGCCAAGGAGAGTGTACTGGAATCCACACGCATGAACAATGATGACTTCTCTGTAGTAGTCAGTAGGAGCAGTAGATGCCACTGAATGAATACATGTACTGTGTGGTCATCACATTCAAAATGACTGAGCAAGTAGAGCAGTGAATCTGCATCATATTTTGAGTTAAGGCTGAACATTCCTCTCCAGAAACCATTTGGATGATTCAGAAGGCTTTCACAGATGAGGAATGAGTGTAGCACAAATAAATCTGTGGCACAAATGCTTCAAAGATGGTCCAGAATCTGTTGAAAGCAATCCACATTGTGGAAGACCCGAAACAAGCAGTATACCTGAGAATGTCGAATGTGTATGGGCAACAATCAACAAAGATCAGAGAACTGTGTGAGGTGCGAAAGTGTCTACCTTGAAGGGGACTGGTTGTCATCATCCTGTGGACAATGATTGTTGTATCTTGCATCTTCTTCAATAAAAAGTCTTCAATAAAATCTCTATTTTTCATATTACATGGTTGGATACTTTCTGGACAGACCATATATATATAATGTCTCTTTATTTAGGTTGACTTTTGTTTCTTTTAGCTATGTTTTATAATTTCCAGTGTAGAGGTTTTGTACATATTTAATTTTATTTATCACCAAATACTTTGTAGTTTGTTTACTACTATGTAGAGTACTTTAAAATTTTAATTTCACATTTTATTGCTAGTTATAGAAATAATATATCTTAATATTGGTGTTGTTACACATATATTTTCATAACTCATTAAACTGTACACTTAAAATAGTGAATGTTATTGTATGCAAATTACATTAATAAAGTTGGTTCAAGAATAATTCTGGTAACATAGTATACAGGATTGTGTGACTAAGATCATTTCTGTTGCATGCTTATTATTGTGTCTAACAACAAATATGCACTTGACAAAAATTATTTTTTAAAAATCTGTGTTGCTATATATTTTACTATAAATGTCACTGTAACATGCATAATTGGGAATTCATATAAAATATTATCTACATATTTAAACATGATATAATTCTGTAGAGGTGGGAAAATATGTACAAATTAATGACTGTCATCATGTGCCTATGGCCAGCACCCACTCCTTGCCTCGCCCCTCCTACCTTCCCTTAGCAATAAAAGATGCCTGTATCCCAGACTCTTTTAAGATGGTTTTGAGAATTTAGTTCTCCCATCTACTTAATATAGTCCTCCTTGATCAATAAACCTTTCCTTGCTGAATATAAATATATATACATTATATACACACATACATACATTGCGTTATTGACATAAGATCTTTACAAAGATGAAAAATGTTGTGTTTAAATTTTCCAATATGAGCCCTTTAAATTATTTTGTGTTTCATGCTCTTAACATTTCTGCACCTGTTATAGTCTTGCTTGGCTAGAAGTCAGCAGGGTTTCACTTACAACTTCATAATAGTTATGCTTATAATATTCCATTTGCATGCTTCACTCATGTCTTTCTTAAAGTTATTTGGTGACAAAAATCATCTCCTAGTCTTAACATTAGAGTAAGTTGTATAGTATTGGACACAGGGTTTGTTATGTTCATGTGCTTTACCACTTATTATTACATCAACTATCCTGCTACCCACCACACTCTTGGCAGTAAAAATTCATGTCCCTATAAGGAGTGGACTTACCAATGTCAGTATTAATTGTAACAGAAAAATAAGAGTCATGGTAATACTTATATATAAATTACACCACATAGCAAGCAGTTTTAATTGCTTTTTGGAGAGACTATTTAATTGACAAAACTAATAAAAATCAGATATTATTTGCAGAGTGATCAAGTGGCTTCCCTAATTTCTCATTATCTCTAAGTTCCAGGGAGTGTGAGTGTAGTAGCCAGGACTGCAACAATATATTCTACTACCACTCAAAATTATCTTTTTCATAAAATGAGTAACATTAAATTAGAATGAATTATAGGACTTAATGATCTATGTTTAAATCAATCCATTTTATATCCTCAAGCTAAAACATAACTATAGGCACTGATCTTATATTTTTAATATTTAAGTTCAAGGTGACTGTGTATTAAAAACTCACTTCCAAACTTATATAATGTGACTTCACACTCTATCTTTAAAATGCGAGTTCTCCTGGGGCAATTAACTTGGAATCCAAGTAAAATTGCATGACATTATGTTTTTATAAAACAGGATATGTCTCTGTACTTCAATTAACTTTTATCTTAAAATTGTGCATTAGCTGTAAGTTCTTAAATGCCTTTGAGAACTTTTTGGCCACATAAATTTTGAAGGTATTTCTGAGTTACTTGTCTAAATGTAATGAATATACAGTGAAAAATATCTTGTAATTTCAAAGAATGATGGCATTATTTTGGCTTATCTTAATCTTGGTCAAAATGGCTTTGAATATTGCATTTATTAACTCTTAAACTAAGTCATGGAATACACATAGACACATACACAAATCTTCCTAGCTTACAAGACTGAAGCATGACTATCAGTAAAGGCACAAAGGTAACAGTTACTCAGATCAATCATTTTGGAAGAATAGTTTGGTACAATCCAAGTAACATCCTCCTAAGGAGCTCCCATGGGATTTCCACTTATGATGGTGAAATAAAATACAGTTTGATTCAAAACATTACATTCAAATTCTTTAAATAAAGATTCAGGTATGGTTTTCCATTTCTACAAAAGAGTGGATCAGTAGCCTATGTGTGCTCAGTTATATGACCTTCTTGACTCACAAACTGAGTTTTTATACAGACTCTAATAAGTTGGTAGAAGGATCTGCCTCCATGATCACAACATGAGCTAGTGATGTGTTTTCCAGAGTTTGATGATGCTCCATTTCACCTGTCTCTGAAAGTAAGGCCGCTGGAAACAAATTCCAGCAAAGAAAGTATGACTTATGAAACACTTATTTTACATTCCCTCTTCATTTTAATTTTGTTGTGTAGTACTGGTAAAAAGTAACAAAGAAAGAAATTTTGTTTAGCTCAATATTTTAAAACTCAGTGCCTCTTGTGAGCTGGTGCATAATAGAAAGCATCTATGATGCTTTGAGTAGTTTTAGAAAAAACAGCGAAATTGAGATGGATGAATTATGTCATTTGCAATTCGTTTTGAAGTGAACCACATTTGATAGAAGAAATAATAATAATAATGACAATAATAATAATAAAACAAACCACTGAAAGTATGACTAAAAATAGTTTAAAAGACGAAGCCAATAAGTAGATCTGAAAACATTACTAATAGAAATCAAAATCAGTAAGAATAACTTTGTTAAATATTTTTTCAAGTAATAAAACAAGACAAATGGAGAGAGGACATCATTACTTTTTAAATATCTATGCAATAGTACAAAAAAGGGTAAATATAATGCCATCGCTCCTCTTCTTGAATTGTCACACTTGGTCAGACCTCTCATCGCTGTAAATGGAAGGAAGCCCTGAAGGTCTTAGTGGCCATTTCAAGGTGTCTTCTCTCAACCTCTTTCTTCAGTCGCAATTCAAGAATTGGGAGCCATCCAGACTTAGCCTTCATTTGGGACCTTCACTGGGTCTTTGGTGATCTACAAAGAGTAAAATAATTATTATAACTATAGATTAATTTGAGTAATAATTAGTAATTATAAATAACTTAATCTAAAGTACATTTTTTAATGGATGTTTAAAGTGCTAGCACCATCTCAAACTCTGATGTATTCCATTCAGTATCTTTATACCTAGGTTAGGGTTTCAGGAAATTGGAACCATATATTTACACATATTTCTTATAAAGAGTTTAGTTCTTAGCCTATCCCACATGCTTAAAAGAGAAATAACATATGTTTGATATTTGTGTCAATGAAAAAATATTTTTCCTAAATCATGTGAATAATTCTGTACTAGTGATTAGTGCATGTGCCTTGTCAGAGGTATTAAAATGCAGGTACAGGTTTGACAACAACTTATTTTGAAGATAATAAATTTAATTTACTTTAAAATATAAAGTCTGTCATCATAAAACTTTTAAGAACACACTGTACAATTTCTCTGGAACTGTAAGGGCTATAACATTGAGTACTTAGACTGGCTGGGAATAAGGCTATTTATATTCGTTTAATGCCCCATTTAATCTCACAACAAACCTACAGGGGTCATGATGGGCTTGATATTATGCCCATTTTAAAGATTTTATTTATTTATTTTTAGAGATGGAAGGGAGGGAGATAGAGAGAGAGAAACATCAATGTGTGGCTGCTGGGGGTCATGGCCTGCAACCCAGGCATGTACCCTGACTGGGAATCGAACCTGCGACACTTTGGTTCACAGCCCGCGCTCAATTCACTGAGCTACGCCAGCCAGGGTGATATTATGCCCATTTTATAAATGAGTTTTAAGACAAGTTAACAGAAAATGAAAATGGTAAATGTTGGGATCTGAACATAGATTCAATTTCAAACCCATGACCTTTTCAAAATGCTACACTACCATTTTTATAAGTGAATTGCCAAAACTATAAACAAATACCTACTCTAATTAGCTTAAATTCCAATATTTTAGAAAATAAAAAATTATTTTAAGTGACACAATGTATAGTTTATTGCACCTTTTTTTTTTTAAGATTTTATTTATTTATTTTTAGGGAGAGAAGGAAGAGAGAGAGAGAGAGAGAGAGAAACATCAATGTGCGGTTGCTGGGGGTTATGGCCTGCAACCCAGGAATGTACCCTAGCTGGGAATCGAACCTGGGACACTTTGGTTCCCAGCCCGTGCTCAATCCACTGAGCTATGCCAGCCAGGGCTTTATTGCACCTTTCAATGATTGCTTCTAACATTTGAGTCCTTTTTTAAAGGATGTATTACTTATTTTCTAACATTGTAACCATCAAATGTTTGTTGTTCACTTTTTAAATCTTCCCTTGCAATCTCCTTCCCCAATTTATGTATCCGTTTCTAATGAAATGGAATAAAATTAGCTCATATTTTAATTTTAATCAAATCTATGTGTGCTAATTAAACATAACTGACACAGCCAATCTGTTTATTACAACTGTCTTGACTAGAACTTTAACAGAAATAATGACTGAATTAACTGACACTCAGACTATTTTCATTTTGTTACTGTCTTGACAGGATTGTTAGAAAAATATTTTCAAGCCCTCAGACAATGATCAAATCCTGGCCAGGCTGTAATTGGATTTTCTGAAAAATAAAGAAATAAAATCTACTTTTCATATCTGTTGAGAGGTAAGATGAGATACAATAGAAAAAATACATATTTCTCTACAAGGCACACAGTTGGAATAAGACCCAAGTGAAGTCTTGATGAGGCTGCGTCATAATGATTATTTATTGCCATGAAACCCTCTCCCATAATAAACTAGATACTCCTCTGAAATTGCCAGGCTGGACTCAAAACACTGCTCAATTTGATTGAGCTTCTGGGGAACCATCAGGTTGGTCAAAAAGTCCATTTGTTTTTTTTCCATAAAATGGTTCTAGTAGCACTTAGTTGTCTTTAACTTCATTAAAAACAATTTTTTTAGATTACATTGTGACAACTGTCATATCAGAGTACATTTAAAAAATCAAAATTGGTGAATTTTTGTGTAGCCATTTTTATATTGAAGATGGGAGAAAATATTTAACATTTTCAGCATATTATGCTTTACTATTTCAAGAAAGATAAAAACACATTTGCAAAAATTATGTGTGCAGTGTATGGAGAAGGTGTTGTTACTCATTGAATAATTCAAAAGTTTTGTAAAAGTGATTTGCAAAATTTCATGATGGAGTTTTCTCATTGGACAATACTCCATGGTCAGGTAAACCAGTTGAAGCTGAGATCAAATCAAAATGTTAATTTGAGAATAGTCAATGTTACACCACATGGGAGACAGTTGTCATACCCCAAATACCCAAATCAATAAAGTTATTGGTGAAAATGAAAAAAAAATGCCTTTTAAGTCCTGGCTGGTGTGGCTCGGTGGATTGAGTGCTGGCCTTCAAACAAAAGGGTCTCAGTTTGATTCCCTGCCTAGGGTACATGCCTAGGTTGCAGACCAGGTCCCCAACCCAGGCATGTGCACTAGGGGGCACACAAGAGGCAACCACACATTGATATTTCTCTCCTCTTTTCCTCTTTCCCTTCCCTTCTCTCTAACAACAAATAAATAAAATCTTTTTAAAAAAAAGAAATGAAAAAATGTCTTATTTTATGGAAAAAAACATACAGAATTTCTGGCCAACCAAATACTTCTTTCAAAAGAGTTTCTAGCTCATCTCTTGAAGAAAGTAGTACTTCATTTTATTTAAAATAATAAAATATACCAAGAAAACATGTCTGTGATTTTTTTATTAAAATCACCATTGACATTATGACTGATGATATCAAAAAAACCCTGAAAATGCCAAAGATTTATTTCAACTTCTTATCTCAAAATTTTCATTATAAAACTTATTTTTATTTTCTATTAACCTGTCTTAAAACTCAATGGTTTTCTCAGGTTTCTCCAGGGTACACATAAGCACTTCAGGGCATTCTTTATTTATCATATTGTTTTTCTGATTTCTGCCATTTTTAAATTTGTTTTGCTAATTTCCATTGCTAAAACTATCTTATTTTGCATCTTTGTCTACTTCTCCCTTTTAGAACTGATACCAATAGCCTGGCAACAGATCTCCTGCCCCTGGACAAAAGGCAGCAGGGTAAGATATTGTATCAAAGAAATATGTCAGTCTAGCCTGGGGAAGAGAAGGGATAAGTTGGTGGGCAGACTGTGCCAGAGCACGTGGAAGCCTGGGCTGGAAAAGCTGTCCCACATGAGAAATTATTATAAGCCTAGGGAAAGAAGGCACGGTCACCTCACAAATGTACTGGGTGGTGTGTTCGTAGGAAGCCACATGGCTAATGGTGGCACCAGCTCCATACTGTGGTTCTGAGTAAAGCACATGAAGCATGCCTGCATGACCACTCAGTTTTAAAAGAACAGTACTTGGAATGAGAGAGGGCACTCTGGATGCTGCCTTTCATTTTGGGCTGGCTTAGGGTGGCTGGGTTTTCCTCTGGTTTTCTGGACTGGGTGTAATTTTGAGACAAGAGCCTACCATTCTCATACTGTACAGTGTTTGATTAAAGACCTCTTTCCTTTTTCACTAACCTCTGCTTCCAGAATTTGCCTATTTGTGATGGCTGGTAGGCAAACCCCACTTTGGTTTGGTAACAGAACCTCAAACATGTCAATCACAGTTACTTCAATTTTTTTTCTGATGTTTACAACATCTATTTCATAGCTGAGTCTGATTCTGAGATTTTCTTTGTCCCTTCAGAATGTTTTTTTTCCTTGTCATTCAATGAAACTTGTAATTTTTGGATAATGCTACAAATGTTTCATAGCCAAAGAGTGTGGGTTGGTGGATTATTTCTTTATTATTATATTTTTAAATGCTTGCTTCTTTTTAGCAAAGACTCAATAGCACATTATTTTTAATCTGTTAAATTTAGTATTATGATTTTGCATATAGGTCAATATATAAATGTTTTGTGTGTTTGAAAATTTATGCTAAGGTAAACATGTGTCCAGACATCAATTTTATTAATGATACTTCATAAATGTGTTATATACATGAGATATACTTTGTTGTTTGTGTTTTCAGTGACTACCAATACCTTATGGAGGCAGTTTTAAATCTATTATGCTGGAATATTTATCAATTTCCCATATAAAAAGCTATTAAAGTTACTTTATATCCTTGAAGCTTTTTTACAATTACATTTAGAACTATCATAGCTTTCTTGTGTTTATACTCTTAGAACTATTATAGCTTCCTTCCTTTAGCAAGTTCTCATATAATAACCAACATTCTTTAATCTGAAAATATTTTAGCTTAAAATCTACCTGTCTGAGATTATACAATTATATTAGTTTCATGTGCTTGTAATTGTAGGATAATTCTAATTTGTATTTTATAATTTCAACATAAATCATTCTTTTATATTCAGGTGTATTGGAAGTAGAATGTAACTGTGTTTATTTTTTTTATTTTGCTTAAACTAAACATCTTTGTGATTTAAAATGGTAGATTAATTGGATTTGTTCTTTAATATTATGCATGTTCTATTTGACATTCTTTTTAAAACTTTTATATATTTCCTTTTGTTCTGGGTGTGATTTGATTCAAGTTTTTTTCTTCCTTCATTTTTTATTTCTATCCTTCAATTTCATTAAAATTATATTAAATGTAACTACTCTTTTTAGTGGTTAACATAGTTACTTAACTTGTATATTTGATCATATCTAAAGGTATTCAGTATCTTTACCACATTCTAAAACATATAGGGGTCTTAAAATGTGTAAGCTCTGATAACATATTTTCCAGTTTATATAGCTCTGTATTTCAGCATTTTAATTCTATCTTGTATTTCTACAAAAAAAAATCTTACATGTATTTATTGAGTCAAAATTATTTTCATTTATCTGCCCACTTCATAATGTCCTCACTTAATAATAGTGAACTTTTAACTTTAGATTCCTACCCATTTTGTTTGAAGTACATCTTTTAAAAGCTACTTTATTGAGAATATACTGGAAATCAGCTCTACATTTTTACTTCATCTGTAAATACACTTATTTGGATTTTCCTAATTCAACATAAGATAGTTTAATTACCTTTAATATTTAAAATTTAGAGTTCTGGCCAAGATGGAAGCATAGGTTGAAACCCTTCACTTCCTCACACAACCAAAAAGAGGATAACAACCAATCTAAAATCAATAAACAAAATCATCAGAAAATCAAATTGCATGGAACTCCGACAACCAAGGAATTAAGGAAACAAATCAACCAGAACAGCCAGACCAGTAAGGTGGACCATGCTGGCCAACTCAGAAAAACCTCCGCAAGGCAGCTGAGTGGCATGGTTGAGTGCCGAGCTCGAGCTCCGAGGAGCTTTGCAGGAGGGACTGCCTTAACTGGAAAGCTGGGACTCAAAGCTGACTGTGGACTATGGCTGGGGTTGCCTCCATGAAAGAAACTTCCAGTCTGATGTGAGGGTCTATTGGAAAGTACACTAGAAACAAGCAGACCAGATACACTGTTCCTTCTCTGGCTCCTCCCCCATGAGCAGTGCAGCAAGGACAGTTGCCCTTCTTGGGTGAATCCCTAAGGGCCTGCCTCCTTACAACCTATTGGCTCTGCCAAGACAAAGAAATCTGGCCCAAGTGAAAGAACATCGTAAAACCTCAGAAAGAGGACTAAGCATTGAGGAGACTGCCAACCTATCTGATGAAGAATTTAAAGCCTTGGTAATCAAAATGCTCACAGAACTGATTGAGCTTGGTTGAAAAATGAAAGAAGAAATGAAAGATACCCAAAATGAAATAAAGCAAAATATTCTGGGAACCAAAAGTGACAAGAAGGAAACCAGGATTCAAATCAAAGATTTGGAACAAAAGAAAGAAATAAACATCCAACCGGATCAGAATGAAGAAACAAGAATTCAGAACAATGAAGAGAGGCTGAGGATTCACTGGGACAACATGAAATGTTCCAATATCCAAATTATAGGGGTGCCAGAAGGAGAAGAACAACAGCAAGAAATTGAAAACTTATTTGAACAAATAATGAAGGAAAAGTTCCCCAATCTGGTGGAGGAAATGACTTCCGAAAGTCCAGGAAGCCCAGAGAGTCCCAAAGAAGTTGGACCAAAAGAAGAACACACCAAGCCACATCATCATTAAGTTACCCAAGATTAAAGACAAAGAGAAAACCTAAAAGCAGCAAGAGATAAGAGCACAGTTACCTAAAAAGGTGATGCAGACACTGGCCTGCAGTGTCCGTGTCATTATGGATGAAATGAGACATTCACACGGACTACCAAGTTCAGTGGAGGAAAAGGAACAGCATGGCTTTTCTCTCAAGGGGAGCAAAAGCCATGGCCTCTGCCATGACCGGCCTTTATTGGGTTTCTTGGCACATTGCATGATGGTTCTCATTTTCTATACACAGGTTCACTTTAGGTGGTTACCTTTTACAAAAAACAAAGGATCCAATGATGCGAATCACATCACAGAAAAGGGATATTTGCAAATGAAAAGGCAAAAGCAGTTGAACTGATTACACTCATCCTTGGAAGGTTTAACATGGATTTTAGGAAGTTACTTTGCAGTAAATGTCCTCAATTCAGGGTGAGGGAGTTTTTTAGCAAGAGCAAGACTCAAAGTGGCCAAGGCACATTGCAGGCCTGATTCCCATGGGAGAACCTATCTGTGGATGTGGGTCCTGTGCATCTCTGAGTGGGAGCTGGGCCCACACTACACAGAACAGTCTCCTACCCAAAGGAGTTCCCATAAGGCTATCAGCTGATATCTCAAAAGAAACCTTACAGGGAAGAAGGGGCTTCAAGAAGTATCTGAAGTCATAAAAGGCAAGAAACTACAACCAAGATTACTCTATCCAGCAAAGCTTTCATTTAGAATGGAAGGGCAGATCAAGTGCTTCACAGATAAGGTCAAATTAAAGGAACTCATCATCACCAAGTCCTTATTATATGAAATATTAAAGGGACTTATCTAAGAAAAAGAAGATTAAAAATATGAACAATAAAATGACAACAAACTCACAACTATCAACAAATGAACCTAGAAAAAAAGAAAAACAATGAAAACAAAAACTAAGTGAACAGCCAGAACATAAACAGAATCAGAGAAATACACATCACATAGAGGAAGTTCAATGGGGAGTGGGAAGGGAGGAACAATGGGGAAAAGGTGTAGTGAAGAAGAAGCATAATTAGTAGGCATAAAGTAGATAGGGAGAGACAAAATATGGTACAGGAAACAGAGAACTCAAAGAACTTATATGTAGAACCCATGGACATGAACTAAGGCGGGGAGAATGCTGGAGGGCTGGGAGGGCGGTTAGGGTGGAGGGGGATAAAGGGAGAAAAATTGGGAAAATTATAATAGCATAATCAATAAAAATATTTTAAAATAAATAAAATTCAAAGCTATTTCCTCTCAGAAACTTAAACATATTTCTCTGTATCTGGCCTCCATTTTGCTTTAAAAAAAATCTGTTCTAACTGCAAGCTAATTGTTGATATTTTTCTCCTCTTTGACTAATTTTAATGTCTTCTAATTTTCTTCATAGTATTTAGTTTTCAGTGATAATTGGTTGACTAAAAAGTCCTTATGGATTTTTCTATAAAATAAAGACAATTTTTTCATTTTCACCAATGACTTTATTGATTTGGATATTTTGAGTATGTTGGCTATCTCCTGCATGGTATAATGTTAATTTTTCTCAATTAATGCCTCAATTGGATCACAATCAACTTCAACTCATGTGAAAGCTATCACAAAATGATCTAACAAAATTGTCCCAAATGAAGTTGAAGACAACTAACTGTTACTCCAGCCATCTTAAGGAAAAAAATTGAGTGAACTTTTGTACCAACCCATTATATATATATGTGTTAAGTTGTATTTATACTTTTAGGATTTTATAAAGTTCTTGGATATGAAAAAAAACCATTTTTACATAATCCTGTAAATTTTTTCTGTTATCCACTTTCTGTTACCTTCATCCACTTATGTTTCTCCATTATCAATTTTATTTTTTATGGAACTTAAGTAAGTTTTCTGTAGAATCTTGCTATTCTGTCTTCCAATTGGCAATCTTTTTCATATTAAAATTCATATTGACATCTCCTCTCTCTCCTTATCCTCTCTCTCCATCTCTCTCTCTCAGTGGCACATTGAGTAATATCTTCAGGTCTCCTCACCACCACCTTCTGCCTTTGGTAAATCAATTTTCTATTCATCTTTTTTTTCAATCTGTTGCATATAATATAATCTCTTGCATGCTTTTAATTTAACTATATAATAATTAACTACATGATTTACTTTTAACTTTATGATCCAATTGCATATTTAATCAAATCTTGTATTTAAGTTTCTATTTTTGTTTATTATTTGACCATGTTACATGTAGTTTTCTAATTCTTATTTAAATATCATTTCTTTTCTATTAACATTATATGTATTAAAATGTGTTTTATGTTCATGAATATGTATATAATTATTTTAATCTCTAAAGACTTTGTATGTCTCATCCTATTGCCTTTATTTTTCTGACCTTCATTTTTCATGCATTATATTCTACATTGTTTACAATTTTACAAATATTTTAAGTGGCATTTTCTTGGAACTTTGTGGGATTGCTGAGACAGAGAGGTTAAGTTACATCTCAGAGAGGATTTGTCTATATCTACTTGTTCCTTACTCAAGGGTAGTTTTAACTTGGAAAGCTAATTAAATATCATCTTGAAGAGTTAGTTTTTTTAAATTTAATTTTATTGTTTAAATTACTTTTAGATTTGTTTAGGTTTTTTATGTTTGTATAATTTTGATACAAAGTAGGGTAATTCTGTAGTAAAATCTCATGAAGTCTACTAAGTGTTACACATACTCAAGGGAAACTTACTTCCTCCATCTCCTAGGTATTAAAACATCAAAATAGACAGGTTTTATTATAGATCCTTTTTTCAAAAAATGTATTGCTTTTACACTGATTGGTACCCCACACTGTCCACAGTGCTGAACATATATGCCAATTATATTGTGGGAGCCAGGGCATCATCTGTTAGAGTCTATCTCAGACCGAGCCAAAGCATAATTTTATCCCTTGAACCCTTTAGCCATTGTGTCAGAGGCTCAAGTTCTCTGAAAAGTCCTTTAATTTCCTTTTGGACTCTATCTGATCTCTACTTTTGTTACTTCTCAGCAATTAATATAAAGAAATTCACTTTTTTCAAATGGCAGTCATTCCAAGATATCTAGTTTTAATTAGTAAGAGCAGCAGAAGTCACAAATGAGTTTTACAAATTATATAAAACAAGAATTTAAAAACTGAAAACTTTTATATTAGAATTATTCTTAAAAGAGTAAGATTAGTTTGGTAGCTCAAAGTACTTCCAAAGTGCATGTCAGTTTAGAAACTTATTTAAGGAAATTAAACATTCAATTGTTACTTCCTTACTTAAACACTGTTTTTTAAAAGTCTGATCACCTAGTGAAAAAAAATGAAAATGTGTTTTCTATTTTAAAAGCTGTAATTGCTTAGAGTAATGGCTCTGAAAAGAGATTATATTTTTATTGCCTCGGATGTTTCTCCCTAGTAGAAGCTGTTCATCAAAACAGTGCAAATCCTATGGGATTGTGTTAATGGGCCATGCTGGAGCCAATAAACATCTTGTTGATGGTAGTTATTTCAGGGGAAAAGGAAGTCACTCTTTTATAGACTCAGTCTTTTAAATGCACTATGAAATGAACAATGAATGGTGCATGAGTTTAAGAGTAATTATTCCCATTATGCACACTTCTATGACTCAAGATTTTTAAAAAATATTTGGCAGGTATAAATACTATTTTTTCATTCTTTTTAAAAAACATATTTACACTTTATTGTTTATACTACCACAGTTATTCCAAATTTTCCCTCTTTGACCCCTTCAGCTAGCCTCCTCCACTTCCTCAGACAATCCCCACACTGCTGTCCATGTCAATGGGTCATTCATATCTGTTCTTTGTCTAATCCCTTCACATTCTTTGAACCAGCACCCACTTCTTCCTTCCCCTCTGACAGCTGTCAGTCTGTCCCATGTATCTATGCCTCTGCTTCTATTTTGCTTCTTAGTTTATTTTGTTTGTTAGATTCCACATCTAAATGAGGTCATATGACTCAAGATATTGAGATGACAGGAAATAAATGTAAAATAGGCATGTATGGAAACTGGAAACTCATCAAGGATGAGATTCTAAGTGAGTCTATTAGATAAATAAATGTGAACAGAAAACATGTTTATAAACTTTTAAAAATTAATAATTTCATGATATATATTTTATTTTTATACATAAATATTTTATTAATTGATCACTTTAACATGTGGTTCTTGTGATTATTTATTTTTAGTGGACCATTTTATATCTGGTATGTAAGTCATATTCAGAATATTTCAAAAAATCAAAATTTTAATATTAAAAAGAAATGTCTATCATCTAAGGGGAAACCAACAAGTTACCAAAGTTCCACTAAAGTAAATTCTCATCACAACGAGTTTCTGAGTCATCCTCTGTTGAACTATCTCTCACATACTCTTTAAATGCAAAAAAGTGAAATATCAACACTGTGCTCTATTAAATAGGTTGTGTGCAGATGCATAAAAGTTAAACATTCCTTTGTCCTTCAATTATATACTTTTTAACATTCTATAAATTAAAATCTGGGTTGGGGAGATTTTCCAATTTAACCATTATTTTCCAATTATTTAATACTGAGGGGCAGTGAGGAAAAATGTTCAGTTTATTTGAACAAAGTTTACTGACAAATAGGTATTTCAAATCATCAATAAATTTTAAAATTATGATTGGGTATTTATAAAAAAGAAAAACAATGCTTACTGAAAAGGCTGAGCATTAAAAGGTCAAAATTTAATATTTTACTCCTAAGATGGCTTTTGTATTAGTTTTCTGTACAGTAAATTGCCAAAAACTTGGTAGTTTAAAACACCTATTTGTTATTTCACAGTTTTGTGGGTTAAGAGTCTAAGCACAGCTTTGCTGAGCCTTCTGTTCAGATTCAAAAGGTTGCAAAGTGGTGTTCATTTCTTTCTCATGTGGAGGTTGGACTCTGGAAAATGTGCTTCCAAGCACATTCAAGTAGTTAGCAGAATTTATTTCTTTGTGGTTATCATACTGGGGCCCTGTTTCTCACTGATGTTTGGCTGTCCACCACCCGCATGTCCAAGAAGCTCCCTGTACTTCCCTGCCAGGAAGGCCCTTTCCATATGCATGTTCACATTTCTGTTTAGTTCTTCCAGGCCAGCTGGAGAATAGCTCTAAAGCAATTGGGCAAGACAAAATCTAGTATGTTTTGTAATCTAATCATTGGAGTGACATCAATCACCTTTCTCATACTCCATTAGTTGGAAGCAAGTCACAAATTCCACCCACACTCAAGGGGATGGGAATATGAAGAATGTGATTCACTGGGAGTTACCATAGGGGGAGTCTATTCACAGTTTAATTTGACTCATATATCATATATCTTTGTATTTAAATTATTATAACACTAAATTTTGTTAGATATCATAGAACAGTTAATGGCTTCACTTAATATGACTCTTCAGGGATATTTTGAATGTTACAAGTAAGCACTACAAATCTCCAAAATTTATAGGATAAAATGAGCACATGGAAAAAATGATTGGCACATAATGAATATGTAATAAAAGTTATTTATTAATATCATAATCACTTGTTTTATTATTGATACATAAATTGGGTTTTGAAAAATATGTATGATAAATCATACTGGAGTTTTGATGAGAGCTGGAATAGACCTGCTATGACAGGACAATTTAATGGGATTGTGTGAGAGAAAATTAGCAACCAAAGACAGGACGAAGTCTGAACCTCCTATTGGACTAGAAACACTATCAGTGCAGGAGAACACATTATACATACAAATTATTTTGCACAATCTAACGAACTATAGAACATAAAATAGCTTTTATACCCAAAGTATAAAATGTCTTATTTTTAAATTTATATTTATTCAATTATGAGTGGCTCTAAACAAAGTTTCATTTTTTGTATCCCAAATATTTATTTTTTTCAGGAGAGATGTTTTCAAATTTTAAACCTCTTGTCTTTCTGTATCTTATTAATTTTAAGATGTTTTCATACACTAAAATGCAATATTAGTCAAGGGGTTAACTTTTGGGTTAAAATTATTTTCTTATATAGTCTCCTAAGGACCTTGTTATGGTCACATCATATTCTTTTTAAATAGTAAATTTATCAATATAATAGGAGTCTTGAAAATTCTAGCTACATCAGCATATGGAAAAAAGGAGAAAATTAAGATATCTTCATCTTCTCAGTTTTGTTCTTTCATAGTTGATATCATAACTTTCTTCTTTTACTGCCATTTTATTTTTATATTTTTGTCAACAATAATTTAGGCTGGCATGGTGCTTCACCTGCTAAGGTGACCACACATTTCCCTTCTGAAGGGTCTGGGTCCTCAATCATCCTGCCATTTTCTTGTGGTTGTTGTTGCTCTTTAGTAATATTAGGCATGGGAATATTAACAAATATCCCAGAGGATTTCCTGAGTAACAGACATAGTCTTTCTTGACCCCACTTTTTTGCAATAATCTAATATATTTTCAGTAAAGGAAATCATTCATTTCAGTTAGTGAGATGACCCTCTTTCTTTCCTGTTGTCTTAGTGACTGATATAAGAAACCTACAAAGGCCAGGTGGCAGTTTTGTCTGCAAATTCAGTGAAGTAATTGTATAAGCTGGTGGAAGCACTCTCCTTTGGGAACCAAAACATTCAAAACCAACAGAGCACAAAGTTGCCAACTAAGGAACTAAACATTCTGTGAGTTATTACCTGAAATAATGAGAAGAGCCACACCTACTTTCTACCTTTGATACTACATACTGTAGTTATGGAGGAAAATCACCAGATACTGGTGTCTGCTACAAGGCATATGCATATATGGCAACCTGTAAGACAGAATACCATCTTTTCATGATGTTATCTCCTAAACTGTCTCATAATGGAGTATTCATCAAGCCATTCCAATTTTCTACCAGGAAAAATACATCTGGGTTGGGGTATATGGTAAAATCAATTAATTGTATGGCCTTAACCTAATACTACACTTTCTTTTCTGTAAAATAACTTTTTTGATTGGAAGCAAAATTATGTGGAATATCATGAAACTGGATAGGGCATTCCATGGGTCCACAGGTGATGGTGCATAACGAATTTTAGTAAGGGAAGCTAAATATATATCCAAAAATATGTGTCTCTTACAATAAGGAAAAGTATCTCTTCCCTTCATACTAAAATTTGTCCAATATAATCAACCTGCCACTGGAAATTTAGCTGGTCCTTAAGTGAACTGACACTATTCTGAAAACTTAGTGTCAATCTTTATTGGAAGATTAGGTACTCAATAGTAGTAGTCATCCTGAGTGGCATGGTAATGCTGCAATTGTCCACTTTCAGGTAATACCAGCATATCATGCATTCCCATTGTAAACCATGCTCAAGAGTTTTATATCTATGCAACTTTGATGAAGACATTGATGTGAACCAATAGAGATGAGATAATGCAGAAAGAATTTCAAAAGACAGATATTTACTTATGTGACTTACTTGTATATTCCAGACCTGCCCAGATCCATTACTTTACATATTGTTCCTATTTGGTGATATGTTAGTGCTGCATGTGTCCAACTTTATAAATAGGTGGGTCTGATGTAGAAAAGTCAGGTTGCATGATCATGTGATGTCACCTTCTGTTTGTTCTCTTCCAAGGCCTAATAGTAAGCCAGAGGTTGTTTCTCAGAATGAGGAAATTTATCTTCATAAAAGGACATAGGTTTACTTCAGAACACCAGAAGTAATCCATGTAATTCTTCCATTTGGGCTTACTGGAGTGCTCCATACAATACTTTGAGAATCAATGGGTATTCTGAGTCATTAAGCCTGTGTGGAAGAGTAGCTTATACTACAGTCTGGATTGACTATAAAAATATTTTCATAACCCTTAATCAAAATAAGCAGCCTTAATATATGATTTAGAAAACAGGTTGAAGAAGCACACTTACATGTTGTACATGTTGTCTCTAAAAACTTAAAAATTCATGCCAAGCATTGAGCCTTTACCTTCTCTTTGTGGCTGGGTGTGTATAATACCTTATCCTTCACTTCTAAAGTAATTTCTGATATGTTCCAGATTATGGAACCCACAGAGACTTCAATGAAGTAGCAGATGTATACCACATTTTGGTGGGGGATTATCTCCAGATTCTAGTTAGCATTTGTCTTACTATGATATCATGCAGTAATTGCTACGTCTTACACACCAGATGCAATCAAGTTAATATCATCAATGTAGTAGAACAGTGTGGTATTTTATTGTATGTCATGAAGTTATTTGCAGACAAAATTATACAAGAAAATTCATATAGCCCTGAGGCAAGACCGTGAAGTTTTACTGTTAGCCTTGACAGGTCAAAGCAACCAATTTTTAGGAGTCCTTAGATATGAAAAAAAAAAGTACTAGCCATGTCAATAGAGCCACACAAAACATTCAATAATGCATTGATTTGTTTCAGCAAAGACACTACAGTTGGGACAATAGCTACAATAAGATCACCATCTGACAAAGTTCTTCATGATTTATAGTGATTCTCCAAGATCTACTTTCTGCAAAGGCCAAACACACAAGTAAATAGGTACTTATCATCATCTTCGGAATCACTGATAGTGGCATTAAATTCTCTAGTTCTCCCAAAATTCTACCTTTTCAGCTTTAGTCCTTGGCTGAAGGGATGTGTTGATTCCCAGAAATTATTGTCAGTTTGCAGCCAATGGTGTAATTCCTATAAATTCTGGGCATATCCTTAATCCAGTGCACTGGCACACTTGTTTATAGTTCCTTTAAAAATGGCTTGAAAGAATATTTACAACATATACAATACTGCAGGCTTGTTTTATAAGAGGGCCCAACCTCAGTTTGAAACCAGAAAAGACCCTGGCATTCCGGCTGCCTGTCTTTACCAAACCCAATAAGCAATCACAGCAATTGAATCTTTATGGGCTTTATGGGTGCTTTATTCAGATAGTTGGCGATCTGAGAAGATGGTGTGTTCATACCCTAATAGACCATCTTGTCTTTTCTTTCCAGGCCAAGGGTTTTATAGCAGGGAATAAACAAGGCATGGTGAGTGGTTTTGAAGTTCAGGGAGGATTAGGTGAAAGAAACTGCAACATTCCTGTCCTGGGCAGTTAGTTGTTCCCAGAGGTGGGTGGTTGTCTGTCTCTCCCTGGAACACTAAGGCCCAGATGCCTCCACTGGTCCCCAAGAGGTAATCTTTAGCAGTGCCCCAGGAGGTCAGCTGTTTTCCCAGGAGCCAGGATGAGCCTTATCTATCCGTAGTTTCTGAAACAAAAGCTTTAACATATACATTGCTTACTAACCTTATAACTTTTTACCTTAAACTGAAATTTCCCAACTTTTGAGTCCCCTATCAACTTTTTTATTTTTCATTTTTATTTATTAATTTTAGAGAAAAATAGGAAATGGGGAAGAGAGTAACATCAATTTGTTGTTCCCTTTATTTATATATTCATTGGTTGATTCTTGCATGTGCCTTAATCAGGGAATTGAACTCTGCAAACTTGGTGTATTGGGACAGTGTTGTAACCAATTGTGCTACCCAGTCAGGACTGGCCTCATTTTCAGTCCAAGTGCTTTATGATGGTGACTTGACTTCAATCTACAATCAGGGAGTAAAGGCCATGACTTTTTATTGTAATAAATCAAGTCATATTTTTGGCCACCACATCTAGATGGCTTTTCCCCCTTATTATATCTCATGCAATATCCTACTATACTGTCCTTTTATTTGATTTATTGAGAGGTCATGATTAATTGGGTACTGTCAGATTCCCATGGGCCAAAGTTTTAATTAGTCATTAATATGTACTGGTATTCTTCACAATAAATTTTTGGAAGCTATTCTCCATGAATATTTTCATGTTTCTATATAAGCCAGAATTTGTGAGTAATGAGCACGTTTGAATAACAAAGGCCTTAGTAGCAAGAGATAATGCATAACTCTAAGGAGGTTTGCAAATTATCTTCCTTGAGCCATTTACTAACATTCATGTTGAAATCTCTCTATTTATGGGTCAAGTAGCAACAAAGGTGATTTTGTGGAGTCTTGAGAACAATCTGTATTCCCTTGCAAGCACCGTATCTTCCCCAGGGGAGATTATCACTGTGTTTTCAAGCAAAGGCCAGACTATTTAAATAGAACATGTAGACTTAAAGTTATTAGGAGAGTCAGTTGTCAGTTTTTCCTAAGTCCAACCTATTCATAAGGCTAAAATACAGTGTAATAAAGCAGGAGAGAAACTAAGGAACAGTAAATTGTTAACTATCACATAGTAGTGCTGCTTTTTGAAAACAAAGCAATTGCAAACAAAATTACCATAGATGTAAAGTTTTGAGTAAGGTTGTGTCAGAAAAATATGTTGGTTATTTGGCTCAAAAATAACCAATATTTCACTCTATCCCTATTGCTTGTGAACATAATTAATCAATACATTCTTGCCCTAGCTGTTGTGGCTCAGTGGATTGAGTACTGCCTGTAAACCAAAGGATCCCTGCTTCGATTCCCAGTCAGGGCACATGCCTGAGTTGCAGGCCAGGTCCCCAGTTGTTTCTCCTTGTTTTCCTCTCCCTCTAAAAATAAAAACATATATTCTCTGTACTTGATCCCTATCAGGACACACACATAATCTTTCTTAACAAAACATTATAGGCACAATTGTCACCTAGTACCTAAAATAAAAATTCTATTTTGTAATAATTTATTATATTAAAATATATTTATATAGATTAATGTCATTTGCTTGAATTTAATACGAGCACTCATTAAAATTAATGCCCATCATAAGGTATACAGATGGATGGAATGCCTAATACAATTTTTTTGTGGAAACTGAAGAACACAAGAAATTGAGTGACTGACTCAAAACCACTAAATTATTTAAGAATTAAATTCTCATCTATTGACTCATTGTAAACCAACATATATTAATTTTCTATGATAATAGCTATTTTCCTGAATGACTTTTTTCTCATGCAGGACAGTAGATGCTAATAATCATCATATCATTGTGTTATATATTACATGATGCTACTCTCTTTTATCTATATGGTAAAATAGATATAGTATGTGAGAGAGGAAGAAGAAATATATTTTCTATGTAATAAGCTTACTAGTTCTATACAAAAATTAGGTAAATAATAAATAATTCTCTCTTAAGTCAATTAAAAATAAGAAGTAAAATATTTCCAATTCATCCCTTTCCTGCATCTGCCATTTTCATGCTTTATTGCTTCAAAAGTTCCACTCCTTTTCAGTTATTTTTTTTTACTTACAAAAAATTACCTGTATTGTTCTATATTAACCTAAGAACCCCTGGCATGTGCACTGCTTCAGTGCTTACCTTGCTAGGACAAAAATTTCAAGCAATTTTTTTCTGGATACTGTCCTTCTGCCTTCCCATTCATGTGTAACACCCATTTGTTATCCTGCTAGATTCTGGCCCATTCCCTGCTGTGACTACTCAGTGACCTGTCCACTTTGAGATTATGGTGCAATGTATCCATCCATGTTCCTTCTGTCTCCTTCACTCGGTAAGTATTCTGCCAACCTCAGAACATGAATGAGTTAAAATATTAAAGTTAATATCATTTGTGACTTGTATGCTACTTTTTCTTGTATTATTGATGGGCTACTTCTATACCAACACAAGGAGTAGTCACAGTCATGACAATAATTTGTGGAAAGGGAAGAACATTTCTTGATACTTAGAGAATCTTTTGCTCTTTTGTTATGAGCTAAGATCATATGCTCTTCCCCACAGGCATTTCACTGAGGGCTGTATGAAGATAAAGGAGGGGGAAACTGTAGCCCCTGGTGAAAATTTTGATCACTTTTACAAGTACAGTTGTTTTTTCACCTGTATTTTGGCATTCGGAGTGGAGAACATGAGCCAGAATATATACAGCTTTTATTTATTTATTTATTTATTTATTTATTTATTTATTTATTTATTTTACCTCAAGCTTCTATTTATGAGCTAGGAACCAGTAACATTGTTAATCCAAATTAAATTAGGATATATTTGTCCATAATTACCTTATCACTAGAAGGTCAATTTTCTAATTTTAGTTAAAATTAACTATAAGAAAAATAATAATGGCAATGGTAATAGTAGTATAAATTATAAACAGGTGATGAATCAAGACCTATGCCAAGAGTTTTTCATGAATTATTTCATTGATACTCATAAGCATGTTATTAATCAAGAAACTGAGAATAGGATGTATTCAATAATTTGTTCGAAGTAATCAGTTGCCAGGAGAAGTATTTTCATTGGTTAAATCCATAAATAATTCCACAAGCAGAGGGCATTCTGCTATTTTCTCAGGAGAGGGAAGATGAAAGTTGGGAGGGGCAGGCATAATCTATACATGTAATTAGTAATTACATTTTACACACGAGGAAAATAGACAACAAGAAGTTAAAGAGGCCAACTATGTATCAAACTCAACAAAATGAATCTTTAAAGACAAATGAATCAGACTAGTTTCTCTGATTTGCTAAACCATATTAAGATTCTCTATATTAAGTCAAGAATTCATAGAAAGCTCTGATTGGGCAACTCGGTTAGAGCATTGTCCCAAGGCTGTGGGTCTGATCCCTAGTCAGGGCACATAATAGAAGTAACTGGTGAATGCATGGATGGGTAGAAAATCAAATAGATTTCTCTCTCACACAAATTAATATTTAATTTTCTTAATTTAAAAGAAGTCACAGAAAAAGTTGTTCTCCATCACTATATCTATATGCCATATCAATTTTTATATATAGGTGTATTAATAAAATTCACCTGTAAACAAGGTTCCTAGAATGTGGATTATGCCTGTCTCAGAAGCTGCCAGTAAACAATCCTTATGTACTTCATTCATTGCTTTAGCAATAATAATATGTGCTATGTGACATTGCACTTCTTTATACATGTTTACATATATTTTCATAGACAGTTCTCAGGACAACCACAAAACATAAGTTTCATTGTCAGCATTTAGATTAAAAAATTATATTCTGTAAGGGTAAATTAATTGTGTAAGATCTTTCAGCTTAGTATGTACCAACACAAGAACTGAACTAAACATTTTTTTCTGAAAATGTTTTTATATTAGTAACCACTATACAACTTTTCTACTTTAACTTTTCTGAAGCAAATTCCTTGTTATTTGGAAACACACATATTACTGTCACAATTACATACCATATTCTCTATATAAAATAGTTACATGCATAAATATTTTAATAACATATACATACAAGTTTAGTTCCTTTTACAAACAAGTGTTGTTCTGTATAGATAGGCCACGCATTTCCTAAATTATCATGGATTCTCAACAAATATTAAATCAAACAATAGATCATTTAGCAAAAAAAAAAGACTGTGTCATGTCAAAAATCAAAACTGCAGAATTTACTCTAATGTTGCTATATGCAAACAAATTCTCTCTCATCTCTCTCATTTGATTTTAAGCTAAACATGTTGCTCTGCAAACAGAAGGACAGTTGCTGCAAAATAATTCATCTTTGTAAGAAGATTTAATTTACACAATGCTGGAGTGAAAACATTTGACAGAGCTCTTTAATTTTTCTGCTATATAGGAATATTTTATTCAGAGGGGAAAAAAAACCTGTCTTTCAATGACAGATCTTTTCGTAGTTGTCTAATTTAGAATACCTACAGAAGGTGAAGGGGGGTAATCTGACCTGTTTTATAATATTATAGTGATGTGTGCTGAAAAAGAAAGAGAGAGAGAGAGACTTTACATGCGAGCTTCTCCAGTTAGTAAAAGAAGAGCTTGTTTCAGGTATAGAAACACTTGGTTTCTGTGTCAAGAGAATGAACTCCACATTGCTTTGAAGCACCCCTGGCGGTTGATAATGGAAAGCTGTTGGCAATGATTATGGAGGCAGATGCTTACCTGGACTCCTATGGTGTACATTCTTGGCTCAATGACAAGGTGAGGAGAAGGAGAAGCTGTCACAGAATGGGGGCAACTGGCAGCTGGAATGCTGGTGGGGAAGGGTAAACTGGTCACCCAGGGCTGTTTGCTTGACTGTGGCAGAGCTCATCAATCATGCCAACATATGCAGCTGCCTGAAAATAAACAGGCTTCTTAGACAGGAGACAAAATGAGGCAAATTCAAAGACCAATAATTTAAACAAATCCATTTCCAGTTTCACAGCAAAGTTGGATGGATGAATTCTGCTGATAGACTCAAACTGCTGGTTAATTGATAAAAGTCACTGATATGCACACTAATGTGGTAAATTGAAACATGTCATTCCTGAAACACAATCCTTATGTAGATTATTTAAAGGCAGCTATATTTTTTTAAATATGGCATGATACATCTTTTTAAAAATCTATCAGTTATTATCTTCTCCTGGATTTTTCTAAATATTTCACTAAAATAAAGTGTGTGGCTCTAAAGCATAGGTCTTCTAAAGCACAGGTCTTCTGGTCTGGCCAAAGCTCCAACAGAAACCTGTGGGAACCTGGCTTTAACAATGACTGCATAATTATCCTCATAATGAAATAAAAGACAACACTTTTTATTTTTATTTTGTTTTTCGTTGTCCTATTCCTATTCCCTATTCCAATATTGTTTACTAGCTAGATGCACAAAGATGGCTAACAAAATTTCTTCCATCTATTTCTTCGTCATCACATTCTCTCTCTATTTTTGTTCCAACAATTCTTTTCTAATTCCTCATAGTCCATCAGGAAGCTTTTATTTTTAAGATTTTATTTATTTATTTTTAGAGAGGGAAGGGAGGGAGGGAGGGAGAGAGAGAGAGAGAGAGAGAGAGAGAAACATCAATGTGCGGTTGATGGGGGTTATGACCTTCAACCCAGGCATGTACCCTGGCTGGGAATTGAACCTGGGACACTTTGGTTCCCAGGCCGCACTCAATCCACTGAGCTACTCCAGCCAGGGCAGGAAGCTTTTATTTCAAATCAGGAAAACACTTTTTCACTTAAAACAGAATCTCTGGGGGTCTAGACTAATAACCACAGTTTCCTTGAAGTGAATGATGATGAATTCCACCATTAGATACTTTGTTTATCCTCCTCATTATCACATCTCCTTCATTCTGTCCTTTGTTCTTCATCTAATTTAGACTTAGCTAAAAGGACCAGAATGCTCATGTCCTCCTCACTGACATGCTCAGTATTTAGACACTTATGATTGTTACCCAGTGTCCTACCCAAAGCACCAACAGGTCTGATGAGACATCAGAAGGTGGTGATTTTCTTTTTCAAATCTGAGAGTGGTGCAGAAATTAGAGAAAAACAAAAGTAGCCTGAGGCCAATGTAATCCTCTCATCTACCAGCTGTTATCCTTACACAGGTGGTGTTGCAGCTGCTGTTGTGGCTGCAGGGGAATCACAGTCACTGGCAGCCCCTTACACAGCTGGCAGCCGGACACAGGGACAAGAGAATCAGGTTCGACATTATGAAACACAAAGTATCCACCTTGCCTTCTGAATGTCTGCTTTTCTTTAATCTGCACTACAAACCAGGTTGTTGTGCTGTTTTTGTTGTTACTGTTTTTGTCATCAGTTTAATCACAGCTGAGAGATCAAATTTCTCCTCACTTAGTGCATAACTTAATGATCTGGACATTCGGAACAGCTGGCAATGTGCCATAATAATATTTCCCCACCCAAAATAAGCTGTGTGTTAGTACAGTGGTGTTCCATGGGAGCAGTTACTGTCCAGGGAACACATGCACTCTAGGCTTCACCAGCTCTGATGGCTGTACCATAGGTTTACAAAAAAAATGAGATTATAGACACCATAGTCACTAAGTAAGAGCTGCCTTGCATATCATCTCATATCTCCATACGCTTCAGCATAAGCATTTTTGCCACATTTTGTGTGACATATAAGAAGAACATCATGAATTGGCTCTAAGCTACAGTGCATGGAATCCCATTATAATTAATTAGCATTGTTATAGCAACACCATTTATGATATTGCTTGACATCCAAAGAGTTAAGTGGCATAGGGTAAACCATCTGAAAATATTTTTTCCATTTCATCCTCAACCACACTCATGCTGCTTTCTCTTTTGTCCTTTTAATTTTAATTGTTTTTCCTCTCAATTTGGACCTCTCCCTTTTTGCAGGAATTGAGTAGTCAAACCTCAGCACAGCAGCAAGTTTTAATGTCAGTATGCTTTCATACATATTGAGAAGCTAGCACTAGTTTTCTGTCAGGCAAAGTAAACAATATTTATTTGAGTTAAAATTAACTTTTTCATTTAGTAAGATAGCATACAGAATAGAAACAGCATGCCGTGTTCAAGTGTCAGTAATACTTGCCCTGCACCGGCAGTGTACTATTAAGTGAAAAATAGTACTTTTTTCATACAACAAAATCTATGGCACTAGCTGGGCTTGTTAGCATGTTTGTAAAAAAACTTACAAGATGAAAAGAAACTTATGGGCTACTTAGTTCAGCCTCTCTAATTTATAGGGTTAGAGACAGGGAGAAGGAAATATCAGAGGCCTCCTTCTAGGAATCTGAGAAGATACAATAAATGGATCATTCAGCTTCAAGGAGCTGACATAACAATGGGATTCTTGGAAATAGGATTTAGAGTGACAAGGAACAACAACAACAAACACCCTAACAAGCCCTTGCAATCTCAGGACCGGGAAACAACTTAGAGATCTATGCAAGGTTGACAGAATCAACTATATGATTATGATTATGTGCTCTTTGTTCATGAAAATAGTGGTCTCTTTATTCAAACATTATTAAAAATTTTAATTTGGCAACAACAGAGCATTAAATGAACAATGAGCCCCTTCCAAATAAAGGGAAGTTGGGAATCTGATAAATGCATTTCACACAATTCCTTAGAGCTAGATCTCTGGATATGATTTTGCTTTTGCCAATTAGATGTGTTCATACTTGATTAAAAAGGTAGAAATCAGGTCAAGGCTTTTATCTATGTCTACTAGAAAGCTACTTGACCTGAGTTCAAGAGTTATAGTACAGCTTTTCCTGCAATCATAGTTCAAGAGGCTGCCTCAGAGAATTTCCTCCCCTAGCAGATTATCTTGGAGTTGTATTTTGCACTATTCAAGGAGCTTCAGACTAGAACCTACTATCTCAAACCCCATAACAATTTTTGTGAGCACCTAATTCCCTGTACAGATAGATTTCTTTTGGTTTAAAATACCTAACATTATTTCTGTTTTCTATCAAACCCTTTCTAATTTCATAGAATTTAGTTGGTTCTAAAGGCAGACAAGCTAAACTAACAAGCAAAATAGAGACAGATTCAGATAGGATGACAGCTAAGTGGGGGAGAGTGGCGGGTAGAAGGTTTAAGCAAAACGAACTCGGACAGCAGTGTGGCGATTGTAGGAAGAGAGGGTATAAGGGGACTACATGTTAATTAAAAATACAATAAATAAATTATTTTTAAATAGGTGAAGGTTAAGATCCAAGCAATAATTTTGAAACAGAAATTTTGTTAATCTTTCCAATGTATAAGTGGCATGACATTACTTCACATTAATGGAAATGTACTTTGTGGCCAATGAAAAATGAACAGGAATATTTCAAAAAGCAGTGTATTGATTTATACTTTATAATAGGTATATTAGTTTCTTAGGGCTGCTGTAACAAACCAGCACAAACTGAGTTACTTAAAACAACAGAAATGTATTCTTTCATAGTTCTGAAGGGCAGAAGCCTGAAATCAAAGTGTCAACCAGTTGCTTTCTTCAGGAGCCTCTCAGGGAGAATCTGTCCCATGCCTCTGCTGTAGCATCTAAAGGCTGCTGGCAAACTTTTACATCCCTTGATTTGCAAATTCATTACTCCAGCCTGTGCCTCCATTTTCACATAGAGTTCTCCCCTGCGTATCCGTGTCTTTTTTCTCTCTTTTTTTTTTGTCTTTATCCTCACCCACAGACACCTCCCCATTGCTCACAGAGACAAAGGAAGAGAGGCAGACACAGACAAAGAGACAAACAGAAACACTGATGTGAGAAACATGGATTGATTGCCTCCCATATGCACCTGGACCAGGATCGAACCTCTGACCCTTTGATCTACAGGACAACGCTCCATCCAACTGAGCCACATGGGCGAGGGATTTTTTCTGTCTCTAATAAGATCACTCATTATTTCATTTAGTGCCCACCCAAATTCAGGATGACTTCTCAAGATCATTACCATAATCACACCTGCAAGGATTCTTATGGCAAACAAGATTATATTTTAATATATGGTTTGACATTCTTTTAACAAGATACTATTCAACTAACTAAATTAAAATTAATAAAATAGAGCTTATAGATGAAACTAAATTGTGTGTTTTTTTCTGATTACTTTGCAATAGAAATTGTGTAAAGTTAACACATGGAAATGGACCTTTTGAAAGGAAGTCAAGCAGAATGCATTTAGAAAGAAAGGACAAGTTCAGGCTATAAAAGAGCTAGTTATTTAAAAAAGAAAAGCACAATATGTAATTCAGCTAAAAAAAAGAATCTGCAAAATTATCAAGGCATAATTTATGGTAGAAAGCCAGTAATCTTTTCAATGTTCATTTTCAGACATCTGTATTACAAGTCTGGGATAACATTGTTTTGCTAGTTTTCAGTAACTTTTGGGAAATACTCAAGATTTTATTAATTTTGAACTAGAAATAAAGATGGTAGCAACCTCTGCCTCCCCACATGTACACATGCACTCAAATACACCCTCATCTGTGACATGTTCACGCACAATGATAAAGTAGTATTTTGCTTCAAAATCCTGACTGACTTTCAACTTCTAGTTTCATTCTAAATTGGAAAATGGCATTTAACAAGTATTCATTTTAATAAAATCTTTCAGTGATTTCAAGTTACAGCCAAAAGTGATATTTAGAGAATGAAAAATAAATAGGGTTTTGATAACTTGGAAATGATTGTTCTAACATCTCAGAGTTAGTAGCTAGGCAATATTACTATAATTAGTAATACTGGCTACTACTACTGTAAAGCCCTAAAGTTCTAAACTGAACATTTAAATAGACCCCATGTAGTTATTCAATATATACAACACCAACACTGGATATAATGAAACATATAATATATGCTGACTAGGCATCCATGATGTTGACATTCACAAAAACAGAAGAAACTGTTCACTTTCAAAATTTGTTTGAATTCACTGGCAAATAACCTTTATTTTTAGCAAAATGGTATTATTGCTTATTTCAATGTGAAATACACATTTAAAACCTCCATTTTTTCCCCTTATTAAAACCTTATGTCCTTTAAAAATAAAATAAACCTCCAATTTTGTAGATTTCATTTAAAGAAACTAAAATAGTAAGCAGTTAATTTAACTTATATTGGGAAAAGAGGAGGGCAATCAATTCTTTGGTCATTATCATAAATTAGAGAGAATTTATAAATGTTTATAACATATGGTTAATATAACTGTTTTATACTATGAAGTAAAAGTATGAGATTAAACTTTATACTTTAAGTAAAAACTATTTGAGTTTCTGATATTGGACTATTAGGGAAATACATTTGTTTGTTTGTTTTAGATTTTTCTTTATTTAAGTTGGTTGGGTTTCATTTCAAAAACTAAGAAGTTAAAGGCAGTAGTAAAACTAAGGATTTATCTAATGGTATCAAATGATACTATAGTACTATAAGACACATAAATAATCTTCCTAATAATGAAGTACTTAAGAATTAGTCTACAAAGTCAGTATATTTTTATGTTGGTTTGACTGCTAAATAGGAATATTATGTTATTATATATTTCCATATATATTGAAAAATACATTATTTTATCCCTGTTTCATCTTTATTTTAAAATGTGTTTTTTGTGTAATATTTATTTTATTTTTACTGCATTCTTATGTAACAGAGACTAAACCTCCAGTTAGTGGTCAAAATTTGAGTGAATTTGAGCTTTGTAGTTGTGTAGAAAACAAGAAGAAATGATGATAAAGGCGAGATTCTAGAGATCTTGGTGAAAGAATTTGCATTAAGTGTTTCTCTTAGTAGCCCTGACAGCTAGCAGATGCTAGTCAATCTTCCATACCTCTCTTTTTTGTTGGACAAAACAAAATTCTAAGACGGGAAGGTGGCGGCTTTACTCTAGGCAGCATTTTTCTCGGCTTCTGTGAAGAGGAGGGAAACTCGAAGATCGGTGGAGAAACAGAGCAAGTGGGCTAGGTTACCGAATCACTTTTGAAAGCAGGACATCAAAAATTATTGTGATCATGGAAAAAACAGACGGTAAGGAGACTTCTTCAGGACAAAAGGGGCCCCGGGATCAGCGCAGGTACTAGGGGTGTGCAGTCCCCAGGCCCGGTGCTTGGGGCTCCCAGGAGAGGGGAGTCGCTGCTCCCTCCCCCGAATACGGGGGTGAGCAACTCCAGGGGAGAACGTGTTGCTAGAAGGAACAGATTGGCCAGTTGGACTGGGAAAAAATCGCCCAGAGACTTGGGAGAAGTGAGGACCTCTAGCTGACAGGACCAGGGGCAGCCTGGAAGAACGCCTGCACCCCTAGCCCGCACCCCTAACCTGGAGGAGGTGGGGATCGGTGGAGAGCACAGAGTCCGAACGTGCTCAGTTTGCGCCCAATAGGGAGGTCTGAATCCCGAGCTGGGATCCCGGGAGGGACGTGGTGCTGGGTGCGTTCCCACAGTGGTGGCTCAGGAATTTCCAGCCAGCCCAACCGGGGGGAGCCAGGAAAGGCGCCAACACCCGGTCGGAGTGCGGTTCAGCGGTGACCACAGAGCTGGAAAGGGCTCGGCTTGATCACCGTCGGGAAGACTGTCCGGAGCTTGCTGTGAAACCGGAACGGGCGCCGTGAGGCGCTTAGGGTGATCCTAGACCCTGAATTTCAAAAGTTTGGGGGAAGGGCGCGCCCTTTTACGATTCCCAGGGAGGGCGCAATGAATCCCCAAAAGTCGCGGGTGCCTCCTGAGATCATAGAGCTGGAACCCTGCAGGACCCCGGAGTCTGGAAGGACATGGAAGTGAGATCCAGAGAGCCAGTGTACTCGGGAGCGCCCAGGGTAGAGCAAGTCTGTATTCTGACAGACTTGCTGAGATTTGGGCTGGGAGAGAGAGAAGCATTTCAAAGGTCCTGCAGCCAGCTGAAGCCAGCAAGATCAGTGTTGCGCGTGGGTCACCGGCCAGCAGTGACCACGGAACGCTGTGGATGGCTCGACGATAAACACGCGAGAAAAAACATGCACAGAGACAAACTAGTTTCTGTGGAGAAGTAGGGACGAAATGGCCACCCCTTCTAGTGAGGAGTGCGCTGATTTACAGTCCATACCTGCTTTTATTGGGCTCATGCTACATAATAACTCAGGTAAAGTACAATACTCATTAGGGGAAGTAAGGAACCATAGAAAACAAAGAACTCTGCCCGTCTATTGAGTTGGGGGTCAAAGAGCTGTAAGGCTGAGGAACAAACTAGCTTCCTCCTAAGACCCTTCTCATTCAACTGAGAGCATTATTGAACAAAGAAAGTTTCACAGTAATTTACATGTCCTTTCTTAGGCCTGATCACCCCGGGAAATCCGCACTTCCCAGTACCGAGCTGTACTACCCTGTCATTGTTTCAGGCTTAGGTGGAGCACGGGAACTAAGGCCACCGAGAGATAAGGAGATTTTCTTCCGGACGCTGAGAACTCAGACTTTGTCAAAGCCGAGGAGTGAGGGTCCATCACCCCCCTTTTGCTGCAGCCCCCCCCAAGTCCTTCTTTTGGGGGGCCTCCCAAAAGTGATCGTGCCTGGCTTGGGTTATTCCCCCGTGGGGAATCTTACCCGTCTTTGGCTAACCAACCAAGCTTTTTGGGGGTTCAGCAGCAGAAGCAGCATTCCTGCCAGGAAGATAAGCTTTTGTCTCCTTGCCGGCTCACGGTTCCAAGGGCGTTCCCTTAGCCTTAGCTAGGCGGGGGTTTCAGCTTCTGATACCAGTCAGGGCGGTTCCCAACAGATCAGAAAAACTGGTCTGGCCAGTCAGAAACCAACAAGAGGTTTTTTTTTTCTTCTTCTTTTCTTTTTTTTTCTTTTTCTTTCTTTTTTCTTTGTTTCTTTTTTTCTTTTCTTTTTTTCCTCTTTTTTTGTTGTTTTGTTTGGTTTTGTTTGTTTGGTTTTGTTTGGTTTGGTTTTCGTGGCTGTTGTTAGTTGATTGATTTTATCTTGTGTTTTATGTGACATTTTATTTTTCAGTTCTTATTATTTTTATCTTGCAATCCCTATGTTTCTCTTCCATTCATCCTAATATTATTCTTTCCACTCCAAATTTATCTCTCCTGCACTACATCTTCTGCTTTTCTTTCCTTTTTCTTTTTTTTATCTTGCAAGTTACTGAAAATTTGTATTATCTTTTTTTCTCACTTTTCCAACATTTTTTATTTTAATATTATTTTGGTGTTCTTTTTCTTTCTGTATAATCTTCTTTGCTTGGCTGGTTATACTGTCATTTGATAGGTTCCCCCTGGTATCTCAGTTACAAGGTGTTGATAAGTTACTATCCTTCATCTGTGTTCCATTAAATACACCTCTCAAGGTTCTATACTCTTTATTCTTGTTATCTAGACCTCATCGATTCTGCCACAAGGCTGTCACTTTACTATTACTGTTAGTAAGACCTAGTCTATACAATTGTAAACACTTCTCAATACCTCTACCTGATCTCAGCCCACTTTGCAATTTTCTGAACTATACTATTGTGGGGGTTGTCTCTATTCTTTTACACACTACTCCTATATACTAATCTTTAATCCAACCCTACCTTAGAATCTGACCTCCCACAGCCTCACAGCTTTCTAGATCCAACCAACAATCCTCTCGTCCCCAATAAAAGTCTTACCTTCTTTCCACCCTTTCTAAAACGTGGATAGTGGGGTGGAGGATCACGGTTAACACTATAAGGAGCCAAAGGATAACCCATTTCTTCTCTACTGGCTGCTAATGTAAATATTATAGTATACTGTCTTGCTGCCTTAAACCATTCTGCCTTATTTCTCCAACTGATCACAAAAAAGAGGAGGGGGAAGCTGTGAACACCAGGATACATGAAGGAGACTGCACCACTGAATCTCACAAGTATTCTACCACAGAAGTTCCCACCATAATTACAGGGAACCAGAACAGATCAATTTAAGAAACAGAGGCTAACAAGAAGAAACCCACAAACAATGAGAAAGCAAAGAAACAATCCCCAATTGAAGGGAAAGGAGGAAGCCTCAGGAAAAATACTAAATGAAATAGAGGCAACTCAACTATCAGGTACTGAGTTCAAAACAATGATTATCAGGAAGTTCAATAAACTCACAATGAGCTATCAGAAACTAGAGGAAAGCTACAACAATCTCACTGCAAACTATATAACCATGAAAAAGATAATAGAAACTCTCAACAAGGGCCAAGAGGAAATGAAGAATGTAATTTCTGAACTGAGGAACACAGGAGAAGGAATGAAAAGCAGGATTGATGAAGCAGAACATCGGATTAGCAAGCTAGAGGATAAAGTAGAAAACAACACCCAGAAAGAGCAAGAAAAGGAAAAGAGGCTCAGAAAGAATGAAGAGGGATTAAGAGAAATTCAAGACAATATGAAACGTAATAATATCCGCATAATAGGGTAACCAGAAGGAGAAGAAGAAGAACAAGGGATCGAAAACCAAGTTGAACAAGTAATGAAGGAGAACTTTCCTAATTTGATGAGAGAAAAAGTCACACAAATCCAGAAAACACAGAGAGTCCCAATCAAGAGGAACCCAAAGAGGCCCACCTCAAGACACATCATAATTAAAATGGTAAAATTTCAAGACAAGGAGAGAATCTTAAAGGCAGCAAGGGAGAAACAGGAAGTAACATACAAGGGAGCCCCAATAAGGCTAACAGCTGACTTCTCAATGGAAACACTTCAAGCCAGAAGAGAATGGCAAGAAATACTCCAAGTAATGAGAACCAGAGGTCTGTAACCAAGGCTGCTATATCCAGCAAGGCTCTCGATCAAGATAGAAGGCCAAATAAGAAGCTTCCCAGACAAAAGAAGTCTAAAAGAATACGCCTCGACCAAACCAGCTCTGCAAGAGATCCTAAAGGGACTGCTTTAAGGAAGGGAAGGAAAAGAGAGAGAGAGAGAGAGGAACACACGTACATAAAAGACAATGAATAAGTACCTATCAATAATAACCTTAAATGTAAATGGATTAAATGCTCCAGTCAAAAGACACAGAATACCTGAATGGATAAGAAAAAATGACCCACATATCTGCTGTCTACAAGACACCCACCTCAGGATAAAAGACCTACACAGGCTGAAAGTGAAGGGCTGGAAAAAAATCTTCCAAGCAAATGGACAGGAAAAAAAAAGCTGGGGTAGCAATACTCATATCAGACAAAATAGACATCAAAAAAAGGTCCATAAAGAGAGACCCAGAAGGTAACTTCATAATACTCAAGTGAAGAATCCATCAAGAAGACATAAATATTGTAAATATATATGCACCCAACACAGGAGCACCCAAATACATAAAGAAAATCTTAGAGGACTTCAAGAAAGATATGGACAGCAACACAATTATAGTGGGAGATTTTAACACCCCACTATCAAAAATGGACAGATCTTCCAAACAAAATATCAACAAAGATATTGTGGCATTGAACAATACCCTTGAGGAAATGGACTTTACTGATATATACTGAGCCCTCCATCCCAAAGAAGCTAAATATACATTCTTTTCAAATGTACACGGAACATTCTCAAAGATAGACCACATGATAGGACACAAAACAAGCCTCAAGAATTTCAAGAAAATTGAAATTATACCAAGCATTTTCTCAGACCACAAGGGACTGAAGCTAGAAACCAACCCTAAGGAAAAAAACCAAAAACACTCAAAATCATGGAGATTAAATAGCATGCTATTAAACAATGAATGGGTCAAGAATGACATTAGGGAAGAAAGAAATCTACGTTTCTGGAAACAAATGAAAATGAACTCACAACAACCCAAAACTTATGGGACACAGCCAAGGCAGTCCTGAGAGGGGAGTTCATAGCGATACAGGCCCACCTAAAGAGGTTAGAAACATTCCAAACAAACAACCTAACCCTAAGTCTACAAGAACTTGAGGAACAACAACAAAGGCAGCCCAGAGCAAGCAGAAGGAAGGAAATAACCAAGATCAGAGCAGAATTAAATGACATAGAGACTAAAAGCACAATTCTAAGGATCAATGAATCCAAGAGCTGGTTCTTCGAAAAGATAAACAAAATTGACAAGCCCTTAAGCAGACTCATCAAGAAAAAAAGAGAGAAGACCCAAATAAACACAATCAGAAATGAAAGAGGAGGGATTACAACAGATACCCCACAAATACAAAGGATTGTAAGAAATTACTACAAAGAACTGTATGCCAAGAAATTTGAAAACCTAGGTGAAATGGACAAATTTCTAGAAAAATATAGTCTTCCAAAACTCAATGAGGAAGAAGCAGAAGACCTAAACAAACCAATAACAGCAAATGGAATTGAAGCAGTAATCAAAAAACTCCCAACACACAAAAGCCCTGGACCAGATAGTTTCACAGGAGAATTCTACAAAGCATTTAAGGAAGAGCTAACCCCTATCCTTCACAGACTATTCCAAAAAATCCAAAAAGATGGGAGTCTCCCAAAATCTTTTTATGAGGCGAACATCATCCTAATTTCAAAACCAGATAAAGACATAACAAAGAAAGAAAACTTCAGGCCAATATCACTGATGAATATTGATGCTAAAATCCTCAACAAAATACTGGTAAACCGCATCCAACAGTACATTAAAAAGATCATACACCATGACCAAGTGGGATTCATTCCAGGGATGCAAGGATGGTTCAATATTCGCAAGTCAGTAAATGTAATATATCACATAAACAAAAGCAAAGACAAAAACCACATGATCATATCAATAGATGCAGAAAAAGCATTTGACAAGGTACAGCACCCATTCATGATAAAAACACTTGTCAAAGTGGGAATAGAGGGAACATTCCTCAACATAATAAAGGCCATATATGAGAGACCTACAGCCAACATCATACTCAATGGGCAAAAATTAAAATCTTTTCCACTAAGATCCCGAAGAAGGCAAGGCTGTCCACTTTCACCACTTCTGTTCAATATAGTACTGGAAGTTTTAGCCACAGCAATCAGACAAGAAAAAGAAATAAAAGGCATCCGAATCGGAAAGGAGGAAACAAAACTGTCACTGTTTGCAGATGACATGATAGTATACATAGAAAATCCTATAGACTCTATCAAAAAACTGCTTGACCTAATAAATGAATTTGGCAAAACAGTGGGATACAAAGTCAATATCCAGAAATCAAAGGCATTTCTGTACACCAACAATGGAACAGCAGAAGCAGAGATCAAGGAAAAAATTCCTTTTGAAAGAGCAAAAAGAAAAATAAAATATCTAGGAATAAACCTAACCAAAGAGGTAAAAGACCTGTATTCAGAAAACTATATAACACTCAGGAAAGAAATCAAGGAACACACAAACAAATGGAAACATATACTGAGTTCATGGATTGGAAGAATTAATATCATCAAAATGTCCATACTGCCCAAAGCAATTTACACATTCAATGCAATTCCTATTAAAATACCAATGGCATATTTCACAGACATAGAACAAACACTTCAAAAATTTATATGGAATTATAAATGACCCCGAATAGCTGCTGCAATTTTGAGAAAGAAGAGTAAAGTAGGAGGGATCACAATACCCGACACTAAACTATACTACAAGGCCACTGTAATCAAAACAGCCTGGTACTGGCATAAAAACAGGCACATAGACCAATGGAACAGAACAGAGAGCCCAGAAATAAGCCCAAGCCTCTATGGTCAATTAATATTTGACAAAGAAGGCAGCAACATAAAATGGAGTAAAAATAGCCTCTTCAACAAATGGTGTTGGGAGAACTGGACAGCCACATGCAAAAAAGTGAAACTTGAGCACCAACTTACACCATATACAAAAATAAATTCAAGGTGGATAAAAGACTTAAATATAAAAGGTGACACCATTAAAGTCCTAGAGGAGAACGTAGGTAGGAAAATCTCAGATATTTCACGAAGAAACTTTTTTACTGACTTGTCCCCTAGAGCAAGGGACATAAAGCAAAGAATAAACAAATGGGACCTCATCAAAATTAAAAGCTTCTGGACAGCCAAAGAAAACAGTATCAAAATTAAAAGAGAACCAACTGTATGGGAAAACATATTTGCCTATGATACCTCAGACAAGGGTTTAATCTCCAAAATATATAAACAACTTACAAGACTGCACTCTAAGAAGACAAGGAATCCAATTAGAAAGTGGGCAAAGGACTTGAACAGACACTTCTCCAAGGAGGATATACAGAAAATCCAAAGACACATGAAACGATGTTCAATATCGCTAACTATCAGAGAGATGCAAATTAAAACCACAATGAGATACCACTTCATACCAGTCAGAATGGCCATCATAAACAAAGCAACAAACAACAAGCGTTGGAGAGGTTGTGGAGAAAAGGGATCCCTAGTGCACTGCTGGTAGGACTGTAGACTGGTACTACCACTATGGAAAGCAGTATGGAACTTCCTTAGAAAACTAAAAATGGATCTGCCTTTTGACCCTGCAATTCCACTGCTGGGACTCTATCCTAAGAATACTAAAACACCAATTCAAAAGAACCTATGCATCCCAATGTTCATAGCAGTACAATTTACAATAGCTAGGTGCTGGAAGCAACCAAGATGCCCATCAGTAAATGAATAGATCAAAAAACTATGGTACATTTACACAGTGGAATTCTATGCAGCAGAAAGAAAGAAGGAGCTCCTACCCTATGCAACAGCGTGGATGGAGCTGGAAAACATTATGCTAAGTGAAAAAAGCCAGGCAGTCAAAGACAAATACCATATGATCTCACCTTTAACAGGAACCTAAATAACAAAACAAAGAAACAAACAAAATGTAACCAAAGACACTGAAATAGAGGACAGGCTGACAATGACCACAAGGGAGAGTAGAGGGATTTTAAGGGGACAGTGGGAAGGGTTCACAGGAACAAACTTAAAGGACACATGGTCATAAACTAAGGGGAGGGTGGTAATGGGAGGGAAGTGGGGAGGGTGGGAGGGGGGGAATGGGTTGGGAGTAAAAAGGAGAAAACTGTATTTGAACAATGATTAAAAAAAATTTAAAAAAAAGAAATAAGGAAGGAAGGAAGAAAAGGAGAGAGAGAAGGGAGAAAGAAGACAGGGAGGGGTTCGCGGAAGCAAAAAAATTTTTTCTCTTTACACACCTCATTTTGAATAAAATTTATCATTGAAACTTAAAAAAAATTATAATTTATTTAATATAAAGTATTAGTTTAAATTAAAGTGATTCATAAATAAATGTTCTGAAACATAAATATATCTACCAATTTACCTTTGACTATGTTTATTACTCTTTTAATTTGACAGTTTTTACTCTTAATCAGTAATCATAATTTATTTAGAAATCCAAATATGGAAAAGTTATCTAGAACTAAAACATAGAAGGAGAGGTGAAGTGTATAAAGTCAGAGGCACAGCCTCACTTGAAGCTTAGTTAGCAATCCTCCTCTTCTTTTTCACATTTTTAAAAATTTTAACTGTTGTTCAAGTACAGTTTTCTGCCCTTTACCCCCATCACAGCCCACCCCACAATCTCCTTCTTAACTTTCTTTCAGGTATAGCTTTCCTTGCTGACTCTAGGTTGTCATCCAGTCCTGTGTTATTCTCAAAGAACTTGGTAGGTATTGTTTTTGAAGGCTGTTAAATTAAATTTTTTGCCCATCTAGCAATCTCCTTTCCTAGACTATGAATAATGAAGTTGGAATTGTACATTATCCATCCATCTATCAGATATTTCATTATTTTTCTACTTCTCTCCCTTCTTCTCTTCCTCCCTTCCTTCCTGTTTATGTGTTTATACTCAGTAACTAACATAACACAGCTCTGGGATAGTTCTAAAACTTAAGTGTTTTACAAGCGCAGGTTGCTGATCTAATCCTCAGAGTTTCTAATTCAATAGACGTAGAATTTCATGCCTGTAGGTCATCATTTCTAATACATTTGCTGCTGAAGCTAATGCTCCTTTATCGGGACTGTACTTTGAGAACAATGCCCTAGCATATGCAAAGTGATCAATAAATAAAAAATTTGATTCCTATACTAGTGTGCCCACACTGCAATTTTTCTGTTGCTAATGGAGTTTTAATCAGTTTGATTGTCACCTTTAATAACAGCTCTAAAGAGTTTAATCTGAAAGGCCTCAAAGTAAATATATCTGCCCTTTTTGTGAGTTTCACAATACCTATTAAGACAATAATAAACTTCAATTAGATAAATAGATTTACTAACAAAATTATAAAACTTATTTTTAAAAGACTCTGAATTTCCTTTAAAATAGTCACAGAAGATAATAAAATTAAACTTTTAGTTCCAACACTCTTGCTTTCTCTAATCTGTTCTAAATTGTTTCCCTATAAAAATTGAATACCAGGCAGGCAATACCTGCTCTAAGTTTGTTGATCCTTGTTTACTAAGCAGAACTCATGATCTTTGCCTTTTGAACCACTCATTCAGTAAGCAGAAAGAGGAAATTCAAATTTTATTAGAGTACTGCTAATATATGCATTGCTAACAAAGCCAATAAAATAAATTGCATTTTAAATTCTTCAATGAGAAGCCATTTGTTACATATTCATTTCCACCATTTTTAAAATGTGTACATTTATATATGAATAGTAAAGCTGGCCAATGATAATTATGTATACATAACATGACCTGATGATTGAAGTCATGGTACTCAACAAGCACAGAGTATCATACAAGATCCAAAATTTAAATTCCCATCACTTGCATTTCATTACTGTTATTTGTACATTCTAAGTACCGTAAAAAATAATTGAACAACATTTTGGAATTTCTAGAGAATTCTTCACAAAAAGTTAAAAAAAAAACTTTTCACTTTGTTCTTTATTATTTTTTTAACTCAAGTTTACATTTTAAATGAGGTATTCATTGATCCTTACTTTCTCTGAGTATATTTTATTTTCTCATTAGGAGCTGGTTTATTATTTCAGGCTGTAGTCATCAAACTGCACTGCATCAGAATCCCCTGGAGGACTTCTTAAACAGAGTGTTAAGTACCAGTGCCAGATTCTAATTCAGTAGGTGTTGGGAACTGCCCTCCTGGTTTCAGAAGTTGTAACCCTCCATGGTTAAGGCAGAATAAAAAGATTTTGAGACCCTAAGCCACTAAGGGGACAAAGCTTATCTTGCTGACAGGAGTACTGCCTCTGTCCACTTTACTTCACCCTGCCTGGCCCTCAGTGCATGCCTGGTTAGCCAATGATGGATAGATTCCTAGAAGGAGGGATGACCTTAGACAGGCATGATCTTGAAGGAGCCCTCAGGGAAGGACTTGAGGGGCTATAGGGGAAGAGGGTGATGGACCCTTGCCCTTTGGCTTTGACATAGCCTGAGTCCACATTCTGCTTGCAAGAAGTCACCTAATCTCTTGGCTGACTTACTTCCCCTGCCTGACTTCATCCTGAAACAATGCCTTACGCCTGAAACAATGCTGGAGGTGGGTGTGGCCCTGTTCTGGAAAGAGGGGTACCCTAGGGTGATCAGGCCTAAGAAAGAATGCATAAAATCCTATGAAATCTATTTTGCTAATACACTCAATTTAAATAAGGGTCCAAGAATGAAGTGAGTTTGTTCCCCAAAGTCTTATGGCCCTTTAACTATCTGACCCTGACTCAGAATAAGCCCTCATAGTTCTTTGAATTTTATCTATTATTTGATCATTACTGCCTGACAATGATTGATAAATGATTGAATGATTGATATACACCCTGTATTCCTATGCAAATTAAACCCAATAATACATCATTGAGGAACAGGTTCCTGGCCCTTATCCTTTGAGAGATCGGCCACCTTTCTTCCCCAAGCAGATCATGTCTTGGTAGACTTATTCTTATCTGTGGTGGATGGAGGTGCTCTGTGGGCAAAGTTCCCCCAAAAGTAGGTTTGGGGTTGGGCCAGAAATTTTACATTTTTAACCAGCTGCCAGATGTTTCTGAGGATGCTGGTACAGGAATTTTGAGAAACATTCACAGGTTAAATATGAATTAGGGCAGTTTACTTCTCCTGTTGTATGAATCAATCAATTGCTTAAGAACAAAATGGAGAAGAAAATATAACTTAATCTGTTCCAATTATTTATAAATTCATAATTGTGCCAAACCACAATTGAACTGAAATTACAATTATGAGATTCAAAGTCATTAGTTATGACTCCATAATGTTTATCTTAGGCAGAAGGGGAAATCATATATCTACAAAAATAACATTGTATTCTAATAATGGTATTGCTAAATGCAAGTGTACACAATACAATATACAGATGATGTATCATAGCACTGTACAGTTGAAACTTATACATTATTAACTGATGTCACTTCAATAAATTTAATTTAAAAAAATAAAATACATTAATTTAAAAAAAAGAACCTCTTGGATTATCTTTTTTAAAAAAGCTAATGTAATTATATAAACAAAGGATACTTTTAAAAGATTTTACTGAATGGATCATTTAACATCTAAAAAAAGAGCATCTTTGTATTAAATTTATTGGGATGACACTGTTTAACAGAATTATACATGTTCCAGGCACACAATTCTATAACACATCATCTGTACATTGTATTGTGTGTTCACTGCCCCAAGTCCAGTCTCCATCTGTCACCATTTATCACCCTTACACCTCCTTCACCTTTTCCCACCACCCCTTGCCACAGAGATCACCACACTGTTGTACATGTTCATGAGTTCTTTCCTTCTTTTTTTTCATTTTCTGCTTAATCTCTCCACCTTCACCCAGCCAAGCCCCAATTTTTTAATTGTACTTTTAATTTATCCAATGCCATAATGTCCATAAAGAAGAGAATACACATGAAAAATAACCCTTTTAATAAAATCCATACTTCAAAATTACATAAAACATTTTTATGACAAATCTGTTATTGTTCAATTTCATTTAAGTTCAAAGAGATGGGAGAAATGCAAAGTACTAAGGCAATCTACATACATATATATCTTATATATCTTATAACTAATAAATATATAAGATATATGTGTATATATCTTATAAATTAATATACAGGGCCTGACACAAAAAACACTCCTTTTTATTAAAAAATATTTTATTACAAAATCATAAGCATGCAATTCTGTAACATAACACTATCACACTCAAGCACACAATATAACATTTTGGTGAATTGTTCACATTAAAACCATGAATTATTACAAATATACTATTACCCTACCAACCACACTCAAGCAGGTTTTACTTCTGCTAGACCCTAGATACATATTTGGTCTTTTAAATACTAGAAATATAAGGTCCATCCAAAAAAATCCAGCCATGATAAAAGAAGAATGGTTTACATGACTTCAATGTAACCTGGCAGCTAAGGAGAGTGGACTAGAACGTGCATGTGTGAACAATGACAACTTCACTGTACTAGTCAGTGGGGTGGTAGATGTCAGTGAGTGAGCATGGTACCATGTGGCTGTCACATTCCAAATGACTGAGTAGAGTGATGAATCTGCATCAAATTTTGAATTAAGCTTGAACATTCCTCCATGGAAACTATTCAGATTCAGAAGACTTTCAGGGATGATGCAATTAGTGCAGTGCAAATAAAAGTGTGGCAAGAATGCTACAAAGAAGGATGAAAATTTGTTGAAAATGATCCACATTCTGGAAGGCCTGCAACAAGCAGACACCTGAGAATGTTGGATGTGTACAGGCTATAGTCAACAAAGATCAGTGACAGATGCAGTGAGAACTAGAAACTGATTTTGGGATTCCAAAAACTACTCTGAGATTTTGATGCAGGATCTTGGCATGAAGTGTCTTGTGGCAAAATTAATTCCACAGCTTCTGCTATCAGTGGAGAAGGCACATCTGCTGCAGTTGCTAATGACTTGATTCAAACTGCTACCGATGAACCAGATTGACTCAAGAAGGCTATAAGTTAGAAGGGGACTAAGATGTCATTGTCCTATGTACAATGTGTCCTGTATCTTGTGTCCTCTTCAATAAAGGTCTCTATTTTTTATACTGTGTGGCTGGATACTTTCTGAACAGATCTTGTATATTTCTCAAATATATTTGGTCTTCATACACAGTTTCTGGCTCACAGTTTCCAAACAGTTGGCTATTTCTTCAGCATTGAAAGCAATAGTAGTGTCTCTTGTTATGTTTACATGATGACTTTTGGACTCCATCTGTAGATAGGGACTGGTTGCCAGTAGCAGCCAACTAGTAATTTAAGCATTGGAACTCTCAGTCCCACCCCCTGATTTCCAGGGAGGGGAAAGGGGTTTCTGTTGAATCAGTTGTCAATGACCAATGACTTAGTCAGTCATGAGTATGTCATAAGCCTCCATGACAACACTAAAGGACGGCTTATTACTGTTTTTGGCAGAGCCTCTACACTAGTGAGTCAGAATGCTTTCATGTGTCACTGTGTTCTGCATCAAGATCCATGAGGGCAGAAACTCCATTTTGGGGACTCAACTCTATACAATGGTGGGCAAAAAGCAGGTTTACAGTTGTGAGTAGATGACACACAGAGTTTATTCATTATTATTCATTTATTATTATATTATATTATATTTTATTATAATTTATAATTTATAATTCATAATTTATATATTTATAATTTATTATAATTTATTATTATATTATTAATCATTATTAAACTAATTTTGTCCAACCCTGTGTATCCATCTCTTCATCTGGCTATTGATTTGTATCCTTTAATATACTTTGCAAAAACTCCATATTCTAGTGAGTAAATGTTTTGTTTTGTTTTGTTTTGCTTTGGAGTTCTGTGAGTTGTTCTAGCAAACTAATCAAACCAGAGTAGAAATTCATAGGAACTTCTGATTTGTAGCCAGTCAGTCAGAAGCCCAGGTAACATTCCGGGCTTTTGACTGCCATCTGAAGTGAAGAGTGGTCTTATGTGATTGATCCTTTCACTTGTGGAGTCTGATTTGCTCTTTGGCTAGATAGTGCCAGAATTGAGTTGAATTTTCACACACCCAGCTAGCATTTGAAAATTATTTGTTAGTTTGGGGAAGCCTCTGTGTACACATTGAAATTGGTTCTGGAAACCCTTGATAGGGATTGTTCCAAATAAACATATTAGTAGGAAGTCTAGTCCTGTGTATACAACACTATTTCAGATCATAATAAATGTATAGATTATGGAATTCTTCACACAGAAATATTCTAAGTACAAACCAGAAAGTTGGAACCTTAGGATTAACTGAAGCAAAAGAATGCACTTTGAATTCTTAACAAGTTAGATACAACGATTCAGAGAATAGGTCCTGGAGACATAGAAAGGTAAATAATGAAGAAAATAACATAGTTATGGGGAGGAATTTATTAGTCCTGGAGAACCAGTAGGGAATTGAATTTACTATCAAAGAAAAATTTATTCAGTAAAAATGGACTTGAAATAAAAGTTTTATAATAGAAAATATGGCTATTAGTGAGTTACATTTTTGTTTCTCTCTAAAATCAGTATCAGCTTTAGAAATTCAACTGGGTTAGGTCTTCAAGTTTAAAAGTGAATGAATACAACATTCACATGATGGGAACTTCACAGTCTAAGCATATAGACCCTGGAACACATATAACATATAGTTTTAAAATTATTTAGTTTTTTACTACTAGGCAATTTCTAGAACGAATGTTTCTTTTTTTCCCTCTGACTCATTTAATTTATTCTACACTCAAGTTATCACACAATCCAAATTGCTTATTTTGTTTTTCCCTTAATATCCAAAGGCTAAAGCATACTGCCTGCCGCAGGGATATATAAGCACTCCTGAGCACTCTATGTAGACGAGTCAGCTTCAGAACGGATATTAGTCAGGAAATGAACAATGGTGCTCTCTTTATTTTTCCTTGAGTCCCAGGTAAAAAATCCTCTTTATACCATACATACAAGATCTTAAATACCAAACATTTGCACATCCTACTTTTGCTATTTGGTGAACAGTCTCTTAAAAGAAAGATAGAGGATCATTGTGATTTATAGTAATTTAATGCTTTGCTGTACAATCAGTCTGACTGTGTTACCTAACTTCTCAGGGCCTTAGCTATTTCAGTTGTAAACCAGGAAAAAGGGATGTAGGTGACTTTCGAAGGAGTTTTTTCTAATCACATCAAGAAAATTATAACAATGTAAGTTGAAACATTTATGCTACTTCAGAGACATTATCAGTTACTTTTCAGTTGACTAAAAAAGGAAAAGAATAAAAAGATACAATTTAAAAATAGTTTACATCACCACATACAAACATTTGGTAACATTATTTAATAGTGTCTTGTTTTGAGGTACCTGTTAGAGTGAAAGTTTGGTTCCTATTATTTCACAGGAGTCTGGGGAGACATAATAGCAAAACCTGAGTGATGTATTTTTCTGTTAAGCAATGAATATTTCATAGTATAAATATAAAGGGTTTAAACACCTATATTATAAAATAATACTGGCTATTAATGAGTACATATATTGATGTCATTTATAGTAAACAGGAAAACTTTAAATCAGAAGTTAGAAAACCTGATTTCCACCCCCCAAGCTTTTTACTAACTTACCACTTAAAACTAATTCAAACCACTTAACATTTGTAAGTCTCAGCTTCCTAATCTTTAATTTATACACTGACATATTCAAGGCCATTTGAGATTTTAAGTTCTATAGATTTTTAAATATATTATTCACTAATAAATTATCCATCATCTGATGTAGATAATACCTTGAATAAAGCAAAACAAGTTTGGAAATGCCGAATTCAAACAAAAAATGAGTAACAACAGAAGTGAAGCTGAGGAATTTCAGCTTAATTTCTCATTTGCAGAATGATCAATAATCTAAAGCTCTGAGCGGCCAGCTACTGAGAGACAGCATGAGAGCATGGCAGAGGCAGCATGAGTCCTAATAAAAAGCAGTTTAAAACAAATGGGAGTGGAGGTAGTGACTAGCAGAGGAGGGAATTTAAAAGAGAGAGAAAAACAGATCAATGGAAAGTTAGCTTAAGAATCAGGGAGCAACTAAGCAAAGGAGATTTTGAGGGAGTTCAATGGCATTCATGTGGTTGATGTTCTTGACATTTATAAGATCCTGTAAATGAAGTAGTTGACTTAAAGACAGCTACAGAGAAACTAACAGAAGTCGAATTGAAAACCAAGAGTTAGGAAAAGCTCTCAGAAGAACCATTCTTGTAGAAAAAGAGCATGCAAAAATGTTCTTTTCTCTCTCTCTCTCTCTAATAAAAGACAATTGAGAGTGAGAGAGAGGAAAATGAAAATGAAACCATTTTTAATATCAGCATCTTGAGAAGAATCTGTTGGGGGGAAAAAGTGAGGACCTTCATATCCTAGAAGCAGACCATTCTTTGGAACAAGCCTGTGGGTAGCTCCTCTGTGTTTGTTCACCATTCCCAAACCTCTCGAGTGGTTTCCTTCTTAGAGTGTATACCACTAAGTAGTTCAAGATCAATGACTCTTTATCAGAGCAACTTGTATCCACCATTTAGAATTCTGGGTATGTAGACATGTGCTCTGAAAATTATGTCTCCGAAGGTCCCGTGCTCTTGAGGAGTTTATACTTGTGAGATGAGCCCAATGAATATGCCAGTTCATTTTACCTCATTTGTGTAAAAATATATATTCCTACTTAAATATGAACATAAATATTAATATAAAATATTAATAAAATGTTACTGCTTATAATAATTAGTTTATTTTTAAAAGATCTATAAAAGAATGATGGCTCATTCATTCTCTGTCAGAGGGTTTTAAACGATGATCAGTGGGCCTAACACAGACCTCTGGCCAAACGAGGGGCCAATAACTTTATTCATCTGGGGATACCCTGTGATATGCAGCACAGCAGATGGAAGCTGCAGTGGGTTCTCCACACTGCTTCCCTAATTTTAAGCCTTGAGGCACACGTAGGTAGGGCAGTGATGTATACTAGTGGCTGTATGGAAGAAGTATGTGTCCCTTTTTCAATTCAACAGACATTCATTAAGTTCTTAAAAATAATAATAAATATTTCTTAAAGGAATACGTATGTCTGTGAGAGAAAACAGAAGAATAAATTATGGCTCATACTCTTTACGTTGGCAATTTTGCTAAGTGTGAGCTCTTGACATGACATCCAATCCACACAGAAATGTCCACAAATACAAATAAAAATTGAGAGTTGAAATTTAGGGTAATTAAATCATTACTATTGTGGATTTTGTTTTCTGTTTCTTTGCTGTACATTAGATTTAAAGTGTTTCTTGAATATGAGAGAGTAAATGAAAAAGGCAAATATTTGAAAAAAATTAGTTACCTCTTGAAGGATGCAATCCTATTTTGATAATGATAGTTTGCTATGGTATTTGAGAGTAATATAACTAGAACCTGATCATTAAAAGTTTTAACATCCATTCTATGTACTTTCAACTTGATTTTGTAGGCAATAGAGAGTTACAAAAATGTCATTAGCAGAATTAACAAAACTGAGATTACTACTTATGTTAGGTAGCAGCTAGGAATGAGTGGCCCTGGGGAAAATAAAGGCAGGGCCCTCACCATTACAATCTGACAAAGGATTTAATAAAGGAGGCTAGAAGCAAAAGGAAACATGTTCCACCAATTAACTCAGCAGTCCTGAGCTTGGTTTGGTAAAATTGCCAGGTGTCCCAAGCATTACAAGCAAAAATGGCACAGGAGGAGGGGAGAGGCCTTGAGACTGTGCTGAGAAAAGAGCCTTCTGTGAGAATCTTACTAAAATTGTCTGAACATCACAAATGAGAATTACACCAGAGGAAGAGGGGAACCTATGCTGGGACAGGGAGCCTCTGTAACAATTTTGCTAAGACAAAGAGCCTTTATTAACTGAGAAAGAAAGACTTTGTAGCTGTACATTATTCCCAAGGGAGAGTAGGAGGGATACCTAGAAACTAGCTAAAGCATAACCCCTGGAACCTAATAGTCGGTGTACTTATATTTGCTAAGTAACCATTTGTAGCATTGGTTCAAGGGTATAGAACAATTTACTAACAAACTTACTAACAACTTTTTCCTCTATATGTGGGGAATTTAGACTGGTCAGGCACCAGCTTCCAGCTGCATGCTTGTATAAATTCCATAAATAAATTTGTTATCTCATTTCCACTATACGTGTTTGTCTCTTGCTTGAATTATTGTCTTGTGACAAGATAAGAACTGAAGTGGAAGAGAAAGATCTCCTGACTTGAGTCTCTCCCCATTGGTAACACTTACATAAGGGTTTTCAAGAACATTTGTAAAGGACAAGTGGACAAAATCAAAGAGGGGTAGAATCAAGTGTGGAAAATGGGGATAACTGGGGTGGGGAGAAGTGATGAGGGGAAAATGAAGACAACTGTACTTGAACAACAATAAAAAGAAAAAGGAAAGAAAAGAAGCTAAAGCTGTGGCTCTCCAGGTGTGGTTCCCGAACCAGTGGCATAAGAATCACCAGTGGCAAAGGAGCTTTTTAGGAATGCCTAGTTCTTGGATAAATTCTTGTTATAAAGACTGAATCAGAACTCTGAATGTGTAACCCAACACTCTATTTTTTCCTGTTTTATTAAATTTCCTGTGGTAACATTAGTTACTAAAATTATGTAGGTTTCAGGTGCACAATTCTGTAACTCATCATCTGTATACTGATTGTACTTATGTTCACCACCCCACCAAGACTGTTTTAAAGGTACAGCCTACCACTCACAGAGCTCAGATGTGGAAATCTATTCACCCCAGCTTGGAAATAAAGGGATTAATGGAAAGATATGAGTTGTGGATAATCTTAAAATTTCTGAACTGTTTGATTGCAAGATAGTGATTTCATTAACCTAAAATATTTGGGGAATAAAGTTTTTAGCATTACACATTTTTTAAAGCAAAATGTCGATGTGGATTTGTCCAGAAATATGTTGGAAAAGAGAAGCTGTAAGTTAAGATGGAGTCAAATTATAAAATATATGATTCCACATCTATGTTCAAAGGTGACTAGCTACCCATTAATGTGTACCAATTTGCTACAGAATATGATTTTTGAAGAACGTTAGCAAAGCTAATTGGAGATGAGTAATATCTATATATCATCACAAGGTAGAGAAGTTAAATCGAATGGAAGAAAGAAGAATTTCTGTGTCTTCTTTAAAGGTTGGAGAACACAAAGAGCTAGGTAATAATAATAATAATACATTTGGGATATATGAGAAAAATTTTTGACTGAGGAAAAGGAATTGTGAGTGAGCTGAAAGTAGAAATAGTAGGAACATCTGTAAAGAAAACTATGGTTGGCATTAGAGAGCATGAGTTTGGGGGGATTCAACTGTCACTTATCAGTTTTTCTAGAAATATGAAGCAAACCCAAACAGTAGTAATAAAAATGAATAACAATTATTCATTATGTTATCAGTTTATGAGATTGATATGGCAAGTACATAAAAGTATCACACCTCAGAATATATAGTGTTTGATCCAAACCTAAATCTTTAGCCCTCCAAGTACTCCTGTATATCCTGGGCCTAAATTCAACTGTGAATCAAGTGTACTTTAGTTGTGCTGCATGTAACTACTTAAAGTCCTTTTTGCTTCTCTTAAAATAATGGTGTCCTTTCTGTTCAGTATATATTCACATACTAATGCGTTCTATAGCACTTTTATTTATTTGGAACCTCTCCTTTAGATTTGATAACATTTTATTTCTTCAAGTTAAACCTACAGCATACTTTCTAAGGAATTGTTTTGTACTTATGTATAAAATCCTCTCTGATATCTCCAATAGAATTTGTTTTCCCTAAAGCTAATTTTTAAAAATTTTTGATAATCAGTAGGATATACTCTCCTCAAAAACATATGATTATTCTGGACAACAAAGTAAATATAAAGTAAATATGACAGGATAAGGAAATTACTTATATATATATTATAGGATACATATAATGCATATGATATATACACTGTATATTATACATAATATTTATATCATATATATGCACACACATACACACATGCACACATTAGAGAAGAAAAAGCAAATCAGAATAAAACCATTTGGACATAGCTAAGGCCTAAGTGGGGGGCTCTGACAAATGGAATTTCAAATAGATTGACTTATTGCACCTGATAAAAACAGAAGGTGGCTGGAAGAAGTCTCTGCACTACATATCAATTTATGTCACTTTCCTGGACATCCCCCCCAACCTGCAGCATTAATTAGGGGTCCTCCTTCCCCCTTTACGATGTCAACAGAGGCTGAGTTGGAAACCTGGACTTCTACATTCACCTGCAATAATGAGGTGGTATCCCAATTTCCCCTTCCAGAGGGTTGTCAGAGAGAGCCAGCTAAAATGGAAGGTTTACGTAAGACTCAGAATCTCAGACAAAATACAAAATGTCCAGGTTTCAATTGAAAACAATCTCATCATACCAAGAATGAGGAAAATCTAAGTGTTAATGAGAAAAGCACTCAACAGATAACAACACTAAGATGACACAGATGATAAGGAAGTCTAATTTAAAATTAGATTTTTAGTAGCCATGCTAAAAAATTTTCAACTAGTAATTAGGAACACACTGGAACAAATGGAAAAAAAAAGTCTCTCCATGATATAGCCAGTCTTAACAAAGTTGAAGATATAAAGAACCAAACAGAAACTTCTGAACTGGAATATATAATAAATAAAAAGCTTAATGGACAGGTTTGGCACAAGACTAGAGGAGACAGAGGGAAGAAGCAGTGACTGGAGAACTAAACCCTAGCTGTTACCCAGTGTGAACAACAGAGAATTAATAGACTTGAAGAAAAAATGAGCAAAGCTTTAGGGATCTGTAAGAATATAAATAAAGATCTAATATTCATGCCGTTAGTTTACCAGGACAGGGAAAATCATTCATGGATGAAAAATTGCTCACGATAATGGCAAATGTGTGAAGAAATAAAAACACGAAGATCTAACAAGCTGAAAGAAACTCAAACCCCCAGGCATGTGTGTTTTTCTTGTGTATGATTGTGCTTTACTGTATATCACCAAAACCTTGTGTAATACCTGTCACCAATTAGTAGCTCAATGAATATTAGTTAAATAGAAATGTAATTAAGATATGCACTTATATCAACAGACTTAACTCCACATTTAAAACATAGCTATAATCCATTGGGTACCTTCATTGCCACTGAGACTTGCACAGTGAAGTCTCTGCCATCTAACAGAATTGCTCAGAGGTTTATTGTTCCAAAGTATGCTGCAAAAGGTTTGCTACCTGTTACTTTATAACCTGGGACTAACTTCTCTTTTTATGCATGATACTAGAGTTTAAAAATTATTCTTCTGGATTAATTAATCTATTTAATAATGAAACTGAGAAACAACTGCCAGGCTTTTTGCTAGGAGCTAGAGTTATAGTGGGGATTTGAATCTCAGTGGGAATTAAAACACTGGGCACTGTCTCTGTCTTCATGGAGATGACGATGAAGACAACATGAATCAGAGTCTCCCAATAACCAAATACAGAAGCTTTCGATCTTCTGTCTCTGCATTATTGTACTCAGTGCATTACCTCTTCTAACAGTATTCCTTACAGTGGAAATAATACTCAAAATTTGACTTTCATTGTATAGAATTTAGGATGCCTTGCATCTCCTGTGTTCATTCTCATTAATCCTCTCTTACTGTAGACTAGCCCTTGCTCAGTATTGTAACTTGGATATTACACAGAAACACTTGCCAGGTACAGAAGACTTAGCTGAGGATACACCTATTAACCTTAAATTATTTTTCAGGTTAGTAATTTCTACATATAAGTGCTGAAATATCATAGTCTAATCATCTGTCCCAAAGTTATCATTATCAGGTTTTAAATGCTGAACCCCTGATTCTAGTATATCTTCATTAAAGAAGCAAATCTTTTCAAAATGTATATACCTTTAATAATTGTGTAGACTTTGACATTGTCTCAGACTTTATAAAGTCAGTCTTTTTATATGGCCTCAAGCAGCATTATCTACATTTTTTTCTATGTACATATCTTTTGAATTTCTCCAATTCTATTTTGCTTTTTTGTCACATATAATATTCTGTGCTGAAATATTCTGTTTGTATTATGGTAAGCCTTAGAATTAGATTAACATAGGATTTACTTTTAAAAATTAATTGAGATAAATTCTTCCAAACTTCATTTTCCTTGTATATAAAGTAAATATAATAGTAGTTATTATATTTAATATAATCTAAAACACTATTTTAAGTGACACTCTACTTAACACAAAAAATAAACTCTATCAATTAACTGTGAAAAATTATTAACAGAATACAATATAATTTCAGAAAAGTACTTCTTAAAATTTACAAAATAAGACATTCCACTTATCTGTTAAATAATACTACATAATATATGTAAAATACTTAACATGCATCCTTAGAGCTTTTAGTTTCTTTTTGTTTAGCATGTTTCTTTTCCTGATTCACTTCCAGTCAGTCTCTCAATATAACAGTTTGTATGATCAGATTAAATATGGTTTATAAGCATGATGATATTCTACAAATCTATTGCCAATTCTCTTGATTAATGTTGCACTATAAGATCAGAATTTATGAATACTTACTTAAGCACTACCATTAATTTGTCTTGTAATTTTAGAGAACTAACTAAATATTCTTGACTCAATTATTAATTAGCAAAATGCAAATGCAGGCTTGCAAACATATTATTAAGTTTAAAATATAGTACATTACAAAATAATTTCCAAATACAATACATTAAGTGTTAGTGAAAAGAATGCTTAAAGCAAATGTAATCTATGTATCATTGTTAATTTAAAAACACTTTTGCCTGTGTAAATGTCACTGAATGAGGAATCCTCTCAAGAGAAAGACAAAGGCAAAGAGCTTGAAAAATCCTCTCATCTTTTATCAGTAAAAATCTCCAGAGCAGTGGTTTGGGCAGATGGGAGAATTTTACTCCCTGTGCTGTGTCTGTTCAATTGATAAAAAAGGACTTTGATTTATGAGAATGTCAGTCCAGCTCTTCTTATGAAAAATTTGCTTAAAGTAAACAGTAAAAGTACCAAAGCAGTTATTAAAATTCTGTCTCGATTGACTATGCCCTTGTTCCAAGACACAACAGATATTCAGATTATGTTTAAGGCTTTCTGTGTGCATTCTTAAAGAACACAACTATAAAAAACTAATCTAGTGGAGAAAATTACAAGTATTCTTTTTCAAATTCTAATCACATTAGATAAGTTAAAGTAAGATCCAGAAAAATCCTTTCAAGCACATTTCTATCATTACAAGCTCAAAGCACCAAACTCTGAGCCCTTGGAATTTTGTGGATAACTATAATATATTACAACTGAGCTTAAAACCTCTGCCTTTTGATCATTTAAAAGGCCCACCAATCTTTATATTTTAAAAATATATATATTTTAAAGCTTGATAGGTTAATATATTCTCTGAGGTAGTTGCTTCCCATTTTTAGTCTACTTTAGGTACATTTTGTTTTTTATTTTTCTTTTTAAAGAAATGTCCACTGGGGCTTTCAAACAAATTTGCAATATATAATGGAATAAAAGTCCACCTAAGACATCTGTTTATTTGAGAATCTTTTTAGATATAGCTTGTGTAGTAGATATATTACTAGGTTTTACCATTACTTTTGTTGTTGTTGTTTAGAGAAGTTGGGAAGTATAAACATTATGTTTGTTGTTCTCTATTACAGCTAAGGTTTTGGAAATGAATGAATAACTTGTTTGATTAATCTAAAGCAAAAGTGTAGCAAGGGCCACCTTCCTGCTGTTTCAGTTAGTAATAAGGGCAGAGAGGTGTTTAAAGGACATTTGGAGGCAGAGCTGCTGTAGGAAATGTGGCAGCAGAACAAACATCCTCTCCTCTAAAGACTGGCACAGCTGTGGTGACTTACTTTCATGCCTACTCTTCCAGCACTTTTCAGCACCCTGTATTGAATTCCTTTCATGGAAACTGCATAAAGAAGTTTGTAATTTTTAATTCAATCTGACTGATAAACTTAATGGTGAGTACATTTATGTTTTAAAGTAACATATCTAGGCATAAAGGAAAATTAAAGATCGAAGCCACTGCAATCAAAACAGTCTGGTACTGCATAAGTACAGACACATAGATCAATGGAACAGAACAGAGAGCCCAGAAATAAACTCAAGTCTCTATGGTCAATTAATGTTTGACAAAGGGGGCAGAAGCATACAATGAAGTGAAAATAGCCTCTTTAACAGAGGATGCTGGAAAACCTGGACAGCTACATGCCAAAAAATGAAACTCAACCACCAACTTGCACCATACACCAAAATAAACTAAGATGAATAAAAGACTTAATATAAGTTGTGACACCATAAAAGTCCTAGAGGAAAACATATGCAGAAAAACTACAGATATCTGACATAGCAATATTTTCAATGTATCTTCTAGGTAAGGAATATAAAAGAAAAAATAAACAAATGTGACTACATCAAATTAAAAAGTTTCTACACAGCTAAAGAAAACATCAAAAAATGAAAAAGGAACCAACCATATGGGCAAAGATATTTGCTAGTGTTACCTCAGACAAGGTTTTGGTTTCCAAAATATATAAAGAACTCATATGACTCCACACCAGGAAGACAAAAAATCCAACTGAAAATCAGCAAAGCACCTAGACACACTTCTCCAAGAAGGACATACAGAGGAACCATAAACACATGAAAAATGCTCAATATTACTAGCCCTCAGAGAGATGCAAATTAAAACCACAATGAAATACCACTTCACACTATCAGAATGGCTACCATAAAGAAATCAACAAACAACAAATGCTGGCAAGTTTGTGGAGAAAAGGAAACCCTAGTGCATTGTTGCTGGGAATGCAGACTGGTGCAGCCACTGTGGAAAACAGTATGGAATTTCCTCAGAAAACTAAAAATGGAACTGTCTTTTGACCCAGCAATACCATTGCTGGGATTATACCCTAAGAACCCTGAAACACCAATTCAAAAGAATCTATGCACCCCAATGTTCATATTAGCACAATTTTCAATAACCAAGAGCTGGAAGCAGCTTAAGTACCCATCAGTAAATGAGTGAATCAAAAAACTGGTACATTTACACAATAGAACACTACATAGCATAAAGAAAGAAAGAACTTCCACTTTTTATGACAATGTGGATGGAACTGGAAAGTAATATATTAAGTGAAGTAAGCCAGGAGGTGAAAGACAAGTACCATATAATCTCACCTATAAGTAAAAGCTAATGAAGAAAACAAACAAATGAGCAAAACAGAACCAAAGACATGGAAATAAGGAACAAATGGTTAACATAATTATACAAGTTTCAGGTGCACAATTCCATAACACATCATTTGTACACTGTATTGTGTGTTCACCACCCCAAGTCAGGTCTCCTTCCACAATCATTTATACCCACTCTACCATCTTCCACCTGCCTCCACATGCCCTGCCCCAGCAGTGTCCAAACCAAGCACTCTACCACCCCCACTGCTGTCATCCTGTTCTCTGTCTATGGGCCTCTTTGTATTTTGCTTGTTAGTTCACTTTGTTCATTCAATTCTACCTCAATAAATTCAATAAAATGAAAAATTAAATTTTAATTTTAGCATTATTATTTTCTATGTTTTCTCTGCACTTTTAAATTATTTTGACCAAACTCCTCTTCCAATGACCTCATTTATAAAATTTTATTTATCTGAGGGAGCAAAGGAGGTCACAGAACCTTGTGTATTACTGCCTATGACATAAATAACAGATGTACATTACCAATAACTGATGGACTTTGAAAGAATTAATAATTAATCACTAATCATGATGCACATCTGTTAGTTATGTAATAATATGTGAATTAAAGAGCTAGTGGCAAATTTCATACTTCATGTAATTACTCAAAGTCAATATACTATGGTAACAAAATTTGAACCATGTGTTTAAAAGAATTCTATTATATAGCTAAACCTTGAAAATTAAAATTTGTACATACCAGAAGCATGCAAAGTAGGGATTTCCTGTATATCTTAATCAATTTGAAAATTTGGGAGAAACAGTAACATTTTTGAAAAAAAATATGAAGCACTAAATTGTCACAAGAAATAATGAAACATTTTTCTAAACAAACAGATATTAAAGGAATTAACACTGTATTCAAAACTCTAAGCCCAGATGCTTCTATATCATGTTAAACACCTGTTTTTATCTGGCAATCAAAATTACAACAAAACATAAAGTATACATTCTGTGAAAATAGCAGAGAACATTGAATCCAAGGAAACCTTGGGAACTGAATTCCAAAATGGAGCAAAGCAAGCCAAATGTAGGTAAGCAGAGAGTGACACTGGTCTCCTACCTTACTTGTGAACCTGGGCTGGGTATTGCTAGCCTTGTATAGTAGAGATACACAGAAGGTTATAAGACAGACAGAATGTTTTTTTCCCCAAAATTGAGGAGTTAATTCTAAAATTATATGGAATGGAAAAGAAAAGCTATAATAGCCAAAACAGCTTTAAAAGGGAATAAATTAAGGACTTATATTACCCAATTTCAAAACCTATTATAAATCTACATTCACCAAGACAATGTTTCATTGGTGCTTAAAAATGTTTTAAAAAATTAAGCATTTATCTATGTACTACCCAGCCATTTTATTTCAAAGTATTTAGTTAAGAAAGATTTTTTTAAATTGTACACATATAAACTTACTTATATTAACAAACACTGAAAACAATGTTTTTTGCACACATTGACATATACTTTAACAATGAAATCAAGTAAGAAATCTAAAAGCCAACACATAATTACAGGATCAGTTCATTATTAGCAATGTTACCAAGACAATTCAATGGAAAAAGAATAAATGTTAAAACATATTGTCCTGGGAAAATTAGATAGCCATAGCAAAATAAATATCCACATCTTTTTCTTATGGAAAATTAAATATTAAATTTAAATGGAACTCAGAAATAAATGCAGAAGTAAAACACTAAAACTTTTTAAGTAAACATAAGAGAATATCCTTAAGATCTTGGGTTTGTCAAAGATTTCTTAAATATTACACAAAACACAAGACATTAAAATATATAAATTTTTACATTATACAATTTAACTTTTGTTTCTTAAAATCACTGATAAGATAATAAAAAGTGAAACAATGAACAGTATTAAATGATAGCAAACAGTAAAAGTAATATTCTCAGAACATACTCAACAAAACCCATGCTAGCATATGTAAATATCTTTCACCCAATTATAAGAAAATAAACAATTAATTTTTTCAAAATAAGTAATTATATAAAAGGGGTTTCTGATTTGAACAGAAACTTTAATAAAGAAGACACTTGGATTAAACAAAAGTCAAGATGGTAACATTGTCAGACAGTAGAGAAATGAAATTAAAATGCCAGTGCAATCTCAATACACAACTAAAATACAAAACAGTTAAAATTTAAAAGATTGATGATAACATGACATACAGGGATTAAAATGAGGTAGAGTCATTTGGAATAAGAGTTTGAATATTCTTAAAAATGTAAGCATTTATTTACATACTTCCCAGTCATTTTATTTCAAAATACTTACTTAGGAAAGATTTTTTAAAAATTGTATACATATAAACTCATTTGTATTAACAAACACTGAAAATAACTCATATGATTACCAATAGTTGGATAGGCAAATTGTTGTATGTTCACACAACAGAATATTACCAGCAATGAAAGAAATGAACTACAGATGCACTCAACAAAATGTGTGCATTTCAAAATAATTATGTTGAGTGGAAGTAGTTAGGAAAAAAGGGGGCCATACTGTGTGATTCCATTTAAATAAAATTCTAAACATGCAAATGCACCCACTGTGACAGAAAACAGATCAATGCCTAGGACTATGGGAATGAGAAAGCAAGCAATGGGTTACAATGGCACCTAAGGATGCCTTTGAGGGTATGGATGTGCTCATTTTTTTTTATTTAGTGATGGTTTCACAGGTGTATATATATTCTGAAACTCATTCAGTTGTATACTTTAAGCATATACAGTTTATCATACATCAATAAAACCTCAAAATAAGGACTGAGCTTGTAAAAGAAGCAGAATGAGTCCTATAATAGTTCACTATTCCTGGAAATTAAAATCAATGTCAAAATAACTATACACAATTTACAATAATGTAACACTGATGCACAAAAAAACACAAAATAATTGCTTATAGGAAGAAAATGATAAAAGAAGTTTAGATTAGTAAATATATATCAATAAATATACATATATTTATGTAGGAAAGATTTCATAGACCAATGTGCCAATTATGATGAAAATAAGATTATATTTTACTCAACTCAAGGTACAATATTACAACAGTAACAATAACACTTAATGCAATACATTTTCCTAAAAAAAATGTCTATTCTTTCTAAATGTTGAAAGAATCATGGTGATGAACTTTGAGGAATTTTTTATTTCAAGTAAAATTTATTCAAATATTTATTAGATATCTCTTCTGTAATGGGCAACATGCTGGGGTCCACAATGCAAGAAATCACTATATTTCTTGTTCATATTGAAATGTCATTTGAGTGCAAAAAAGCAGGTAGTAAACATGTTCTGTCCTGTTTCAGGACCTTCTCAATCATGCTATTCTGTCATTTGTGTTTTGCATAGACTGATAAGTGCAGTCTATCTGGCTTGACCTAAGGAACATCTCCTCAAAAAGAAGGTAACCAATGACCTAGTCTAAGTAATACACCCTCCATTTGCTGCTTCTCCTTGCTCTTTCTCTCCAGCACTGCAGTTTATTTGTCTCCATACCTTCTTGTCTTTTTTACTTTATTTCAAACTCTGCAAGAGAATTACATACTGGCACACAGCATGCAAACAATAGATTTTTTGAGTAAATACATGAAATATATCTAAACACATTAAATTAGTTAGATACTAATTTTAAATGAGATATTAATTAAATACTAATAAACTAATCATAATAAAATATTATATTGTGCTTTTGAACAATGGTGGAGATAATAGTACAGTGTCAAGGAAATCATTGGGTGACATACATTAATTGTCAATCCCAGATAATTCCTGACCAAATGTACATTTTTCTGAGTTCAAAGATTAAAAGGCACAGCAAAAAAAAAAATTGTAATAAGTGCCATAATTGATATGAGATGTTTTTCTCATCAGATGATAAAAAAGACAAAAATGCTCTTCTGATTGGTTAAACTAAAAATACCCAGAAGGAAATATAGGCAGTAAAATCTTGGACATCTCTTATAGCAATATTTTTTCCCAATATATCTTCTCTGGTAATGAAAACAAAGGGAAAAATCAACAAATGGGACTATATCAAGTTTAAAAGCTTTTTCACAGCAAAGGAAATCATTAACAAAAACAAAAGGAAGCCCAAATGAATGGGAGAGCATATTGGCCAATGATATATCTAATAAGAGGTTAATTTCCAAAATATAAAAAATTATAAAACTAAACAAAAGGAAGACAAAACACCCAACTAAAAAATGGGCAAAGGGCATGCATGAATAGACACTTCTCCAAAGAGGACAAACAGATGGCCAATAAATATTTGAAAAAATGCTCAATATCACTAACCAGCAGAGAGATGCAAATTAAAACTACAATGAGATGTCACTTCACACAGATCAGAATGGCCATCATTAATAAATAAACAAACAACAAATGCTGGTGAGATTGTGGAGAAAAGGGAACCCTGGTCCAATGCTGATAGAAATGCAGTCTGATATAGCCACTGTGGAAAACAGGATGGAATTTCCCCCCCAAATTAAAAATGAAACTGCCTTTTGACCCAGCAAAAACTAGTCATTAAAAAAAGGGAAATTTTACCTTTTGCAACAGCATAGATGAACCTGGAAATTATTATGCTAAGTGAATTAGAGAAGAACAAATGCTAGATGATCTCACTTATTTGTGGAATCTAATGAATGAAATAAACTGGCAAAACAAAAATGTAGGCATGATTGCATGAAACAGACTGACAGCTGCTGGAGGGGAGGTGGGTTGTATGACTGGGTGAAAAAGGTGAAGGGATTATCACACAGACACAGACAATAGTGTGATGATTGCCAGAGGGAATGGGGGTGGGGATAGGTGGAGGTGGGCAAAAGCAGTTGAAATGTGGATGGAAGGAGACTTATCTGGGTGTGATGGAAGCATGACACAGTGTTCAGATGGTGCTTTATTCGATGATACACTTGACACCTATATGGTTTGTGAACTAATGTCCCTTCAATAAAATTTAGCAAAAGTTAAATTAAAATAAAGACAAATAAAAATAAAACATCTAAATGAAGAAGTGTTTAGATACAGAACTGAGAAACTCACACAAAAATTTTGGTATTCTTGTGACTTTGAGATTTCTAGAGTTAAAAAGTACACATGCTTTCACATAAACAGGCTGAAAACAATAGGTCTATTTGTAAATGAGATATACTAAAGTTCCTAAAAGATGTGTGTGCATACACAAATACACACACCTGTATAGTCATCCTTTATTAAGCAGAAAATTGAGTTTCATTAGAAAATAAATTAGAATAAAGTTTTAAAACCAGTGAAAAGATAAATTATTTTAAAAGTCATGCAATGAAAAATACATTTGCTGTACATGGTAGCTCCTTTTTGTTCTTAAAGCAACCAAATAAACCCTAAGCATTATAAGATAAATATCACTTACACTTTCAGTTCAACAAAGATTTGGTAGTACTGTAACGAATTCTACATTAATCTTACTCCAACATATGGATTGTTTAAAAATTACTAAGAACAATTGATGAAAGATAGATATCTGTCCCAGCTAGTGTTGAATTGGCTTTAGTTCAAGAGGATAATTGAGATAATCATGACAATTTTAGAAGAATAAAATATATAGATGTGTGTATTTTATAGTGACAGGTTTTTTAATGTATTAATTTGACAGCAAAATCTTAGAGTTTAATATGGCTTAAAGGCAAGCACGTTTATCTATCCTGTGTAGCTGCCACATTTTAATTGAGACATATGGGAAGTTTCTGAATGGGCACTTAACAGCTTGCTATTCTAGAGAAATTCAATTATAGTAAATATAGCAGTATTAGTGGCCTAGCACTGGTTTCCTGAACAACTGGCACAGAGACACTGAGTTTTACAAAATGAATACTTAATGATTTTCATTTTATAGAGATGAAAAGATGTACCTCAACAGTGGCAATTTGCATTATAATAAATGTTGCCCTTAGAGATGGATGAGATGGAGTAGAAACTAGATAATTTTACTTATTTCAAAGTAACCAAATAACTCTGATAGATTTTCAATAAAATGTTGCCTAAATTTTGTTTTATTTCCTAAATGTACTTTGAAAGGATTGGCCTAATAACAAAGACTAAGAGAAAAAATATTCAGATTCAGGAATGTAGAACAACAAATTATTTATTTTATGTTTGAAGACATCCAGATACAGGAAGGCAGAAATCACTAGTATGGTAAGCATAAAATAAAAAAAATATATAGTCTTCTATAGGCAGATTACTTGGATAGGGAAAATTGCCCTTAGTAGGGGATTGAAGTTAGGCATACTCCACCAGAGTGAAAAATAGGAAGGATGCCAACAAATAAAGAATAAATAAAATTCAACTATATGGATGTTCTGGTATTGTGTTTTTGATACTAGAGTTGGTAAGAAAAATTGATGTAAAAAAACTCATAATATCAGACACCAAATACATTGCTGTCTGGCATAAACTTTTACACAGTTTAGAATATACATACAAATAATCTTATTTCTTTCCTTAGATTGGGAATTCCATGAGTAGAAGAACTGTGCTTTACTGAGGAGAACTTCATGATAATTTGTATCAAGGCATTCAGAGGTGTTGAAAACTTATTTGAATATCTTAATTATCTACCTAGTCTGACTATTATGATTTTAATTAATATATTGTCTATTTTATATAAAATATTTATCTATATAAGTACCTGGGGTATTCAGCATTGGTTGAATATCCATCATATATCAAAGATGAATTATTTTTAAAGACTTCACTTATTTATATTTAGAGAGAGGGGAAGGGAGGAAGAAAGAAAGAAAGAGAAACATCAATTTGGTTGTCTCTGGTGTGTCCTCCCAGTGGGGACCTGACCTGGAAGCCAGGAATGTGCTCTGACTGGGAATCAAACCAGCAACCCTTTGGTTTGCAGGCCAGTGCTCAATTCACTGAGCCACACCAGCTAGTACCTCAATGATGAATTATTAGTTTATTCATGTAACACATTCATTCTGTGGACATTGATCTAGATACTGGGGAAAACAAGAAGTTTAGATAACATGAATAAAACACTCATATGGTTTATGTCTTAGTGGAGAAAATAGACAACTAATAAATTTTATAACATTTGTTAAAATCAATGGTATGGTGATACATAAAGCTGAATGAATGATCAAGTATGATAATCGGGGAATGAATGTTTAAGAAAGATCTAGAGATCCAAGTGAGTCTAGGTGGGAGCTACACTCACTTCTCAGAACCAAACTAAAATTAAAACTAATAAATTAGTAAATTATAGAGTAATTATCTTGAATAGTCAGTCAGAGATGAGCTGAAGGAAACCTTTTAACCAAAGGTTTTATAGAAGAAGCCACATTGTCACTGGTAGGAAAGTCAAAAAGGGTTGACCCAGTCACATGTGTGGTGGTTGAGGATCTGAAGAGATATATCAGTTGCTGGAGGTTCCCCTTCAGGTATGTGAGGTCTAAACCCCAAGCTGGAATCCTTAGTCCAGAGCACCAGAGCACATAATGTCTGGCTATGAAAAGCAACTGAGTTTCTGTTCATCAGAGAGCTACAGCCAGAGAAACAGGCACCCTCTTAAAAGGCTAATGCACAAAATTTTGTTTTAAGCCACTCACTCTGTCTTCTGGCAAAGGGTAGGTGTAGCAAAGTAAACTAGAGTCACGTAAGGAGAGTCTGGGATTTGTAGTTTTGGGGAGAGAACTAATAGATCACCTGTCAGGATCCTGATACTAAGTCATTTTCCCACACGACAGATGTCATCTTTCTTAGGTGGAACACTCCTCTCTGTGTGACATCAGTGTGAGGAAAAGCAATAGCTCCACCCTCTAGACTCCCTGGTGCCCCACATTGTGGAGATATACTTTAATGAGAAGTACAGCCAGAGAAATTTTCAATGACTGAATGTAACAGGCAGCCCAAAGGCAAAGCCAAGCTGAGGTGGACCTCAGGGTGCCTTAGACTTTGCTGACTTGTTCCTGTGCCTGGTGCTCATAAAAGCTGACGTTTGTGCACAGCTTGGTCCTTTCCACACACACACAGGTCCAGCAGAGACAGCTAAAAACTATGAATTGCTTATAGCTTCAAACATGTTGTCCAGAGCTACTTATAGTAGCATCTGATATTGGTCTGCACCAGAGTTCCCCCAAAGAAGCACAGAACAAATACACTACATGGCCAGCTTCAGATAACAACAGAGCAGGTTTTTATCCAATAAGCTTCACAAGCAGCACATCCAAAGAAACACCTTTGCAGTCATGCAACTCTGCCAAGGAGAATTCTGCATCATGGCCAGTTGCATTGCGATTGTTGGGGTTGAGCCTCTGAGTAAGCCAGCCTGAGGGTCAGTTTTACATATGAACAGACCAATAAAAATTAAGTCCCAATTACATTATGGAGGGGGCACATAAACCACACAAGAGATATCTCTGGAGATCTAGATCAGGTGATTAAGGATAATGCACCACTGGACCCCACAAAACACTTACTACATAAAATTACTCTACTAAGACTGGGAGTCATAAAAGATCTACCTAATACATGAAAATAAACACAAGGAGGTAGCCAAAATGGGAATAGAAATAATTTCTAAAAATGAAAATAGTTTAAGGGGCTTTTGGAATAATGTGAAGTGTAACAAAATCCACATGATAGGGGTACCAGAAGCAGAAGAGAGAGAACAAGAAGTCAATAAACTATTTGAAGAAATAAATGATCAAAAACTTTCCTAGCCTGGCAAAAGAAAAAGACACACAAGTCCAGAAAGATCAGACAATTCCCAAAAATATGGACACAAAGAGACCCACACCAAAACATAATTAAAATGGCAAAGATTCAAGGTGAAAGAAATCTTAAAGGACGCAAAAGAAAGGGAGTTAATTACCTATAAAGGAGCTCCCATAAGACTAACAGCTGATTTCTCAACAGAAATGTTCCAGGTCAGATAGGATCAGAATGAAATACTGAAAGCGATGAAAAGCAAGGATCTACAAACAAAACTATTCCACCCAGAAAGGTTATCATTTAAAATTGAAGGAGTAGTCCTGGCTGGTGTGGCACAGTGGATTGAGTGCTGACCTGTCAACCAAAAGGTCACTGGTTCAATTCCCTGTCAGGGTACATTCCTGGATTGCAGTCCTGGTTTCCAACCAGGGTCATGTGAGGGGCAACCACATACAAGTGATGTTTCTCTCCCTCTCTTTCTCCCTCCCTTATTGTCTCTCTAAAAATAAATAAATAAAATCTTTAAAATTGAAGAAGTAATAAGTACTTTCCCAGACAAGAAAAAAAACTAAAAAAGTTTGCTACCACTAAGCCACTATTATAAGAAATACATAATGCCCTACTTTAAGAAGGAGAAAGGGGTGAGGAAGAAGAAGAGGAAGAAGACAAAACAAAAAAAGCAGAGTTAAAAGACTAAAAGGGCAGTAAATACATACCTACAAATAATAATTGAAATGTGAATGGCTTCAATGCTCCAATCAAAAGATACAGGGTAGCCTTTAACCAGATTCATAAGAGAGAGAGAGAGAGAGAGAGAGAGAGAGAGTGAGAGAGAGACAGAAAGAGAGAAAGAGATAACTAAAATAAAAAAATCAGAAATGAAAGAGGAGAGATAACAATAGATAGCACAGAAATACAAAGGATTATAAGAAATTACTAGCCCTGGCTGACATAGCTCAGTGGATTGAGCATGGGCTGCGAACCAAAGTGTTGCAGGTTCAATTCCCAGTCAGGGTACATGCCTGGGTTGCAGGCCATGACCCCCAGTAACTGTACATTAACATTTCTCTCTCTCTACCTCCCTCTCTTGCCTCTCTAAAAATAAATAAATAAAATCTAAAAAAAGAAATTACTACAAAAAACTACATGCCAAGGAACTTGAAAACCTGGGTGAAATGGACACATTTTTAGAAAGATATAATCTTCCAAAACTGAGTGAAGAAGAAGCAGAAAGCTTGAACAGACCAATAACAGCTGGTGAAATTGAAGCAGTAATCAAAAAACTCCTGGCACACAAAAGCCCTGGGCCAGATGGTTTAAAAGGAGAATTTCACAAAGCATTTAAGGAAGAGCTAACCCCTATCCTTCAAAGACTAGTCCCCCAAATCTAGGGAAGATTCCCATATTCTTTTTATTAAGCCAGCATCATCTTATTCCCCCAAACAGATAAAGGAATAACAAAGAAAGAAAACTACAGGCCAATACTGCTGATGAACATAGATGCTAAAGTCCTCAAAAATACAGGCAATCTGCAGCCACCATGCATTTAAAAGGTCATAAACCATGATCAGGTGAGATTCATACCAGAGATGCAAGGATGCTACAATATTCATAAATCAATAAAATAATACATAACATAAAAAACAAAAGACAAATGATCACACGATCATATCAATAGATGTGGAGAAAGCATTTTATAAGATACAATGCCAATTTATGATAAAAACACTCAGCAAAGTGGGAGTAGAGGGAGTATACCACAACATAATAAAGGCTATGTAGAGAATCCTAAAGCCAACATCCTACTCAATGGGTAACAGTAAATGCTTTTTCACTAAGATCAGGAGCAAAACAAAGGTGTCAGCTTTCACCCTTCTATTTAACATCGTATTGGGAGTCCTAGCCATAACAATCAGAAAATAAAAATAAATAAAAGGAATCCAACTTTGAAAGAAAGAACTAAAACTGTCATTGTTTGCCAATGACATGATAGTGTACATAGAAAACCCTTATAGACTCCAGAAAACTACTACTCTACCTAATAGTGAACTTGGCAAAACAGCAGGATACAAAGTCAATATTCAGAAATCAAAGGCATTTTTGTATACTGCCAATGCAATATCAGAAACATAAATAGGGAAAAAATCCCATTTACTATACTGACAAGAAAAATCAAGTACCTATGAATAAACCTAACCAAGGAGGTAAAAGACCTGTACTCAGAAAACTACACAACACTGAAGAAATTAAGGAAGACACAAAACAGTGGAAGCCTATACTGTGTTCTTGGATGGAAGAATTAACATCATTGAAATGTCCATACTACCCAAAGCAATACATAGATTGAACACAATCCCTAGTAAAATACCAGTGGCATATTTCACAAGTACAGTACAAACATTTCAAATATTTATATGAAACCATAAATGATCCCAAATAGCTGCAGCAATTTTGAGAAAGAAAATCAAATTAGGAGAGATCACAATACTTGATATCAAACTATATTACAAGGCCATGGTAATCAAAACAGTGTGGTACTGGCATAAGAACAAACACATAGATCAACAGAACAGAATAGAAAGTCCAGAAATAAACTCATGTCTCTATGTTCAATTAATATGTGACAAAGAGGGCAGAAACATAAAATGGAGCAAAAATAGCCTTTTCAACAGATGGTGTTCAGAGATCTAGACAGCTACAAGCAAAAAAAAGGAAAAGTGACCACCAACTTGCACTATACACCAAAATAAACTCAAGATAGATAAAAAATTAAATATAAGTTGTGACACCATAAAAGTCCTAGAGAAAAACATAAGCAGGAAAATCACAGGTATTCCACACAGCAATATTTTCATTGACATGTCCCTTAAAGCAAGGGACATAAAGGAAAGAATAAACAAATGAGACTTTATCAAAATAAAAAGCTTCTGTATGGCTAAAGAAAACATCAGTAAAATGAAAAGGGAACCCAGCAAATGGGAAAATATATTTGCCAATGAAACCTCGGAAAAGAGTTTGAATTCCAAAATATATAAAGAACTCACAGGACTCTACTTCAGGAAGACAAACAATCTATTTAAACAATGGATAGAGTACCTGAATGGATATTTCTCTAAGGGGGATATACAGAGGGGCCCAGAGACATATGAAAGAATGCTCAGCATCATTAACCATCAGAGAGATGCAAATTAAAACCACAATGAGATACTGCTTCATGCCAGTCAGAATGGCCATCATAACCAAATCAACAAACAAGTGCTAACAAGGTTGTGGAGAAAAGGCAATCCTAGTGCACTGCTGGCAGGAATGTAGACTGGTGCAGCCGCTGTGGAAAACAGTATGGAATTTCCTCAGAAAACTAAAAATGGAACTGCCTTTTAACCTGGCAATTCCACTGCTGAGACTCTACCCTAAGAACCCTGAAATGCCAATCCAAAAGAACATTTGCACCCCAATCTTCATAGCAGCATAATTCACAATAGTCAAGGGCTGGAAGCAACCTAGGTGCCAATCAGTGAATGAGTGGATGAAAAATCTGTGGTACATTCACACAATGGAATACTACACAGGAGAAAGAAATAAAGAGCCCCTACTCTTTGTGACAACATGGATGGAATTGGAGAGCATTATGTTAAGTGAAATAAGCCAGGTGATGAAAGACAAATACCATATGATCTCACCTATAAGCAGAACCTAATTAACAAAACAAATAAGCAAGCAAATATAACCAGAGACATTGAAATAAAGAACAATATGATAATAACTAGACGGGAGGGGGAAAGGTTATAACATAGGAAAGTAGGGAAGTGGTTGTCAAGGTACATGTATAAAGGACACATGGACAAAGCCAAAGGAGGTAGGACTGAGGGTCAGATGTTGTGATGAGTTGTGAAGGGTGGAATGGTTAAGGGAAAATGGAGACAATTGTACTTAAACAACAATAAAAATAGAAATTATATGATTATATCAATGGTGCAGAAAAATCTTTTGATAAAATCCAGTATATATTTATAAAAAATACTCTCAGGAGGAATCAAGAGAACATACCTCAAAATAATAATGGTCATATATGTCCATCTGACAATGAACATCATACTAATGGGTAAACACTTATTGTGTTTATTATAAGATCAGGAACAGTACAGGGATGTTCACTTCCACCACTCTTACTCAACACAGTACTGGAAGTCCTGTCCACAGCAATCAGACAAGACAAGAGGAAATAAAAGTCACCTAAACTGTAAAGGAGGAAGTAAAATTCATTATTTGCAGGAGACATAATGCTGTGTATAGAAAACCCTAAATATTACACTTAAACTGATAAATAAATGTAATAAAGTAGCAGGATACAAAATAAATATCCAGAAATCATTTGCATTTTTATACACTAGTAATAAACTACAAGAAAGGTAGTTTAAATGGGAACTAAGAAAAGATTCCACCTACAATTGTTTCAACAAAAAGTTTAATCAAGGATGTAAAAGACCTAATTTGGAAAATTACAAGACACTGAAGAATGAAATTGAAGAAGGTACAAATAAGTGGAAACATATACAGTGTTTATGAAGAGGAAGAATAGACACCATTAAATAGTCCATACTAACCAAGGTGATCAATAGATTAAACACAATTCCTGTAAAGATACCACTGGTGGTCTATTTCACAGAACTAGAACAAATATTCTAAAAATTTGTATGAAACCACTAAAGACCCCTAAAAGCAATAGCAATCTTGAAAAGAGAAAGAAAAAAGTTTGGAGAAATCACACTACCTGATATCAAACTCTACATGTTAGAGGCATAAAAACAGATACGTAGATCAATGAAACAGAATGGAATCCCCAGAAATAAACCCACACCCTTACAGTCAATTAATATTTGACAAAGGATGAAAACATACAATAGGGTAAAAAAAGTCTATTCAATAAATAGTGTTGGGGATATTGGACAGATACATGGAAAAGAAAAGAAACCAGACCACCCTCTTACATCATATACAAGAATATATCAAAATGGATTAAAGACTTAAATGTTAGACTCAAAACCATAAAAATCTTGGAAGAAAACATAGGCCATAAAATCTCACATTTCTTGTAATAATATTGTTTGCTGATATAGGTCCTTGGGCAAGGGAAACAAAAGAAAAAACAAATGGGACTACATCAAACTAAAAGACTATTGCATAGCAAAGGAAACCATTAATGAAATGAAAAGACAACACACTGAATACATGAACATTCTCTCATATATCTGATAGGGGGTTAACATCCAACATTTATAAATAACATATCAAACTCAACACCAAATAAACAATCCAATTAAAATGATCAAAATATATGAATAGACATTTGTCCAAAGAGGACATACAGATGGCCAGTAGACATATGAAAATATGCTTAATATCACACTGAGTATCAGAGAAATGCAAATCAAACTGAAATGAGATATCACTTCACATCTGTCAGAATGGCTAGCATCAATAAATTAACAAACAAGTGCTGGCGAGGATGTAGAGAGAACACATCCTTTTAGCACTGTTGACAGGAATGCAGATTGGTGCCACTGTGGAAAGAAATATGGCGTTAACTCAGAAAAATAAAAATGTAACTGCTTTGTGACCAAGTGATTCCACTTCTGAGAATTTATTCAAAGAAACCCAAAAGGGTAATTTGGAAGAATCTTTCTACCCTTACGTTCCTTGAAGCATTATTTACAATAGCCAAGATTTGGAAGTACCTGAAGGGTCTATCAGTAAATGAGTATATAAAAAAAGCTGTGGTATATTGGTATAATGAAATATTACTCAGCTATTAATAAGAAAGAAATGTTACCCTTTGCAATAGTACAAATGGCACTTGGAGAATATTATGATAAATGAAATCAGCTAGTCAAAGACAATAACCATATACTTTCACTTATATGTGGAATATAATGCACAGAATGGACAAAACTAAATAGAGACAGACTCATATAGAGAGGGCAGGCCAACAGATCTTGGGAATGTAATGACTGGGTGGGGATATGGAGGGATTGAGCTAGGATATTTATTATATTCTATATTGAAAATTTTATTTCTATTTTCAACACATTATGATAATAGAATATGAAAATTTCTCAAATTTTTATTGTATGAAAAAATTTATAAGTGGATAAACTATCTGTTGTTTAAATATTTTATGTGTTTTAGTCATGGTATATTGATGGTATTTAGGGGGAATGTGTGTAACCAATATTTTTCCAATTTTATATTTTTAACAAATACATGAACTTTTAAAAAATATATCAAATAGTATGGAAAGGTTTGCAATGAAAATTATAATAGAATACTCTTGGCTAATTCCCACTTCTCAGACAATGACTGTAGCTACATCAAGCCAGTTCAGGAGACAACTAGATATTTAGGTCATATTATTGACCAGCAACAGAATTCCTTTTATAAAATTCAAGTTGCTTATGTTGTATGTCAATATAAGTGGGATATTAAATATTTTCTTTACAGCAAAAGCTGAGGAAAACTTCATTCATATCTTGATACCAATAAAATACACTCATATTTCTCCTGAGAAATGTCCTTTTTGTTGTTATCATTGCTTTAATTTCACATCATTTTGAATCATTTGACTGATATTGTTTCCCTACATGATGTTGTTTTTTAGATGATTTGTGAACTAATTTTAGAATACATAAAATCATTGTTTAATAATTTTAGGCTTATCATGCCTTTTTTTCTGTTATTATTTTTCCTGTTCTACTGATTTTCAACACATTTTAATAATAAGTTAATGAAAACTGACTTTGTGAAACAAACCTGGACATGAGTAAAATATATTAATTATAATGTATAAAACTAAATAATTAAGTGTAAACATACATGTGGTTATCTCAAACTAGCATAATGTCAATGGTATTTACTATATTAGATTTCCAATATTTAAAGCAAAATAATTCTTTCAAAACATCTCATTTCTGTTTAAAATACATATCAGTATTTAAAGCACAATACTACTCTTCAATATTTTTCTGTATAAGTATTTATAAAAACAAATTTTATATATTGCATTATTATATTCTATTTCTGTGTAAATTTTAAAACTACATTTCTGTTTATTAAATACATGAATCTTTCATCTCAGTGCTGGATTGAATGTGGCCCTTGGCTTCAGGGGTCACTGCAGTGTGCTAAATTGCTGGGAGTGTCCTATTATTATATAACATTTACAACATTGTAAAGATATCTATACAATATTTCTAATCATGTCTCATATATAAGCAACTACTATAACCATCAATTGTATTTGTAGCAATATTAATGTTTGATACCAAAAACTTCTTCCCAGTCTCCCAAATGTTAATGTAAACATCCCTGGAGTGTGTATTTTAATTAGAGTACCTCAAAGTGTAATCTGGGTATAGACTTAGTGTGTTAAAACTAAGGCAATACATATATATCACATACTGTAGGAAAATACAATTTTAACTAAGGTGTAGTATTATTTTCTATCTGTAATGAATTTCCTTGAGGAAAGTATACTTAAAATGAAACTATGTCTTCCTTTCTCTTTTTTTTTAAGATTTTATTTATTTATTTTTAAACAGAGAGAAATGGAGAGAGGAAACAGAGTGAGAGAAACATCAGTGTGCATTTGCCTCTTGCATGATCCGCACTGGGGACATGGCCTGCAACCCAGGCATGTGCCCTGACAGGGAATCAAACAAGTGGCCCTTTGGTTTGCAGGCCAGTGCTTTCTTTACACCAAGTTTTCAGGAGAAAATTGAGATGGGTTTAGTAAGGTTACTTAAAGAGCATTTTCACTAGATTATTATAAACAATTATTATTTTTTTGAAACTGCAGATAAGAGATTGCCATGGTTGTTTAACAAATGGTTTCTGCTTTATGAAAGTAATGGAGCTTTAGTTGTTTTTCAAAGTGATAAATAATGGGAATCTCCTCAGAAGCAAACCCTTTTCTATGCTTATGCTAATAATCATCTCTGGAAGAACTTCAGTACCTTCAGGGATTAAGAAGAAAACTTTCTGGAAAAATGGCTTGTTCCAAAATTGTTCTAGGAACAAGACAGTGAAGAAGAGTAAGACGGATAGAGAGAGAGAGGAATTCATCTCCCCAGAAGAACGCTAATGGTTCTTGTTGACCTGAAATACAAATTCTGTTTCTTGCATAGTGTACCATGAGGAGCTAGATATAGAAGTTTGAATGAAAAAAGAACAGTGATGTTGGGATTTTACTCTAAGTGGTTAGTTCTGTAAGGTATCTTTTACTTTGTTGATTTTGTTATATTATCAAAATCAACAAAGTAAACAAACCAAGAAGAACAAAATATAAGATCTGTCAGTTAATACCATTGCCTGGAATTATAAAGGATGATTCAATGATTAAACTTCACAAAATACAAAGTATGTAATCCAAAATGACAATTAACTAATTCACAGTGACAGGTATTACAGGAGGTAGGTCAGATTTGTATTTGTATAACCACTATTGTTTTCCCTATAGCTGAACTATATGGAAGAAAAAAATTGCCACTAGGAGGTACTTGAATGGGCATGAAATTAAGGAAAATGATTTATCATTGGATTTGGGTATTTAGTGGTATGAAATCTAGTAGCCTTATGAGTTCATCTCAACACATTTTAACACCACCCACTCTCATGCTCTTACTTAAAACTTTCGCATGATCGCTCATCTTTCTATTTCTCTCTATAGCTGATAGCAATTCATTATTATGTCATCTCAAATATATCTCTAATATGAGTTGTCTCTGGTTACCTATCACAATTCCACTATTCAACCTTAGTCAAAGCTATTTTAAAGCAAACCATTACTATCAACTAGTAACTAGTCTCTCGTTTACCACTCTTAGTCTCCATTCCCATCTCCACAGTGTATTTTTATAGAAATTGGAGTGGCTTTATAAAAAAACAAAACAGGTAAAAAAATTACTCTCTGTATACACTTCAAGTGCTGATCATTCCTTCAAAATAAAATTTAAACCTTTTGCAAGAAACTCTCAATATATCTCTTCTCATCCCTCATTCAATATGCTGAGACACCTGCTATGCTACTCTGCTGTTGCTGTGTAATGCTGGCACATTGACTAATGCATTGAAATCAGAGGTTGATAGTATCCACAGTGTTTGTTGGGGGAAATGATCCCCAGACTCAATGCAGTCAGATTCCTGCTAGCTATGATGGGCATCTCTGCCTTCATCTCACTGTACTTTCAGCAGGAACAAAGCAGCAAGAGACAATCAGTTCTAATCTGTAATCCTGTTCTCTTACTGTTTTATCCCTGTGACGCAATGTGATGAATTTGTCAAATTAACACTTATTAAGTGGAGCCCAAGTTTCCTGATGGTATTCCTTGCTTCAAAAAACAGACCACAAGAAGACATAAAGCAGAGAAGTTTATTACTCACAGATCCTGGAAGAAGAACCCAACAAGACTTGAGGGGTCACACAGAAGGGTGAAGGCAGGGTGCAGACAAAAACAGGACCTAGAGCACATGTTTTATTAAGGTCCCAGAGTGAAATGTTTTGTGGTTCCCAGACTGAGGCCAGATTGATAATTTCAAATAAAAAATAAGATGTTGGTAAGACCCACTGGGGTCTTACCTAACAGGTGCATGAGGGATTCAGGTGCTCAGAAGCAGGGGAAACAATCACAGGACTGTTGGGGAAATCACATTAGGAACTCAATTTGCTTGCAACTCTGTAAGATGCTATCTGGACATTCACTTGCATGAAAGGGCTAGAGTCAGTTTAGAGACACTGCAAAATCGTTACCTAAGCAGCAAGACCATAGACTAATATAACTAAACTGTTAATAATGAAAAAACAGTTTTCTCCCTCATACTGTATGGTTAAAATTGATGACATAATTCATATGAACTTGATACCTATTGTATAGACTCTAATCTCTAGTATTCAGATTGTTTTATACCATTGTTGTAAAACTGAGCATTTAGACAAATTCACTTTACTCTTAAGTTAAGTAAAAGTTATACTTTTGCGAATTAAAAGTGTTTGTTTTCAAGTTACTCTTTCCATGGGACATAAAAAAAACTGTATTTAAAAATGCTGCAAACACTACTCAATCTATCCTCTTTAATCCCATATAGTTATAGGCAGAACAAATATGAGTGGTCAGCCCCTGAAACTCCCCTACCCAACTCTTTTCTTTCTCTTTCCTGTAATGAATCCTGCCAAGTTTTGGAGAAGTAGAGACTACTAGAAAAAGAAAAGAAAAATGTGGTAAAGAAAAAAATATTAGCACCCAAGTAATGACTTCTAATAGGCTATATATTTCCAATTTCAGAAGCAGTTCAAGGCTATATGTAAAATGGGTGCAAAGATGTGGGTTAAGTATGAATATTTGGTCACAGTGATGGGTAAATATCAAAAACATTTATCTCTTTGTTGTTCCATGACTTCCATGGTGTTAAATACCCTTATTAGTAGACAATATAAGAATGCAGGGGAAAATGTGGTCATGTTGATTTCTGACCTTCTGAAAGCTGCAAATGAGTGATATACACTGTCTGAGATGAAAAGGGTAGATATACAAGGTAAAGCCACAGTAAATTATTCATTGTCTAATTGCATATATCATAGACAAAGTAGGACAGACAAGAGAATTCAAAATAAAATGGAAGTTAATAATCAGCACTTATGAAAGTGTCATTAGGTAATAGTGAATGATATTTTAGTATCTAAAGAAGCCAACCAGAATTTACTCAATTTGGAATACTGTGACTTTAGTCGACTTTCCAGGACGGCATCCAAAACTATGTTGTGTGGTGTCTTAAAGCCTTCAAAATTATCTCTGCTAAACAAAACTACAAAATCATCACTCTAACTTCAATTTTCCTTTTGTATTAGAGTTCTAATTTTACCTAGATGAAATGCCATGTCATATATGTGTGTATGTTTGTGGGTATAACACACACACACACACACACACAAACACACATATCCCAACTTGTGCTTTTGTCCCCCAAATTTATTTCCACTCTTGCAATTTAATTTTTTGTTAAATATTTACTATTTGTCACATAAAGTACACTAACTCTGGAGCCAAATTGCACTGAATTCAGCCTCAGCCACTTACTAACTGTATAACCTTAGTTTAGGCTTGCTACTTAAATGCTACTTAAACAGCCTGTTTTTTTTTCAGAATCCTTTTCTATAAAATGTGAATGATCACAATAGCATTTATTTCTTGGAGTTACTATAAATCAGATTAAATAATTTATGTAAAATGACTACTATCCTATAACCTCTTATAAAAATTTTGCTCATATTATTTATATACTTTCTCTGGAATCGATTACTTTCTTTCATGTCCACTAATAATACACAAAGAATCCTCACTACCTCTCACCTGACATACTCCAATATTTTATTTGCTTTGTGTTCATTTCCAGTTTCATTATAGTTCTTTTATTGATTCCTCTGCAAATCATGTGAGTGCCATGCTAAAAAGTACCTTCAAAATAAATTTCAAAAAATATTATATAAGTGTCTCAGTAATATGTTAAAAACATCATCCACTAACCATTTGTTCTCTTTGTTCCCATAAGTTCAAGCCAAAGCAGAAAATCACCTGCATGTCCCTACGTGTACATTTTTGAATATTAACATTCTTGCACATACTGAAATTAGTTCCTACTATTTCTGGTTGTTGAAGTCTATGATGCATGCTCTGAATGTGCCAACCACACACCTTTTTAGGACTGAAATATTTATTTCTCTAAAGGCTGAAAGTAAGATTGCAAAGCCTTCAAATAAATATCTGAGTTGCTTTGCCCAAGATTATGTTTCCCTCTTGGGATAGCCCACATGCAGTGAATGACCAACAAAAAGGGTAAATGTGTGCAGCCTTTTTGCCCCATTGCAGTATAATGAAGGGCTATCCCAGCTCCACAGATCTCCTGGCTTTCATTGAGAATTTCTTGAAATGTTTCAGCCTACTTTTCTATGTAACCTTGCTTTCTCACATTCACATCCACAGTTATTATCCCAATAGCAGTCCCTAATACTTCTCCTCCACATGACTATCTATTGCACAATCTACTCACATTAGCAGCCAACCTGTGACAAAGTCCTATCTTCCTCATAAAGGACTTCATTCAATGTAATTTTTTCTTATTCCCAATGTCTCTTAATTTCATGGAACTCTGTATGGTTCTTAAAACATTTGTAACTTTTTTTATTTTTTAGTATTTTACTCCTTATATTTTTTCAACTATTCTTGATATTCAATACCATATTAGTTTCAAGTATACAACATAATGGTTACATATTTATATAATTTACAAATTGATCCCCTGGATAAGTCTATACCTATCTGGTAACATGCATAGTTATTACAATATTATTGACTATATTTCCTATACTGTATTGTCCATCCCTATGATTATTTTGTAGCTACTAATCTTTACTTCTAAAACCCTTCATTTTTCCACCTAGCTCTCCCAACTCTTCTCTCAATTGGCAACCATTTGTTCATTCTCTGTATCTATGAGCTGTTGAGAACAGTCCTGCCTGGTTTCAGGAGCTGTAACTTAGCCAACACGTGAGAAGGTCCCATGGCTAGGGCTAAGTAAAGAGACCTTGGGACCATTAGCCACTAAGGAGATAAAACTTATCCTCCCAGCAGGGGCACAGCCTCTGCCCCCTTTACTTCACTCTGTTTGTCCTCTGGAGGTTGGCTGGATAGCCAATGACGGGTTAGATTCCTCAAGGAAGGAACAACCTAAGACAGGCACAGTCTCGAAGTTGCCATCAGGGAAGCATTTAGGGGACTATATAGAGAAGGGACAAAAGATCTTTGCCCCTTGGTTTTGTCAGAGCCTGAGTCCTCATTCTATCTGTAAAAAATCTCCTAATGTCTTGGCTGCCTTACTTCCTCCACCTGACCCAGGCCTGAAACAATGCCAGAGGTGGGTGCAATGTTGTGCTGGAAAGGGGGGTTTCTGGGGGCAACTGGGCCTGAGAAAAAATACATTAAATCCTGTGAAACCTGCTTTGCTAAGAATGCCTTCAAGTTATACATACTAAATGTTTAGGGTCCAAGCACAAAATGAGCTCCCCCCCCACCAGTTTTATGGCCAATTGGCATCACTCTGTCTACCAGACCCTGATTCAAACTTACCCTTGTGATCCCAGTAATGTTACCTGTAAACCATATCTCCTTCCTTTGATATGCATCCCTATGCAAGCTAAACTCAGTAAAAGCCCAAAGAAAAAGGTGCTTGGGGTTCTTCTCCTCAGAGAGATTAGCCAGCCTTTTCTCCCCAAGCAGATCATGTCTTGGTAGTCCTATTCTCATCTGTGACTCTGGGAGACACTGCAGGACAGGATCCCCCACAATGAGTCTGTTTCTGTTTTGTTTGTTCATGTATTTTTTTTCTAGATTTGGTGTATAAGTGAAATCATGTGGTATTTGATTTCTCTGTCTGACTTATTTCATTTAGAATAATACCCTCTAGGTCCAGTCATGTTGTTCTAAATGGGAAGATTTAATTTTTATGGCCAAGTAATATTACTTTGCATTGTACCACTCTTTGTTTATCTACTAGTCTATTAATGGGCACTTGGATTGCTTCCATAGTTTGGCTATTATAAATAACACTGCGATGAACCTAGAGTTCATATACATTTTACTGTTATTTCTTTTTTTAATTTAATTTTTATTTATTGTTGTTCAGTTACAGTTGTTCCACATTTTTCCCCACTGCTCACCCCTACCCAACTCCCCAGCCCCACGGTCAATGCCCCACTTGTCTGTGTCCATGAGTCCACTATTCATCTACCTTTGTTTGCCCATTCTTCTTTTTTTGATTTAGTGTTTTGAGTTTCTTTGAATATATACCCCTAAGTGGAATTGCTGTGTTATAAGGTGAAGTGTAGCTAAATATGTATTAATTTGCTGATTTAAACATTTTAAGAAAAATGAGAGGAAGAACCTTTAGGATATATGTATATTATTTGTAAAATAGTAAAAATGTTGTGAAAAGCAATGGTAAGCTATATTGACAACCAAACATCAGACAAGGGTGAATAAGTTAAAAACTAATTTGAATTTACCTTGAGGAAAAGAAGCCTAGAAGCAAATTTTAAGACAGAATTTAATATGGAATAATTTTTCTATTATTTTAAGATTGTTATAAATATTCTGAAAGTCTGCTTCTTCTTTCTATGTGAAGGTATGTGAGGGTCTTTATTAATGGAAACTCCTCTCTGAAAGAAACATTAACTTTCACCGAAGTACATTTAAAGAAAAGAAAGAAAATGCAGTAAATGAGTGTCATTTCCCTACCAGATATCAAGATTTATAAAATTTTAGTCAGTAAGGCAGTTGGTATTGGTTTAGGAATATAAATGAAAAGGAAGAGAGTATTTGGGGGTGGGGGGAAATACTTATGAGGGAAATTGACTCATCTGAGAGATCATTTGCATATTTGTAAGGAAATTGACTGGGCTATTAAAAATGATAAAATAGTTATTGAGAAAATAAATAGAATAAAAACTGTAAGTCATTTGATTTACTATAAAAAATAAACAATTTACAGTAAACCAAAGATCAAAATGAGAATAAAACTATCAAACATTTAGAAAACATTACAAAGGAATAACACTATTACTTAGTCTTAGAGAATAAATTTAGGCCTAGTCTGAAAACTTAGTCTTAGTTTTAAATAATATGCAAAAACAATAAACCAAAATATTCAAGAAATTAAATTTTAAAATAAATAGACCCTGTAGAAAAGTGAAACAGCAATTCATAAACTGGAATATGTGCTGTATAGTTATGTGCTGCAGATATAACTAAAATGAGATGATATTCAATGCTTTTAAATCTGCTAAGGTAAGGAAAGTGCCTCAATAGAAAAGAGTGCCAATATAAAGGAATGCCTCAATAGAAAAATGGCCAAAAGACCTCAAATAGGCACTTTAAAAGAGGATAAAATAAATGATCTACACCCATTGACATGACACATCTTTTAAAATTATTTAATGTTAAGAATAGAAGAAATGCAATGTTTACATTCATCCACTAAAATGCAAATTAAAGCTAATTTATCATACAGTTTGGTATTGCCTAATAAAATCAATTATGTACAATAATTATGACCCCCAGACTTCACTCTTAGGTATACCTTCTAAGGAAATTCTTGTGAACATGCATCATGATTCATGTTTAAGAATATTTTTATCACTATTGTTCTCCATAACAACAACAACACAACAATTCAGAATAAAACAAATACTGATCGACAGTAGAATGGATAAACTAATTTTGGTATATTTATAAGATGGATCACTGTGGCACCCTCTTAATGAAGGAACTACAGGTAATTGTGTTAGTGTAAATAAATATCAAAAAATACAATGTAGATTAAAGAAGCATGGCACATTACTTACAATATGATTCTCTGTTTATTAAAATTTTAAGTATAAAAACAATGAAATGTATTGCTTAGGTGTACAAATGTAATATAACAATAAAGAAAAATAGGGGAATTTTAATATTGAAAAAAACAAGACCATAGTGAATAAAATATTTATTAATAATCACTTCTGGGGATGGAAAAAACAGTGTGCAGTTAGAGTGAAACATAAAAACAATTTACTGAGGCATCACTAATGTTTAATTTATTGTCCAAGTCTGTAGTAATAATTACACACAAAAAAGTAACATATATACATAGTACAGTTAGTTGTACATGCCCAAAACAAAACGATGAGGCACTTATTATCTTCTATTTCAGATGAGGAAACTGCAACAGAGTAGTTCACTGGCTTGTTCAGCCTCACAGTCTTAAGCCCCAGAGCAACGATTCAAACCAGGGCACCTTGGTCCAGACACTCTGCTGTAATTTTGGGACTGGGGCTCAATCCTGGCTGTGCCCAACAATCACCAGTGAATTTGCAGTATTCATGTTTGGGTATTTCCCTCGGAGATATTGGTTTAATTGTTCTGGCATGTGTTGTAGGTGTTTCAATTTTTAAGAAATCCCCAAGTAACTTTATTTTATAGCCAACTTAACTATAGCTTAAGCAGTTTATGTCAGATACCAAGACACATATTTTATTTCTTAGATCTTTTCTCACATCTGTCAACAAATGGAGGTAATATGGCACACCAATACCCTGACACCTTGAAAGACAGGTAAATACAGAAAAATTGCAGCCAAGATTAGCTTAATAGAAGTGGAAGCAACCAAAGCCAGTAGAAATATTTAAATGGTTACTTTGAAGAATTGCTGAAGGCTACTTTGAGAATTAATGACTCTGGGAAGGGTTTCATTTCTACAAATAAGGCAGATAGAAGTCACATTCTGCCTAACAACAAGTAAAAAGCTGAATAGACTGAAAAGTCAACAACATTTCTTGGATTCATAAAAGTGGGGAGGACACAGGGCAAACTTCAGTCTTACCTAAGACTGAAGAGACAGACAGGCAGATTCAGAAGTAATGGCTTACCAGAACAGACACTTAAGTGGGAAACAAAACCCAGGGCAGAGAAGAATAACCTGAATAATGTTATACAAATTTCTGAAAGCATGGTGCAGGCATACTAAGAGTTAAAAACTCCAGGTGGACCCAGTTATTCCTATAACACAATATTGTGAGATTTATTACTAACACCTTAAACATGTTCCCACAGAATATATGTAAATATTTACATATTTGTCCTTCTAATAGGGAAAGAGGCATAGAAAACAATTGGAAATATATCAGATGACTCTGTTGTTCTAAACAAGGTCTTTCCTCAGGTAAAATTGTTAACCCTAGCCTAAACTACTGGGCAATATCAGGGCCCAACTGACCTGCGACAAGGAAAATATCCAATTTCTATCTATCTATCATCTACCTATCTATCATCTATCTATCTATCTATCTATCATCTATCTATCATCTATCTATCATCTATAGATCCTTCTATCTCTTTCCTCACTGATCATTTTCATGATTAGCTCCCCCTTCTTTTTTTATAAGATGTTATAACGTTTAGACTTTCATAATCCATTTCATCCAGAAGAAAATATTTTATTTCTATCCAGAAGGGATGTACATCAAGGGGGATCATCATATATATTAGTCAGGAGACCAGGATCTGGAAACAGAATGCCTTCTAATCCCTTCTTTGCAATACCGACATTGTGACTGTGGATAAGGATCTAAAGTATTTCAAGCATCTGTGCTGAGAACAATTAATTAATGGTAGGCAAGACATTACATCTGTGTATGGAAGTCCTTCATAAAATCATGTTCTGCTACTTCCTCAGTCATTCTATGTAACATTTTGTTTACAATACTAACCTGCAACATTTAAAGCACAGTGGACCCTTCATAAGGGGCAAACCCTTAGATAAAATATGACTTACATTTTCTTGAACTTTTAAATTCTCTAAAGGTTGATATTTATTTTGCTTTAAAGGAAAATATTTGTTGATATTAATTTCCATAACTTGTTTCAAGAGGAATTAGGATTATATTTATACAAATTCATTATGTTACCTTGTTTTATATCTAAAAAATATAAAATATAAAATCCTTTATAAAACACTCATATAATAAAAAATATAGTTTAATTTAAAAAAGAATAATTCTTAGTTGCCATTATGTTTTAATTGCCTATTAAAACCAATGGTCTCTAAGACTTAAAAAGAGAACCTTATAATATGAATGGTAAGTAAAATATTTTATTCTGAAAAACAAAACTCTATTAAAATATGCACTCCTGTGTCCATTGCAATGTTATTTACAACAGCCAAGACTTGGAAGTGGTCCAAGTTTTCATCAGTAGATGTGTGGATAAAAAAGCTATGGTACATTTACACAATGAAATACTACTCAGCCATAAAAAAGAAGGAGCTCCTACCCTTTTCAAGAGCATGGATGGACCTGGAAAGTATTGTGCTAAGTGAAATAAACCACTCAGAGAAAGATTCAATAAACATAATGGAAACAAACTCATAAATAGATAATAGATTGACAGCTGTCAGAGGGGAAAGGAGTTGAGGGCTGGGTAAAAAAGATAAAGAGATTAAGAAAAAAACTCATAGACATAGACAGAAGTATAGTAATTACCAGAATAAAAAAAGTTGGGGGAAAATAGACGAAGGTACAAAGGGGATAAATAGTGATGGAAGAAGATTGACTTGGGGAGGTGAACCCACAATACAATTTAGAGATGATGTATTATAGAATTGTACACCTGAAATCTATATATTTTATTAACCAATGTTACTACAATAAATTCAATTAAAAATAAATAAATAAAATATTAGAAAACCAGAAAAAAACTCTTATTTATTGCTCAATAACAATTGCATATTGAAATATTGTTATGTTTTAGTTTATAAAGAATAAACAGAAGGAGAAAATTAATAAACCACAAAATATATCTGAGTATTTGGTAACATGAGATCATAAAACATATATCAATACTTATATGAGGTAAAATATGTAAAACTAAAGTATCAAGAGTTAACAGAGTCTGATTGATATAAATCACTCTTGATTCATATAAAATATAAAATCTGAGTATATATTTTAACATTTTTTGAAAATTATATTTATATAGTCTTCAGATTGTTTTATACAAATAATACTAAAATACTTTATTCATAGGTAAAAAAATAAATTCTATTACAAATTTTGTGAGAAATGACATTACTTAAAAACAAACTTATTATGACATACATATTTAATTATAAACACACATTATTCTTTCATTAATACCACACTATTTGGATTACTATAATACATAGTAACATCTTTCTGCTATTTTTGGTTGGCTTTTCTACGTTTTTGTCTTTCCATTTAAACTTTAGAACTGGCTTGTCAATATCTACAAAATGACTTGCTAGGACTTTGTTTAGGTCTGTATTTAATTTCAATATCAAGTTTGAAGATTTGATATCTTAATAATGAGACTTCCGGTTCATAAACATAAATATCACTGAATTCTGATTTTTTCACTAGAGTTTTATAGTTTTGGATCTATATCTATATCTATATCTATCTATATATCATGTATGTTCCATATCATGTATGTTCCATATCATGTATGGTACATATTTTGTTAGATTTATATTATAGTATTTCATTTGGGGGAGCTTTTTTAAAAATAATTTTGAGAGTGCCAGCATTTTTGGACCATAAGATGCACCTAGGTTTTAGAGGAGGAAAATAGGAAAAAAATTTTGAAGCGAAAAATGTGGTAAAATATTTAATAACATAAACAACATAATATTTCACCAATGTAAATGTAAACAGAACTCAACAGCAGCATTAACAACCATTATTCCTCTCAAATTTGGGGGGGAAGTGCATCTTATAGTTTGAAAATTATGGTAACTTTAAATTTCAATTCTGATCACTTATGTCTATGATATAGGAGAGCAATTGAGTTTTGTATATTAATTTTTGTTTTATGATTTTACAATACTCATTTATTATTTCAGTTATTGTTTTTATTAAATAAGTTTCCATATGGACAATTATGTAGTCTGCAAAGACAGTTTATTTCTTCCTTTTTAAACTCTACTTTTTATTTCCTTTCTTTTTTTATTGAAAATCCTAGGATTTTTAGTACAATGATAAACAGCAGTATAAGAGAATATTCTTGTTTTCTTCCTGGTCAAAGCAAAAAAGCGTGCAATTTGTTAACAATAAGTATGATGTTAAATGTAACTAACTCTTTTTGTAGATTTTTTAATCAAGTTTAGAAAGTTCCTCTTCATCATAGTTTTTGTGACTTTATAATAAATGGTGTTGGGTTTTGTTCAAATTTTTTCTGTATTAAATGATATTTGTTTTTGCATGTTGTCTACTTTTGCATTATGGTTTTTAACATTTTAATCAGTTATTTTAAATTTTGTGCTGGATAAGTCCAAAATGTGTGTCATATCTGAGTCTGGTTGTGGTATGTGCCTTGTCTCTTTACTCTCTGTTCTCTTATTTTTCCTTTTAGCATGTTTTGTAATATTTTGTTGAAATCTAAGGATGATGCATTAGATAACAAAAATTATGTAAATGGGCTTTTTGTATGGGCTCTTAGATTATTTTGACTGGAAGTTCTGCTGTTATTACTATTTGCTATAGCTGCAGGAGCCAGAGGCATCAAATTAAGGAAAGAGGCTGCCATGTTTTTACCTCCATTGATGTCTTTTGGTTTCCCTAAGAACTTTTACTTTGATCCAACCTGTTTCTTTCTATTCTTTCAGATGTAACCCATTGTTTTTATACTGGTATCCTACTGGTGTAGTGTTTAAGTATTATCAAAGTGATGTGTCATATAATCTTATTTAATGTTAGCCATTCAGTAGATCCAAAAATCGTGTGACTTGTACAATTTTTTATAGTTTCTTTTCCTCCACAACACCTTCAGGAGAGACAGAAAGGCTAAAGGGAAATGCAAAGAAACAAACAAAACAATATCTTTTCCCCAAGTTGGATAAAGTCCTGGTAAAGTCTATTTTCCTAGATGGTTACATTTTTGTTTTGAAAAGCCCTCTGGACATGTTTCATCACTTTTTTCTCTTCCCTTGTCAGAGATGTGAAGGAATCTTTCTTTGTTTTTTACTGTAGAACTGTTACAGAACAACAAGGGGGGACCTGGAACAATATACTGTTATCCAAAAGGAACCCCCCAGTTTTGTTATGTCCACTGCCAGAGGAAAGACATCTCTCAATGCCAGAGATTCATGAAAAGAAAATGAAATGTTTATTTAATGCTGTACAGACTTAACATAGTGACCTAGTGTCTTCATCAAAATCCCAAAGTCCCTTAAAACACCCACAAACACACACAGTCCTTCCTTCCCCCTTTGCCCAGTCTGGTGTATGGTATCACAGGAAAAGAAATAGAAGTCCATGGCTCAGGCAGCCGCAGTTCTTCCCAGTAATCCATTTCAGCTGGTAGGCCTCCCTCAGTTCCCAGCACCATCAGCTATGCCGCTGGGATCTCTGCTAAAGCTGGGTGGTGGTTCCCCCATTAGAAGCTGCGGGGGTCACCACTCAGCCAAAACTGCATGGTTCTCCCTTCTCAATAGCTGTGAGGAGCGGGGTCACCACTCTGCCGAAGCCGAGTGGAGATTCTCTGCTAAAGCCTCATGGTGATTCTCTCTCACAGGGCTGTGGCAGTCCCCAGTCTGCTAAAGACCGAGTGGTTCTCCCTCCACTGCCCTCTCATATCCTTCCAGCTTTACTGGGCTGCCGTCGTGGGTCTGGGCAGGCATGGTTCCATGTCGTGGAGTCTATCTTCTCCAAGCTCTCATGCAGGCGCTGTAACTCAGGGGACCTGTACCCCAGTTATGACTTGGGGGGAAGTCACTTCCATTCCCCCAACTCAGAGCATGGCCACAGCTATTTAACATACCTATGCAACCAGTTAAAGGTTATAGATATGTTAAATGACCATGCCAGAGGTTAGCTGCAAAGTTGTTGCTATGCAAAACAGCTCTCAATGGCCCTGCTCCATGTGTCCCTTCCCCCAACCCACACCTAGGGAGGGGGGTGAGGACATCCTGATATTTCCTGAACACCTTGAGTTCTGGACCCCATTCCAAATTCCTATTTGAGGTCTCTCTCTTGGCTGCACCCTGTTACAGAACCTGGTCAAGTTCCTGTAGATTGAACCCTTAAAGGTGTGGTGCTCCTCTAACTGTGGCCCCCACCCCCTTGTAATTCTCCCTCTTATGCTAGTTTGTAATCAACCTCAAGCAATTTGTCAATACTATTGCTGAAGTGTTCCTATCATTTTATGGCTCTAGCAGGTCCTACTTTAGGAAATCCTGAATCATGAATTTGCCTAGATTTTGGATACGGTCCCTGTTCAGAGCACAAATGAGGGGCAACTGATCAGTATTTCTCTCTCACACCTATTTCTCTCTCTCTCACTTCCCACTTCCTCTCATACACACACACACACACACACACATATATGTATATGTGTACATAAATACACACACACACATAAATTTAAAATAAATACTTCCAGGTAATGTTTAAATTTCACTTAAAAAGGTATTTAATTTCTCTTTAAAAGGTCAGAATTTTCCATGCCAGCTCCAATATTTAAAGAGCATGTAAGATGTCACTCCAATCTTTCAAGAAGAAAAAGTTGAATAAACTGCAAATCAATCAAACTGCAATCAAAAGTTGAATAAACTGCAAATAACTCTTCTTGGATCAATAAAAGTGAAGTTTCAAGTAAAACTGTCATTCTAAAAATTTGAGTAACTTTCACTGATACATCATAATCATCAAAATCCATAGTTTACATTGGGGTTCATTCTTGATGCTGTGCGTTTTATGGATTTTGACAAATGTATAAATTATATGTATCCATCATTATAGAATCATACATAGTATTTTCATTACTCTAGAAGTCTTCTGTGCTTTGCCTATTTATCCTTCCTTTCACCCTGCCACAATGTGAAAGTATTTTTAAAATAATATTTTATATTCATGGTCATGTAAGTCAGGTTCCATCATAGAAATAAACACTAGGGTAATTATTTCCCTTTTTTGTAATGCTTGGAACTATGCATGAAATTATTTGCTGATTTACACTGTATTTATATATAAATTCATTCTGTTTAAAAATAAAGATCTAATCATTTATTTTTCTGAAAAATATTTCAAAACATTTGTCCTGTCTCATTATTATACAGTCATAATGAAAATGTATTTGATATCCTGAGGCAATTTTGTCACTTAAAAATAGTAAATTTGAAGAAAAAAACAACTCAGTCACACAAACATGTTTCTAGTAAGGACTGCACAATGTTTTGTTGTTCCAATATTTTTCAAATAAAATGAAACTATTGAGGAAAACAGTTTTCAAATGAAATGAAACGATTGAGGAAAACACATTTGGGTAACAGCTGTTCTCTGCAACTTGTGTAATATGAAACAAAGGATGTGCTAGAGTATTTCTCATTAATTGTTTCCAATGTGTATGAATTACCTTGAACATCCAATACATTTATCTCACAATCCCTCATTAAAACCAAAGCAGCTAAAGTTTGTGGGACATTTTCTATGCTACATTTAATATGCAAACTAATTTTGAAAGGCACGAGGCACCTGCATCACAGATTTTAAAGGAATTTGCATAATCAACACAGCACAGACTTGCCTTGTAAAGGACAATGACAGATGTGTAAGCAGTTTTGTGAAAGTCCTACATAACAAAATTTGCTTTAGAGTTGAATTACAGGGTCAGGGTAGGACAAGTGATCTATTATAAGTAAACATGTTGGGTAAGCAAACATGTTATATGAAAGCACTCCAGGGTATTCTCCATGAAAACTGGACAGTGCTTTTCTTCTATCAACAAATCTCGAATTCTCTATTTGAGTATGTGACTGGCTCAAATTTGATGATAAGAGCCTTTTTTTAAACATGGAAGGAGAAAAATCATTAAATTTGATGTTTTTCTTTTTCATGTAGTTTATTTATACAATTTACTGTTATTTAATCTTCCTGAGAATTATGTCAACTCTTCTTTGTGTATATGTGATTATAACAGTCATAAATACTAGTAAGCAAATAATAAAATATCACTGGCCAATATGAAAATAATCTCATCTATTAATTTATTGTATCAACTGTTTTTTCCTCCACTTAACCATGACAATGCACAAATCTAAATGGCTAACAAAGTTAACCCTCTGGAAAATCTGAGAGAAAAACTTTCTCTTGAAAGTGATTTGTAAAGGAAATGATTTATAATTCAGACACTTACTAACCCAATTTCTATAGCCATTGAATAGCTGAAATAAACAATAAGCAATGCCCTACATCTGCCTGAAAAGAGCCCCAGGTAAATTATAAATTATATGCCAGAGGAAGTGTGGAGAACGTATTTGCTTTTCAGCATACAATATGCTTGGACAGAATAATGTTCAAGCATATTGTAATTTAGTGGTGCCTTACATGTGGAATTTTCATCACCATAAATTTTCCTTTATTTTGCTTTTCATAGTCTTCACTTTTTCCTCTATTTTGTGAGCATATTCAATCATTTCTGTTAGCACCCTGATTACCCATGTTTTGAACTCAGCATCTGGTAGGTTGGCCATCTATTCATGGCTTAGTTGTATTTTTTCTGGAGCTTTGATCTGTTCTTTCATTTGGGCCATATTTTTTTTTTATCTTGGTGTGCCTGTTATGTAGTAAGGAGTGGAGCCTTAGGTATAGTCCAGGACAGGGCAACCCACACAGCTATGTTGTGGCACTGTATATGGGGGAGGGGTCTGAGAGGGAATAATGCAGCTCTCTGCTGGTTTTTAATCACTTACCCCACTAGCCACAAGCAAATGGGGCCCTTCTGGTACTAATTCTTGGTTGGTTGGTTTGTGTATGTCCTAGGACCATGTAGGTCTCTCCAATGGACTCTCTTCTGAGGCCAGGAGTTTCTCCTGCTGCTGCAACCCACACAGGATTTTTCAGTCACAGTTTTTGAGTCTTTATTTCCCTTTGCTGGAACCCTGGATTGTGTAGTCTGTCTTGCTCCCCACTTGTTCCTCCCAGTTTATCCACATGCAAATGTGGGGCCACCTGGTCTACCAGCTACAACCTTGCCACAAGTCTTCTCTGCCCCCAACTGCCCAGCTCCATCCCTCCTACCAGCCTGGATGAATGTTTCTTCTTTAACTCCCTTGTTATCAGACTTCCATACAGTTTGATTTACTGACAGTTCTAGTTATATTTTGATTTTAAATCTGTTGTTGTCCTTCTTTTAGTTGTGTGAGGAGGCAAAGTATATCTACCTATGCCTCCACCTTGGCTAGAAGTCTCAGAGCTTTAGTCTTAAGAAAAAAAGATGGATCCCTTAAATCAATAAACATTCTCTTGTATGACTCATTATTTAATGTTGTGTGAACAGATGTAAAAGAAAATTTACACATATTCCAGTGAAATAATTGATTGAGCCTAAAAGTATATTTGCATCATGATTTGTGGAATTTTGCCCTGGCCTGGTACCTCAGTTCGTTAGTGTGTCATCAAGATATGCCAACATTGCAGGTTAAATCCCTGGTAAGGACACATACAAGAGTCAATGAATGTTCATCAGATTCCATATATAAAAGAAATCATATATGTATAAAGAGAATCAACCAATGAATGCATAAATGAGTAGAACAACAAATCAGTATCTCTCTAAAATCAATAATACAATTAAAAAATAAATAAATAAATCACAAAATTTTAAGCAAAATTGGAAAGCTGAAATAACCTGGATATGCTAAAGATCTGCATTTAATTGCAATTTTGGAATAACTGATGATCCAAATAAAAAGGTAAAATCTTCATTAATTTCTATAAAATTACTTTCACAGTTACATATGTATATGTATGCACATGTGTATGACACATTATATTATTTCTTATTGAGTATCATTTAAACTTTTGCATGGAGGAGAAGCCAAATAAAGTAGTTAAACAAGGTCTGTCTGGAAAAAGTCCAACTGTTGTTAACATAACGAGAATAGTTTGTGTGATATCAATGTAACCTGGAAGTCAATGAGAGGACTAGAATGCACAAGCATGATAAAGGATGAGTTTACTATACTACTCAGTGGGGACAGTAGATGCAGCTGATTGAGTGTATATACTGTGTGGCCATCACATTCAAAATGACTGATTGAGTAAAGCAATGAATCTGCATCCAATTTTGCATTAAGCTTAAACATTACTCCACAGAAACTAGTAGGGTGATTCAGAAGTCTGCATCTGTGGGAAGGTGCTGACTGGTAGGTTCATCATGACAACTTGTTCATGCATCAGGTCTCATGCAGAGTTTTTTTGGAACCATTAAATCACCCTATTGATTTAGCAACTCTATAGCCCAGATTTGGAGAGATAAGATTATCAGTGAGATTGAGGAAAAAAGATGGGGCAGCTGATGGTGACTGGGAGAACTGTGTAAGGTCTCAAGGTGCCTACTTTGAAGGGGACCAAGCTATCATTGCCCTATGTACAATGTTTCTCATATCTTGTATCTTCAATAAATGTCTCTATTTTTGATAATACATGGCAGGATAGTTCCTGGACAGACCTTGTATATTTGTGTCATGGTGTGTTCATTAGAGATTATTTTCAGAGTCAAAAAAGTATTTATATGATAAAAAGATACAATTCAAACAATTGGTAATATGATTCTACTCGCATGATTCTGCAACTATATTAAATGTTTGACCTTTTTGGAGGAGAAAGCATAGTAAAATATGGGAGTAAAAGGCAGAAAACTGTACTTGAATAACAGTTAAAATAAAAAAGTGAAACAAAATGTGTGTCAATACAAGTAGCTCTTAATTGAAATCAAAATTTAATTAAAAGGGTACTAATGTTCTTAATGAAATCTGGGAGATTTTAAGCATGAGCAAATGAAAAGGAGAGGGCAACACTAAAAAGTGCCCTTATGTAAGTGTGACAGTTACATTCTAAGCATGCAAATTGATTTTAATCATTTGGGTTACCTTTGAATCAATAATTATTTCTAAAATCAACTCATTCAATCCCTGGTGTTCTTATGACTCAAGTTGAAGTATTTATTGGATTCTGACTCAGTATAATCTAAAGATCTGCCAGTTTAAACTGAGACATTACAGGATCACTGAGGATAGCTTTGGGTGTTTCATTTGAAAATATGAGGTGTATTTTGAGAATAGCTAAGGGAGCTTTTTACTATAAGGGTGAAAACCTTCATAAAGATGATCATAATTAAATGATATTTATGGAAGATTTCTGACAACAAGCATATCTGTGAGTGAAAAGGTTAAAAGTATTTTTATGTTTTTCAGTTATTCCATTTCACACACAAATACTTTCTTTTATTTCCAAGCAGAATATCCTGATGAAGAAACAATTTCAGTAAAATGAATAGAAATGAAAAGTAAGTGAACATTTTTGGGTGAGAATTTTAATATGTAATTTATATAGTCAGTTTAAAGTCACAATTATATGTATTTAGTGTATCATAATACTAATTATTTTCCAAGGCAAAATTTACAGATCTGGATATTTAGGAAAACTTCCAAGGCAGAAATCCACCTATGAACAATTTATCTATAGTCTTCCTGTAACACCAGAGTGCCTTAAGATTAGAATTACTTAAAAACAATGAAATGGTTTTTGTTTTAATAATAATAATTCATTTTGGAGAAAAAGTTATTGAAATTATTTTTAAATATATTCATTGTATAAACCAAAATTACACTGCATTGAATTGGGTAAAATCAAAAGTAAAATGTCCTATCTTCCTTTCATCATGAGATAGATTTTGGAGAAAATTTTTGACATATTACCTACATATGTATGATTACGTATTTGCATATTCATAAAGAGAATTCCTATTTTTTAAGATTTTATTTACTTATTTTTAGAGAGGGGAAGGGAGGGAGAAAGAGAGAGAGAGAAACATCAATGTGTGGTTGCCTCTCATGTGGCCCCCACTGGTGACCCGGCCTGCAACCCAGGCATGCGTCCTGACTGGGAATTGAACCTGTAATGCTTTGGTTCGCAGCCCGCACTCAATCCACTGAGCTATGCCAGCCAGGGTGAGAATTCCTATTTTTAAAATACAAATTAAATTATGTTATACATACCTTATTTCCTTAATGCAATAATATGTAAAAGACATTTCTATGTCATTGTCTGCAGGAATCTAGTGACTTCATTGTGTGACTTAACAATTTAATTAACATATCACTTTGTTTCTTGGTCAATGCTATTTATTTATCAAATCTATTAAATATAATTGCAAAATAGATGAGTTTTAACAGGTAACATTTTGTAACAATTGCCGACATCATAAGATAGAAAATTTTCAACACCCAAAAATGTTCCTTATTGTTCCTTTGGAATTTAGTCTTCTCTCCACATCATTGGGTGTGTGATTTGCTTTCATTATAATTTTCTCTTCCTTATAATGTCTAACAAGCAGTATCCTACAGCATGCAGTTTTTGTAACTGGTTACTTTTATTTTGTGTAATGCTTTGAGACTTACCCATGTTTTTGTTTTAACCAGTGGTTTATGCCCTTATATTTCTGAAGAGTATTTCATCATATGGACAGTCCACAAATTGGTTACAGGTTCAACATTTGACAGACTAGGGTGCTTTTAATATTTTTTAAAAATGTACTATGTACAGTTGACTACAAGTTATTGTATGGACATGTGTTTTTACTTCTCTTGGGTAAATATTCAGGAGGAAAATTATTGGATCACATTATAAATGTATGTTAAACTTTACACAAAAATACGAAAAGAATTGTACTATGTGGTTATACTATTTTGCATTCAGATCAGCAATGTATAAACGTTTCAGTTGCTTCACAACATTAACTTCAATAAAGCATGGTAGTGTTAGTGGTTTTAATTTAAGCCATTCTAATGATTGTGTTATGGCATTTCATTGTGGCTTTAATTTTATTTTCCTAATGACTAATGATGTTGAGCAGGTTTTTAGTGATTATTCCTTTTATGTATCTTCATTGGTAAAATTCTGGCCAAAATTTTCACTCATTTTCATTTATTGACTTGTTTTTCTTATTTCTATAATTTATATATTCTGAAAAATACCCTTAGATATGTGTTTTCAAGTGCATTCTTCTAGTATATGGCTGGTCTTTGGTCCTCAAAACATTGTCTTTTGAATAGAAAACAGTTTTTGAATCTAGTGAATTTCCATTCACTTATTTATTTATTAATCAGTTGCAGTGGCCAGGATTAGAAGTGCTGTGTGTGGCTGTCTTTGCCCTCTTCCCAACTGTTAGGAGATAGCATTCAGTCTTTCACTCTCAAGAAGGATGTTAATTATGAGTTTTTTATAGATACCCTTTTTCTGGTTGAGAACTTTTTTCAATTTTTAGATGGCTATTTTTTATTATAAATTGGTGAATTTTTTTCATATGATTTTTATGCATCTACTGAAATAATTGCTTTTGTTTGTTTGTTTGGATAGACCTCTGGGTAGCAGGGTGATGCTAGTGTTCTGGATTAAAATGGGTATTATTCTATTGTCTTTTTTGAAAGATTTTGTGTAGAACTGGTAGGATTTCTTTCAAAATTTTGTAGCATTCACAAGTGATGCTATCTAGACCTGGGAAAATAATTTCAGTAGTAGAAGGCATTCACTTATTAAGTAAATTTTTTTAGTTTGTGTATTTTAAATGACTCATTATTTTTTCTTATTTGTTGAATTTATTGGCATAAGTTCTTCATAATATCCTATTATTATAGTTTTGGTACCTGTAAGATATTATTCCTAACATGATAATTGTGTTTTGCCTGTCTTCCTTCCTTCCTTCCTCCTTTCCTTCCTTCATTCTATCCTTCCTTCCTTCCTTCCCTCCTTCCTGTTTAATCTATCTGACTAATTTTATTGTCAATTTAAAAAAAAAACTAGTTTCTGAATTTATTGATTTCTCTCTAATTTTTCTGTTTGTTATTTTACTGGTTTCTGCTATTTTCTTCATTTTTCTCCTTATTTTGGTTTTAATTTGCACCATTTTTTCAAGTTTATTATTATGAAACATATCAATTATTTGAGGCCTTCTTTTCTAATACATTTTTCTCTTAAACACTGCTTTCACCACTTGGAACAAATTTTTATACAATATATTTTTATTTTAACTCAGTAGAAAATATTATCTAATCTTCCTTGTGATTCTTCTTTTATCCATGTGCAATTTAGAAGTTTTGCTTATTTTCCAAGTTTTTAATATTTATCAAGATATCTTTATTTTTATTGATTTTTAATTTAAATTCTTCTTTGTCAATTTAGATGTATTGTCACACTTTACTGCTCAGAATATGGTACATATAAGAAAATGTTTATATTTAAAACAAATTACATCTTTTGAAATAGATTGCTTGATAAATGACAAGTTTATTGATGTTTTTGTTCACAGGAACTATATTACTTCTGATTTGGTTTACTTATTCTAGCAAGTGGAAGGTTGAAATTTTCAGATATAATAAAAATTATCTATTTTCCTATAATTTTATCTATTTGTGCCTTACTGTAAAGTTCTATTATTGAGCTCATGCATGTTAAGAATTTTACATTGTACCCATCGAATTATCCTTTATCATCATGAGATAATGATCTTCATGCATGGTAATATTCCTTGTCCTGAAATAAAATTTTTATTATTTCAGTGTAGCTATTCCATTTTTTATTACATCAATACTAGCATTGTTTACATTTTTCCATCTGGTATCATTATGTTTACACTTTATTTCTTGTAGGCAGCATATAGTTGGTTTTGACTTTTTATAAAATTGATAATATCATCTTTTTAAAATTGTTTTTATTGTTGTTCAAAGTTGTCCCACTTCCCACTCATTATTTCTCCTACTTACCTCCCCTTCACCTTCCACTTTCAATCCTCCCCACTGTCCCCATTGTTTTTGTCCATGGGTCCTTCATATATGCTGCTTGATAGGACCTTTGGCCTTCTTTCACCCCTTTTGTCCTTCCTCCTTCCCCTCTGGTCACTGTCAGCTTATTCCTTATTATCATGTTTCTGGTTCTATTTTGCTCTCTTATTTGTTTTGTTTATTCAGTTTCACTTACAGGTGAAAACATGAAGTATTTGTCTTTCACTGCCTGGCTTATTTCACTTACCATAATGTTCTCCAGTACCATCCATACTGTCACAAAGGATAGGAGCTTATTCTTTCTGTCATGTAACATTCCACTGTATAAATGTACCATAGTTTTTTGATCTACTCATTTACTGATGGACACTTAGGCTGTTTCCAGCATTTGGCTATTGTAAATAACATTGCTATGAACATTGGGGTGCATAGGTTTTTTTGAATTGGTGTTTTGGGATTCTTAAGGTATAATCCCACCAGTGGGATTGCTGGGTCAAAAAGCAATTCCATTTTTAGTTTTCTGAGGAAATTCCATAGTGTTTTCTATGGTGGCTGCACCAGTCTGCATTCTCACCAACAATGTACTAGGGTTCCCTTTTTTCTACAACCTCATCAGTACTTGTTATTTGTTGATTTGTTTATGATGGTCATTCTAAATGGTGTGAAATAGTATCTCATTGTGGTTTTAATTTGCATTTCTCTGATAGCTAGTGATGCTGAGCATCTTTACATATGTCTCTGGGCCCTCTGTATGTCCTCCTTGGAGAACTGTCTATTGTGATATCAAACTATATTGCAAAGCCACTGTAATGAAAACAGTCTGGTACTGACATAAGAACAGACACATAGATCAATGAGATAAAATAGAGAACTCAGAAATAAACTCATATCTCTGTGGTCAATTAATATTCAATGAAGGGTACAAAAGAATAATAGAATAAAAATAGCTTCTTGAAGAAATGGTGTTGAGAGATCTAGACAGCTATATGCAAAAAATGAAACTTGGCCACCAGCTTACACCATACAACAAAATAAACTCAAGATGGATAAAAGACCTAAATATAAGTCACAACACTATAAAAATCCTAGAGGAGAGCATAAGCAGGCAAATCTCAGATATTCCATGTATAAATATTTTCACTGATATGTCACCTAAAGCAAGGGACATAAAGGGAAGAATAAACAAATAGGACTACATCAAATTAAAAAGCTTCTGCACAGCTAAAGAAAACATTGGCAAAGTGAAAATGGAACCAACCTATAGAAAAGTACACTTGCTAATCATACCTTGGACAAAGGTTTAATCTCCAGCATATATAAAGAACTCACAGGACTCCATACCAGGAAAACAAACAATCTAATTAAAAATGATAATATCATCTTTTAATCTGAGTATTTAATTCACTTATAGTTAATTGTATTAATTATATTGTGGGATATAAATTTACCTGCTATTTTTACATGTTCCAACCATTTTTGTTTTTTCTATTTTGGATTAATTGATTTTTGTGTCTTTTATCTTTTTAGTTATTTAATTTTCTCTATTTTTTAAAAATTTTATTTATTTATTTTTAGAGAGGGAAGGGAAGGAGAAAGAGAGAGAAACATTAATGTGTGGTTTCTGGTGGCCATGGCCTGCAACCCAGGCATGTGCCCTGACTGGGAATCGAACCTGTGGTGCTTTGGTTTGCAGCCCACGCTCAATCCACTGAGCTACGCCAGCCAGGGCAAATTTTTCTATTTTTTATAAATTTTAAAATGTTCTAAAGAAACAGGGACTTTAAAATATTTCCAAAGGTGCTAGGTTCAAAAGAATACCAAAAATATCAGAAATTACATATTAAGAGTTGAAAATGCCCCATAGGAAATATGTTCACTTATTATATATAAACTACACTATCACATAAACTACTTCTGGTATGTATATCATGAATAAATATCACAAACTGAATATACATATACATGTTTACTGAATCTAAATTTGAGTTCTCTTTATTTGGTGTAGCAATGGGTGGTCTACAATGAGGATAAACAGAGGTTAAAATAAGTGTGTTAATACACTGAGTCCTGGCTAGGATATTTGAAACACATTATTATTCAGGTGTTTCTGAAGATAAGTGATACAAAATATTGAGCACAAATATACTTTTTTAAACTATGATGCATAAACATAAATGAAACTAAACATCATCCCTTGCCTCTATAAAGTTGCTCCTTTAAGAAAACTGCCATTACATTTCTCTTCCTCTAATGTATGATAGTGATAACCATCCCTTTTTTGAGACAAAACAAAGTAGTGGGAACAAACTGGCAAAGTGTGGTCTGGTTACTTTGCAGCACTGTATTATTTATTAGGTTGTTTTGTTTGCTGGTTTGTTTTTTACTTTTGATATCTTTGCCTATGAAAGCCATTTACCCTGTACCAGTAACAAAGGAAAAGTGCCCCAAACTATAGTGTTATATTTGTATATTTTTATACTTTATCTGAACCTTTCAACAATATAAGATTGTTTATTGAGTCTATTGACTACAAACTTTTGTTCATGAATCAGATGAATTATAGGACTGAGCGCATATCATATTTACTGTAAAGAAAAGCTTAGCCTACTCTGCTTTCAACTATGAGAAATGTAGCCAGCCTTTCAGGGATAGCTCTTAGTTTGCTGTGAGGAATGTGGGCAGCAGCACTTTGCCTGGTGAGCCTCATGTCATTAGGTACATAATTCTTAATTACAAAAAATCACCATGGAGTTAAAAACCTATAGGGAAATTAAAAGACCTGCAGTAGAAAAACTGTGGTAGGGACATCTACTTTACACAAATTAAATTGACTTATGTTACCCAAATAGTCATATTGATTCAGAAAATCTGTCTTTTTAGCACTGTAGACAAGTTATGACTACATATGTAGATCATTAGCTTAGAATATATAGACATGTTCAATTGAAAAATGCAAAAATCACCTCATTAAGAGATTTTTAAAAGTGGTAGATTTAATTTCTTAAAAAAACCTTTATGTACACACTTTCTCTTCTTATTTTTTTCCAATGGATCCATACTTGAATCTTTAGAAATAAATATTTTCCCTCAATTAAAAGAGTGAAGTTTCCATCTGGCATCAAAAGATGTTTCCAGGGAGACCTGATTAGAGAGTCTCACTCCTCAATTTTTGTCTCACTCACAAGAGATGGATTCAGGAACAAGGCAACATATACAGTGAAAATGACATAGTAAGTTTATTTATGAAATACACTTGAGCACAAAGCTGCAAGAGGGCATCCAGCTAGTCTGAGTGCCCCAACTATGGGGAGTTTTAGGAATTTTCTGATTGTAGGCAGTCTCCAGGTTCCCTCTGCTCCTTTCTCCAGAACTTGGAATTAAACATATAGTTTCAAAAGCTTTCTTTCCAAGATAGTAAGGAGGATACTCATAGAATTTAAAAGACTCCACTACTTCTTCAGTATCATGATTTTTCTTATGATTTTCAGAACACCAGGAAATCTTATCTGACCAGATTCTGGATCGCTGGATTAATGGGTGAGATATGTCCCCTCTCCCTCCCTGCTTTGGTTTGTTATCTATTCTGCTTAACAAAAATGACCTTGAAAATTATATTTTGTATTCAAGTTACAATAAAAAGTGAAAATAATGGTATTTTGAAATGCATTTTTTTCACTCTATCAAGTTTAATTTTGTGGCCATGAGTACAGTTATAAAATAATCCCTGGATCACTTGCCACACTGTGAAAGATGTATAAATCTAAATAGTATTTTTCCATTTAAATGTAGAAAGCAAATTAAAGAGCATGAGGAGAAACCTCATAAATCTCAAGTCTGTCTGTGTCCCATAGCTGTACAGCTGCATGTATTAATCATTTCCCCTATGGTATAGAAAACTCTTATTAAAGATCTAAGATGGCAGATGAGTAAGTGGAAGCTGCTACACTAACATCCTCTAATGACTAGTATCAGTACGGAATTACAACTAAATTGTATGAAGACATCCTGAATAACCAACTGAACACTAGCTGGAAAGAATCATTATAAGCAAGGACAGACAGAAGAAACCACTTCATCACAACAAGACTGGTAAGGAGTGTGGTGGATGTGCAAGATGGCTCCCACAGGCAGCAAGTGAAGTTCCAAAAAGATATTTCAGTGGTCATGGGGTTCCCCCTGAGAAGAGTGGGGCCTAAAACCCAAGCTGGGCTCCCCAGGCTACAGCACCAGAGCCCAAGTGAACCCAGATAACATCAAGCTTTGAAAAGCAGCAAGGCTTCTGTCTGCTATGGAGATATTGCTGGAAACTCACACAGCCACTTACCCTGGGCTCTGTCAGAGAGAGGGCAGAATAGACTAGAGATGCTTGAGGAAAGTCTGGGATTGGAAGCTCTGGAGAGATAACTGAAGGAACAGCTTCCTGAATTCCTGTGTTGAGTCATTTCCTATACTTAGAAGCCATCTTTCTTAGCCAGAGTACTTGTCTACCTACAACTGGGACCAGACTGAAGGAAAGAAATAGCCCTGCCTGCAGGAATTACGATGCCCTATCCTTCAGTACTTAAACTAGGCTGCTGATTAAGTACTTATAGCTTAAGGCAATAACATTGATTTGTTTAACAAATGAGGTGGAAAAAATACAAAGAAGCAACCAAAATGGGAAGACAATGAATCAGACCTCAAATGAAAGAACAAAAGAATTCTCCAAAAGGAAAATTACATGAAATGGAGGCAAGCAATTTATCAAATGGAGAGTATAGAGCAATGATTATAAGGATCTTCAACAGAATGAAAAAAGACATAGAACCATAAAAAATGACCAGTCAGAAATAAAGAATGCAATATCTGAAATAAATAATACACTGGAAGGATAAACAATAGCTTAGATGAAACAGTAGATCAAATCAGTGATTTGGAAGACAAAGTAGAAAAAAAATTTAAAATGAGGAGAGCTTAAGACAATTTTGGACAACACAAAGCAAAACAACGTCTGCATCATGGCAAACATCAGAAGAAGAAGAGAGTGAGCAAGGGATTGAGAATTTATCTGAAGAAATAATGACTGAAAACATTCCTAATTTGTTGAAGGAAAAAGACACACTTGTCCAGGAAACTCAGAAAGTACCAAAAAATTTGGACTCAAAGAGGCCTACACCATGACACATCATAATTAAAATGACAATGCTTAAAGACAAAAGAGAATCCTAAAAGCCACCAAATAAAAGCAGGTAGTTACCTAAAAGGGGGCACCAATTAGACTGTCATCTTATTTCTCAACAGAAATACCTTAGGCCAGAAGAGCGTGGCATGATATATTCAAGCTGCTGAGGAGCAAGGACATATAACCAAGGCTACTTTAACTAGCAAAGCTAGCATTTAAAATCAAAAGAGAAATAAGGAGCTTCCTGGACAAGAAAAAGCTAAAAGAGTTTGTTAACACCAACCAGTACTGCAACAAATGTTAAAGGGCTTTCTTTAAGAAGAAGAAAAAAAAGAGAAAGAAAAAAAGAAGAGAAGAAAAATAGTATACCAATAAAATGTTAATAAATATGGGTCTATCAATAATCAACTTAAATATAAATGGCTTAAATGTTATAACCAAACTACATAGGTAGCTCAATGGATAAGAAAACAAGACACACATATATGCTACTTCCAGGAGCCCCATCTTAAATCAAAAGATATACACAGACTAAAAGTAAAGGGATGGAAAAAGATATTTCATGCAAATGTAAAGCTAGGATAGCAGTATTTATATCCAATGCATTAGACTTTAAAACCAAAGCTATAGTAAAAGACAAACAAAAAGGGAACAATCCAACAAGAGGATATAGCTCTCGTAAACATTTACTCATCCAACATAGCAGCACCTGTATATGCAAAGCAAATCTTGATGGACATAAAGGGAGATATTGACAGAAATACAGTCATTGTGGGGGATTTTAACACTCCATTGACTTAAATGGAAAGATCTTACAGATAGAAATCAATAAGAACAGAGTGGCCTTAAAAGATACACTACGTCAAATGGATTTAATTAATATCTTCAGAGCATTTCACCCCAAAGCAGCAGAATACACCATGAATACACCATGCTCAGTTGGAATTTATTCCAGGAATGCAAGTTTGGTACACACTCACAAATCAATAAAAGTTATTCACAACATAAACAAAATAAAAGATGAAAAAACACATGGTCCTATCAATAAATGCAGAAAAAGCATTTAATAAAATCCAACACCCATTTATAATAAAAACTCTCAGCAAAGTGGGAATAGAGGGAACATACCTAAGCATCAAAAAGGCCATATATGACAAACTCACTACCAGAGTTATACTTAAATGGCAAAACTATAAGTCTCCTTAAGTTCAGGAACAAGACAAGTATGTCCACTTTCACCTCTCTTATTGAACATAGTACTGGAAGTCCTAACTACAGCGATTAGACAACAAGAAGAAATAAGTCATCCAAATTGAAAAGCAAGAAATAAAACTATCATTATTTGTAGATGACGTGATACTGTACATAGAGAACTCTAAGGACTCCACCAAGAAACTACTAGAACTGATCAATGAATTCAACAAAGTAGCAGGATACAAAATTAATTTCCAGAAATAAGTTGTATTTTATATGCCAATAACAAACTTACAGAAAGGGAAATTATAAAAAACAATCCCATTCATGACTGGTACAAAAAGAATAAAGTACCTAGGAATAAACCAAACCAAGGATGTAAAACACCTATACTCAGAAAATTACAAGATGCTGAAATCAGAAATTGAAGAAGATACAAATAAGGGAAAACACATACCATATTCATGGGCAGGAAGAATTAACATTATTAAAATATGCATGTTGCCCAAAACAATCTACAGATTCAATGCCATTCCTATCGAGGTTCCAATGACATATTTACAGAACTAGGACAAATATTTCAAAAATATATATGAAGCCTCAAAAGGATCTACATAGCAACATATATCCTGAGAAAAAAGAACAAAGTTGGAGGAATCATACTACCTAGAATGAAAATATTCCATAAGGCCTTATTAATCAAAACAGCCTGGTACTGACATAAAAACAGACACATAGATCATTGGAACAGAATAGAGGGTCCATACATAAATCCACAGCTGAATAGTTAATTAATATTTGAGAGAAGAAGCAAGTATATACAAAGAGCTAAAGACAGTTTATTCAATAAATGGTGTTGGAAAAAATGGACAGACAAGTGCAGAAAAATGAAACCAGACCACCTTCTTACACCACATATAAAAACACATTCAAAATGGGTCAAAAAGTTAAATGCTAGATCTGAAACCATAAAAGATTCTATAAGAAAACATAGGCAGCAAAATCTCAGACATTACCCGTAGCAATACTTTATCAAATATATATCTCCAGGTAAGGGAAACAAAAGAAAAAACAAATAAATAAACCTAAAAGTTTTTTGCACAGCAAAGGATATCATCAACAAAATTAAAAAACAGAATTGGAGAACATATGTACCAATACATCTGATAAAGGGTTAATTACCAAAATTTATAAAGAACTTATAAAACTCAACACCAAAAAATGAAACAACCCAATTAAAGAATGGGAAAAGGCACTGATTAGACTCTTCTCTAAAGAGTACATACAGATGGCCAGTAGATATATGAAAAGATTCTCAACATCACTAATCATCAGAGAAATACAAATTAAAAGCACAAACTTTTAAATATGAGATATCTTCCACCTGTCAGAATGGCTATAATCAATAAATCAACAAACAACAAGGGCTGTTGAGAATGTGGAGAAAGGGGAACACTTTGATTTGTTGGTGGGAATGCAGACTGGTGCAGCCACTGTGAAAAACAGTATGGAGATATCTCAAAAAACTAAAATGAATCTCCCTTTTGACTCAGTGATTCCATTTCAGGGAATATATCTGGTAAAACCCAAAACATGAATTTGAAAGAACATGAGTACTCCTACATTCATTGCAGTGTTATTTATAATCACCAAGGTATGGAAGAAGCCCCAGTGTCCATCAGTAGATGAGTGGATAAAATACAATAGAACACTACTCAGCCATAAAAAAGAAGAAAAATTGTTCCCTTTGCAACAGTGTGAATGGACCTGGATAACACTGTGCTAAGTGAAATAAGCCAGTCAGAGAAAGACAACTACCATATGATTTCACTCACATGTGAAATCTAAATGAACAAACTAAATTAACAAGGAAAATGGGGACAGACTCATAGTCAGAGAGCAAGGTGACATCTAAAGGGGGGAATATTAGGGGGAGGATAACTAAGCAAAAAGGAAAAAGGACTCATGGGCATGGACAACAGTGTGGTGATTGCTCAAAGAAGGTAATTATAAAGAAACTAAATGGTAATGGAAAATAATACAATGAAAATTAAATAAAAAGAAAACAAAAAAAAGAAAAAATATACATGTGTAGAATGATAAACCCATTGAACAACTGAAGGAGAGACAGTGAGAAAGAGTAGCATGAGCCATAGGAGTTAGGACAAGAAAGGACATAAAATTTAATACTCAGAGTGTCTCAGAGAAACTTGCACAAAATAAAGGTGGCTCAAGATTTATGCAGAGAACTATATATTTCTGTGAGAAAGGAGGCTCTGTGAAATTTGTGACTTGCAAATTGTTTTGTTCATCAGAAGGATCTTTAGACAACTATGCCCATAATGGAAATCCAAGCTCCTGATTTTCATAGGTAATAAACCATCTGTGAAAAATACAGAAATAATTGATGTAGAAGAGTGAGTTAATTAAAAAGGGTGATTTAAGTCCTGGAAAGATTTAGGTGTTGGTCTTAAGAGAGGGTGAATTCCACCATGCTGTTTGTTGAAACTTGGCTTGGTAACAAGACTCAGCACTAAAGAAAGAATATAAGAATAAAGAACATGGCAAGAACCTGGAATCAAATTTTTGTAGGAAATGGAAATGGGTTGGAAGGAATTAGTCTGAAATATTTTTTTCTTGGCTACTCAGTGTTATAATCAACCTTAAAAGCCAGCTCAAATATCACAACTAGGAAGAATTTGCTTCTTTCTCAGAGCCTTATTTAATTCTGCCTGCCTCCATATTTGCCTAGCATTACTGTTTCTTCCCTTCATGTCATTTGTTTACATGTCTTTTCTTATGCTAGAGTATGCGTGTTTCAAGATTGATATAGTCTGCTTAACCATTGAACAATCACAAACACACACAAATGGTCACATGGTATCTAGGGAAGAGTAAACCTTAGTAATACAGATATTCATTAAATACATTAAAATTGATTGTATGTTTGAAAATTTTAATATCAGAAAGTAAGGTCACATTTCAGGTTACTTACTTTAAAATTTTGTTAACTGATATAATTATTAGTTTTTGGAAGACTTCTCTTTGAATATTTTCCAAAAAATGCTATGCCTGCACCTCACAGAATATTACTTGCTGACCAAAATTTGCAAATAATGAAAATAATGTCCTTTATTTATGCTGTGAATTTATGGAGTTCACCTGCTACTGAAAAACATGAACAAATACAAGAAATAGACAATTTCTGAGACTTTTTTTGGCTATGCACATATTATAGCCACATTATACATTATGGGAGAAAAAGGTCTCTTTTCTGAAGAGGAACTAAAGCAGGGCCACAAACAAATGTTCTTTTAATTAAAAGACAGATGTTTTTAAAAATTTTCTTCTATGTTGACACTATTGTAGATGTCCCCACTCTTTCCTATACCCCCTACTCCTAGATCCTGCTCTCTCTTCTCTCAGTCCATCACCACACTGTTGTTTGTGTTTATGGGTTATACATATATGTTCTTTGACTAATCACTTCGCTTTCTTTCTTCAGGTTCCCCCTCCCTACTCCCCTCTGACAATTGTCAGGCTGTTCCAAGTATCCATGACTCTATTTATGTTTTGTTCATCTGTTTATTTTGTTCATTAGATTTCACATATAAGTGAAATCATATGGCATTTGTCTTGCTCTGGCTGGCTTATTTCACATAGTATAATAATGACCAGATGAATCTTGTAAACTATCAGTATGATGTTTGACTCACCTCTCTCTCTACTTAATGCACCTTTGAAATTATGTTATATAAGTATTCATCTTGTTACTGACAATAATTGCAAGCAGGAGATGGGATGGATATGTACAACCACCTGCTTTAGCATTCTATACTGTAAATTTGCTCATATTTGTAAATTGCATTCACTTTTATTCTCATGATTTCTGCTTGATTTAAAACAAGGTTTATAAATTCCAAAGGCCAGACACCTCTTTTGGAGTGCTAATTTCTCTATGCAAGTCTAGATAAACATTTCTCACAAGCATCTTTTACCAAGGTACCTAATTTGCCCATCCCTTCGTTTCACTGCCATTTCCTTTTTTGAGGTTTCTTTCATTGATTTTACTTGCATTAAAATGTCATATACTTTATTACCTTCATTGTAAAATGTAGGATGTGATTTTTATGATATGTTCAGTTGCTTGCTCTCTTCCCAGACTGATGCAGACCCTGGCTTGTGGGGTCCGTGTCATTATGGATGAAATGAGACATTCACATGGACTACCAAATCCGGTGGAGGGAAAGGGACAGTACGGATTTTCTCTCAAGGGGAGCAAAAGCCTCACCCTTGCTCCAATGAGCTTTTATTGTCTTACTGGACACATTATAAGAAGGTCCTCATTCAGTATGCACAGGCTCGATTTAGGTGGTTGCCTTATACAGAAAACAAAGGAGAGGATGCTGGTAATCACATCACAGAAGAGGGATATTTACAAATGAAAAGGCAGAAGTAGTTGGACCGTTATAGTCATCCTTGGAAGGTTTAGCATGGATTTTAGGAAGTTGCTTTGCAGTAAATGTCCTCAATTCAGGTTGAGGGAGTTTTGGCAAAAAGTAAGACTCATAGTGGTGTAGGTACATTGCGGGCCTGATTCCCCATGGGAGAACCTATCCATGGGCTTGGGTCCTGTGCATCTCCTAGTGGGTGCTGGGCCCACACCACACAGAGCGGCCTCCCACACCAGACCATATGCAAATGTGATCTCTCTACACAAAAAGCAGATACAAAGTAGTACTGTTACAGGGTACAGCCAAGAGGGAGGACCCCAAATGGGCATTTGAAATGGGGTCAAGAACTCAAGGTGTCCAGGAGATTTTAAGATGCCTTCATCCTTTCCCCCACAGGTATGAGTTGGGGGAAGGGGCACACAGAGCAAAAACATGCAGGAAAGCTTTGCACAGTCCATGGCACAGTCATTTCACATACCTATAGCCTTTGGCTGTTGGGAACTGCCCTGACTGGTATCAGAAGCTGAAACCCCTGCCTAGGCTAAGGCTAAGGGAATGCCCATGGAACCGTAAGCCAGCAAGGAGACAAAAGCTTATCTCCCTGGCAGGAATGCTGCTTCTGCTGCTTTATTCATAACTGAACCCCAAAAAGCTTGGTCGGTTAGCCAAAGACGGGTAAGATTCCCCAAGGGGGGGAACGACCTAAGACAGGCACGATCACTTTGGGAGGCCCCTCAAAAGAAGGACTTGGGGGGCTGCAGCAAAAGGGGGTGATGGACCCTCGCTCCTCGGCTTTGACATAGCCTGAGTTCTCAGAGTCTGGGAGAAAATCTCCTTGTCTCTCGGTTGCCTTAGTTCCCTTGCTCCACCTAAGCCTGAAACAATGCCAGGGTGGTGCAGCTCTGTGCTGAAAAGGGCGGATTCCCCAGGTGATCAGGCCTAAGAAAGAATATGTAAATTACTGTGAAACCTTCTTTGTTTAGAATGTTCTCAGTTGAATGAGAGGGGTCCAAGGAGGAAGTTATGTTCCTCAAAGTCTTACAGCTCTTTGACCCCGACTCAATAGACCGACAGCGTTCCTTGTTTTCTATAGTTCCTTACTTCCCCCTAATGAGACTGTACTTTACCTGAATTATTATGCAAAATGAGCCCAATAAAAGCAGGTATGGACTGTAAATCAGCGTGCTCCCCACTAGGGGGGTTAGCCATTTCGTCCCTACTTCCCCACAGAAACTAGTCTGTCTCTGTGCATGTGTGTTTTTTCTCGCGTGTTTATCATCGAGCCATCTGCAGCGTTCTGTGGTCACTGCTGGCCGGTGACCCACGCATCATTTGGCTGGTCGCTTGGATATGCTAAATAGCTATGGCCATGCTCTGGGCCAGGGGGATGGAAAGGGATCCCCCCAAGATGCGACTGGGGGGCAGGTCCCCCAAGTTACAGCACCTGTGCGGGAGCTCAGAGAATATTAGCTCCATGACATGGGGTCACACCTGTCCAGACCCACGATTGGGGCCAGAAAAGCTGGAAAGGATGACAGATTGAGGGCAAGTGTGGCTGAGTGTGGGAGGAGTCGGAAATGGTGCTGCAGAGGAAGATTGGTGTGGGAATTTAAACCCAGACACAGCAGCCATTGAGAGAGAGAAGCATGCGGTTTTGGCTGAGTGGGGACTCCCGAGGCCCTGGGAGAGAGCACCACGTGGCTGGAGTGGTGGAGAGAGGACCACATGCCTTTGCCAGAGTGGGGAACCCTGCAGCTTTAGAAGGGGGAACCACCACCCGGCTTTAGTGGAGATCCCGGCGACACAGCTGAGGGTGTTGAGAACCAAGGGAGGTCTACCAGCCGAGATGGATTACTGAGAAGAACCAGAGACTGCCTGAGCCATGGACTTCTATTTCCTTTCCTGAGATATAGTACTCCAAACTGGGCAAAGGGGGAAGGACAGACTGTGTATGTTTGTGGGTGTTTTAAGAGACTTTAGGATTTTTATGAAGACATTAGGTTACTATGTTAAGTCTGTATAGTATTAAATAAACATTTCCTTTCCTCTCCACGAATCTCTGGCATTGAGAGACATCTTTCCCATAGACGGCAGACATAACGGACATGGGGGTTTCTTTCAGTAATAGTATATCGTCCCAGGCCCTCCTTGTTGTTCTGTAACAATACTGGTGCCTGTAGCACCTGGACTGTATGTGGCAGCTGACAAACAAGCTTTAGGAAGGTTTCACAGAGGAGGTCATGTATCACTTTACTATGGTAGAATCATTGGGTAAGAAAGTTAGTGCTAAAAGTTATCTCTTATGCCCCGGTCTTCTTTCACTAGATCATAAACACTTGGAAGACGAGGAGAAAAAGGACGATGCCTTTTCATTTCCTATCATGCATGAGTCACATAGTGTTTGTGATACAAAAGGTGTGTGAGACAACTTTGTTGAACACAATGGTTGCACGAATAGACAGGCTGTAGTAACATGAAGAAATTAGTCTGACATACAAATGAGACTGAGAATGTCCTGCAAGCCAGAAGAGAATCACAACAGAATGTGACAGCATTATCCAGTACTGCAGAAAGGTAAAGTAAACTAAGAATAAAAAGACATAACTGGGTGTTGTGAGTCCAGGTTGGATTTTTTTATATGTTAATGGTGGTGTGTCCTAGTCTTTGAAATACATGTTTTTGTTATTCATTTTTCTTTCCAGCTTTTTATTCTGTTTTTATTGATTTGTGCAAATGTGTTGGTCATGTCTGTTTAAATGTTTTTATCAGTTTATAATATATTTTACTGTTTTTAATTTTAATACATTCAATTTATGAAACTTGTCTTTAACATCTTACTAATGAGACCCTTTTTTATTTCATGTCCAAAATTCATTTATCTTCATTTTCTATGAAGTTTAAAGTATCATTGACTCCAGACAAACTTGAGTCCATCTGGATTTAATTTTATGTATTTCCATATCTTTATTAATGTATCTATACATTCTTGAAATAGAGTAATGAAGGAAAAAGTAATAAAATATATTAGTATTTAATCCAAATGGTATTTTAGAAACAAATAAACTTCATATGAGGTAAAAGAGGCTTTCACAATAAAACTTCCAAAATAAGGATAGTGAAGGTCAGATTGATATCAACTGGTGTGTAAAGACATAACAGAAAGTAAATATCTGTTTCTTTGTATGATTTTTGATCACAAAAATATATTTTCTCATCATTTGAAATAAAATCAACTAGCTTTAGAGTGATTACCAAAAACAAATCACAGTGTTTGTGTATGGGCCATGCATACTCCAAACTCCAGTTATAAAGCTCCTATTTACATATGAATAAATGATGGAGGAACAAGAGTAATTTGGGAATGACTGTGGACAGGTTTTTTTTTTTAACACAAATATTCCCACAAAGACAGTTTAAAAATGCAAATGGTGCCAAAAGATGGAATTGAATTTTGTATATAAATATGTATTTCAAAGCTTGTGTATTTTTTATTTTAAAGGGATCTGTAAAACAGTTTTTCTGTTGACTATAGATAGATCAGTGACATTAATAAATTGTATAATTCTGTATCAACTTTGCTTCACTTATTCACCAATTGGCCAGTATGGATGCATGAAGGAAAATATGATGGAAAAAAAAAAAGCAGAATACTGTCATGGTATTCAAGATAGCTAACCTGTATAGGAGAGAAAGAGATCACCATGGAAGGAAGTGGCTTAAATTGTTCTCCTGGTAACCCCTTAGGGTCATGCCTTTCCCAGGTGAAAATTATTGCCAAGAAGCAGTTTTCTCTCTTTGAGCCTCTTCCTCCAACTTCTCCAAGTTCAAATTATTTTAGCACAGCTATCAGACTGAGGGGAGGATGAGGATAGAAAGCAGAAAGTGTGAAAAAAAGTGCTTTAAAGATCTAATTTTTTCCTTTTTTTTAACATATTCTAGTGTGTGTACTATCATTTCATTTTTTAACGTTTTTTTATTGTTGTTCAAGTACAGTTGTCTCCATTTTCTCCCCCACCAACTCCCCACCTCAGCCATTGCCACCTCCCACCCTTGATCCTATCCCCCTTTGATTTTTTCCATGTGTCCTTTACAGATGTTCCAGAAAACTCTTCACCTTTTCCCCCTATTATCCCTTTCTACCTCCCCTCTTATTTGTCAGTTTGTTCTTAATTTCACTGTCTCTGGTTATGTTTTGCTTGCTGTTTTGTTTTGTTGATTAGATTCCACTTATAGGTGAGATTATATGGTATTTGTCTTTCATCACCTGGCTTATTTCACTTAGCATAATGCTCTCCAGTTCCACCCAGCTATCACAAAGGATAGGAGCTTTTTCTTTCTTTCTATTGCATAGAATTCCATTTTGTAAATGTACCATTGTTTTTTGATCCATTCATTTCCTGTTGGGCACTTAGGTTGCTTCTAGCACTTGGCTATTGTAAATTGTGCTGCTATGAACATTAGGGTGAATAGGTTCTTTTGGATTAGTGTTTCAGGGTTCTTAGGGTATAATCCCAGCAGTGGAATTGCCAGGTCAAAATGAAATTCCATACTATTTTCCACAGTGGCTGCTCCAGTCTGTAATCCCACCAACAGTGCACTAGGGTTCTTTTTTCTCCACATCCATTCTAACACTCGTTGTTTATTGACTTGTTTATGATGGCCATTTTGCCTGGTATGAGGTGGTATCTCATTGTTGTTTTAATTTGCATCTCTCTGATTGCTAGTGTTGCTGAGCATCTTTTCATACTCTTAATTCTCAATATTTATGTTTCAATATGATAGTGAATACAATTTCAAACATGATTTTGTTTGACTTCTCTGCTAATTGAACAGTAGCCACTACCATAACAAAGAATGTTTCAAATTGAGAGGTAATCTAGCATAATGATTAGGAATGTGCTATCTAGAGTCTTCTTTCATTTATTTTTGAGCTAAAATAACTAGGACATGTTACTTCAACATCTTGTACCTCAAGTTCATCATCTGTCTAATGGGGGTAATGATGAAACTCACACTTTGCAGGGGTATTGTGAACATTAAATGAGTTAATACATGTAAAGATCTCAGAGATGTGTCTGGCATTCACTAATAATAATTAAATATAAGAAGGGTTCCCCAACAGTGAAATTTATAAAAATTGTGTACTTATTTTTACATGTTTAAACTTCAGTCACCTTCAAAGTACTCTCCATTTAATGCAATGCAACTATTGAGATGTTTTTCCCACTGCTCAAAGCAGTTTTTGAACATGTCTGTTTAATGCCTTTTAATGGTTTTGACATTTTTTGTTTCAGCTCTTCCACATTGAGAAAACATTTCACTTTGAGGACAGCTTTTTTAATCCAGAAAAAAAGGGTTGCTCAGGGCAAGATCATTGTTTGAATAGGGCACAGGTCCATGACATTTTTGGACCAAAAGTGCTGAACACTCAGCACTGTGTGGACAGGTACATAAATCGCCCATCATGAAATAGACAAATACGGCAAAAATTTCTTTAAAAAAATCACTGAAGTCAAATGCTGCTTCTCACAATAATGCCAGTTGGTACACCGATACAGATGGGTTCCTAGAACACTCACCCAGCAGGGGAAGCCTGTATTACAAGAAGCTTGCCCTTCCAGAAGATCATTTTGTTTTTGGAGGGTTCCCCTTTGTATGTTCATAATTATTATTAAAATATACAAATGCATAATAGAAAACAGAAGAAGATTTGATCAATCTGAGTAAAGTCAGAGGAAGAAAACAAAGATGATCACACTAATCTTATATGATAAAAAAAATTCAAGCAGAATATATTAATAACTACAATACATTTAGATTACATGTTCTTATTTATTCATCTGTCTATTCAGTAATTTCACAAAGAATTTATATACTTGCTGTTGCTTAGTATGAAAATATAGAACTTGAAACCTTAATAATTAGATGAGGAAAACAAAGTCACAAGCTTGTGAAAGTAATTCTGGTAAGAAGTAACACTGGGCACAAACTATAAACATAGAACTTGAAGAAATAAGGCCCTTGACACAGGGCACGATGACTGAGGGATGGTGTTGAAAAAGGAAGTTAAACAAAAGGGAAAAACTAGCTCAGGTGTGCCAGGTGGGCCAGGTGAGCCAGGGTAAAGGATCTGGATTAAGTCTGAAGTGTCATACAAAACCATTTCAAGTTTTAAGTGATGGGAGGAAAGCAAAAAAGTTATCAAACAAATGAACAAATAAACTTTCAAAGTGAGTTTAAACATTGTTTAATATTATATTGTTAAGAAATTTAGAAATAATGATATATCACCACTGAATATTATGTAATGAATAAAGTACTATGTATATTTAACAAAAAAACTATGAAGAAGGCACTGGTAGCAATCTTATTAACATGAACAAAATTTAAGACAATAGAAAAATAGAAAACAATAAAAATATTTTGTAATAATTAATATACAATTTGAAAACCATCAAGTTCATCCTAAAATGTCCCATATAAAGTATTGCTGATTATTGCAAAGACAAGTCTTTAGGATATAAAAGTCAACATACAACCAAAGTAAGGTTCTAGCTATGGGACAATCTGTGTTCCCCCCAAATTCATATGTTGAAGTCCAGTCCTCCAGTACCTCAACACATGATTATTTGGAGATTTAGTCTTTAAATAAATAATTAAGGTTACATGAAGTCCCATGCATGGGCCCTTATCCAACCTAACTGGTGTCCTTATAAGAAGAGGAGATTAGGACACAAAGACATTCAGAGTGAGGAACATGTGAAGCCAGAGGGAACAGATGGCCACCTACAAGCCAAGGAGTGAGGCTTCAAAGAAATCAAGTCTGCTATCACCTTAGTCTTGGACTTCTACTCCCCAGAATTATGAGAAAATAAATTTCTTTTGTTTAAACAACTCAGTCTGAAATACTTGGTTATAACAACCTTATGAAACTAATGTAGAGCTTGAACACATTTGAATTTCAACAAAAATCAGGTCCTATATAGCCCTAATTATCTCCCATACTTTTATAGAGGCTTTACATTATAAATACTTTTTTTTAATTAGAAGTTTTCCAAAAATATATGCCCTCTCAACAGTCAATAATGATAAAAAATCTTTGTAAATCTTTTGTAATATTAACAGTAAAATAATTAATTTTAAATAAAACATGAATTTTGAGTTTGCCCCTTCCATTATTTCTCAGGAAAAGGGTTGGTTATTGTTCAAATGTGACTGCTTACTCTGAGTTCTTGGTGTAACCCTTTGAGTGCTCCCCTATTCCCACTATCTCACTTAGTTCTTAAACTTTCTCAGATTTGTTTTTTAAAAAAGGAACATATTTTTTCATTAGATTCCACATATAAGTGAAATCATGGTATTTGTCTTTTTCTGTTTGGCTCATTTCACTTAGGTTAATGCTACTCTCCAGGTGGTGATTACCAGAGGAAAAAGGAGGTGGGAGAGGTAGAAGAGAGTAAAGGGGAAATGGATAGTGATTCACTGAAGGAACCTTGACCTGGGGTATTAAACAAACAATACAATATACAGATGATATAGTATAGAATTGTACCCCTAAGACCTACATAATTTTATTAATCAATGTCACTCCAATAAATTCAATTAAAGAGTATATTTAAAAACATGAAAATGAAAAGAGGCAGATAAAGACAAGCACCATATGATTTCACTCATATGTGGAATTTAATGAATAAAATGAACTAAGAAGAAAAATAGAGATAGATTACTAGATAGATAACAGGCTGACAGCTGTTGGGGGCTGGGTTGGGGGATGGAGGGATTGAGCAAAAGAGAAAAAATGAAACCTCTTGGACAGGATCAACAGTATGGTGATTGCTCAGGGTCGGGGTGGAGGAAGGTGGAGGAAGGTGGAGGAGAGTATAGGAGGGGTAAATGGAGATGAACGGAGATTGACTTGGTATGGTGAACACACAGTAAGTGTATAAAGAATGTGTTGTAGAATCGTGCACCTAAAACTAGTGTAATTTTTTAACCACTGTCACCACAATAAAGTCAATAAAATATAAAAATACATAAAAATAGAGAAACATAACTATTTTAGCACAAAAATTCATGATAGATTTGATGCTAAGTATTTGAACCTCCATTTTCAGTAATCCTATAAAAATATTCATATACCCTCATTTTTACAAATTAAACTTTGATTTAATCAAGTTAAAATAATAGATATTTTAAGAAATCACCTTATTGCTTACAATAGCTATTTGTAAATACAAACAAAGTCTGTATTTTTCTAAAGCTTTTCTTTTATTGACTTGTGATGCTGCCCCCTTTCTGAATGCTTTTAAATAACAGTAAATGACTAAATTTTCTTAATTGGTATATCTGTAGTATTAGAAGTCCACATATAGGTGGAATTGATGTGAAAAGGCCATCTACTTTATCCTTCAGCCTCTGGACAGGAATCTATAAAAAACAATTGTAAGGGGATTCAGTATCAAAGAATAGTATCACCTTATGTAGAAGATAATATGCACTGCTCCCAACTATTCATCTCCATTTTTAAAAATGCATACAAATTGTGTCTTTTCCTTATATATTCAAATCAACCCAGCCTGAATCTGAAGTAATATAATTTAATCTCATATCTACACTTAATCAAAATATATAAGTGGATTAACTAAAATGAAATAGAAAATATCTCTACAGCAATTTAGTACCAAAGAAAGTCATTGAGAAATTTTTTACCACGCAGCCAAATTTTACTTAAGATATGCATTCTAATTAAACGATGCTCATTCATAGCTCAGATGTTATTTGCATCATTCTTAATTTACAATTACTTTCAGTTCTTGTGATAAAAAGCATTATCGCTGTAAAGGAAACTAGGAGAGGAAAAAAAGAAAGACATACAAGATGTCACCTTTTGGTTTTCCTCAGTGTAGAGCAAATTACTAAATTTGTAGTTGCCAAAATGTGCACATATTTGTTAAAGGAGCAGCTGGTAATGTTGTATATAAGCTGCTCTCCAAAAATTAATTGTGAATATTGAGAATAATTCTGACCTGGGTCACAGCTGCACTGATTTATTTTTTCTTTTACACATTTATCAGGTCTGTCTTTTCTTTCACCTAACTGAAAAGCAGGAAGGATCCCTCAGAATTCATGATGAAAAACAGCCAATGTATTATGGACCTATACGAGTAAGACATCTGTTCAAACTCCATGCTTTTGGTATTTTCATAATTGTAGAATGCCAAATTATGAACACCATATGAAGCATAAAATTGTTCTGGCTCACCTTTCTTTTGTAGGTAATTAAAAAGGACTCAATTAAATTATCAAATTAAACAAAACTTGGTAGCATATATTCAAGTGGTAGAAGTAGGTCTAGTGATGACAGTAATTGTGTATGGACAGAAACAAATGTATGTTAATTATATTGTCTTACGATGGCAAGAAAATCAATATAAGAATATCATTTTTGAGGACTTTTACCCAGGTTAGTTTCTTTTTTTGTTAATATTTTTACCTTTATTTGTAATGAAGCAAGCACTACTCTTTTTCCCCAATTTAATAGGTTTTTTAAAGAAGCTTATTTGAATATTATTATTTCTTATTGCATAACAAAATATGCGATGCTGACTTTCAAATTGTGAGCTCAGTGCAACTTCAACATTGTTTTTTTCTTCATGTGCAAAATGGTACTAATTATACAAGGTGATAGGATCTTTGTGAGACCCAGTAATAATATGTGCAAAGAATCTGGCATAAAAAAAATACAGATGCTGGTTTCAGGAGCCAGTAGAGAATCATGTCTAAGAGCCTTGTCATGGATTCCATTAACTGCCTAAATCTTACCTCTATAATAGTGTTTCTCTTGTCAGTTTGCTCTTCAGCTTCCCATAACATTTCTTAATGCTCATTCTCAGTTTTGCATATTGTCCATTCACTTGCAATGTCTAAGCAAATAAACACACACCTCAGTTCATCATATAATGGTACCATTATGACAACTATTTTTAAATGGTTGTAAATGGTCTCTCCCTCAGTCTTTCACTATCAGCCTCCAAAACCACCAGCATTCCCATTTCTTTCCTACTTTAATCCTGTTATGCTGGAAGATCTGCCTCTTTTATTACTGAAAACAAGTATACTCCTTAAGTCATAACTTCCTCTCATTTCTTCTCTCTAATGACCTCTTTATACTTGCACTTAAAAATTTGCAGATTCAGCTAATTTTGAAAGTAATTCTCTGTAAGCCATAATAAATGACTGGTGTAGCCATTAAAACTATAAAATATAGAACCAAGATTAATCACACTATGGTACCAAAAGGTAAATATTATGAAATTGATAATTCAGTATAATAATATGATAAATACAAATTATACAACAAAGATAAAAAAAGCATGTAAGTGTATATTTTCACATTTTTCTACCTGAGGTTTTGGTTAAGTTTATTAATAAACTTAATAAACAAAAATTGGTCATATAATAATTTTAAAAGAACCATGAAAAGCAATGAAAATAGTAACAGTAATTAATAAATATTGAGAAAGGGGAGTTTGTATACCAGAAATGTTAAGTAAATCAATTTTGTTACCTTTCATAATAGCAAATAAAGAGTGTTAAGATATTAAGTTAAGAATGAATTAAAGGGAAGAAAATTAGAATATAGGTCTTAGAAAAACATCATAAGGAAACATTCAAATAAATGCAAAACAACACAATAAAAAAGCAATTCTTATAGCCAAACATTAATCAGAAGTCATCATTAAGAACAGGAAGAAGCTTTACATCCACATTAAATATTAAGTACACATGCTTCACTGGTATCTATTGGGAAACCATCCTACAATTAAATTATAGAAGTACAGAAAGCATTAAATAAGAGAATAACAGGATAATGGAAGAAGGATGGGGTGAGACTAAAAAAATATTTTAATAAATTTATGGACCTTGGTAGACTGAAAGTGAATAATAATATGAGATCAATGTATTAAACTGTGGAATGGCTCAACTCATATGGTTTGTGGGAAGTAATGTGAAAAAACCTTGAACTCAAATTTAGCAGATACTGTAGGGAGTGGAAGGAAAACTAATAAGGTATAACATACAAATATAAGTTCAGGTTTTATACATAGTATAATCATTCTGGAAAGTGAAATACCACAGACACACTCAGGGTCCTGGTTTTCTTGTCTGTGCTAAGAGTCCATAGAGTGAGTTAAGCAGTGTTCCCCCCAAATTCATCCACCAGGTAAGAATATGACTTCATTTATAAGCAGGGTATTTGCAGATAAAATTAGTTAAGGATCTCTAGAAGAAATCATCCTGGAGTTAGGTGGGCCCTAAATCCAATGATCAGTGTCTTTTTTTTAAAGGCTTTATTTATTTTTTTTAGAGAGGGGAAGGGAGGGAGAGAGAGAGAGAAACATCAACGTGTGGTTGCCTCTCACATGACCCCCACTGGCCTGCAACCCAGGGATGTGCTCTGACAGGGAATTGAACCTATGATGCTTTGGTTCACAGCCCACACTAAATCCACTGAGCTACACCAGCCAGGGCTCCAATGATCAGTGTCTTAATAAGAGAAGGGAGAGGGAGATTTAGAGGCACACACAGAAAGGTATGCTATTTAAAGGAGACAGATACTGGACTTATGCTACCACAAACCAGGAACATTGGAAGCCACCAGAAGCTCAAAAGACACTTCACTAGACACTTCAAAGAGAATATGGCCCTGCTGGAACCTTAACTTTATACATCTGGCTTCTGAATCTGTGAGAGAGGATTTCTCTTTTTTAATCTACTGAGTTTTGAGTAATTTGTTATGGCAACCCTAGGAAACTAATATATCTATGATCTGACATAAACTCCCTTTGGAAAAAAGAAAATAAGAAGGAAGCTCTCAATTTCTTTTTTCTCTCTCTTCCCATTTCCTGCAGTGGATGTGGAGGTAAGGACTAAGTAAACATTGCTGGAAAAAATGACATACTGGGCAGATCAAATTAATTTCAATTCATGATCTACAAGTTCAGATAAACCTTTAGCTGGTTCAGCAATTTACTTCTTTGGTAAGCTACTCTCACGTTTCTCAAGGGACTATTTCATGTTGGTTTTTCTTCTCATTTTTTAAAATTTTTATTTCACCATTTCACTTTCAGGTTTTTCCCCATACTATGTTTAACAAATAGAAGCCATCTAAATTCTCCCTCTGCAAATCCAGTAGACCGTCAATCTCTGCTCTTACTCTTTTCTCCTGTTTCAGGAAAGAGAATTTGCCCCCCTTTCATCAAAAATTAGTCTCAATATAGGTATCAAGGATGTCATCCTCTTTTTACTTTTATTTTTTATCCTCGCCAGAGGATATATTTTTTAAATTGCTGTTATAGAGAGAGGAAGCAGGAGGGTGGGAGTGGCAGGAGAGAGGGAGAGAGAGAGAAACATGGATGTGAGAGGGAAACATTGATTAGTTGCCTTCCACATGCACCCGAACTAAGGCTGGAACTCACACCTTAGGTATATGCCCTAACCAAGGAGCCAACCAGCAGCCCTTCAGTGTATGGGATGGCACTGCAACAAACTGAGCCAGACCAGCCAAGGGCTCTTTTTATTTTTGCAGAGACTTTTTCTCTTTAGTTAAGACATTATTGTCCTGCATTATCAGACTTTATTTATTTCTAATGTATCATTAATTCCAACTTACAAACAGCATTTGTGTCTGACATCCTTTTCATGAAACAAAATATAAACACCAAAAAATATGCCTTACCCCAAATTGTTATTCAAATACAACTCATTTTCTCTGCTTCTCTTTATAGACAATCTTATCAAATCCTGTTTTTTTCTTATTCCCAACTTCTCATTCATTCTCTAACCCTAACCCTAACCCTAAATCTAATAATTAGTAAAAATATTGAGCTTATTTTAATATTTATTACTATGAGATTTTATTTAATGTTTTAATTTTAATTGTAAAAATTTCTATTTACAAACTAATCTCTGAAACATTTATTGGCTCTTGAAATTGTTGATATGGCCCGGAGCTCGACTGTGTTTAGGTAATCAATTTACCACTTTTTGCACTATATCTAATGGGGACCTTTAACATTAGAAGGTAATCCCTACTTCACCCTTTTCATTATCGCTGAATATATTACTCAATTGTTTATTTCTTATGATCGGAACACCACTACATTCACAGAAAATTGTCTCTTGAATACTTCTTAAAAGTATCTCTTCCCTTGTTCTATTAGTCACTGATGAAAGACTCAAAGTTCAGTCTTACCTCAGTCAAGAATACAGATCCAAAGCCAAGATCAGCTTGATACTCAGGTCCCAGGTATTAATAAAGCAAAATTTCCAAAATAAATTAAACATTTTGCATCTAGTTTATTCTAGCTATAGTCTCACTTACTCTTTTCAACTTATTCTAGGAATTGTCTAAAGCCTTAAAAAACCTTTAATAAGGTACTATAGTCTATAATAAAAATAAAAAATTAAAATATAGTCAAATTTCATATAATATATACACACATATAAGTACATATACATGTATATATGTGTATATATACACACACATATATACATATAGTCCAGAGAGTATCCAGCCACGTAATATGCAAAACATTTATTAAAGAAGATACAAGATACAAGAAACATTGTACATAGAACAATGATATTCAATCCCCTTCAAAGAAGCCATCTTTAGACCTCTTAGCCTCTCTTCTACTGTTCAAAACAAACTATAAAATCTTTTGTTGGAATTGCCATCAGCTACGCTGATGTGTTTTCCTGAAGCTCATCATAGTCTGAAATCTCTTCCCTTTCAAAGGCAATTTTAGTTTTGGGAAAATCAGAATTTGTAGGGCACCAAACCTGGGCTATAGGGAGATGAATCAGCTGGGTGATTTGATGTTTTGCCAAAAACTCTGCAAGAGACATGATGCATGAGCAGGCACATCGTCGGGATGAAGCTGCCAATCACCAGTTGCCCATATCTGCAGCCATTTTCAACATATTGCATCTCTCAGCCAACAAAGAATATTCATGTAGTACTCCTTATTCGTTGTTTGTCCTGGAGGGGTATACTCATGACAGATAACACCTTCCCAATCAAAAGACACAGTTAACATAGTCTTAATCTTCTGTGGCTTTGCCACACCTTCTTTGTGTGTAGAGAACCAGATTGCTTCCATTGGGATGGCTAGGCCTTTGCTTTCAGATCATACTCATAGACCCATGACTCATTTCTGGCTATGACCTTCTTGAGGAAATGTGGTTCATTGGTAGCAGTTTGAATTAAGCTGTTAGCAACTGTAGCACACTGTTCCTTCTGCTCTGGTAGTAGAAGTCACAGAACGAATTTAGCCATGACAAGTTTCATGCCATGATTTTGGGTCAAAATCTTGGACACAGTAGTTTTTGGAATCTCCAGATTAGCTTTTAGTTCTCACATTGTCCATCACTGATCTTTGTTAATCACTGTCCATACACATTCAACATTCCCAGGTGTTCTGCTTGTTGCAGACCTTCCAGAATGTGGATCCCATTCAACATCTTTGTTGATTCTCAACCATCTTTGAAGCATTTGGGCCAGATTCTAGTTGTGCTGTACTTATCAGATTGTATCCAAAACCCTTCTGAATCATCTGAGTAGTCTCTACAGAGTAATGTTCAAGCTTAACACAAAATCTGATGTAGATTCATTGTTCCATTCACTCATTTTGAATGCATTGGCCACACAGTATGCATGCTCATTCAAAGGTGTCCACCACCCCCCGCTGCCTAGTACAGTGAAGTTGCTATTGTTCAAGCATTTGTATTTCAGCCCTCTCTCTTCAGCTGCCAGGCTGTATCAATGTCCCATTCACCATTCTTCTTATATTAACAATGGCTGGACTTAATCTGAAGAGACCTAATAATAATATACACTAAATATTTTGTAAATTTTGCTACTATAGTTTTGTTCATAACCTCCTCTCTAACTGGTTTCTAATGGCATGCCTATATGTAGAGATATTAAATAATAATGCAGTACTATAAATCATATTAAAATAGCAAGATCATGTTATGTTTATTACTCTACATTAAGCATTTACTTTTCCATATAGAAAAGATAACAGAAAATAAATAATATCAAAAGTATTTATTTTGTTCTTGGTCAAAACTTATTTATCTAAAAATATTTTTATCTTATGCACATGATTATAATTGCTCTGCTATTATAATAGCAATGATATTCTGAAAGAAACACTTCTTTCCATAGAAGTAAATATTTGTATTGTTGATGTGAAACAGTTGGACTGAGAAAGTCCTAATAGTTCAACAGATCAAGAATGAGAGTCAGCATTCCACTGGCCTTGCCAAGTTTTAATTTTTTGATATAATTCAAGGCAGCTAATGAATTTATGTTGCGTGTGAGAAAAGAATACACATCAGGCTTGCATGGTACTGCCAAAATCTGTCAGGAGACCCATACAGTAAGGAAAGAAAGATGAATGTCTTTAGTGAGCGAGGTTTGTTATAGAGTAACAAACTAGACAAATAAAATGAACATAACAGTGTCTAATTTTAGGTATGTATAAATCACATCTTAAGTGCTACAATCTGATTTTTTAGTTTAAAGTAAATGGTAGTGATTTTCTGATTGTCTATTTGACCCAAAATATTTGACTATAAAAAATAAAGTATTTTAGGATCCCAATTTTTTTCATAGAAAGAGCACACTTTTAACGACACCTTGGCAAACAGAACAGCAGCCATGGCATCAACTGTTTCCTGAGTGAGTGCCACATAAAAATGCCATGGCACTCTTCCCCTAGAACTGGCATGCACTTAACTCTCCATGTGGCATGGACATAGACACAGAATAAGTAAACATAAAATTATGTCAAGCATAACTTAATTGTATCAATAATGCTATTTATCACTTACTATTTACATATGTCCTCATCATATGTTATTGTAGATTAGTACCAATAAATTAACTCAGAAACTAGTACCAACAAGATAATTTAGGGCCTATGATTAGAAACCAAATTATTTCAGACATCATTCTATTGCTTTATTCTTCATGCTATAATGCTATTGTACATACTAGATCCCTAGACCACAGTTCAATACTTATTATTTAATAATCTTATATTCACATGATACTATTTATTGATTTATATGCAAACAAAGAGGAAAATAGTGGACATCTGGAATGTATTTGTCCTGCTCAATTTATGATAAACAGTATGCTTTTAGGAAATTCAGGAACGTGGAAGTTTCATAACTTTACTTGAAGATTTGACATACTTGGTATTTAGGCAGTCTCTGGCTAAGCTATCCTGGATTTAAACAGTGTAGGTTTATTTTAGGTGTTACTGTAATAGTTTAAGTGTTAGTATAAAATTTTTAATATCTTCATAGTAACTAAAGGGATGCTTTAAAAACTGAAACTCAACTAATGGGTATTTTGGAGGTTTTTATTGGAAAATTTGTAATTGTAAGATTGTGAAAATAAATTTTGAAAACAGACTAGAAGGCAGGGAGAAAAAGGCTTTAATTTGGTGTTAGCATTTAAATGTTGGTTACTCATAACCTCTTTATTTTCTGATATATTTGTGTTGGCCACTGCCAGCTTATTCTAAAAGTATTTTTCTCCATTATGTTTCTTTTGTGTTTGTTTAATATGTGTGTGTATACACACACACACACACACACACACACACTTAACTGACATTTTTAATGTTTTTTGTTCCTAGAGAGTGACAAAAAAGAAACAGAAAAAGATTCTTACAGAGAGTACACTGAAAACCAGGATACATTTAATAATAAGAAGTCTCTGCTTAAGTAACAATTGGTTTGTTTCATAATTCATAATATTAACTTCCTTTAAAAACCCCAGCAAAATGCATTTCTGCAATAATTAATGGTTTGTTTATTTTATGTATTTATTAATACCTTCCCTTATTTAATATAAAATTTTAGGTGGTTCACTGTACTCAGTTGCAAACCAAAGTATAGCATGAAGAAAGGATAAAATACCATTGTTCATGTGAACATAAAAATGTTGCCCAAAATATATAAAGAACTCACATGATTCCACTCTAGGAAGACAAACAACTCAATTAAAAAATAGGCAAAGGACTTGAACAGACACTTCTCCAAGGGGGACATGCAGAGGGCTCAGAAACATATTAAAAGATGCTCGACATCACTAGCCATCAGGGAGATGCAAATTAAAACCACAATGAGATAATAACACTTTTCACTGGTCAGAATGGCCATCATAAACAAATCAACAACAACAAGGGTGGAAAAGGATGTGAAGAAAAGGGAACCCTAGTGCTCTGTTGGTGGGAATGTAGACTGGCGCAGCCGCTAAGGAAAACAGTATGGAATTTTCTCAGAAAACTAAAAATGGAACTGTCTTTTGATCTGACAATTAGACTGCTCAGATTATATCCTAAGAACACTGAAACACCAATCCAGAAGAACCTATGCACCCCAATGTTCATAGCAACACAATTTACAGTAGTCAAGTGCTGGAAGCAACCTAAGTGCCCATCAGTAAATGAGTGGATCAAAAAACAATGGTACACTTACACAATAGAATATTATGCAGCAGAAAGAAAGAAAGAGCTCCTACTCTCTGTGACAGCATGGATGGACCTGGAGAGCATTATGCTAAGTAAAATAAGCCAGGCAGTGAGGGACAAATTCCATATGATCTCACCTATGAGTGGAATCTAATCAACAAAACAAAACAGCAAGCAAAACATAACCAGAGACAGTGAAATTAAGAACAAGCTGACGAAACAAGAGGGGAGGTGGGAAGGGATAATGGGGGGAAAAGGCGAAGAGTTTTCTGGAACATCTGTAAAGGACACATGGACAAAACCAAAGGGGGATAGGATCGAGGGTGGGTGGTGGGGATGATTGGGGTGGGGGGATGATGAAGGGGGATAGAAACAACTGTACTTTAACAACAATAAAAAAAGTTCTGCTAAATATTTAATTCATTCTATCCTAATAATACCAACCTTTCATGCTGAACTATACTCATTAATTTTTGATGTTCTTTTTGTGATTTTTAGATGGAAAAATTGTTATCTTCTTAAATATTTGTAAAACTATAAAAAAAGAAGTTTAAATAAAGTCTATTACTTGACTCCTTAAGGTAAATGGATTATGGACTGAGAATGTTATCACATTTTAAATTATAAATCCTAACTTTTGGCTGTTGATAAAATGTCCATTTGTGCAATTCACTTTAATTTCCCACATGAATAATGCATAGTAAACCTTAGAAAATGAAAATAATGTTGATAAAGACAGGGGAGTATATGCATTCTGTCTTCAAAAATATTAATTACATTGTAACAGTATTCTAGTATTACTGAAAAATATATCTGCTTTATCTGTTTAGAATTTAGGACAAATTTGTTTTCATTACTTATTTATTATTTAGAAAAATATATATTCTGCTCCAAATAGCATAAACTGGCAAAATTATCATCAAAATAATTCAATTATTAGTGAAATATTAGGCTGAACTTTTTGTCATTGTGAATGAACATGTGTATGTGTCTTTGTATATGTGTATGTTTAAATATTATATACTTTCATATCAAACTATTTATTTATTTATTTATGAGATGCTATGGCCCATAATGAGAATTATTTCTTACTATGGTTTAAACCTTTTAACTACAAAAATGTAGATAGATTGAAAGCAACTTTGTATGCAAATTGAAGATGGTTTTTGGCTATAGTAATATCAAACTAAAGAAAAGAACAAAAAGTCAAAATTGCCATTTTAATTCTTTTTTATTTTACTATTATCTATAATGTTTTTTGAAATATAGTGACCAAATTAGTTGATGTTGTCATCATTTTCTAATATTTATTAAAGGCCAAGATTAAAGAAGCCAAAACTTTATCTATAAATATATATGCAATAACTTCTATCTTCTATTGCTATGACTTACAGCCAGTGAGATTCACTCTATAATTTATTCTGGGGCAGTTCATGTCCATAAGAGCTATACTGTATTTCAAGTGAAATAAGCCAGGTCATTCAGACATTGATCTCTAAACAAAAATGCACACATGAAGCTCTAGAACAAGAGAGTACTTTCCATTGATGTATTTCAAGTGTGCTAGATTAATTTTAGGAAAATAATAAAACATAAGCATATATTTTTATCAAAGTAGCTGCAGCTATATCATATACTCCATGTGCATAACTAGAGTCAATTATTTTAAGAAGTGAAAAATTGTCACAGTTGAAAAATATAGTAGAAAGGACATTTCAAATCAAGTTTTTAAAATTCTTGAAAATCCAAGATTTCTTTGAGAGCAGAAACATTTGTCTTTAGCCTGCCTCTTCCTTATTTCTTATAAGAATTTTCAAAAATAAAGGAGTTTTTAAATGCAGCTGCTGTGGAAAGCAGTGTGGAGTTACCTCAAAACATTAAAAATGAATCTGCCTTTTGATCCAGTGATCCCACTTCTGGGAATATATCTGAAGGAACCTAAAACACCAATGTGAAAGAACACAGGCACCCCTATTTTCACTGCAGTATTACTTACTATCTCCAAGATATGGAATCATCCCCAGTGTCCATCAGTAGATGAGTAGATTAAACAACTATGGCACACTTACATAATGGAATACTACTCAGCTGTACAAAAGAAGACAATTTTACTCTTAGTGACACCATAGTTGCACCTGGAGAACATTATGCCAAGTGAAATAAGCCAGTCAGAGAAAGACAAATACCATGTGATTTCACTCATGTGGAATCTAATGAACAAACTGAACTAACAAACAAAATAGAGATGGACTCATAGATAACAAGATGGCAGCTATGTGGGGGCAGTGGATGGGGTAGAGAGATTGAGCAAAAATGAGAAAAGACCAGTGAACATGGACAATAGTGTGGTGATTGGGGGCAAGAGGTGGTATAAGGGGACTAAAAGGTGATGGAAAAAATACAACATTTTTAAAAACTAAAGTAAATAAAATATTTTAAAACATCAAATTAAACATTAGACTGAAATATAAGGAAAATAAAATAAAACTCAGTGTTTTATAATACATCATTTTTTTCTGAGTAATCTGTTCTCAAACATCATGATCTGAAATAAACCACAGGGTTTGTCAAAAATCTGGTTACTTAACTGTAGTATCAGGTTCTTCCTAATATATCTTCAACTCAGAAAATTTCTAATTATTTTTTGCACATATGAACTATAGAAGATTACTTCCAGAACATATAATATTAAGAAAACAGCTGATGTAAAGAAATAAAAACATAAAACACAATAAAATAATATTTTGGTATTATAGTTTATATAAATATTTCAAATAAGAGAAATATTTTATGGTTTAGCATATGCCAGATTTAAATCATTTTCCAAACACTTTCCTGTCATTGAGCTAAAACCAGGGTATGCTAGAAACAATATCATTCTATATGCCAGCCTGTAGACTACAGTAAAAAAAATGGTAACTTACTCAGATAAATGTGACTCAGAAGGTTGTTTTAAAGAAAAAATAGTTAGATTTTGGGGCAGAATTATCCACAGGACTCTTGCTTGGTTTCTATCAGTCTCACTAAAGAACTGCACCTTTCACATCTTTGTCTAAGGCCAAGCTCTAAGCACTGTGACTTGACTGGGTCTGGCTGCTCTTTGGCCCAGAAATGCTAAGGAGGCATTTTTTAATCCAGTGCAAAAAATCAATATGAGGTATATGGTAAATTGCATAATATGTAAGAGAAGGATTTTATGACATAATTGCATGATATGTAAAAGAGGATTACATAACTCAGGCACATGCTGAAAAACTCTAGACAATCTTCCTTTCTACCACTTGATGGCCATCAGGGGCCTATCTTGAATTTGAAAATAATAGCGAAAATCATATGCAGTGAAGATCAAATGAAACTACACACACACAACTCTTACCCTTATGTTCCTCTTTAATTCTTTTTTCCTCCTGCTCCTCCTCCTTTCTTCTAATTTTGATTTAAGTGAAGCTTATTTTCAGAAAACAAAATTGCTTAGATTTAGGAAACATGTTAGTTAATAAAATGAACAAATCTAAGTTAAAGGAAATTATCATGATTAATTGAATAGATTTTAAAATATACCAGCTACAATTCCTCATCCATTCTTACATTAAAAATTAAAGCAAATCTGAAGTAAGGGAAAGATTGTGCAATGGATTTTCACAGCAACATTTAATTTCATATGAAACAGATAAATGCTGGTGGCATTCCTAGTATGCACACTATATTTTACACCATTATAAATTCATGATTTCAAAGTTAGCTTCTTGAGAAGGTAATGAGTCCATAATAAGTAGTCTCTTTCTTTTCTTGAAATCACTATTTCAAGCTTGCATTATTCTGCCTTAGAGTCATCATTTTCTACTCATTCTAAGCAGGTGATATTGCTTGTGTTTATAAAGGAAATTGGAGCTTCTACATGGGAATTTTCTCTAGCTCTGCTTTAATCTGCACGTTAACCTAAGATCCCATTTTTCCTTCCAGTAGGTAATCTCACATCTGCATTCTTTCCAGGAATTTTGTTCCACAAATTAATTTCTCTTCTTTATATATCATAAACCAATTTCTCTTTATTTTCTCCTCTTCCTTCCACTTCTATTCCACTTTCTCTTTTCACTAGAAATATATCTCTTATCTCAGTCTTCTCATTTATTTATAATGATCTTCTCAAAAGAAAAGGTAATTCTTAATGGTCATATTTTTCCAATTTCTTGAAAATGCTATAGTCTGACTTCTAGGTTCATAAATGATAGAACTTCTACCACACTTAGTAATTACTTGGTAGTATGAAAATTAATTAGATGTTTTAGGTCATGCAACTAATCAATCTCTATTTTGGCCCATTTGATATCATTTCTTTGATTGGTCTATTTCAGTTGCTTCTCTCTGCTGAAGGGTCCCACATCTAAATATTAGTTTCTTACTGAGGGATGCAGGGATAAAACTGTTGGGGTAGATGTTGTCCTAACTCTCCAAACTCTAAGTTTGCCTGGCTTCTAAGAGGCATAATGCTAGACATATTTCAGGATGACCTGGAAATCCTTTCCAGAAAAACAATAGTCCAGAAGGAACCATTTATGAACCTGTGTATATATATTTTACTACCCTTGCTGAACCCCATTATTTTTATTGCTTAAATGACAATCTTTAGCTGTGACACCAGTAATCTGTCTCCTCTTCCAGGCTCTCTATGTAATGTTGAATTGTCAACTCTGCATCTCTACATCTCAAAATCAATATGTGAATAAACCATAATAGCCACACTTTTCCTTCCTTTCCTTCTCAAAGAAAAATATCAGAATCTACTTATTTCTTCAAGTAATAAATGTAGAAGTAATTTTTAGTTCTCCCCTCTTCTTTCTAAATGCCTATTTTCAAATTATTCATCAAATCTAGATTTTACACCTTTAATATTTACATTCTCTCTTTACCATCACTAGCACTGATTCCCCCCTACACACTGAAGCCTCATCATTTTACACCAAAAGTCACATTAAGACTATTAGTTACTGGTACTCATGAATAATGCTACCATCAATTACATTTTCACATTGCTACCAGCATATTTCCTAATGTAATACTATCATGACATCTGTCTGATTAAAATTCTTTATCATTTTTAAAGATATGTATGTATGTATAGGTATGTATGTATGTACAATATATTATAAAGTCTAAATTTTTGGTAGGTTTGTCCTGGTTTATTCTTTACATCGGTATTCAATTTCCTCTTTTTCACTTTTTCTCCCTATTGCTCCCAATGTGATGATAATTTGCAGTCCTTTACTTAGTTCAACAAGCTATTTTTTTACCTAACATTCTACCTTCAATGGGCATTCTCTTCTCTGTTTTTCTGTTGTTTTATAACCCAGTAATCACTTTTGTCTTTATAAGAACTCTTTGATAAAGATATTACAGAATACCACAAATGACTTCTTACTTTTTATGGCATATGTCAGGCATATTTATCAAATTTTGTTTTTCAATTTGAAATAAATTATTTTTGCAAATATATCTCCTCCTAAGTTGTAAGCATGGTAAAATTTTATTCTTGGAGTATTTTTCTTCAATGCCATATAATTTTTCTTTTTAATTATTTTTAGATGATGAAAATTTCTTTTATTTGGTCTTCACCTAAACAGTCTGTATTTTTTTAAATTAATATCATTATCCTCACTTCTTCAATGAAGAGTGATCAAATTTCCTCCACCTAGCCCATTTAGCACTGCTAGTAGGAATTAAACCAACAATAATATAGTTAATATAAACTTTTCCTAACTATCCTTTGACATTAATAACCAAAAAATGAGATGATAATTCATTCTTGGATTTTTGATATTATTATAAATTGGCTCTTTAGTAATAATGTCTATAATTTTAATCTTATTGAGATTTTTTATATGGATGTCTAAAGGTAATAATAGGTTACATATTTATTAAACATTAATGTCACTTACATTTAATCATTTTTGGCACAATTATACATTTTTCTTCTATTTAAGTAAGTCACTCATTTAGTAAGTAATATTTAAAAATGTTTTTTAATAAGTTAAGTGTCCTTTGTAGGCTACATGGTTATTTTTAGGTGCATCTTTTTCTTTGCTTCATAGGTATTTTAGTAGAAAGCTAGAAAATGTATCTAAAATGCTAGTTAAATATATTGTTTCTTTATAAGTATTTGAGAATAAAACAAATGAAAGAGCCCTGGGTAGTGTAGCTCAATAAGCCTTGTGAACCAAAGGGTCACTGGTTGGATTCCCAGTGTAGGGCGCATGCCTGGGTTATGGGCCAGGTTCCCAGTAGCCGGAGCATGAGAGGCAACTACACATTGATGTTTCTTTCCCTCTTTCTCCTCCTCTTCTCCTCTTCTAAAAATAAATAAATGAAATCTTAAACAAAATAAAATAAAATAGTCTCAATGCAATACATGAAATAGTTTATAAAGTTTTAGAACATTTTATTAGCTTGACATTAAACATAAAAACAGATATTCATTCAACTTACATTTTTGACAAGCTATTCATGTTTTGACAAGATATTAATGTTCTGCTTGATATACCTTATTTATACATGATACTGTTGGAGCAAAAAGGAAAAAAGGTCTTTGAAGATAAGCTCAAAATACCATCCTTCTCAGTAAAACTTAAGATGTCTGCTTAATTAAAAAAAAATTCCATTAAAGATGCCTAATGAACAGGCAATTTACCTTAGTATTACTTAAAACTTCCAAACTTTGTTGAAGTATAGATTCAGCATAACTTGGGTAATGAAGTTATGGCCTTTCAAATGTCTCTCTGTGAAATAAAGAAAATTAAAACTAAAAAACATGTAGACCATGATAGCTTATTATGGCAGTCTACATCTCCTGCCCATGATTCTTTTTTTAAAATATTTTATTCATTTATTTTTAGAGAGGGAAGGGAGGGAGAAAGAGAGAGAGAGAGAGAGAGAGAGAGAGAGAGAGATCAATGTGCGGTTGCGGGGCGGTCATGGCCTGTAACCCAGGCATGTACCTTTACTGGGAATCAAACCTGCAACACTTTGGTTCACAGCCTGCGCTCAGTCCACTGAGCTATGCCAGCCAGGGCTCTGCCCATGATTCTTTAAGCCAAAGGGATTCCCAGTAATTTAAGATGAAAGCAGTAGTAGTCTCTAGTATGTCATGGTGTTTTGTGTTTTCTTTCCATTAGCACTATGGATAATTGTATTCAATGTGAATAATAAATCTGTCCTATGTGTTTTCAAATATTTGCTATGCATTCAGCTTTGATTTTTCAATACTGCTTTTAGCTGCACTATTATCCAAGCTTGACTAAATATAATTTCTTTTGACACTAAAACTACAGGTAAGGTATCGGTAATATAATTGTAATGCTCATACTTACACTGCATGTATTGCTGTATTATAGTCAGTAATAAAAGCATGTTGAAGTATTAAGAAAACTCCTCATGCCTATATTATGTTTGATCTTTGATAACCTTTATTTCTAGATGAAAGTAGTTTACATTACTGTATCAGCTATAATGAGCTCCAATAAACAATCTGCATTGCCAAGGGCAAATATAATTCTATACAATAAAATTGGATCCAAACATTGTATCTTCTATTCTTCATTTCAGATTCATTAACTGTTATGGAGATCAATCTCTCTGACACAGCACATTTCTAACCACATTTGTGCCAGAGTATGTACTCATTAGTAAGTATGAACTTCACAGCTAAAATGACAGTGTTTCCCCCTTGCCTTGTGATGTTACACATAATTTGAAAAGCTGAAAGAAAAGAAAAACAAGTTTTGAGCATTCAAACAAGGATGCTATTTAGGAAACATTTTCCTCCCTGCATACATGCAAAAATTATGTACATACTGTACATTTGGTGAATATATTATACTTATGAAAAAAAAGTTCATAAATTATTTTAAACTTGGATAAAAGCAATGTTTTAATAAATATCCTTAAATGGCAATTTTAGCAACATTGATGCATTCTTATTTACAAATGTATAATTATAAATTAAATTATACAAATGTGTGTAGTTATGTAGATATAAAATAAATTGTTAGATTTATTACCTAAAGCTTTTGCTATTGACAGCTTCTTGGAAAGGTCATTTATTAAAATGTATAAGGTTTCTTGTAAGTGCCATCATTCAATTTTGATCTTTGCAGCTCCAACATTATTTCCTTGACACAATGTGTCATAATACTCAATAATAGAGAACAAAAAAAGAATAAACTATCACCAAGAACAAGTTGATATCAATCAAAAAGTATTTTTCCAGTCAATTAAAACTATCAAATTTCCTTTTTCTTCCTTTATAGATTATATTAGAGTTTGAATAAAAACATTAAATACATAAACCAGAATAGATCAAATATTTTTCAAACATTTTCCCAGACCTTCATTTTACTGGCATGAAGCTAATGTTTAACAATTCCTAAGAAGAAAGGGAATGGCAATTTTGAGGAAGAATAACAAGTCAGATGAGCCTTGAATACAGATGAGCAGAGAGAGGGACCGAGTATTTCTGTTCTGACAATGAACATTCATATAAGTGATTTGATCTTCGGAATGGAGAAGTGACATGATGGTTTGATTATTATTTTTTTTAATCTGACAGTGTGGAGGGGTAGGAGACGTTGGCAAAGAGATTATTAAAACAACTGAATGATTTCAGAGACAATTTTTTTCTTTTTTTAAAAGATTTTATTTATTCATTTTAGAGAGAGAGGAAGGGAGGGAGAAAGACAGGGAGAGAAAGATTAATGTGTGGTTATCTCTCATGCATCCCCTATTGGAGACCTGGCCCACAACCCAGGCATGTGCCCTGACTGGGAATTGAACCAGTAAGCCTTTGGTTCACAGGCCCATGCTCAATCCACTGAGCCACACCAGCCAGGGCCAGTCACTGGTTTCTAAGTGTAGTGTAAGTTGGGAAAAGATGCTTATCTAGTCTTCAATATTGAAAGAGGGGAAAAACTGATTGAAGAATTTACATTTGGGAATTCTTTTTATTGGAAAATTAGCAGAGAGCTTAGACCTCAATGTAGCACTAGACCTGTGTGTGGCATATTAGCTGCATCAGTTTATCAAGTTAGAAACTCTCAGTATTAATTTTCTAATATTTAAGACAGGTTGAAACTGCCTGACTGACATGTCTTGAAGTGTTTTTGAATGAAATAATTGAACAGCTGTATAATTAATACACTTACACTGCATTGACTATACAATTCTAATTTGGCAAAATAGATTCAGTGCAATAAAGAAAAAAATGCATAACTTCCTGCATGATCTGAATCCTAGCAGATATCACAGAGTTATTTGAAAGTTAGCAATAGTATCTGGTAAAGGTAGTACAGTCCCTTTAGTCCCTCAGATTCCCACAGTTTGATTAGTGTAATGCTGGATCTAGAGTAAAGTAACAGAATTCATGATTAGAAATTTCAAAAGAAAGAAAGAAAGAAGAAAAAGAAAGAAGAAAGAAAGAACTGGGGACAACAACAAAGGTCTGTTTTTGCACTGGAGAATATTATTTTGGACTTAGGCTTTTGCAATATCAAAGAATAAAATGTAAGAAATGTGGTGTGCTAAATACTGTGTCAAGTAAAGACAGCTTTCAAATAACCTCCTTCCTTTGAACTTTACAATGCTTTAACAATTTGTCTATTTCTCTTTCAGTACTTTGTTGTTATTTTCTCATTTATAATTTCAGGGCCAATTACAAAGATATGGAGACATGGAGAAGGCAGGACCCATCTCTAATTCCTCTTTGTCTTTTGCAGATGAATAATGCTTTGCATGCTGGCTTAGAGAAGATGTAGAACCATCCAAAGTTGAATTGGCTCAAAAATGATTGAATAGAAGTTTTCTGTCACCTTTCTCCCAAAGAACACTGATTTAGACAATTACCCACTGACTAGAACACCTTTGTGGAAGTCATCAGTGAAGTTCAAACACAACCTTGGTGGAAAAAAAATTGAGGTTTGAACATTGAAGAACAATTTCACTTTATCTAAGTCGTCCTTCACCCATATCAGCACAGCTCAATGCTAAGTGGGATCACAGACTGCAATTTCTCTAAACAGACGAAAAGAAAACATGTAGGTGAGCATCAGGCTTCCCCAGCTGTGGGGGATGTTATTAAAGAGGAATACTTCTTTATCACCCCATCTAGAATATTAAAATGTGCTACACTGACTACATGACAGGGGTACATACAGAAAGAGGCTGGGAGAACAGCGGCCAGGGCTCTCAGAGGTCTTCAAAGAGATGAATAACCTACTAACCACTGGAAATGTTGTGTCTGTGGATGCCCTCAGTTGGCTCATGGGAGACCCCAATTCTCCATGTATCTTACCAACATACCACTTTACCCCTGGAATGATGTTCCATGTTCATAGACTAAAGGAATGAATATTATTAAAATGTCCACACTACCTATAGCAATCCACAGATACAACACAATCCTTATCAAAATTCTAATAGTACTTTTCACAAAAATAAGACAAGCAATCCTAAAATTTGTATGAAAACAGAAAAGATCCTAAATAGGCAAAGAAGCCATGAAAAAGATGAATTAAGAATAAAGCTGAAGGCATTGCACTTTACAATTTCAAACTATATTACAGAGGTATAGGAATCAAAACATTATGGTTTTGTTGGTTTTGACACATGTGTCTATGTGACCAATGAACATAACATGACAAATGGAACAACATAGAGAACCCAAATATAAACCCAATATATTTGTCAACTAATTTTTGACAAAGGTGCAAAGAACACAAAATGGGGGTAAAAGTATCTTCAATAAAAGGTGTTAGGAAAACGAAACATGCAAATGCAGGAGAATCAAAGTGGACATCTAACGCAAAAAACAAAAATTAAAAGGAATGGATTAAGTACTCAAATGTAAGATCTGCAACTGTAAAACTCCTAAGGGTAAAAAGACATCAGGAAAAAAGCTACTTGACACTGGTCTTGGCAACAGTATTTTGAATACAACACTGAACGCACAGTAAAGAAAAGCAAAAATAAACAAATGAATCTCCATCAAATTAAAAAGCCCTATAAAACAAGGAAACAGCAAAATGAGAAGGCGACCTATAAAATGGGAAAAAATATTTGCAAGCTATCTCTCTGATAAAAATTAATATGCAAAATATAAAAAATATGTACAACTCAAGAAAAATTTAAAATTAACTTGATTGAAAATGAATAGGTACATGAAAAAGAAATGAACATCACTAATCATCTGGGAAATGCAAATCAAAACCACAATAGATACCACTTCACACCTGTTAGGAAGGCTTTTATCAAAAAATGACAAATAGCAAGTGTTGGTAAGGATATGGAGAAAAAGAAACCCTTGCATACTGTTGGTGAGAAGCTAAATTGGTATAGTCATTATAGAAAATAGTATGAATATTTCTAAAAACACTAAAAATAAAGGTACCATATGACCTAGCAATTCCACTTCTGGATTTATTCAAAGAAAATGAAAACACTAACGTGAAAAGATATATGCATACACTGTTTGTTGCAGCATTGTTTACAATAGCCAAGGTATGAAGAAAAAACTATCAGTCCTGGCTGGCGTAGCTCAGTGGATTGAATGCGGGCTGCGAACCAAAGTGTCGCAGGTTCGATTCCCAGCCAGGGTGTTACAGAACAGAACAAGGGGGGCCTGGGACGATATACTATTATTTAAAAGGCCCCCAGGTCCGTCATGTCCGCCGCCCGAGGAAAGACGTCTCTCAATGGCAGAGATTCGTGAAAAGGAAAGGAAATGTTTATTTAATGCTATACAAACTTTAAAGTAGTGACCTAATGTCTTTCATCAAAAAATCCCAAAGTCTCTTAAAACACCCACAAACAGAGTCACAGTCCTTCCCTTCCTTCCCCCTTTTGCCCAGTCCAGAGTACCGTATCTCAGGGAAAGGAAATAGAAGTCCATGGCTCAGACAGTCCTCTGGTTCTCCCCAGTTAGTCCTCCTTCTCAACTGGGAGACCTCTCTGGGTACCCAGCACCCTCGGCTGAGTCGCCAGGATCTCTGCTAAAACCAGGTGGTGGTTCCCCCTTCTAAAGCTGCGGGGGTCCCCACTCTGTCCAGGCCTCGTGGTTCTCTTTCTCAGGACTGCGCATGGCTCTCCTTCTCAAGGCAGCATGGTTCTCCTTCCTAAAGCACCACGGATCTCTCTGGGATGCAGGAGTCTCCACTCCATCAAAGCCGCGTGGTTCTCTCTCTCTGGGATGCGCATGGCTCTCCTTCTCAGGGCTGCACACGGTTCTCTCCCAATGGCTGAGGTCCTCCCCATTCTGCTAAAGCCACATGGTTCTCCCTCTCTGGGATGTGCATAGTTCTCTTTTCTTAAAGCAGCACAGTTCTCCCTCAGTGGGTGAGGTCCTCCCTATTCTGCTAAAGCCACATGGTTCTCTCTCTCAGGGCTGCGGGAAGGGGAGAGTCCCCACTCTGTCCAAAGCCACGTGGTTCTCCCTGGGATGCAGGAGTCTCCACTCCGTCAAAGCCGCGTGGTTCTCTCTTCCTAATGGCCGCCAAGTCTGGGTTTTAAATCCCCGCGGCCAATCTTCCTCTGCAGCCTCATTTCTGACTCCTCCCACACTCGGCTTCACTTGCCAGAATTCATATCCTTCCAGCTTTACTGGGCTGCCATCTTGAGTCTGGGCAGGCGTGGCCCCCATGTCCTGGAGCCAATCTTCTCCGAGCTCCCACGCAGGTGCTGTAGCTTGGGGGGGGGGGGGATCTGCCCCCAGTCACGTGTTGGTGGGGAAGTTACTTCCATTCCCCTGGCTCAGAGATGATCACAGCTATTTAACATATCCATGCAACCAGTCAAAGGCTATAGATATGTTAAATGACCATGCCAGAGGGTAGCTGCAAGGCTGTTGCTATGCAAAACAGATCTCAATGGCCTTGCTCCATTTGTCCCTTCCCCCAACCCACACCCTGGATGGGGGGTTGGAGACATCTTAAATCTCTTGGACACCTTAAGTTCTGGACCCCATTTCAAATGCCCATTTGGGGTCCCCCCTCTTGGCTGCACCCTGTAACAAAGGTACATGCCTAGGTTGCAGGCTATAACCCCCAGCAACTGCACATTGATGTTTCTCTCTCTCTCTATCTACCTCCCTTCCCACTCTAAAAATAAAAATAAATAAAATGTTAAAAAAAAACAACTCTCTATTGATGGATGAATGATTAAAGAATGGGTAAATAATAAATAATTTAAACCATAAAAAATAATAAAATCTTGTCACGTGTGACATTGACGAACCCAAATGGGGTTCATCAATGAGAACATTGTTATGTGAAAAATGCAAGACAAAAAGGAACAAATATTGCATCATCTCACTTTATGAGGAATATTAAAAAAAAATTAACTCATAGAAACAGAGAGTAGAATAATTGTTCCCAGTGCCTCTGTGGCAGGAGAGATGAGGGGATGCGAACTTAAGGGTACAAATTTTGTTATAAAATGAATAAACTTTGAGGATTAAATATGTATGAATGTAGTTATTAATACTGTGTTGTGTACTTGAATTTTACTGAGAGTAAAACTTAAGCATCTCACCACACACACAAAGTAACTGAGATAATGACTGTATTAATTAACCAGATTATAGTAATCATTTTACAAAGCATCCTTGCATCAAGTTATCATATTATAATCTTTAATATATGTAAAATTTAATTTATCCATTATAGCTCAATAGAACTGTCAGAAAACAATTTAACTATTTAATGAAGGGTGAATATGCATTTTTAGTAAATTATTCAATGTATTTAAACTTTAAAAAAAACAACAATTTACTCACTTCTCCCACCTTCCACATCTCATATCTGGCAACCACCAATCTGTTCCCTATGAGCCCTTCTAAAACAATTAACCATATAAGAGATTATACAATATTTGTCTTTGTTGACTTATTTTGCTTAGCGTAATGCCCACAATGGGAATTCATGTTGTCACAAATAACAAGATTTCATTCTTTCTATGACTGAATTTACATTCCTAACTATAATGCACCAAGATTTCCTTTTCTCTATGTCTTCACCAACATTTATTTCTTGTTTTTTTGTATAATCCCAAATTTAAAAGGTGTGAGGTGATAATTCACTGTTGTTTTGATTTTCATTTCCCAGATGATTAATGATATTGATCATCTTTTCATGTACGTGGTTGTTCTTTGTATGTCTTCTCTGGAAAAACATCTATCACATCTATTGTTTATTTTTTAATCTGATGGTTTGGGGTTTTGTACTATTGAGTTGTATAAGTTCTTCATATGGTTTGGATATTAAACTCTTATCAGATATATGATTTGCAAATGTTTTCTCCCATTAAGTAGGTTGTCTTTTTGTTTTGTTGGTGATTTCCCTTGCTATGCAGAGACTTTTTGGTTTGATGTAGTCCACTTATTTAGCTTTTGCTTTAACAGTCAAAACATCATTGATAAGACCTATGTCAAGGAGCTTGCCACCTGTGTTTCTTCCTAGGGGTTTTATGGTTTCAGGTCTTATACTAAGTCTTTAACACATTTGGTTAATTCTGTGTATGGTAAATATAGTGGTCTAGTTTTATTACTTTACGTGTGACTGTCCAAATTTATGGACATTATTTTATTGATGAGACTGTACTTTCCCCATTGAATATTCTTGGATTCTTTGTCATAAATTAGTTGACCATATGTGGGTGGGTAAATATACACTTTTAGTCCATAATAACAATGAAATGGAAATGTATATTTCCTTTACTACAACTATATTTTCTTAATGTATAAAGTATTAATTCTGATATCCTGATTTAATGTTAGCTTTTACATTAAAAATTACATTTACATATATATTGATGTCACAATACTAATACGTAACAATGAGTGTCTTTGAGACATTTTATTTACCTCATCATTCTTCTGTTTTATATTTCAGAATTATATTTTTATTATAGAAATAGATAAAATGTTGATGTGTCCAGTATGTACAAATTATGTTTCATAGCAAACATATTTTGATTCACAAAAATAAATAATTAAGATGCATTTTGGGGGAATGTGTCACTAAATATTGGTAATAATTTAGGAAAACTTGATTTTGACACACATAAACAATTCAGGCATAGAAAAATGCCTGTAATATCTCTATTTTACTTCTGATTTACTAGCAATAGATGGACATCTGGATCGTATGATTAGAAAGGGTTACTGAGATGGTGTGCTACTTCTCATTAGGCTTGAGATTGGTAAACTGTCAAGAGTAAACATTTTGCCACTAGATGAGTGTCAGAAATAGAAGAAAAAATTGTTTAGTTTCATGTCAAAACTATACCTTCACTTGCTCTATCATTCTGCTTCATCACACAAAGCAAGCCATGGCACTCTTTATTAAATCCTAAAACCACAGCTCCAAGATGATCAGGAGAACAGTGGAGAACTGCCTTAGTAGAACAAAGACTGTTCTGTAAGAAATTAAGGTGAGAAAATAATGACTTGTAAATATATAATACCAATTTCAGTCACTAAATAAGTATTATAAATTCTTCTGATAAGATTAAATAGAAATTATGGCTAAAATAAATTTTAACTCAGTCACCAAGTTATATAATAATGTAATTCAAGCACTGTCCCTGAAATACATCCTTCCTCTGATTCTTGAAAGCAAATGATATCATGTACAATATTATTTTTGAAATAATGAAACTGAATATCAGAGAACATTATTAAATTTGTCCTGGGTATATGACTCTCATACATGATCCATTGCTTTAAATCCCAGAGCTTCCTTACTGAAATGACCTGCCAATTAGCAATATATCCACATGGAGTTGGAATCGGAATGAGCTGAGAATTCATTACAGTTGGAAAAAAAAGGAGCTCAGGGAAATTAAACAATTTGTTCAAATTTATATATCATGTTATTGTCAGACTTCAGATTAGGACTTAACCCAACCAAATTCAACTTCCAAATTAGCCTTATGACAAATGAAATAAAATGTTTCTTGATAAATTAGTAACAAATTCAGAACTAATTTAACCAAAAAGATATAGGTATCTAGATCTAGCTATCTATAATCTATTATATCTATTTATCTATCCAGTTTTTTAATGATCAAGCCAGTAAGAATGATGCAGAATATGAGGAGCATCTTAGTCAACCTGATGTTTTGATAATAATTTATTTTAATTTATTTTAATTTATTTTAATTATAGTTGAGATATAATATTTGTTAGTGTCAGTTGTACAACATAGTGATTTAACATTTACATAGCTTAGAAAGTGAGCACTACAAAATGTCTAGTAGTCATCTATCACTTTATAGTTATTACAATATTATTACCTATGTTCTCTATGTTGTACTTATAACAGAAAGTTTGTACTTCTTTCTTTTTGCCTTTACCCAGGAACACTTTTTTCATTGTTTTTAGAGAAAGAGGAAGGGAGAAAATAGAAACACCGATGTGAACAAGGAACATCGTTTGGTTGACTCCTGTACACACACAGACCAGGGACCAGGGACGGAACCTGCAACCTCATTACGTGACCTGACCTGAAATCAAACCTGCCACCTTTTAGTTACGTAACAACACTCCAACTAACTGAGCCACACTGGCCAAGGGAAAAAGTTTGTATTTCTTAACCCCCTTTTCTCTTCTGCTAACCCCAACCCCTTCCTCCCTGGCAACTATCAGTTTGTTCTCTGTATTTATGCATTTGTTTCTGTTTTGTTTTCTTTGTTGATTCACTTTTGACTTTTTTAATTCCACATATAAGTGAAACTATAGAGTATTTTTCTTTTCAAATCTTGTTGTTTGTGACAACACAAATGGGACTAAAGGGTATTATGTTAAGTGAAATAAGTCAGACAAAGATAGACAGATCTCCCTGATGTATTAAAGTTGACCTCTAAAGGGCAAAATGTTTTATGTCAAATGTTTGAATGTACTTGGTTAAATAGGTTAGAATTTGACAAAATTCTAAATAATACTCTAAAATCTCACTTTGTTAAGAAGACTTACAATTGACTAACTAATAGGCTCATCTAAGAGAGTTCCAGAGATACAGGAAACCAAACAACAATTTGTTTACAAAATCTCTGGTAAATATGCCTGCCAGCAGGAGCACCTTTCATGTACAAGGTCATGATACTGTTTCCATTAGTTTAAAAGCACCAATTAGTATTTCCTTTCAAATTGACCTACTGAGAATTGGAACCAGAAAGTTTTGGCAAGTTGGAGGTTTATAGATTGTGCTAAATGACAAGTGTCTTTTTCTGATGCTCTAAATGTTCAGATTTTAAACACTTTTCCTTTGCCTTTTTCCTATAAAATATAGCATCTTTTATTTTTTGCATCCCCATCCTGATGTGTTTATACCTGGTGTAACATAGAGAGACTTTTACAATCAAACATTTCTGCCTTGTGTTTTACATGCTCTCTTCCTGTAGGTTAAGGTAAGTAGTTGGATGGCATTCTGTCTGAATAGTGACATTGGGAAGACAAACTGGACATCATCAGCCTGGTCCATTGCTCTTTATCTTTTCCTTACAAGTTTGCTGACCACAGAGAGCATGGAATCTTATTCATGAGCTCAGTATTATGAAGTCCTCTCTTGTACAGGAAAAAAAAATCTCAGTACTAAGTTTATCAATAATAAAAATAATATCTATGTCCTGAGCAGCTTTAATTACTTATGGGATTACTCAACTGGATGATCACTCATCTGAGAATTAATTAGGCTCTTAAAACACATTTATTATAGTGATCAACGCATCTCAGGAAATATAGAAAGTAAATTGTATAGAAAAAATGAACGTAGTGGTTGAGGTTTTGGACTTGGATATGCAATAAGGGAGTTTTGGTCTTGATAGTCTATAAAACCTCAGTTGGGCCAGGCCATGTGACTGAGTTTCCCTTGTGTGGGTGCCTCCCTTACTAATGTTCTCTATGTGAATGTCTATGTGCTTTAGATTACACGTGATCTGACCTCTGACCAGGTCAGTTCACTACAACTTACATCAGCCTTGTTTACTGGAAAGTAACCGAATTTATAGAAGACAGGGATATGCATACATGCAGGTCCTAGTGCAAAGTTTCAGGTTGAGGTAAAGTCATGAGGCCACTCTTGCCTCAGGCTAAGGTGCAGCTGCTTTATAGACCTTGGCAAGGTCTATGACGAGGGGATCCTCCAACAGATTCTGGATAAGTAATGTACAAATGCTGGTTTACTTAGCTCTGGCAAGCAAACCCTAGACTTCCACACAGATAGTCTTAGCCACACTGTAGAAGATATGAGATGAAATTTGCAACTTTACAAGGTTCCCTTGCAAAACCATACACAAATCTTAATATGTGAATGAAGATAGTAAGTACTTTAGCAAATAAAAGGTTGAAAAGACCTTGGTATATAGTGGCAGCTGAGGCCAGGGAAAATAGTTTTCATTACACATGTTTTTTGGACATTATAATGTAATAACAACACTTTAAATATCTGGGCACAGGTGTTCCACAAGTTGCTACAGATGAGCTTAAGTTAGCTCTGCATTCAATTACAGAGGGAAACAACTTTCTTAGAAGGTAGTGTTCCTAGGTATAAAACACAACATAGAAAAAGGTAGTGGTTAAAACCAGAGCCACATTTAACCCAAGGTTTTCCATGAGCTATACAAAGGGGCATATTCAGAACCTTGGAATACCCTGCCCAAATGGCCCTGTGCCCACTTTTAAGGATTGCACAGAGCCTTTCCTAGATCCCTCTTCCTGAGGGTGCAAGGTAACAAGTGTACATATTCCAAATCTAAATCATAGACAATTGGTGACATTTTTACTGTTAGTAGAATAAAAGACAGGTAAATAAAAGGCCAGAGGAAAGATCCCAAGGGTCAGGAGCTGGCTTTGCCCACAGCCCATAGTTTGGTTCATATTCTTGAACTCAGAGATAACTAAATTTATGCCTTGACTTTCAGCCTCATTTTCCTTTGAAGAACTTAAAATGTGATGCTGTGAGGACACAACATAAGGGCATGGAGGTGCACTTTGTCAGAGAGTTTTCAAATTCAGACTTGTAGGTTGAGGAGAAACCTTAGGGAAATGGTGTGTAAGATTGTTCTTATACTATTCTCCTAGGCCCCATGGATATTAGAAGTAGGTCTGAAAACCTCCTTCATTTGGCATGAAACCATAAATGGCTACATGTAAGAGTGTATTAATGTTACATTAGTAGATAAAATACATATTCAAGTCCTTGATGAAGTTCAGAAACCAAGAGGAATAAAAGAGGTTTAGAATGTTGCAATTAATTGAATGTGCGACACCCAAAGCTTAACCCCTAAGGTGATGGTATTAGGAGGTGTACTTCCCAGAGGTAATTAGATCACAAAAGTGGAACCCTCATGACTGGGATTAGTGCCCTCATGTAAGGAACCCCAGAGAGCTCTCTCATCTTCTCTTTCCCTTACATGAAGATACAAATCCAGCGACTCTGAAGTAAGCAGTCACCAGAACCAGCCATGCTGGCACCCTATGCTCAAGACTTTCAGCCTCCAGACTATGAGAATAAAATTCTGTTGTTTTTAAACCACCCAGGCAATGGCGCTTTTCTTTTTATAGTAGCTCAAACTTACTAAAATAGAAATAGTAAATAAGAAAAAAAATGTCACCTCAAATAAATTTGTTTTAAGAGGGATGTTGCAGTTGTCAGTGTCTGAAATGTCACTAGCATAAGAGAGGTAGTCTGTTCAGATGTATGGCTCTTCAGATATGGTAGATGCAAATACCAAAATTAGGATCTTCCTGAGAAATCTTTTTCCAATCTTTAGGGAGTTTTAGTACACATGCTACAAATTGGGAGCAATGGATTTTGAACTTTAACATATCATTGGTTTCAGATATTAACTTCAATCAAATGTTTTACTTGTTAAACTTTAGTTATCTGTGGGAAGTTAGTGGTGTTAAAAATAAAATCTAATCAAGTACATACAAAGTTCTCACTGGCTTTAGGAAGTGATTCATTAATGAAACAGTATCCCATTTAGCAGTTAGAAGGGCATTCTGAGGGGCTGAACAAAATGGAAGATTTTCATAAGAACAAGGTTGGACAAGGAAGATTGTCCCTTGTCTAACAAAAGAAAAGGATTATTTTTAGTCGAAGACATCTTCTTTTGGGGAGAATGGAATGGCACTGTTTTATCATGATGGTTGCCTCTTCTTTCTTTAGAGGATGTAGAGGACCCATGTGACAGATTACTTTATTGATTATGATTATATTCTGGGAGAGATGGAAACTGTAATTAAATTAGGTATTACATCCAGATTTGTTATGAGCTTTTAGCATGAGTGACATGAAATTTTGGGGCCTTTTTTTAACAATGGGATAAAATTATATTAGGCTTTTGGAATATTATGTGTTATATCTTCATGTTGGCATTTAATCTTGCTTTTTTAATTCAATGACTTTATACAATAATGAGGTAGGCATAATTTAGGATGGAGAATATAACAGGAAATGAATTTCAACTTTGAATACAAACTATTAACTAAAAAAGATGCTTAAACTAAAAGAAAAATGAAAAGCTTTTTTGCATGTCAGAGGTTGCAACCAGGGAACACAGATTTGGTGGCAGGCAGAAGTTGGTTCTGAAGAGAACAAAGAAAGGCCAGGCTCATAAGGGTTCAGGTTACGTGTGTGATTCCCCATCTGGCCCTTTTTATGTAAATGCAGGATTCTGGTTAGGTTAGATTAATTGATTGGTTGAATTTAATAAGCAAATGAAGTATGCTGGTTGGCAAAATGAATTGGCTCATTTAAAGTGAAAAATGTAGATGACCAAGTTGTCGTGGTGAGAAAGAAACAAGGTCCAGAAAGAACTCAGAATTTCAAAAGTTCATGGAGAAATCTGGGTAGAATGTGAGCAAGAAAATCTTTTTTGTAGCCTACTGGCTCCACTTTAGTTACCCTGACATAAATGACTCCATTTGAGCAATCTCTGTTTACAGAAGTGACCTGGAAATTAATTAATACATTGCCTTGATTCTTTTAAGCATCTTCTGGGGTCAAGGAATAACTGATCCCAGTTGTTCCTAATGCCTAATGTTTCCAAGAACAACTAAATGATTAGGGGTTGATATTGTGAATTGGTTTCTTAAAGGTGAAATCAAGTTTGTCCTGATGGAATTTTGACCTTTAAATAAAGGAGAACATTAGCTCTTATAGGGGTTCTGAATGAGTCATCCAAATGTATGCCTGTATAGTATATGGGTTGTTTTGAGTCAAAGACAAGAAAGACTGTGTTGGCCCAGGAAAAACCTCTGCTCTCACCCCTTAACTACCTGGTAAAATTTTAATTAGGGGCCTTGTCTCTAATGAGAGATTATGAGATATAACCCATGTATAAGGAGAGGACAAACTACTGATTTCTGCACATGTTCTCTCTTTTCAATTACCTTCTAGAACTTCAAAGTGCCTTACATCATCCTTCACTCAGAATGCCATTTATACCTCATTTGCCCATTTTTTCTCTGAACATCTCCTGTGTGTGTGGTCTCTGATGTTCTCAATGATATGGGGTTCCCATACATATGTATATAGTTAAATTTAGTGATTTTTCTTTTGATGATCTCTCTGATTATTAGACCAGAAAAAAGAACCTTGAGAGTAAAAGAAAGTTTTCTCCCTTACACTCGGATTTACTACAACCTAAACATTTAAACCCAATGTGTTAAGAAATCTCATGGGAATAATGACATAAGTCATATGTGCCAATATTATCTTTATTAGTAATAAAGGTTGTAGTTAAGCTAAATCTGAGATACTCCTGCCTTTAGTCCTAGGTATCAGTAATGATCTGATTAAAAATGCAGAGAAAAAAAGTACTCAAGTTACATTACTTTTGTTGGTATTTTAATTAAGTTAATTAAACATTTTTATTTCAAACTAAATTTAAATGTTTTAAATATATTATTATTAATAAAATAAATTATCAGATTCATTCAACCATTTCACCAAAGTTCCACATTTGTTATATTTGCTTTCTTATTCTCTCTCCCTCTCTCTCTCTCTCACTTCTCTTACTCTGTGTACATACATCTGTATAGTAAAATATATGGCATACACTATATTTATTTAGTTTCAGTTTGTCCTTTGCATAGTTAATATTTTCCATTTGCAATTAAAAGTAATTTAGGGAAATATGTGTGAAGCCAGTATAAATCTTTTCTATCCAAAAGCAAAATTTTCACTGGTCAAATTTAAACAGATATTGTTACCTTATATAGTTAGTTAAGTATTCATAAAAAGAAGCAAAGAAAACTGGACATTGTTGAACATAATCAGCCAGGGATCATAAGCCTGTTTTCTTAGCCAGGAAGCTATAGATTCACACACTCTGGGGATCACAACACTGCCCTGCCAAGGATCAACAACCCTCCCTTCACCCATCCCGTACCAGATTATTGGTGGTAACAGGGTGAGGAAAGCATATGCACAATAGAAGGCAAAATGGCACATGGTGAAGTCTTTGACCACAGAGGTCTGCCAGTCTAACTAGAGGGTAAACCAATCAGAAACCTCAAGTTGACTGGTTATCTTGAAAATGTTCCTGGTACTTCCCAAGATAATATAATCCCAGGAAACAAAAAGCTCTCTCTCTCTCTCTCTCTCTCTCTCTCTCTCTCTCTCTCTCTCTCTCTCTCTCTCTCTCTCTGTTTTTCTGTCTCTCTCTCCCTCTCTCTCTGTTTCACCTACACTTGCCCCATGAGCATGTATGGTCTCTCTCCATAACCACATAACCCCAGGCTCCAGGCAGGAGTTTGAATACTGTGCCACAGCAATGGAATAGAGCTCAAACACAAGTTAAGCTACATTGATGGGAACAGAGACTACTTATCAGGAACTTGTGAGCTACAAAGGACTAAGCTTTAATATGAAAGAGAAACTCTGGATACTGGTCTTTGCTTTGGCCTCACTGAAGACACAGTTGGACTATTTCTATGACAGAACGAAGAGAGATGGGACACAGGAACAGCTTCTACCAAAATAAATCTTGCCATACCAATCTCCCATGTGTGGGTCCGTGAAACGCTTTTCTCTTGAACCCATGATAAAGCCCACTTCCACTGGCAACAGTAGGATGACTATATTTCGGGCTATTGGAAAGGGTAGAGAAGCCAGAACTGGGACTGGGCTAAACTGCTAGAAAAATGTCTGGGGAATGTTTAAGAGCTAGAGTGTTATTGGGGGAATCATAGGCCTTCTGTCTTTCTTAATTGGTCTTACCCAAAGGAAAAGTAAACTTTCTTATATCTTCATGACAGGAGACAGTTTTACAACTTGGAAAAAAATGTCTGCTGGGGTTAGAATTTGACCCTCCCATAGAAATTGGGAAGAGAACTGAGCTGTCTGCCCTAATGATTAAGTTTCAAAGAATGGCTGTCAGGTCATTTAGAAAGAAGGCTCTGGGTTTTAAAACTATCAGAAAGCTTTTAAAAGGATTTACATCTTAAAGGGACAGAGAAAGAACTTGCAGTTACAAGTTTCCTCAAGTCAAGGCACAATGGAAAGGGATGTCAGGGACTGAGAGGCAGGAAGTAACCTCCTAAATTTGCTTTAGTCCAGAGAAACATTAAAGCCCTCTTGGTGAGGCTCATCAAACTTCCTCTCTAGATTTTACAGATATTGATTATTTGTCTTATTTTTTCTTTCTTTTTTTGTTAACATACTTTTTTAAGCACTTGTAAAGTCCACAATGATATTGAGAGGAAGATACAGAGATACCGCACATATTTTATATCTTCAAACATGCATAGTCTCCCTTACTTTCAACTTCCCTCACCAGAATTAGATGTTTGTCAGAACTGATAAACCTACAGTGACACATCATAATCACCCAATGTTCACAGCTTACATTAGGGTTGACTCTCGCTATTGCACATTCTACGGGTTTGGACACATGCATAACATTAAAAAACCAACCAAGTGTGAGGATCTATGGGCTTTATTAAGTAATTCATGAATTGAGCAGCATCCCATTTAACGACTAGAGGAGCACTCCAAGGGGTTGTACAAAACAGAAGCTTTTTATAAGAAGCATGGAGTGTCACAGAGCTATTAACAAACAAACAAATAAACAAACAAAGGATTATTTTTGGCCTCGACATCTGTCCTTTGGGGGAAGAGAAGGGTAAGTGTGTTTTATCATGAACATTGTCTCTTCTCATTATGGGGGATCCAGAGGACCCATGTAACACATTACCTTAATGGTGTTTGGCCCCCAAATTCCAGACTGGTTGGTTAAGGTTATGTTTCTGGAAGAGGTTGAAATTCCAATTAGGTCAGATATTAACTCTAGGTTAGATATCCATTAGGTATCAGGGGATTTTAGCATGAATGATACTATTTGGGACTGTAGTTTTCTCTTTAACAACAATTACATGGATTCACCATTATACTTTCACAAAATACCTTCACTGCTCTCAAAATTCTCTGTTCTTTGCCTATTCATCCCTTCCTTTCATCCAACCACTGAAAACCACTGATTGTATATCTACCTCCAGTTTTGCCTTTTACAGAATGTCATATACTTGTAATCCTATGATATGTAGCTATTTTGGATTGGCTTATCTTTCTTATAATATGAATTTAAGGTTATGCTTTGTTGTTTTCATTGATTGACAGCTCATATTGGGACAGTATGGGGACGTGGGTCTAGGAATGAAAAAATACTGGATAGCAAGGAAGCCAAGTGGCCAGAAGATATGGAAACCACTGTTCTGCATGCACAGCGGATCAAGCTTTGGCTATTTATGACCTTCCTAGGGTGCTGGTGATGAGCAACATTACCATCTTGCCTCCACAGCTCAGGCATGAAGATCATTGCCAAGCACCCCAACAGGAGGCAGTAACACAATCTTAACATGAATTCAGTAAATAAAATACAATACTAACATGGTGCAGTAAATGAAATTTTCTGAACCCTTCACAAGCTGCTTTGTCCCCAGCTTATCTGTGCAGCCTAGCAGAGCAATCCTGTGTCAGTTTGGAGGACCTTCCTTTCCTCTACACTGCCTTCCTGTGCTCAAGCACAAGCTTCATAAAATCTATCTGAAAATTTCTCTGGGCTTTCCTCCCCATCTGTATCTTGGGGACTGCAAGAACCCCAACACCAGTAACAACATCTATCTACCTAGTATTAGTATGAACATATATGTGCTTATTTTATTCATTTTTTTACAATATAGACTACCCTCATTTATTGTAATATTTCAATATTCTTAGATGTGACTAGTTGGAGACCCTTAAAGCTGGTTTCTGTCTTCTTTTATGCCCCCATTATACAGGGTCTGGCACAAACAACACCCCTTTTTATTATAAAATATTATTATAAAAGCATAGGCATCTAATTCTGTAACATAGCAATATCAAACTCAAGCACACCATATGACATGTTAGGTGAAATGTTCAAATTAAAACTATAAATTATTGCACCCATATTATTATCCTACCAACCACACTCAAGCAGGTGTTACTTTTGCTGGACCCTGTATATTAAGTCCTTTCTTATCTTTTTTGTTTAAATACATGTTTAAGATTCATTTTGTACCAATTTTACCTCAGCAATGACATTTAGAAATACTAGGTATTCTTGTTGCTACTTGTCATTGCTTCTAAGCCCCTTCAGCTGACAAAGCTAATATAAGTTGATACTTGCCTTTCAAACTTTCCTAATTTCCATTTTTTAATAGGGATTACCCTGACTCCCAAAACACCATATATTTTCCCATTTGTTCAATGTGACAGTATACATAAAATTATTAATCATGCCCTGACTGGTGTGGCTCAGTGGATTCAGTGCCTGCCTGTGAACCGAGGGATTGCCTGTTCCTGGTCAGAACACAGGCCTGGGTTGCAGGCCAGGTTGCAATGGTGGTGCGCCAGAGGCAACCACATACTGATGTTTCTCTCCCTCTCTTTCTGCTTCTCTTCTCCTCTCTCTAAAAATGAATAAATAAAATCTTTTTAAAAATCTTTAATCAGTTCAAAATTACTGTATCTGTATACTACAACAAATAACCCTAGTAAAGAAGTGCAACAGCTTTTTTAATTTGTTTTCTGAGTGTATGCGGTTACAATACTATGTCAAAGTCACTTGGCTTAGATCACGTTTGTTCCACTTTCAGTATAGTTATATAAATTAATCTGAAATGGATTGGGACTCAATGATTTCTTTTTATATTAAGTTTTAAGGTTTTTTTTCTTTCCCTTTATTTATGTTGCCTTATTTAACATATGTAGAACAGTAACATGTTTCTTAAAATGAAAAGCATAAGCAAAGTAATATTTAGAAAAATGTTTTTACCCCATCTTTTCCATGCTATTCTTGTCCACCATATAATAGATCAGTTTCATTCATTTTGATTTATTCTCATCCTTTTTTTAACTAAGAAAATTTATTTTCTTTTAAAGATTTTATTTATTTTATTTTAGAAAGAGGGGTAGAGGGAAGAAAGAGAGAGAAAGAAATATCAATGTGTGGCTGCCTCTCATGCACCCCCAGCTGGGGACCTGGCCCTCAACCCAAGAATGTGCCCTGACCGGGAATCAAAATGGTAACCTTCTGGTTCACAGGCCAATGCTCAATCCACTGAGCCACACCAGCCCGGGAACCCCCTTTATTTTTTTGCAAATACATGCAGATTCACACAAATTTGTTTACTCCCTTCACTTTTACACAGAAGGAAGTCATATTAAATATACTCCTTTGAACTTAGTATTTTTATTAACAATATATGCTGAAACACATTCCAGAAAAGTTTATATATCTTCCTAATTATTTTAAATATTTGCCTAGCACAGTATTGCATACGTTTACTTTAACTTTGGTATCAACCAATCTCCTATGTTTGGTAATTTAAGTAACTTCTATTCTTTTGTAATTAAAAATGCCAACAACATTATACTTGTGTATTATATTTTTCCAGTGTCACAACCATTTATTTTAGTGGAAGATGAAGACAAAAATTATTTAAGCAACACAAAAGTTACTACTTTTGTTACAGAACAAACAAGGGGGGGCTGGGACGATATACTGTTACTGAAAGAAGCCCCCAGGTCCGTTATGTCCGCTGCCAGAGGAAAGACGACTCGCAATGCCAGAGATTCATGAAAAGGAAAGGAAATGTTTATTTAATTCTATACAAACTTAAAGTAGTGACCTAATGTCTTTATCAAAAATCCCAAAGTCCCTTAAAACACCCACAAACAGACAAAGTCTTTCCTTCCTTCCCCCTTTGCCCAGTCCAGAGTACTGTATCTCAGGAAAGGAAATAGAAGTCCATGGCTCAGGCAGTCCTCTGGTTCTTCCCAGTTAGTCTTCCATCTCAACTGGGAGACCTCCCTGGGTTCCCAGCACCCTCAGCTGAGTTGCCGGGATCTCTGCTAAAACCAGGTGGTGGTTCCCCCTTCTAAAGCTGCGGGGGTCCCCACTCTGGCAAAGGCACGTGGTCCTCTCTCCCAGGGCCATGGGAGTCTCCACTCTTGTCAAGGTTGCGTGGTTCTCCCTCTTTCAGGGCTGCAGGAGTCCCCACTCTGTCAAAGCCATGTGGTTCTCTCCCTCAGGGCCGCGAGAGTCTTCACTCTGCTAAAGCTGTGTGGTTCTCTCCCCAATGGCTGCTGCATCTGGGTTTAAATCCCTGCACCAATCTTCCTCTGCAGCCCCATTTCCGACTCCTCCCACACTCGGCTTCACATACCAGAACTCATACCCTTCCAGCTTTACTGGACTGCCATCATGTGTCTGGGCAGGTGTGGCCCCATGTCATGGAACCAATCATCTCCAAGCTCCCACTCAGGCGCAGTAACTCACAGGACCTGCCCCCCAGTTACACCTTGGTGGGGTAGTTACTTCTATTCCCCTGGCTCAGAGCATGGACACAGCTATTTAACATATTTAAGCAACCAGCCAAAGGCTATAGATATGTTAAATGACCAAGCCAGAGGTTAGCTACAAGGCTGTAGCTATGCGAAACAGCTCTCAAAGGCCCTGCTCCATTTGTCCCTTCCCCCAACCCACACCCTAGGGCGGGGTGGGGGGGGAGACATCCTAAAATCTCCTAGACACCTTGAGTTCTGAATCCCATTTTAAATGCCCATTTGGGGTCCCACCTCTTGGCTTCACCCTGTAACACTTTCTCTTACATTATAAAAAATGGTTATCAGAGTTAAACTATTATTGGGCTTTGTGGACCCTGCGAAAGAAGATGCTTACCAAGAAGGGCTCCAGGTGGCTAACTGGGCTCCAATTAAAAAAAAAAAAAGGAGCCTAGCAGTCCTTTCTAATCAGGGCCTCTTGGTTAAGCCCTGCTTCAGGAAATCTGCACTGAACTGTTTGCACTGAATTGTCTGCCTACACTGTGTTCCTGCCATCTGCTCCAACCATTAGAAAGGAGTTCCTGGAATCCTATTTAGACTGGATGAACTGAGTCTTGTCCATCCAATAGGAGCTGCACAGATACATCTCAATTAGCATCTTCACTGAACTATCAGAGCAGCTTCAATCTGACCTCTCAGGGCAATGATCTTTACACCAATTAAACTGCTAGGATCTGGGGTCTTCATTTTCATAAAGATGGGCCAATTAAGAGCAAACAGCAGGAACTTTTCTCTCTATATATGTCATTTCTCCTCAGGCTTTGTGCACTTTCCAACTAAAGCCTGGAGACTGCATTTCTTCATGCTGGACCTGAAATTCCAAAAATAAAACACCAATGCAGACAACTGTAATTGAACAACTGTAATTATTTAAATTGAGTAAAATAATTTAAATTAAAAAAAACACTAATGATGTCTCACTGGACAACAGTGGAATAGAGCAGAACAGGAAGAGCAGAGGAGGTGTTTAATGGGAGATGTGCCTCACCCAAAAGCCACCTCAATGCAGGGCTGCCCAACCCCAGGGCCTCCTCATAGCTGTGTTGTCCCATAGCCATGCTATTTCACAATTCTGCTGTCACATTATTGAGCTGTCCCATAGCCATGCTATTATCACAGCCTTGGATATCAGTTGAGCTGTTTGCACTGAATAAAATTTTAGTCTTAACTACATCTCAAATTGGGGATTCCTGTTAGAGTTAAATTTTTATGACACATATATTTATTTTCTAAAAAGACATACATGTAAAAATACTTTATGTGAAATTTTACAATATTTAACTAGATGATATCCTACAAATGAATAGAAAAACAAAATGTGTTTGTTTGTGTGTGTATATGCACATAGAAATGTAATATCTGAATGCATATGTAATATATTCACTTTTGAAGTTATAGATTATTTTAATCTGTAAATAATTTTACTCATTAATTCAATTACTTGGCCTGTAGTTATTAAGTAAATATATTTTATGTCACTGGCCTGTGCTCTTATGTCTTAATAATTTAGTATGTATAATTTCTTTTAAGTTTATAGTCCATCTCAGTATTGTGGAGTAGGACAAAACTTTCCTCGCATGTGCTTTTGCCTGGTCTAATAATTAAATCTGCATGAGATAGATTAACACAAACAAAAAATAAGTACATGTAATTTACATATGTATGCAAGGGAATCCCACACACATATGAGAGTGAGAGACCCCGCATATAAGACAGGCTCAGGGACAGAAAGCTAAATGAGTTATAATTGGCATCCTGAATTAAGGATGAGGTAAGGTGCCTTCAGGCTTTGAAGAGTCATTGTAAGACAATAAGAAGTGAACATGTTCAGAAATTAGTAGCTTGTCCTGCTATATAGATAGGTCAAAAAAGATTATCTTTGATAACCTCTTATTATAGGCAAGGCTCCAAATCAAATTCTTCAGGTAGTTAAATGGTGGGTGGTCAGTGCAAAAGACTCTCTTAAACCTGCAAGGTCTTGTTTGCCTTTAGCTCAAAATAAAGCACATATCTCAGAGGCACATATGTGAATGACTAGTTCTGAACACCTACAGTACTTTTAATTGAAAAACTCATTGAATCATTTTATCTGATAAGACAGTAACCAATAAGGTGATAATATTGTACAGAGTCATTTTTCTACTTTTCAGGTTTTTAGTAAATCTTAAGGTAATTTTACTTACTTACTTTTACCTTTATTATATAACCAGGTAATTCAGAATGAGGATTATCTTAGTAAATATTTAGAACTGTGTTTATAGTATAATCCCTTTCAATTTCATTATTACATAGATAATTTCGATCATTAGTCATAAATAACTCTAGAAGAAAATTGATCCTAATTTTATCAGTTTAAGTTTATAATTTTGTGAGCCCTTTAGGGGTAATATTAATAATTCTTTTGTGAAATATTTGCCTAAAGTAGAGAAGTTAAGTTTTTTCTTAATATTTTGCTCAAAGAGGCCTCATAAAAATACCACAAAAGACTCCCATTTCTGAACAATACATTAATGATAAAGTTACTCTTCTATAACAGTAACATCTTATGTTTATTGTATAGCATTGTCTGTGTTAAATACTCTTTTCATTTAATCCTTAGAACTATGTAATGAGAAATATACGTATATATATTCTATATCCACATGTTTGAGGGAGAATAATATACTCTTGTGTGTGTACTGTGGGTGTGTGTCATAGGGAAGTGGGGGGAGAGAGAGAGAGAGAGAGAGAGAAAGAGAGAGAGGGAGAGAATGAGTCAAAATGAGTAAGTCAGTTAGAAAATCCAGCAATATTTGTGCCTCTAGTTTAATGGAGAAATGTGAAAGATAGTCTTCAAAACTATGGAAACACCCTCAGAATATGTTCAGCTTAAATGACTAAATTCACCAGAAAATATTAAACTCTTTTAATACAATCTTATTATTTTTAAAAATAAAAGATAATCCAGGACAGAAAAACCTATGTACTTGCAGGGCAGATGACTAAATCAACAAGTATGTGGATATTGTTTATAATAATTCAATGATAGGTAATAAACATAAAGAACTGTTGACCTTTGTTGATATTTTGGGTTGAAATAAAAGCTAAAGGAAAGGTTTATAAATCAATGGCCTGATATCTATACCTGGTCATATATTCTTAATATATAAGACAAAGAATAGGTTAAAAAAGTCTCACCTACATATACTGTCACCTACATATACTATCAAGGAGGAAATAGATTTCATTCTATTCTTTCAGGTTCTTTTGGTTAATTTAAAAATTAAATTGACATGAGACCATTAACAAGAGAAAAGCAGGTTTAATTTTGTATGTTCAGAGGTTTTATAGACATGGAACCTAAATAAATGACCTAATCAGGGAGTTTTTTGTTTTTTTTTTTACTTTTTAGAGAAAGAAACATTTGTAAAGAACTGACAGGATAAAGAAACTTAGGCTTGGACACTGATTAGTGTTTACACTGTCTTTTCAGCTTTGAATATTTTATCTCTGGTGCACTGGCAGTTACCTTTTACATGGGAAATTTCTTTCAGGAAGACAGAGAAGGGACAGAGTGCCCTTCTTGCACTAGCTGTTTCTCAAGTAACTTTAATTCAAAAAAATCAATATGCCAAGGTGGCAGATTTTGGGTTGAAAAATTTTGTTCACCTATAATATTTTATACTATAGTAATAAAAGTTTAAAGGAAACAAAGAAAATACGAATTTCATTAACCTCGGTTTCTTAAAATAAAATAAAAAATTAATAGCAATAACAAATACTACCATATCACATTTCCTACCTTATGTTTACAATTTTTCTTTAGAATTATAGTAACATAAAATGTAATAGTGCTTTTTCTTTGTACACACCTTGTGATATTCTGAAAGTGTCTGGATACATGCAAGAATAAATATCATTGAGCCCATCCAGTATTGTAGCGGCCTTGAAATGAGAAATAATGGCTCACATTACTCGCTGTCTACTATGTGCCAGAGAATGCACTAAGACATTTTCCCATTTAAAGCCTTCAGTAACTATAAACAGCAAATACTATTGTTTCCCTCATTTTCCAAATAAGAACACCTAAGCATACAATCATGGGTAATTTGCTTAGAACCAGTGGTAGAGCAGGTACTGAAAACAAGCAATCTGATTCCAGAGATCAGTGAGATTCATCCTTTTTTCTTCTTTTTCTTATTTATTTTTCTCTGAATCTTTAAGTTTTCAGGGGAATATTTAAGAAAAAAACCTCAGTGATTTTCAGTCAAAAGATGAGACATTTTTAATTAGGTTAGTAGGCAATGAGAAGTTGTTGATGATTTTTGGATAAGTGATGTGAGGAGACATATGTGATGATTTATCAGTTAGGATATGTAAAAGAAAGTTTAGGTTAAAAGATAGATGCTAAAAAGAAAGCTATTTTAATAATCTTATGTATAATAAAATTAAATACAGATGCTCATAATGGAAAAGTTATGAACAGAAATTGAACAAGAGTTTTTGAGACTAGTTTTTACAAGGGTTAGTCATTGCTGCTAGGTGTCATCCAAATGGGAGATCTTCAAATAGGCTCATGAAAATGTGTAACAACAGTGTGGGAGAGATTAGTAAAATACAGATTTTATCTTAAAAAATGGTAATGTGAGGTTATAGAAGTAGATTATACAAACTAAACTTTTTTTTGAATAAAAAGAGTAAACTTAAGAACAGAGTTTTGCTCTCTAGTAGGGTAGGTCAGATGGTTAGAGCATTGTCCTGATACACTAAGGTTGCAGGTTCAATCCCAGTTCATGGCACATATAAGAATGCTTAAATAAGTGTAACAACAAAATGATATTCCTTTCTCTATCTCTTTCTCTCTCTCTAAAACTCCACAAGTAAAACAAACAAACAAAAAAACCCTGAGAACTTTTAGAAAAATCATTTATAAGAAGAAGGTGGAAAAAATGAGGTGATTTACCAAAAGTTACAGAGAAAAAAACTTGCACATAGGAGAAAGTTTAAAAAAAAATAAATTCATAGAAGACAAAGAAAGGAGTTTAAAAAAGACAATTAAGTACTATGTGAAATTAGAGCTTAATGAGATAAAACCATATTACTTCCATGCTTTAATGAGTTCTTCAGAGACATTTAGTAGAAATACGGTCATCAAATGCATACACATTATAGAATCATAAATAAATAAAATGGAAATGTGTAAATTATTTTTTAAAATTGGAGTACATTGCAATTTAATTTTTAAAATTAAAACATTAAACATAAAGGTTTTTAATGCACATTTTAATAGGAAAAATAACTCACCACTTATATTTGATATTCTCTGGATCCAAACCTAAAATCCAAAGTAGAGGAGTTTGATTGGGGAACCAATAAAGTGAGTACTTCTCTTTAAATACAGGCAAGGGGAAAGCAGAAACATGGGGAGTAAAAACAAATAAAAGTATTTTGAGGTAGCAAGAAGGGTGTTGAGGTAAATCATATTGACAACTTGGATCATAGGAAAATGGGGAGTAGAGTTAGGGATATTAAGAAAAGTAGAAGAAACAAGTCTGAAAATCCTGGAATGCATAAGTTAAAATAATCAGTTAATAATAAATAAACAATGGTAGAAGATCAGAGAATATAAATATTTTGTGATTCTTCTCTATGCTTCTCAGTAGCTGTAATAAAAGAAGATAAAGTAGGAAGCAGATATTATAAATATCAGGAATTTGTCAGACAAGAAAATAGAAATTCTGTTTTGGTGATACTTCCTAGATTGCCTGTGAGTTAACTGTTGAAGTGGCTGATCATAAGTTGAAATTTGGCATGGAGGCAAGTATAAATTGGAACAAGTTTCATTTAAAAATTAAGGAGTTATATGGCAGCAGAGAAAAAAAGTCTCACTTAGTATTAGGAACGTAAACACGATTTTTACCTTCCTAGGTAATCATGTAAAACACGATTATTACACAAAGGGTAATAACTCTACAAGAGTTGTTTGTTCAAGTACAATGAATAGGGATGTCAAAGGCCTAAAAAAAAAATAGAGGAAAATGATGACCATTAGAAGTGAGTTAGAAATATCAACAATGTGGTTTGCAAAATTTTAAAAAATAATGATTTCAAAAAGAGAGAGTAATGGCAAAGATCCACAATACTCCAAACAATTTTGAGTAATAATAGTAAATTTAGAAGAATCATTTGTCTCACTTTGAGGCCTAGTATGTAACTATAGTTACCAAAACAGTGGGGTATTTGCAGAGGGATAGACACATGAATAAATGAAACAGAATAAAGGACCCAGAAAATAGATCCAAAAAATATGTCAAAACACTTTTGGAAAAAAGAGCATATGTAATTCAACAGAAGAGAAAAATATCTTCAACAAATAGTGTTGTAACACTGAGGATCCATAAGCAAGTACATGTAGCCTGTCCTAACCTCATACCTCATACAAAAAATGAACTCAAAATGGATCATGGACTTAAATATAAAACGTGAAAGTATAACACTTTTAAAAAAGAACATAAGAGAAAATCTTTGAGAACTAGGACCAAACAAAGAATGTTTAGATTTGATACTTAAAACACAATTTTTTTTAAAAAATTATTTATTTGTAGAGAGAGAAGGGAGGGAGAAAGAGAAGGGGAGAAACATTGATGTGTGGTTGCCCCTCACATGTCCCCAGCTGGAGACCTGGTCCATAATCCAGGCATGTGCCCTGACTGGGAATCGAACCTGCGATGCTTTGGTTTGCAGCCCGTGCTCAATCCACTGAGCTATGCCAGCCAGAGCTAAAGCACAATTCTTAAAAACAAAAATTAATAAGTTGGACCTCATTAAGATGAAATACTTTTGGTCTATGAAAAATCCTCTTAAAGGGGTGAAAAGACAAATGATGGAGAGAAAATATGTATAAATCAAACATCTGACAAAGGCTTGTATATGGAATATATAAATAATTCTCAAAACTAGAAAAATCAATTAGATATAGGTTTAAAAAACATGCACAGAGATTTCACTGAAGGAAATATATAGATGATGACTAAGCACATAAAAATGTTCAATATTATTAGCCATTACAGAAATCCAAATTAAAATCATCATAAAGTATCAGAGAAGCTAAATGAAAAATAATAATAGCAAATTCAAGCAATGATGTGAAGAAACTTTATCACTCACACGTTGCTGGTGGAAATATAAAACAATATCACTTTTGCTGCTAATATAACAGTTCATAGCAGCTCCAGTATATAAATGATTAAGCAGACTGCTATACATCTATGCCATGGACCATTATCAACAATAAAAAAGAATCAACTATTTCACTTAGTCTGGTGTTGTGGTGTCAAATGGATGCTTGAAATGTCAGTGGATAACTTTGTAAAGTATGTGATCTACCACTGCTCTATGTACTTGAAACTAATACAAAATAATGTTAAATATAAATGGTAAATAAAAAATAAAAAGTAAAAAAAGGGAATGAAATAGTGATACGTGCAATAACTTGAATGAATCTTTAGTGAAGAAGCCAATCTCAAAAAATAGCATTTGGAACAATCCATTTATATACCATAGGTGAAATAACATAATTATAGAGATAGATAACAGGTTAATGAGTGTCAGAGTTTGATGGGGAGGTGAAGGGATGAGTGTGATTGTAAAAGAGTAACGCAAAGTAGTCTTGTGTTGATTACTCAATTGTCTTGATTGTGGTAGTGGTAATGCAAGGCTAGACATGAGCAAAAAATACATACAGCTACACACACTCACAATGCATGTATCACTGACAAAATCTAAATAAGCTCTGTTGATTACATAATTTTTGGTTTTCATATTGTACTACAATTGATTAAGAAGTTACCATTGCAACCTCATGTGAATCTACACTTTTTTTCAAATAAAATGTTTTAAACATAGAGTGAGAAAAACATATTGCAAAAATATGCGGGGAACTTTGGAAAAAGCAAGATTTTGGTAGTTGGAGATGCTTGTAAGAAAGAAATTAGTAGATTTTTTTTAAATGAACAGAATAAATTTTGGAAAAATAAAGAGACTGGGGGAATTATTTTTTAAAAACAGTCAATGATAGTTTTGAAGTTATTTATTTGGGGCATGGTTATGTTCATTTTTGTTCCAGTAATAGGAAAGAACAGCCTTTATTTAGGGAGACTGAATTCGAGAGAAATCTAAAATTTAAAAAAACTCAACATAGAGTTATGTCTGTGCAAGAATGAGAATATGCAAAATGGTTAAGATTGATAGTAACTTGATAGACTTTAATATTCAATAACATGATACATTAATAAGCAAGTAGATTTTGTTTATCTAATATCAATTTCCTTCATTTCAGTACATTTCTTACTACTTAATTTGTTACATTATCTAGCCATCCAACTAGTAAAAATGTCCAAAACATTAACTTGAAAAGGTATTTGGGCCATATGTCCATTTTAGCATTATTTACAATAACCAAGACATAGAAACAACTTAAGTGTCCATAAATGCTGCATGGAGATATATATATCTATATAGATATATATATATATATATCTATATAGATATATTCCAAAAATAATGAAATTCTATTAAGCCACATAAAAAATCCTGCCATTTGTGAAAATATGGATGGACCCTGAGTTCATAATGCTAACTAAAATAAGTCAGACAAACAAATACTGTGTCATCTCACTTAGATATTAAATAAAATAATAATAATAATAATAATAATAGTAAATAAAAGAGCTCAGATACATATTGGTTGTTTTCAGACTGGCAGAGTGAGAGGCAAAGTGGGTGAAAGGGGTCAAAAGGTACCAAACCTCAGTTATAAAATAGATAAGTACAGCATTTATCTATAGTTAATAATACTGTGTAGATACCATTATTATAAGAGAGTAGCTAAAAATAGCAGATTAACTGTTCTCACCACAAAAGAAAATATGTAACTATCTATGGTAATGTATGTTTACAAGAATTATTGTGGTAAGTCATTTTGCAATATATACACATATTGAATTATTATATTATATACTAAAACTAATAATGTCATTTATAGCTCAATAAAAAATTAAAAGATTGTTTAGCTGTTTCTTATTTCTCTTGTGAGGAAATATTTAATATTATTCATCTAAATAATTTTAATTATAATGAATGTTAGTAAAAGAAGTTATTATTAAATTATATAATTTTTCATGTTGTCCAAACATTGAAAGTTTTTTTGGTAAGAAATATGTTTAAAGGCATAAAGATAATAAAAGATAATAAATATATTTCAGACTATTATAATAATATAAACTAAATGTATAATAAATGATTTCAAATTAAGCTACCTGATGACTGATGATTAGGTCAAGTGAAAAAATGAACATAAATTCTTATAGTTTAATGTGCTAAATTTGGATTAGATTAATTTCTCTAGTGGAGAAAATGAGTTAGACAATTAATATGATAATAAAATAGTATTATGCTCTAAATATAACAAATGCTAAAATAAACAATGTAATTTATTTTATCAATCCTTATTTTTCCTTGTACAGTTATTTATAAAAATATAAATATACAATAGACTTAGCATTTAATGCAATTTTCTTAAAATGATTTTGTAGAAATCATCAAATTGTCACTTTTCACTGCAAGATTATTGCAACTATATGAAGTTTTTAGTACACAAAGAAACATGATATACCCGGTTTATTATAAAACATAGTTGGCTAGATATACACTGTGTTGCATTACCAAGTAAAATAACCACAACTCAATATAAGCATGTCAGAAATATCTGATTGCAATCATAAGGGGTAGAGGATTTGGTAAAGTATTAATTAATATGAGTGAATGATGCTTTATAAATAAAGAAAATGAAACTTAGAGAATATCATATTATGTATTAATGTGGGGAACCAATTAAAAAACTTACAATGTTTTATTTTGGGGGGCAAATTAAGTATGTGTTAAAACTCATATATTTAAAAGGTAAAATGCATTAAATACATTTTATCATTTTAATATAAATTTATGTTTGCAACTCTTTGATTTCTCAAGAAATATTTCTCAATTTATTCATTATAGACAACTTTATTATCAATCTAAAATTTTCAAATAGCAGTAGGTTGTGCATATAAAGTAGGACAACTTTATTTAAATTTGGAACTATGGTTTAATTAGAAAATAAAAAAATAGAAATTGTGGATATTCAATACACAGTGTTTTTAATAGGCAATGCTAGTTATGCATGTTTTAGTCATTCTTTGCTACAATTTTAAGATTATTTATGTATAATATAAGCTCACCATTTTCTATCTAAACTTGTAGGATGTAAACAAGATTCTAAGAAAAGATGACAAATTTCATTTAAATTCTGTGATCAGGATAGAAGTCTAAGTAATCAATGACCTAAATAAAGGTTAACTTTCAATTCATTTCTGATTTTGAGTTTGTAGTAAAAGGATATTTAACCATTGCTAGTTGTAATAAAGAAAGTCACCAGAAATCCTTAATAATATGTTATAGCATGTAAGCATTCAAGAAAATATGTAAATATACAATCATACATAAAGATATACAAGTATACTTCCAAAAAGATATATATATATCTTTGTAGAATATCTGTTTATAAGACATTTAAAATTATTTTATTAATGTGATACATTACATTGTTTTTGTTTTGAATATCTAAATCATTTTAAGTATATTTTATTGATTATGCTATTAAAGTTTTCCCATTTTCCCTCCCCTTTATATCCCTCCACCTTGCACCCCTGCTCCAGTATTCCCCACCCCCACTGAGTTCATGTCCATGGGATGTACATACAAGTTCTTTGGCGTCTCCATTTCCCATACTGTTCTTATCCTCCCCTTGTCTATTTTATGCTTACCAATTATGCTTCTTATTCCCTGTACCTTTTCCCCCATTCTCCTCCTCCCCAATGATACCCCTCCATGTGATCTCCATTTCTGTGATTCTGTTCCTGTTCTAGTTGTTTTCCTGGTTTTTGTTTTTGTTCTTTAGGTTCAGGTGTTGAAAGTTGTCAGTTTGTTGTCATTTTACTGTTCACAGTTTTGTATCTTTTTCTTAGATGAGTCCCTTTAACATTTCACATAATAAGGGCTTGACTATCAGCTGATTTCTCAAAAGAGACCTTACAGGCAAGAAGGGGCTGGAAAGAAGGATTTGAAGTTACAAAAGACAAGGACTTACATCCAAGATTACTCTATCCAGCAAAGCTATCTTTTAGAAATGCTTCCCAGATAAGGCAAAGTTAAAGTTCATCATCACCAAGCCTTTATTATATAAATTACTTTAATTTACTTAATTTTTCTGCTTTGGTTTATCCCATTGAAGTGTTTCTTATTGTTCTTCTAGTCTACAAAAACTTTTAAGATCAATTTCTATTTTTCTTTGATACAATGTATCCCATTCCTTTGTCTCTAATCCTGTCACCAGAATGGCTCAGCGCTGGGCTGACCCTGCTCTGGCATAACTGCAGACCTCCAGGCTCTTGAATCATTCAGGAAGTAATTCAAGAATGAGTGCAAGTCAAAGTAAGTGTGAAAGTAAGTTTTATTCCGATAGAATCAAAGAGGCTAGCTAGGTCACATCGCCATAACAGTGGAAGTCCAAGTCCGAATAGATACAGGTGAACTCAGGAATGAATTGCATCCATGGTCAGTCAGTTCCTTGGATTTCATGTGTTTCCAAGGGTGAGTTGTTTCTGAACTATATGGTACCAATTCTGACTCTGCCTTCTTTTGGGGAAAGGTATTATTCCTAATATGGTCCTTACCAGAAGTTTCATGGAGTTTGTCTCCCCTGGGTTCCCCCTTCTACTTGTGGTGTCAATTTTCATTAAGATGGTATAATGAGCTTTGGGGACAGTCTCTGGTCAATTTTCCTCCATCTTGGATTGATCTGGTTTTAGCCAGTCCTTATTGACTTCTGCAATCATCTCAAGCGTTCCTGACCATGAACTGTTTCCCCTTGATCATGCGTGGATGTGGGGACTCCGATGAGAGTATCTAGAATCTTATGGGTCAGAGACATTCACTCCTACTTCCTCACTCCACTTGTCAGGAGTTTTCCCTAACTTTTGTCCATCCTGTCTCAATTTTTTCCATAGTTTCTAGGTGATATGAACCCCCATATAAAATCTATTCTTTTACAAAACAAGTCTAAACTTTAAGAGCAAATCCACACTAAAAGTTAATTTAGGGTAGGGTTTTCTTGAATGAAAATGAATAGTCCATTCAACCTTTTTTTAAAAAATATGAGATATGTCCAGAGATCAAAATTCTTATGAAATGTCACTAATCAATAATACCAGCTACCATTTTGTGACATTTCACAAATTGAAGGCAAGACTAGAGAACCAGAAAAAAAAATGTTTACATACTCAGCAGTAAAAAACTTGCAATTCCTTCCAAACTGCTTGTTTTTCCACTATTTAGTAAAGAATCAACAAGTACCTTATTTTTTTTCTTTAGGTAAATATATACTCTGAAACATTTATTTACACAAATTATTTATATTTATTTACTTATTTATTGTTTACTCTTACTGAAGTACACTTTCTCATTACTTTTAGAGAGAAGGAAAGAGAGAAACATTGATGTGAGAGAAAAACATCAGTTGGTTGTCTCCCACGTGCACCTGGACAGGGGCTCAAACCCACAATGTAGGCATGTGTTCTGTCTGAGCAGTCACTCACCCTGAAACCTTACTATATATGGTTGTGTGTGAAGTGAACTTGCAACATCACAACACTCCAAACAACTGAGCCACACTTGCCAGGGCCAGATTGTTTTATTTTAAAAGGAATTATCAAGTATAAATTTTTATAATTGTTGGCATTTTTAAAATCTAGACATATTTTGAAATGTTATTCCTCTTCTAGAATTTTATTCATTGTATTTTGTATAATATCTAATATCTTTGATTTACACATAATGTTTTACTGTTAAATGTGTCTATTATAATATCATAATTCACTAAATCTTGTGTAAGTCGGAGGTACAATATACATGTATAAAGTTGTTTTAAAAATAGCATTTTATTAAATAGCTCCTCTGAAATATAGTTTCAAAAATTCAAGGTTTTTGCTAATAATGTAATAGGATGTAGGCTGGGAGGCCCCAGGACCCCAGAAAGGGGGTTTTGAAATGAAGTCCAGAACTTGGGGTGTCTAGAAATACAGTATATCCCCCATAGGCCTAGCTCAGGAAAGGGAGACATGGAGCAAGGACATTGAGAGTTATTTTGCATATCAATAACAGCAGGCTAGCTTCCAGTCTGAGTGGAGTCATAACTTTAGTCCATGATGTAACTGGCAGGCAGCTCCCCTGGTTACAGCACCTGTGTGAGAGTTTGGGGATGGTTAGCTCCATGCCACAGGGCCACACCTGCCCAGACTAATTATGGCAGACAAGAATGGCAGAAAAATGCAGGAGTGGTGGCATGTGTAGCCAATTGTGGGGGAGTAGGAAATGAGGTTATGGAGGAGGTTCCAGGTTGGGATTTAAACTAAAGGCAGGCTGCCACAAGGGATGAGAGAACAATGTGAGACCAAGTGGGAAGGAAAACAGGTGAAGGGAATCTCGCTGGTGGGTCATGAGGAGGTGCCACGTGGTTTTGGATTAAGAACCAGAGACCATGGCAGCAATTTAGCTGAGGGTTCTGGGGACTGAAAGAGACCTGCCCAGCATAGCACAGATTACTGGGAGGAACCTGGAGTCTATCTGAGCTTTGGACTTCTATTTATTTTCCTGAGATACGGTACCCCTGACTGGGCAAAGTGGGGAAGCAAGGACTGTGCGTAAGTGTTTTAAAGGGAATTCAGGATCTTAATGGCAACATTCCTCATAGTAATCTAAACCTGTGTAACTTTTGAATAAATTGCATCTTTCCTTTTCACCAAACTCTGGCATTGAGGGCTATAATTCCTAACACCTGGTGGCAGGCAATGAACCCACAGGGCTGGGGGAGAGGACTTGTTTCAATAACAGCATTTCAACAGGTTCTCAACAGGTTCCTTCTGGTAACACTAATGGCAATGTGTTAAAATTATTATGTGTAAAAATTCAAAATTACTTGTTAAGCCTCCCATTTTCCAAATCATTTAAAATTTCTCATAACTATTGATTGTCAGGTAAAAGAACAAGTATATTTTCATATTAAAACAAGTAGTTCAATTGTGCACTGTATGTAAAAGAGGTACAATTCGATAAGGATGATTTTTTGTAGCAGTTTATTTCAATTTGCAGAAAATAGTCAATCAGATACTATCATACAGTTCAGGAAGAAAAGAGAAAATAAGGGGGCAATCAGTTGAAGTCCTATTATTGAGTTTAGCTAAAAGCAGCAATAAAAGTAAGCTGTTGCATCTAAAGTCATCAGAAGGTGAAAATTAACACTTGAGATCTTTTCCTAACTGGCTTTGGAATCTGAGGCAAGCTTTGATATTCTCTAAGTTTCAGTTTCCTTATTTATAAAACAAGAGGTTGTGGGGAACCAAGCCCCCAGGAAGGGGTCAAGAGTTAGGGTCCTGCATTGTGAGAATGATGCTTGGGCCTGTTCCTTGGCCTCGGGGGAGGTGACCTGACATCACCCCGGCCTTGTTTGCTATCGGATTGTGCCCAAGAGAAGGACAGGGAGGTGCCGGAGCCTTGAGGCGATGCGTCGTGTCCTTGGAGTTAATCTAAACCAGAATGTTCGTCATGTCTCGGGATGTTCTGTACGTGACCTGGAGGGGTGTGTAAACTTTCTTGAACAAAGACTCTCTTCGTGTAGCAAGCATTCTATTTTTAGAACATCTCACTATATAATGACAGGAGTTTTCAATAAACTTGCCTTTTGCCACCAGAGCAACTGGTCGCTCTCTCTTTTCAGTCCGTCACTGCGCGTCTCGAACCCACTGCCTCGCTGGCCGCGGCAAGTGGCGCCCGAACAAGGGACCGGAACCAGAGGTCTTCGGGGGACCACCAGAGTCCTGAGATTGACGACAGCAGAGCCTGACAGGACCGCTGCTACAGGGGCCCAGTAAGTATACTGAAACAAAAAGAAAAAACGGAAGTAGCAGGGAGCAGACGAAGAGAGCTAATAAAAATGGGGGTTTCACTTTCTACTGAGAGAGAACTTTTTGAGCAGGTATTATGTTCACTATTGAGGGGACGGGGAATTTCCACGTCGAAAGGGCAAATCCATCACTTTGTAGATTTCATTCAGCAGATCTGCCCGTGGTTCCCGGAAGAAGGGACTATAAATATAGATACGTGGAAGAAAGTGGGGGGAGCGCATCAGAGAGCATTATCAAACTAATGGTCCTGAGAAGACACCTGTAGATGCGTTCTCTCTTTGGTCTCTTGTTCGAGACTGCTTAAGGGGGGGATTCTGAGCTTGCCAAGTGGGAGCGCAGCACGCGGGGCAGTCTCCGTGCTGCTCGCTCGGCGGAGAATCTATATTCCCCTCCACCTCCGCCCGACCGCACCCCCCTAAAATGGGAACCGCCGAAGTATGATCAGTCAGAAGTGAACTTATCGGAGAAACCGCGGGTTCCCGGTCCAGCAGAAGTTGATTGGGGGGGGGGACCTTGCTGACCAGACAGCATCGTATCACCCCCCCCTCAGGAGGTGTTCCTCGCCTCGGCCGAGGATGAGAAGCCGGCCGGCGAGGCGAATCCAACCCTGAAAGAATTATTGTCTGTGCTTAAAGAATTAAGGGATGAGCGAGTTCAAGAGGGCGTGAAACCGTTAAGAAGTAAACCGGTGCGGTCCGCGCAGTCCGCACGGAGGATTCAACCCGGCGGCGGGTCCCGCCGTGCCGGCGGCCCGGCGGGATCTTTCCCGCTTCCCCGTGCCTCCCGGTCCCTCCCCCCGCCCTTCCCCCTCCCCCCGCCACCCGGCGGGTGCGTGAGGGCCGGGCAGGGCGGGGCCGGGGGTGGGGGTCGCCGGGGGACCGCCCCGGCCGGCGACTGGCCGCCGCCGGGCGCATTTCCGCCGCGGCGGTGCGCCGCGACCCGGCTCGGGACGGCTGGGAAGGCCGGCGGGGGAAGGTGGCTGGGGGGCCCCGTCTCGTTCCCCCCTCGCGGGGGGGTCGGGCGGGGGCCCGCCCTCCCTGAATGTTACAGCCCCCGGCAGCAGCGCTCGCCGCATCCCGGGGCCGAGGAAGCCGAGACCGTCGCCGCGCTCGGCCCTGGCAGTTAATTATCATTCCCACTTCGCTGACACCAACAGGCATTCTCTACCAACAGGGTGTTTTGCAATGGCTCCATGGCTCTGCCACCCCACGGAAAGCCCTTCTTTCCTACCCTACCCTGGTGGCGGAGCGCGTTCAGCAAGGCCGTAAATTATCTGTACAAGTCCTAGGCAGGGATCCTCCCACAATTATTATCCCCTATACTGCAGAGCAATATTCTTGGTTGATGAATTTTAATGACTCCTTTGCTCTTGCCTTTGAAGGGTTTGCAGGTGAAATAGCTCATCACCTCCCGCATGACAAGATTCTACAGTTCGCGCACGTTGCCTCTTTCATTTTTCCTAAGGTTGTCGTCAGTGACCCCATCGCAGGAGCCATTTCTCTCTTCACTGACGGCTCCTCTAATGGCAGAGCATCTTTAGTTACTCCTGATAAAACTTATGTATGGTCCACCTCCTTTTCATCTGCACAGGAAGTTGAGCTCTATGCAGTGTCCCGCGCGTTAGAGCTTTTTCAGCAGGCAATCAATCTTTACACTGACAGTCAATATATCGTTCGTGCCTTATCTGTCCTTGAAACAGTCCCTCTGATCCATACTCACAACCCTACTATTTTCCAATTATTCCTTACAATTCAATCCCTCCTTCAATCTCGTTCTTCCCCTTGTTTTGTCGGACATATTCGAGGTCACTCCCGACTCCCTGGTCCTCTTACGCAAGGTAATCATTTTGCTGATCTTCATACACAAGTCTATCTGTCACAGGTACAGCAAGCTACGGATTCTCATGCCCTTCACCATCAGTCAGCCCGCTCGTTACAATATCAATTCCGCTTGTTCCCTCCTTCGGAAAACTTCAATATTTACATGTTACGATTGACACCTGTTCTCATTTTTTATGCGCTACACCCCTTCCCGGCGAAAATACCCGTAACATTATTCTTCACCTCCTTTCCTGTTTTGCCATTTTAAGAACCCCTCGTGTACTGAAAACTGATAATGCTCCCGCCTATGCCAGCCGTACTTTTTCACAATTTTTGTCTCTCTTTTCGAATTATTCACAAAACCGGTATCCCTTATAATCCACAGGGCCAAGGACTTGTTGAACGTGCCCATCTTACTTTGAAACACCAGCTTACTAAACTAAAAGGGGGAGATGGTATGATCCTCGGTCCCCGAAATTACTGTTAGCCCATTCCCTTTTCGTTTTAAATTTCCTCACTCTAGATACCGAGGGGCGCTCTGCAGCTGACCGTCATTGGAGCCCACGTATGAGTCAATACCCACAAGTTTATTGGAGAGATCCCATTGACGGGTCACGCCATGGCCCAGACCCAGTATTAATATGGGGAAGAGGGTATGTGTGTGTTTTTCCTACAGACGCTGAGACTCCTCGTTGGCTGCCTGAACGCTGTGTTCGTCATGCACCCAGTCACTTGGGAAGACAACGAGTTCATTCCAGTTTATGTCAACAACACCCAGGTACTGGGCACCCCTTCCGTCGGACACGTGATACCAGTGAGTGCGATGGTCAATTATTCAGGCATATCTATGACGCAGCCGCTTTGCTTCTCCACCTCTCTGGCAAACTGTACTCTTATTCAGAGGTATGAGGACTGGGACAGTGACTTTAGTAATGGGACTCACTGGGGTGTTGATATGCTGTATTTGAAACGCAACAATACCTCCGCCACGATTGGCATAGGAACTCCCCCTGCTGACATTCCAACTTGCAGAAGTCGGACCCCATCGCCCAGCCAATGGGGACCGGCCTGGAGGATTTGCCATCTCAATCAAACAGTTTGCGACCAAGGGGTTTGTGACTGGAGTGACTTTCGCAACGGCTCGTTGCGGCCTCAAAATCTTCTCTACGGAATTTGGACCAAAAACAATAGAACCTATCAGACTATGTTGTGGAAAGCTGTGGCCTCTCTTCAGTATATTACCGTAGCAAAGAGAGCGGTCCAGTGGATGCACATAGGAGCTCAGGACGCCATCTCTTGGTCTGGAAATCAGAAGAATGTTTCTGTGATAGCTTGTGTGCCCGACCCTTTCGCGTTCATCGCTGGAGACTTGCAGGTCTCTCATAATACTGTATATAACCTAACCTGTGATCAGTGCTATCTAACTAACTGCCTTAATTTATCTATGAATGTTAGTTCATTTGCTGTATTGAAACAACCTTCTTTTGCCTTTGTACCTGTTAACCTTTCCACCCCTTGGTATGAGGACCCTGGTTTTGCTATCATCCAAAAGGTTAATGACTTAATGTTGGCCCGCACAAAACGGTTCGTAGGAATGCTCATTGCAGGAATATCTGCCTTAATTGTCCTAAACAAGAAAGGGGGGAGATGTGGGGAACCAAGCCCCCAGGAAGGGGTCAAGAGTTAGGGTCCTGCATTGTGAGAATGATGCTTGGGCCTGTTCCTTGGCCTCGGGGGAGGTGACCTGACATCACCCCGGCCTTGTTTGCTATCGGATTGTGCCCAAGAGAAGGACAGGGAGGTGCCGGAGCCTTGAGGCGATGCGTCGTGTCCTTGGAGTTAATCTAAACCAGAATGTTCGTCATGTCTCGGGATGTTCTGTACGTGACCTGGAGGGGTGTGTAAACTTTCTTGAACAAAGACTCTCTTCGTGTAGCAAGCATTCTATTTTTAGAACATCTCACTATATAATGACAGGAGTTTTCAATAAACTTGCCTTTTGCCACCAGAGCAACTGGTCGCTCTCTCTTTTCAGTCCGTCACTGCGCGTCTCGAACCCACTGCCTCGCTGGCCGCGGCAAGAGGTCATCCTAGTTGATATACATTCATCATGTCAAATGGAATTCTACCAGATGACAGCATAATCAGCTAAGCCTGGTATTGTCACACGTCTCCCTTGGATGGAGGAGCTGAACATAAAACTAAGGAAAAGCCTACAAACACTTTGGAAACTGGAAGCAGAGTGCCCACCATAAATTGGGCTTTCTGCCTGGGCAGGGCAGTTGCTACAAGAATGAAAATTAATATATGGCTCATAAAAGAGACTGACTGAGGAATAAGAAGACACTTTGACCAAGAGGGCTTTAAATTCTCAGGTTGATTAAGCATAGGGAGACTTCTTTTTGATGCTAGGCCCTTGACCTCCCTTTTCTTAGAGCATTTACTTTAGAACATTTTCAATTATAAATTCTTTCTCTACCCCTTTGAGATGGAAATCTTCTGCCAGCCTCTGGCCAGGTTTACAACCCAGGAATATATTTCTCAAGGACATGGGAGCCATCTTTTTGAAATGTAATCATAGAGGAGATGGCCTCCCTATCTTCCTGTCTCTGTGGGAAGGTAGAAATTGAAATTGAATAAGCAAATGCAAATGGCCTCATCACATTGAACACTCCTGCTCCCCCGGCATCCTGTAGCACTTTCCCACCAGCTAACCTCAGCACTTAAAACTCTCCTGGTTTTATTTCAAGATACTTGAATTTAGCCCCTTTCTCCCATTGTAATAGTCTTGAATAGCCATTTCTGCCTATATAACTCTTTAGCATAATGCATTTTTGGCAACTCAGTTAGGAAAACAAAATGGTCTTTCAATATTAATAATATATACCATATAAAAATATTTAATGATCAAATGACACTGAAATATTTAAACTAAAAAACTCTAATACTAAATGAAGAGTTTTCAGAAAGAGTATTAGAGAGATGAATTATGAATTCCCTTAATTTGGGGGGGGCTGAAATAACCAGAAATACAAGACAATATAGAAAAAATGTCCTGAAACTATTTTAGATCATGAGTTCCTTGAAAATGTATGTGAGAGTTATACATCCCCTCCCCCAAATACCACATATGTCCATAATTATAGAATTTCCCAAACTGTATCAGAGAATATCACAGTCTACAAACCACCTTACATTGCTTGCTAGTTATTATAGTTACATAATAAATGAAAAGCAATTTCTGTTAATAAATATAAAAATAATTATCATACTAATATCTTTGTAAACCTCACTACTACACTCTTGATTTCTGAAAGACCATATAAAGGGGAAAATTAAGTTAAAATTCAGCTTATAATTTATATATATATATTCTTTTCAAACACCCTTAGACAAACTATAAAGTCATCAAGTATTAGAAAATTAAATATAAATAAAGAAGAAACTGTACAATGCTCTCTAAAATTATATTAAAACAAACTTTCTCAATTGTCTTTCAAGTTAAAAAAGTGTAAAAGTTTAGACATTTTGATGCTTAAAATAATGGAAAACAGTATTTGTTAACTGAATAAAAGAAAGCACTATTGTATTGAAAAGTGATATCATAACCTAAATGATTTCAATAATAGACAAAAAAGAAAAAAATAAGCCTTAGCCAAATACATCAGAAATCAAATCCAAATATAAAAACTAAACTCAAAATATGCATAATAAAGGAAAAACTTTATTATTTCTTTCATTAAAGGAAAGAAAAACTTAAAGCAATAAATAAATAAAATAAGTTTAAATTTTAAACTTTTTTTAAAAAAGATCTTTCTAATTAACAAAATTTGAAAACATTGCAAGTGCTGTCAGAGAGAAAAAATGGGCAAGTACAATCAAAAAAAGAGGAAAAAACAGTTATATTTTAAAGGAGAAAACAGTCTAGGAAAGAAAATTAAAACTATAAAAAATAATGTATATGAGGTCTGCCCTGAATGTATCCAGCCATGTAATATGAAAAATAGAGACATTAATTGAAGAAGATACAAGATACAAGAGACATTGTACATAGGACAATGATGCCTCAGTCCCCTTCAAAGTAGGCACCTTGGGACCTCTCACAGTTCCCCTAGTCACCATCAGTTTGCCTGTCATATTTCCCTGAATCTCATCAACAGTCTGAAATGTCTTCCCTTTCAAAGGTGACTTTAGTTTTGGGAAAAGCCAGAAGTTATAGGATGCCAAATCTGGGCTGCACAGAGACTGAGTCACCTGGGTGATTTGATGTTTGGCCAAAAATCTAAACATGATGCGATGCATGAGGGGGTACAGTTTTGTGATGAAGCTGCCAGTCACCAGTTGCCCATTGCTGCAGCCTTCTGAATCATTCAAATTGTTTCCACAGAGGAATGTTCAAACTTAACACAAAATTTGATGCAGATTTGTTGCTCTACTCAGTCATTTTCATGTTGGGGACCACCCTGCCTGGTTTCAGAAGCTGTAACCCCCCCCATAGCTAAGGTTGAGTAAAAAGACCTTGAGACCATAAACCACTAAGGAGACAAAGGTTATCCTCCTGGCAGAGGTACAGCCTCTTCCGCCTTTACTTCATGTTGCTTGGCCCCAGTCAGATGACTGGTTAGCCAGTGAACAGGTAAGATTCCTCAAGGGAGGGATGACCTAAGACAGGCACGGTCTCAAAAGGGCCATCCAGGAAGGACATAGGGGATGATAGAAAAGGGGTGATGGACCATCAAACCTTGGATTTTTTATAGCCTGAGTCTTCATTCTATCTGTAAAAAGTCTCCTAATCTCTTGGCTGCCCCAGTCCCCCACCTGACTTTAGCCTAAAACAATGTCAGAGGTGGATGTGGCCCTGTGCTGGAAAGGGCGGTTCCCCAGGGTAATCAGGCCTAAGAAAGAATGCATAAAATCCTGTGAAACTTGCTTTGTTAAGAATACACTCAATTTAAATGATAAGGGTCCAAGCACAAAATGAGTTTCCCAAAGTTTTATGGCCCTTTGGTGCCACTCTATCTGACCCTGACTCAGAATAAGCCCTTATAGCTCTTTGAATGTTATCTATAGTTTGATCATTATTGCCTGACAATGATTGATGAGCTTTACATATATGCCCTGCATTCCTATGCAAATTAAACCCAATAAAAGTCCACAGAGGAACAGGCTCAAGGCCTTTTCCCTTTGAGAGACTGGCCATGTTTCCTCTCCAAGCAGATCATGTCTTGGTAGACTTATTCTGACCCACTGGGCATGGTGCTCTGCTGGGCAAAAGTACCCTACAGTGACAGCCACACAGTACGCATGCACAGTCAATGGCACCTAGTACCTCCACTGACTAGTAGAGTGAAGCCATCATTGTTCATGCATGTGCATTCCAGTCCACATCCCTTACATGCCAGGATGCATTGATGTGAGCAAACCATTCTCATTATACTAACAATGACTGGACTTTTTCCAGACAGACTTTGTACATCTTTATATTTGTAATTTTAAAATAGTAAGTATATAAAAAATACCTATGACGGAAATATTTTACAAATGTTCTGAAAAAGAGCTCAAATATTCCAAAGAAGAGTACAAAGATTAACTAATCCATTCCTAATAACTATTGACTCATAATATAGCACAGGGAGATAAGGCAGTGGATGTAAATTTAGATTTCCAGGAAGTAGATCCTTTGAATCATATTTATTTATTTAAAAGAGATTTATTTAGGGTGTGCCCACAGGATAGTCCTGTAAAGAAATAGATGGGAGAAGTTAAACAAAATGTGGTTTCAGCTGAAGTCTAGACTTGGCTTGATCCCATGGTGAACTCCAGGTATAAATGAAAAGATCAAATTAGTATATTGTACACCTGAAACAAATACATTATGTATCACTTTTACCTCAATAAAATTAATAATTTAATTCAATATTAATTAATGCTTAATACAATGTTAGTTATAGTTTTAAAAATTTACATGGACATTTCTCTCTAATACTTTGAGACCTAAGGTTTGACAATGTTGTTTTATTGTCACAAATTTGGCTGCTTTGAGCAAACAGTGTTATATTTTCTGAACATCTAAGCCCACCTGAAAAACTACTACAGCAATAATTTAGAATGAGCACAAGACACCCAAATGATAATTGTAGCCACTCCAAATTAATATCATAATCTTGACAATTACATTATAAATTCAATCAAGACCTATGCCATGTGTCTCTAATAAGTTTTATAAAGGGAAGAACACTCACAACACACCCACCACCACCACTAAATAGAAAAAAAAACAAAAAAAATTAAAAACAAATACAATAAAACGTAAAAATTTTACTACCTATTTCTGGCAAAAGACACAAACGTGGTAATCTACTATTCCAGGCAGTAAGACAGTGTTTATTTGTGTTGTGTGAAAGTAACATGATTCAGTCACAGCTCATGTGTTTAAAGTCCAATCTCTCAGTGATACTTTATGCCTTTGGTAAGTAATATGCAGTAGGACCAATCTAAATTGACAGAGTTATTTTGTATCTTTACTAATTAAGGAGGAAAATAATTAAACTAGAACAATGAACATAAATATGGGCATACAAATAGTTTTGCCTTAATTAAAAGCAATAAAACAAAAGTGTAAGTCACTGGCCTTAATAGTGAAATACAGTCATTCCAATTCAATGGAATAAGAACACTCATGACTCTCAGCAGTGGGTCAACATTTATTTGATGAGGGTTTTTTGTCAGTGCTAAATTTTGTAGTGTTTCAACATTATGTTAAGTTCACTAACAAATGTATTATAAAATACAATGTAATAACACTGAGGAAGAATAAACATATTCACAATTACTCAGAGAATATATGACTCATGACTTAAAAAATTAAAATAGTAAAAATAAATAAAAAGATTTTTAAGGAGACCTGTTTTTTTGTTTGTTTTTCTTCTCATCTGTCATTTGTTCACTATGTCTCCTTTTATACCACTGTAACTTTGGTCATGAAGAACCTTTGCATCTGAATGTGGTTTCTTTTATGGAGTCAACCCATCTTATATGTAGAGAAAGGTGTCAGAGAAGGATGAATTTGGTCTTCCTATTTGTTTACTCTGCATGCAAAACATATCACATGGAAAACTGGGCTAGGTAGAAGAAAGATGAGTGAAAATGTGGTCTCCCTCTTTTCCTGCCATTTTCTATTTTTTCCAGTCTTATTCTCTTTACCAAAGAAGCCTGCCTTCTTATGATGTGATTGAAGTAGGACAGCTTCAGTTTTGTCAGTTTTGTCTCCAGTAATGTTTTAGGCCTAATTGTTCTAGAAACTACTTGTTCATCTTTTTTGTTGTCCAGAATATCTGTGGATCTCTCCTCCAACACCATATTTCAGATGAATTACTTTTTCCCTACCAACCTTCTTCACTGTGTAACTTTTGCATCTGCACATAGTCATTGGAAATATGAAGGTGCGAATGATCACAGCTTTGGTCTCTAATGATATACCTTTGCTCTTGGTGATTTTTCCTTGTTCTTTCATTGCTACCCTTCCAAGTCTCAGCCTTCTCTTGTTTTTTTTTGGCTGCAGTGTCCACTTTTTCATTTGAATTGATAACTGAACCAAAGTAAGCAATTTTTTAACAATTTCAATGTTTTATTGAGTATGTTAAAGTTTGCATTTCTTTTTGTAGTCATGATTTTTGTCTCCATAATATTCAAATGAAGTCCTACTTAGGCAATTTCTTCTTTCACTTTCATTAGAAGTTCTTTTGATCATTGTTAAGAGAGTGTCATCTGCATATCTTAACTTATTGATATTTCTTCCACCAATTTTCACTCATCTTTGTTCTATCTAGCCCAGTTTTCCATGTGATATGTTTTGCATGCAGAGTAAACAAATAGGAAGATCAAATTCAACCTTCTCCAACACCTTTGTCTATAGGAAACCATTCTGTCTTTACATATTGTCTCCTGCCAGAAGTAGTATTGGCTTCTAGTCAACACTACAGCTAATGCACCAAAATAAACATTTCTCTGAGAACAATCCATAGCATTTCATGATTGACACAAAGGCTTTACTATAATCTATAACACATAGACTAACTGTCTTCTGAAATATTTTGGAGCACTCTAGTATCTAGTAAATGCTCACAATTAAAACTTAAATGCCTCTTTCCTTTCTGAATCCTGAATGAACATCTGGCAAATTCTCCATATAATGTAGAAGCCCTTGTTGCATCACCTTGAGCATCATTTTATTTGCATGGAAGATGTGATGGTCCTATAGTTAGTGCATTTCTTTGCACCTCCTTTCCTGAATATTGGAATGTATACTGAGCATTTCCAGTCTGTAGGCCAGCGTTTTGTTTTCCATATCAATTGACATATTCTTGTTAGGATTTTGACAGATGCAGTTTCTGCTGTTTGCAATAATTCTAAGTTTCTCATCTACCCTAAGTGATTTACTTATTCCCAATACTTTCAGGAAAATTTTCATTTTTCTTTCTAGAATTACAGGTTTTGCCTCATAGGGATCCTTTTTAAAGGTATTTGTATACTATTGACTATTCTGTATAGATTTTCAGGATAATGCTTCCACCTCCTCTTTATATTCGCCGGCTCAAATGTGCTTCCTTGTTGGGTGTTCAACACTCTTAGTACTGGTTTTAATTTCCTTTTTATTTCTTGAATCTTCTGGTAAAGAACTCTTGTTTTTTGTTTGTTTCTTTCTTTCTTTTTGTTATCATCTTCTATCTCCTTACATTGACTATAGCTCTCTTTATTGCTATATAATAGTCATTGAAAAACTGGGTTCAGGGTTCTACCCATGTTTTTATCAACTTTTGTTTTTGTCTCTTCTTTGTCACTAACAATTTTTAGTGTCTGTCACCCATCTCAATGCTTCTCCTCCTCCTCCTTCTTATTTCTATTCTTCCTATCCTTATTCTTATTCTTTTTCTTAGTTATCACATTGTCTTTCCAAGTTCTTCCTCCACAGTATTTCTAGTTTCAGTATACAGTTTCTCTGGTTCTTAGTCAATTAAGTTTAACATTTCAAATCTGTTTTTTATTTGCACTTGAAATCCATCAGAAATGTTATTTCATTATATTTTGGCACTATAATTTTTTTAGTGCTCTCCTTTAGCTATACTCTGTTTGATATTAATAGTTTGTGATCAGTAGCACAATCTGCTCCTGGTCTTGTTTTGGCAAAAAGGATGCAGCTTCTCCATCTCCAGTTTCCAATTACATAGACTATTTGATTTTATATTAGGCATCTGGTGATGTCCATGTGCACAGTAGCCTGTTTGGTTGTTTGAAGCATGTGTTTGCAATAGACTAGTTGTTCTCTTCACCTAAATACATTAGTTCATTTCCTGCTTCATTCAGACCCATAGATCAAATTTCCCAACAATGTTTAATTTTGTCTCATGTCCTACTTTTGTGTTCCAGTCACCTATAATTATAAGTATGTCTTGTTTTGGTGAGTGATCAATTTATTTTTGAATACTAGTGCAAAAGTTTAAATTTCATTTTCTTCAGCCTCCATAGTTAAAGCATAGACGTGAATGACAGTTATATTAATAGGTCTTCCTATAAGTCTAATCTTTATTACTTAGTCAGATCTTGCATTGCAGTTATTAACTACATGAGCCACATTTTACCTCAGTATTAAAGCCATCTCATTTCTTCTGAGTTAGTTATTTCTGGAACATTTCACAGTTGCTTGACTGAAAATGTCTCACCCCAATCCATTTTAGTTCACTAATAGCAAGCACTGCAATGTTTATACATTCATTTCTTGCTTTAAATTCCAGTTCACCTTGGTCCATTGCTTTTTAATATTTGATGATCTGATTGTATGTGCTGCACAGCATCTTACTTTCCTTTTCCCTTTGTGCATGTCCTTTTTGCTTTGGATTAGTTTCATCATTAACAACAAGGCTATTTGTCTTTGTTCTCTGCTCTTTGTTTTTATGATTCAGATTAGACTTTTGTTCACTTGACCTATAATTTTCTGCTTATACAGATTAATTTAAAATTTAGTAGACTATAAAGATCAGGTAAGACTCTAAAAGGCTTCCATCTCTTTCACTTCTAGGAATGTCACAATCAAGTAGTGAGCATTATAAGGCTGTGCAAGTCAGATTATTTTGATTGGTACTTTTACTTTTCTGCCCAAACTCACCTTGCCTTTTGTCGTTGAATGCTACCACATGAACCCCTGCCATGCTGAGATGCAATTATTCCACTGCATTAAGGATTTCCACTTCAGTGACCTCAGTTTCCACTGTCAGGTCTATTCTACTTAGAGAAAAGAATAATTACAGAGATCTTCAAGGATGCTGGTGCCACCCTCACTAATTTATCTTTCACAGTATTAGTGAAACATACATCTTCTCGATTCTTCCAGTGTGGGTGAGTGGGTCTTAAATGACAAATCTGTCTAAGCACTTTACATTAAACAAGGGCAGGTCTGGCATCACCTATAGGCTCACTGTGAACCACCTTTTGTCCATGTTTCAGCCAATCATTTAAACATATTATTAGAACCCTTCCTAAATCCTGAGTTACAAGATTAAACATTGAATATTTTCTTAGTGAGCTGATATCAACAAATTTAATCTGATCCAACTCTCATTTCTTCCACTATCATCACAAACCCTATTTATTCCTACACGTGCTTTTTGGATTTATGCATCTATAAATTAGGACACTCAAGTAGTTCTTTTATAGTATAGTGCATCTTCTCATGGATACCATTGTTCTCAATTTTAGAGTTCTGCTGGGACTGAATCCAGTTATATATCTAGAAGCAAAGACGGAAAGTTGGGGTGGGTCCTGAAGGAAAGTAATGCTGCCCTAAGTGGCAACCATTTCAGGGGAAGCCATTAGAGTTTTCTTAGACAATTTAGAGTTAATCACACCAGATGGCTTTGGGGAGATTGTCTTCACTGGGACAGGGAAGCCTCTTTACTGGAAAAGAAAACTGACCAGAATTTAGGAGCTCAACATACTTAGCTTCATCACAGTGTTCTCACATATACCCAAACCTACAGAATACCATTCTTTCTTAATAAATGCCCTCACTTTAACTGTAGGCATCCTCTAAGTCTGGGGATTTAACTTGAATTATAATTCAATCAGTTGGAGTTTAATTTTTAGTCATCTCATCCCTGAGGCTGCAGGAGATGAAATTCTCCTTCACAGCACAAAGAGAGTTTTCTGGTCACATACACATACTTGAGCTGGTAATTCAAATCACTGAGCTCATAATTTTCTTTTACCACTTGTTCTAGGGACATTAGGAATATCCAGGCAAACTTATCATATTTATTAGTTTCCTAAAAATCTTGATAAGTATCAGATATGTAGTCATACAGCTCCTTGATTCTTAGGAGCATCCAATGGAGATATTTTGTTTATCTCTATAAATAGTTAATGCCATGGGTTATCAGTGCTCTCTTTACTACAGGAAATAGAGTTAGTAATGTCTATAAGGCTAATAAGATTGGAGAGTTAATTTTTAGAATCCAAGAAACAATTCAGAAAATTCATCCTTAAAATTCTTTTACTCTAGAACACTCTTTGTACCAAACTCTGCATTAAGATTCATATTAAAGAGTTTGGTCACATGATTCAGGAGTGCCAGAGACGCTGGTGTACTTCCAGTCAAATTTCAAAGGCTGACATCCAGAACAACTGATGGTATGAGTTCCAGTCCAAGTACAGGAAAAGACCTCTAAATATTTAGGCAGAGAGAAAAAATTCTCTCTTACTCCATCTTTCGTTTTATTTAATCTTCTATAGGTTAGGAAAAGGCCTACCTGTATTGTGGAGAACAAGCTGCTTTACTCAATCTACCAATTCAGATGTTCATTTCATTCATAAATATTCTCACAGCAATATTCAGAATAATGTTTGACCAAAATTATGGACATTATACTGGTGCAGTCCATTTGACACATTGGATTAACCATCCCAGTGTTTCTGCTTTTTCCAAGCATTAGCTATTAAACTAGTGTGTGTAGGTACATCTGACCTTCCTCCCCTGGGACCCAGAATGTGATAGAGGACTCAAGACTTTGAAAATTTTAACTTAAGGTAAAAACTTATAAGTCTAGCAAGTAATGTATATGTTATAGTTTTTTGTTTCAGAAACTACAGATAAGGCCCATCCTGGCTCCTGGGGAAATCAGCTGACCTCCTGGGGCACTGCTAGAGATTACCTTCTGGGGACAAGTTGGAGGCATTTGGGCCTTTGTGTTCCAGGGAGAGACAGACCACCCACCCCTGGGAACAGCTAAATGCCCAGGACAGGAATGTTGCTACTTCTGAATCTCAAAGCCCTCACTACACCTTATCTCCCCTCTCCCCTTATAAAAGTTCTGGCCTAAAAAGAGAAGGCAAGATGGTCTGTTAGGGTATGAACCCACCATCTTCTCAGATCACTGGCCATCTGAATAAAGCACTCATAAAGATTTAATTGCTGCCATTGCTTACTGGGTTTGTTAGTGACAGGCAGCCCGAATACCGGTGTCCTTTCCGGTTACAAATGTAATTGTTTTTCTTCTCTGTCTTAATATTATTATTTAAATCTGTCCTTTATTCTGTGACATTCTTCCCTCTGTTTTCTGCCTTCTTCTCTGGTCACTCTTCTTTTTCACAGTTGATTTTTTTCACCTTCTTAAATGTTTTAAGCTATCTAAAATTAGAAATTAAATACATCTTGCTGAGTATCAAGTCATTCTATATAGAAACACTTCTTGTAACACATAAACCCACATGCAACATGGTTTTTAGAATTACAAAACTGTGATAAGACATATGGTATGATTGATAATACTCTGGAAAGTATATTCAAGAAAAATACATCAGAATTTAATTATATTTGTATTGCAAATGGTGAGCTTAATAGAAAAAAGTGAGAAGAAATTTAAAACACTTAAATTGTAATAAAAATCTACTAGAAGATTATGTAAGGTGAGTCAAACTTTAAAAACAGTGTAACAAATACCACATAAAATAATAAAAAGTTGTCACTAAATATTCTCTGTCTGTTGTTTTAAATGATCACATCTACTAAAATAATTGGTGGCAGTGATGTGTGTGGGGGGAGGGGTTATATTATCAACTCTGGAAGCTGTATGCATAAGGTACAGACCTAAAATTAAATAGCCTATGCCAACATTATACAGTGTTAGATCCAGTAAAAATAAAGTTGTGAAGAATAATTACAGCATAATCTGAGGTAAAGTTATGAATAAGATTATAAATGTGTATGAGAAAAAAGTACAACTATTCAGTAATACAAAAAGTATTCAGTATCAACTATTCAGCTTGAACAGCAATTAAAAGATTTTATTGTGCTTTTAACTTCTTACTTCATTGAATTAATTCTAGAAACATAACACCAAGTATGAGGATCTGTGAATCTCTGCCAATAGAAGAGTTGAGAAAAATGCAAACAGTATTGTTATTGAGCATTTTTGATACTGAAATCAGTATGTTGAGCAATACAGAGAGAGTTTGATTAAAGGGTAAAAGCTGGCCTTCAATTAAACAATACATTTTCTTTTGAAGAAACTTGCAATAATCTTTCAGTGACTCATTTCATAAATATCTGTTTCTCTACAATTCATTACGCTTTTCTTCTATAGTACATTGACACTGTGAATATGTTAGAACCAATGAAAACCCTTACTTCTTTTGACCCCCACTAAGAGTATCTAATTGGATTTTTTCCCTTTATTTCATTTTCATAAAATGTTAGGTACACATTTCTCACTTGCTCAGCATAAGCACCTCTGCTTTTAATCTTGCCTTTAGTAGACAAGGGATAATTACTAATGACTGTAGTTGATTGTGATATTCAGAGCATGTAAGGAAATGATGCCAGTGACTAACTAAAAACAGAAAATATAAAAGAATATACCTTTAATAAATATGAAGTACAAAACACTAAACAGGATGAAGATATGTAGGTCCAAATTGCAAAAATGTATGAAATAGACTTGTTGACATTAATAGTCAAAAGAAAGGTGAGATATAAAAGCAAAATTGACCAAATTAATTTCATAATTGAAGATTACAAGTGAACACTAAAAAGAGAAATTCATTTTTATTGTAAAATCATGCTCTTAAAATTACATTCATGCTTAAAAGACAAATGAAGAAACAATAATGTGTATTTTTTTAAAGGTTAGTGTTCTTGAACTTTCTATTTGGATGACTAGAGTTTGAAATAAATACATTGAAAAGCAGCTTATTTACAAAATCCTACCAGAATATACAGACATACAATTCAATAAGGGGAGCAAAAAACACAATGACCCCCCTCTACTTCATGTCCCAGAAACTAGTGTTGTTCAAGGATACAACTACTTTTATTAAAAACCAAGCAAGTTTGTTTATCTTAATGTTACTCAGTTTTATGAGACATTTTTCTCACTTTCCTTCCATTTTTTATTATGTACTTCTTTTAATCAGATATATTAGAAAGTGAATTTTATATAGATGTAATTCCTTGTTGCAATCTATAATTTTGAAATTTTTATCACAAATCTGGAGGGTGTAACTCTTCTACAGTGGTATAATTTTATGTTTTCTAATTATTTTGCAACCTAAGCCACTACTCTTCATTTTAATTCTCAACTGCTCTTATTTACACATGCATTTTCCTGTACTAGGGGGCCTGCAACTTGGTGCCTACAGTGAGTTAGTATATGCCATATGAAAATTAAAGGAAATGTAGTGTAGCTCATTCACAATCATTACTATGATTTATTTGTATGCCTTGTCATTTTGTAAAAGACAGAATGTTATTGCTAGAACACAATTTATATACTTACCCACTTCTTCCAGTGAGGTTCCATGGTAGAAACAAGGGGAAAATGACGTGAAATGTCAGAGTTGGAAGAAAATCTAAAGATGATGAATCAAATTTTGCTCATATTATAGATGAAGGATACATCCTTTCCTGAATGCTTAAGTGTGGGCATTGTAAATGAGAATATCCTTTTTGAATGCAAGCAAATATATTCTAAATTGTATACCAACATATATAAAATAAGTTAGATAATAGATAGATAAATGGATGATAGATACATAGAATGATTGACAGATATCTAACATATAAAGATCAAACTTGTCCATCTCACTTTTAGATGAGGCACAGATGCAGTCGATATTGAATATACAAGTATCAGTATAGCCTAGCCTGGGGTTTCTAAAGTAAAAGATTAGCCAAGAAGCGATTATTGACTCTTGGTCCTATCATCCACATGGTGAGTACAAAAAAGACTGAATAGAAGGGAGGTTGTTCTTTGAGTCGTTCTTTCAAGAAGGCTGTATTGTGAAGACCTGCCCTTAGTGGTACTATATGGAGTAAGCAGAGCCTCAGTAAATCAAGAGAATAAGAGTTTGAGTCATTTCTAGTACATTAATATGAACACAATAGACTTCCACCTGGGAAATCTAGAGAGATAGTGAAAGAGGGAAATAGAATGTCTCCTTGATTTGGCAGATGAGTGGATGAAAAATGTCACTACTGCAAGTGATATGCACTCATAGAGTATGTAAAACTGAAGTGGATAGCTGTTATGAATCCGGGTACAATTTAGACATCTAGTAGGCCCTTAAAGTACAAAGCTTGTTTATGACAGTATAAGGTGACAACTTTTTATCCCCCTTAACTCTCCTATGCCCAACTATTTCAACTACTCTGACCACAAATTTTGCTAAATGGGTGAGGAGGTGTGAAAGCAGAAAAGGAAGTACAATACCATTCTTCCCTCCCACAAGAGGCCAGCAGGTGGCATCTCTCCAAAAAGACAGAGTAAATCTAGTCCTCAATCAGGTGTGAATTTTGATTACTATAAGAACTAAAGTTACAAAGTAATTGAATTGAAAAATGTGTTCATTCTTAATGTAATCATGAGACCATTTATTATAAGGGTATGTTTCTGCCTGAGTTTTCATCCTAAGGTGAAGGAAAAACTTTATCACTGAGCACATTTTTAAAAGACAACAGGAGAAAAAACTAAAAATGCTTTCTGATTATATATACAAATCTTGGTTGCTCAATGCACCATTACAGTGTACAAACCATTTGTTCTTTCAACAACAAAAATGTAAAAATATGCACATTCAGAAGATGTAAAATTTACAGGAGTCCATTAGATTCAGCACTGTGATGAAAGAACTACCATTTCATGGCTCAAATCTTATCTCTTACTCAGACTTAGCTCTTCAAGTGATGGACACCATGTTCTAGTCCAATTAATGCACTTTCTCACCCCAGTTGAGTATTGCTGCAGGTAAATCGGGATATATAATTCAGTCTTTAAAAGGTAAATAGTCATTTCATATTTTTTCCTTGTTCTGCCTTTGTCCTTTGGCTGATTTCAGTTCCCACGATAAGGTTGGTTTTGTCTGGAAGGGAAGGATTCCCTTCTACACTCTTGATTCTTTTGGGCTAATCTAATAATTAAATTGACATAAGACAGATTAATGGGAAAAAATTAATTTGCATGTATGGAGGTCTCATAGATACAGGACATAAAGATATGATCCAAGTAGGCAGCTTTTATATTTGTTAAACAAAGAAACAAATTTATGAAGACTTGGCAAGACAAAGGGTACAAATTAGTCAAGAAACTCAGCAGAGTTTGGTTACACTTCCTTCCTGACCCTGAGTTTTCTATCTCTGGTGATAAGAATCGTCTCTATCTCTTAATGCAGAGAGGGTACTTTTCACATGGGAGATTAATTTTCTTCTTCCAGAAGGATAAAAGAGGGTTAGAAGGTCCTTCATGCACTGACTGTTTCTCATGTAATTTTAATTCAAAATAACCGATATGCCAGAGTATTTGGGGGTGACAAATGTTGCTCTCCTATAGTTCATTCTGGTTGGTTTTGATACAGTGTAGCTATCTACTTTACATCTTTCAGTGTGTGCATCTCACCCTCTGCATCTGCTGCTGAATTGTCTACAAGAATTTATGTTCTCTTTCTCTCAGTTACCAGCTCTACACTTTTGGTGTCTTTCATTCTAGATTTGCAAGTCCTCTTCAGGACTCAGTTGACTGTTCTACTCTATGGCGACATCCACTCCTGCTTTGCTCTCAATGCCAGTACTTTAAAGAAATTTAAGGAAAATGTTTCCCTCATTTTATTCCTAAATTATTGTTTAGATCCATCAGCTTTGTTAGCCTAAAAAAGGAGATAAGCTGAGGCAATTTCAAATCACCAAAAATTTAGTTTATTCAGGAATAGCAGAGAAATTTCAATTTTGGAAATATATGCTGGTGCAAGCTATAATGAATATGTTAGGTTTTGGGGTGGCCTATATTTATGGGCAAGGAGTGTGAAGAGGAGGAAGTCTAGCCAAAATCCAATCAGTGAGTTCATTGGCTCAAGAATGGGGACAGTTTCTTGGCACACACTCATTGGTCATGATATAAGTTTTGCTCTTCTGTAAATGAGACATTGAATGAAAATCATTCATCTTAAGTCTCATTCTTCTGGAAGTGCATATGTGATATTTTCCCTTTTACATACTTCTGCTCCACTTTAGATTGAAATCCTTTTCAACTTCTATTCAATTTAGCTTCCTGGCAAGGAGATACCTTTAAATTTGAATTTCATTTCTAATATTGTCCATCATAGCTTGCTTTGTGTACTAAAGGAGACCAAGTGTGAAAAGAGAATCCTGGTAAACCTCAAACTTTACTGAATAAAAGGAAGAAAAAAAATTGAGGTCACCAACTCACATTGGAGAAAACCAATAATGGAAGGAGAGAACACTAGGATATGCAGTACCCAGGTTGCTCAAGTGAAGCTGGTGTAGACTGAAGAGTAGGAGCTATAGAGTGAGTAGGACAATATTTTCTACTGAGTAATTGAACCCTTAGAAGGTAAAAGGCTATAAAGTGAGTAGTTTTCTAGGGTGTGATGAATCTTAAGCATAATATCCCAATGTTCAAAAACATCAGTTATGGCATAACAGATTGTTCTCTAAACTTAATTGACATGTTCTCCTCATTATAAATTATAGAAAAGGATGACACATATAGTTATTTGTATCCATTTTAAAGTAAAAAAAAGAATTACTTTTCACATGTAAACATAGACTTTGGACTAATGCCACAGAGCAATTTTTCAAACAGGCTTTATAGAGTAACCTTTGAAAATCCATCTAGTAATAACAAATGTCTTTATAAAACCAAATTTGCATCAAAGGAAGAATTTGTTTACTATAAACTCTCCTCATGATACACTCAGCTGTCATCATCTTTGTTGTCAAAGATTCTTTGAAGTGCAGTTGTTAACAGCCAGAAGCTTTCAGGCTTTCGGAATTTGCTATAGAGTTTCTCAACAACTGTGTTCCTTCTGAAAGATCAAAGGGCCTATTCACATAAAGATCTCATATATTGTAGGTGTTAACAAATTATTTAGCTTGTTACTGGCTTATTTCACAACTAATATCTAATAACAAGGAAGGCTGAAAAGTTATTTACATAAATATGCAGAGTACATATGAAAAGCTGGAAACTATGTTAAGGAGAGGAGTTCCAAGTATTCCTGTTCTCTGAAGAAAAATGAAGTATAAATGAAACACATAAACAAGATTATCAGAGACAAGACATTGAACTGAACTTTGATTTGGAGTGTAACTAATCATAAAACTTGTATGTACTTAGAAAACACAAAGTAAAAGTCAAAAATTATTTTTATTATGATAGAATCAAGATGTGGGTAGTTTTTATTAGAATGTCACTCAGACTGTGTCACCTCTAAAAGTCTATAAGATCACTAAATGGGTTTTTACACAGATATTATGTACAAGTTCAGGTTCATTTACAAACACAAATTTTGGCTTCAGCAATATTGACAGAAAATGTGGCTTTCATAGTTTCCTGTAGGTTGTTCAAACTGTAAACTGCTCCAGGAGCTACCATATGTGTCGGCATGACTCTCCAAGCCAGTTTTGAAGGACAAACTAAATCTAATGTGAAATCTCTGAATAACACATTGAAGTGTCTTCTAGAAATACAATTTAAAAAGTAAAAGAAATAAATTCAACAGAATTTATGTAGCTTCCAGCCAGACAGAGAGAGAGAAAAAGAGACAGACATACAGAAAGAAGACCAGGGAGATAAATAGAGTCTTACATTTCTGTTTTTCTAGACTAATAATAGTGAAAATGTAGGAATAGAAGAGGTTTGAAAAAAATAGTAAATATAATTCGGTCATAGATCAGTGCAACCATTTTAACTATACTTTATTTTCTTAACACAGGACCATTTTACCTGGCTATTGAGGTTAATATAAATATGAATCTTACTTGTTATAAATCAATGATTATACATCTTTATTTGGAAGTCAAGGCTTAAGGAATGTGAAACATATTCAATTTTTATGCTTTATTTATAGAACTTTTAAAAATAACTACCTCAAAATCTCTAAAGAAATTTCAGAGTAATTAAGTTTAGAATCCATATTATATATAAACCATAGAATCATGTTAAATATGAAATTAGGTCTAAATGTAAATTAGTAAGATGTTAGGTATTTAAATATGGATGAGAACTGACCAATACTATTTTATATCCACCTCCCTGCAATTTTCCTTAAATAAACAATGCTACTTTATTAATAATCTAAGGAAAGCAGATTAAAAGGCAGAGTAAGTCATTAATTAAGCTGAAAGGAATGTAAAACACAAGGGAACCACCAAGACACTCTAACAACTAATCAACTGTTAAATTCCCAATTTCTTTGTGATGAAAATGCTATGCTTGCCCCTCCCTTTCTCCTTGCTCTAATTCTTTGACTTTGGCTCACTATTCCTCCCCATCTCTGGCTAAGTTAAAAACAAAAACAGAAAAATTAGAAATTTAAAATTGATTTACTTTTAAAAAGTTTTCCATTAAAACACACATGACATTTTAAATGAATAGAAGCCATATAGAGCATAGGTTTTAATGAGACAAAGCCATCCCTGGTCTTTTAAAAATAAAAATTCATTGTTAATTTTGTTTTCATCATCTTAATTAATATTACTTTCAATGAACACGAGTCTCACTGCCTGCCTATACAAAAGCCAAAACTTGAGAGCCAGGTGCTGATATACAAGAAAGTAGTTTATTTTCAGGTGCTGCTAACATGGAAGATGGGGAACTGTTATATCAAAGCCCATCTCAGTGAAAGCAGATGTTTTTATAAGGAGGGAGGGGGGAACAGGATAAAATAAGGGAGGGAGATGAAAATTTCTCTGTGTGCAGATCAGCACAGTCCATTCTGAAAAGGCAACTGATAGTCCAGTGTGTATCATCCTGGCTCCACTGTTGAAGGTCAACAAATATCCAGGAGCTAGGATACCCAAAGGTTGGAGTCTGTACCTCCTAAAGTCAACATGAAACTGGAAAAGACACTGGCATTTGGGCTGCCTGTCACTACCAAACCCAATAAGCAGTGACAGCAATTGAATCTTTATGGCCACTTTATTCAGATGCCTGACAATCTTAGGGCAGGTTTGCACCCTAAAAGAACCATCTTACATTTTCTTTCTAGGCCAGGCTTTTTATAACAGGGAATAAACAAGGTGTGGGGAAGGGTTTTGAAATTCAGGGTGAACTAGGTGAGAGGATTGCAGCAATTTTGTCCTGGGCAGTTAGCTGTTCCCAGTGACAGGTGGTCACCTGTCTCTCCCAGGAACACAATGACTTGGATGCCTCCACTTGTCCCCAGGTGGTAATCTTTAGCAGTGCCCCAGGAGGTCGACTGTTTTTCCAGGAGCCAGGATCTGAAACAAAAGCTTTAACATACACATTGCTTACTAAGCTTATAACTATTTACCTTAAACTAAAATTTTCCAACTCTTAGGTCCCTTATTAAACCCTTATAATTCTCATAAAAACATGGCACTGCCTACCTATAAGCTGCATATTAGTCAGTGTCAGCACTTACAGAAATAATGTCAAAAGAATGGTGTAGTGGGTCACAATACCCCACTGTTACATTACTATAGCATTGTTACTCACGTTCAGATTTTAGGGGATCTTTATAAAGGAATATAATCAATTATCAAAATTTGACCAAATGATTACAAGTTAAGATCATGGGCTTTGAAAACCATAATGAGCTTTGTTTTTGCATATTTATAATAGGAAAAATGCCTACTATCAATCCTGATTTAAAGTTTATATAAATAATATATTTAAGCATTTGACAAATTGTATTATTTTTTACAGTATCGAATGCTGTATGGCAAGGAAGATTTATTTCCCCTCCCCAGTGACACCAGGCCAATGATATAGATTTGTTTTTGCCCTTCGTATTTGACTAGAAGTGATGGGTACTATATGTGGGTAGAAGTTTTGAGAAATCATGTGATTTTCCACTATATCTCTTTACTAACTTCCACGAGATTGACAATATTTCATACTGAGGTGGTCCATCAGCTTTGTACCAGAGTGAAGGTGACATAGGGAAGAGTTAGAGCCAACTTAGGGTGGACGTATGGCATAAAGAATGAGTAAGCCTTTGTTTATGTAAAACATGAGCATTTGGTTTTGTTATTGTGCCACAAGACAGGCTATCCTGAAAGATGTAAGCATTCAGCATATTGCTGGTGCATCATAAGCATAGTTACTACAGTTAATAATAGTAAGAAACTTCAATAATGGGGATATTTTCTTTTCTGATATTTCATGAGAAGTAAGTATACAAAAAATAAAAAGGTATCATCCAGGTCACAGAAACCTGTTAAAACAAACAAAAGTTAATTCCAGGGCATGGCAAAGATTCTTTGTTTGGCCAAACTTTAGTCAGGATCCGTGAGTCATGTCCTCAATAACACTTACCTTCTATCATCCAGTATTAGCAAGAACCCATAGTCATTACAGTGAGAATTTCTCACCCTTGATATCTGATCAAACTCTTACTACCTACGGACACCCAGGTGATGTCTGATCACCCTAGCCTGCCTTTAGCAAGAATTCTGTTAACTCATTAAGTTAAATACCCCCATACTTGATACCTTCTGTTAGTAGTTTTCCATGTATGAATTGCCCCCTCCCCCATACTTGCTGCTTGAGTATAAATCCCTACCTGTTCTATTTGGGATAAGCCCAGTATTTGGGTTTAGCCCAATTTTATTCCAGAGTCTTTCTTACCTACTGTATTACATTTTTGAATAAAATATATGCTCACTGCTTTAACTTCTGCCTGGCTCTGGTTTTCTTTAACAGATATATGGAGAGTTCAACACAGATTAACTTTAAAACCAGATAGTAAATTTTGTAGCTGACTAGAATTTACCACTTAATTTCAAATATTTCACCTACCTCATTTTAGCAAGAGGAAAACTGACACCTCATGAGCTGAGGGATTTTCCTAATATTACTGAGCATTTAAAAAATTAAAAAAATTTAAAAAACACACACATGTCAAGAATCCAGTGAAAATTATTCTTAGTTGTACAGTGTAAATAATGAACAACAACTAAAATATAATACTGTCCATCTGTTTGATGGTAAGGAGTAGGAAGCATCAAATGCTACATATTTATGAATCATTAAAAAGGCTAATTTTTAAATATCTGCTTTCTTAGGTAGGTGATTTGGCAATACATTTATAAAAACATACTTTATATGTACTAGGTGGGGCAAAAGTAGGTTTACAGTCATTAGTATGGAAAATAATACAATAATTAATATAATACTAATACAAGCAGAAATTCTGTGTTTCATGTACTCACAACTATAAACCTACCTTTGTCTCACACTTTATGTAGTTTTGTATTTGTGGTATCTTTCCTCAATGTGATTCATAAAATATGACAAAACATATAGCTAGATAATTACACATGTGAAGAAATTCAGAATGGAAAATAAGTAGAAAATCTCCTTATCTCTTGGTTGCCTTAGTTCCCTTGCTCCACCTAAGCCTGAAACAATGACAGGGTGGTGCAGCTCTGTGCTGAAAAGGGCGGATTCCCCAGGTGATCAGGCCTAAGAAAGAACATGTAAATTCCTGTGAAACCTTCTTTGTTTAGAATGCTCTCAGTTGAATGAGAAGGTTCCAAGGAGGAAGTTAGTTTGTTCCTTAAAATTTTACAACTGTTTAACCCTGACTCAAAATAGGCCCTCAGACTTCCCTGTTATCTATTGTTTGATCTTTACTTCCTAGCAATGAATAATGAGCTTTTACCTGAATTCTTATGCAAACAAAACCAATAAAAAGCCTCTCCAGAGGGGGAACGGCACGCTCTCCCCACCAGGTAGTGTGGCCAAGCAGAGCCCTCCAGGAGAGAGGGTGGCCAAGGCACTCCCCACGTGAGGAGTGGCCCTGCTGTTCCTATTCCCCCACAGGACCTGGTTGTCTCTGTGTATGTTTTTCTCGCATTTCGACGAGCCATCGGCAGCATTCCGTGATCACTGCTGGCTGGTGACCCATGCATCATAGATGGCTAGAATAGATGGAGTTGGATATTTCTCTTCCCTCAGGTCAGTTAGGTTCTGATAACACCTCAGTATGTTAGGTTTAGGTTAACTATTTTCTCCTATGGACAGACATTGTCAGAAGACCAGAGTGTTTGCATATTCAGAAAAGGAAAATGGTTCCTTCTTTCTTTGCTGTGTTCTAAGATGAAGGGGAGATTTTCCTATTTACTGTGGGAATCTAGTCAGGCAGCTATAGGTAAAACTCACAATATTGTGCAGGCTCATGATGACTGGGTTCTTGTGGAGTTAGTTTTTAAAGTTCAAAGTTATCCCCACAGAGCCTCTAGCAATTGGTTGATTATAGCTCAGGTTTTTCAAAACAGCACTGCATCCCGTAGTTATTTCCCTTCATGACTTTCTGCTCCTGTGAGCTGTGGCTCCTATACTTACTCATCTGCTTCCCCAGTGTTTAGGGCAGTGGTTTGCCCTGTGTCCTCCCTTCACTTACTGATCCAAGAGTTGTTTATTTTTAGACTACTCAGCTTTTAACCTCTTGTTAGAAGTGGTGACTTCTAAACTTCTATGAAACTAGCAGTCAAGAATCACAATTTTGAATCTTTGCCACAGGACTGAGTCTTACTTTTGAGCCTGATAGATTAGATATTTCATACTGATAATTTACTCTTTGAAGATTAGAATTATTTAATACTAGAATTTCCCATTTTGTAAGGCTCCAAATATCTGGATAATTCTCCATTTTTATTCATTTTGACTTGTAGACCTGCTGATTTTTCCTTAAGTGCATCTCTTCTTTCAAACATTTTGCTAAATACTATCAGTAACAAGCAACAAATGTTTGCTTTTTTCTTCAACCTATTACAATAGAGTTATAACCTCAGTAAATGTATGGTCTACTTTTCAAGTAATTTCGATGAGCTTCACCAAATATTTTACCAAATATAGTTCTTGGAATTAGCATTAGCAATTAGGCACCAATTTCATACAGTTAAAAGAAGTATAGCTGATGAAAAAAATATGTCCTAAAATTTTAGTGGTTTGCCACAATAGCTTATATTTGCTTGTGCAAATGTCAATGAGTTGTGGTAGTGAGAGTAACAAAGAAGTTGTGTGTTCAATGCAATCATTTAGCAATACAATATATGGCAGAGAAATCTTCCATCATCAATGTGTCATTCTCAACATCAACTTAGTTTCAATATACAGCACTAAGAAGAGAGAGGATAATAAGTTACATTTGGGTTCAGGTTTGAAAGTAGCATACCTCATTTCTGCCCACAATTTACATACATTCACAAGGCCACAGAATATACAAGAAGACAGGACTTGTAGAACGACTCCACTCTACTCTGCAGAAGGTGAACACACATCTTTGTACTACAGACAGACATATTTCACCACACCCCTGCTTATCTCATACAGCCAGAAGTTACTGATATCTGAAAAAAATACCCTTATAATTTTCATCAGCAAAAAATAAAACTAATGGTAGACTAAATGCTCAAAGTGCATGTTGTGTGGTCTTATTCTATGGGCCTAAAAAATGTCAAGACCAGCTGTTTTAATGCTTTCTATGTCATAAAACAAGGGAAATAGAGCAATAATGAGTCACACAGTATATAAGATAAAAACAACAATTTCTTAGAAATACAACCCTTTCTAAATGTGAATTCAGGTTGAAATTTTATCATAAGGCTTCATCGAGAATGGTTCAGCAATAAATAGGAGTTTCATTGTATTTTTATAGTGCATCTCAGTGTGGGCCTGCTATAAAAAAGCATTAATAAAAAACATTGAAAAGCACAGTAATAGAAATGTTGTCTGCTGATGTACTGGCTTTGTTCAGTGGAAAATATTTAACCACCTAAAACCCGAATGTAGTCCTTTCAGGAGTCCTTCATCCATTTTAGTTTCTCAGTAGAATGTCACCAGTGGCAGTAAATTTGAGGTGATCACGCTCAGAAAGAACTGAATTACAGATAGCCTATCTACTCTTAAAACCAGACACACATGGTTTAAAAGGCAGTTGTGGAGAGAGAGGAGTACCGTTTTCTTCTGGAGGTTGAAGATTCAAAAGCAGATGTTATTTGAATAAAAAATCTTTCCAATTCTGCATGACGTTGAGCTTCCAAAATGCCACTGTGAAAGGAAATACTTTCTAAAATTTGCTACAGTTCACTCTGTCACAGAAAAATACATAAATGAGGGCTCAACAGAGTCTTCCAGGGATGCTGGCTATAAAATGATTAAGTTGAGAAAAATCTCAATGTATTATCAAGAACCTGCAGAATACTATTATTGATACTAAATTCTTGCAGTTTTAATCCATTGATTTTTCTAGTCCGTTGATTAATGGAAATGTGAGATATTTAGAAATAGCAAGAGTTTTGAAATATCCATGTATTGAGCCATTAGCTTCTTCACAGTCTAAGTAAAATAACCTATTGACATTGATGAAACATTTAAAGAATGTTTGAAAAATATAGTCTTGTATAAGTTAAGGAATTGTTTTTCTCCAAAGTGCTTTTCATTTTATTAAATAAATATTGAAGAATGTATTTCAAAGCTATGTCATTGACTATTTATTCTCTGTCTTTAATTAAATGGCAGAATGAATTGTCTGTTAAGTCATTGATAGATGGTGACAGAAAAATGATGTCAGTGTTATATAAAATGAGTAATGTATATTTTACAGCATTAAGGAGAGAAGTAAGACAATAAGCATAACTGTGACAAGCCACAAGGTAGAAGAAGAATGTGAAGCCTTGGGGATAGGTGGAAACGAATCTCCGATTTTCACTTTGGAAATTATTTACTTGACTTATCCTGAGACTCTATCCTGATGCCAGTTCTCCTGGAAGACTTTAGTGCAACTTGATAAGATGGTCAGTAGCTACAATAAGTTCTTACAATTTAGCCTATTAATAATTCTTGTACATTGAGTTATAGGGCATCAAAAGGTCAGAAAGAATCGTCAGTAGCCCTATGCTATTCTTAATAAAGCATCCACTAGGTAACATGGAGAATAAAAATGGCCAATGACCGACAACTGTGGCAAAACTCTGTGTAATCAGCCATTAGAATGTTGGCTTGAGAAGTCCTCGCACATTATCATGAGAGAAAGAAACAAGAATAGAATATATATTTTATATATTTATATATGTATTTATATATATGTTCATATGTATATAAATTCATGTTGCTCAAGGCCTTAGCAATGCAGATGTCTTAGTCTGGAACTCTTTTCACACTTATCCTTGCATAGTTTATTCCATCATTTCCTTCTGACTCTTGCTCTGTTGACATTAGTTGTGTGATCTTTCCTTGGCCATTTTCTTGAATAACAGAACCTCTTTTCCTACTCAGTCCTCATCCACATGACCTGCTTCATTTTTCCACAAAGCACTTATCACTAACTGGAGCCACACACACACACACACACACACACACACATGCATATATGTATATACAAATATGTATATATAAAAGAAGAGATATATATCACATACATATGTACATATATGTATATGCATATAATATATAATTCTTCTTTTTTATCTGTTCTACAAAATTTACACTCCACAAGGGTAGAAACATCATTAGCTTTGTTTATTGAAAAACCTATAATTCCTACAACCCTTCCTAGAACTTAGAATGAGTTCTTTTTTGTTGTTGTTGAATGAATAAATGAATAAAAGTACAAAATAATCTATGTAATAGTAATTAATGTAAATTAAATAAATGATAATATGAATAGATTTTAAACATTAAAAATTACATATTCTAGGAAAGAAATTTAAAGAAACTGTAGTGTGGTTTTACATTGATAAGGGGAGATTTATTATAAAATATGCTGAAGAGATATTTAAACAGTAACCTGAAGAATGAGTGTTAATGATTCAACAAGAAGGGAAGAAGAGTATGTCAGAAAGGTATAGAAACCCTGAAAAAGGCTTGGAGGAAGATTTTTAATGGATAGGTTAATTATTTGAGGGAAGATTAATTTGTTAACAAAAATAAAATTAAACAAAAATACATTAAAATAACAAATAACAAAAAAGCTTTAGTATTACATTCTGTGAACATATAATCAATTCCACATACATACTGGCTGATGAATTAGCTGACAAACTAAAACTACATGTGACTTAATACTGAATGGAGTTTTAACTTTTTCTGAGAAATGCATTGATATAGATAGATTGCCAGATATAGATATATAATGTTTTTTTTCTAATCGTTAAAGTAATATATACCCATTGTAAAATATTTGGAAAATGTTAAAAAAGCATTAAGAATTAATTTTTAAAATAATTCATAATCAATTTATAATCACTGTTTAGTCTACATTTTAATATTATGTATTATTTTATACCTTGTATGTACTTATCTCTAAAATATATTAATATAATTATACAGAGCATTAAATATGCAAATAAAATCTTACAAAAATTATATAAATTATTTATATATTTCAACACAATTTTATTTTTTTCAATCTATTACAAACATTTTAATGTGAATAATATGTTCATATGAAATAAAACAGTGCCCCAGGTTCGATTCCCAGCCAGGGTACATTCCTGGGTTGCAGGCCATAACCCCCAGCAACCACACATTGATGTTTCTCTCTCTCTCTCTATCTCCCTCCTTTCCCTCTCTAAAAATAAATAAATAAAATATTTTTTAAAAAAAAAGAAATAAAACGTAAAGACTGTGATTATTTTATTGTACAACATTACTTTAATGAGCTTCATCTTAAAGATTTGCTTATTTCTATTTTTTCTGTGTCAAGCATAAGAAAAATATGCTCAAGAAATATTTTTAAATTCTATATCAATTAAATTTGTAATAAACTTTCTGTGTACATATCTGATTACATGTTTATAATAAATACTCAAAAATAGAACCATTAAATCTAAATATATAAACAATGTAAAAATTTTCATTATGGGCTTTCTCTTACATAACAAATTTTAATAATAAAGTGAACATAAATTGATTGTTATATACTATATATTTTAAACATTTCTTTTTTTCAAAGATAATTTTTTAAAGATTTTATTTATTTATTTTCAGAGAGGGAAGGGAGGGAGAAAGAGAGAGAGAGAGAAACATCAGTGTGCGGTTGCTGAGGGCTGTAGCCTGCAACCCAGGCATGTACCCTGACTGGGAATCGATCCTGCAACACTTTGGTTCACAGCCTGTGCTCAATCCACTGTGCTATGCCAGCCAGGGCTTATTTTAGACATTTTTTACAGCACAAATATAGCTTACCTATAATAACCATTACAAACTAACATTGTTAAAAAACCATTTGCCCCCATGATATATACTGGGCATTATAACCATGTGAAATAAAGACTGTTGAGATCTTGAAAATGGTTAATAAATATCTTGCCAATTATAACACTGCTGATGATAGGAAAAAAACAAGTTTGAATAAAAAGGAAAATGCTTTAAAACTCTGGATTTGCTCACTGGTGTTTAGACTATAGCAAAAAAAATGCATAAATGTAAAAAGTAGGTTTATTTTTGAAATTATTGGAAGAAAAATAACAGTTATATTGCACTATAAAAAATAGTTTCACTGGAGAGAAAGTGGTTAGGATCTAAAAAGTCCAAAAAAATATATTTCTTGACTTTTTCTTACCCATTTGCTGTCTTATATTAGAGTTTTTCATAATAGGAATTTTTTTAGAAAAGTAAGTTTGTATTATAAATGAACGCTGTACTTATTCCCAAGTTGACTTTCTAAATGAGAACCAAATTATACTCTTACTAGCAATACTGAGTTGGTTTGTTTATCTGCATTTTATTTATTCATTTTTTGCTACTCAAATAATGTTTTGAAAATATGAGATGATAAAAATATCTCAGTGATCTAATTTGCATTTCTTTGATTGTTGCAGCCCAACCTTTTTCCTTTTATGTCTTGCTATTGTTATCTTTGCTTTTATAAACAAATCATCCCCCTGGCTGGCGTAGCTCAGTGGATTGAGCGCGGGCTGGGAACCAAAGTGTCCCAGGTTCGATTCCCAGCCAGGGTACATTCCTGGGTTGCAGGCCATAACCCCCAGCAACCGCACATTGATGTGTGTGTCTCTCTCTCTCTCTCTCTCTCCCCCCCTTCCCTCCCTAAAAATAAATAAATAAAATCTAAAAAAAAACAAAACAAAAACAAAAAAAAACAAATCATCCTATTTATAAAAATTACCTATTTTTCTGTTCAATTGTCACTCTTTTAAATGGGTCACTTTGTTTATACCTATTGTCTAGAAAGCGAAAAAAGTTAGGTAGCTCTTTATGTTATTCATAAAAATATGGATACATGCAATGTAAATAGTATGAAAACAAAATTTTACATAGTATGTGTTTAACTTTATGTTATAATTTGTTAGACTACAAACCTATGCCATTTTAGCAATATTAAGAAACAATGATGTTATGTGTATGGATACTTGTTTTATCATGTGTTCAAACATAATTAAAATGCATATTTTAGCTATTCCAATGACATTGGAAGTACAAGATATCTTTACCATTGTTCCTGGTAGTATTTAGCTAGAAAAGGAGAGCAAAGGAAATTAGACATTGAATTTCATAAACTTGGAAGCATGAGCCTGCTTTCTATCCAGGAAGCTATAGTTTCACACCCCAGGGGTTTACAGCATTTTTATGCCAAGAAGATCAACACTCCTCCCTTCCCTCCTTCTGGTACTGAATGACCATGTGGGAGCAGGGGAAGGCAATCACATGCGAAATAGAAGTCAAAATGGTGCAGGGGGAGGTGTTGGACAAAAGAGGCCTGTTGGTATAGACTGGGGAAAGAAGGGATTAGTTAGAAGCTGTACCCACCTGAAGCACATGAAAGTGTGGGTAGTTGATTGATTATTTTGAGAAAGCACCTGGTCTGTCCCACACTCAAACTAATAAAACCCCAGGTAAACAAAGAAGCTCTCTTGCCCAGATGACCTGCACTCACCCCATGCATTTGCACATCCTCTAAGGCCATGTGGCTCTAACAGCTTTGTGGTCCCTGGCCTTATGACTCCACATGCAAGTTCCATGAGGGAGCCTGAAAGGACTATAAGCAGGATGGACTATAAGTAGAAACACACTAAGCTATCCAGATGCTGGATGGACTGTAATTTAACATGGACCATAAACTCTGGGCAGTGGCCTTCATCCTGATCCTACTAAAGACAAGACTTGACTTTCTCCATGGTGAAACAGATAGAGCTGGGACATTGGGATGTCAGGAGTGGAACCCCCTTTAATTTAACATCATCAATAAACCATACCACAGAACCACATCCTCTCATGCGGGTCTCAGGAAATTCTTCTTTTGAGATACCACAGGATCCCCAGTTCCACTGGTAACACCAGTAGCTCTGATACTTTACATTCTGTTAAGATCTTTTCCTTGTGTGCAGTTGTGTCTCTTTGCAAGAAAAGCAAAAGTAAATAATATCTTACTTCAATGCAGTCCCTCCATTTTTATGGCTCTACAACATCAATGACCACAGCTATTTGTTCTCATTAATTTCATGCTCATGTTAGTATACAGCAACATAAATATAATTAAAATTAATTAGCTGTTAACTCATGCATACTTTTCCTTATTTTTCAATAGCAAATCCAAATCCAACTTTTGGGGTCTCCACAATATCTTTTCAATCTACCATACTTGATAAATTTCCCTTAGAAGTAAGTGCCTCATGTATATTTACCTGAAAAAACATAGCTTCTATCAAATGTAATACTAAACTGTAGTGTAGAACCTGGTGCTTGTGATGTGTTTGAAAAGAATATGTGGAATATATAGATATAGATATAGATATGTAGATACAGTTGTATGAGTAAATAAGTTTTGATAGAATATTTACTGAGAATGACAAAACACAATGCAGATAATAAAATATTCATAATAAAATAAAGATTCTAAAAATACGTATATGTTTCACACTCATAGAGAGATTCATAATTAGTACTGAGAATTTGAAAGTAAAATGAGTTATAAAAGGTTGTGATAGAATGAGAAAAACCAGCCTGCTTTGTCAAGGTGAGGTCCTGGGAGGATCCAGGGTTTATCTCATAATATTGTATGTAGTAGCATTTTGGCAGAGCTGTCCCGACCCAGTTCCACCAATTCCCCCACAGACACTGGTTGAATTCTAGGTATGAAAGTGTCCCTGAATGGCAACGGACAAACTGAAGCCAGTAGGGTACTTTAATTAAGGCATAGGAATGGTGAAACAAACAAAACAAAACCAAGTTCATAAAGTCACATTTGAAATTATACACACACACACACACACACACACACACAAAACTAGATTAAGCATAATTAAAGATGTCTTTTGAAGCACTGCTCATCTCTAACTTGAGATCCTTGATTTACTTGCCTAATCTTCATTTTGAATTCCTCAACTTTGCACATATTTCATCCTTGAGAGACAGAAATGACTTTTTGACTAACATAGAAGATTTTCTTTTTGGACTAGGATTTTTTGGCACTGTTCATGAGATTATTCTGAAAAGAAATAAATTTTGACATTGAACTGCACATATTTTAAGTGTATATAATATATATTTATTTATTTTTATCTATGAACTCACCATCACAATTAAAAAATGAATATTTCCATCACTCAAAAAGTTTACTTTTACTTCTTTTTTAGTTCCCTTTTCTACTCCCCAGAATGCTTCCTATTCCATCTTAAACTCATGTTTTCTACCACTGCAGAAAAATTGTAATTTTGTATAATCTTGTGTACAGGGAATTATACAACATAAACTCTTTTTTTGCTTATTTTCCTCAGCATAATTAATTGATATTCACTTCACTGTGGTGTGAATATACCATTTTTTATTGCAACATAGTATTCCATTGCACAGATATAACAGTTTGTTTACACCTTTAACTGTTGCTGGCCATTTTAGTTGTTTTTAATTTAGGGCTACTACAATACAGTTTTTATAAAGATTTATGCATACATGAAATGTATGCACCCAATATAGAATTATTGGGTGGTGGAGTAGTTGTAAAATTTTTAGGCAATTGCCATATTGTGTTTTAAGCAGTTGTATCATGTCCTCTTGTCAACAGTTTATGAGAGCTCTAGTTCTCCACACCTTTCCAACACATTACACAGTTAGCATTTATTTTTATCATTCTACTAGTTGTGTGTTGGAGTTTCATTGTAGTTCAATTAGTATATTCATAATCATTAGTGATATTGAATATTGTATGTGTTCATTTTGCCATTCTTATATTTTTCTTGATAAAGTATCTATTCAAATTTTTGCCCATTTTTTTAAGATTTTATTTATATATTTATTTATTTTTTATTTATTTTTTTATTTTTTAGAGAGGAAAGGGAGGGGGAGACAGAGAGAGAGAGAGAGAGAAACATCAATGTGCGGTTGCTGGGGGTTATGGCCTGCAACCCAGGAATGTACCCTGGCTAGGAATCGAACCTGGGACACTTTGGTTCCCAGCCCGTGCTCAATCCACTGAGCTACTCCAGGCAGGGGTAAATTTTTGCCCATTGTTAATTGAGCTGTTTATTTTCTTTCAGAATTTTGAGAGAATTTATATACTCTGGATGCAAGTCTTTATCAAACATTAAGAGTTGCAAATATTTCCTGCCAGTCTGTGGTTTGTTTTATCATTCTCTTAATACTGTCTTTCAGAGAGCAGAAATTCATATCATTGAAGCCCAGTTTATCAATTTGTTCCTTTCAGAATCATGCTTTTGGTGTTGTATCTATATATAAAGATATAACTCAAGACAAAGAGATTTTTTCCTATATACTATTTTAGAAGATTTAAAGTTTCTATTTTACACTTCAATCTGTGATTCATTTTGAGTGTGTTTTTTTTTTTTAATACAAGCTACAGTATGGATTAAAGTTAAATTTTTGAATAATGAATATCTAATTATTCCAGAATCACTTGTGCCAAATAGTATCCATATCCCCTGCACTGCCTTTGTACTTTTCCAAAAAAAAATAATAAATAATAAAAGGGAGTTGTTTTTATACATATTTCTGAATCCTCCATTTTGTGTCAATGATCTGTTTGTCTGACACAAATATCACATGGCCTCTAATATTGACACTTTAAAATAATCCATAAGACCAGGTAATTAGTTACCTAAATGTGTGTCAATACAGCATCAACTAGAATCCAAAATATTATCTAAATATCATCAGCTTAAAAACTCTAAATCTCATCATCTGAATCATCTGTGAGTGAGACTCTGCTTAAGGTCCAACATGTGCCAAAATTTCTTTCCATCTGTAGATGTGTGAATCTAAAACCAAGTTGGTTCCTTATAAAATACAATGATGAGGCAAGCACAGGGTAATAATCATAGATTTTTAATTTCAGAAGGGAGAAATGGGAAGAAACTAAGTGATCACCATTCCTAAGAAATTTTAAAATCCAGCACAGTAAAGTCTGTTAAGTTTCAAGGTCTAGAAATAATCTACTGTGGTTCAGCCTCCACCTTCTGCACCCATGGTTTCTTTTTCTTAAAAGATAGCACATGTTTACAAATTAGTAGTTTTGTCAGTCTGCATCGTGTAGAAATTGTGGAGTCTAAAAACCATATAGGTTAATGAGCTTGAATTGCCTTTGAACTGGATCTGACTGGCATGGGATCTTGAGAATCTCTTGTCAAATAGGAATTTGTCATGCCTGCTGTTAAATTTTTCATAATTTAAAATTGATTGTGTCTGAAGTTATATACCACAGAAATAGGCAAGTAACACACATCAAATTTGTGGCTTTTTTTTTTTTCATTCAAGAAAGCTGATTTACCAATGTACTAACAAATATGCAATAATATACCTAAGTAGTTTATCTAATTCTAATCACAGTAAATCTAATCAGACCCCATTAATGAGATGAAAACCATGATAAAATGTACAGAAGATGGTGGAAAAATGTATGTAGCCCTTATATGAAGAAAGAACATGGAAGAGGCAGAGGTCCTTGAAGTCAGTCTCTTTGGTTAGCTAACCTATAAATAAAAAATTATATGCTGGGGTTCTTGTGGCAAGTCCAAAAATATTTATCATATGCCATCAAGCAGGTAATTTAATAAGTTAATATGTGTTTATTCCTTGAAGTCTTTTCATGTCATTATTCTAAGTGTTTCTTTGTATAATGAAAACATGTTTTCAAATTTTATTGCTCTCCTATACACCTAATTATTCATTAGTTAAATCAATCATTTATTCAGTTATTGACAGAATTTAATAAAGCATCCTACAACATAAAAATATCTTAGGCAAATAAAGAACTTTCTCAAGAAAACAATATTGCTGATGGTAAAACAATAAATACACACAAAAAAATAAAAAAAGAATATAAAATATAAAACATAATATCCAGGAGAAGAAGATGGCAACGGGATAGGAGGGAGCAGATTCCCCTTCCTCCTACACACAGGAGAAAAACCTAGCTGATCTATGGAGGAACAGAGCAAACAACCAACAGTACCCCAGCATTTGAAAATAAGAGACCAAAAATTGTAGCAGACACTGAAAAATCAGACAGTAAGGAGAGTGCTTCAGGACAATAAGGTCCCTGGGACTTGCTCGGGAACCAGGGCGGCTGCAGCCCCAGGCACGGCACCCACCACCCAGCCTGCTGCAGAGCCCTTGGGAGACAGCTGGGGGAACTGCTCCCTCCCTCCCTGGCCAATCAAGTTTTAAACAGCACTGGGAGATACCTGGTTACTTGAAGTGGCAGAGAGGGGATCGATCACCTGCAGAATCTGTGGATGCTGGCTTGGGAGAGTTGAAAGACCACCAGTGAGGAGAACTGACCCGGATAATCACTGGTCTGGCTGGAGAATTGGGTTGTACAGAGCTGCAGGCTTGAGCAGGAGCAATTTCAAAAAAAAAGAAAAACTGTTCGGGGAATACTCTGGCATCAGCTGCTCTCCCTCTTCCCCAACCAGCAGGAAGGTGAGGAATTTTGCTCAGAAGGCCCTGCGCACCTCCATACCACTAGGAAGGGTGTGTGCCCAAGATTGCCGCACTGAGACAGCCTGCCTGAGTGAGTTTGTGCTATACCCAGGTCTACAGCAATAACCCTGGGAGAAAGAGCACCCTCAGGAAGACCTGAATCCGATATCCAAGGCTCTGGGGAGAGGCCTCAGAATAGCTCTGGGGAGAGTGGGTGCAAGACTGGCTGAGCCCAGAATAGGAAAGGAGAAAAGCCAACCAACTGCCCCTCAGTCAGTAAGACAAGAAAAACCAGTTTGCGGTTTGGTGAGTTTGAAACCAACAAGAGGTTTTTGGGTTTTCTTTTTAGAAAGCTTTTATTTTTTTAATTTTTATTATTGTTTTATCTTTCAATACCTTCCTCCTCTCTTTCCTTCTTCCTTTCTGTCCAATTTTATTCTTCTTCCTCCCTTTTTCTACCTTTTTTTTAATACCCACAAATCAGACAAAAAAGAAAACAAAGACAAAAACCTGGAACTGTGAAAAGACCAGAGTTGGACCCAAAAAAGGGGCAACCCAACAGTTGAGACAGTGGGACAAAATTCACTTTGCTATCAGAGAGAACCTGCAAGTTATTACATATTTGTATTATTATTTTTTTCATTATTCCTACATCTTTTATTTTAATAGTAGTTTTGTACTCCTTTCTGTATAGTCTTTGTTGCTTGGCTGGTTATATTGTATCATTTGACAGGTTTCCCCTGTTCTCTCTGACATAGTATATTGCTAATTTACTGTCCTTTATGTCACTTGTGTTACTTTAGCACACTACTTAAGGTCCTATACTCCCTATTCTTATTACCCAAATCACATAGATTCTGTCATATGATTGTTGCTCTAATATTATTGTAAATAATAGCTGTTCCATACAATTGTAAGTACTTCACAACACTCCTCCCGGTTCTTAGCTCACTTCACAATTTCCTGAACTCTATTACTATAGTGGTTAACTCCATTCTCTCACACACTACACCTATTTACTATCCTTTACTCTCACCTTACCTCAAAATCTGATCTCCCACAACCCCACTGCTTTGTAGATCCAACTCACATTCTTTCCCTCCCTAACAAGAATCTTACCTTCTTTCCATCCTTTCTAAGTAGTGGCTAGTTGGGTGGAAGATCATGGTTAACACTATACATAGCCAAAGGATCTCCTATATATTCTGTACTGGCTGCTACTGTAAATATCATAGAATACACTCTTGCTGTCTTAAACCATTTTGCCTTACCCCTCCAAATGATCACAAAAAAGAGTAGGTGGAAGCTGTGAACACCAGGATACCTGAAGGAGACTGCACCACTGAATCTCACAAGTATTCTACCACAGAAGTTCAAACCATAAACCCAGGGAGCCAGAACAGGTCAATTTAAGAAGCAAAAGCTAACAAGAAACATCCCACAATCAATGGGAAGACAAAGAATCCCCAAATGAAGGGAAAGGAGGAAGCCTCACAAAGAATGTTAAATGAAATAGAGGCAACTGAACTATCAGATATTGAGTTCAAAACAATGATTATCAGGAAGCTCAATGAGCTCACAATGAGCTACCAGAAACTACAGGGGAACTACCAGAAACTACGGGGTAGCTACAGTAAATTTATTGCAAACTATATCAACATGAAAAAGGAAATAGAAACTATCAACAAGGGCCAAGAGGAAATGAAGATTACAATTTCTGAACTGAAGAAAACAGTAGAAGGAATCAAAAGCAGGACTGATGAAGCAGAAGATCAAGTCAGCGAATTGGAGAACAAAGTAGAAAAAAAGCATTCAGAAAGAGCAAGAAAAGGAACAGAGGCTCAGAAAAAATGAAGAGGGATTAAGAGAAATGCAAGACAATATGAAATGTAATAATATCCATATGATAGGGATACCAGAAGGAGGAGAAGAAGAGTAAGGGATAGAAAACCTATTTGAAAATGTAATGATGGAAAACTTCCCTAATCTGATGAGAGAAAAAAGTCACACACATCCAGGAAACACAGAAAGTCCCAATGAAGAGGAACCCAAAGAGGCCCACCTCAAGACACATCATAAATAAAATGGCAAAATTCAAGACAAACAGAGAATCTTTAAAGGCAGAAAGGGAGAAATAGGAAGTAACATACAAGGGAACCCCAATAAGGCTAGCAGCTGACTTCTCAATGGAAACACTCCAAGCCAGAAGAGAATGGCAAGAAATATTCCAAGTAATGAGAATCAGAGGTCTGCAACCAAGGCTACTTTACCCAGCAAGGCTCTCAATCAAGATAGAAAGCCAAATAAGAAGCTTCTTAGACAAAAGAAGTCTAAAAGAATACACTTCAAGAAAATCAGCTCTGCAAGGGATGCTAAAGGGACTGCTTTAAGGAAAGGAAGGAAAAGGGGGGTGGGGAACACAGGTATGAAAATGACAATGAATAAATACTTATCAATACTAAGCTTAAATATAAATGGATTAAATGCTTCAATCAAAAGACATAGAATAGCATGGATAAGGAAGCATGACCCACACATATGCTGCCCACAAGAGACCCACCTCAGGATGAAAGACCTACACAGGCTGAAAGTGAAGGCCTGGAAACAAATTTTCCAAGCAAACAGAAAGAAAAAAAGCCAGGGTAGCAGTACTCATATCAGACAAAATGTAATTCAGAAAAAGGGTCATAAAGAGAGACCCAGAAGGTCACTTCATTATACTCAAGGGAAGAATCCACCAAGAAGACATGAACATTGTAAATACATATGCACCCAACATAGGAGCACCCAGATATGTAAAGAAAATCTTAGAGGACTTCAAGAAAGATATTGACAGCAACACAATTATAGCGGGGAATTTTAACACCCCAATGTCAAAAATTCCCAAACAAAATATCAACAAAGATATCGTGGCATTGAACAATGCCCTACAGGAAATGGATTTAACTGATATATATAGAGCCCTCCATCCCAAAGAAGCTAAATACACATTCTTTTCAAATGTACATGGAACATTTTCAAAGATAGACCACTTGATAGGACACAAAAAAAGCCTCAACAAATTCAAGAAAATTGAAATCATACCAAGCATTTGCTCGGATCACAAGGTACTGCACATAGAAACCAACCCCAAGGAAAAAAAAACCCAAAACACACAAAATCATGGAGATTTAAATAACAGGCTATTAAACAATGAATGAGTCAAGATTGAAATTAGGGAAGAAGTCAAAAAATTTCTGGAAACACATGAAAATGAACTCATAATAACCCAAAACTTATGGGACACAGCAAGGAAGTCCTAAGAGGGAAGATCAAAGTGATAAAGGCCTACCTAAAAGAGATAGAAACATTTCAAACAAACAACCTAACCCTACTTCTACAAGAACTCAAGGAACAACAACAAAGACAGCCCAGGACAAGTAGAAGGAAGGAAATAACCAAGATCAGAGCAGAATTTAATGACATAGAGTCTAAAAGCAAAATTTTAAGGATCAATGAATCCAGGAGCTGGTTCTTTGAAAAGATAAACAAAATCAACAAACCTTTTAGCAGGCTCATCAAGAAAAAAAAAGAGAGAAGATCCAAATAAACACAATCAGAAATGAAAGAGGAGAGATTGCAACTAATACCACAGAAATACAAAGGATTGTAAGAAATTACTAAGGAGAACTGTATGCCAAGAAATTTGAAATACCTAGGTGAAATGGACAAATTTCTAGAAAAATATAATCTTCCAAAACTCAATGAGGAAGAAGCAGAAGGCCTAAACAGACCAATAACAGCAAATGGAATTGAAGTAGTAATAAAAAAGCCCTCAACACACAAAAGCCCTGGACCAGATGGTTTCACAGGAGAATTCTATAAAGCATTTAAGGAGGAGGTAAGCCCTATCCTTCACAGACTATTCCAAAAAATCCAGAATGATGGAAAACTCCCAAACTCTTTTCATGAAGCCAGCATCATCCTAATCCCCAAACCAGATAAAGACACAACAAAGAAAGAAAACTTCAGGCCAATATCACTGATAAACATAGATGCTAAAATCCTCAACTAAATATTGGCAAACCACATCCAACAATACATTAAAATATCATATACCATGACTAGAGATGCAAGGGTGGTACAATATTCGCAAATCAATAAATGTAATACAACAAAAGCAAAGACAAAAAATCACATGACCATATCAATAGATGCAGAAAATCATTTGTAAGGTACAGCATCCATTTATGATAAAAACACTCAGCAAAGTGGAATAGTGGAAGCATTCCTCAACATAATAAAGGCCACATATGAGAGACTTAAGCCAACATCATACTCAATGGGCAAAAACGAAAATTTTTTCCACTAAGATTGGAAACAAGACAAGGTTGTTCATTTTCACCACTTCTATTCAATATAGTATTGGAAGTTTTAGCCACAACAATCAGACAAGAAAAGGAAATAAAAGGCACCCAAATTGGAAAGGAGGAAACAAAACTGCCATTGTTTGCAGATGACATGATAGTGCACATAGAAAATCCTATATACTCCACCAACAAACTGCTTGAATTAATAAATGAATTTGGCAAGAAAGCGGGATGCAAAGTCAACATCCAGAAATCAAAGGCATTTTTGTATACCAACAATGGAACAGCAGAAGCAGAAATCAAGAAAAAAATCCCGTTTGATATAGCAAAAAGAAAGATAAAATACCTAGGAATAAACCTAACCAAGGAGGTAAAAGATCTGTATGCAGAAAACTACACAACACTGAAGAAACAAATCAAGAAAGACACAGACAAATGGAAACATATACCGTGTTCATGGATTAGAAGAATTAACATTATCAACATGTCCATATTACCCAAAGCAATTTACACATTCAATGCAATACCTATTATTAAAGTACCAATGGCATATTTCACAAACATAGATCAAACATTTCAAAAATTTATATGGAACCATAAACCACCCAAACAGCTGCTGCAATTTTGAAGAAAGAAGAGCAAAGTAGGAAAGATCACAATACCTGATACCAAACTCTATTACAAGGCCACTGTAATCAAAACAGCCTGATAATGGCATAAAAACAGGCACATGGACAAATGGAGCCAAACAGAGAGCCCAGAAATAAATCCACATCTCTATGGTCAATTAATATTCTACAAAGGGGGTAGCAACATAACATGGAGTAACAATAGCCTCTTCAATAAATGGTGTTGGGAGAACTGGACAGCTATTTGCAAAAAAAAAGTATAATAAAACTCAAGCACCAACTTACACCATATACAAAAATAAATTCAAGGTGGATAAAAGGTTTAAATAGAATCGGTGACACCATTAAAGTCCTAGAGGAGAACATAGGCAGGAAAATCTCATATATTTCATGCAGCAACATTTTTACTGATATGTCCTCTAGAGCAAGGGACAGAAAGGAAAGAATAAACAAATGGGATCTCATCAAAATTAAAAGCTCTGCACAGTTAAAGACAACAGTATTAAAATAAAAAGAATCAACTGTATAGGAAAACATATTTGTCAATGATACCTCAGACAAGGGTTTAATCTCCAAAATATACAAAGAAGTTACATGACTCCACTCTAAGAAGACAAGCAACCCAATTAAAAAAATGGGCAAAGGACTTGAACAGACACTTCTCCAAGGAGGACATACAGAGGATCCAGAGACACATGAAAAGATGCTCAGTATCACTAGCTGTCAGAGAGATGCAAATTAAAACCACAATGAGATACCCCTTCACACTGATCAGAATGGCCATCATAAACAAAGCAACAAACAACAAGTGTTGGAGAGGTTGTGGAGAAAAATTGAACCCTAGTGCACTATTGGTGGGACTGCAGACTGGTACAACCATTATGGAACACACTATGGAATTTTCTCAGAAAACGAAAAATGGAACTGCCTTTTGACCTAGCAATTCCACTGCTAGAATGATATCCTAAGAACCCTGAAACACCAGTCCAAAAGAAGCTATGCACCCCAATGTTCATAGTAGCACAATTTACAATAGTCAAGTGCTAAAAGCAACCTAGATGTCCACCAGTAAATGAATGGATCAAAAAACTATGGTACATCTACACAGTGGAATTCTATGCAGCAGAAAGAAGGAGCTCCTACCTTTTGCAACAGCATGGATGGAGCTGGAAAGCATTATGCTAAGCAAAATAAGCCAGGCAGTGAAAGACAAATGCCGTATGATCTCACCTTTAACAGGAACCTAAACAACAAAACAAAGAAACAAGCAAAATATACTCAAAGACACTGAAATAGAGGACAGGCTGACAGTGACCAGAGGGGAGAGAAGAGGAAATTTCAAGGGTGAATGGGAAGGGTTTACAGGAACAAGTATAAAGGACACATGGACAAAAACTGGGGGGGTGGAAATGGGAGGTAGGTGGGGATGTATGGGTGGGTCGGCTGGAATGGGAGTAAAGGATAGAAAATTGTTCTTGTGCAATGATTAAAATAAAATTTTAATTTAAAAAGGGAAAAATAAAACATAATATACAAAAGTATTTAAAAAAGCCCATATCAAACCTAAGAATACAAAGTGATATTCAGTTATATATATTAACCCAAACAGCCATCTCTATTGAAAAAAAAATCATTTTGAACTTTTAGTTATTTGACTACTGTAATATAGTATCTCCCTTGAATATTCTTAGCAATTTTCAGAATAACTAACACAAATCTTCTGGGTAGCAAGCCATGTATGTGAACATACTGACCAGAACCCCACAGACAAGCCTTTTTGAGAAATGCTATACTTTTTTTCTATGGAACAAGATGTTCCAGTTCTGTTACAATTATGATATTAATTTTCTATTTTTAAAGCTGATATTTTCACACTATGCAGTTTATTTTCATGAGCATACACCATTTCTTTCCCTTGCTTTCAGAATAATCCAGAAGCTAGAAATGCCATTCATTTTCTAGGTTTTCTTGCAGTTAATGATTGCTGTGTGACAAAATTCTAGCCAATAAGATCCCAATGTAAGTCCATTTTGAGACATGAGAAGATATTTGCTTCTTCATAAATGGAAGAAATGCTGATTTTTTTCCTTTGTCTTTTTCCAAAAGGGAATGTATTCTTAGACCTGTGAGCTATATGATGACCATTAGTGGAACATTTAAGGACAAATGGCCAATGTACTTAGGAAAGGAGAGGACAAAAAGATAAATGACCTAGGTCCTTGATGGTGATAATGAGCTGTTGAACAAGCCCCAGATTGCATTCATTAAGAATCCTTCTTAGGTAAGTCTGTGGCATAAGGCATTATTATATGCGTTTTTATTGTGGCAACTACACCTTTCTAACAGAACACTAATTATAGATTGTTATAATTTGAAAAATAAGAATTGGTAGATATGCACTTTTAATTTTAATTATATTTTATTATTTATGCTCTTATAGTTGTCTTAATTCTTCCCCATTTGCCTCCCTCCCCCAGGCCCCTCACTCTCACAGGCAATACCCACACTATTGTCTGTATTCATGGGCCATGCACATGTGTTCTTTGGCTAATCCCTTCACTTTTCTCATCAAGCACCCGCCACTCTCATTCCCTCTGACAGCTGTCAATCTATTCCATGTTTCTATGCCTCTGATTCTATTTTGCTCATTAGTTTATTTTATTCATTAGATTCTACATGTAAGTGAGAATATATGGTATTTGCCTTTCTCTAACTGGATTATTTCACTTAGCATTATAGGCTGGCATTATAGACAGCCATGCTGTCACAGAAGGTAAGAGTTATTTCTTTTCTATTGTTGCATAGTACTCCACTGTGTAAATATAACACAGCTTTTTTATCCATTCATCTACTGATGGGCACTTAGGCTGTTTTCAAACCTTGGCTATTATAAATAGTGCTGCTATAAACATAGGAGTACATACTCTTATATTATTTTGATTAGTGTTTTGGTATTCTTAAGATATATTCCCAGCCCGGACTGGTGTGGCTCAGTGGGTTGGGCATCATCCTACAAGGCAACGATAGGCTGCCATTTGATTGATCAGGGCACATGCCTGGGTTATGGGCCAGATCCCTGCTTGAGGGTGTTCAGGAGGCAGCCCATGGACGGTCCCCTCACACATTGGTGTTTCTCTCTCTCTTTCTAGGAAATCCCATGCTGTTTTCCACAGTGGCTGTACCAGTCTGCATTCTCACCAACAATGCACTAGGGTCCCCTTTTCTCTCATCCTCAACAGCACTTGTTGTTTGCTGATAATTATTGACTGTAGCCATTCTGACAAGTGTGATATCTCGCCATAGTTTTAATTTGCATCTCTCTGATGATTAGTGATGTTGAGAATTTTTTCATATGCTTTTTGACCATCTATATGTCCCCTTTGGAGAAGTGTCTATTCGGGTCTTTGCCCATTTTTTTTTAATTGAAATGTTTGTCTTGCGGGCGTTGAGTTGTATATGTTCTTTGTATATTTTGGAAATTAAAACCTTATCAGATATATCATTAGCAAATATATTTTCCCATATACTGGGTATCCTTTTCATTTTGTTGGTGGTTTATTTAGCTGTGCTGAAGCAAGAGCATACAATGGAGTAAAGGCAGCCTTCAAAAAATGATGTTGGGAAAACTGGACTGGTACAGGCAAAAAAATAAATAAATAAAAATAAACCAGGCCACCACATTACACCATGCACAAGAATAAACTCAAAATGGATAAAAGACAAATGCAAGTCATGAAACCTTAAAAATTCTAGGAGAAAAAACACAGCAGTAGAATTTCAGCTATCTTGAGTAGCAATATTATTGCCAATATGTTTCCTAGGCATAGAGAAACAAAGGGAAAATAAACAAATGGGACACATGGTATTAAAAAGGTAAATATATCTTTTTTAAAAAGAAACCCTCCTGATCCCAGTTTACCCTCTCCTCGGCCCTCTACATTTTCTATCTTCCTTCAAGCCACACTTTGGAAAAGGCTGGCTGATGTACTCTCTGCTTTTCCAGCTCCCACTCCTACTCACTCCAATCTGCCCTCCATCTCGATATATTCTCTAAAAATTTACCAAGTCCAATAAAATATTTTTATCCCCATCTCTTCTCACCCCACTGAAGTATTGAAATTATGATTATATAGTCATTTTGATATAGTTTTCTCTTTTACAATACATAACACTCTATGTTGCTGTTTTTTATCTTTTCTTTTTATTGCCCCTGCACTAAAACTGAAATCTTAATATTGTTGTTCCTCAAAGTTGGGCCTTAATATTTTACTCTCTGTTCTTCATAGTCATTCCCTAAGTGATATCATACTTCTCTTGGCTATAAAAATATCAATACACTAATGCATCATAAATTTATATCTTAAGTGAAGACATTTTCTCTGAGCTTCAGTCATATGTAACCAATTGTTCATTTGACATTTTTTACTTGACTAGCTCAACCTCTTTCAAATTTAAGCTTTCCAGTTATCTTACAACTATCTCATCTATTCCACCTAATTTTTTCCTCTCTTTTAGAAAAGGTACTTTCATTCAATACTGTTATTTCTTCAAACTTAAAATCTGAGAATTACTGATTCCTCTCTTGTATTGAAAACTTGATATCAAACCTATCATTAATTTCTGTTTCTGCCACCAGTCTCTATTCTCAACATACATGTCTTACATCTCTGATGTATTACTGCAGTGACCTCTTAACTTGTTTCTCTCTTCCTATCATCGCTTCCAATCTATTTCTTATTGTACATTAGTTAGAAGATTTTTTAAAATATAAAGCATTGAAAAATTAAATCATTTTCTCTCCAGCTTCAATTATTTTATATTTTCACATTGCAGTTGGGATAAAATGCAAACATAACTCCATTGCTTACAAGTCCCTGACTATTTGCATTACTTTGCTGAAATAAATTTCCCTATCCTCAGCATGAAGTAACTTCCCCTATTATATGCAAAGTTTTTAACTGCTCTGAGAATTAGCTCATGCTGTTTCCTGTCCTTGTAAAATTGCGGGGGGTGGAGGGGGCTGACCTCTTCTTGTTTTTCAGGTATTAACTTTAATTGTTCAGAGATTTCTTCTCTATTTAAAATGACTTCCCTTTCATTCTCTATTTCAGCACTTTATTCTTCTATTTATTTACTTTGATATGCTTATTGTGATCTAAACTACATGTATCCAAATATGTGTGCATATATGTATATATTCATGTATATATATGTGTGTGTAGATATTCAAGTTCATAGTTCAAGTTCAATATATATTCAAATGAACTTTACTTCTAACTTGTTCATCAATACATTTTCAGTGTTACCACAAGACCTGGCAGGAAATAGCCATTTACTTAATAAATAATCACTGAATATCTACTATGTGCCAGGCACAGTTAGAGGTGCTGTTTATATGACAGGAAATAAAATATTACCTACTTTCATTAATTTTGTGTTCTGATTTTGTGAACTTCTTTCCAAAGTATAGTCAAATAAGGTCTGTGTCAACTATACCTCAATAAAGCTGGCAAAAATATGTCATCTATGAGAAGTTGAAATTTAAATTGCATCTTAAATTATGAAAAGACAATAAACCCAACAAAAGGCCAGGGGAAGAATATTCAAGGCAGACAATGCAAAATACAAAGACTCTAAGTTACACATGTTTAAGAGAAAAAAGAAGGTCATATGGCTAGAAATTATGCTCCTGTGAATAGCAGTTTAAAAATAGTGTTGTGGAATTAGGCAGAGGACAGTACACACAGAAGTTATTAAAAAGTTATAATCATAGAGTTGCATTGATAAAAAGGAAGGATGGAAGGATGGAAGATGGGATGGAGGGAAGGAAAAAAGGAAGGAGGGAGGGAGGAAATATTGGCAGTACTGATGATATTACCCGCTGATTGAGAATATGGCTAAAAGATAATAAAGGTCTCCTGCTGCTGCCTCACATAAAATGGTTTTGTGGCATTCTGTAAGTTCATTGAACCTGCTACTTCATGTTAACTGACATCTGACCAACTGGAGCTCTGTAAACCCTGGCAATCACATCTAATATCTTCATATGATTTGGGTGCTTCAATTTAGTAGCTTAATGCTTCAGCTAAATGAATTCTCCATAAATATTCTTTTCACATGGTGGTTACCTCCCCATCTCTCATTTGGAAGAGGTCAATGTTAGATAGATCTAAAAGGAGGAATGTTGAGGCTCTGCTTGTGAGTGAGGTCGTGGCAGGAGGCACCATCACGTCCAGAAGCAAAGCCTGCGGGAATGCCTATAACCCACTGACACCACATACTAGGTGGACCGAGAAAGTTCATCTCTTTGCCAGAAACCCCACTATCTCATCCCCACCACCTCATTTCAGCCTGAGTAAACAGAAATATCCTTTAATAGAGATTTTTGACTAACTGTGTTTTCCTATTCTACAGCATGCTGGTTACTACTTACTCCCTCATTAAAATTGTTATCTCATTAAAGACTAGTAATTTGAGAACCAATTTTCATTTTAGTCCACTAACATACAAGTCAGTAATTTGCAAATAGACAATTTGTTTGCTAATTCTTCAAAATTCACCGTATTTTGCAATCTGGACTATACAAGCTCCATGTTTAATGCTTTACTTCTGAACACAAGATTTGGAATAGATTCCTGTTTGAATTTGGATTTAGGCAAGCACACATAAATGTTGACTATTTTTAAAAAGATAACATCTATAATTTAGCACATATTTTATTGTTAGGTTTTTAAATTAAATTTATTAATATAACATTGGTTAGCAATATTATATAAATTTCAGGTGTACAACTTTATAACATAACATTTGTATACTCTAGTGCACAGGTGGCAAACACAAGGCCCAAGGGCCAAATCCGGCCCTCCACCTCGTTTTATCCAGCCCAGCTCCCAGCTGTTTCTACCAGATGGCAGCACCAAGCTCTCGCTTAACTGTTAAGGAATAGTTACATTTATACAGTCCTAAAATTACATTCGGCTCTTTGAAGGCACCACAAGGCTGATGTGGCCCTGGTGAAAATGAGTTTGACCCCACTGCTATACTGTGTGCTCCAGTTCAAAGTCTAATCTCCTTCCATTAACTTGTATTTAACCCCCATTACTGTCTTTACTCTTATCCAACCCCCTTACCCTCTGATCTGTATTTATGAGTTTGTCTATTTTTTATTCTTTAAAAACTTTATTGACTTTTTTGGGTGACATTGCTTAAAATTAGGTTTCAGATGCACTATTCTATAATATGACATCCGTATATTTTATTGTGTGTTCATCACTCTGTCAGGTACCCTTTTACTACCATTCATTTCTCATTTTCCCTCTTCTACCTCCCCCTACCACTCCTTTCCTCTGGTAATCAGCATACTGTTGTCAGTGTCTATGAGGTTTTTTTTTTAATTCCTTCATCTTTTTCACCCAGCCCTCCAACCTATTTCCCCTCTGACAGCTTCTCTGTATCTAGACCTCTGTTTCTATTCTGCTTGTTAGTTTATTTTCTACAATAGATTCCACATATAAGTAAAATCATGACACCCATCTTTCTCTGACTGACTTATTCACTTAACATAATACAGGTCCACCCATATTGTGTCCATAATAAGTCTACCCATGTTTGTCTGTTTTTTTAAAATATACTACATATGAGTGAAATCATATGGTTTTTGTCCTTATTAGTCTGACTTATTTCTTTTAGCACAATATTCAAGATCCATCCGTGTTGTTGCAAATGGCTATATTTCATCTTTTATATATCTAAGTAGTATTCCATTGTATATATGTATCAAATCATCTTTAACCAATCTTTCATCAAAAGACACATTGTTTTAATGTCTTTACAATTGTAAATAATGCTGCAGTGATCATAGGGGTACATATATCTATAAGAAAAGCAAGTGTTGGGAAAGATGTGGAGAAAAGGTAACCCTCATATACTGCTGGTGGGAATGTAAATTGGTACAGTCACTAGAGAAAATATAATGAGATTTTTTAAATACTTAAAAGTAGAGCTATCACCAATCTAGGATCTTCTGGATCTTTTTATGCTTCTTTTATTCTATTTGGAATATGTTTATTGGGATACATATATTTAGTGTGTTTGTACTTATAATGTATTTTGTTATCATAATAGCTAACACTTATTTGGTATTTATTATGTGTCTCATAAGGGTTCAGCACAGGTTATAAGTTTTGCCTCACTTATTTATTCCTCAACACAACTCTATGAAATTGGTTACTTTCAATGAAAACATATGAATGCGAGAAAACTAAGGTAGAGAGATATTAAGTAACATTCTCAAAGATTCATAAATAGGAAATATTACATCAAGACTAGGATTTGACCCCATTGGTTCTGATATAAGTTTCACCCATTGATCTGGGATAATTTGGCATTTGTGCTTAATAAATATTATTACTAACTCTGTTCAGGAAAAATAAATTATTCTGGCAACTGTTAAAATAGTAAGGAGACTTTATTAAGGACTATTGAGATAGGTATGGAGAATGACAATAGAAGAGAGATCAAACTCAACTCCAAACAGAATAACAACAAGCAGGATTTATACCTAAGAAGTGGATGGGAGCAGAGGGTGGAACAGTGGATGGAAAATTACTAAGGAGAAATCAAGGGTAGGGGAATTTGTGCCTAATTGCGCTGTGCCTGCTGAGAGCAGTCCAAAGCAATAAAATATCAATGGGGAAGGATGAGAAATTTCATCAGATATCAAGAGTTATCACATGTCCAAGGTGAATTGGGATTCCATCTAAACAGACTGGGCAGGATTCTTACTAAAACTGGGCTATGTAGACCTGGCAAGGAGAGGGGCCAAAGTCAAGACTGAGTGAAAAAGAGGGCTTAGAAGAGCCTGACTAAGCTTTATCAAGAAGAGCATCTTGTCAATTCACTATAAGAATAACAGAAACTTTGTAGATGAAGAGGACCTTAGAAGTAACCTGAGTCAACCCAACCTTATACATAAAAATGTTGAACATTTATATGCATTTGTTTGTCCAAAGTCACTTGGTTGATGGAACAGATGAGACAGTAACTTAGCCATATGCCCTTACTTGTACATTATTATTGTCTTTTATTTGATTATTTACATATTATCCTATTATATAAGAAATTGGGTACTTTACAAATGCTGAATGGCACAACATACAATAGATAAAATTGACTTTAAAAATCCCAATAAAAATAAGCATAATTTGTTTTAGATTGCTATTTCTCATTCATCAGTTTTAAAAACTGTTTTTATGTTTAGTAACAAATAGCATATTTGTTGTTTAAATTGGTGTTGACTGGATAGTTATACAGGATCTTTAAATGTCAAATTTGAGTCTATGGAAATAGATTGGAATTCTAATCTCTGTACTAAAGGTCTTCTGTGGAGCTGTAAATGAAAAACAGTATGTGAGTACATTGTTTTAGCACCTGTTTTGTTGCCTGCACTTGATGTAATTAGTGTATTTAAACACAGCCTTATTGGTTACACCATATGGTTTGTAATCATTAGTATAATAATAGATGTACCATTTAAAATAGAGCTCAACAACTGAGTGCTGTGGTTCCATTAAGATAGCATAACAGGGTTTTTTGAGAGTTGACTGAATCCCTGTTTTGAATCTTTGAGTCAGGTTTCCTAGATCACATTTATCTCAGGTAATAAAAAAATCTGCTACTGTCATTTAACTTAGATATTAATAAATATGTTGTACTCCTTTGGCATGTTGGGTCCTAAAATAATACTTTAGATATTAATGATGACAATTAATCTTATTGACAATTTAAAATGTGAAGATCTATTATCTTCTGGCTTACTAAAACTGAATCTCCATTTGAAAGTTTAATTAATTTTTAAAAATATATTTCTTTGATTATCCATTACAGTTGTCCCATCTTCCCCCCTTTATTCCCCTTCACCCTGCACAACCCCTCTCACACATATTCCCTCCCCCTTACTTCCTGTCCATTGGTCATACATGTAAGTTCTTTGGCTTCTGTATTTCCCATACTATTCTTAACTTCCCCCTGTCTATTTCTACCTAAGATTTATGCTACATATTCTCTACACCTTTCCCCCATTACTCTCCTCCCCTTCCCCACTGATAACCCTCCATGTGATCTCCATTTCTGTGATTCTGTTCCTGTTCTAGCTGATTGCTTAGTTTGTTGTTGTTGTTGTTGTTGTTGTTGTTGTTTAGGTTCAGTTGTTGATAGTTGTGAGTTTGTTGTCATTTTACTGGTCATCTTTTTATCTTTTTTTCTTAGATGAGACCCTTTAACATTTCATATAACCAAGGGTTTAGTGATGATGAATTATTTTCACTTGACACTATCTGGCAAACACTTTATCTGGCCTTCCATTCTAAATGATAGTTTTACTGGACAGAGTAATATTGGATGTAGGTTCTTGCCTATCATGACTTGGAATACTTCTTTCCAGCCCCTTCTTGCCTGTAAGATTTCTTCTGAGAAATCACTTGATAGCCTTATGGGAACTCCTTTGTAGGTAACTGTCTCCTTTTCTCTTGCTGCTTTTAAGATTCTCTCCTTATCCTTAATCTTAGGTAATGTAATTGTGATGTGCCTTGGTGTGTGCTTTCTTGGGTACAACTCCTCTGGGACTCTCTGAGCTTCCTGAACTTCCTGGAAGTCTATTTCCTTTGCCAGATAGAGGACGTTCTTCTTCATTATGTTCTCAAATAAATTTTCAATTTCTTGCTCCTCCTCTTCTCCTTCTGGCACCCCTATGATTCAGATATTGGAACATTTAATGTTGTCCTGGAGGTTCCCAAGCCTCTCCTCATTTTTTTTTTTGAATTCTTGTTTCTTCATTTTCATGTAGTTGAATATTTATTTCTTCCTTCTGCTCCAAACTGTTGATTGAGTCCTAGTTTTCTTTTTGTCATTGCTGGTTCCCTGTACATTTCCCTTTATTTCACTTTTCATAGCCTTCACTTTTCCCTCTGTTTTGTAACCATACTCAACCAATTCTGTGAGCATCCTGATTACCAATGTTTTGAACTGTGCATCTGAAAGGTTGGCTATCTCTTCATTGCTTAGTTGTATTTTTTTCTGGAGCTTTGATCCATTCTTTCATTTGAGCTTTTTTTTTTTTTTTGTCTCTACATGTCTGTTATGTAGTAAGGGGTGGAGCCTTAGATATTCACCAGGGCAGGGCAACCCATATCTCTGCATTGTGGCTCTGGATGTGGGGGAGGGGTCTGAGAGGATACAATGTCACTTGCTCAGCTTTCTGCAGGCTTTCAGTCACTTCCTCCACTACCCACAAGCAAATTGGGCCCTTCTGGTGCTCATTCCCAGGTAGGTGGGATTTCTTTCTGTTCTAGCATCCTGTGGATCTCTCCAATGAACTCTCTTATGAGGCTGGGAATTTCTCCAGCTGCATGAACCCTCACAAGTTTTTTCAGTCAGAGGTTTTGAGGCTTTATTTCTTCACATTGGAACCCTGGGTGGCTTGGTCAGTCTCCCTCTCCAGTTGTTCTTCCTGGTTTAATGTCCCAAGAATGTGAAGTAGCCCACTCTGCCAGTTGCTGCCTTGCCACAAAATCTCTCTGCCCCTCCTACCTCTCTGGATGAAGGTTCCTGTTTAACTCCTTGGTTGTGAGTTTTCCATACAGTTTTATTTTCTATCAGTTCTGGTTGTTTTTTGTTTTTAAGTTTGTTGTTGTCCTTCTTTTAGTTGTGCTAGGAGGCAAAGTGTAACTACCTACACCTCTATCTTGGCCAAAAGTACAATTAAATTTTATTCACATTAATTTCAGTTGTTGTTAAAATAAAAAACATATTTTTTCTTCTCTAAAAATATAGCAGGAAATAAAAAAGTGACACAGATCCTTATAAACTATAAAAATCCCCTTCATTTAAAAACCTCAAAAACATTCTTTGGGTTTACAGTTTGCTCCTAAGTGACAAAGACTAGAAGTTAATCAGTGATTCTATATCTTCTCACTTACTGCAAGCTACAAGGGGTGACAGGTAAAATGGGAGTCCCCCTGGAGATAAGATTTCAAGCAAATTAAGCCACCCAGTCTTAGTGCTGTTAACCAACACTTTCACATGCATATGCATACATTTTCAGAAATATGCAAGTGTAGAAGCTATATTTGTGACTACATATCATATAAATATTGGAGGGGAACAGAGTTTACCACCCAAAGACATGACTCTTTGAGATATTGATTATTTTAAGCTACTTACTTTTATTTTTATTTTATTTTTTAAAGTGTAGAAATTTAGTGGTATTAATGTATTCACAGAGTTTAATGTATTCACAAAAATCATCACCATTATCTAATTATACATTTTATTCTTTAAATTATATTTTATTGACTATGTTATTAGAGTTGTCCAAATTTTCCCCTTTTGCCCCGCAACAAGCACCCGCTTCTCCCTCAGGTAATCCTTACACCATTGCTCATGGCCATGAGTCATGTGTATAATTCTTTGATCATTCTATTTCCTATACTGTACTTTATACATCCCCATGGCCATTCTATAACTACCTATCTTTACTTATTAACCCCCTCACCTCTTCACACGTTCCCGCATACCATCCTCCCATCTGGCAACCATCAAAACACTCTCCTTATCTATGATTCTGTCTCTGTTCTTCTTGTTTGCTTAGATTTGATTGTTGATAACTATATATTTATTGCCATTTTATTGTTCATAGCTTTGATCTTCTTTTTCTTAAATAAATCATTTTAATATTTTATATAATAATGGTTTTGCAATAAACTCTTTTAGTTTTTTCTTATTGGGGAAGTTCTTTATTTGCCCTTAGATTCTAAATGATATCTTTGCTGGATAGAGCAATCACGGTCATAGGTCCCTGTTTTGCATGAATCTAAATATGTCTTGCCAATCCCTTCTGGCTTGCAAATTTTCTTTTGATAAATCAGATGACAGTCTTGTTGAAAACTCCTTTGTAGGTAACTATCTGCTTTTCTCTTATTGCTTTTAAGATTTTCTCTTTACCTTTAACATTTGGCATCTTAATTTTGATGTGTCTTAGAGTGGGCCTCTTTACACCCATCTTATTTGGGACTCTCTGTATTTCCTGGATTTGCATGTCTATTTCCTTCACCATGTTAGGGAGTTTTCTTTCATTCTTTTTTCAAGTAGATTTCCAATGTCTTGCTCTTTCTTTTCTCTTTCTGGCAATCCCATGATGTATCTCTTGATGGTGTCCCTGAGGCTGCTTACGCTATCCTCAGTTTTGGAGGGGAGATTCATTTTTATTCTTATTGTTCTGGTTGGTTGTTTTTTCTTCCTTATATTCCAAATGATTGAATTGATTCTCGGCTTCATCTACTCTACTGTTATTTCCCTATAAATTGTTCTTTATTTCAATTAGTGTATCATTTATTTCTGACTGGATATTTTTTATGCTGGTGAAGTCCTCTCTAAGTTCCTTGAGCATTCTTATAACTAGTGTATTTGAACTCTACTTCTGATAGAATGATTATCTCCATTTTCTTTAGTTCTTTTTCTAGAGTTTTGATCTTTTCTTTTATTTGGGCTATGTTTCTTTGTCTCCTCATTTTGGCAGCCTCCCTGTATTTGTTTCTATATATTAGGTAGAGCTTCTATGGTTCCATGTCTTGGTAACATGACTTAATGTAATAGGCATCCTATGGGTTACAGTGGCACAGCCTCCCCTATTACCCAAGGTGGGTACTGGAGGTGTACCTTTCGTATGGGTTGAGTACACCCTCCTCTTGTAGTTGACCCTTGAATGGTGTTGGCACATCAATAGCAGGACAGTCAGCTGCAAGAACTGGCTGATGACCAACCTCTGCCCTCTGTGGAGGATCAGTTGTGCAAGGACAAGGTGGTGGTGCTCCAACATGGTCTGTAGCTGTCCAATGGATGTGCAAGCTCTAGAGTTCCCAAGTGGTGCACACTAAAGTCAGTCCAAACCTGTGTTCTGCCTGGGGCCATTCTGCATGAGCTATAAAACAATTTGAGATGGCTGTTACATGTCCCTGGCTTATAGATATCAAGGCAAAGCCAAGCTGTGAATCTACCCTGGATGCTTCTAATGCCAGGCCTGGGGCCACTAAGCAAGAGGTATGGGGGCTGAAGGCTTACTAAGGCAGTTATTGCTTGTTTGAAAGGATTTAGGAAGTGGTGAAGCATGAGCCAAGAGAAACCACTCATATGGAAAAGTCACAATGAACAGTTCTGGCCAAAATAGTGTCATGGGTAAACACAGCTCACTTCCTAGCCTAACCACATCAAAATTACAACTAAAATATAGAACAACCATCATCAAAATAATCAGTAATTGAGCAGAATGGAAGTATAACAACTGCAGAATAAAAGAAACCCCATCCATCCAGACTTCTGTGAGGGACAGAGATGCAGAGTGGGCTGGTCCTCCTTCCACATGTGATAACTAAAAATTCAAAAGGAGTATCTGGGGAGTGAGGAGTCTCAACCCTAAACCAGGCCCCCCAGGCCAGAGTTCCACTTCCAGGAAGATAGGTTCTCATAATCTGACTGCAAAAACCAGCAGAGATGAGTCAGTGTAAGAAACTTCTGGAATCCCAAGCAGTTCTCCTTAAAGAACCCACACACAGACTTACTCTGACTCACTTCTGAAATGTAGCACCAGGATAGCAATGAAAGGCACCAGTAGCATATAGGGAGGAAATGAAATATCTGGCATCAAGGCTGGAGCTCAAGGACAGCTTTCTCCTAGACAGAAAGGCAGGCAAAGGCTATTATCCCTTTCCGGAGCCCTCTCCCCTTGAAGGCACAAAGCCAGCATGTGGTACCATATCCGAGACTCCTTCAACCTGGCTAACACCATTTTTCTTGACCTGGAGGTCCCCTGAGACTCTGTCCCACCCACCTTATGGACCTACCCAAACTGTTAACCAGTTGATTATTTTAAGAAACAAGTCTCAGGAAACACCTATGGTCTTTCCTTTAACTTCCTAAAGGGATTTTAGATAGAAGGCATATTCAAGGAAAGAGCTATCAGCAAAGATCACTATAGTATAATATGAACTAGGTATGGTAGACAGGGAGGGACCTTGCAAGACCCATTTGTTCAAAGTCCTCTCTGTGTCCCATTGTTTCTAGATTGTTCCAGCAAACATGTGTCCACCAAATATTTGCTTTTCCATGTCTATATGAACTTGCCTTTCTCCCCTCAAGGTCCCTAAATGTTACCTTCTTTTCTTAACTCTAGCTGACAGATAAGCCTCAAATGCCCAGTTCGCCCTTGGCCCCAATATTCTAACGGGACCTTTAATACATACATAATCAAATTTGGTTATTTTCTCCTATTAGTCTGTTTCATGTCAACCTAATTCTTAGACTAGCCAGAAGAACCTAGGAGACTAGAAAAAAAATATTCTTTGTTCTTGACAGTACTTTTAAGTATAAATTTAAATTTAAATGCAAAATTGTTATTTCTCCAAACAAAAAGAAACAATTTCCATGCTGAAATTCCAACTTTGAGCAAAAAAGATGAAATATATATACATACTCATAAGAGGAAACTTACTGGCATATGCCTTTGTTTTTCTCTAACATATAAAATGTGTTTATGTCATTACTAAATGTGTTTATAATTACTAAATTAAATACACAAACATCATTGTTCTCTTTTTTTGCATGAAAAACTTTTTGAATTAAAACAATAAAACACTTAGGATCCACTTCTCCATTGTACAAGGTACATGTCAGCTTTATCTAATTCAGTAATTCTAAAGAAAAAAGTAACCTTAGTACCACTATACCCTGCCTGCCATCCCCCTACATGTGCTGTTTTACATTTTTGTTATAGCTTTCAAATTCATGGAGGTCAATGTTGTCACTTTATATTTGCCAATTAATGCAGCTTAATTTACTACCTGTTATACAGCAACGTGTTAGTCTGACTTAGGTGGTCCTCTACCATTTCCATTTGCTGCTCTTTGACTGGGGTATACCTTTATTTGTCTTCAGGGAACACTCACTACTAATGGGATCTTGATCACACATACTAAAAACTGATCTATTCCATTCAATAATTTCTCTGCTTAGGGTGATACGTACAGTGGTTCTGACTGCTCTTTTTCAACAATCTTTTAAAATGCTCACTCTGAACAGGATAAAGTGACATTGTGCTTTATCATATTTACTTCATTTATGGAAGTGTATAGTGGAAGGCTTGGTCCCTAAGATGTTAATGTTCTATAGCTTTACACAACTTTGATAGAGGTAGCTAAAATAAAAGTCATCTATTACATAATGCACCTCCTATAGTTTCCTTTATGCCTTTCTATAACTAGCTACACATTTTCTTTACTCACAATTCTCTTCTACATTTGTTTTGATTGCATTTCTTAATCCGACTCCCATTCTACTATATGTATCTACATATGACCACTGAATTTTGGAGCAGCACTGCCAGGCATTTTCTGCATAGTTCAGTTGATGTAAATATACAGCATCTGGCAGAAGTAATGCTGGCATGGGTGTGGTTGATAGGGTGAAAATATAAGTGTAATAATCTATAGTTTTAATTTGAACATTTCATCTAAAATGTCATATGGTATGCTTGAATGTGATATTGTTATGTTACAGAATTACATGCTTATGGTTTTGTAATAAAAGATTTTATAATAAATAAGGGGCATTATTTGTGCCCGGCCCTGCAGATGAGTTATAAAGACTGGACAAGTATACCTTAGCTTAAAAAGTTAACTTATACTAAGAATCAATTAGAATATACTGTCTGAGAGGCAGCATAAATGCCCATACATAGGGGAATAAACTAAGTAGATGTGGAAATTTGAACTAAATGGAATAGTATACCAATGTTAAAATTGAAATTATAATGAATATGTTAAAAAATAACTTAAAATACAAGTTAATTTAAATTTAAAAAATTAAAATCAAATAGTTAAATATTAAAATATATTTTAATATAGTGAACAAAAATGTTTTAAACAAATCTCTAGTAATGTTTATATTTTTTTTAAAATTGAGAATTAATTATCTGCAACAAAATGCAGTATTTTTAAACTGGATAGTTAGATGAAATAAAACATTTATGTGTATAATTGACACATATGTCAATTAAGATATAGAACACTTCTATCAAACCTGTAAGTTTAATTATTCTTTTTTAAGTCAATAACAATGACTTCTAGATGAAACTGTTGTATTAATTTCTAAAATATTGGCCTGTTCTAAAATTTCTGCTAATTAGAATCATATTCTATTCTTCTTTGTCTCTGGTTTCTTTTGCTTGACACATTTTTTAATAGTCATTAATGTTGCTACTTTTGTGTTGTTGAATAATCTTCCATGATTTTGACTTCACCACAATTTAATTATCTATTCACCTTGCAAAGTGATGTTTTGTTTCCATTGGAAGCTATTGATGATCTGACCATGTTTTACAAATCAATTTTGTAAAGAACAGTTTCTATTTTTCTAAGAAAAGTACCTAGAAGTGTAACCATTCTGTCATCATATAAAAATAATCCAAGATGTAAAGATAAACCTACAAGGAAAAATATAAAGGTGTATTGCTAAAACTTAATACAGAAGATTGAGCAGAAAAGTAAAAATACTAATTAATACAAGATTGAAAATAAGGAACAAAGAAAAAACTAATAGATGTATCAAGAACTAAACTATCAATAATTACATGGAATGTTAACGGTTTTAACACTCCAATTAAAAATAAAGTATTATCTCATTGGATAAATGGACAAAGTCAAACTATATGCTGACTTGAATTTCATAAAGCATAAAATTTTGAAAAGCATATTCTAAAAGTTGACCTGCATTTTATTTGGTACCTTTTTGGCTTCCTGGATCTGAAAGTGTATTTCTTCCACAGGCTTGAGAAGTTTTCAGCCTCTATTTCTTTGAATAATATTTATGTCTCTTTTCTTATTCTTTTTCTGCAATACCCTTAATGTGCTTGATGGTGTTCTCTAAGTCCCTTAAGCTATCAATACTCGTTTTTTATTCTTTAGTTGTTTTTCCTTTGATAGACTGATTTCTACTGATCCTGTTTCTTTCACTTGATCTGGTCTTCTTTTGAATCCATCTATTGATCTTTTCAGTTCAATAACTGTATTCTTCAGCTCTATGATTTGTTTGGTAATTTTCATTTTTTTATCTCTGTTGAAATTGTCACTTCAAATATGTTTTGCTATCCTGAGCTCAGTAAGAAAACTTGTAACTATTACATTGAATTTTTCATAGCTCTTATCTCCATTTTATTTTGGTCAGTTTCTTGAGATTTATCTTGTTATTTTGTTTGGACTCTATTTTGTGGTTCTTCTTTTTTCTTGACTCTCTCAGTGCATGAAACAGTCACCTCTTCATTCTTGACTGTCCTACTGTAAGAAATGATTCTTGTTAGTTATCTACTGCCCACATTTCTGGGTCCTTCAGACATCTGTGCTTGCACAACCTGCCATTGTTGTTCTAAGTGTCCCCAGGAGAACAGGGTATGCCAAGTCTCATCAATGCCAAAATGTAGGAGAAATTCCCATATATGCTTCAGGATCCTGGAAGATTACTAGTCACCTCTCCTGTCAGCTCAGAAGCAACCTAATTGGAAAACCAACCTTCAGGTAACAACTGAGAAAGTCAGAATTTAGATATGATTTAGATAGGCATTGTAACTTCCATCAGGGAAAACTTTATTAATTATTGATTTAAAAGAGAGACAGACAGACAGACAGACAGAGACTGATCCATTGCTCTACTGTTCTACCCATCAACGCATTAAGTAGTTGATAACTATGTATTCTGATGAGGAATGAACATGCAACCTTGGCACTTAGGAATGGTGCTCTAACCAATGGACCTACCAACCCAGGGTGAAATTGTTTTTTTTTTATTTGTTTGTTTAGTTATTCACTATGCCTGAAACCAGGAAGAATAACTGCTGTCGGTGCTTATGTGCCAATATGAAAACTATCTCTTTGTTCTCTGTGGTCCCAGGGTAATTGTGAATTCCCCAACTTTTTCATCCAAACATTATTTTTATCTTCAAATTTCATGTCCATCATTGATTCATTTTATAAGAGAAGGATATAAGCTACAAACATATATTTTTTAAAAAAAAATTCCTAAATACTTCACCTTAAAAATCAAATTTACCAACAAATTCTGTTTTCTTTAAAATATCTCATAAATTCAAAACTCTTTATTACCTTACATTATACACTAATTTCTTGTGTTAACTGTTTTACATTTTTGCAAGCTTCTATTTCTTCTACAATTAATTTTTATTTTTTTTCTCATATCCTTTCAGCAGGTCTGACTGTCAACATTACATGGACACTGGACTGACCTTTTCAAAATAGAATTTTGATCATGTTCCTTCTCACTGCTTTAAACTTCTAAGTTTGTGTTTATTTAGTTTAGGATAAAGTATATATGCAATTTGTTTAGCATATTTTCATTTCTGACCACCTATCATTGTAAGTACTACTCTGTATTTTCTCAAATGTTCTAGCTACCTTCAAGTAACTGAAATATTTTATTTTTTAAAGACCTTAGTAATGCTGATCACTTCTTCTTTATCTCATTAACACATAAGGGAGAAAGGTTTTTTCCCAACTTCTTATTAAGTAGTCTTCACAAAACACTTCTGTCTGTATCTTATTGATTGGTACTTAATTACACAGATATCTTTTTAAAAGGCTGGAAAACATAAGAATAATCCTTAGTCCTGTTCTAGCAAAATCTGTTTTCTTTTAATGAAAAGACACCTAAATAATGGAGAAAGTAAAAGTAACTAGCACTATTTTCATAATTTACTCCTTTGGTTACATAAAAGCTGATAAGTATGTTCTGATCCATATAATAGCAGATAATCCTCTTCCCTGAGAGAAAAAAAAGTAACCAATTATTGTATCTAGATAAAATTCTAGAATCTCTAAGTGAAATAAGGATGTATTCATCAGAGTCCTACGTTGCTTTCTGTGGTAAAAACACTTGGTAAATTTTGTATCTCACATAATGGAGAAGAAGGATAATAGCCACAGTAAAAAAAAAACAATGTGTAGGGAAAAACTGAAAACACTGCAGTCATGACAAATTATGTTACTGAGTAGGAGAAGTAGAAACTCCACAAAACAGAAGCAAAATTAGATAATTTGATAGTCCATTTTGCAGCATCTCATTCTAGCTACTAAAAGAACTTGTCCTTTACTCTCTGTGTCCATGTGTGGTCAAGCATGGGAGAGTATGTGCCACATAGTGGTTTTACTAGAATACTTCTTATTGCTCCCTTTCAAACTGAAAGTAGGAGATCTTGTGTTCTATTAAACATTTAATAGTTGGGATCTGTTTTAGGCTAGGATGGAGTTTCTTTGACATTATAATCCCCTCAAAAATCCAACCAGTTTCTAGTATATTTGCTATTTATAAGTTCCATAGGCAGTTTTGACAGTCAAACCTTTAGTAAGGCAGTGGTTTTAAATTTTTAGTATTTTTACTTATTGATAATATCTTGAATATGCACATAAGGTTTCTGGTAAAGAGCAAATTATTATTTACTTAATACAAATGAAAACTATGTGATTCTTCTGTGTTCAAATTCTAATCCTAAAACAATGAAAGATAGCAGTTAAACTCCAGGTACAGTTCTTTATTGTAGGCAAGGAACCCTAATAAAATGAATCTACATGTTTATGTAGGAGAAAGAATAGTTGTCCTCCCTCCCTGAAAGAGACTGCTTAAAAACATATGGGAACAATATTGAGTTGTTACTGCATCTTTTTATTGTAAGTACATTTCTTCTATGGAAAAATAATACTAGTGTCTTTAGTTTTGTAGTCCATAGTGTGTCATAATCCCAAATCTTAACTTCTCTCGAAATACTCCTCTAAGGAAATAAATCTCTCTGGAGTCTTCATTTGTTAATCAGTCCTAAATTAAATTCCAGGGAACCTAGACCCTAAGTTCAGGGAACTTTGCTCCACAAGCCCTCAGTCTGGAGAATCATAAAAATACATTTTCTGTACAGTCTCATTGGTTTTGTTTGAACATCATCATTCTGTATTGCTTGACTATATATTCTATTTATCAATCTAGTCTTCAAAACAAGGTATAAGTATGTTAAAACCTTTAAAACAATTGGTTTGAATGGGGAGCCTGCACACTTCCCACTTTCTTTCCCAAAAGACTTATGACCTTCAAATTATTGGGTGTCACTCTCATCCTGCTAAGACTATGATTTAACTTCCACTAGTTATAACCTTTTTAATTTAAGGAACAAAAGAAATTGACAACTTTTTCAACCTTCAGAATTCCAAATTACAAAATTTTCAGTCAACTTAGTTTGCATGCTATTAGTAGGATTTTCTTAACACATCCATCTCTGTTTGAAGAGCTTCTGGCTCCAACCTGACTTCATCTGTCTCATGAGTCTTTACTGAAAAAGAAGTGCAAATATACACCAAATTTCATTATTTCTTCAATTATCGCTCTTGGTGATAAGTATATAGGAAGACTTCCAAGGCTCAGCTAGTGACCTATAAAGTGTTTTATTGAAGATTAGTAAAGTTCCTCAGATTTTTAACCTGCAAAATATGTTATCACTATCCACAATGCTTTAAATTATTTATTTGCTCAAATTCAACTTTTAGGTTCTTTTACTTCAAGCTCATTGCTTTCAAATATACAAAGGAAAGTATCAGTTCAGATTAAGTTTGGATTTCAGCAATGGAAACTGAAAGAGGGTAACATAAACATACCAGGCAAGAAATTGGTTTAGGTCTAGTATGGTGGCTTTACGAGGTTATGAGAGACACAGTTTCTGTCTTTCTTTTTAGTGAGTCACCTCCTGGGCTAAGATGGATGCTGATCCTTGAAGCATTATATCCATATTCCAGACAGCATGAATGAGGAAGAAAAGAGAAAGGATTTATTTTTTTCCTTTATACACAGAATTTAGCTGTATTTCCTTGGCCCTTTTAGTCACCTGTCATGTTTACTGACTAGGAAATATGTTGCTATAACAGTTCGCATTGTAAACCTGAAAAAAAGTTAAGGTTTGCTCTCTGAGTAGAAACAAAAGAATTCAGCAGTCTGACACAATTAAATAAATTTTGTAAGACATATGAAATTCCAGAATTAGCTTTGATCTCTTTACTTTATAACAATCTCCATGAATAAATGTCATAATTTAACAAGTTATGGCCAGACATTTGTTTATCTACTTATTAGTTAGGAAACTAAATTTGTAGTCTCTATGTTAATTATAATGTTTTACATGGGCTATGCCCACAAGAACTCATTTGTTACTCACTTATTTACTTATACATTCATAGTCCATCCTAGATTAAGCTAGATATTTTAATTTCAGAAATGTTAACACATAGAAAATATTTGAAAGTTTTGAGCTAAACGGAACTACCACGAAAAAAGAAGTTAGATAATTAAGAAAAAAAAAGAGGTACTGGTACTGAAGCTTGAGGCACTAGCATATACAGGTCAGGAAAATGAAAGTTAAAGCTAACGAGAAGATGGTAGTTAAGTAAAAGGAAAATGGAGAGTGTACTTCCATAAAAAAGGGAGAAATGTATTTAAAGTGACATTGAAATTTGTTAAATGGTACAAAAGATAATTACTAAGAATCTATCAGTTAATTTGATAATGTGGTAGTTATTCTGACCAAAAAAAATAGTGTTTCGGTTGTATAGTGTGAACAAAACACTGGCATGAATCAAGAGAATGGGAATAAGCAAATTGCAGATAGTGGATACAGACATGATTTTATAGAAACAGAGCACGGAGAAGGAATATTAGCTGGAAGGCAATGTTTAGTCAAGAGATAGATTTAGGATTTTCTTCTTCTTAGGTTTTTCATAGTGAAAGGGGATAGCTTGAATAAACAGGAAAACTCAGGGAAAGCAAGGAGACAATGTGGAAATATGTAGTTTATCAGTAAAAGATGATTAGATTCAGACACCAGGACATTGAAACCTGTACAGTGTCAATTGGCCTAGAATTGGGCCATGTCATTGTCTTAGTTTCCTAGGGCTGATGTATCAAATTATCATAATTTTATGGCTTACAAGAGAATGCTATTATCTCAAAGTTCTGAAGGCTAGGAATCTGAAATCAAGGTTTTGGCAGGACTATGCTTCCTATGAAGTCTCCTATGAAGTCTCCTATGAAGTCTTCCTATGAAGTCTCTGGGGAAGAATCCTTCCAAGAATACATCCTCACCTCTTCCTAGCTTCTGGTGGTTCTCAATGATCCTTTGTGTACTTAGGTTTATAGCTACATCACTTTAATCTCTGCTTCCATCTTCATAATTTTCTTCTCTGAGTGTCTGTTATAAGAGCACTTTTCTGTTATAAGAGCACTTACATTAGATTTAGTGACCACATAAATTCTTCCCCTAATTATGTTGGCAAAGATCCTATTTCCAAATAAGGTCACATTCTGAGGTTCTGGGTAGACATGGATTTTACAAAAATTTCCAATCCACTATAGGCACTTATTATCTAACTATCATGTCTACCATTGTTTTGATAAAAAATGTTTTTCTCATACCAAATCGACAAAAATGTTGACAGCATTGTAGGCATTCCTTTCACATTATCTAAATTGTGATATCATACCCCCTGCTGGGGCCCAGATAGGATTCATATAAGGAAATAAAATTATTTTCTTGAATCCAATATATTGCTAGTTTTATTAACTAGAACAATTGTGTAAAAGAGGTCATCTCTTTAGTTTCTGCGAGTTAAGAAGCAGCAATTGCCAAGAACAGAAATGGAGCAACTGTAGCAGAGAGGTCTGGCCAGATCCCTCCACAGAGGGGTAGAAGGGAGGGACTCCTGAGAAGGGTAAGGAAGTACCTGTTCAACCAAAGACACTGGATTGAAATAGCAGCCCAAACTGCATAGCAGGCTTTCATACCCCTGAGAAAGTAATGCAGCCCAGGACACAGCTTGTACAGAACATGGGTATAACAAGTCACACCCTGCCCCAGGCAGAGTCACTATGCACATGAGTCCAGCTAGCAAAATGTTCCCTCAGACAAAAAGACCCTACTACAAGCTTCCGAGCACGTGTGGGATTATGGGAGGGGACTTGACAAATGGAGTGGACAGGGAAACTCTCGCTTTTTGCTTCCCCTTGCTACCTGGTCAGGGGTTGGGTGTCCCAAGTGTTCCGGGAGGGGTGGGCCTTGGAGACATGTGGCCAGGCAACAGGCCTGTATCCCTTCCCGCCAGGAGAAGCAGCGGCAGCAGTGGTGACTGGTGCAGCACTTCGACCCTGCTCAGCTAGGCACATAGATGCACTGGTGAGCCGACAGCCACAGGGACGCCATGCAAGCCCTGGGCCAGACAGCAGAGGCTGGAGGATGGGGCCTCTCACCAGCAGGACCAGTAGGCCGCTGGAACTCAGGCACTCCCAAAGTGACCTGGGACCGAACTGGGACTGGGAACCAGCTTAACTATCTGTGTTTCCCAAAGGATGATATACTTTTTAATACTTTCTCAACCATGCTGTTCTATTTTTTTTTATGGTCGTTCAAGTATAATTGTCTCCATTTTTACAACACCATGCCCCCACCCTGCCCTACCCATCCTTGCCTCTCACCCTCAAACCTACGCCCTTTGGCTTTGTACATGTGTCCTTTATACATGCTCCTTGATGGCCTTCCCCTTAATATTCTCCCTGCCCCTGTAACTGTCAGTTTGTTCTTTTTTCAGTGTCTCTGGTTGTGTTTTGCTTGCTTGTTTGTTTTGTTGATTAGGTCCCACTTATAGGTTAGCTCATAGGACGAGTTTTTAAATGAAGAAGGGATTCCAGGTGCAGCGTTGAACTGATCAGGCAGAAGGTGGAGGAGTTCATTGCCTTTGGGTGTTTTAAGAAAATGGGCTTTGAGACTGAGGCTCATTATTCTTCCAATATTGTGTAGTTTTTAAATACACAACCCTTTTCTTTTTTCTCCATACTTCTCCCCCAGAGTTTATGGGTGACAAGCAACAGAACTCCATGTGGCTAGGTGGTAACACAATGTTTTCTGAAACAGTTGAGCCTGATGGAATTCAATAGATCATTCAAACCTTGCTTATTTTTTGTTCAGGATCTAGCAAAATATTTTCAGTAGTGAGGCACATTGAAATACCATCTTTCAATGACATATTTTTCTAGCTACTATATATCACCTGGGATAAATAAAATAATCAGGATCCTTTGAAAATTATGTTCCTAATAGTAGTTGATACAGACACACACAAAATAACACATACCATATATTAGTTTATCCAGTGTGTGATGTATAATATAGAATATATATTTATATGTAAATTAAATCTACTTGTGAAAATATTTTAAAAAATCAACTATCTGCTAGTTTTAAATAATACCAACACTTTGATTAAATTCTCACAAAAACTATGATAAATCATATATTTAACATTAAATATATGCTATTTTATTGGAATAAAGCTTCAAAGCAATTGCCCATTAACCCAAGAAAAATATCTGACATATTCTTTGCTAAGAGTGATCATCTTCCTCTTAGAGACAATAACCTACAGTATAACATATAATATTATATATGAATTTATGTTTATTTCTTGAAAACTTTTATAATATTTTAATATTATATACTACTTAACTACACTAGTAAGATCTAGAAAATAATGTTCCATATTTTATACATCAGTTTTAGCTTCCAAAACACTATACAGATATAGAAAACACTAAAAGAAAACAAAAACAAAACAAACAATAATGAAACTCTTATTCTAAAAGATTAAGGAAGGGAGTAAATCACTTAATACATGTCATCTAATATATTTCACCCTGCTTAGAAATAGTTTACCTACTTCTCTAATTCTAAGATAATAATGATACTTATGGTTTAGATTGATCTGATACTATTTGTTGAACGAATTTAATGTAAATTAATAAAACAAAGATACAACTTTCAGCTATTAAAAATCTGGAATCATCATTAATAATAGGGGAAAGCCACTTAAACATGTTGCCATATATTCTTTCAAGAATATTGTCTAACTAAAATTTAGGACTAAATTGAAGCCTTTAATGTAGCCAATGTATAGAGGTTTTTCTGAAAAAAAAAAAGTTTTCTGCTAATGATATTTTAATTAATTGACATAGATGATTCTTTAAGTAATTCTAAAAATAAATACATATCTTGAAAAACTAAAAGAAAACATATTGCACTTAGTAAAATCAGGCAATAAACTTAAAAGATACAATGTGCTTTTCCCCAACACTTGCTTTGCTTTTGTTTGATAGTCACTTTAGTCAGAGACACACAGGATTTCATTTGCAGCAGGATATTTCATTATTTCAAAAAAAAGGAACACTTTTTAGGAAAACAGAATACAGTGTTACTAACACTTTGAAGAGAGAGAGATGCAAACACTAAAGGTCCAGAGATGACTTCAAGAAATCTGGGATACACTACAATCTTTTAAAAGGTAAGTTTTCTTAGTTTTCAATCTCTCTCTGGTTTAAGTCAGAGAATTCTGTTTCTACTGACCAGCCAATGAATTATCTTGACTAGGACCACTTCTGGCATTTCCTCAAATACCTGCAGTTCCCATTCTGGCTGTAATATATCCCGCAGTGTGGGCAGATGGCTCCAAAAATTTGACTAATGAGGACAGCAGTGGTCTCTTTTGACACATTGTGAATGGGTGCTACTTCAGACCAAAAATAACACTTTTCCCAATCTGAAATGTGAAGACTTCTTAATCAAGTGTTCTTCATAAAGAGTGGTATCTCAACCTTCTCACAGATCCTGCTTCTTTTTAAAACTAGTGATGTTGTGCTGAGGAAAAAACTCCTTTTGAACATTGTATTTCAGGACAGAAAGGGGATAGAAGGATGAGGTTCTGGGAGACAATTATATGTTAAAAAACTACATTTGTATTCATTTTGTGTATGGATCAATGCAAGGCAACTTCTAGCAGTTAGAAAGCAAATAAGCTAGAAAAAACTTTTCCTTGAAGCAAAGAACTGAAAATCTAAAATGTGCTGTATGATTCTCAACCTTGAAAGTATATATCCACAACAGTATAATTGACACAAATTAAGTCTGACAGGTAGTTCAAAGAACGTTTAAAAATACACTCTTCTGCTTTCATAGAGTGTGCTAGGGTGTGCATACAATCACAATAGAGTAACCTCTAAACTGCATCCCATTTATTTCTTTAATCTCCAAAATTCACTGTGGGACAAAGAGATTAAGAAATGTCACATCTATTCAGACAAGTTATAGGACAAGTCAAGTCATATAGTTAGGCATATTTATGAGAAAAGATAAAAAGAGAAAGTGAAGTTAAAATTTTATTATTTTAAACTCATAAAGATCTTAAGTCAGACAACATGAAGGACAAAATTCTGTTCTTCAAAATTTGTTTCTCTATGTGAATTTTTAAAAATTTTTTAATTTTTAATTTTTTTAGAGAGGGAAGAGAGGGCGAAAGAGAGAGAGAGAAACATCAATGTGTGATTTTTGTGGCCCATGGCCTGCAACCCAGGCATGTGCCCTGACTGGGAATCAAACCTGCGACACTTTGATTCCCAGCCCCCTCGCTCAAACCACTGAGCTATGCCAGCCAAGGCTATGTGAATATTTTTTAAAAATTATATATATATATATATATATATATGGTTTGTCAAGAAAAAGTTCAAACATTGTTAATATTAACAAGAAAGATTTCCACAACATCAGTGTAACCTGGTAGCCATGGAGAGTGGACTGCAATGCACATGTGTAAACAGTGATGCTTCACTATACTCGTGAGTGAGGGTGGTAGTTGCTGTTGAGTGAACAGTATACTGTGTGGCCGTTGCATTCAAAATGACTGAATGAGTAGAACAATGAACTTGCATCAAATTTTGCATTAAGCTTGAACATTTCTCCACAGAAACTGTTTGGAGGATTCAGAAGACCTCATCTAATGGCAGCTAGTGATTGGCAGCTTCATCCTGACAACTCACCTGCTCAGGCACCACATCTCATGAAAGAATTTTTGGTGAAACATCAAATCATCCAGGTGCTCACCTACCCTACACCCTAGACTTGGCACCCTGTGACTTCTGCCTTTTCCCAAAACTAAAATCACCTTTGAAAGGGAAGAGATTTCAGACCATCAATGAAATTCAGGAAAATATGATGGGTGGCTGATGGAGACTAGAAGTGTGAGGTCTCAAAGTGCCTACTTTGAAAGGGGCTGAGGAATTGTTGTCCCATGTATAATGTTCCTTGTATCTTCTTTAATAAAAATATATATTTTTCATATTACATGGCTGGATACCTTCTGGACAGACTCTCTCTCCACACACACACACACACACACACACACACACACATTCATATTCACAATTGGTAAGAAAAAATTATCTTTTTATTCTCACATGTAAAGCAAACTCTACAACATAGAATAAAAAATTGCCAGTGGCATAGTATGTATTCAGATGGTGTAACCTATATATACCTCAAAAGCAGGAGCACTGTTCAGAATCTCTGCATTAAATATAATTCAAACAAGCAATTAACCAGGACTTACAGAATAATTATCATAAGTATTGTATGTGAGAATTAGTCTGCAACAGAGTATAGGAGAGATTCTTTTGAAAGATTATTGTCAAGAGTAAGCAAAATATATTTCGAAAAGTATAGTTTTGAAAATATATTAGAGAAATTTTCACTATTCACTTCCATATTTTCAAGAATGATGTTGTGCTTTCGTTATCACAGTCAATTAGTTGAATAAATAAATAAAGAGCCCATTCTTCTGATAACTGAAATTTAGGAATAAATAAACCTTACTGAAGTAAGACTTAATTCACCTTTTCCAATTAATTTTGAAACAAAGAAGCAATAAGTAATTGGGATCCTCTGAAGATTAGTGAAGAGAAATCGGGAGTACAACAAAGTAGAACTCTAGAAAGTAGAACTCTGCAGTCAGGATGACGGCAACTGCTGATCCACAAACTTCCATTGAGATAACCTCCTGAGACCCACTTCCACACGTGCAATATTCTACCTGCCCATGACCATCCAAGACCTGCGGTATTTGCTGATGAGAGATGAAGAGACTTGAAGATAGTTAACACAGCAGAGCCTGAATATACAAGGTGCAATTATTATCAGCTTCATACATCCAGCCACTTACTTCTTGAGAGGTGCCTATATTGTAAAATGTTAACACCAAGGTGCTGTCCCTTATACTCTAAAACTGCACTTCCACCACCTAAAACATGCTTGTTCTTTTAAGTTATGAGTGTTTAATTTTGTCCATTTCCCACACCACTGATACGAGCCAAGCATTTTATACTCACTTATATAGTTTATTAATATTTTGTTATATAAATAATATTACTATAAAAATTGTTGTACATGTAATTTCATGACAATACAAAGAGTTTCTTTAGGGTAAGTGCCAATAGGTCATATATCAGAAAATTTAATAGATAAAGGAAAATTTTCAAATCAGCTGTGGAAATCCATATGCTCACCAATAGAGTTTATGATTCCTCAATGATCCATATAGTTATTGGTACTTAGTATTGTCACACTTTTTATTGCTTTGCCAATCCAATGGATGGAAAATTAGGGATTTTAAGTCAGTAAGTGTTTCTGCATTTTGTTTCTGTAAAAGACAACCTTGTAAATATCTGTAAAAATTTTCACATATCTCTATGTTCACTATAGAAAGCTCTTGAATGTCACGGTACTAATTTTGTACACACACACACACACACATGTACACAGATATATATATTCATCAAACATTGTATATTTGAACGCAGAAAGAATATTTTTGCTTATTTATATCCCTCAAGGAGTCCAGTTCTTACATAACCTGAAAGATAGAAATTCAATAAATAAATATCTATTAATTAAAATATCAACTTGAAAAGGCCTGTCATAAATATTACTTCTAATTTCAAGAAAAATCCAGCCCTGGCTGTCATAGCTCAGTGGATTGAGCACGGGCTGCAAACCAAAGCATTGCAGGTTCAGTTCCCAGCCAGGGCACATGCCTGGGTTGCAGGCCACGGCCCCCAGCAAGCGCACATTGATGTTTCTCTCTCTCTCTTTCTCCCTCCCTTTCCTCTCTCTAAAAAATAAATAAATAAATAAACAAATAAGTAAATACATACATACATAGAAAAATCCAAAGAAAACATATTTAAATTTTCCCAAGATAAAGATACTTTAATATAACTCTTCCCACAAAAAATTTAAGTGTGCAAGTAAGAACATGACTATCTCTATTTAGTAGAGTAGTCAAACAAAATAATAGATGAAACATTTTGTAAGTTGGTGTCACAATTTGAAGTATATATTTGTACAGATTTTTAACTAGTAAGATACTTAAACACCCAAGTTAATAGGAAACATTAATGTTTGTATTTTACAGCTAAGGAAACAATTTGAGGCAGGTTGAACTTCAGAATTACACAGTCCCTAAATGTCAGCCTATCAATAAATGTCATCTGTTATCTATCGTATTATCTTATTGAAGTATAGTATATATGTCATAAAACTCATCCTATAGATTTTTACAAGTTAGCTTTTTTAAGAATTTTCACAAAGTTGTGCAATCATTATTACTATCTAATTTTAGAATACTTTTATTAACCAAAAAAAAATCTCATACCCATTAAATGTGACTCCGTATTCCCAACACCATTAGCCCCCGGAAAAGAGTAATTCATTAAGTAACATGTTATTCCACATACTTACAAGTTTCCTAAAATTATTTTTGTTATAGATTTCTCATTTAATTATGTATTTGCCAGAGAACATACTTTGTACAATTACTTATGTGTGTCATATAGCTTAATATATGGCCTATCATGGAGAATGTTTTATGTACTCTTGAGATGAATGTGTACTTTATTGTTGGTTACAGATATCTGTTATGTCAAGTTACCTGGTAGTGTTGTTCAAGTCTTTTATTTCATTACTTATCTTTATCTGATTACCCTACCCATTATCAGAAAAGTTGCATTGAATTCTCTTCTCCAACTATTACTGTGGAATTTTCTATTTCTCTTTTCAATTATGTCAGGTTTTGATTCATAAATTTAGAGTTTATGTTGAAGGGAAATATGTATTTGAAATTATTACATCTCATTATCATAAAATGTACTTCTTTATTTCTAGTAACAATATTTTGTATTAAATTCTGTTTGTCTGTATTGGTCCATGCTCTCTTTTTATTACTGTGTGCCTGCCTGATCTTTTCTCCATCCTTTCACTTTCAAATTTTTGATGTCTTTGAATAAAACATATGTCTCATAGATATCATATGCTTGGAGGATTCATTTTTTTTATTATTCTACCACTGTCTGATTTTCTACTAGATATTTAATACTTTTATTTTTAATATACTTATTAATAAATTATGGTTAAACTCTGCCATCTTGCTATTTGTATTTTATATTTCTTTTGTGCTCTGAATTTTTATTCACCTATATCTCTATCACTGCCCTGTTTGTGTTAAATAGGAAATTTCCAGTGTTCCATTTTAAGATCTTTGTTGTTTCTTTTAATATATTCTTTTGAGTTACTTTTTAAGTAATTGTCCTTAAGATGAAAAATATCATGCCTTAATCTAGTTTGATTAATACTATTAATTTTACTTTATTTTGTTTTGTTTAAAGTTAATTTAAGATTTAATTAATTTATTTATTTTTGCATTTTCTTAAGTATATTTTATTGATTATACTATTACAGCTGTCCTATTTCCCCTCTTTATTCCCCTCTGCTCTGTGAACTCCCTCCCACCAGAATTTTCCCCCCTTAGTTCATGTCAATGGTCATATATATGACTTTTTTGGCTTCTCCATCTCTCATACTATTCTTCACCTCCCCCTGTCTATTTTGTACCTACTATTAATACTTCTTATTCCCTTTTACTTTTCCCCCATTCTGCCCCCTGATAATCCTCCATGTGATCTCCATTTCTGTGATTCTGTTCCTGTTCTAGTTGTTTGCTTAGTTTGTTTTTTGTTTTTGTTTTTTCTAGGTTCAGTTGCTGACAGTTGTGTTTGTTGCCATTTTACTATTCATACTTTGATCATCTTCTTTTTCTTAAATAAGTCCCTTTAACATTTCATATACCGAGGGCTTCATGATGATGAACTCCTTTGACTTGACTTTATCTGGGAAGCACTTTATTTGCACTTCCATTCTAAATGATAACTTTTTTGGATAGAGTAATCTTGGATATACACCCCTGACTTTCACAACTTTGAATACTGCTTTCCATCCCCTTCCTGCCTGCAAGGTTTCTTTTGAGAAGTCAGCTGATAGTCTTATGGGAACTGCTTTGTAGGTAACTGTCTCCTTTTCTCTTTCTGCTTTTAACATTCTCTCCTTATCTTTAATTTTGGGAAATGTAATTATGGTGTGCCTTGGTGTGTTAATTTTTTTTCTTTTTTTAAATTTTATTTTAATCATTGTTCAAGTACAGTTTTCTCCCTTTTACTCCCATTCCAGCCCACCCACCCAACCCTCCCCTATTCCCCCCCATTACCACCCTCCCCCTAGCTTTTGACCATGTGTCCTTTAAATTTGTTCCTGTAAACCCTTCCCATTCTCCCCTGAAATTCCCTCTTCTCTCCCCTCTGGTCACTGTCAGTCTGCCCCCTATTTCAGTGTCTTTGGTTATATTTTGCTTGTTTCTTTGTTTTGTTGTTTAGGTTCCTGTTAAAGGTGGTATCATGTGGTATTTGTCTTTCACTGCCTGGCTTGTTTAGCTTAGCATAATGCTTTCCAGTTCCATCCATGCTGTTGCAAAGGGTAAGAGCTCCTTCTTTCTTTGAGCTGCATAGAATTCCATTGTGTAAATGTACCATAGTTTTTTGATCCATTCATTTACTGATGGGCACCTAGGTTGCTTCTAGCACCTAGATAATGTAAATTGTGCTGCTATGAACAACAGGGTACAAAGGTTCTTTTGTATTAGTGTTTTAGTGTTCTTAGGCTAGAGTCTCAGGAGTGGAATTGCAGGGTCAAAAGGCAGATCCATTTTTTAGTTTTCTGAGGAAGTTCCATATTGCTTTCCATAGTGGTTGTACCAGTCTGCAGTCCCACCAACAGTGCACTAGGATCCCCTTTTCTCCACAACCTCTCCAACAGTTGTTGTTTGTTGCTTTGTTTATGATGGTCATTCTCACCGGTGTGAAGTGGTATCTCATTGTGGTTTTAACTTGCATGTCTCTGATAGCTAACAATACTGAGCATCTTTCCATGGGTCTCGAGATCCTCTGTATGTTCTTGTAGAAGTGCCCACTCAAGTCCTTTGCCCATTTTTTAATTGGGTTACTTGTCTTCTTAGAGTGGAGTTGTGTAAGTTCTTTATATATTTTGGAGATTAAACCCTTGTCTGAGGTATCATTGGCAAATATGCTTTCCCATACAGTTGGTTCTCTTTTTATTTTGATACTGTTTTCTTTAGCTGTGCAAAAGCTTTTTGTTTTGATGAAGTCCCATTTGTTTATTCTTCCCTTTATGTTCCTTGCTCTAGGAAACATGTCAGTAAAAAAAGTTTTTGCGTGAAATATCTGAGATTTTCCTACCTACGTTCTCTTCTAGGACTTTAATAGTGTCGATGTGTTAATTTTAATGGGATACAAAATCTGTGTTCCAATGTAGCTTCATTTCCCTGTGTGCCTTTGTTCTGTGACTGACATACAGATAACATCTTCAGTCATCTTCAACTCACCAAAACAATTTTATAATTATTCCTCTATGTGTATCTCTTTTAAATCAGATGGAAGACGTAGTTACAATTTTTTTCTTTTATATTCTTTTTATTTTTAAATTCTTTTTATTGTTATTCTATTACTATTTTCCCAATTTTTCCCACTTTGTCCTCCTCTTCCCATCCCATCCCTGGCTCCCACAGTAAATTCTCACACTGTTGTCCATGTCTATGGGCCATTCATACATGTTCTCTGTCTGATTCCTTCCCCTTCTTTCCATCATTATCATTCTCCCTCTACCCCCCTGGTCACTTTCAGTCTGTTTCATGTTTCTATGCCTATGGTTCTATTTTGTTCTTTAGTTTATTTTGTTCATTAGATCCCTCTTGTAAGTGATATCCTATGGTATTTGCTTTTCACCAGCTGGCTTATTTCACTTAGCATAATATTCTCCAGTGCCATCCATGCTGATGAAAAAAGTAGGAGTTCTTTCTTTCTGTTGCATAATATTTCATTGTGTAAATGTACCACGGTTTTCTTGACCCACTCATTTATAATGGGCACTTAGGATGTTTCTAGCACTTGGCTACTGTAATTAGCATCACTGCGAAAAAAAAGGGTACATAAGTTCTTTTAAATTGGTGATTCGGGATTCTTAGGTAAATTTTCAGTAGCAGAATCACTGGGTCATTTATGAGAAACCTACAGCCAACATTATACTCAATGGATAAAGACTATAAGCTTGCCCCTTAAGATCAGGAACAAGATAAGGGTGTCTGCTTTCACCACTCTTATTCAACATAGTACTGGAAGTTCTGGCTACAATGATCAGACAAGAAAAAGAAATAACAGGCATCCAAATTGTAAAAGAAGAGCACTGTCATTATTCACATGATAGTGTCCATAGAAAACCCTCTAGTCTCCACCAAAAAACTACTTGACCTAATAAGTAAATTTGGCATGATAGTGAGATACAAAGTCAACATTCAGAAATCAATAGCATTTTTATAAACCTGCAATGAAATATTAGAAAGGGAAACCAAGAATTCATTTATTCTGTCAGTTCAAATCTGTTTTACAACTTCAGAATATCTATTTTCATATATTTTTTTATCTGTGTAAGTATTCTGTATGGGGTATCACATTGTTTTCTACTTAATTGTTTATACAATGCTTAATTTAAATTTTGAATACATTGATAGTAGTGGATTTAAAGTCTCTAGCAAATTCAACATTTGTGTTTTTATCAGTTTTAATTTTTGTTAAATGTATTCCTTTTCCTGTATTTCTATTTCTTTGAAGTTCTCATAACATTTTCTTCCGTTGAAAACTGGACATTTTAAACAATATAAAAGAACAATTCTATAAGTCATATTAAAACTATTCCTCAGCTGCTTTTCCTATTTATTTTATTATTTGTTTGTTTATTGCTGCTCCTTGATTAATTCTGTAAAGTACATTTGTGGATAGACACTGAAGTCCCTGTTTAAGTAGCATATTTGTCCACTAATAATTGGACAGTGCTTCTATTAAATTCCTGGTGCCAGTAAGTCTCCCAGTGTTATCTGAGGGCTTTTCTGTGTGTATTGGGTCATGTTTTCCATATTTAGGGAAACAATTTACAACTCTGCCTCAGCTATAACTTTCTGCTTGTACACAACATTGTTAAGATCAGTCAGAAGAGTATTCTCAGGTCTCTGCTGAGAATGTACACAGCCAAGCACATGTGCACGGCCTTATACAGGGTTGGGAAAAAGTAATTTCACAGTTATAAGTACACAAAGCATAGATTTTATTCTTTTAATTTTTAATTACTGTATTATTTTCTGTATGAATATAAACCTGCTTTTGCCTTACCTGGTACCTCTTTGGATTGTGTTGGAGATTTTTTTTTCTTTCATTGATTTCAGAGATAGAGGAAGCTGCATCCTACACAGGCCCAGATCAGGGATTGAACCTGCAACTCAGGAATGTATTCTGACCAGGAATCAAACTTGTGAACTTTTGGTCTGCAGGATGATGCACAACAAGCTAAGCCACACCAGCCAAACTTCTGTTGAAGATTTTCAATGCCTTGAATGAATATCTCATTCCCAATATATCCTTGTTATGATTCTGACCAGCTTGTGTTTGTTCCAACTGATAATGTTATCTGAGACACTGCAATGTTAAACACCTTCCACTAATTATACTTTGACAAATGCTATGGGAATAGGGTTTTCCTCACACAGTGACCTTTGAGTCAGGTCAAAGAAAGAATGGGGCTTTTCTCAGGAGCTGTCATATACACCAAATAGTGATAAATTTCAAGGAATTGGGTTGTGAGGGAAGACAAAAACATTATGACCCATCTAGGGTATGGTGCACTAAGCTGTTGGCTTTAATAACCATGTCAAATACCATACTTTCTGGACTGCTGGTTTTAGAGGCTGCCAAAGAACCTAAGGAGAGTGGGGTTATAAATAGGGCAAACAAAAAATGTCAACAAGTTTAATTTCTTTTTTCAGATTTACCTTCTTTTTTAGAACAGACTGTTCAAGAATTGTTGCAATCTTTTGGTTATATGATCAAGTTTTGAAAAAGTTAATTTTGACAGTTTTTGCTAATGTTGCTATTGCTTTTATGGAAATACAGACATTCACAGGTTTTTATATCAACATTCTTGAAGTGTTTCATGCCATATTTTAGCTTTAATTTTAAAATCCAACCTTACAGTTTTTTGCTATATCACATGGGAACAATGCCAGTGAGATAGATTAGGAAACCTGGAAGAATACACATGAAGACAAAATTAAGTGTTCTTGAGAAAGCAATTGTTCTATGGAAATGACATGAGCATTTGAGTCAAAAATGTCTCTGGTTCATACTCCAGTTAACTTCAAGACTTAGAGATTTTCTTTATCATCACTGCACATAAGCCATCTCCTGTGTAAAAGGGTTAATAACATCTTCCAAAAGTTTGTTGTAAACCTTAAATTACATATAGTGGAATTTTAAGTTTAACTTCTCTATTAGGATTTCCAAATGCAACTAATTTAATTAATACTAAGATATTGGAACAAACTTTTATTAGAATTGTTAAAAAAAAAGCTGGTTTCTACATCTAGATTGCATCTATCAGCAAACTGTAGTAGTTACTGGAGAAGACAAGGATCAAAGGTTTTAATTTATTGATAATCTGATTTCTTTCAGCCAAATATTTTCATGTATAAAATATTTATTTAATGATATTAATATCTAAACATAGGTTTCACCCATTGTTAATGAAAACACAAAGCACCTTCAGGATTTTGTAAAGTTTTATAAGTACAGAGACAGAACACTGACTTATCCTGGTATTTCAATCTGAGCTTTTCTGAATCTACTTATGGATTCTTTGATATTAATGTGACTTGTCTAGAAGCTGAACTTCAAAGAGAAACCAATGTCATTAGGAAAAATATATGTTTTTTTTCTTTTTCTCCCATCTTATGATCAAGTAAACTTTTGATCTCAACTCCGAATAGAAAAAAAATATGTGTGTTTAAACTTTTTTCTCTTTAAAGCAAGACTGAAGGAAGACTTCAAAGAACCTGTTATACAAGGCATCATACCTTGCGTTGAAGGTGTGATTTTTACACTCCTCAGTTCAGCCTTCAGGGATACATACAAGGTGGAGCAAAAATAGGTTTATAGTTGTAAGTGTGCAAAACAGTTTATTCTTTTATCATAATTTATTAATTATTATACTATTTTTCATACAAATAATTGTAAACCTACTTTTGTCTTATTCTGTGTACATCTATCACCAAATGGATACTGGACTACCTTAGATCTAATGGCTTCTTAAAAATAAAAGTAGATTTGCAAAGACAGGATACAAGGTGTAGAATTCAAAGCATGCAGTGCCACTATACAAATTACCAATACTGTTTAAATTGTGTTTCTTCTATGAAAAATAACATCAGTGTCTTGTTTGTCCTTTCTTTCTTCCTACTCCAGAAAAAGAAAATCAAGTGTAGAAAATCTAGTGTTAACATTGAAACTTGAACAATATCAGGAAATTTGTTTAATATATTTGGTTCTCAATTACCAAGACCAGGAATAAAGGGATAAGACAGAAGAGATAGAGAGGGAAAAACACATAAAATTTCCCAGCAACCAGATTTGTATATGTAGGTATTTTTGAAGAATCTAAAGAAGTAGATAGGTCAGGATTATGTAAAAACATTTATTTGAGAATTTCTCATTAGTCTATTAGATTCAAAATATTAACCTTCCCCCAGTTTAACTTTGAAGTTTCATTCATTTTTAACTTTTTAGAAGAAATTTGATCTCACCACATATCAGCCCCCTAAGCATATAGAGATGCCTCATCCTATTCCAACCATCTGTTGCCTAAACCAGAGCAGTAACCATTACTCAAAATGCACCCAAATCTTCCAAATATATATTTCAATATTTTTAAAATTTAAAAATGTTAAAAGAAGAAAAATATATTCCTGAATGTATGCCTGTATTCTCTTTACCAAAACTTGTCCCATATAACTAATAATCATCCGTAGCAATTCAAACTTGTAACTTCCAATGTCCAGTTTCTTCTCTCATTCATCAGGTTCTGTGGAAGTCTATAAAGGAGGCCCTCATACTGTAACAAATAAATCCTAATAAATGAAGGAATGAATGAATAACAAGAATACTCATTGTCTATCTGTACAATAGACACTCTAGAATCATTAAGTAGTATCCCTTCTATTTCCTCTCTTTGTCAAGGTTTAACACACGTCTGTGTAATTTCATATTCAGCTCCAAAATCATCAGCATCATTAACAAAATTTTTGCCACACAATAGCGAAAGCTTGGGATTTTCCCACAGATATGTAGTAAGTAATCTAAAGACTTAATAACTGAATTGTAAGAGAGTAAAGAGATATCTATGTGAATTAAAATGGAAAATATAGCTATAAAAAAGATGGCAAATCCCAGTAGGCTGAATTGAAAAAACATATTTAGTCAAAGTGATTTGTGGCTTAAGTATTAAAAGAAAGGGAAGGTTAAAGTAATTCATAATAATAAGTATATTTTAAACTGAGAAGTCTTAGAACCTGTGCATTGTGATAGGTAGAGTCATTTTTTTTTTAACTTCAATCAAGGCAAGGCTTGGGTGTTATTATAAACATATATTAAAGCTTGATTCAAAATTCTCCCCTTCTATGTAATTAGTTTTTCTTATTAACTTAAAATATGTAAATTTGAAGATGCTTTCTTTCTTTTTATATTGTTCAGCACAATTTTCCAATGTCACTTTTAAATTTCTTTGCACTTTGAAGATTGTACTTGTTCTTAAAGAATTCCTCTTTAGGAGATTTCCAAAATTTAAACACATAGTATTAAAAATACATTAGAATCCAAGCAACAAAATTAATATTTTGATAAAAATTATAATGAGGGCTCTAAGTGAAATTAATAGAAATGATACAATATAAAAACAGAAGATTTTTAGTGTACAAAAATATTAAAAAGCAAGCTAATTTTATATTTTTTAGGCATTGTTCTGAACAACATTTTACAGTTCACAGGTAGTTTGAATACAGGTGACCAAATCCCTCTATTAAACTTCAAGCAGTAGCTGATACAAAATTACACATTCAAATTCATATGATCCATGTCAGTTTTTTTTCATTTTTATCTATTTTGACACATTTACAGTTACCATTTGTTATAAGTACAGGCTTAGGCACATTGGTATAGAGAAATTTAGCACTTATGACTTCCCAGACTATTCCAATTAAAGCAGTATCCTTTTATTTCTTTCAATGTCAACACATAATTCATTTCTTCATAAATTTTATGGTTTTCTGAAATATCTTATTTATTTGTTTCTTTACATGAAGGCCAAAACATCTTTTGATTTTCCATTCATTCCCTGATATCTAGCAAAGTACCTGGCTTCAAGTATTTTTTAATGAACATATTTAAATAATGAACATAATTACTAATGAATGGATAAATGGATGAATAAAGACATAGTCACTGAATTAACCTATGAAACATAATTAAAGCAAACTGAGATTATAGTACATTAAGAGGTAATAGCTAGTTTAACTTTTAACATAATTTCATACAAAATGTTGACTTGTGGCTTAATAACATTTGCCAAATCACAACATTCCAATAAGTCAGACTTTCTTTCCCCTTCCATGCCACAGTCTCTGGACTCATGTTCAATTTACTACATTTTCTCCCAGCCATATACTTTATTACTTATTTCACTTTGCATTATCTATGTTTATACTATCATTGCATGAATTTGTCTCTGCTCTTGACCATTCATAGCTACAGAATGTAAAATAATAGTCATGTAAGCTCATTTTATGTATGTATGTATGTATGTGTTTAATTATTTATTTATTTTTGCTGTTGTTCAAGTACAGTTGTCTGCCTCCCCCTCCCCCAACCCTGGGGTAGTGGGGGAGTTCATTCATTTTAAAAATTTTCTATTGTCCTTATCTTTAGCTTCAGTTTTGCAGTATGATTACTCAATGCCAATTTCTCTGACAAAATATATTTGTATTATACTATTGTGGCCCAAAGCTATGCATAGGAAAAAAAGAAAAACATAGATTAAAAAAGGGAATTAAAAAAAAATGTTACAGAGATGAAATCCCTTTGGTCCTGTGTCTCATTCACATTTTTTTCTTCATACATTAAGACTTTCTTCTGGGGGGGCTAAGATGGCGTCGGAGTAGGAAGGAGCAGATTGTGCCTTCCTCCGCTCAGGGGAGAAAATCCTGACCAATCTATGGAGTAGAGAGGCAAGCAACCAACATACTTCAGCATTTTTGAAAATAGGGGACCAAGGATTGTGGCAGAACCCAAAGACCAAAGAACAGACCCTAAGAAGTGTGCTGCAACAAGACGAAAAAGAATAGGTGGGGGAGGTGAACACCAGGATACCCAGTGGAAGAGGAAACCCAACAACAAAGGAACCACTAACAGATAACAACAGAAGAAAGTGAAGGAGGGAGTAGTAACCACACAAACCTCAATCCAGGACCTATCTGGAAATACAGCTAAACAGTAGAGACAGTACCCAATACAAACAACTGAACAAGAATTCTTTAAACCTCATACACAGAGAAGAACCAGGTTCAACACAACCTGCCCTCACCAGAACAACAAAATACAGGAGGTAGTGGACAGAGTGACCCTCATTTAACCAGCTGGTGGGAAGGAACAACCAAAGAAAGACTCAACAACAATCAAAACCCAAAGGCAAACACAAAGCCAACTTAAATGACAGCCCAGGACCAGTGAGCTTGGGAGATCAAGGAAACAGCACCACCGAAAGTCACTGCTATTCTACTAAAAGAGTTCACAACATAAATCCAGGGAGCCAGAAGAGATGAATATAAGAAGCTGAGGCGAACAAGAAGAGTCTCACAAACAATGGGAAGACAAAAAAAATCCCCAAATGAAAGAGAAGGAGAAAGCCTCAGAAAGAATGCTAAATGAAATAGAGGCAATTCAACTATCAGATACTGAGTTCAAAGCAATGATTGTCAGGAAGCTCAATGAGCTCACAATGAGCTACCAGAAACTACAGGGAAGCTACAATGAACTCACTGAAAACTACATCATCATGAAAAAGGAAATAGAAACCCTCAACAAGGGCCAAGAGGAAATGAAGAATACAATTTCTGAACTGAAGAATACAGTAGAAGGAATGAAAAGCAGGATCGATGAAGCAGAAGATCTGATCAGGGAGCTAGAGGACAAAGTAGAATAAAACACCCAGAAAGAGTAAGAAAAGGAAAAGAGGCTCAGAAAGAATGAAGAGGGATTAAGAGAAATGCAAGACAATATGAAACGTAATAATATCCATATGATAGGGATACCAGAAGGAGAAGAAGAACAAGGGATAGAAAACCTATTTGAAAAAGTAATGATGGGAAACTTCCCTAATTTGATGAGAGAAAGAGTCACACAAATCCAGGAAACACAGAGAGTCCCAATCAAGAGGAACCCAAAGAGACCCACCTCAAGACACATCATAATTAAAATGGCAAAATTTCAAGACAAAGAGAGAATCTTAAAGGCAGCAAGGGAGAAGCAGGAAGTAACATACAAGGGAGCCCCAATAAGGCTAACAGCTGACTTCTCAGTGGAAACACTTCAAGCCAGAAGAGAATGGCAAGAAATAATCCAAGTAATGAGAACCAGAGGCCTGCAACCATGACTACTTTATCCAGCAAGGATCTCAATCAAGATAGAAGGCCAAATAAGAAGCTTCCCAGACAAAAGAAGTCTAAAAGAATACGCCTCAACAAAACCAGCTCTGCAAGAGATGCTAAAGGGACTGCTTTAAGGAAAGAAAGGAAAAGAGAGAGTGAGAGAGCAACACATGTACATAAAAGGCAATGAATAAGTACTTATCAATAATAACCTTAAACGTAAATGGATAAAATGCTCCAAAGACAGAGAATAGCTGAATGGATAAGAAAACATGACCCACACATATGTTGCCTACAAGAGACCCACTTCAGCATAAAAGATGTGCACAGGCTGAAAGTGAAGGGCTAGAAACAAATTTCCAAGCAAATGGACAGGAAAAAAAAAGCCGGGGTATCAATACTCATATCTGACAAAATAGACTTCCAAAAAAACACCATAAAGAGAGACCCAGAAGGTCATTTCATAATTCTAAAGGGAAGAATCCACCAAGAAGACATAAATATTGTAAATATATATGCACCCAACATAGGAGCACCCAAATACATAAAGAAAATCTTAGAGGACTTCAAGAAAGATATTGACAGCAACACAATTATTGTGGGGGATTTTAACACCCCACTATCAAAAATGGACAGATCTTCCAAACAAAATATCAACAAAGATATTGTGGCATTGAACAATACCCTAGATGAAATGGGATTCACTGATATATACAGAACCCTCCAACCCAAAGAAGCTAAATATACATTTTTTTCAAATGTACATGGAATATTTTCAAAGATTGACCACTTGATAGGACACAAAACAAGGCTCAACGAATTCAAGAAAATTGAAATCATTTCAAGCATTTTCTCGGATCATAAGGGACTGAAACTAGAAACCAACCCCAAGGAGAAAACCCCAAAACACTCAAATTCATGGAGATTAAATAGCGTGCTATTGAACAATGAATGAGTCAAGAATGATATTAGGGAAGAAATCAAAAGGTTTCTGGAAACAAATAAAAATGAACTCACAACAACCCAAAACTTATGGGACACAGCCAAGGCAGTCCTGAGAGGGAAGTTCATAGCGATACAGGCCCACCTAAAAAAGTTAGAAACATTTCAAACAAACAACGTAACCCTATGTCTAAAAGAACTTGAGGAACAACAACAAAGACAGCCCAGAGCAAGCAGAACTAAGGAAATAGCCAAGATCAGAGCAGAATTAAATGACATAGAGTTTAAAAGCACAATTCTAAAGATCAATGAATCCAGGAGCTGGTTCTTTGAAAAGATAAACAAAATCGACAAGCCTTTAAGCAGACTCATCAATAATAAAAGAGAGAAGACCCAAATAAACACAATCAGAAATGAAAGAGGAGAAATTACAACAGATACCACAGAAATACAAAGGATTGTAAGAAATGACTACAAAGAACTGTATGCCAAGAAATTTGAAAACCTAGGTGAAATGGACAAATTTCTAGAAAAATATAATCTTCCAAAACTCAATGAAAAAGAAGCAGAAAGCCTGAACAAACCAACAACAGCAAAAGAAATTGAAGCAGTAATCAAAAAAACTCCCAACACACAAAAGCCCTGGACCAGATGGTTTCACAGGAGAATTCTACAAAGCATTTAAGGAAGAGCTAACCCCTATCCTTCACAGACTATTTCAAAACATCCAAAAAGATGGAAGACTCCCAAACTCTTTTTATGAGGCCAACATCATCCTAATTCCAAAACCAGATAAAGACACAACAAAGAAAGAAAACTTCAGGCCAATATCGCTGATGAACATTAACACTAAAATCCTCAACAAGATACTGGCAAACCGCATCCAACAGTACATTAAGAAGATCATACACCATGACCAAGTGGGATTCATTCCAGGTATGCAAGGATGGTACAATATTCGCAAATCAGTAAATGTAATACATCACATAAACAAAAGCATAGACAAAAATCACATGATCATATCAATAGATGCAGAAAAAGCATTTGATAAGGTAAAGCACGCATTTATGATAAAAACACTCAGCAAAGTGGGAATAGAGGGAGCATTCCTCAACATAATAAGGACCATATATGAGAAACCTACAGCCAACATTATACTCAATGGGCAAAAATTAAAATCTTTTCCACTAAGAACAGGAACAAGACAAGGATGTCTACATTCACCACTTCTATTCAATATAGTACTGGAAGTTTTAGCGACAGCAATCAGACAAGAAAAAGAAATAAAAGGAATTCAAATCGGAAAGGAGGAAACAAAACTGTTACTGTTTGTAGATGACATGATAGTGTACATAGAAAATCCTATAGACTCCACCAAAAAACTGCTTGACCTAATAAATGAATTTGGCAAAACAGTGGGATACAAAGTCAATATCCAGAAATCAAAGGCATTTCTCTACACCAACAATGAAACAGCAGAAGCAGAAATCAAGAAAAAAATCCCACTTGAAATAGCAAAAAGAAAAATAAAATATCTAGGAATAAACCTAACCAAAGAGGTAAAAGACCTGTATTTAGAAAACTACATAACACTGAGGAGAGAAATCAAGGAAGACACAAACAAATGGAAACATATACCGTGTTCATGGATTGGAAGAATTAATATCATCAAAATGTCCATACTATCAAAAGCAATTTACACATTCAATGCAATACCTATTAAAGTACCAATGGCTTATTTCACAGACATAGAACAAACACTTCAACAATTTATATGGAACCATAAACGACCCCAAATAGCTGCTGCAATTTTGAGAAAGAAGAGTAAAGTTGAAGGGATCACAATACCTGACACTAAACTATACTATAAGGCCACTGTAATCAAAACAGCCTGGTACTGGCATAAAAACAGGCACATAGACCAATGGAACAGAACAGAGAGCCCATAAATAAGCCCAAGTCTCTATGGGCAATTAATATTTGACAAAGGAAGCAGCAACATAAAATGGAATAAAAATAGCCTCTTCAACCAATGGTGTTGGGAGAACTGGACATCTACGTGCAAAAAAATGAAACTCGAGCACCAATTTACACCTTATACAAAAATAAATTCAAGGTGGATAAAAGACTTAAATATAAACTGTGACACCGTTAAAGTCCTAGAAGAGAACGTAGGCAGGAAAATCTCAGATATTTCATGCAGTAACTTTTTTACTGACATGTTTCCTAGAGCAAGGGACATAAAGGAAAGAATAAACAAATGGGACCTCATTAAAACAAAAAGCTTTTGCACAGCTAAAGAAAACAGTATCAAAATAAAAAGAGAACCAACTGTATGGGAAAACATATTTGCCAATGATACCTCAGACAAGGGTTTAATCTCCAAAATATATAAAGAACTTACACAACTCCACTCTAAGAAGACAAGCAACCCAGTTAAAAAATGGGCAAAGGACTTGAACAGGCACTTCTCCAAGGAGGACATACAGAAAATCCAAAGACACATGAAACGATGTTCAATATCGCTAGCTATCAGAGAGATGCAGATTAAAACCACAGTGAGATACCACTTCACACCAGTCAGAATGGCCATCATAAACAAAGCAAGAAACAACAAGTGTTGGAGAGGTTGTGGAGAAAAGGGGACTCTTGTGCACTGTTGGTGGGACTGCAGACTGGTACAACCACTATGGAAAGCAGTATGGAACTTCCTCAGAAAACTAAAAGTGGATCTGCCTTTTTACCCTGCAATTCCACTGCTGGGACTATATCCTAAGAACACTAAAACACCAATACAAAAAAACTTTTGCACCCCGGTGTTCATAGCAGCACAATTTACATTATCTAGGTGCTAGAAGCAACCTAGATGCCCATTAGTAAATGAATGCATGAAAAAACTATGGTACATTTACACAATGGAATTCTATGCAGCAGAAAGAAAGAAGGGGCTCCTACCCTTTGGAACAGCATGGATGGAACTGGAAAGCATTATGCTAAGCTAAACAAGCCAGGCAGTGAAAGACAAATACCACATGATACCACCTTTAACAGGAACCTAAACAACAAAACAAAGAAACAAGCAAAATATAACCAAAGACACTGAAATAGGGGGCAGACTGACAGTGACCAGAGGGGAGAGAAGAGGGAATTTCAGGGGGGGATGGGTAGGGTTTACAGGAAGAAATTTGGAGGATACATGGACAAATGGGGTGGGGGGTAATGGGGGGGAATAGGGGAGGGTTGGGTGGGTGGGCTGGAATGGGAGTAAAAGGGAGAAAACTGTACTTGAACAATGATTAAAATAAAATTTTTTAAAAAAAGACTTTCTTCCTCTGTCCCTATATTTTTTTCTATATTAATTTACCTTCCCTGTATTTATATAAGAGTTTTCCCTTCTGGCCTGTTAATAGGATATTCACTCATGCTACAAACTTGTATCTTACTAGCCTGAAAGAAACAATTCATTTCTCTAAGGACCTATTTTGCTCCTAGGAAGTAACATAGTCTCCTGGAAGATGTATGATTAAAAACAAGTAACAAAACAAAAACTTTGTTTTTTATTAAATCATATTTTTAAAAACCATAATTTCCAAGCTATGAAAATAATAGTAATCTGTAATTCCCATTAAACTTTGTTTAACCTTGGATTCAAGGAACTATAGCTTTAAAACAATGGTAGATTACAAGGTCTGCTATCTCCACATGGCTGTAGGGCTTGGAAGCTTGAACACTATGTCCACTAGACATGCTTCTCTCTTACATACAATACAGAGAAAATAATGAAAACAAGATGAAGTTCACAGATATCACCAATAAAAAATAAAAAAATAAAATTATCCTTCATTTATAATCCTTTCAGAAAGGAATCATGGTGAAGTAGAGGAATTACAGACTTGTTGGTATTTACATTGAAGAGCATCTAGGATAGGATCAGGAGAAGTTTAAGCAAATATCAACTTTTCTATGACATATGGATCAATGACTCCCAATCAATGCTTTGGTGTTAAGATACTATATTTCTGTGATACAAAACACAAAATAAATTTATTCTAGAATGCAAAGGAGTATTTTGCAGGTCATAGGGTCAAGACACCATATGAAATTTTATTAAAATAAACCAGACCACATGATTGTTTAATTCTAATAGGTTGACCTGTTAGGCCCAGAATTAAATATATATTTAGTTGAAATTGCAGATACAATTATAAAGGAATGGTAAGTAGCTAATATAAGAGTTATGGAATGTCAAAGACAAGTAGATAGAACTAAGATTAAATTCCAACACTGTGTCCTAGGTTCTTCACTTGTGAGAGTCATATAAGATAACACAACTATAGCATTTACCACAGTGTTTGAAAATAGTTAATGATTAATAAGTAGTAAATTATAATTTTTATTTATTTTTATTTTTTAAGAAAGGGAGAGGAAAGGGTTACAGCACATCATGGAAGGTACCAACTCCCTAATGGGTATGATGAAAGATGCCAGACAACCCACTCCTTCAGATAGCTGTGGAGGGCATATTTTTGATCTTGGCACTAACCAGGGGCACTGACTGCTCTTGTTAGTGAATCAAGACCAGCAAATTCTCCCCGAGAACTGTAGCACACCAGGACAACAGCTGTCAGGATGTGACTCTAGTCTTGGGCTTTTTAATTTTTTAAACAAAGTTTTAGTAAGTTCCTATATCATGTTATTATACCTGGGTATTTTTCCAGATGCTCAGGCTACATTAGTAAACAGCAAACATGATATTCTGGTAAGATCAAAGAGATAAAAAATATTTAAACAAATAGATAAATAGATAGACAGATAGATATGTGTGTAAGTTTGTGTGTACATGTGTATACAGTAGGTGACCAGTGTTACAGCAAAGATGTCTTGTAATTTTAAATTGTAATAAGAAAATTTATCACTGGGAATTTGACATTTCAGCAAAGAACCATGTCGCTATCTAGGGAAAATAGTTTAGGCCCTGAAATGAGAGCATGTTTTGAACAACAAAGTACCAGAGTTTCAGGCTGGATGTGTGAAGGAGAGAGTAATGGCAAAGAGGTTGTCAAAATTGAGATTAGTCCACATAGAAATTTGTAGGACAATGTAAAGACTTCACTTTGATGAGCTGCAGAGCCATTGTAAAGATTTAATCAGAACAATGATATAATAGCATTTAATTAAAAGAAACAGTTTGGATTGAGTTTTTGTTTTTAGAATAGTTTCTGGAGGAAAGAGGGAAAGCAGTGAGATTAGAAGACTAACTGAAATAATGTATGTGAACTATGATGATGACTTGGAGCAGGGTAGTTGCAATGGAGATGGTAAGATGCAGTCGATTCTGAATATAGTTTGAAAACAAAGATGCCAGGATTTCTGATGTGGGCATGAGAATAACAAAATGTACATGTGAGAAAGAGAGAGGAGTCTGGACTGACACTAGTATATGAACTGAACACCTGGAAGAACAGAAACTCTTTTGGTTAGAGCAGATTTGAGAAAGTAATGCCTGGAATTCAGTATTGGACATTTCTTGTTTTATATCTAGGTGGAGGTATTAAGTTTATAACTGGATACATGGATTTAGATATTTTGAGGGAATTCAAGATGGGATATTTAGATATATGGAGAGTATTTAATTTCAAGAGCCTGGATGGGATATTCAAGTTAGAGTACAGATGGAAATATATAGATATCAGGGTGAGAAACAATAAAAAAAGAGATATCAGGGTGCAGCAACTGGGAACTCCAGCATTGAGAAGTCAAGGCTATGAACATATTCCGCAAAGGAGCTTGGCATTTTCAGCAGAGTAGTGAGGGGCAAAGCCTCAGTGAGACAAGTTCAAGAAAAGAGAAAGAAAATGAATTGCAACTGATGAGTATGCAAAACTCTTTCAAGCAAAGTTTATGTAAAAGGTAGTAGTTATAACAAGATGTAGTTCAAGGGAAGGTTTTGTTTAGTTTTGTTTTGTTTGTTTTCTAAAGAGGAAATGTGTCCTGGCCAAGTAGTTTAGTTGAAACATCATCCCCGTATGCCAAGATTGAGGGTTCCATGCCCGGTGAGGGCATATACAAGAATCACCCAATGAATGTATTCAATGGAAAAACAAATCAATGCCCCCCCCCACTCTATTTCTTTTTCTTCTTCTTTCTCTCTAAAATCAATAAATAAAAAATAAAGAGGAAATGTATGGCATTATTAAAAAGGTGAAAGATATATGTGATCTGAGCAAAACAGAATATTATAGCATTATTATATGCTGAGGGGAATGGTTGAAACTAGGGGAGGGAAATGATAGTGAAGAGAGGGAAAAATAGGTGGAATTATAACCTTGTGAGAGAGCTGGGAATTTTATGCTCAAGTAAAGGGGGTTGCTTTTAAAAAAAAGAGTACAGACTTTTCATCCAGGACAATAGACAAGAATAGAGTATGCATGGTTTAGGCCTGGGGTGAGGAAATGCCATTTGTGATTGCTCCATTTCCCGGAAGGGAAATCATCAGCTGAAATGATGATGGGGCAAAAGCAGTTGGAGTGAGGAGTGAGGCTGCAATGAAAACCAGCAGGCCTAGGGAAATGTGGAAGGTCTCTCTGGCAGCACTAAGGGCTCACTTGATGCTAGTAATCAAGAAATTAAAATTAAGCCAGTAAACAGAACTGAGATTTTCTTCCACAGTTGACTTCAGAAATAGGCAGAGAATTGGCTGTAACAATTGATAAGTACAAAATAAAGCTTGGCTGTGACAAGGGAATTGATACTGCAAAACACAGATTAAAATTTTCAACTGTGGAATTGAAGCTAGTTAAGATGGGAAATGAGTACATGAGATGAAGGGTACCAAAAAAGGAAAGGTTTTGATGACCTCAAAAATATTGAATTTGCAAAAAGTCTGTATGGATTTTTAACATAAAATAAAATACACATTTTTCATTTTCACCAATAACTTCATTGATTTGGATATTTTTAGTATGTCAGCTATCTCCTGCCATTGAATTCTAGTAGACAGAGGTCAGGGGTGCTGCTAACCATCTTCCAATGCATAAGACAGCCCCACAGCCAAAAAAGGTTTGGTCAAAATGTAAATAGTACCAAGAAATTTCACTAACCACTTTTCACATGTTCAATCAGTCATACACCTTCTCTACAGACAGCAGAAATCTCTTTTGTTTTTTTTTTTTGCATTTCAGTTGCATTTTCACCTTTATTGAAATACTAAAGCATAATACACTGAAAAGGTTGCATACTTTCTTCCATCTTCAATATTAAAATTGCTGCACAAAATTAACCAATTTTGATACTTTTTAAAATGCATGTTGATATGATAACTGTCACAAACTAACAAAATTTTTTTCTAATGAAGTTAAAGACAACTAAGCAATACTGAAACCATCTTATACGGGAAAAAAAACCAACAACAACTGTGTGACCAACCCAATAGTAAGTTTGGAACCCAGTAGGGGTAAACTGGGGTGGACAGAAGTATAAAAAAGTCAGTCATAAAATTGAATTTACAAATTGTTAGAAACAAGGAGGTCTAGTTACTTAGAAATCACATTATCTTTCAAAAGGATCTATGATTTTTTTTAAACACCAAGAATTATGGCAGAAAGTATTCAGTAAAACTATAATAGTCAATAATCTAAAATCACAGAAATTGAAGGAAAGTAGGCTGGATTAGAAAATGACTGCAAAAGAAGTGACTAAATCCATATGAGATATCATTTTATAGCCATATAAATAGCTACAATTTAAAAAGAAAGACAACAGCACTTGTTAATGTGAAGGAATGGAACTTTTATGCATTTTTATGGGAATGGAGAATGATACAGCCACTCTGAAAATAGTTTGGCAGTTTCTTCAAATATTAAACAAATTTACCATATTGTCAAGCAATTCTATGGCTAGGTTTCTACCCACAATAAATGACAAATGAAAATACGTATTCACAAAAAAACACTTAAAAGCAAACCTAGGTAGTAGAATTGTTCATAATAGCCATATATAGAAACCATATAAATGTCTTGCAACTGGTGAATGGAATACTATTCATGAACAAAAAAGAATAAAACACTGACATGCAACATGTATAAACCTGAAAAACTTTTGATAATTGCAAGAATGCAGACAGAAAAGATCACGTATTGTAATATTCCATTTTGAAGAAATGTCTATAAAAGGTAAATCTATAGAGACAAAAAATAGATTAGTGGTGGCTGAGGCCAGGAGAAGGAAGGAGATTAACTACCAATAAACATGATAGATCTAATTGGAGCCATAAAAATGTCCTAAAACTGGATGACAGTAATGACTGCATGACAGAAAATTTACGAAGTGATTACTAAAAACCATTGAAGTGCACACTTAAAATGGATGACTTTTATTGTATGAAAATTATACCTAATGAATTTGCTTTATAAAGATAAGTAAAGAGGTTTTTAAAAAGAACATGTAGTAGTTGGTTTTATTTGGTGACATGGAGTTCAAGACTGACTTTTTTGTTTGTGTCCCGGTTGGGAAGAGGGAAAAGAAAGATTTGCATGGAAGTAGTAGTGAGAAAGGGATGTCTTTGCTTTGTGGCTAGCTCCATGCTGTGAGAGAAAAGAAGTCAATTTCCACTTGAGGGGATCCTTGTCCTCAAGGTAGACATAAGAGTCAGAGCAAAAAAGTAAAGAGCACATTCAGAGAAGAGGTTCAGATATATAAGGAACATTCCAATTGATTAGGAGCGTTCTAAGGGCACAAGAGAAGGGTTCTGAGAGCTCAAAGGAATGAGAAATGGATTAGAAAAGGGTATGTCCACAGCATTAAGGAGGTGAAAATCAGCAATAACCTGAGAAATCTGCTTTACCTTGGTAAATAATATAAATCAATAAAAAGGGTATCATGAAGTGTGAAGGCTCCGAGATTTTACCCTGCTGGCAAGCTAACAAGTTATCTTGCCACTGCTTCATAGATGCTGGCAGAAGGCATTAGATTCCTCTGTCAGAAACAAAGGGTTTCTTTACTTTCAGTCCAGCAAGCAGCACGGACTTTGTGTTCACGCTGGTTTCTCTTGTTTCACAAGTCCCATGAGAATGATGTAGAGCGATCCAGGTGGAAGCCTGGCATGTAGCATGTTTGTACCACAGGTAAGGAGCACCAAGTTTATGGAAACCACATGTTTTATATTTGGCTACAGGTTAACCTGCCTGGTTATTGCTTCAGAAGAGACATTATGCTGGAATCTATATTGGACAATAAATGGGCTTGCTATATGCTCCAGAAAGTAACATAATATCTATCTTCCAAGGCTGTTTTCATATAAGCGTCCTTGAAAAGATAGTTTATAACAAATGCCATCAAAGCCTCTGCTCACAAGATGTTTAGAAATTCAGGACACCCATGGAAAATCTTTCACTAAAGGGCAAAATGAAATTCATCCGTGTGGTCTCAATCAGATTATGATAGTAAGACAGAAAGTAGGCTAGTATAGAGGTACAGGGAGTGGTAAAGAGTTATAGCTAAAATAACAGTTTGGGGGTCCCTCTTTCCTCCTAAATATATAGAAGTCAAAGCAAAAGTCCCAGCGGAAATGCCTGTAGGTCTGAGCCGCTCTTCATTCCATAAAAGGTACAAATTTATTCACTTCTCAGGTTAATATAAAGACTGAAAAATAATTAGATTATTGCTCAGAAATGTTTACTTGCTTTTCCTAAAAATATGGGAAATGAAACTTCCTCATTCCTTTGATGATCGGTTAGGCCTCATGATGTTTGATAACATGCAAATGGGATATTAGTAAGCCTAATAAAAAGTAGACATTTGAGACATGCTTGCACAACTGGTTTTGTGTTTCTACAGTCTCTACCATTTCCATGGGAAGAACTTCATCAGCAAGTCAGTTGAGGAGAGCCTGGATGAGCCAAGCCCCAAGAAACAAATGTGGGTTTAGCTGAGATCAGCAAAACCAACAGGGTTAGCTAGGCTAGGTGAGTCAACTGCCTGGAAAACTGCAGAGAAGTCAGAACAAATGACTTTTTCTTAAACCCCCAATTGTAGGGATTTTTTTTTGGTGATAGTTAACAGATATCTACACTGTTTAAGTATAGAAAAGGAATTTTGACCATAGAAGTAGAGGTAGATATTTTTAGCATATAAAACAACAAAGGGAAGTGAAGCTTGCCATTTGAATGACAGTAGTATACTTGTGTCTTCACAAGGGACTTACAGTCTGGGAATCGGCATTCTAGGAAGGGTCTAGTGGTAAGTATACATTAAGTGTTCCAAGTTCCTTCTTTTTTATTATTTTTATGACAACAAATGAGCATTTATTGTATAACTGTCTTTTTATTATATTTTATTGATTGTGTCATTACAGTTCTCCCAGTTTTTCCTCCTTTGCCTTCTTTACCCAGCACCTCGCAGTCCCTCAGGCAATTCCACACATTGTTCATGTCAATGGGTCATGCATAGGATCTTTGGCTACTCCATTTCCTGTACTGTACTTTATATCCACATGACTACTGTATAACTACCTATTTGTACTTATTAATCCCCTCATCTCTTCTCCCAATTACCATACCCCTTCCCATCTGGAAACCATCAAATTGCTGTCCATATCCATGATTGTATTTCTGTTCTTTTTGTTTACTTAATATGTTTCATAGTTTATCAATTTTATTAGCAATGTATTATATTTATTGTTATTATCATGCTATTATTTATGTTTATTAATTTGTTTATCAATTATTGATAGATTTGTATTATTGTTATTTTATTGTTCATAGTTTTGATCTTATTTTCCTTAAGTCCCTGTAACATTTCATATAATAATGGTTTGGTGATGATGAACTTCTTAAGTTTTTCTTGCCTGGGAAGCTCTTTTTCTGACCTTCAATTCTAAATTATATCTTTACCGGGTAGAGTAATCTTGGTTGTGGGTCCCTGTTTTTCTTGATTCTGAATATTTCTTGCTAATCTTTTCTAGCCACCAAAGTCTCTTTGAAAAATCAGACAACAATCATAAAGGAAATCCTCTGTAGGTACCTACCAGCTTTTCTCTTGCTGCTTTTAAGAGTCTCTCTTTATGTTTAATTTTTGGCATTTTAATTATGTTATGTCTTGGAGTGGTCTTTTTTTCATCTGTCTTGGTTGAAACTCTCTGTGCTTCCTATACTTGAATGTCTACTTTCTTCACCAACTGAAGGAAGTTTTCCTTCATTATTTTTTTTTTTCAAATAGATGTCCAATTACCTGCTCTTTCTCTTCTCCTTCTGAAAATCTTTGATGCAAATGTTGGAATGTGTGTTGTTGTCCCAAAGGCTGCTTACACTATGCTCATTTTTTAGATTCTTTTTTTTTCTTGTTTGTCAGATTGGTTGTTTTCTTGGTTTCTTTTGTTCTAAATCATTTATTTGATTCTTGGCTTCATCTACTCTACTGTTGTTACCCTGTAAATTGTTCTTTACTTCAATAAATATATCCTCCATTTCTGACTGGATCTTTTTTGTGCTGCTGAGGTCCTCACTAAGTTCCTTGAGCATCCTTATACCAGTGTTTTGAACTCTGCATCTGACAGATTGCTTATCTCCATTTTGTTTAGTTCTTTTTCTGGATCTTTGATCTATTCTTTCATTTGGGGCATGCTTTTTTGTCTCCTCATTTTGACAGCCTCCTTGTGTTTGTTTCTATATATTAGGTAGAGGTGCTATGACTCAGTGTCTTAGTAGTGTGGCTTAATATAGTAAGTGTCCTGTAGGGTCTAGTAGCATAACCTCCCCTATTACTGAAGTTGGGTACTTCTGGTGTACCCTCGTGTGAACTGAGTACACCCTCCTCTTATAGTTGAGCCTTGCTTGCTGCTGTCAGGTCAATGAAAGGGATTGTCCCAGGCCATTCAGGTGCTGTGACCACTGACTACCAACCACCACTCCCTATAGGGGATCAGCTATGCAAGGACAGTGTGGCGGTGCTCTAACTTGGTCTGTAGCTGTCCAGTCATTTCACAGGCTCTGGGTTTTTCCAGATGGTGCTGGCTAAGATCAGCCCCCATTTATATGCTTCCTGGGGTCATTCTACATGAGTGATGAAGTGATTTGTGATGACTGCTACTTGTGCTGGACTTGGAGATTCCCAGGCAAAATCAATATGTGAATCTAGGCTGACTGATGATACTGCCTAGCTTGGGATCACTTAGCAAGGAGTACAGAGGCTGGGAGCTCACTGAGGCTGGCTGTTGCTTGTTTGAAAGGATTTAGGAAGTTGTGAAACATGAGCCAAGGCCAGCTATTCATATGCTTGAGTGGACCCTAAAGTTAGATATGAGGGAGTCTCTGGTGATCTCTAGGGTGGGGTTCACAATGTTAGCCAAGTTGATGGAGCTTCCAGTATGGAATCTGTCTGCCAGCTCTACGGTTCTGGAGCAAGATTTAGAAAATAGAGAATGGCCTCTGCTCCCTTTCTGTCTAGGAGAAGCTGTCACCCAGCTCTCGCCTTGATACCAGACACTTCAATTCCTCTCTCTATGTTACTGGTGCTTTTCAAGCTGCTATCCCTGTGCTGGAGCTCAGAAGGAGTGAGTTTGAGAAAGTCTGTGTGGGTTCTTTAAGAGGAACTGTTTGGGACTCTAGAAGTTTCTTCTACTGACGTAATTCCCAGTGTTTTTTTTTTTTTCAGCCAGGAGTTATGGGGACTTATCTTCCTGGCAATAGAACCCCGGGCTAGGGGACCTCATATGATATTCCTCCTGAATTTTTATCCACCAAACATGCATGTGGAGCCAGCCTGTTCCATATCACCACCCTTCCTACTACTCTGGATTATTGTGGTTTCTTTAATTCCATAGTTGTCAGACTTCCATTCAACTGATTCCTGATGGCTCTGAGTGATGGTTGTTTTCTGTTTTTAGTTGTAATTTTGATATGGTTGTGCAATGAGGCAAGCCATGTTTACCGATGCTCCATCTTGACTGGGATTCAGTGTTTAATTATCCCAAATTCTTTTTATTCTGCAATATTTAGCATTTTCCAGATTGTTTCAAACTGGCAAAGGGCTGCATCACAGCTTATACTATACTATACTGTTACTTAGCACTAATGATAATACTTAACATTGTTCAAGGATCATATTAACAATTATATGATAATAATAAAAAGTGAAACTGTGATTATTAAATTTAATGTCCTAGTAAATTGATTCATGGACATAATTTCATCTGCAGCCAGCTTGTAACTCACAAAACCCTCGACTTAGCAAAAGTCTGTGTGAGCAAAGAGATATCTTAAGAATCAGACTCTAGAAGCTCTGTTTTTATTATTATTATTATTTTACTTAAAAATTATTAAATTTGAACATTAAGAATTTGATTAAGAAGTCTTTCATTTGGGAAATTTATAGACTTAATGATGTATTAACATTCATAAATATGTATCCACTAGTAGATCATATAAACAGTGATCCACAGAGAGCCCCATGAATAAACAATATATAATGAGACATATCCAGTGTCTTATGAATTGATTGGAAATAATTTTAGACAGAAATCTTTATATAGTAGTTTGTATCATTACAATACTAATCATTTTATCATTTATTACCTATATGAAAATCTGAAATCAAAAACAGCAATATTTATTCTTCTTTGTATATGAGCACCTGTTTTTTAAGTTCCAAATCAATATTTGATTTGATCATCAAATCAAATATTCACTTTTGTAAAGAAAAAAAAACAAATACAAATTTTATGCTAGATATGTAATTATTATCTCATTTAAACCTCATAAAAGCCCCTTAAGTTTAGCATTAGTCCATTTTTTCACTTGAGAGGTGGGGAAGATCATAACAGTTAAAACTTATCTATGGTTATACACCCAATCAAGAATGCACATTTTTAAAAATTGGTTTCTGAATTATATATTTTTATTTAAAAGATGTTCTTTTAAACATCAACTATATATGCTAAGTATGCTAGGATTTTTGCAAAGTCATCAACTTGCTCTACACTAAAAAGGCAAGTTAAAAATAAAGAAACTAAAAAGGTATTAACATAAACATAAGCAGTTTTAAAAATATTATTTTTATTCTCACTTCACTCATGCAGGTTCAAATAATCATTGCACGTGTAAAATTAGCATTCTCCATTTTGTTTATTATTTATCTAAATGTATATTATTTTATAATCTAAAAATTAGTCTTACATAATTTATTTTCCTTTGTTTATTTATTTATTTGATGGATGAAGAGGAGTCAATTTAATTTAGAAATTAGTTAAAAGGATTTCAACAAGCATCACTGTCACCTTAGAGGGAAGAAAGCGAGTAAGAAAAAGGGGTTCAGGTTGCTAGGACCTGATAAACATCAACCAGAGACTGAACCAGGAGGACTGAATGGGGTCAGGTGGTAGCAAGCTTTAAAGGACTGAAATCCATCCTCCAGCAATGAGGAGCAATGGGTGCTTCAGTCAGAAGAAAACCCCTTCAACTGAGACATAAAGAAGACCATTTTTGCAGTAAAGCTATAAATACATTGAGGGAAGGAGAGACTCAGAAGCAGGGGAAATAATTGAATGTAAGAGCCAGTAACAAAGTTTGCCATGCCTGTGCCCCTTGGACTGTTCATCTGGGACTCAGTAACAGCCACCCACAGCAGAGCGTTAGGAGGTCAGATATAGGTGACTGAAACTCTGTACAGTCTATGCAGTTTTTGGGGACCCATAATATTTATCACTGAGATCTCAAAAAGATATCTTTCAATTAAAAAAATAAATTTTGATAGAGCAACCTAACAACAAAGACTCCAAAATAAATTAATGAGAATTTATGGGAATAAAATATATAATTGAAGTGGCATTCCAAATGAGTGGAAAGGTTGAATTATTCAAAAATGCTGCTGTTATACTATTCTCAGATACACTGTTTTCATGAAATAAAGAGTTTGCAAGTCTACTTCACAAAACAAGATCTTCGGATAAACTTGATTTCAATACAAAACAAAAACAAAATATAGAAGGAAATATGGGTAAATGGTTTTTAGCTCTAGGAATCGTGAAGATTTTTAAAAGGCATGACCCCTAAAATGTACAGATGGTGTATCATAGAACTGTATGTTTGAAGCTGACACAATTTTATTAATCAATGTCACTCCAATAGATTTAAATTTAAAAAATGCTAAAATAAAGACTTCTGGCCAAGATGGAGGCATAGGTATACACACTGTGCCTCCTCACACAACCAAAAGAAGGAAAACAACAATTAAAAAATAAGACAACCAGACCTGACAGAAAATTGAACTGTATGGAAGTCTGACAACCAAGGAGTTAAAGAAGAAATATTCATCCAAACTGGTAGCAGGGGCAGAAACAGGCAGCTGGGAAGAGAGGACTCGAGGCAAAGCAGCAGTAGACGACAAGGGTGGGCAAGGCTGCAGCTGGTGGAGTGGGTCATCCCACATTCAGGTGCGGATAAACCCAGAGGAGCAACTGGGAAGTGAGGCAGACCTTGCAACCCAGGGTCCCAGCACAGGGAAATAAAGCCTCAGAGCACCTACTGAAAACACTTGTGGGGGTTGAGGTGGCAGCAGGAGAAACTCCCAGCCTCACACAAGAGTTTGTTGGAGAGACCCACAGGGTCTTAGAACGAGCACAAACCCACCCACATGGGAATCAGCACCGGAAAGGCCCACTTTGCTTGTGGGTAGTGGGGGAAGTGACTAAAATTCGGCAGAGAGTGGAGCAAATGCCATTGTTCCCTTTCAGACCCCTTCCCCACATAAGCATCACAAAGCAGCCATGAGGGGTGCCCCACCCTGGTGAACACCTAAGATTCTGCCCCTCACTGTATAACAGGTGTGTCAAGACAAAAAAAATGTCCCAAATGAAAGAATAGATCAAAGCTCCAGAAAAAATACAACTAAGGGACAGAGAGGTAGCCAACCTATCAGATGCACAGTTCAAAACACTGGTAATCAGGATGTTCACAGGATTGGTTGAATTTGGTCACAAATTAGGTGAAGAAATGAAGATAATGCTAAGTGAAATAAAAGAAAATGTACAGAAAGCCAATAGTGATGGGAAGGAAACTGGGACTCTAATCAATGATGTGGACCAGAAGAAAGAAATAAACACCCATCTAGAAAAGAATAAAGAAACAAGAATTAAAAAAAAAGGACAGGTTTAGGAACCTCCGGAACATCTTTAAACATTCCAACATCCAAATTATAGGGGTGCCAGAAGGAGAAAAGGAAGAGCAACAAGTGGAAAACTTATTTGAACAAACAATGAAGGAGAACTTCCCCAATCTGGAAAAGGAAATAGACTTCCAGGAAGTCCAGGAAGCTCAGAGTCCCAAAGAAGTTGGACCCAAGGAGGAACACACCAAGGCACATCATAATTACATTACCCAAGATTAAAAATAAGGATAGAATCTTAGAAGCAGCAAGAAAAAAGAAGACAGTTACCTACAAAGAAGTTCCCATCAGACTGTCAGTGGATTTCTCAAAAGAAATCTTACAGGCAAGAAGGGGCTGGAAAGAAGTATTCTAAGTCATGAAAGGCAAGGACCTATATCCAAGATTATTCTACTCAGCAAAGGTTTCATTTAGAATGGAAGAGCAGATAAAGTGCTTCTCAGATAAGGTCAAGTTAAAGGAGATCATCATCACCAAGCCCTTATTATATGAAATGTTAAAGGGATTTACCTAAGAAAAAGAAGATAAAAACTATGAACAGTAAAATGACAGCAAACTCACAATTATTAACAACCACACCTAAAACAAAAACAAAAGCAAACTAAGCAAACAACTAGAACAGGAACAGACCCACAGAAATGGATATCACATGGAGAATTATCAACAGAGGAGTGGGAGGGGGAGAGAGGAGGGAAAAGGTACAGAGAATAAGTAGCATAAATGGTAGGTAGAAAACAGACAGGGGGAGGTTAAGAATAGTATAGGAAATGTAGAAGCCAAAGAACTTATATGTATGACCCATGGACATGAACTAAAGTGGGGGAATGTGGGTGGGAGAGGGTGTGCAGGGCGGAGGAGAATAAAGGGGGGGAAATGGAACAACTGTAAAGCATAGTCAATAAAATATATTTTAAAAATTAAAAAAATGCTAAATAAAGATAAATAAATAAAAAGCATGACACCGAAGCCAGAAAGTAAAAAGGGGTGAACATATTAAAAGTAAATTAAAATTTTGGGAAACAACAGAACACAAGAGATAGATTTTCCACCATATGTTGGTTAAAAGTTCAATAACCACAATATGTAAAGAGATATCCAATAATAATAAAATGACAAACAAATTGATTTTATTTTTACAAAACAAGCAATTAACATGACTGGAAATTCAGAAAAGAAGTAAAAACAGGGATCTAGTCAAGATGTCATGGTGTAGGCAGATATGGCTTGCCTCTTTGCACAACCACATCAAAATCACAAGTAAAATATAGAACAATCATCACTCAATAATTTCACAAATCAAGCTGAAAGGAAGTCTGACAATTACAAAATCGAACTGAATGAAAGTGGAACAACTACAAAATTAAGCAAAACACATCCATTCAGACTAGTAGGAGGAGTGCAGATACAGAATGGGTTGGTCCCACACCCACATGGATAAAAATTTGGGACAGATATCTCAGGAGTAAGGAGTCCCAGATCCACACCAGACCCCCTAGCCCAGGGTTCTGATGCCAGGAAAACAAGTCTTCTCCACAAATTCTGGCTGCAAAAACCAGCAGAGATTGAGTCAGTGGAAGAAACTAGAGCTCCAATCAGTTCCTAATAAAGGAACCTACTCAGTCACCTACACAGCTCACATCCTCTGAGCTCAAACACCAGGGTAACAGCTTGAAAGGCGCTAGTGGTAGACAAGGAGAAACTGATGTCATCTGTCTTCAAGGCCAGCAGAGGCCATTGTCCCTTTGCTAAACCTTCCCTCCACAATGCCAGTAAGTGGATGCTACATCTGAGACTTTGTCTCAATTATGATGGATGCAAAGAGATCCACTTCAAGACACATCATAATTAAAATGATGAAGGTCAAAGATAAAGGGATATTCTTAAAAGCAGCAAAAGAAAAGAAGTTAGTTACTGGAAGATTGCCAGATCAAGGGAGTGTGAGGAATGGGTGAAGAAGCAAGGGGATTAAAAAGAACAAATGGGTAGTTACAGAAGAGCCATGGGGATGTAAAGTACAGTGTAAGAAATGGAGAAGCCAAAGAACTTATATGCATGACCCATGGACATGAACAATGGTGGGGGGATTGCCCAAGGGAGTAGGAGGCACTGGGTGGAGGGGGGCAAAGGGGAAGAAATCAGGACAACTGTAATAGCATAATCAAGAAAAAAAAATTTAAAAAAAGAAAAATGATCAATATACCATATTTTGCTGTGTATAATGCCCTCCCCATATATAATGCACACCTACATTGCATAATGTGAATTATACATGGCAATTAGTACTACCCATGTGTAATTTGAACCCTTATATTTCCCTCAAAAATGTGGGCAAAAAAGTGAGCATAATATGTGGCAAAATATGGTGCATATGTAATCATGTTTGATCTCAAAAACAAAGAAGCATAGATTAAAATGAAATCTCTAAAAACTGTAAGACTGCCCTGGCTGGCGTAGCTCAGTGGATTGAGCTCGGTCTGTGAACCAAAGTGTTGCAGGTTCAATTCCCAGTCAGGGTACATGCCTGGGTTGCAAGCCATGACCCCCAGCAACCGCACATTGATGTTTCTCTCTCTCTCTCTTTCTCCTTCCCTTCCCTCTCTAAAAATATATAAATAAAATCTTTAAAAAAAACAAAACCAAACTGTAAGACTGGCGATATTTTAAATGTTGATAACACCTATTATGGTAATGTTATGTAGAAACAGGTCATCATGTGTATAATAAATGTAACTGTGCTCTAGTCCCAAGTTCTCCTATGATCATCCAGGGCTTAGTGATATCCCTCTTCACAGGCTCCTAGCACACTTTAAAAAGTAAAACAAAAACCATCTGCCTAGACATTCCAGTAATAGCTACATCTGGTAAAGTTTCTTTAACTGTGCACACTTGGATTAAGAGTTAAATTCCAGTTCTTGTAACATATCCACAGAAATACCAAAGTTGACAAAGATTCATATAAGGGTAGTTAATACAGGTATGGTTATTATAGGAAAGGGGGGAAAGAAAGGCAAGAAGCCTCTTACCTGTGAATAAGAGAGTGATTAAATGAATTTCAGCACATGAAGGATGAAATAGCTTAAAAATAATAAGCTGTAATGGCAGGTACAGGTTTTCATAATGTATTATGTAACAAAAAAGTGATGTCATTTTTGTTTACTTATACACTTAATATAAAATATATGTATATAAGACACAGAGCAAAATGTGATTATTTCTGTTGAATTCTACTATAAATGTATATGTACACATGTCAATACATTTATGTACTGTTTAAATGTTTTATATTTAGTGAAAAAGAGTATTTTAATTAGAAAACAAATAAAATACTTTAAGGAGATTTTTTCTTTTTTAAGGTTTTATTTATTCAACAACAATTAAAATAAAATTTAAAAAATAAAGTGCTAACAAAAGCTCTAGTAAAAAAAGATTTTATTTATTCATTTTTAGAGAGAGGGGAAGGGAGACAGAAAGAGAGGGAGAGAAACATCAATGTGTGGTTGCCTCTCAAGTGCCCCCCACTGGGAACCTGGCAGGCAACCCAGGCATGTGCCCTGACTGGTAATCAAATTGATGACCTTTTGGTTCACAGGCCCATGCTCAGTCCACTGAGCTACACCAGCCAAGGCTTATTTACCTTTATTTAACATTTTCATGATTGAAGTCCGATTAAATAAAGAGGAAGAATCAAAGATAATGGTGCTCAGCTAAAAGTTTCTAGTTAACATGATGAAAATAACCAGGTTTTAGAAGTTCAAAAAGTTTTTTTTTTAAAAAGAAGTGTGTAAAAAATAAAATTATGTGTGTGTATTGACATTTGGTGAAGTTTTGCAAATATCTGAATTTGTAGGCCAAGGTGTCACATTTTGATAATATGTGACTTTTACAATTTGATATTTAATACTTTTGCAATTTGATATTTAATTAAATTTCTCAGCAACTAAATGGAGTAAATAAGACAGATTAATATGCTAAAGTAAGGAAGTATTTAAAAAGCAAGAATATTTTTGTGATTTCATGTACTTTACTTAGTGTAATGACCTCAAGGTTCATCCATGTCCATGACTAAATAATATTCCATTGTATGTATGTACTTGTTTTCTTTATCTTTTCATTCATGGATGTACATTTAGGTTGCTTTCACAACTTGGTTATTGTGGATAATGCTGCAATAAATATAGGTGCTCTAGGAAGAGTGCATTTTAATAATGCAAAATCTTTGTTATGTACCAGATGAGTAGCAAAAAAAGGTGGGGGAGAATTGCTAGAAATTCTGCCAGACTCTCCTTATCATTTTTTAAATATCAGTAAAGGTGAAAGTGTTGATGTTTTTAAAATTTTTATTAATTGATTTTAGAAAGAGAGAGGAAGGGGAGAAAGGGGGTAGATAGGTGGATATATAAAATAGATCACTTATTATTCTTAATCTTTGGAGGAAATGTTTTTATTTCATTCATATATATTCAAGAAGCATAAAATGTCATCATGGGTGGTAATTGGAGATAAGGTATAAACAAGTTTAACATCAGTTGAGAAATATTTCTAACTCTAATGAAATTATTGAAACAGTTTCTTAAATATAATCTCAGAAATTCTTGGTTTTTTTCAATGTTGATTACATTATATGTCTTGTCCTTTTGGTACTTGAATTACTCTAGATTGTGAACATTGATCCTAACTGAGGCTTAAGAAGTTGCCTTTGAAACTGTGACAAAGTTAAAGTAAAAATGTGTGATAAACCTAAGCCAATTCTTGCTGTACCTTATAAATTTTTAACTTATCCCAACACACAATTTCTTGTTCAGAGATGTGTTACAAGAACTAAGAGGTTGAAGTGAACATAACTTTCCCAAGAGGGTAAGTAAATACAATTGCTAATGGAAGCATTCTGAAGAGTGGGCCTGTGACTGTTGGATTTAAGTATTTCTGAATGTATGGAAATTTGCATCATGATGAATAGGAAGGATAATGCGAAAAGAAATATTGGACAGTGAACACCCTGAAAAGAAATAAGAATGGAGAACTGAGTAGTAAAGAAATATATGGTCTTAAAAGCTGAAGGATTTAAATCACTTCTGTGATAACCCTTTAACCTTCTCAAATCAAGTTCACAGGAGCTCAGTTCTTAATGTTTTATTGCTCTACTGCTACTGTTTTTCCAAACCCAGTGTCTCTTAAGCGTCTGAACTGGTAACTAGTAGGTCCTTTTTGTATGTATATATCCAATTTAATGGATAATACATTATATGAAATACAAGAAAATCTTGCAAGTTTAAAATCAGGTAAGATGTTACTACTAGTAACTTCGCAGACTAAGAAACAGCAAAGGCATGGTATGGATCTGTTGGTTACATTTCTCATGTCATCCTAAGCCAGCAATGCCCTCCAGTCATCATGATGTGACAGAACAGCTGCATTTAAAAATATTTCCTCCATCTGCTTATTTGTTAAGGAATTTACCTATAGTATCTAAAAAACTTCCCAGAGCTATATGAATTTCCCTAGGCTACAAATCACCCTTGGGTTCATTTGCTAATAGGCATAAAAGCTACATAGTTATATTAAAGTCATTGTAGAATAATTAGTAAATGAAGAAACATGTAATAATTAGCTATATGCAATTCTATTATATAGGACCTACCACTAAGGACATCTAAATTCATAAAATTTGTAAAGTAAGGAATTTATAAAATTCCATACATTTCCCATAGCATAAGCAAAAAGAAAAAGGAAGACCACAATCACCCATTAAGAATTTTATCTTCTGTTTTGGTCTTTATTAAACCTAAATGCTCCCCTCCTCCACTGTGTACTTATGGGCCCCTTCTCCTTTTTCATTGTTTTTTATTGCTATGTTTCTTAGACTTTGCCCTTGATGAAACAGTACTGTTTGCTTGCTCCAGTAGTACTTTCTAAGAACCATGCTTTTGAAATTCCTAGTTAAAATATTAAGATGTACTTTAGTTGTAGTTAAGAAGAAAACTTTGTAGTTTCTTGTGCTGAATATTATCTGTCTCTTTGGGTGTGACATGTTTTTTAATGCTAGGTGAATGAGAAAAGGGTAGAGAGAGTCAGAAACAAATTAATAATTTAAAATAATTCATAATATTAATTGTTCTCCTTAATTCTACTCTTGTCATTTTTAATACCTAAAGGAACGCATGTTCTTTCAAATCTCGTTATACTTGGAGAGTGAAACTAATGCAGGGTTGAATAAAAGATCATTAATATCTTGGGGATCCATACTCACTTCACTTTTATTTAAACGAGTATTGAAGTCTAACATTTATTGTGGAACTACTGAGAATGTGAAAAACTCCATATAAAATATCAGCCATAGAAATTTTTATAACTAACTGTAAAGGGTACCTCAATGTCTATTTCAAAACTGATTTGATGAATACAGAAAAGGTCAAGCTAAAAATAACTAAACTGAATCAGTTATAAGTGTAGTAACATATGCCTCATTTAATAATGAACTCTAAATTTGCCCCACAGTTTAAGTAGCATCATGAATGCTAATTTTGACAGCAAAAGGTTATGAACTACCTGTCGACTTGCACCGACACAAGGTGAGGCAGTTTTGAGCTAATGAAACTGTTGTACCAGAAGGTGAATGACTGACATGAGTGGGCTGGTGGGGAAAAGTGCTGTAGCACGGTGGCACATTCAGAATGACACGGTGTCCTGAAACAGAAGTGATTGTGATCCCATTTGTTTAAAAAGTCTCACTGTTTCAGTTAAAACCTCTCTATGCAGATAGCATATCTTCTATGAGATCTTTTTTTACATCCGTAAACGTTCAGATGTTACTAGTTCTAATCATTTTCAGGTTCTTATGTACACGGTTAGCTGTTTCTAATTGGCATCATTAAATACTTTGGACAAGTTGAGCAATGATGAAGACTTGCATGTAGGAATTATCATCTGGATAATCAATTTTGCCCAAGAACTGATTCAAAATTTCTGAACAGAATGATATCCTGAAAAATTTGTTTAAAAAGTATGATAGTGATCCAATGAAAATATAATTTATGCTTGTTGAAATTCAAAACTTCAAAGGAAATCTTAAGCACTAAAATTCTAATAAGGCTAATGTTAAGGTGAACATATTTTAAGTTATCTATAAATGTATATTCTATCAAATCTGCACTTTTATTATATCTCCCAACCATTTGAAACCCATAAGAACAAATAAGTTTTCTGTATGTCTCTGTCTCTTTTGAGGATCTCTCTATAGCCCTAAAGTTTTTTTCCCTTCCTATAAAACTGGATGTAAAAAATAAGCAACAACAACAATAAGGGGATGTGTGGCCTTTACAAAAATAGTGTTCCAGAAACCAATACTAAGACAAAGAGAAATTGTATGTAAAAATCATGCACACACACATTCTTTTACATACAAGCACTAATAAGCATTTGGGGTATTAATTTCAAGTAAGGTTTTTGTTCCTTTAGGTAATCTTGATACCATTGTTATGGCATAAGACTATAAAAGTTTGGTAAAGATTTTATCATCTCATCCAAGGAATGACATTTGTTAAATTATGCTTCAAAATAACTAAACTGGGTTTAGTTAGGACATAGCAAATTGGAGGAAACCCACACAATTATCAATCCTTATATCAATTTCTCAGTTAATTCTTTTAATACTACCAGCTATAATCATGAAAATCAATTACAATAATCCTTATATCCATAATTGAGCATATTTCTATTACCAAAGTGGAGTATTTTGAGTGGTTAATTTTTTTAATTTGTGGGACAAAGTTCATACTTTATAACTTAAGAGAAGCTCGAAAATATTTGTGTGCTCCTATTATGTCTTTGGCAATAAGAATTAAAAACTGATAAAAACAAAATATCGTTACCAGAATTAGTTTTGTTATATATTTATCAAATAGTCATATGAAAATCATGTAGTTTATATGAAAATTTAAATACATAATTTAAATAGATATTAATCAAATGATTGTATGACTTTTTGTAAAATTATGAAATGGCCTACTTTCTACAAAATTTATGGCAAAGAAGTGATGAAAGCATGATTCTACTAGAGAGTGTAACCAAAAAAATTGACCTCATTTTAAGGATTAAGAAAGTCATCAAAATAAATCAGACTTGAGCTGCTTTCTGAAGCAAAAGAAGGAAGTAATTAATCAAATGTATGTACTAAGACAAACCATCTCAGTGAAGGAATGAATATGTCCAGAGATGTCATGTTGAAGGAAAGGGGTATGTTCCAGAAACTGAAGGAAAACCAGTGCAGGAGAGAAAAAGAGAGTGACCAGAGAATGCTGGAGAAGCTGAAAGAGACTTTACTGTATAGGTCCTTGCCAATCAGTTTAAGGATCTTGTTCTTCAACTGAAGTACCATAAAAAGCTATGGGAAATGTTACAGTGTTAGAGCTATGTAAGTCAAACTTAGAGTCAAACATGCATGCATATGAAACAGAGTTTTTAAAGACACCAACTGGAGTGGACAGTGGGAAGGAGAATCAAATGGCAATAAGGCTATTTGAGATGTTTGAAATGAGGCTGGAGAGAAAAGTAGATGTCAGTATATGTTTTCTATGCTGGCATAAAATTTTGGTGACAAATATACAGTTATCAATGGAGACAGTAGTAGGACTGTTTTGGGGAAGTTGTGAAACTGTAAGTCACATTACAATGAGCTGAATGGTGAATGAAACATAAAGAGAAGACAACAATTGCAGAAGTAATGTATGTCAACCATAAGACATTCAGGAAGTATGCATATGTGAAAAAGAAAACAAAATTAAATGCTCTGAAGTTTTGTATGGAATGTTTTCCTGTCTAGTATATGCCACATAAATATTTTTGTACTTATATCATTGAATGATTTCTTACTCAGTTTTCTTCAGATACCTTATAAGAAATAATAATTTTTAAAATTATAATACCAATTTTCAAATGTTCTTTGGAAAAGATATCCAAATTTAGATAATCAACAATAACTTATTCATATTACTGTCTTTATATCCATGCTAATACTTGCTATTGTTATTATGAATTTTGCTAATCTAAAAATACGTAATGTTGTTGCAATGTTACTAGTACTATGACTGAAGGTGATTTTCTATATTTGTGTGCCATATTTGCTCATTCCTGTTAAGGATGATTGTTGTTGACCATATTATAATACAGTAATCTGGAAATCTCCCACCTGATAATAACAAAGTCCAACACATATTCCCTTGATGTCCCATGGTCAGATACTCCAGACACAGGTACCTGGATTCTAGGAACTATTTGTTCTTCTTTCTCTCTCTCTTCCTTTTTTTTAATGGTACATATTTTTGTTGTTGTTGTTTCAGGTAACTAAAAATAAAGTGTCATCACTGCCAAATCAGTCAGTGATTTTGAATAGTAAACAGTAAATCACCAGTAAAAGTGTTTTGTCTTATTTTTGTATATATTGTAATCTTTAATTTTTTCTTGCTTTGTGCTATTTTTGATCATCTACTGAGTATAAATCAGTAATGACTAATGTCTCTTCAATACCAAAAGGCTATTGTATACCTCTGATATTTCCATAATAACATAACTAGAAGTTGTACATACATTTTGTTTATGGAGAAGGCCATCACCAAGAGGCCCTCTTCTCATATTTTTGTAAATTAACTACACAGGTTCCTAAATGGATCAAAATTTCCATAAACATTTAGTTCAAAAGTAAATTATAGGTGTGCTCATCAAAGACAATAGAAAATAAAAATCCTCAGTTGCTCATTCCTCTTTCTCTGTTTACCCTTTCAGGTCTGGTATTGTTCAATGGACACATTGACATCTAAGAAAAAATATAAAATGACTTTGAAAATCTTGCCAAACAACACTGAAATAATTTCTTTCACTTCTCTCAAACATTGAGAAAGTTTTTTCTGGTTGTACATTATGTAACACTTAAGGTCATACATATCCTGATAATGAGAACATTTTATCTTCAAGCCACAAGACAGTAGATATAATATATACTTTTCCATGTGTCAAATCATAATAGAATTAAATGGAGTATTACTGAGGGATTGACACCTTATTGTCTAAGAAAGCAAAGAACAACATTATGTATTTCTTAAATATATAAAATGCAGATCATGTTGGAAATGATTTTACTCATTTATTTTTTAGCACTAGCACAGCTTCAGATGAAATCTTTTATTAAATTCAATTTTATGATTTCATAAAGGAGAGTGGTTTTGGTTGACCTGGGAAAGGCAGTGTGGAAGCTACCTCCTTAGGGTCCTCTTGTTCTTCTATCATCTATTCTTTCTGAAATGGCCCCTCCTGGAGATGCATCTTAAAACCCCTAAAACAAAATGAAAAAAATAAATAATTAAAAATAAGGCAATATAAAAACAACTGCTTTGAGGCACAGATAATTAGATAGTATTTGGATAAAGGTTGGAGACAAAGTGACTAAACTGTTTTATACAAGAAATGAAATACTTCCTATTTTCAAATACATGGCGCATATAAATATCCAAGAAATCCTAAATAGGCAACTTTGAGAGCAGAGTTATATTACACAAATGAGATTGCACTCCAAGGATGTAGAAATGCCATACAGTCATTACTTATGACACAGTTTCCTTTCCTACCCTTATATATCAGTTCAGATTCTTTAAGAGACAGACATCAGTGTGGAACTCCACGTGCAAGAGACTTCCTGGGAGAAATGTCTGTGAACACTGAAGGGGTGAGAAGGAAGGAATGGGTGGGAGAAACTTCAGATCATGATGCAAGTCTGAAATTCAAGAAAGAAGGGGAGGGAGGAAGAAGGCTTAGGGGTTCAGACTATGAATCAGCTTTGAGGGAGTCTCAGCAGGAGCCCAGAACAAAGAATGTCAGTTATGGAATCCCACATTAGACATTCACTGTCTGGGCCAAAAGACGTTTCATTTTGGCATGAATGCTGTGACAAAGCAAATGTGTGCAGCAACTAGAGGCTGACTGTCACCTACCCTCTCACAGCAAGTTGTCTTGGAGGGAGATCTGAGCAGAGCACCTTTAGGGCCTCCTTACCCTCGTGATTATATAATTGAAGCAGAACTGTTTAATGCAACAGTTCTGAAACACTTTGGTCCCAGGACCCCCACATACTTAAAGGGGTAAGAACCTCAAGGAGTATATGTTAATGTGGATTATATATTTATCAGTATATACTGTTAGAAAATAAAACAAAAAATTAAGTTTATTAGCTTGAAAACAAAAATCAATTCATTTCATTATCATAAATAATACATTTTTATGAAAAATCTTTTTCAAACCAAAAATAAAATCAGAAGAATGAAGAATAACACTGTTTTACTTTTAAAAAGATGTTTATAATGTCTCCCTTGATTGTACACAGCTGGATCCTCATATCAACTTCTGCATACAATCTGTTGTGAGATGCCATTTAGGTTTTGTAATTGAAGAAAATCAGGGCTCACACAGATTTGTAAAGTAAAAATTAGGAAAAAGGAGCACTTCAGGGACCACCTGAAAGAGCCTCCAGGGGACCTCCATGCACACATTGAGAAACATTGATTAAAGCATTAAATATATTTCACATATTAAGTATGATAATATGTTTAATTTATGAAAATTATCTTGCAGATAGAGAATATGTTTTTGCTAAGAGTAAGACCCAATTAAAAAGTAACTGCCAACATGTATTCTTTAATTCCTCTAACTAAAAGTATTTTCCAATATTAAAACATCCTTAGCACAATATGTAAAATTACTTTGGCTTTTATAATCTGTACATGCCAGAAGTCCTATCTTTTTTTGTTTTCATTCTCCAAAGTACCTTGCACACAACACAATGCTATGTTATTGGTAGTTGTTAATAAACATTGAATGTTGATATCTCTTATATTAGATTTGCCGTCAGAGTAACTTTTTGGTTATATATTACAAGCTATATGTTATCTTTAAAATAGTATGCTTTTGTAGTAGTCTTTTTTATTTCTCCTGGAAATAGAAGATAAGTTGGCATGAAGCATATTAACAACCCTGTGGAGCAAAGGTGCTTTGATGAATGACACATTATGCCTTATTTTCTTTTCACATAAGGCATCAATGGTAAGCAGTGACTTCTTTTGCTGAAGTGTGTTGTGACTATAAGTCTCTAATAGTAACCTGATTTTTCTTTATGTTAATTATATGACACTGTTTTATATGCCCAGCATTATATTGTTTTTTGTCACTATCTTTTTACTGAATTATTTAACACATAATAGTACCCTGAATTAGTACTCTTTGAAAACAACTCTGTCTGAGAAAACCACCCTTTTCTCCATAAAGTCTATCATTGCTTGTTGAGATACTGAATATATATGAAAACAATGATAATGCCCTAGACCAGTGCTGCCCAATAGAACTGTAATGTGGGCCACATATATAATTTTAATTTTCCTAAGAGCCACATTAAAGTAAAAATAGATAAAAGTAATTATAATAAGATTGTATTTAAACCAATAGATCCAAAATATTGTCATTTCAGTATATAATTGTTTAAACTTATTAATGAACTATTATACTATTTTTATTGTACTGTTTGTTTCACACTTATAACAACTTAATTTGGTTATGCAATTTTCATTGGGAATACTTGATTTGTACTTCAATCTCATGAAATTTACAATTTAATAAGTGGATTCATATGCTGAAATTGTTCCTTGGGTGTTTAAAAGTAACACTCCAGTAATCACTCTGATCAGGTGGCTCAGTTGGTTGAAGCATTGTCCTGTACACCAAAAGGCTGTGGGTTCAATCCCCAGACAGGGCAGATGCCTAAGTTGCAGATTTGATCACTGGTAGGGTACATACAGGAGGAAACCAACCAATGTTTCTATCACATTGATGTTTCTCTCTCTCTCTCTTCCTCTCTAAAATCAATAAACATATCCTCAGAGGAGGACTAAAATCAGTAATCAAACTTAATGTAAAATCTCTTTTAAAAATTAAGCAGAAATATTTGCAAGCATTCTATTTGATAAAGTGTTAATATCCAAAGCGTATGAGGTATTCTTACAACTAATAACAAAAATACAAATACAATTTTAAATTAGAACAATATAAATGCTGCATGTTATCATTTATATATGGCATTAAAATAGGCTGAGCTCATAGAAATAGAGTAGAACAGTGTTTGCTAGGAAATGGGGGCAGGGGAGAGTGGAGAGATATTGGTCAAAGGATACAAACTTCCAGTTATAAGATGAATAAGTTCTGGGGATCTAATGTACAATATGGTGACTACAGTTAACTTTATTTCAAAATTAAAGTTTCTGAAAGAGTAAATCTTTAGTGTTCTCACCACACACACATACACACACAATGGGTAATGTGAGGTGATGGAGGTATAAACTAACATTATCTTGGTAATCATTTCACAATGTGTTAAATCATCACTTTGTACATCTTAAATTTACTCAATCTTATATATTAATTATATCTCAATAAAGGTAGAAAAATTACACGAAATTTCCTTAAAATAAAAGAATCATTTCTCAGTCACATTAGCTACATATAAATTAGCCACATGTGGCTAATGGTTATGCATGTCAATACTGCAACTTTAAAGTTATCATTTTAGTGTTTATAGATTTACAACAAATATGCTTAATGGCATTTGCATGAAAAACTGTCATTGGCATTAAGTAACTTTTCTGAATTTTGTAACATTTAAGTGCTTTAAAATATGCATTGTGAAAATACAAAACACATTGTTACTTTTATAAACATTTGATAAAATATACTTTGAGTAAAGATATTTCCTATTTTATCTGGAAAGTATTTCCCCCTTAAGCTAGTACAATCTTCCTTGAACTAAAGAGAAAGCAAGATTATTCCAGAGAAATAATTAAATCAACCAAACCAGTCAATGGGGTGACAGATGATAATTTGTTCTGGATATCATATTTTGACATGCTAATCCCATGTGAATTTCATAAATTCTAAAAGTGTTTGATGATTTTGTAAAAGTATGGCATAGTAAGGGGCCAACCCTATAAATCTCAATATCTTATGACCTTGAATATGTCTTATTATATTAATGTTTAATAGATTTGTGTGTTGACATTTAACTTGGATGAGTCTACACTAGAAATACACTGGAAACCTACAAATTTCTAATATTACTGCTAATACCTCCTTCTGAAAATATTGTTTCTTAATGTCATTTTTAATGCTTCCACCATATATACTATAGAATCTCTACTATGTAGATTTGTACAGTGGCATGTTGTAGGGCTACACGGGCCAATATGGTGGCCTCTAGCAACCAGTATTAGCAAACGTTTGAAAAGCGGCTTGTCTGAACTGCAGTGTCTTTTAAGGATGAAGTACACACTAGGTTGCAATGAGTTAATGTTTAAAAAGAAATTTATGGTATCTCATTAATAATTTTTCTTGATTATGCATTGGGTTAATAATATATTATTTACTTTTTATTTAATGTATTATTTACTTGATTATTTACTTTTTAAAAAGTAGTTACTAGACAATTTAAAATTATTTATGCCCCCATTAAATTTTTATTGGACAGTGTTGCTCTAGAGTATCAAAATACATATTAAAATTTATTGAGTGCACCCTATTTCCAAAATATAAAGCTGTACTTATTATATATTATATGTGTGTAATGTAATATATTTAAATATTTTGAAGAACACCTTGTTAAAAAATACATTGATATCATTTTTAAATATTTGATATAATATTTAAGTAATTTTCTGTGCACAATGAGGTTTAAATAATTTCTGAAGACTAACATAAACTTCTGTCTTAGTATTAATCACAGATATGTCTCCAACTTAAGTCTCATGCCTTTATGCCAAATGTAACATATGTAACAAAAAACAAATTCAGTAAATAAGAAGCAAGTCCTTACCTTTCAGGGTAATTAATGTAACTTCCCTTAGTCTGCTTCTGGATACTGTGGGGCATTTTGTGTTTTTGGTTGACAATACAGAAAATATATATCATTCATATCTATGGTATTAGCTTCAAATATCAGGAATGTTAAAGTAATAAAACTCATATTAGAATCTGAGACAGAAAGCAGTTTTAAAGTTTTTAATTGAGTCCAAGTCTTCATGAATCTTGTAGTAATTGTTTTCATACTTTTCTTTGTAATAAGCCATGTGCAAGAACACAGGTTTTGGCTATAGTTGCATCTTTGAAAAGTAAAACCAAAAGAATGTTTACATTAATTCAAGATATTATTATGACTGTGATTAGTATTTTATTAGAATTCTAAAAATAAAAGTTCTTAGCATCCATACAGCAATGTAATCCCACTTTAAAAGATGAGGAAGTTTAAATCACTTTTTCATAAATATGAACATTTAACTATGTGTTAGGTATGCTCTGTGGTGACAAAACATTATATTAACTTCAAGGAGATGGCAGTTTATTGGAGAAACAAAATGAAAATTGGCAAACACTGTGCACTGTTGTAAGCACTATTACACAAAGAGAACCACATAGCTATAAAAGGATCTAATAAACATTTACAAAGGGACCTAGCTTAAGCCAGGGAGAGACGAAAGAGTACTTCCACCCTATATACTGTAAAATCTCTACTATGTAGATTTACACATTGTCTTTCCTCTATATAGAATGTCTTGAAAGGTAAAAATGAGTACATTTATGTATTTGAATCAAATCAATGTACACTAATCTGGCAGAGATGTGATTCCTGAGGAAATTAGTGTTTTATCCTTACTGACCTGGAAGGGTTCTGGAATCCTGGAAATGTAATTAAATATTTTGGTAGGCTTGTTACCTTGAGTTCTCTTTAGTGATCATCTCAGGGCCTATACCATATGACTTAGGTAGATATTCATGCATGATGCTGGTGTGGTGATTTGTACAATGCCTCCTTGGCCTCTTGCTTACATTTCTTTCTTTATTCTTTGTTACTCGCAATAAAAAACAGGATATGCCCTCTAGTGACGTCAAGTAATTCTAAAATTCTGCCATAAGGTAATAAAAGAGAAAGTACTAGAACATGGTCTCCTACTCTCTAGCACAAAGTTCTTTTTATTGATTATATTATAGATCACATGGTCAAGCTATCTCTATGTGGTCAGAGGTAACCCAAAGTTCAGCCTATATATATATATACACTATGTGGGCCTATAAGGGTCTTGCCTCTTTGCACTGACCTACAACACCTGAACTCTGGACCTACCACATGATGTGTCTAATACTTGCTGCAATATTAAATGCTGTTTTTCTTGACCATATTTGTAGCAACAGTCAGTGTTCCTGATGTAAATGAAAGACTACCTAGGTAGTTTACTGCATTGAAGTCCTTGGGATTCTGAAAAAAAAAACAAAAAAAAACTTCTCCATCACCTAACACCATAGCTATTACCTCTTCCTTGATTCTTTGTCAACTAAAGTCATAGACACACCCAAATTAACACCCATGCCTGGAATCAATCAGTTTTGAACCTGGGAGGTCGCATGGAATATCTGGAACCCAGTGAGGTCACAGACAAGTTCAGAGACCTATAACTAATTCATTTCCCTTTTTGGGCCTCATTTTCCTTAAGCAAATGAGAGTGATTTTTCACCCTCTACTCTAGCCCTTATGTCCTGAGAATCCTTTTGAGCTAATGTCCCTCTTCAGTTTGTTTATCTGAGACTTACTTCTATCCCAGCACATCTCTGCCTAGAAACACAGTACAGAGTAATTTCTGTATGAAAATACATGAGTATACATTAGTGAAGTTACCTGAAGTCAATCCAGATAATGGTAATAATAATAGTAATAGTAAAAATCAGCACAATGATCACCAATTTTTGATAGAGTCTGCATGTTAAACTATCATATTTCTTATAAAGACCTAAGAATTGACAAAAGGCAAATTGGCATAGTATCCCATGGTGTCAGTTAAGATTAGGTTCAGCTATATGCAAGAGCAAACTCAAGTTATCAGTGGCCTAAATGTATAAGATTTTATCATCTCATATAATATGATCAAAGATCAGCAATCCAGGGCTTATGCAATCCAGAGCTTACATGTGTTTCACAATGTTGTAGGAAAACCAGTTCATTACAAATTTTAGTTTTATCATTTCTGCCATGGTCATTTTCTACAAAGCACAAAATAGTTGCTGAAGCTCCAGCCACTAAATCTGTATTTCATCTAGGAAGAAAAAATGGAGGACAGAGAATTTTACACATATTTCTGATTCTCTGAAATTAATTCTGTGGCCAAAGTCTCTGGGAATCCAACCTACATACATTCGGCTAATACTTTGCAGTTTAAATCGGATAACAATGGCGAAATGTGTCCTAACATCTAAAACTTTGCTAATGACATATAAAAAAAGGAAGCAACACAAGGCCAGAACATTGAGATTTCAACAATGCAAGGTATAAACTCTTCTCTGAGGGGAAAACAATCTATACTCGTACTACATATCTGTTACCATGAAAGCTGCCAGCCTATCACTTTACCAAAGAATTTTGCTCTTGAATCATGCAGGCATAGATTGATTAAATTTCATAATTATACCAATGTAAAATTATTACACTGTCACATTATATAAGTTTTATTTTCATGAATTGCCCTTTTCCAATCTTGGATGTATACCCATCATTGAGACTCAAAGTCCATAGAAGGTACCATCTCTAATAGGAACTGTTTTGTTCTCACATGCCTAGTTTGTCTCCCTCAGCTGTGGAAATGAAGTACTCTATTACTACAGACATCAATCAGCCCCTAAGAAGCATGACAAATGAGCACCAGCTTAATTTTGATTTAGTAGGAAACCCAAAGCCCTTCTTATTTTTCCTGGAGAGTAAATTCCAAGAATATTGCTGTAAGGCATTCTGTACTATGTACTCACTAAAGTGTCAATCTTAGGCAATATTTCCAAACACTGGCTGCATCAAAATTGCTTCCGATGCTTTGTAAAAACAGATTCTTAGATGCCAAGAAGGCTTAATAATTACCAATGGGTGATAGGGAGACAGAAGTCCAGAGGATTTTGGTTTTTATCTGCAATTGCAGGGAAATATTGTAGAATAAAAGATTACTAGTAGTAAATAGCAAATAGCTATAGGTGGATTATAGTTCAAAATTTGGCTAAATATGAATAGTAATCTGAGTTACTTGACACAATTAGCTCAGTGTTGCATACCGAACACAGACACTGAAGTAATAGACCAGGATACATTAATTACTTCATCAAATAGCCCCTCCCACTTTAATTTGTCATGGTGCTGATATAGCATGCCCTTAAACACTGTTTGTATTTATCTGTCAATCAACATATTCCTCCAATTCTTCCTGGATGGTTAATCAAATTTTGTATATAGTATAGCATGATACAGCTTGGTAGTGCATTTATATTTGAGGCTGAGAGAGCTTTAATCAATCATAAAGCTATTTAATGTTGTTAGTTGTATAAATTATGCAAATTTTCTCTATTCCAGAAAACAGAAGATTTATAAAAATATGAAGGAGGTACCAAAAAGAACCAGAATTATCTTCTGGAGGGTGAGACCCTTGTAGTATAGGATTCCTTGCTAGGTGAGTGTTCTAGAAACTCATCTGTATCAGTGCACCAGCTGGTATTGTGAGAGGCTGAATTTGTTTCAGTGAGTTTCTTTGAATTCCTTTTTAACAAGTCCCCCCATTTCATGATGGGTGATTTATAAGCATATGTGTCCACATCACTGTGAGTGTTCAGCAGTTTTTGACTAAAAATGGCATGATCCCCCATGCCCCACCCTCCCTATTTACCCAATCTCACCCCAAGCAACTTTTTTTGTTGTTTTCTTGAATGAAAAAATCCTCAAAAGAAAACATTTTGCTGATGTGGAAGAGATGAAACAAAAAACAGCAGAAGCTCTAAAAGGCATCAAAATCGATGCAAAAGGCATTAAAGCTCCAAAGGCAATCACAAAAGGCAATCGTAGCTCTAAAAGGCATCAAAACAATTTTGAGCAGTAAAAAAAAATCTCAATAGATGTATTGCATCAAATAGAGAGTACTTTGAAGGTGACTGAAGTTTAAACATGTAGGAATAAATACACAGTTTTTATAAATAAATCCCAGTGTTTTTGTGTCCCCCTTCTAGAACATAATTTTAAAAAGAAAATCTAAGTGAGAAATTATTCTTTTTCCCAGATAATAGACATGTATATTTGACTACTATCTACCAACAAATGAATTTTTTAACATGTTGAAAATTTATAAGGTTTTTTTAAAATGTTCCCATCTTGCTTTAGTTTCTTATTTTTGTGCTAGGTCTTTTTGCTCCTGATCACAGAGTATAGACACAGTGCTGTGGATGTATTCTTCAGTCAACACATTTTACTGGGTTTCTTTAATGAGCTAGGCATCATGCTACACTCTGAATATGCAAGATAGTAGTACATGGTTTCACTGAGTAAAAAGAAAAAAAAACTAAATAAGTGAGTATAAAACTGTGTTGGGGCCTACACTGAAGGAACAAATAAGATGTTATGTGGGCAAGAAAAAAAGGACTAACTATGCCAGAGAGCATTTAGAAAAACTAATCAGAGAATTGGAGTGATGTTTGGCAATTAAGTTGATGTTGATGAAGTGGAGAAAGGAGCAAGGATATATAAGAAGAATGGAAAGGAACATGGACAAATGTGAACATATAAAAGAACATGATGTACTTTAAAAATAGGATAGAAGTTTGTTTTGACTAGGTCCTCAATTCTAAGGAGACCTATATTTCTGGATGAGAGGGATTTACAAAGACAGAAATTTTCCTCTGTCCTGAAAAAAAAAATTAAAAAAGGATACAATATATACAAAAAGTTCTTAAGGTACTAAGCATACAGCAACAAAGTTTGCTGATGCCTGTTAGATATTAAGTAATGCAGTGAGAACCCATGACTGCCCAGGTGTGCAATATATAATTCCAGGCTCTGGTGTAGGAAGGACCAACCCAAGTACAGCCATGCTGGCTCCAAGAATAGGGTGATGGAGCTGAGTGTCTGGTGATACCAAAGAGGCCAGGGTGCCCAGAGCGGAGCACTGCAGAAGAGAGAACTTCATGGATATATGCAGAGTCCCCTTTGAGGGTCTAGCACAGCACTGATCACAAAGGGCATGTGAGGAAATTGTCTACATCTCGAAATGAAAACACCTGCAAAAGATTAACAGTCACAATGTCTGACACTCACACAGGACTGGGAAATAGTGCATGTTCTCTCTAACCAGAATAAAAAATCTCATAATTCTTAGGGCAATGGGTTGTCAAAATTACATTGTGTAAGTGGTGGGGGAAAATAATCCTAGGACAAAGCCTATTTTCCTAACAAAGCTTAAAAGAAAGATTCAAAGAGATCAAACTGTTTCCAGGTAACCTGACTGCAATCTAGAACAAAGGACAATATAAATAAATAAATAAATAAATAAATAAATACTATATTCCTTAACAATACATTTTTGGGAAAAATATGTATAGGGATAAGCAAAAGTAGACTATAGTTGTGAATACACAGAACAGTTTATTCTTGTATTATTGGTTATTTATTAATTATTATATTATTTATTTGTATTATTTGTTTTATTATTATTGTTATTATTTCATATTCTTACTTATAATTTACTTTTTTTAGGTAATGATGGCCAGCAATTTAATGAACTACTGCAAACCTAGTTTTTCCCACTCTTGTGTATTACAGACATAAGAATACAAAAATGTCTGGTGCACAATAAGGTGAAGTAAAAATTAATAGTATCCAGTCAAAAACTAGAAGGCATGCAAGGAAGAAGAAAACAATTATTTATAACGAGGAAAAAAGTCAACTAATACTGGCCCAGAATTGACATAGATAATAGGATTAGGAGACAAGGGTAGTATCTGTTATTATAACTGTTTCACTTGTTCTAGAAGCTAGAGAAAAGATTGAACATGTTAAATTTGACCTGAAAAATATAAAGAGTTGCATTTAAAATTCTAGATCTAAAAGCTACCTTATCTAGGATGAAACCATGTATTAAATGGATTTTATAATTGAGCAGTTGTGGCAGACAGAAAGATTAGTAAACTTGAAGACATATCAGTAAAGCCTTTCCAAAATAAAAGGACCAGTAAATGAACAGAGCTTTCAATGAGATATGGCACAACTTCAAAGAATAGAAAGGAACAAAGAATATATTGGAAGAATAATGGTTCAAAGTTTTCCAAAATTAACAAAAACTGTAAAATCATGGATTCAGGAAACTCCATGAATTCTAAGCACAATATCATGAAGAAAACTTCGCAAAGTAATATCATAATCGAATTATTTTAAAACAGAAAACATTAGAAAAATCTTAAAAACAAGCAGAGATAAAACATTTTTAAAAACATTACATATAAAAAAACAAAGAGCAGGAAGAGAATGTGCTTTATATTTTTCCCAAAACTGTGAGCTAGAAGACAGTGGAGTAACAGCTTCAAAATATAGAAAAGTTAAAAAAAATAACAAACAAAAATTCTAAAAGCTGTCAGTCTAAGGATTTTTCCCCCAGAAGATAAAATATGGACTTTTTCAGGCATACTAATGCTGAAAGAATTCATCACCAGCATGGCTGCAGAATAAGAAATGTAAAATGTAGAACATCTATACAAACATCATCAATAAAATACTAAAAATTTAAAATAAAAAAAAGAAATGTAAAAGGAAGTCCTCCAAACAAGACTTATTTTCTTCTTACTAAAATCTACTTAAAAGAAAAGATACAGTTTTGTTTAAAGTAAAAATGATTTAAATGTATTGAGTACTTTATAACATATATTGAAATAAAATGTATAAGAAGAGCACAGAGGCCAGGAGGGAAAAATCAAAGTACACTAATATGGGGTTGTCCTCTCACACATGAAGTGACATAATATTTCTTGAAGGTAAACTCTAATAATGTACAAGTGTATACTATAAACTTTAAAGCAACTGCTAAAATAAAACAACAAAAAGTTATACTTAATAGATCCACAAAGGCAGTAAAATGGTATTTAAAATTAAGCCAAATGAAAACAAAGAGGAAACAAGTGAACAAGAAACAGATATAAAAAATGTAAAGTTCAGCCCTGGCTGGCGTAGCTCAGTGGATTGAGCAAGGGCTGGGAACCAAAGTGTCCCAGGTTCAATTCCCAGCCAGGGTACATTCCTGGGTTGCAGGCCAGAACCCCCAGCAACCGCACATTGATGATTCGCAGTTGCTGGGGTTTCTGCCCCCCCACTTCTCTCTCCCTTCCCTCTCTAAAAATAAATAAATAAAATCTTTTAAAAAATTTTAAAGTTCATTCCCACTGTATATCATCCTTTAAAAAGTCTGTTTTAAACATGAAGGCACAAATACTTTTATTTTGATAACTAAAACCTTTAGATAACTCAAATGTCCATCAACAGATGACCATAGAAGAAAAATAAGATATACCCAGACGATGAAATATTACTCAGTAGCAAAAGAATAAATACTTGACACCTACAACAACATGGGAGAATATTAAAATTGCTTGGCAAAAGAAATCAGGTGACGTTGAAGTATATACTGTATGGTGTTAATATAAAATTTTAGAAAAGGTCAATCAATCAATAGCAACTGAAATCAAGTCAGTGGTTGTCTGAGGTGGAAAGGTGCAGAATATAAGAGGTAGAGCGAATCCTTTGAGGGTGGTGGATGTGTTTATTAGTTTGATTGTGACAGTGGTTTCAGGGGTGTACACATAAATTGAACATGTTGAATGGTATACATCACATGTGTATAGTTTATTACATGTCATCGGTACCTCAAAACAATTGCTTTAAAAAGCTATAATGAAGAAGGGGGATTGAAGAAAACTCTAAATGTGTAAACTGTGGAAAGATTGTGAAAGAGCTTTGAATACTCTGTAATTTTAGCTTTGGTTTGGGGGCTATGTATTTCAAACTAGGAAAGCAAGTGAGATGGCGATAGGCACTCCATTATAGTTTTAATTTGATCAACACTGTTTTTACATATAGTAATACAATATAGTTTTCAATAAGAAAACCTGCAGTTAAAAAGGCAGTTTTGAAACCCATTGCCTTGTTAAGGGGGGAAGCATAGCCAGCATGCATGAATGTGAGAACAGAGGTAGTTTGTTCATTCCTCTGTTCCTTCTTCTGCTCGGTCCATCATCCTTCACTGAGAAAGTCTGAAAAAATGAGTCCTGTGCTCCCTGTGCCCCCAAAATTCTCTTTATTAGCCTGTTAAAGGACACTGATCTTTTAATTTATCAATTTAATTATTACTTATAAGATTTGTGAGTTTTCACTTATTCCAGATTTTTTCTCTTACTTTGCTGCCCACCAGTGTCTATGCATGTCTTGCACAAAAGAGACGGTTTAATAAATTGAACAAAATTAAACTACTCTTTATTATAGAAAAGAGACTACATCATAAATTCATCCTGACATAAACTATTATATCTTATCCTTTCTTTAGAATGAAAGTGCTTAGAGTTGAGTTGAGATATATAGACTGAGGGGTAAATAAAATACCTTAGAAAGGGTAAACAAAATTATAAAATTGACTTATTTACTTACTAAATTTGTCAAATGTTAACCCCATTTTAAATGCTTTCCATTTCACAGAATATAGAGGAGAGAGACAATTTTTTGCACTGTAACTATGTCCATGTCTCAATATTTTAACAAATGTAACCTTTGCAACAGTCTTTAACCTATCCCTTATTAGCCTTACTTCAGATATGACTAACTTGAAATTTTAAGCAGTTAAAAGTATTTTCCAAAGATCACAATGCCAGGACAATAGTCTAGGTTAGGATATGAACCTACATGTACATAATTTCTTTCTTCTAGATCAATGTTTGCAAAACTTGGTTTCCTCTGCCATTACTAACTAGATAATTACAGTAAGTTTCATGTAATAAGAGTTGAACTTTCAAATTAATTTTTGGGGAAAAAGCTGAGTATTATAATGGGTATTTATGTAATAAAGGCTCAATTCACTCCCAAAGACAAAACAATCTGCTTATACTTGTCTAACTGAGCATTTCATAAGCTTATTTGATAACGGAGTCCTTTATAAGACGTCATGTAATGCAACTTGGCATAATATGCTTTTGCAGCACATAATCTGAGGAACACTGATGCTGCAGTGTTTCAGCATATACTATTTGCAAATCACCAATCTATAAATGGTTGGATACTTGATATTGAAATTGACAAGACAATTGGTATTAATTATCTATAGGCGAAGCTCCAATACTAATTTTAAGTTCAGTTTTTCCAGCTTTGGACAATTATGCCCCAATCATATTATTTTTTATAAAGATTTTATTTATTTAGCCCTGGCTGGTGTAGCTCAGTGGATTGAGCATGGGTCTGCTAACCAAAGGATCGCCAATTCCATTCCCAGTCAGGGCACATGCCTGGGTTGTGGGCCAGGTCTCCAGTTGGGGGCGCATGAGAGGCAACTACATATTGATGTCTCACTCCCTCTCTTTCTTCTTCCTTTTCCTCTCTCTTAAAAATAAACAAATGAAATTGAGAGGAGGGAATGGAGGGAGAACCCTTTGGTTCTCAGGCTGGCACTCAATGCACTGAGCCACACAAGCCAGAGCAATTTCTTGAATTAAGAGATGGAAGATATCACAGACCACAAGTGAGGTCACATCTCTAGAGAACAGATTAAGAAAGTCAACTGTCACTAAGACCTCAAGTAAAACAATAATAAGTATGTTTTAGAATATTTAGGGTATTTCAGTGGGATAGTGATAATTTCAATTGAGATTTTAAGAAAGAGAAGAGTAGACACAAATAAAGGAAAATGATATGTTTGTTAGGTATGAAAGGGAAAAACTGGATAGCCCAAGAAGAATCTCTTTTTTTAAGACAGAAAGAATGAAGGATGTCTACTAACAGAGAGAGGGACCAAGAGAGGAATAGATTATAGATGTGTAAGACAAACAAACAAACAAACAAATAATTTTTAAAGTGCAATTTTTTTAATTTAAGAGAAAAAGATCAACAATGGATTGTAGATAAACTGTAGGCTGGGAGATTAAAGATTAATACATTATTTTTGGAGAATTCTTTAGCAATATAACACAAAAACTTGAATATTGATCACACCTTTTACTCACACTCTATTTGATAGTTTATCCTAAGAATTCAAAAGATAGATATTTTATGCAAATAATTGTGTTGCATTGTTATTTATAATAGTTGAACATCTATTCTTTAATTTCCAAGTGTCTTTTTGATAAGGAGTGAAATACTAAATTATTTTTTTTGTTTTTTGTTAATTTGCAATTAATTTGTATTAAGTAGTAATATTGTTGGTGAAAATAGAGTCCTTGTGGTGTTGTGAGAAAAGTGTTTTGGGGACCACACATGGAAAGATGAGGTATAGGGCAAAGATTTATTGAAGCTGTAACAAAGACAAAGGGCTGTCGCATGTTCAACTCTATTTGCCGCGGAAGAAGTCCAGCCTTGTCTTCATTAAGCCCAGAAGAAAAGCCGAGGTCCAGCAATTCTCTGCCATTAGTTTAGTCCAGTTCAGTCTGTCCTTGTCCAGCTAACATAGTCTGTATTTCCAGCTCTGCTCCTGCTGGTGCCGTGCCATTGTATCCAGGCTCCTGCTTGGATCCTGCACAGCATCCGGGCCCATAGGTATAGTATGAAAAGAGAATGGGAAGAGTGCACATTACAGACGGAGACAGAGCCAGAGGCAGAGAGAGAGATTGCCTTTGTTCAATTTGGATTATACTATTTTGGGTTTGGACGAGGCCACGCACTCTTTCAAACTAACCAATCAACTTCCCAATTCTTCGCAGGCTGGCGCTGGGCCCTCCTCCTAACCAATCCATTAGCTAAATCTTTGGGGTTCTGTGTTCCTTATCCAATCCGATGCTTCTCGCAGGCTAGGCTCTGCCCCTTATGGTCACCGTTTAGTTCTTTAGGCAGTGTGTGCTTCATAGCGAAAGAACATCCCCCTCTGTGATCTTGGCTTCTACTGCACCTGTACCCAGCAAAGTAATTTTCCATTTATTGTGTTATCTCTTCCTCAGTAACCTTGGATAATGACTGATAACAGTCTTCCTGTCCACTTCTAGGGTTAAGTCCCGAGGATGGAGGGTGCAGGGGTCCCCTCTGGAGCCTACGAATGTTACAAGTTCCTAGTGAGGCAGGTTTATTGTACGTTTCAGCTCCTTAGTTTATTGAGCTTAATAACGTCTGAATCCCTTTGCTTCCTTCTTTTTTATTTGTTAATATCTAGCTACCTATGCTAACAATGCTAAATAATAAGCATTTTAGATGGCTTAAAAATCAATTGTATTATAAATAGAAATATAATCATAATTTATTTAAAACTGACTTTTGCCTTTATTTTGAAATTAGTTTTTAAAGGCCCTGACATCCTAGATTTAAACTAGACATTTTAGCATTTCATACTTATTCTAATTTTAATGTTTATTCTAGTGTTAATTTTTACTTATCTTTATGGATTTGTCTTAATGATGTAACAATAAGTTTACTAATTTATCTACATCTTAAGGATACAATTAAAAATATAGCCATCTCATATAGTCAAGGTTATCTACTAATTTATTCTTTATTGAGACATAAAATAATTGAACTGTTTAATTCATAAACTACTCTGGCTGAGTTCCTTGGTCATTAGGTCAATAGTTTCACTTCTTACATAGAACTTGATGCCTTTTATGTAAAGTTTATTTTCATATTTTTAAGGTGGTGTTTTACATCAAAATGTTTGTTTTTAAGTTTTACATGACCAAACTTATCTAATCGATGGTTCTGTCATTATGATACATAAAGCTAGTTTGTTGCTTTAATTGGAAATTTACATATGTCTTATCAGTGTCTCATATAATTAGCAGGGTCATCTGGAGGTTTTCTGTACACAGAGAAGAGGGGTACAGTTTGCATTGCTAGTGCTTTTCTTTGGGTCACTTGGTTAATTCATCATCTTAGAACACATAATTAATCATTCTCCCCCAGTGTGGTTACTGAGTATGAATATCAATTCCGCCTCTTCCACTAAACCCTTCCCTAACAACAACAAAAGTCTTTACACCCTCACCATGAGTTTTCTGCTCTAGGAAACATTACAACTACTCTGTTAAGCAAATGTCTGTTAACATTATGTGCATCCTAGCCAGTAGCTGTTTCATGTATTTTACATAATAAATTTCATATGAAGTAATGCCAAATAATGATACCATAATGAAAATTTTAGGCAGAAGAAGAAAATCTTCTTGGGCAGAAAGGACTTTATACCTGAAATCACACCATTATAACAATCACCTACCATAAGTAAATGTAATCAAAATAATGATCACTATGGGAATAAAGTAAAACAGATAATTATATTTCAATTATATGTTTATTTTCTATTTTCTTCATTTTAAATAAAATGTTATATCAGAAAATTGAATGACTAGGTTTCACTTTGTTTTGTCTTAAATGATAAATGTGATTGGTTTTATAAGACCATGAAATTGTATTGTTGCCAAATGGATGCTTGGAAATTCTCCAAAAGCCTTTTTTCTAATGGTAAGTATAATTTCAATGTCCTAAGTACCTATTATGTTCCAGGCATTGTGGATAAGACTATCAAATTAATTTTTCAGACAACCCATGAAAAAGATATTACCAACCCCACAGGTGCATAAGAAAACTGAAAGTAAGGCAGGTTAACTAACTTGATAAATGTTATTCAGTTAATAAGTGCCAAAGTCAATATTTGAAGGCAGGCATGTGTGAATCCAGAGTTGGTGTGTTCTCCCATTATATTTTTTCTGCCTCTATCTGCTGAATTTGATCCAAAGAGAGATAGAAAAGAGATATGAAGGAAATGAGTAGTTTATTTTGGGGTTACTTAGAAGCTAGAGTAAAACACACATGTACATACATATCCTTGAAATGGTATATTAAAATATATGCATATATTTGTGTATACATGTGTGTGTTTATGTATATGTGTGCATATATAATTATTAAATGTTGGATTTTTAAATGCTGATAATACTTTGAATCAAGCATTAAAATATTTACCATTAAGTTTAGACGTTTAATTGACTATACAGTGTTTTACGTGGACTACTAGATATCTCACAATGCCACAAGAGTGCATAATACCTCACTAGTCTAAAAGAAATTGATCATTTTGAAACAGTGTTTTGGAATTTTAGTACATTTTATGATTATAGATTTGTCTGATATTCAGGAACTTTATCAGTTTTCTCACTTTCTTCTTTGGTGTAACAACGTTTCATAAAAAGCATATGCTTACAAAGTGTTGATGAGATCAAATTGGGTTAACTGTGTAACACCTTGGAACACAGCACCACATTATAAATCAAAATATCTTCAAAAGTTTTGAAGAGTAACCATAAACAAACAGGATGAAATGCTGTTTGCTGACAAAAAAGAAAAACAAAAATTAACTGAAAATTCTATATAATTACTTTTGTTTTTATAGCAAAAAAATCGCCTGAAGTTGCCACTAATGTAATGTGGCTGTTTTGAGTGTGCATGCAGGCTTTTTGCATTATTAACAAGGGCGCTTGCTAGGGGGAGTAAAGGTGGTGTCCTTGCAATCTGTTACTTTATCAGTGCTAACCTCTTCCCAGTCTCTGGTCATGCTTGTCCTGGCACCAACACAGAGCTCTTCTTTATGCAAACTTCCACTGGAAATCAGTTCACCAGAATATCATAACTTCTCTCTGTATTAGCAAGTGGAATTTGAAATTATTCTTCCATGATTTTAATGGTGGCTGAAATAAAGGGAGGAAAGAGAAAGCTCCCTATTGCAATCATATAAATGATAGTATTATAATATTGTTAATAATGCTAACAGTATCTAAACAATCATTGTGTGCTTACTATGTCCGGAATCATTATGTCTTCTAATGTCCCACAAGGGTACTTTATTTTGTCTGCACCATTTTATGAAAGAGGACACTGAGGTTTAAAGTGATTAAGTAATTTACTAACATCACAACGCAGTAGGTGTTGGAGTTAAAATTCAACACATGGGATTTTGGGCTATAAAGCTTACACTTTAATCATGTCCTGTCACTGGTTTTTCTGGCAGCTTCTCAAACCCATTCTTTCAATTGGAGAAGGATTGAGTTATCTGACTTGAGATGTCATTTGAGATGTTTTTGATATTGAGAAAGAGTTTGAGGCTTGCTAATGTTTTCAATTCACCCCTACCTTGTGCCTTACATTCACCAATCCGGTTCTCCCTCCAGGTACATTCTGCCTTCAGTGTTTCCTGTGACTGGAACACCTGCCCAAAGGAGTGCTTTGCCTACCCACTTCGACTGAGTGTTTTCACAATCCCACGGGATTGAAGAGTAAAGCTGTTTCTTTTGTCTTTAGGTTTTCTGTGCTTACTTGCCCTCTATCCTTGGCACGAGGGAGACCTCAGTTAGAGGGATCCCCCTCCTTGGTTTTTGTGTAGCTTAGAAGAATGAATTCAGGCAAAATACAGAAAGTATAATGAAAATGGGGTAGAAAGTTTATTTATGAAATACACTTGAGTGCGACACTGCTAGTGGGCACCCAGCTAGTCTGAGTGCACCAACTCTTGGAGTTTTAGGGGTTTTATGCTTGTATTCAGCTACCAGGTTCCCTTTCCTCCTCCTCCCTTCTCCAGACCTTGGGATTAACACATTTTCAAAAGCATCTTTTCCCAGAAAGTGGAAATGATACACACAAAATTTCAAAGGCTCCCCTCCTCCTGCGCTTATCAGGATTTCTCTTGTGATCTTCAGAACACCTGACAATATTGTCTGACCAGACTCAGGGCTATTGATTTAATGGATATGACATGTCTCCCTTCCCCCTTCTGCTTTGGTTATCTATTCTGCCTAACATCCTGATGCAACCTCACCTGACAATAACAATGCAACAGGATATTTTATCCTTCACCCTGAGATGATTTACATTAACTGAGAAAAACTATGGGCCTAAAAAGAATTAAAAAAAAACAAACAATAGTTACAGGGAACAACAAGTTCTTAAAGTTTTGAGAATTTATAGCCCTGGGTAAAAATTAAATATAAGAGGCAAAGACAAAAGTACAGAGGACAAACAAATAGCTCAAGACACATAGATGGTGAGGGCTTCATGACTATTTGCACTGAGGACATGCAAGACATCACAAATTAAACTTAACAGTTTATGTGCTCACAATGCGCCAGCCATTTGGCTGCATGCTAGGCAGAAAACCAAAGCCCCTACCCTCACAGAGTCTAAGAGGATCCAACATCTATGAGGAGTAAGTGGAATAAAGAGTAATAAATACTATAGTGTTGGCAAGCAGAGAATACTAATGGTGTCTATAGAAGGGATATCTATTTAATCCTAGGAATTACAAAGAATTCATTTGATAAATGATGTTTCAGTTGAAACTTTAGGTGAACAACTTCAGTAACCAAACCACATGATAAATCTCCTAGCACACCATTCTTTCAGTTGTTTGACTTCTTCACGGCTGATGATAAAAATAGAAAGCTTGAAAAATTCTTGATTATGATATGCAGAAGTTTGAGTAAGAAATCAAGACTTCTTTCTGAATAAAACTAAGAGATCAAACTATCTTCAAGTCTGGTTATCCATCCTTTCATCAGTAATAGAGGTTCTGATAAACTGGAAAAACGTCTCTCTCCTCTCTCCTGCATATTATGCATGACACTTATTGCCCCTCCCTTGGCCTCATTGTTACTGGAAACTGCTTTCACCTTAAGAAAAAGCCTGTGTCTTCCAAGTTTATATCAGTAGCTCAGGCATTATTTTCAGAGCTATAGGTCTGCAGTTTTAATTGTCTCTTCTCCTTTTCTATTATACATCTCTCACAAACTGATAATGTTCAAAACTGAATTAATCTTTTCTCTGTCCTCAAATCTATTTTACTCATTCCTTTTTTCAATTCCAGCTTCCCCATCAAAGACAGGTATTATTTGTTCCTTTTAAACTACTATTGAGTCTGTCTATCTTCCTCCTTCATAGTGAACATCTTTGTCTAGATCACCAGTCCTATCTACAGCATTCCTCCCTTTTTTATGGTTTTACTCTCTGCAGTTTCAGTTACCTACAGTCAACTGTGGTGTGTAAATATTAACTGAATAATTCCAGAAAGAAACCAAAAAATCATGTTTTAAATTATGTGCTATTTTGAGTAGCAAGAGGAAATCTTGTGAGGCACTACTCTGTTATGCCAAGGATGTGAATCATCCATTTGCTCAGTGTAACCTACACTGTATATGTTCCCTGCCCATTAGCCTCTTAGTAGCCATTTTGCTTATCAAATCAGCTTCTGGGTATCTCAGTGTTCATGTCCCAGTAAACTTTATTTTATTTTACAATGGTCCCAAAAGCAAGAATAGTGATGCTGGCAACTTCAATACACTAAAGGGCAAAGCTGTAAAGTGCTTCCTTTAACTGAACAGGTGAGAAAAGTACAGTAAGATATTTAGACAGAAACAGAGAGAGACCATATGCACATAACTTTTATTGTAGTATATTATTATAATGTATTATTATTATAATGTATATTTATTATTAGTTATTTTCTAATCTCTACTGTGCCTAATTGATAAATTAAACTTTCTCATAAGTATATATGTGGTGGGGGAAAAACATAGGATTTATAGGGTTGAGTAGTGTCTAGAGTTTCACACATCCACAATGGGTTGTGGAGCGTATCCCCTGTGGAAAAAGCAAACTGAGGTTGTACAGTTTGCTAATAGGTTTCATATTTCACAGAGTAAATTTTATCAAGTAAAATTTTCTGCTTAAATAGCTTTGATGATTTTTATTGTTTTTAGTTTAAAGCTTAAACAGCTTTGATGATTTTTATTGTTTTTAGTTTAAAGTATATACACATAGTGCATCACAAGTTTTATGTAAACTGGTACATTCCTATATCTTTGGCTTTATCTCCTGTCCACTGTGTTTTTATTGCTCTGGCTTCCCTGATCTTCAATTTCTTAAATATACAACTTTTATTATTTTATTTTTTTAGGCCACTGACACATGCTTTCTTCCTAAGACCTTTTTTCTCTTCATCTCACCTTTTTCACCTATGAATTTATATTCAATCCTCTTGCCTCAATTTAGATGTCACTTTCCCCAAGAAGGTCTTCACTGGTGCCCATAGTGAACATAACAATTGCATATTTAGGGACTCACTTCAAAATATTTGTCAACTACCATCTGTGTTCAAGGTGCTCTTTATCTTTTTAAAGGCTGTCATAAGGACAGCAATCAAATGAGGACAGGTCACTAAAACAAGAAGAGTACCTTACCTGTAAGACATGCCAATAAGTATTTGTAGATTGCCACAGAGTTAGCCAGGCCAGTGAAGGGAAATAAGTGCAATTCAGGCAGACATAACTGAGTAAATTACAACAGATATATGATTAAGAGTGAAAACTGTATGGTTCAATACAATAGCAATGTGGGGTTAATAGTAGATAAAAAAGTAGATATTTATTGAGTTCATCTGTTGAAAAGAGGAAGAAAGTTGAAGCAGTAGCTACCAAAGTAGATAAAAATATTAAAAAAATGGCATTTGTTTATTTTTTTCTGTAAAATTTGAGAGACATTTAATTTAATTGTGAATATCAAGCATAGAATAATAAGTTAAACACAAGAAGAAAATAATTTAATTCATGTAGAAAATCATGATTATGGTAGGAAGGGATGGAAACTATAGTGCACAGATTAAAAAAAATAAATAACTCCTTTGCAAGAAACCAAAGAAGGAAAATCTTTCTTTGTGAAACTTGAGAAAAATTAATAATTCTCTACTGGTTGCTTGTAAATAAGAAAATTTATTTTTTAATATTTTATTTATTTATTTTTAGAGAGAAGGGAAGGAAAAGAGAAAGAGAGGGAGGGAAATATCAATGTGTGCTTGCTTCCAATGTGCCTCTTACCAAGGATCTGGCCCACAACCCAGGCATGTGCTGTGACTGGGAATTGAACCAACAACCCTTTGGTTTGCAGCCTGAGATCTATCTACTGAGCTACACCAGCCTGGACAGAATATTTCTTTTTAATAACATTCAACATCTTTATGAAGAAAACATTGGGTGCTGAAAGTAAGGAGAGAAAACATAAAGAGAATAGTAAAGGTTTGTAATAACCAAGGAAGGAAATATAATGGGAATTAACAAAAAAAAATTAAACACAAGAAAAACAACAGTGGATAAGTACTGAATATTGGATTGCAGGCAGGAATTATAAATTAAATTAAAACAGTAGAAAGGAATCAGAAAATAGACAATTATAAACAATTCTTGAATTTCTCCCGTCATTCATTACTTTTGCTATTAGCAGGTATTTTACAGTCTCCTGTAATCAATTTCAGTCATTTGTTCAAATGCAGTCTACGCAAATGCTTTTATAAAGGTGTGAGCTAAATTAAAATGAACACATGCATGATCAAAAAGTAGAGTTTATGTAAAAAGTACAATGTAGATTCCATCTAGTTTTATTTCTAAAAAAATAACAGAAAATAATATATAGTAATCCATCTGTGGTCAGAACTCTATTTAGTCCATTAAATGAAACACTTTTCTTTTACCACATCTTAATGTTCAACCTAAATATTTCCTAAAAGAGGGGTATGTGCTTTAAAGAAAATAAAGTTTGTCTTATTTATGCTTAGGAGATTTGCATGTACTATATAATCTACATTAAAAAATATACATTATGCTCAACAATTTTATGGCAGACATGCCCAAGGCAATTCAAATGAGAGAATGAATAACAATGCAAGCAAAAGAAATTCCTTATTAAAACTTTGTTAAATGGAAGTATAATTTCTTAAGGATCATATCATTATAAAATTCCATCATGCCAATGGGTACTCTATAGCCTATAGTAAATTTTATGTGACTTTGATGTTCTGAAGTAGTATAAAGTTAAACTTATTTGTGCCTTCAAGTGTTGGATATTTTTGGAGCATCCAAATAAGTAATGTGAAGGTATAGTCATTTTGAATCCCTCTAGGAGTTTAACATTTCTGAGAAAAACAATAAAATGATATATAAATTTTTTAAAGATTTTATTTATTTTTATTTTTAGAGAGGGAAGGGAAGGAGAAAGAGGGAAAGAGAAAAACATCAATATGTGGTTGCTGGGGGTCATGCCTGCAACCCAGGCATGTATCCTGACTGGGAATTGAACCTGTGACACTTTGGTTTGCAACCTGCACTCAATCCACTGAGCTACACCAGCCAGGATATATATATATATAAATTTTTTTTAAAGATTTTATTTATTTATTTTTAGAGAGGGAAGGGAGGGGGGGAGAGAGAGAGAGAGAGAGAGAGAGAGAGAGAGAGAGAGAGAGAGAGAGAGAAACATCAATGTGCGGTTGCTGGGGGTTCTGGCCTGCAACCCAGGAATGTACCCTGGCTGGGAATTGAACCTGGGACACTTTGGTTCCCAGCCTGCGCTCAATCCACTGAGCTACGCCAGCCAGGGCTTATATATATAAATTTTTTATAAAACCTTTTACTTATACTAAAACTAATGTATTTGCATCTAAAAAAATGGAAAACAAATGCATCATCTTGATTTTATTTGTAGTTTTTCCTGTGTCTTATGTGTGTTTTTCCACAGTAGACATCATACATAATATAACAAATGTAAATTTTACATTTATACAAACTCAAGTGTTAAATAATTTTGTATTTTTTTATTTCCTTGTAATAGATTTTTGCTTCTAACTCTAGCCTGGAAACAGAAAATTTTATAGTTATTTTAGGTTTTGACTTTGTCTTTTTTGTGTAAGTCAAATAGATTTAATTTTCTTTCTTTCTCAGTAAGCTAGCATTTCACTTCCCTTGGCCCTTCAAACTATCCAGGCATTGGTAGCAACAAGTGAGTATGTCCATGACCTCCCTTGAAAGCTGATAACATAACCCATTCAGTCTCAGGTGTTTTTATACTAGAGCAGAGAAACCCTTTCAAGTTTGTAGTATGTCAGAATCATACCTAGGTTACTTGAAACTGAATGGGAAAACCATGTCATGGCTTCCCAATCCCAACCAAAGGCACTTTCCATGCAATGACATCAGATATATACAAAGTGGTATTACAGTAAGCCCTGTCTCATGTACTCTGCCTTATTATGGTAATACGGAGGAGATGTTGCTAGTAATCAGTGTTTTCTCTTAGCTTCAGATGAAACATGCTGCATATAGACAATATCTTCAGGTATGCTGTCCCCTAGAGTTCTAAATTGAATAGCCAGCAACCTTCTACTTTCTGATTACCACTTAAATGTGGAGACATTAATTAGAAATAGATATCTTCCTTGATGAATCAATTTGATCCTAGCTTTATATTTTCTTTTCATATTCTCATTTCTTTACTTCTTTCTTGTACTCTAATGCTCCTTCTCCTCCAGCATCTAAAAAGCTGATCAAGTTAGAAATGAAGAACCTGATTTTTTTCAGTATTTACTATGGATTGCATCAATTTTATAGTCTATAGCCAGCTTCCTCTAGGCTTTAGCTATTTTAAGTTTCAAAATTATCATGATAGCAATCCAAAAATCTCAGGTTTCAAAAATTGTGACTCTGTTCTGTCTGTAAACATTATTTTACATTACCTTTTGAGGCATCAAATGCTTTTAATTCAATGAAAGTATGAGCCTCCAATGTCAAAATCTGGGCTCTAACAGGAAAAAAAAAGACAAAGAAAAGCAGTAGATCCCTGAGTTACAAGATAGAAACATTTGACTGAAGACCTGAGAATCATGACCTCCACAAATCACCTGACTCTTCCAGGCCAGCAGAAGCAATGCTCTTCACATTGAGTGAACAGAGTAGCCTCTCAAAAGCATGACCTCACAGAAGATTTTTGTTCTCCTCAGACTATGTATTTTCATCCCTTAGTGTTTTCAGCTTGGTGAACAGGGTAAGGTCTTTGCAGAACCAGAGTTCTGAAAGGAAGTAGCTCACATTTTTAAGGTATTTCAGAGCCTAGTCAATATGTATTGTCAGTAACCCTGTGAAAATATTTGGGAATAGATGATAGCATGTTTCCCCAAGAGACATAGAATTAAGGGTTGATATAAGAAATTTTATAAACATGTGAGTATAGAAACAGGATTCACAATTTAAAGTTCTCGCATTGGGAACTAAGCTGGTTTTAATATATTGTTGGAAGGCTCTCTGAAACCTTAGAGGGATAATGGCCTACAGTAAATTAGGAGAAAGATCCAAACATTCTTGGTAAATTATAGGATAGGAGAGAAGGCTCAAAAATATGAGAATATTAGAACTGATTTCTTATGCAAGAACCAAAATGCACCATATAAGTAAGTTCTCTGTGAGGGTCCAGGCTATATTCCTTCAGAAATCCAGTATCAGGTTATGTAATGTTGGACAGCGTGGAGGAGCTGTCATTTTTGAGAAGACCTGTGGTAACTGACTATTATAAGTTAGAGTTGCCTATAGTGTATGCTGAGAAACAAACAAAAAGAAACAAGCAATCAGCTTCCTGGCATCCTTATCACTTAACCATAAGAGACAATTGTTGTAATAGGCATCAAGGTCACAATGGCAATCAGCACCTTTCTTCACAGGGGTCAGTGGCAGTAGCTAATTGATGGTGATATTACTAGGGTCAAGATAGACAGCCAAATGTGTTGGCATTCAATTTTTCAAATGAGAAACAGCTGATCATTGATGAGTAGAACTGTCAACTTCTACAATGGGTAATCGAAGACCCTCACTCATTTCTCAAATCTAAGCATATTGTCCCAAAGTCCAGAAATTTTTTAAATAATTGTAAATTCATAAGTGACCTGAGCCTTAGGGTAACATCAGTGAAGTTTCACTGATTGAAAAAATGTAGATTGTTTAATAACAGAAACAGCGGCTGAGCTGACACTGAGACCATCAATATGCCATCATGCTCCTTTCATGTATAGGTTAGGGTGCTTAGTAGGTCAGAAAATATGCAGAGTATTGCCCTAAATTCAAAGGACTCTCAGTTATTTCCTCACTTTCCAGTTATATAATTTGTCTTCACATATTTAACAATTGGGAGAATCTTCACATTGGTTCTCTGACCTTTAGGGTAATCATAGGAAGAGCCAAGTACATACCCTTGAAATGGCAAAATCTAACCAAGATATCGATGTAAAATAAACACCACATATTTGGAGGAATCATAGGAATTAGCATTGCCCTTCAAGATTTAAGACAGTAATGCTTAGTATGCCCCTGTTAATTCTTCAATTGTACACCTGGAAAAATTAGTGAAAAATGATAAACTACTATAAGCTAGTCAGTTCTAAAAAACAATAATCATTCTCCTGTATTAAACATGTTTATTGGATAAATGAAATATTGGACTAGCTATTGATCTGCTAAAAATGTTTTTTTTTTACAATCCCTGATGGTGAGAGGGAAAAGAAAATTTCTCCGTCACAGAACAGGAGGAGCAATACACCCACAATACTTGGCCCCAGAGCTATGTCGTCTCTTGCTATCAGATGCCTCAATACAGTCAGCTGAGACATTGACTGCCTTGACATTCCACCAATATCAAGCTGCTCTAATATACTAATTGCAACATGCTAATTTGATGCAATGGCAAGCATTAAATGTCAGGTACACCAGATGACCTGGTGAGATCTATTCCTGCCAGAAAGCTGCAAACAAACCTCATGAATGAAGGATCTGCCTCCTGGGTGAAGGTTCTATTAGGGCAAATGGTCTGGGATATAGTGAAATATTCTAAGGTAAATGAAAAGTCATTCTACCTTGTACTTTCTAACACTAAAAATGCCCCAATATTTGGGAAACGGTATATGCTATACTTTAGGTATTGCTCCAAAGCACTGATCAGTAGCTTAGAGGACTGTTCATTTCAAATGAGTAAATGTGAGTTTTGTAATAAGTCTAGGCCACAACACAATATTCTATAACACAGGTCTTATGATTCATCTTATGACCCACTAACATTCAAAGATTCTCAAAATATCAGTGGTGAATAAGTGTGCAGTGTGTATTCTCTGGCAAATCCAAACAAAGGAAGTACAATGAAACCCACCTAGATTTTATAATAAGTTTGTGTTATCTGTGGAATAAACATTTTTTCTCCATTTGAAAACAATTATTGACTTAACTTTGGCTGAGCCCACCTAGGGAATATTTCTCATTTCAGTAACTGCACATTTCAACTCTAGAATTTCTTATTTTTTTAATCCTCACCCAAGGATATGTCCATTGTTTTGAGAAAGAGAGAGAGAGGGAGAGGGAGAGATGTGAGAGAGAAACATTGATTGCTTGCCTTCCTACTGGGCATTGAACCCTCAATCTAGGTATGTGTCCTGATCCAGAATCGAACAGTTGATCTTTTGGTGCATGGGACAACCCTCCAGCTCACTGAGTCACTCTGGCCAGGGCTAGAATTTCTTTTCTTTTTTTTTTTTTACAGTTTCTAATTCTCTATTAAAATTATATATTTCCTGAGTCATTGTTATCTTTATTCTTTAATTTGAACATAGTTTAATTTGGGGAGGGTGTGCAAATATTTATAATAGATGATTTGAAGCTGCTGTCTGCTAAGTCCAACATCTAGGCCTATATAGAATCAGTTTCTATTGTCTGCTTTTTCTTATTTCTCTTTGTGTGTTTTGGCACATTGTCAAAATGTAATACTTTAATACATTATAAGCAGTTCTGGATTCTGAAGTCCCCCTTTATAGTGTTATAGTTGTTATTTCTGCTTTCTTAACATGCCTAGACTTAAATTGTGGAATTGGCCTCCCTTGTGGGGTATAGCTTATGCTGATCTCTTTAGTACTTTTACATTATTTTTATTAAAAAATATTTTAAGGCCAGCTTCCTGCAAGTTGTTAACAGTTTTTGCATGGTTTGGTGATCAGCTAATGATTTGGGCAGAGGATATGCTCAAATACCTCAAGGTTTCAACTCTGCTGATATTTTATGTGTAGTTTGGGGAACACATTCAAAGTTTAGTTACTTCTTGTGTCTACCTCAGGTTTTGTGTTTCTTAGAGAAACAATTTCTCAGGTCTTGCCTTCATATGTATACCATTTTCCAGCTTGACAGGAATGTGTAGAGGGCTCATCCTCCCCTTCTGTTCCTCTCTATTTTCATGATCTCCTTATGTTTTATACCTGGTCCACTACTTATTCTAATTGTGACCAGGATCACAGGCTTTCAGAGTGGTGAGTTTTGCTTATTCATGTGCCACCAAGTTAAATGTTTGCACAAGTTTTCGCCCTTTATCCACCCAAAATAAAGCTTGTATCTAGTTGCTAGTTTCCCCCATCAAACTTACAATGCAAAATAAATTGCTCTTCTCACCAACATATTAGGAGGAATTGGTGGTGGTGGTGGTGGTGGTGGTTGTGATGGTGTTTGGGTGTTGAAAAGCCTCAGGCAAGAAAAGCCAGATCCCAGTTACTCTTACCTAAGTTTTTTATGAATAAATATTTTGCAATTTAACATTTATTTTATGTAAATTTTTTAGATACCCAAAATGGTTGTTTCAGACAATTTTGCCCAGTTTTATTCTAGATTTTTAGTGGAGGATTTACTGACACAACTCTTCATTTACTTTTATTTTCCACCTGTCCAGGAATGAAGTGATCTTAATTGTTAAATGAAAAGAAATAATTTTTTTCTCAATTACAACACAGGATTTAAAATTCTTAAATATAATGTGAATAGATGATACAAGCAGATACATTGCAACTCACTGACATTATTTCATTTGCATTAGTATAATTTCAGTGATGCATTTACCACCAACACAAATCTGTTTATTAAGTTTCTTCTAAAAGAGTTTGCTAATCTTAAACCCAACAAAGAGTTCTGTAATGAGGTTGTTCTGGACTACTAATGTATCCATTTCACAAAAGAAGGAGTCTTGAAAACAAAGACAGAGGTGAAGTTATGAGATAATTGGGTCACTTCCAGTGAGTGTTCATAGTCAAGGCAAAAGAAGTGGTAAACTGAAACTTAAAATGGTAGAAATTTGACACAACATAGAAGACATAGGAAAAACATAGTGCCTGAAAATTCACAAGTGAATTGTTCAGATCCATGCTTATGGAAACTTATTTCTGGGAATGCTGTTTATTATTGTGAGATAAACTAGGTTCCCACAATTTTTGGCCTTAAAGCCAGACTCTCATTGAACATTTGTTCATACCATAAGATAGATTAAACATAGTTGTGGAATATTGGAACAAAAATACTTTTTCCAGGAAATATAGCTAGGAGTTCAAAAAACAATGAAATTTGTCTTTCACAGCTTTCCTTTATATATGTCTGTTTCCATTTAATGCAAATATGCAACTATAATTTGTGCCTTACCATTTCAAGATTTTAGTATTACATATAAAATACAGGTAATTTTAGTATCATATACAAATTATAAAGCCATAACTATTTTGTGTATTAGAGCTCATATTAGGTTTCTGAAGGTTAACACACACATAAAAACTGTCCAATTTAATATAGTGCAACTTGTTATATTTAAATAAATTATACCCTATAGTTTCAGAGTTTACGGAAAAGCACAAACATCAAGTGTATGTTGTTCCAAATAAGGCATGGAGCCATTTATAGTTTATAAGGCAAATCCAAGTGACATTAATGAAGTTTCATATGTAAATTTTTAAGGTTAGGAACTTACACAATTGTTACAAAATTTTAGGATCACCTAGGTGAAATACATAGGTACCATTTATCTTAGCTTCCAGGAGGACATCACAAAACTTTACAAAGATTCTCTTCCATTTTATCAGTTTGAGTACATTCAATGCATTTGTAACCTCCCAGTCATTTTTTCTGGTTGATTAGCTTCCTATGAATCAGACTCCAAGGGGCTAAAGTACAGCTAATCCCTTTTATATTGTCAATCAGCTACCAATTTGATGTCTTTTCATAAGTGTTAAATGCTTCAAAAAATCACTCAGAGGTCTTACAGATGATGTGTTGTGGAATTGTGCACCTGAAACCTGTAAAATTTTGTTAGCCCGTGTCACCCCAATAAATTCAATAAAAAAGAAGAAAATAATAAAATCACTCAGAGGTCAAAAACAATGTCATTCTGAAATGCAATCGAAAGTATGTCCTTCCCATTCACTTGTTTAAAATGGCCTCTCTGTAAAAAATTTTTTTCCACTGGGACTACAAAATCATTCAATTTGAAAGATGACCTTAAATTTCTGCAATATTTCTTTTTCTTTAAAGGCAACATCTAGAAAGAAATGCATGAAGAACATATTTGGCTCACATGGCTTTGGAGAAGCAGCAGAATATAAAAAATCAATGCACATTTAGCCTCCATCTTCATGTTTCTCAATCCTTTTCCATTTAATTTTTTTAAGTAAAGACTAAATAAATATATAAGTAAATACAGTAGTCAGATTCACTTTAGCAATGACTCTAGAAACACATGGAAATATATATATATATCCAATTAATTTTTTCCTGTTAATGTCAGTTTTTATGTGAGTATTTTGATAGTTTTTTCACTCTGTTGTATAAGATGCCTCTTCAAAGTAAGGGAAAAGATTGATTTCCCCAAATTACAGAATTTTTTGGTATTTTAAACTGTTAAAACTTGCAAGAAAAATGTACTGGATGTAAATTGCTTATATATAAACCACTTGACTTCTGACATTGGCCCAAACTACTCATTAGAAACGGGTAGCATTTCCTTTAGGAAAATCTAGCACGGCAAAATACTTGTGTTTCAAATGGTGGGTTTGTGGCAGGCAGCAATGCTGTTTACCATGAACACTGAGAGCATTTATCATTGTAGTTTGGCTTTAGTGATGCTCAGTGATTGAATAAATTTTTGAATCCTTAGTTTCTTTTACAGCTAATAATTGAGTTATTATGAATCATCATTATTCTCTCATAAAATACCACAAAACCAACAATGATTTAAAAGATTTTAAATCTTCCAGAAGTATAAAAATGAGAAAGAAAAGTAATTAAAGATATCCACAAAGTATCAGTAGCTAGGTAAACTAGATGGTTAAATGACAACTAACAGAAGGAAAGTTTGAGCTCTAAACTTGGGGTATGAGGTGGGATAGAAATTCAATACTAATCAAGCTGCTCTGCACCACAGAACTACAGAGAGGTGGGATGAAAGGCGGTGGCAGTAAAAGCTAGAAACTAATATTTGATAGTTTATGAAAAACAGTCATATACACATTTATAATCTTAGTATGCTTTGGCCAATGACATACGAGCCAACCAATAATGTTGTGGTTGTTGGGTTATACCACTAAAGAGAAGGCACATAATGTTCACTTCCCATTCCCCCCTTACATTTACAGGAAAAAAATATATGGCGGTGAAACACCTTAATCTGTGAAGCCACCAAACCAACCATGCAAGAGAAAGAAGTAAAATTCTGTATTTCATATAGTTGGGTCTCAATCACTGCAGTGAAACTTATACCTTAATTAGTAAAGCCATGAACAATATTGGATATAGAATTGATATAGAATATTCAAGCAGAGTGAAAATATTATTTTAAAGACTAAGCTTTGTATTTCATATTGAATAGTAATGAAAAACCACATTGTCTAGATAGCTTGAGATCAGATTTAATATCTTGAAATCCAAACAAAAAATGTGTAGATTTTATAAAATAAAGAAACAGAAGCAACCAATGTTTCTTAGATAGCAAGCAGGTAAATACTATATATTAGAAAGAATGATCCTCCAATTACAAGCTAATTTAATATATCATTAAATGAGAAGATAGTTTTAAGAAAGCTCCCAAAATCTTGAAATTATAGGAATTTGAACACTGATACATTCATTTCAGTGAATCAGCTATGTATTAGACATTAGTTTTAGCACTTTTAGATTTAAATCAGCATGTTTGGGAGGAAAGCTGACATTAAGGGAATATGATCAACATTATTTAGATACACATATTTGAGGTGAATGTGGGAATTTTAAATATGTATATACTGTAAATGTTGAAAAATATTGAATTTCAAAGAACAAATGTCAAACATGTTAAAATAGATGTCAATAACTTCAGGCAGTAGCAATTTGAGAAAGATTTCTAGTAATTACAAGTGGACCAATTTTATTTCCTGAGAATACACAAGACCTAGCTTTCCACCTGTTCTCCTGCCCTTCATCTCTACCTTTTGACACCACATCAAGAGAAGTTAAAAGGTATCAAATGATTTCCCAGCATGCACTAAAATTAAATCTCAGTATACCTCAGAAGAGAGACAGATGGCAAGATTTTGCATGCTGGTGAAAAGCAGTGTTAAGACCCACATGCTAGTTATGGTCATGTCTACTGGCTTACCACTGCCTCAAACTCATTCTCAGAGTTTGTATCTGCATTTGAACTACTTTAAGGACTTTTCTATTTTATACATTATAGAGAAAGATTTGGGTTTGGTAAGTTAGAAAACAAGGTAAATAATATGGAAAACAATGTAGCTATAATTACTACTTCTGCATGGCTACTAAATAATGTGTTATTTAGCAGAAACTGTCTTTAACAATAGAAGAAACTTTGAATTTAGAGGTAGTTAATGGGGGCAATTTTATAGCTACTATCAACAAATGTCACTTCTTAAATGAACAAAATACCAAGAAGTACTGACATAAAAATTATAAAATTTTGATGAATTTGGGACCCACTAAAATGGCTTTAGGTTTATTTTTAGATATGTATGAATTGAAGTGTTCAGAAAGTTAAATTTATCTAGCTGCAATTTTCTGTTTTATTTTATTTAAATTTAAAAATATTTGGTTCAACCTGGCTGGTGTAGCTCAGTGGATTGAGCACAGGCCTGCAAACAAAAGGATTGCCGGTTCTATTCCCATGCCTGGGAATTGAAATATGCCTGGGTTGTGGGCTAGGTCCCCAGTGAGGGGTGTGGAGAGGCCACCACACATTGATGTTTCTCTCTCTCTCTTTCTCTTTCCCCTCCCCCTCTCTAAAAAATAAATAAATACAATCTTTAAAAAAACATTTGCTTCATTTTAGTATAGAGATTAAAGTATTTTAAGTATAGTTATTCTTCTGTGTAGCAAGATTCCTCGACACAACATTTATCTATGTAACATAATTTAATATGTAACAGACATAATCTCTATATGTAATACATATAAAGTACTATATGTATAATGTTATAAATATGAACTAGATATTCTGAGAGTATTATACATGGTATAAAATATAAACCTCAGAATAGAATGATTGCTTTAGATCCACAGCAACAATTTTATGTAGACAGATTAGGATAATAAACTACCAATGTTTCAAAAGAGATATTAATAATGAAGTTATTAGAAAGATGGGCTCAAGGATTTTAGTCACAACAAATTAACACCATATTTTATTTAACATATATGTTTATATAGTTATATATTTCCTTTGGAAATAATTCCTTTGGTATTTTTTAATTAGCAAGTTTTAAATAGATAAGGGTTTATATAGTATAAACATAAGATTCTATAGTTGATTACATTACTAAAATATCAACAATTTTAAAAATGTTAAAAAGTTATGAATGTTGATCTATTCTTCAGTTCAGATGGAAGACATAAAGATGTCTTTCCCATATCTGCTCAATTTAACTATTACCTAAGAAAACATTTATTTTCCATTGAGCAAAATATTTTACTTTGTTTATTATTTTAAAAAATTAAGTGTATTCTAGCAAGCACTAATAACATTTTGAAAATGGAATTGTCAATTTAACATGTTCAGTTCCTCTCACTATAAAGTAGTTTTATGCCTTGGCTGGTGTGGCTCAGTGGATTGAGTGCTGGCCTGTAAACCAAAGGGTCTCTAGTTCTATTCTCAGTCAGGGTACAGGTGTGGGTTGTGGACCAGGTCCCCAGTAGGGGGCACTCAAAAGGCAACCACACATTGATGTCTCTCTCTCTCTCTCTCTCTTTTTCTCTCTCTTTTTCTCCTTCCTTTCCCCTCTCTCTAAAAAATAAATAAATATGATCTGAAAAAAAGTAACTTTACTGCAGTGATATAATTGCAACTGCGTTACCATAGTATATTTCTCAATTCAATAGAATTCCCTTGAATCTATTAGTTTCAGAAGTGGAAGATGTAGAAAGACAATGTTTTGAACATTGAAAGACAATGTTTTGTTTGTTTTGTGTTGTTTTTTCCCAAATAGCCCAAAGATGAATGTTTTGAGTAAATAATTTAGTAAATCACTATTCATTCAACATCTTTTAAGTATTGGATAAAAAATGCATGAAGAGGGATGACTCAAAAACCAGAATTATCTTCTAGAGGATGGGCCACTTTTATTATAGGATTCCCCTGCTAGGTGAGTGTTCTAGGAATCCATCTGTGTCAGAGTACCAGATAGTGTTATTATGAGAGGCTGCATGCAGTTTTAGTGAATTTTTCTGAAGACATTTCAACATGTTTGCCCATGTCATAACAGGTAATTTATAGCATATCTGCCCATACTGTGCTAAGTGTTCAGCAAAATGGCATGACTACCATGCCCCACCCTCCTTATTCACCTGATCTCACCCCGAGTGACTTTTTTTGTTTCCCCTGAGGAAAAAGTCTTCAAATGGAAACATTTTGCTGCTGTGGAATAGGTAAAACAAAAAATGGCAGAAGCACTAAAAGGCATCAAAATCAATGAGTTCAAAAACTGTTTTGAGCAGTTGACAAAAAATCCTAATAAGTGTATTGCATCGGATGGAGAGTACTTTGATGATGACTGACGTTTAAACATGTAACAGTAAATACACAATTTTTTATAAATAAATTCTGTTTTTTGTTGGGATGCCACTCATAGATACAACAGACTAAATTGCTGATTCTTTCAAGGTGTTTACATATCTTTTAAATAATCTAATAAGACAATGTTAGTAATAATAAATACAAATATGTGCTAATAAGAAGACAAAAATATAATGTGAGAAAGTGTGAACTGAGTAACTGCCCCAAAGAGAACAATTATAAGTGCCATGAAAGTGGAAACCATTCCCTGTGCTCGAGCAGAGAAAATCAGGGTGGGCCAAGAACAGTAAATGAAAAAGAGGGGAGAAAAGAGAGAGATGTTTGACATTATAAAGACATTGGATTATATTTTCAATATAATGAACATCTGAGTTTTAAACTGAAGTGTGGCATGATATAATCTAATTTACAGAAGGAGTAGGTAGACTAGAATGGAAGCCAGTCAGGAGATTACTGAAGACATTTGAAGGCAGATGGTGGTTTCTTGAAGCAGGCACTGGTAAGAATAAAATTTAAGATATTGTATATATTGGAAGTCAGTTCTAAACAATTTAGCATTGCACTGGACATTAGTTATGAAAGGACAGGCAGAATAAAGGTTATCTGATAGGCAAAGGTGATACTACATTCTGATACTATGAAAATTGGGTCATAGAAGGCAGGATATGATGGAGGGGAAATAACAGGCACTAGTGTTCTCTGAATCTTATTAAGTATTAAATGCCTAGTCAATTTCAACTGTTTAGCCAGTTAGGATGACTCTAACAAAATATCACAGACTGTTTGGCTTATCAAACACAGGAATTCCTTGGAAAAGTCAGTGCAACTCTGCTCCTCTTAAGTTGTTTGTTAACATTGATTCCACTGAAACCTACCCACTCGTCTCAAGTGGTCCTCACATCTCCTACTGAGAAGTGCTGCCTACACTTACTGATCTATGTACCCAGAGGGGTTTGTCAAGATCAAGGTTTGGTGTTTCTTAACTGCAGGCTCCAGATGAATCCAAAATCCCCTTTCACAGCTTCCAGGTCCAGGCTGCAGATGCTCCAGCTTCTGAGACTTTCCCATCTTGGATCCCATACAATTCTTTGACTGCCTTACATTAATCAAATCCGGTGCTGCATTTTGCCAAGCACAAGTATATATTTTTAAGGGGAAATTGATGCATATGTTTGTGTTTCATCTTATGTGGAAACAATCAAAACATTGTATCTGAAGTAAAGTAACACCCAGAAAATGCTCTGGGAAGGTTTGCCAGGGAAAAAAAAACACAGGAATTCATTTCTCCCAGTTCTGAAGGCTAGACATCCAGATCAGGTGTCAACATGGCTGAGTGAAGCCCCTCTTTTGGGTTGCAGACTATTCCTTGTGTCTTCACATTGACGATGGGGCAAAGGACCTTTCTTGGGACTCTTATAAGGGCACTAATGCCATTCAGGAGCACCCCACCTTCATGGCATAGTTACAACCTAAAAGTTCCACCTGTTAATACAATCACCTCAGGAATTAGGTTTTAACATATGAATTTGTGGTGTGGGAGGACACATACATATTCAGATCATAGCAAATTAAAAATAATTTAATGGTAAGACAAACCTATGGAAAATAAGGTTGTTGATTAGTAATATATGGAGCAAGAGGTAATGATTATTTAGGAGCAGTGATAGCTGTGCTTAAAACTATTGTATTTTTGCTAAGCAAATACTGTCAGTGAAGCTTTGACCTCAAAGTCCAATAAGATTCTCTGAATACTTTACTTAGTTCTAAGAATGGACAACTAAGAGGGTCAAGGCATTTCATATTTGTATGAAATATAAATTTGCTCACTCTGCTTGTGAGCAAAAATTATACTCATCTCTAAGTCAGTGAATGACTAACATAGCTTCTCAAGGACAGGGAACATAATAATGTAAGTACCAAAACCAGATAATTTGGTTGTGAACCAAATTATCTATACAAAACAAGGCTGGAAGAGATTAAATAACTCTCTTTGGTGCTAAGGAAATACTGGTAAATTATTAGATGAGTGTGAATGAATATTTGGTGTATTTATTCTTGTTATGAAATCCTTGATGACTTTTCAAAGCCAACATTATTTAAAAATTGTAGAGATGAATAAAAAATTGGCAAAATATTATGCAGATTTATATTTGGAATAAAAAATAAAAATACATAATTCAACATGTGTATAATGTGATAATGGCAGCAACATTTGAAAAATCAAATATCAAGAAACACAAATATGCCCTGAGGGAAAGCAGAATATGCCATCCTAAAATACATCTCTTTGACATGAAGATTATTTTGAGCTAGTTATTTTTTAAAAATAGCAGAAACAGGAGAGCTCTGAAAACTAAGTTGAAGTTACCTTTTTATAAGTAAAATGAACACTTAAAAGGGAAATCCCCAGTTGTAAAGGTGTCTCCCTCTCTCTACCAGAAAGAGGATGACTCTGAATCTTGAGAAACTTGTTAATGGGAAAGGCAATAACTTAAAATCTACATAACAACCTTATTTTTGTTTACTGTGCTTTTCCTCATAACCTCCCTACCACTCTCAATGTTTTATTTTATCTTTAGCTGGAGATGGTATTTAAAGTAATCACTAGGGTGATTTTGGGGAGTTTCCATTTTCCTGGGTCTCTTCCAAGTATACTGTAGGTATGCATACTATTAAACTTATTTGTTTTTACCCTATTAATCTGTCTTTATTTTTTCTTTTGTGTGGGGCGGGGAGAGGATATCAGCCGGGAACCTGGAAGGCTAACTGGAAATTATTTTTTCTTCCCCATACCTCTAAACTTACCAAAAAATATTTATAAAAATTAATGATAAAAATGTAGAGTTGATATGTTTCCATCATCCCTGGTTATTTACCATATAACTTAAGCCATGCTACTCCAATATGTGCCTCAGTGGTATGTGCATCAGTGTGAGCTAAAGGCAATGTTATTCACAGGCTCAAAAGAAACTTCTGCTTCTCTCTTTAACTACTTAAAAAAAAACTTGAAATAGAGGCCTTGCCCATAATATCAGAGATAACTTCCTTTGATACATGTATACATGTGTGTGGCAAACTTCTGTTTGCTAAATGACAGTTCTTATTGTCCTGCAATGATCCTTTGATACCTGCAAGGTTGTGTTACCTTGCTAGCTCAGGGTGTCTTAAATACCCCAGTCACACTTTCTATCTCTGAGCCTCTCCTATATGTGGGGTCTCTGACTCTCAGATGTGTGGGTTTCCATGTTGCTGGTGAAAATGGGTTCTTGCAGTGCTGCAAGAAAGAAATTTCAAAGGGGACACATGTGGGAGAAGTCTCAGTGTAATGGAGAAATTTATTTGAATTGAAGGAAAGTAATATACCTTTGGGGATTTAGAGGGCAGCCAGTATCTAGCAGCTAATGCTCCAAGACCCTGGATAATCCTCTCTATGTTTTTTTCTTTGTTTAGGAGAATGAGCAGGCTCTCTCTTAATCTACCAAAGCTACTTCCTGGGTTGTTCTGGGTTTATCCTGGACTTTTCCAGGTTCTGCACCCTTATCCAATCCGATACTCTTCCCAGATTTTCTTGGTCTAGATTATTCCACTTTATGTCACCACTTTGGCTCCTACTGTGCATGCCCCAAAGTTTTGCTGTGCCATCTTGGTTTCTATTGTGCCTGTGCCTAGCCTTGGAATTTCCCCTATCCCTCATCTGGCATTCATGGTTGTCCCCTGGGGAGATTGGAAAGCTGAGCTTCTGGGGATTAAGTCCCCTTTGGTGAAGCATGCATGAGGCTTTCCCCTGGGGTATCTGAAGCTGTAACTTCCAAATTTAAGGTTTAAGGCTCCAGGCTTAATGCTTCCAGACTTAAGCCTTATTCAGTGTAACTTCCAGACTCCATCAGGCTCAGCCAGTCTGGCTCCCTTCTCTTTTGTCAACTCCTAGCTGCCACGCTAATGCTCATGCTTAGGTATGTGTCCAATTTGGTTATTTTACCTTGCTAATCTGTCTCATATATATTTGATTATTATTCCTGTCGAAGAACCTTGAGGGTGGAGAAAAGTTTGTTCCTCCTCCACACTTACAAGCAATTTTTAAAAGACATTTCTTTTTTGATGGAATTAAGCTAAAGAATATTTTGATCTCTAAAATAAGTAGTTTGAAATCAGAGCCCTCTTTGGTAAGAATACATTGTTGATGCCCATCTTTATATTTCTTTTGTTGGTTTTCATGAGATTGTTAACCTGAAAATAAAAAGCTAGAATGAGGCAACAGACATTTATTGGCACTGATTTAGGCAGAAACCCAAATAGTGTCTCTATTTTTGGGTAAAGGAGAGGGGTTTTTAATATTAGGTAAAAAAAAGAAAATAATTACAAGAATATAAGAGAGGAATTTATTTTGGTGCTAATAAGGTAAGTTATTCTTTAGCTATACATGGCTGCTCTCTGACTCTAAAGAACAGCTTTAATTACCAGTTCTAATATTCAGGAGGTCTATTTCCTTGTTAGCTTTGCAATGATCACTAGGAAGACCATGCTGCCCTGGCCCAGTCCAAAGGTTAGTTTGCCCAGTTCAAACATTCCAGAGGTCAGAGGAGTAAGACCTACAGGGGAGCTCCTCTGGAGTGGCTGCCCTGATTCCACTTTAAAATGGCTCCACTTAGAAACTTTTCATGACGTGCTTTTCCTCAATTTAAATTTGCCAAATTATTTATAACATTTCCAAATGAATTCCAGCCTTTTACAAGATTTGATATCCTTATGAGGTGTGCTGTTTTTAAGCCCAGGTATATGAAAATGCTAAGTGAGTCTAAAAGAGTGTCACACTCACAGGACCTAATGTCTGAAGCTGTGCAGTAGCTCAGGACATGGCCCTTTCACCACCCTTGTTGAGGGCTGCCAGGGGCCCCAGGCCAGAGGGGATGTGTATTGTTTTGGGAAGGGACAGTAACTCCTGTCTTATCTCCTTTAGGGAGCAGTGACTTCTGGCCCTGTGACTGCTTCTTGACCTTTCTTTCTGCACATACATACTGAGGTACTGTAGTTTAGAGTCATAAGTAGGACATGCACCTCCTTTGTCTGGGACCACTTATAACAAACCTCAGACTGGGGGAGGTGCAGTCCCTCTGGCACCAACCCGCTGCCGTCTGTGCATTCCCCTGTAATGTGCATAATAAACAACATGTTCACATGTGCTAGTCCTCTGGGTATATCTGTTGGAATATCACAGACACTTAAACAGATCCCTGGTTTGGAGCTCCTGTGTTACAAAAGGTCAAAATCCAGGTGATATGATAAGAAATTTCAGAAAGAAGAGGGGCTTTTCTGTGATATTAAAGCTCTTGCATATCATTTTCTTATTTTCTAGAAGTTTTAATAGAGGTAGTGTGTGAGTTACTGAAGTAAACTTTTTTATGATCTGATATAAGTCTTTCTTACAGTGTAACCATAGTTGTGTATTTACCATTTTTATGCCATTGTGACTCTATATTTCCTTTATTTCATCACTCCCTTGGTGCTGCAGCTTATTTTTCAAGTTAAATAAAAACACTAGCAAAGAAACAAAGAATGTGCTGTAATCTTGTGACCCTCATGCTGACAGTTTCATATATTTTGAAGTGAATAAAGATATGGAATCAGGATTATGAAACAAGCATGCACTTCAGAGAAGTGTTTCATAAATTTATTGCTTGGCTGTGTGCTACAACTGCCAGGGTTTTTGATGGACAAGAACATGCATCTGGAAAATGAAACACAGATAGTAGCTCACTGGAATTCAATGATAATGACTACCAGAAGATACAATTGTTGAGCAAATGTGAGAATTTTGGTTTCCCAGGGATTTATTAATTTGATGTATTTTAATTCTTGCATATTGTAAAGGCAGAACATTGTCACTCAGATGGTGGGGTCCCACTCATTTTGTAAATCGTTCTGATCATCTTTTTTTATTTATTCATATCAACAATTCATCTGGCAGCTGAAAAAAGGCCTCTGCTGCACAGCAGTCAGTCACCTGCAATGAATGTAAGAGCTCACGTCCAGGCTTCAAATGTCACCACATTGCCATCTTATTGTGAATGACTGAAATTTACTTCCCGTCGTTAGTGGTGCTGAAAATTGCCACAGGTTTCCACAGTTTATAATGTATTATCTAAACGGAAAACATTTCCCGAATTGAATTGACCTTTTAGAAAATAGCACTTTCATCCTCAAAATGCAGGACTGATGCGATATTTTATTTAAAAAGGTTATTTAGTTATAAAACTTGGAGAAAGTGTAAGGAATTAGAACTGTGTGTATTGCTCTATATAATGCATTGCTGTCAAAGAGCACAAAACAAAGACCACTGATTGCTTAACCACCTAAATGCTACTGGGAATAATGCACGGGGAAAACCATATCTTTCCTGATCAACAGAAAAGAGCTATAAAAGGAATGAATGCCTTTTTTATTCTGTACTTTTAATTAGTCTGTCATTTTCTCATCAAAAAGGGAATGGAATAATGTCAACCTTGTTGAGTTACTCTAAATAAAATGCAATGCAAGCCTTAGAAAATTTATCCACAGAGCAGAGTACTTCCTCATCATCCTGAAGTTGTGTGTGTGTGTGTGTGTGTGTGAGAGAGAGAGAGGGTAGGGGGGGGAGAGAGAGGACATAATAAAAAACAGAAAGAAATGTTAAAAATTTATCAAAAACAATTATTTATGAGTGAACAAAAAGGTGAAGAAAAATTGACTAACCCAAGTAATTTAAATGAATTGAATTGTAAGTGGTTGTATCATGAATATTGTTCATTAATCCGGAAGAAAAAGATACAACAAATCACCCAAAATAATAGAGTCAACTTGGGAAAATATAGCCAAATTAAAAAGCTTCTAATATTCTCTCTCTCTCTTTCACTCTCTCTCTCCTTTTTCCTTTTTTTCTCCCTCCAAAACTCGGTTGATGACCATGGTCAGAGAATAAATAAGAGGTATCTTGAGTCAAATATTTTGGACAACATATTTCAAAGGAATTAAAGAAATAATGCCCTGAATATTAAAACTAAGTTAAATTATTTTTAAGTGCCTTTCACTATTCAGAAGATACTTGAAATATTAGAGCCATTTTTATAAAAACAATTATTTTGGAATCATCATAGCACTATAGTTCCATTGTATTTGATTAGTTTCCATTTCATTTTTATAAAAGAAAAAGACACTCCTCTGCCTCAGCCTTCAGATTACATTTGGTTTGTCTGAGTGCTCTGCAAAGTCATGGATGCATTGGCAGCACTGTTAAAACTCCGGTTATCTGTTTAAGGCAGGGATATAGCTCCAAGTTTGGTCTATTCCAAAAGCAGAGAATAAATATGGGACTTGGATGAAACTCAATAATAGTGATGCTGATGACAATAATTATGATTGTGATTTTGGTAAAAATTCCATAAAAGGAAGATCAATGTAACATTGATGGTTTAGGTAAATTAGACAACAATTAATGAGTAGCTATTATAATTGCACATGCAATATCGAGGTGTCAATGTTTGATCTAATATTACATGCAATCATTTAGGGGTTTTTTGGAACTATTTTTTAAACACATATAAAACTAGCAACCTACAGGACATAGTTTTTACATGACACTGAAGCCACATAGGTTAATTTCCATTAGAATCCCTGAATATTTTTGGTTATTCTCTCCTCTAATGCTGCCAGTGATAGACCATTTCAACAAAGATGTAAAACTTAAAAAATATATATATAAGACAAGCACAGACAATAGTATCTATAATCCAACTAACCAAATAGAATATTCTGAGTATATAAGAATTCCTTGTGTCTTTCCCTGATTGCATCACTCTCCCTCCACAGATGTAATCATCATTTTCTATTAATCATTACTTTTCTTTTCACCTTATACAAATATATTTCTAAACAATACTTAACTTTGTTTATTTTTGAGCTATACATAAATAGGAGTTTACTTCAATTTTCTCTAGCTTTCTTCCATTGTTCAAAATTTTGATTTTGTAACCAACTTAAATCTGCATAAAGGGTTTTATCCTTTAAACATTATTATTTTGTATATACACACATATACATATACATATATATAGTTTTTTGTTTTCTAAATTATATTTTTAAATGTTGCAGATGTTTACAAATGCAATTAAATTGACTTTGGCATATTAATTACTAAAAATTTAGTAACCTTACTACTCTGTTATTAATTAAATTTATATTTTAAGCTTTTTGATGTATTTTAGAAATATAAATTGTATGATCTGAAAAAAATTGGTTTCTTTCTTTCCAATTTCATAGGTTACTTTGTAACTTCAAGGAACCTGTTGCTGAACTCCAATGCAGAATGACTGAAGGTTTCTGAAGGAGGTAATTTGTTTTTCCAAATGACTGAGGAAAGACCAGACAGTGAATAGTATTAAAAACCTTGGCTGTTCATATTGAGAGGATGAACTTGAATTTTCTCCTTACTATAATGTAACTAAATCAAGCCAAATTTATAACAGTTCTAATAAAAGAAAGGAGAATATTTTGTTGGAAATATAATTAAAAGTGCTTTTTGTACCTAGATAATTCTTAGAATTCTAGGTTGTATAATAAGACCAGATTCTGTATGAAAAATAGCATTGTAAACAATTTTGAAATACTAGTATAAGGTGAAGAATTCTAATAATATAATAGGTAAATCAAGAATAGAAAACAGTTTCTACTGTTCATCAAAAATCAGTAATCTTATAGGACAAAACTTAGGGAAAAAGATATGAAGAATCAATTTTCAAATAATGCATAAATTAAAAATATTTTTACTGAAGATGTACAAATTAACTAATAAATAGAAAACTGGAATTTCTAAATAAAATATCATAACTAACAGATTATATACAAATGTTAAAAGTATTGATTCAACTAGTTTTAGAAAGGGTATGGAAATAGGAATTTCATATAGATTGGTTACTGTGTATAACAATTCTTGAGGTCATATTATAAAAGTATATCTAAATAATACGGCCTGTCATTTAGGATAACCCTTCCACTACTTGATGATCATCCTATGGAAAGAGTACGCATATACTAATAAGTTTGTTGCAGAACCAAGTGATTTTAATGATATCCCCATGCTATTTAATACCAAGTAGCCATTACAAAATAATTAGGTAAATTAATGGATAGTTGTACTGTGTTAAACATCTCTAAATTGGTAAACATATTTGATATATATTTTATTTATTTATATTTTCTTTTTTATTGAATTTATTGGGGTGATACTGGTTAACAAAATTATACAGGTTTCAGGTGCATAGTTCTGAATACATCATCTGTGCACTTTACTGTGTGTTCACCACTGCAAGTCCAGTCTCTATTTCTAGCCATTCATTGGAATGCTATTAGCAATAAAAATAAATCAACTAATGATATTTATTACAATATAAACAAATCTTAAAATAAGTGGCTGAGTGAAAGTAGCCAAGTGAAAAAAAAGCACATATAATACGAATGTCTTCTATATAAATGTCCAGAAATGTTCATCTATAATAAAGAAACTAGATCAATAGTTCTGTGGGAAAGGGGGTAAAGAGAGGGGTTAAAAATTGACACAAGGAAACTTTTGAGATTGATGAAATGTTCATTTTCTTGACCATGGTGTGTGTGTGTGTGTGTGTGTGTGTGTGTGTGTGTGTGTGTGTAGACTGATTATACTGTACTCTTTAAATCTGTGTGATTGTTTTTTACTTCAATTATATCTCAATGGGATTCAAAAACAAAAACACACTGATAAACCTAATACTCTAGGGTATTCGGATTAAGGTCCTTTCTAGACTTTATTCCAAGACAGGAAGTTTTCTCGCTTAAGAGGCTAACACCAAGGAATCTACTTTTTGGAAAATTATGTCATGGACCTTACGCAACCTACTATTCACTGAAGCACGGTGAAAAGATCTGATCTTGTCTGATAAAATGCGCATGGTCAGATCTTGGTGCTGGGAGACTTGTTTATTCAGAAATAGGCTTACCCTGCTACACAAAAGAAGTTATACTTCATTGTAGGAAAGCATGAACAGGGTCTTAGTTGGGAACAATGAACCTTCACTGGAAGAGGTGGTGTCTATTGTCTTGTGATCAGACTGGATGAATATGGTCAATTATGAAACATCTCCATACATCCCACCAAAGAAAACATTGAAGTTAATTATTATCTGATGAGGCCCATGATTTTATTAGATTTATTTATTAGGTGTAGAGCCTGTTTTTTAATACTACCACTGTTCAAACTCTTGCGTGCCTCTCAAACTTTTAAAAACAATGGACCCTTCAATGAAGCAAAATCTCAATCAAAATATTCACCTCAATCACTACCCACACCATTGATAAAAGCAAACCTTTATGACCATATATTTAGTTCATAAAGATACATTTTAATCTTTGTAATGAATAAGAATAATGCAACTACCTTGGCTGGCGTAGCTCAGTGGATTGAGTGGGGGCTGCAAACCAAAGTGTCGCAGGTTCGATTCCCAGCCAGGGTACATGCTTGGGTTGCAGGCCATAACCCCCAGCAACCGCACATAGCTGTTTCTCTCTCTCTCTCTCCCTCCCTCCTTCCCTCCCTCCCTCCCCTCTCTAAAAAGTGAATAAATTTAAAAAAAAAAAGTAAAAAAAAAAAGAATAATGCAACTAGAAAATAATGGCCACATAGGGTCATATAGGATTTGTGGACTATTGTTGCTGGTATGTCAGTCTTGGCTTCTCCTTTCTATTAACCTCTCCTCTCTGATTATAAGTAGAAACTTTCAATTACTTCCCCTCCCTTTTCATTGAATTTATTGTGGTGACACTGGTTCACAAAATTACACAAGTTTCAGGCAGACAATTTTACTAGATAGCACCTATGTACTGCATTGTGTGTTCACCATCCTAAGTCAAGTCTCTTTCCTTTGCCATTTATCACCTCTATACCCCCATTCACCTTCCCCCAATCCTCCTGGCAATCACCACACTGTTGTCCATGTCTATGAGTACTTCCATTTTTTTTTTCCTTTTTTCTCAATCCTTCTACCCTCCGCCCAGCCCCCAGGCATCCATCAGCTGTCAGCCTGTTCTCTATGAGTCTGTCTTTATTTAGCCTGTTAGTTTATTATATTCATTAGATTCCACATATGAGTGAAATCATATAGTACCTATCAGTCACTAACAGTAATATTCTCCAGGTCTATCCATGCTATCACAAAAGGTAAGATTTCCTTCTTTTTATGACCAAGTAGTATTCCATTGTGAAAATGTACCACAGTTTTTTTTATCTACTCATCTACTAATGGACACTTGGGCTGTTCCCAAATCTTGGCTATTTTTAAATAATGCTGCAATGAACATAACTGTGCTTATATTCTTTCAAATTAGTGTTGCAGGTTTCTTCAGATAAATTCCCAAAAGTAGAATCACTGGCTTATAGGGCAGTTCCATTTGCAAATGTTTAAGGCATCTCCATACTGCTTTTCACAGAGGCTGCACCAGTATGTGTTCCCATCAACAGTGCATGAGGGTTCCCTTTTTCCCACATCTTTACCAACACTTATTTGTTGACTTACTAATGACAGTCATTCTGATAGATGTGATGTGATTATCTCATTGTGATTTTAATTTGCATTCTATGATGATTAGTGACATTGAGCATCTTTTCGTATGTCTATTGGCTATCTGTATATCCTCTTTGGAGACGTGTCCATTCAGGTCTTTTGCTTATTTTTTTAATTGGGTTATTTGGGGTGTTTTGGTGTTTAGTTTTATAAATTCTTTATAATTTTTTAATATTAATTCCTTATCAGATGTATACAAGAATATGTCCTCCCATTCTCTGGATTGTATTCTAGTTTTGTGGATGGTTTCCTTTGCTGTGAAAAGCTTTTCAGTTTGAAGTTGTCCCATTTGTTTATCTTTTTTTCTTTGTTTCCCTTGTCTGAGCAGATACATCCAAAAAAATGTTGCTGTGAGCAATGTCTGAGATTGTGCTGCCTATGTTTTATTCTAGGACTTATATGGTTTTGAGTCTAATATTAAAGTCTTTAATTAATTTACAATTTAATTTTGTGTATGGTGTAAAAAGGTGGTCTAGTTTTGTTTCTTTTTGCATGTATTATTAATTTCCTCCACTCTGTTTACTGAATAGACTATATTTACCCCATTGTATGTTTTTGCCTTCCTTGTCAAATATTAATTGACTATGAAGGTGTGTGTTTATTTCTGGCCTCTCTAATTTGTTCCATTGATCTACATGTATGTTTTCATGATAGTGCCTTGCTGTTTTAATTACTATGGCTTTGTAGTATAGTTTGATATTAAATAGCATGATTCCTTCGAATATGTTCTTCTTTCTTAAGATTGTTGTTACTAGTTGAGTCAATTATTTTAACCAATATAATATAGTCTAAGTAATGGACTGTCATTTCCATGATTATGTTATATTAAATAGCAAAGATGATGGGATTTTGAAGGTGTAATGAAGGTCCCTGACTAGGTGACTTTGAGGGGGATTGTCTTTCCTAGGCCTGAGTTAACCAGTTAAAACCTTTAAAATGTAGCCTAGAAATGAGTGACAGAAATTCAACTCTGTTGCTGCTTGTGAAGAAACAAGCCACCAAGACATATACAGCTGTAAGAAGTGAAATCTTCTAATAAGCACATGGGCTTAGAGGAGTATCTTGAGCCTCAGATGAAACCCTAGCACCTATCAGGGTTTCAGCTGAAAACCTCAAGATCAGATGGCTTAGCTAAGCCATGCCCAAACTCCTGATCTATGGAAACATGTGATAGTACATGTGTACTGTTTAAACTACTAAATGTGTGGTGATTTGTTATCCAGCAACAGGAAAAATATGATACACATTACACTTAAAAATAGATATTGTTACTAGTATTATATTCATTTTTTCAATCACAGAGTTGAGTCAGAGATACTTAGGAAGGTTGCCCACAATCACAGAACATGGCATAGTTGGGATGTAAAGCCAAGCAGTCTTGTTTCAAAGTAAAGCAAATCCTTACAATTAAAAGAACACTATTTTTACTTTATGAATAAACACTTAAAATGTTGAACGACTTTGAAGTTAATTGTGTCCTAACACATTTAACAAGATTGATGATTAAAGTGAGTAAAATTATTTTAGTCTAAAATTACATGCAACTCTAAAGAAACTGTCACTCCCTTTTGAATTCAGGCTAAATGCAAAAGATAATTGATATTCTTGCACAGTGTTGTATTGCTGATTTTAAAGATAGAAAACAGTGCTAAAGAGTCAACTGCAAGGAAAAAAAACAGAGAAGAGATCAATTTTTGGCTTAATGCTTGATTTATATATATTTTTATGGGTGAAATAAGATTTTAAAAAACTTTTCAATGTACCTTAAAAAAATTGTTTCTCTAAGTAACAGCCTTCTTGGTAAATATTTTGCAAATGAATTTAATGTTCACTGAAAGCCAGCAAAGGAAAGCATTAAAACTATCTGTGTTTCTCCAATAATATGCTATTATTTCATCCTTCTCCCTACTTTGGGGGTAGAGTTATTTGAAACTGAACAACATAAAATACCAAATGGAATAGTGATGAATGCAGAGAGAGAGAGATTAAAATAATTTCTTAGAAGATCATTTAAGTGACCTTGTATGCCAAGAGACAAAAGATCACTTGTCTCTTATCACGTAAAGGATGAAAGAGAGACACTAAACTGATCTATACAATTCTCACTAATTTTTATTACAGGATTCATATCCTAATTTTTTTCATAGTTCTGGATATAATTGCAAGAGTTCTGAATACAGTTTTTCAGAGTATGATAGGTTTTTTAAAAGATTCCATAATATGATAAATTTTGAAAAGTCTCTTTTCTTGATTGTGCTCATTATTTCTTCTGTGCCTAATCATAGCAATTCTTGCATTAGTATGTTTCCATTCCTACATATCTGGTTAAATAGATTCTAAGCATGAGTCCTCTCAAATTATTTCCATATACTTGATCTTAGCCGAAAGGCCTAGCAGCAATCAAATTATATACTAAATGAATAAAATCACATAGTGGGAAATAACTAAATCAAAACCAACATTTTAGGAATAGTAAAGCACATCAGAGAACACCATTAATTAACTCTTTCATAACATTAGTTGTCCCGTCACTGTTGAAGTACTTCAAATAGCATATTCATTTACTCATTGTTCCTTTAGGAACTTCAAAACCAGACAAGCCTTAGTAAATTGAAAGGAAAACAAATTGATGATAATGACATATAGAACTAAGAAATGATGCAGAATATTAAAAATCTAGAGGATAGCTTTTGTGTTATTCTACAAAACAGTGGAATTTAAAGTGAAAATAATGTTTAGAATTACATATAATAACACTTTTATTTAAGAAGATGCTGTTATATGTTATCATTTTTAAGATTGCTTATATGCAGAAATCTTTGTATATTCCTTTTAATAAGATCTTGTGAAGTATTCTGTTTTAGGTTTGATCCATTATAAGTACAGAAATTGTCTTCCTTAACTATTTTAAATCTTTCTAGGCACAGGCAGAATAGCCTATGCACCTGTGATTGTACCCAGTCCCTTGCATGATGCTTTGCATACTGAGAAGCTCAGTTGTTAAATACGTCCTATTGGTTTTGCTTGCTTGAATTTATCTACTACATGTGTTTGACCTTTTATAAGATCAAAGTCTCATAATTAACCTAGCTCCTTTATGTCTCATTAAATTTCAATTCTTAATACTCTGTTTTATAAGCAGAAGACAAAAGTCTTCATGTTAAACTAGCATAATGCATGAACACTTTCATATTTCCATTCCCTACTCTCATGCTTCTAGAGAAATATTTCTAATCTATGACTCTCCAGCAAAGCCGAGAACTTACCTCCAACACTGTGGTTACATGCTCATCTAGACTGTAATGCTCTGTAGCTACCTTGAGTTTATTTTAGGGACCTTTTAACTGTTATGGCTGCAAATAAAATGATCCCCATCCAACTTGATAAATACCTTCTAACTTAGGGTAAAAAATAAATTGATATTTTTAAAAAACATTTTACTTATTTATTTTTAGAGAGAGGAGAAGGGAAGGAGAAAGAAAGGGAGAGAAACATCAATGTGTGGTTGCCTTTCATGTGTCCACCATTGGAGACCTGGCCTGCAACCCAGGCATGTGCCCTGACTGGAAATTGAACCAGCGATCCATTGGTTCCAAGCCCTCGCTCAATCCACTGAGCTACACCAGGCAGGTAAGTTGATATTTCTGACAAAAAATTTCCATTAAAACATATAACTTTAATTGGTTTTCTTTTAATATTTCAGTTTCAAAATTAAATACAAGGGAATAACTTATTGAATAATCACAAATTTAGAGCAATAACCAATATTTTTTTTCTGTTATTACAGTCCCTTTTTAAATTAGGAGAACTATAAGCCCTAAAGAGAGTCATGCAAGTTGAATATCATGCTGTCTTTCTAGAACCATATCCAAATCTCTAACCCATAAAATTAAAATAAGAGCTTTTTTTATAAAAGTTCTATTGGACATACCAATGTAGCAATTAATCTAAAATTAAAAAGATAAATGTGACTAATTTCCATGTCATACAAGAGGAAATAAAAGCAGGGTGTTTAGTTGTCTTTCATTCTTTCCACTTTATAGTGAGATATTCTGGCGCTAATTATCATTATCATTTCAGTTTTCTCCAGAACTGGAAAACAACAGTAAAAGTGAAAATAAAACAGCATTCAATGAATTTTATTACAGGAAAGAATTATTTCTGTTTTCTATAACTTCCAAAAAAAGTTAGTTCAAATGTACAAAGCAGTAGTTTAATAAATTATGGATAAAAAGATACTGGCAAATTAAATAAAAAAGACTATATCAGATCAGAATGAACAAGTTCACAATGAAGCCTCATCATAGATCAGATAAGAAACCCAAAAGTAAGCATTCACAGAGATTTACAGTAGTTCCTTCTTCCATTAAAGTATATCATTATAATATTCCAGTTATTTTCTTGACTAATTCTAGCTAATCACTTCTATTGTATAACTAATAAAATTCTTGCAAATCTTACTTCCATCAAATTAAATACCTTTTATCCTTTCTTCCTGCTTCAAAGAGTCATTAAGACATCTCCATTAGATTTTAAATTATAGTAAATTATGTTGCTCAAATTTTTTCCACACTCATTTTCTTTCTTATTGGAATTGTAAACTCAATGATTCTGAGGGGAAAAATAACAGTACTTATAATATTTTGGCAGACCAAAATTACTAAGACTTGCTATTACAATATTGTCACATGGATGAAAACATTGCATCAATTTGTAACTTTTGAATAAATGTTCCTGTCTAATCACGCTCTTGTATCTGTGCCATAGATTAAAATTCTGAGTCTCTCATTCTTTCTTAAATTTCTGTTTGTCTCTCTATCTACCTTTTGACTCCCTTCAGGACACAGGAAGCCTGAGAGTGAATTATTTAAGGTGATTTGGCTGAATCTCAAACAAGTCCTAAGGTATATAGCAATAGATGGGCAAATAGTAAGATTATAATAATGTACAATTTAAATAATAAGACAATGTTTTGAACATGAAATGATCTGGAAATTGGTCTACATATACATGAATTGATATTTTCTATATCATATGCCTATGTTTATCTGCAATTTCACAAAAGTTTCATTATTGGAATATAAGGTTTTAAAACATTGTTTAATGTAAAGTTCCATGAAAATGTATTACTTTGTGTTCAGATTTACATCTAATTTATTTGGTTCACAGTAGTAATTTGTATAAGTGAAGTAGCATTGTAAAAATGTCAAAGCTAAAAAATAAATTTACCATAATTTGTTTTTTTTCTACAATTCACCTATATTTCTATAATGGAATAATCAGGATATTGTACCTTTATACATATTCTAAGACTGAGTAAAATGAAGTTTTTATTTCACTTCTTCTTACTTTAACATACTCCCTACAAGCCAGTTTCCCGAGCTGTGGAATAAGCCAGATAAGATGACAGTTCCCTCTGGATGTATCAAAACATGCCAGAGCAATAAAAAACCATGATCACAAAGATTAAGGTTTCTGACCCCAGTTGAGGTATCTCAGCTTTTTACAGAGCCACTGGAGAATGGCCTTGAACCTCCTCTCACTGTGTGGCTGGCTCTCTCATCAGTGCACAGGGCATTTCACAAACATTCTGAAACTTAGAAATCTCTCTTTCAAAAATAGAGCTCTAGGGATGACAAATCTCTTAACCCACTGGCAAATTTCTCTATCCTGGAGGATTAATCGAGTATTCTGTTGATAAACTTTTGAAGACTTGAGGGAAAGTTACAGACATCCACGCAGAGTACATGGGAGACATAGTAAAGGGACAGATGCAGATTCTTTTTAAAAAGAGTTTACAACTGAATTATGGAAATTAATGATTCATGCAATAGAATAGATATGATCGTAGTAAGACTAAACTGACATTGATGTAGTCATGTATTTCCTATTGTCTTAAGAATACTGTTAGGCATAAATGTGGATTGTGCAGAGAGCCTTCCCTAAAGGATTCTTGTACCAGAAAAAAAATGAATAACCATGCACAGAATAGAACATAGTCAATGTTAAGTGACATAAAAAAGGTATTAATCAGCATCATAGAAGATAACAAAAGCACTTACTTTCATAAAAAAATGAACACTTCCTGGAGACAGTCAGATTTGAACAAGACTTGAAGAACTAATAAAATTTAACTATGGGGAGTGTTTAAAAAGTACCCCACAAAAAGAAAAACAAACATGCTACCAATAAAAGGGACTTGAATACCAAAAATTTTACTTGAATTCTGAACACTATTTCCAAACTGTTATGTAGAACATCAGTGACCTTTGAGATATAAATGGATATCTTATTAGAAATAAATAGAGAATTCACTGGAAGAATTACATTAGGAAGAGATCAAGTATGTACTCTACAAGTAAAGAGATCCAGCAGGCTAGTGGTCATGGAGCAGAGACTATTATTACGACTACTACTACCACCACCACCACTAACACAGCTGTGGCCACCCAGCAGAAGCTGAAGCTAATGGGGTGTGAGGATGACATGCTGTGTGTTTATGAATAAGGGGGTAGCTTAATTAATTTTGATTGATTGATTGGAAAGATAACCAGCAGTATTCTGGATAAAAACAAAGTAGATGGAGTGATTTTTTTATAAAATAAAGCCTGGATCACGTCAGTTCTCTAATTAATAGTTTGCAGTGTCTTCTCAATTTATTTAGAGTAAAAGCCAAAATATTCTAGGCTTTAAGGTTCTAGGTCTAGACCTATTATTACCTTGTCTTTTCTTTCTCTCTCTCCCTCCCTCTCCTTTTCTCTGTCTCTCAACCTCTTGAAAATTCTGCTGAATCCACACTTTTTTCATTATTTTTGTATATTTTTAACACACAGAGTATACATACTATAGATTGCCGTTCTCATTCCAGGGAAACCTGTTTCCCAAATGTATACATTGCTTATTCCTTCAGTCCCTCAAGAGTCTGCTCTAACTCACTAACTTTTTAATTAAATATTTTCATCTTTCAATTCTGTTACACTGCTCAATTTGTATTTATCACTCTATCATCCTATCATATACTATAAATTTGCTTATTTATTTTCTGTGTGTCTCCCACACTACAGTGGCTGCTCCAAGAAAAAAAGGGACAGAAAAACTTCCATGTTCTAACTACCTAGGAAAATGTCAGGCATATAGTAGTTGCTCAATAAAGAAGTATAGAAAGAAGAGAATAAAGAAAAGAACTAAAGATGTGGAGAGTAATTAAAAAGGGTTTTGTAATAATGAATGTAAAAGAAAATAAGGACTTAAATGTAGGGAAAATAGAGTAGATATGAAAGATTAATAGTTAACTACAAAGCCCTGGCTGGTGTAGCTCAGTGGATTGAGCACGGGCTGGGAACTAAAGTGTCGCATGTTCGATTCCCAGCCAGGGTACATTCCTGGGTTGCAGGCCATAAACCCCAGCAACCGCACAATGATGTTTCTCTCGCTCTCTCTCTCTCTCTCCCTTCCCTCTCTAAAAATAAATAAATAAAATCTAAAAAAAAAAATAGTTAACTACAAACATTTTAAGCATGTATTGTATTGTAGTGGAATTAGGTAAGCTGTGAAGGCAGGTGGTTTCTGGTTTTAATCCTAGATTCACAACTTAGTAGTTGTGTGACCGTATTCAAAGTATTTCAATGCTGTGAACCTCAATGTTCTCCTCTGTAGAAAGGGAAATGTCTCCTTTTCAGAAGGCTATAGGTTATAGAGAAAGTGAACGTCTAAGTATAGCCTAGGCTTTAACACTGGCATCTTTACAGTGTCACATGTTTGAACTTATTTTTTAAAAGATTTTATGTGTTTATTTTTGGAGAGAAGGAAAGGAGGGATAAAGATGTCACAGATGGACACAGGTAACCAGGTTTGTGGTGATCATGGACAAAGAATTGAACCAAACACACACAAGCCTCTGGCAGAAAGAGAGAGCAGATTTATTAAGCAATAGTACACCCCACAGAATGTGGGTGTGGGCCAACTCTGAGCAGAGATTCACTGAAAATATTTTAAAAACAGGATTAGAATTTCTACCTCGGTGAGTCTCCACAAGTAGATTTTTAGTTGTGCAAATGATTAATAATTTTTATATCTTTTGTAATTTTTGTAGTTCTTAGTATGGTACTATTTTTTATGTGATACTGAAAATAAAATAATAAATACCTCCATTTCTTCAACCTGAGTGATCTTATTTTAATAGTTACCAAACAAAATGGTTATATTTAATATGATTAATGTATTTGAAAGCAGGCTAAGAGCAGTAATTTATCCATCTCCACACAACACATAAACAAAAAAACTGGCAGTCAAATTCAAATCTTTATGAAATTCAAATTCACCATGTTTTCATATACCTACTATGATAATATATAGTTCCTAAATTGACAGCTTTTTCCTTGAGTGATGTTCATCTCTGTCATATAAGTTATCAAAACTTTTGCTTCTCCTTTGCTGACCACATTTTGTACCATATACCTAAAATGGCTGTTCATATGACTTCTTTCTTCATAGACTCCCAGCGACTCCCTATTTCACTTTGATCCAAAAATAAATGTTAGATTATGACCTTTAAATATTTACTCCAAATTGTCGTTTCTACCTATTATTTACCATCTTAGTTTACGACCCTTTGAACATAGCTCCACAAATGCTTCAGCAGCTCAGAAGCAGTGGCTCTCAAGCAGTGGAGGGGGCTTAAATAAAGGACTATGACATAACATAACTTGGATAATTTTTTTTAAATTATCACCCTTTTTCCTTAACAGACTTTTCCATGCCTGGGGCTCCAAGCATGAGAGGTTTTTTATTGTTCCCCCCATTTTTTTTTTATTATTGTTCAAGTACAGTTGTCTCCATTGATTTGACTATTCTTCTTACTTCCCACCTGATGACTGAAAGCAAATGCCCAAGAGAGTAGGGGTTTTCACAGTTTTCTACATTATTATCACTGCCTAGGTCTATGTAATTAAATGTTTTCTCCCACTTGGCCAAAGAAAAACAGAAAAGAAAGAAAGGAACAAAGCTGTCCTCTGTGAGAGTTAATGGCTCCTTACTAGGTGACTTAGAACCAGACTTGAGAGAGTATTCTATAGAGAGAGTCTCGAAAGAGTATTGTATATCCATTTTCTGAGACAGAGGCAGATATTTTTCTAGGTGGGCACTAGAATAAAATAGGATGAACAAATTGCACATATGATTGAGGTGACTATTCTCAGAGATGAAACGGGTGTGACAGACAAGAAAGTAGTAACACACCTGTATGTTCTTAACTGAAATGGGTATGTTGGTAGCAAGCATAACTTTTCCACCATTCTTTTTTCTAGTTCATATGTAGCAACATAGGATTTTAGGCTTGAAGTTTCCCATATTCTACTTGTTTTCACAATGAAATATTTTAATGAATTTACACTATTTTATATATAATGTATTGATTTCTATCTCAGTGAAAGACATAACTATGTATGACCTATCCTGTTGTACACATCTTATCTGATCTTTCTTACTTTAGGTTTTTTCACATTTTGTCTGCTTGAATTAATTCCCAGTCACCTGGCCTCTTACCATGGAATTCGACAACAGCTTTACCTCTTTAATAACCTTCCCCTGGCCCATACAACCTTGGGTTACAAAACTCTCTCTTATCCTCCTGTAGCAATGTAATATATACCTCCATTGTACTAATCATGTATGTAGTGCCAGTTTACTTCTCTACTTCAACCACTAGGGGATATCTTATTGAAGGTAAGACAGTATTTTTTATTATATTTAAATCACTTTTTTTTACTGTCTGATGCCTAGCAGTTTCTATTGTAACCTCTACTTTTGAAAAGGAGAGCTTAGAACCACAGTTTAAAAGTCAAGTTTAAACACATTTTGCCATGAATTTAAGTTTATAGGAACGTTGCTGAAAGAAAAATAGGGATAAATTAGTCACACTAAGTTGAATGGAAATGTAAGAGACACCTTCTCTCCAATGCAGCCATCTGCTCTGATAAAAGAGTCAAGAACACACATAATATATTTTAATATAAAGAAATCATATACTTAAATAAAAATTTAATGTACACCCTCAGAGTATACTGACATATATTCTAATTTTAGTTCTTTTTGAGTATTTAAAGGATTTTTCTTTGATTATTATAAAACATATACATTCATTTAAATTCATTTTTTATTGTGAAAATCAATCTCAAATTGATTCTGAGAGCACTTGTTTTCACATGAATGATTCTTATATATTATAAGAGGGTCCAGGCCTTCTTTTTCAGAAATTCTGTGAAATGAAAACATACAAATTTAAGATAAAATTTGTCTCAAAAATAAAATTTATTTTTTCATTTAGTAATTAATTTTTTCATTTAATAAAGGAAATTGAGTGAGCTACATGAATGTATCATCTCGTGTGCCTCTGAAAGATGAAATGCAAGTTCTGCACAATGTATTATTGTCTTTAGACTTAATATTTATTTCCTAACATTTCCTCTCTGATCAGGTTTAGTTCTCCACTTAATAATATGATTATAACCTGTAACACCATATGGATGTTGAATTAACTTTGAATTATTATAAAATCTAATTTGACTTGTAGGAGTTATATGAACTTATTTATCTTATCAGTGGAAAAGAAGTACAATAAAGAGCCTCCCCCACCCCACCAAACCTACCCCCAAGGCAATATTGAGGATTAGTACTAACTTGGTTAAAGTTAATTATAGGGGCAGTGGTTTTATATTCAGGAAAGTGTTAGGCTGTAATAAAGGCATTTCCTATGTATGAAAATTATAAAATGAAATGAAACATTTATTAGTTTCACAGCAAATCCTTCATGGAATGGAAGATGCTGGAGCTGAAAAACAGCCAGTTTTGGTAACAGCATGCAAACAACCTCCAGAATCAAAAATCATTCAAAAATGCCTAATCCCATAACTGTGTCAAAGCTGGCAGGTGCTCACTAAATAGAACATTAATTTGGGAGATTTTGAGGGAATTTTAAAGATAACCTTCTGTGCCAAATATGTTAAAAGCAATGTGTCTCAGGATAAAAATACTGAATATTTCATAATCTGCAAGAACAGTGAAGATGCAAAAGGTTAGTTAGAGGGTATTTTCAATCTTATAGTAATTACAGTAGTTTTCATGGGGCTTCTCTGTTTTTACTGGAGAAATAGAGTCTGTGCAAGAGTGCGAAAGAAAATCAGAATTGTTTAAGTACATATACAATAAAATCAAAATAATCAGAAGGATGGATCAGAACCTAAAGATGTTTGATGTAAAATAGCAAGGATACAATCCTAGGAAACAGTAATCAACACCTAGATAAGGACTTTGAAATGCAGTGTTAGTGAAATCCTTAGGTGCTGTTGCACCTAAGTTTTTTCAGCAGTGCATGAGCAGAGTCCTCTCCTAGCAAGGTTCCCAGTGTCTTGCAAGCCAATTTAATAATCTTATGTGACACCTACAACACTGAACTGTGTCTTCCAGTGAGCTCTGAATTGGTACTACATTAACTAAAATTCAGCAAGGGATGGAGTTTATAGAAAAGTGAGAATATATACCAAATGAGAATCAATAACCGAAATATATTCAATCTCATAAAGAAATGTCAAAGGTGACATTAATCTGATTTAAAGTTATAAAATTTTGTGGATTGAAGGGGTAAATGATTTTCTAAAATTATGTTATCATTTTATATGTATCCTTGGTTATATGAGTTTGTAAACACAGATTAAAAATGTCATATAAGAAGTTGCAGTAGGAAGACCTAAGGAAAATATAGCATTGATTAGTGATACAACAAAAAGGAAATAATAATTTAAAAAATAACTCATGATGCTTTTTCTAAATGTGGAAAAAATATTCTCCCATCAGAAGGATATTTTAAAAAGCATGACTAGGCAAATGAAAAAACTGACAAAAATTTACATCTGTGCTTTAGTATTTTCTAATCTTCTAGTGCTTCTTAAAAGAAGACCAAGGTGGGTGAGTGCATGAAAAATTTAATATTTTTATTTTATCAGGCTTTGTATTCACTCTTGTGGCATACAATCAATTGTCTGTAAGGTTTTATTTCTACCTCAGATTTTTCTCTTGTCCTTTTAAGCTCCCAAATTTTGATCAATTTCTTTCACCACACCTTTGTTAATATCTGCAATTTTGTTTTTAATTTCCATTTTTGAATCTACTTAGTAAACAATCAGAAAGGCTGATTTCTTTGTTCCTATACCTAGACAGTTGATTATAATAAAAAAATCACAAAATTCTCAGAAAATTGCATCTATAAATTAATGTTTCCTGAGCTCAATAGGGTCATTTACCCTGCTCACCAAATTCTCTATTCTGTTAAGGTTTTTCTCTATTTTCCATAATGTCTAATCAAACCATTTCTTATCTCTTCAGTTGTCCTACCCTATTACTTTCCCACTCATTCTCAGCAGAAAACCTAGTCTTTACTTCACAGAAATGTAGACACACTTCAAATTCCTGAACCTCATCTACCAAGTCACAGTGTATTATAACTAACTTCTTTATCATATTATGACAGCAAATGTCTCATTTTGGCTGAGGCTAACTCCTCCATTTGTTCTCTGGATCCCATGAATGCTACCTCAGGAATTGCATTCCAACTATTGAAGCTTACCCATTGTCCCTTACTCTTTCTCTTTTTTCTACTTGCATTTTTGAAAAGTCTTCACGTTTTTCCCATTTGTTCTTGTGCTTCACCTCTTCTCCAGTTTTATTTCCTACTCCATTACCTGGCATTGCCAAACACCTTGAAAAAGACATCTAAAATATCTGTACTTCCTTTCTTTTCCCATTTATCATTCAGGCATGGCTATCTGAATTTCATCCTTTACTCATCCACTGAAAAAGCTCTCAAAAAGACTATTCCTGAATTTTTGCTCCTATACCCAATGATCACTTAGTTCTCATTCATCTATTTTTCAGGGAATATTTAATATTGTGAAACATAATGTCCCCCCTTGAAACAAAAATTTCCATAGGTTTTCAATGTTAAGCTTTTCTGGTTCTTCTCCTACCCCACTCCTCGATTGCTCCTTGTCACCCCCCTTACGTATATATGCCTTGAACTCAATCATTCACAGGTCATTTTAACCTGTCTGTTGATGGGTTAAACAGATTGACTCACTCAACACACTTGTAACATGGCATTCTTTACACTAATCTATGAAATGATGCAAGTAAAATTCCTAGATTGACTTCTAATAAGGGGTTGTCTTTTTATGATCTAGAACCAAACAAATCTACATGAATGTCTTGTACCCTTATGTGTCCTCTGGCAAAATGGACAGGGAGGTATTTCATAGTGTCTATTCTGTCTTTGTAAGGTTTAAGAAATAAGCAAACACTTAAATATTGAAGGAAAAATTTAAAATACAAGAAACTAGACCTGGCTGGTGTAGCTCAGTGAATTGAGTGCAGGCCTCAGAACCAGCATCTCAGGTTTGATTCCCACTCAGGGCACATGCCTGGGTTGCAGCACAGGTACTCAGTTGGGAGCACATTAGAGGCAACCACACATTGATGTTTCTCTCCCTGTCTTTCTCCCTCCCTTCCCCTCTCTCTAAAATAAATAAATAAATAAATAAATAAATTAATTAATTAATAAATATCTTTAAAATACAAGAAAATGTAGGAGAATGACTTTACAATCTTTTGTTAGGGATGAGAACAAAAAAATGAGTTTCAGTTTAAAAAGATATATTTATCACACTTGCATCTGAAAAAAATTACTATTCATAATATATAAATAAGCTTTTAGAATAAGCACAATAAGTATAACAGGAAAAATAGAGAAATAGGCATCTCACACAAAAGAAAATCTAAGCCCTGGCTGGCATAGCTCAGTGGATTGAGCTCGGGCTGTGAACCAAAGTGTTGCAGGTTTGATTCCCAGTCAGGCCACATACCTAGGTTGCAGGCCACGGCCCCCAGCAACCACACATTGATGTTTCTCTCCCTCTCTCTTTCTCCCTCCCTTTCCTCTCTAAAATAAAAAAAATAAAATCTTAAGAAAAGTATTAAAAAAAAGAAAATCTAAATTGCCTCAACATGTAAACAGTATACAATACTATTATAAAAAGTAAAATGCAAATTAAAATCCCAGTGAAATGTAAATTAATATCTAATGTACTTCTAGATATTAAGATGCCTGACAACACCAGATGTTGTCCACAATGTTAAGCAGTGGGGCCGATTCCAATATTTGGCATCTTCTCTAGAGACACCTTCACTTATGAACATCAGAAAATGTGTAAGAGTTTTTGAAGTGGTATTGTTGATAAAAGGGAATAAGAAAATCCTAAATGCTCATCAATATTTGGAAAGATATATTTCAATGTACAAATAATATTACACAAACCTAAAGTAAGTGAAATATAACTGTATGTATCAATATGGATGAATCTTGAAAATCACTTTACTCAAAACAAAGTTATACAACAAGCTCCTAAATAGGAAAAAAATTAAGTTTTCGGGGTGTTTATGTGTATAAGTGTAGACCAGGAAGAAAATAAAAAGAACGTTTCTATAAATATACTAAATTTATCATTGTAACTAGTACTAAGGTTGTGTGACAGAAGCAAATCAAATTTGTTAGGACTATGTACTGAACTTCAAATATACTGCTTCTGTTCTGTTTCATAAGCTGAGTTGTGTATGTTTTCACTTTATTATAATTCTTTAAATTGTATATATTGGTTATTTGCACTTTTTAATTTACAAGGTTTATTGGTAAAAAAAAGAGAAGAAACATTTCTCATTAACTGGAAGAGAGTATAACGTCTATGTCTAACTCAGGTTTTTGAAAAATGATAAACAGAACGATCTTTCACAGACACTGTATCACAATCCCTGAAACCTATGAAAATGTTACCTCACATGGAAAAGTGACTTTCAGTGTGAGTTAAATATCTGGAGATCAGACAATTATTTGGGATTAATTATTCAGGTGAACTCAGTGTACTAATAGGGTTGTTACAAGTGGAAAAAGGAAGCAAAAAGTCAGGGGAACATATGAATATAGAAGAAAGGCCCAGAAAGACACAAGTCTGTTGATTGGGATAAAGGAGAAAGGGGACAAGGAATACAAGTAGCCTCAACAAGCTGGAAAAGTCAAAGAAGCTGGAGACAGATTTTTCCCAATGGCTCCAAAAGGAGCACAATCACAACGGCACTTGACGTTGGTTCAGTGAGACCCACTTTGGCTCTCTAACATCAGAGCTCTAATACAGCAAAGTTGAGTGCTTTCACACCACTGAGTTTGTGGTATTTTTTATATAGTAGCAATAGGAAACAACAATCTCTTGTATTCAAATGACCTTCAAGAACTGCTGGAAAGACAAAGAAATACAACAAATGTCACTGCCTACATCATCGCTACCACTACCACTTAATTTATGCTTAGCTGTACAAGGCATTTTGCAAAAATTGGCTACATGTATTCTGTATTTAAATTTAGCAATAAATCATTATTTCCATTTGACAAATAAGGAAACTAAGGCTTTGATGAGTTAAGAGAATTATCAATTTTTCAAAAGCACAATGAAAATTAACTTGTATATGCCTAAACTTATTTAAAAATAAAAGTATATTTTATTTGTGAAGTCACCAGGGATAAAATGTTATGCTTAACTTATAATTCAATTAATTATCTGTATTATAATTAATATAAGTATGACTATAATTATACATAAGCATAATTGTATTGAAGTATTTCTATCTGATCTGTCAACATTTACAAAAACATGAAACACAGGTGAAAATTCCTCTGAATGAGGATGCGGGTCTTAGGAACAATGCTGCAGGACTAGACTATAAATTCAAACCTTTGTGCTAAAAGGGAAAGAACTGCTTGTGAATTGTTCTTATTCAACCTGTTTCATGCATGTATTAAGTTATATGCAAATATTGGTTTAGCAATTTGCTCTAAATTTCCCTCAACCAGAACAGTTTGAAGAGGTTGAGTGTAATCTAGGTATGTGAAATATATTTCTCATTTTTCCATTGCATTCAATCACTAGAATAAATTTTACTTTGATCCCCATCAAGTAAAGTGTTAATGAAGCTACAGAGGCAGTAAGAATAAGATTGAATGAGTCAAAGAGAGAACTAGAGATAGAGAAAGAAACCAGGAGAATTTTTTTTTAATTGAAAGAAGAACAACATGGAAACAATGAGGAGGAAAGTTACTTGCTGCCAATTATTTCTCTATTGTAGCATTTATTTTTTTTTCAGGTTTATAAAAATGTCAAATAAAACACTTAGGAAAATAGTTTACAAACACAAAACTCTAAAAAATTATGATCAAAAGGAGATCAAAGACAACATTAAGGAGATTAATGTAGTGACTGGAGATCAACATTCTACTTCACTGTTATTTAAAGTCAATTCAAGGTTCAATTTTAACCATGCTCAAAAACATGAATTGATTTTAATGGCTCCTATGGAAAAATTTTTCTCAAAAACTCTAACAAAAATATTTTAAGAAAGTATTTATGCCTGCAGTGGTTGTATCTTCTTATGCCTCAAAACAGAAATTATATAGTAAGAGAGAAAGTATTTGAAAAAAGAAAAGTCAGTTTGATACTCAGAGCTCTGGTTTAAAAATCCCTGTATATCATCCAACCCTGACATTCAGTTGGTCAGTTGTCAGTTTAAAAAGTGCACAGTTATACTATGTTTCTATAGGTCACACCTCTCAGAAAAATAACAAGAAAATTCACCTGGAAGGTACAGGTGGAGAAGTTTAATAATATATACAGAAAAATGGATGTTTGCTTATGTTCATTTTTAAAGGATTTGGTAAATAATAGTTATAAACATTTGTATAATGTTTATAAATGAGTTAATCTAAATTCAACATGCATCTTTAGCTTTATAAAAGTTCACATGCCTGGTTTTTACTCATTTATTCTAAACTTATTTGTTCCTTGTGTGTACTTGACAGAATGCTAATGAATTTTCAAGCAATCAGAATCAAGTAAGCATTGCTAAGTGAGGAAAGACATGTCTCATACTGTAAAGGTAATATGGTGGATTTGCACTCCAGTAGAGAATCCATGAAAAAAACACATTCTCATCAAACGTGACTCTCACAAGCTGACTCTCCTTGAGAAACTTACATTCAATTGGAACATAAGGCTGGGACCTTCTTTTTGTTGATTTTGTAGTATGTGTGATTGAAGTTAGTCCATCTATTTATGCTTCTAAATATTAATATACTGCAACACCTCCAAGTATAGTAAATGGCATTTGGATGTTGCTGTTTTGGCACAAGCACCATTAGCTTTGGAATTATTCTGCTCAGACTTTGAAAAATTAAGCTTTTTACTTTTATTCATTTATGCTTTTAAGTTGCCACATCATATACAAGACAGATATCTTCACTTCATTCCTGAGCTCCCAACTGTAAGTTTATCACATCTCTGACACCCAGCATCACTGGAATCAAGAATGTGATGAAAGTTTTTTACTGCACGTAGTGTGGAGAGATGCTGCTCAAGGGTTAGAGAGGAAACACGGTGTAAGAAACAGGGCAAAGCCTGAAGATAATATAAAGTTTAGGAGTGTGCAGTTTGTATCTGGCATAATTCATAAAAAGCTTCTCTATGTTTTTGTTTGTTTTTTACCAACAATTTGTTACAACTGCACCCAAACAGCAGTTTCTGGTTAGAGATCATCAGAAAACAGATGATACCCTCAAATGGTAGTTAAAGAGAGTTTAACAAAGTGGCTTTCACACATAGAAGATCTGTCCAGAAAGTATCCATCCATGTACTATGAAAAATAGAAACATATATTGAAGAAGATACAAGATACAAGAAACATTGTATAAATGACAATAACGCTTCAGTCCCCTTCAGAGTAGGCACCTTGGGACCTCACACACTTCTACCAACATCTCTTCCACTGTTCAAAACACTCTGCGAAATGCTTTGTTGGAACCACCATCAGTTGCCACATCGTATTTTCCTGAATCTCATCAATGGTCTGAGATGTATTCTCTCTCAAAAGTGATTTTAATTTAGAGAAAAGCCAGAAGTCACAGGGTTCCAAATCTGGGCTGTAGGGAGGCTAAGTCACCTAAATGATTGATGTTTCACCAAAAACCTCCACAGGAGATGCGATGCATGAGTAGGCGTGTTGTAGTGGTGAAGCTGCAAATCACCAGTTACCCATAGCTGTGACCATTTTTGAAGTATTGAATCTCTCAATGAAGAACTTTAAGGTAGTACTCCTTATTAACTATTTGGCCCAGAGGAGCATACTCATGGTAGACAACACTTTCCCAATCAGAAAACACAATTAACATGGTCTTGATCTTGCTGTGACTTTGCTGCACCTTCTTGGGCATGGAGAACCAGGAGACTTCCATTGGGTCAACTGGGCCTTTGTTTCTATATCATAGCTGTAGACCCACCATTCATCTCTGGTTATGATCTTTCTGAGGAAATCTGTTTCATTAGTAGCAGTCTGTATCAAGTCATTAGCAATTACAGCACAATGTTCCTTCTGCTCTGGTAGCAGAAGCCATCAAACAAATTTTCCCAGGACATATTTTATGCCAAAATCCTTCATCAGAATCTTGGACACAGTAGTTTTTGGAATCTCCAGATCAGCTTCTAGTTCTTGTATTGTCAGTTGCCAGTCTTTGTTAATTGCAGCCCATACACGTTCAACATTCTCAGGGGTTCTGCTTGTTGTAGACCTTCCAGAACATGGATCACTTTCAGCAGATTCTCCACCATCTTTGAAGTGTTTGTGCCACACTTTTATTTGCACTTCACTCATTGTATCACCCCCAAAATCCTTCTGAATCATCTGAATAGTTTATACAGAGGGATGTTCAAGCTTAATGTAAAATTCTATGCAGATTTGTTGCTCTATTCACTCAGGCTTTTGAATGTGATGACTACATAGTACACATGCTCACACAAGGGCATCTACTGCCCCCACTGACTAGTGCAGTGAAGTCATCATTGTTCACATGTGCATGCCAGTCCACTCTCCCTCCCTAGCTGCCAGGTTACATCAATGTTGTGCAAAGCATTATTTTTTTAAGATTTTATTTATTTTTAGAGAGGAAAAGGAGGGAGAAAGAGATAAACATCAATGTGCGGTTACTGGGGGCCATGGCCTGGAACCAAGGCATGTAGCCTAACTGGGAATCGAACCTGTGACACTTTGGTTCACAGCCTGCGCTCAATCCACTGAGCTACTCCAGCCAGAGCATTCTTGTTATATTAAGAATGGCTGGACTTTTTCCAGATAGACCTTGTATACAGGCATGGTTAGAGGAAATGCCCTGGGCTTCTGGGAATTTAAGAATTCAAAACTGGGGAAAGCTGTCACCACTACACCCCTAAACCCAGAGTGTGCCTATAACTGAGTTCTGAACCGATCCAGTTAAAAGGAAAGAGAATTCATTTGAATCTGTAGGTAGAGAATAACTTCTAAGGGCAAAGAAAGCAGTGGATGGTAGTGGAAAATGCATCTGGGATGGAAAATAAAAATATCTAGCTCAGTTCTCCCTTTTGCCCCCTCAGGACACACTCTCCTTATCCTGTCTGTCAGTGACTACAGTACTACCCGAAACCTAAACTGAAACTCCAGCCATCATGAGTATGTATATTCTTTTACATGATAGAAGTGGAGGTAAAAGAGGCAGGGTAAGAGAAAATAAAATAATTAACAGAAAACCTAGAGGTGGGAGAGCTGGACGCCAAGGTTGTGGTGGTGGCTGCAAGTGCCACAAGCTGGCTGGCACTTGTGTGAATGTCGGATGTGTACCAAAAATGTGGCATGCCCTCGCATCCACAGGAGAGCCAGATTCCTGGTGCCAGACTAGGAATAACCAGTGATGGAATTTTTTTCAGCTGGAACAATTTCCTAGCTACAGTGTCATTGCTGGTGCAGGACACATTGCTGTGGAGATAGCTGGGATCCCTTCTACTCTGGCCTCGAAGACATCACTTATGATACCGCCTGATAAGGTGCTTATATATTTTTATTCAATAATTAGTTCCAACTGTGTTGAAGATACAGAGAATGATGGCATAGAGGCTCTGAAAGGCTCACAATTCAAGGAAATTAAAAACACTTCCTTGCATCTGAAATTCTACATGGCTACTTCAGTTCCTGGTTAGGAACCCACCTTGACCACAATTCTAGATGTTGACTGCCCACTGTGGGCCATTGGACAGAACCCAAATTCCAGGGGTCCTAAATTTAAACAAACTCGGGATGCAAAGGCCAGATCATCAGGTCATGAAATCAAGAATACAAACATAAAAGGCAGCTATGCATTTGGGCATGTGTGAAGAAGCTCTTCTTATTACAGTTGCCATAGTTGCTGGCTGAAAACTTGCCCACAGATTTTGGAATGCAAAGAAGATTCCAAATTAGACTATGACAACACCCCCACAGTAGTCTTCAGCCGCCATACACTGGCATGGTGGGACTCACAGAAGATGAGGCTATTTCTAAATACAGAAAAGAAAATGTGAAGACCTATCAACCACCTTCACCCCAATGTATCACACAGTTACAAAAAGGAAAACAAAATGTGTGGAGCAAATAACAGACTAACAAAGAAGAGAAGGTGGTTGGGATCCATATTTAAGGGATCGGGTGTGATGAGATGCTGCAGGGTTTTGCTGTGGCAGGAAAAATGGAGCCACAAAAACCAACTTTGACAACAAGGTTGACATTCACCTTACCTCTTAGGAAGAGTAATGCATGCTACTTGAGAATGCAGAGAGACTCATGTGGCTAGCAGTTGGACCTGTAGACCTTCTGAAAGGAATCAGAAAGTCACATTTACTTAAATTGTTCCCATTTTATGTATTTCTTTATTGTAATCAGGACTGTCTGATAGTTGAAATTTTCAGTAAATAATGAAATTTATTTATGTAATTGGAAATTTTTTGTTAATCAAAAATTTTATTTGGTCACTTCTCACAATAATTAATATTTTAAAGTTTATTTTTATTAACACCTCTGTGGTTAGCTGGTTGGTTTGTTTTAGCCTCATCCCAAGTATAAAACTATATGAACTACAATTAAATTAATGTACTTGAGTGAATATAGCTTGCCATTTTTCATAGAGCAAGATGACAGCAGCTGTTCACATTTAAATAATGCAAGTACACAGAATCTTTTCTTGTTTTTTAAGCCAGTTCTGTGCTCTCTCTGCATGTTACAAAGCTGCTTCAATGATGTGAACTTTCTCTAAAAACATATAATAGAACAGGACTCTCTTCCTTATTTTATTCATTCTTTTGTTTTAAATAATTAAAATTTATTTGTTGCTTTTATGAGATGAATTACATCAAACTTGGGAAATATTCAAGGAGGTTAGTCATGTAAGTGAGGGACATTTTAGAAGTGATTCCAGGAGAGAGACTTAAATACTTCAGAAGTCCTTAAATACTTCAGAAATACTTCTTCTGCTAAGAGTTAATAGTTCAATGAAAAATTCCAGGTTTTGTATATGGGTTCTTGTCATTTTATTTTTTTCTGAAAACAAGTTTTGAAGGTAAAATCACATTCTTTACTTTGAAAAACGAAAATATGAAATACCCTTTAAGCAAAAAAATTTCTAGTTTCATCTTTGTTATAGCATATTTGTTTTCAAATCTGAAAGATCAATTAATGCCAGGATCATGATGGGCTATTGGGATCTCATCATTACCTAGTGGTGCATGATCAGACACAGTCTCTGCCATTGCCCAAAAGCAAGCATAAAGCTGCTTTTCAAACATGGCCTTACTCCAAAGTCCTTGAATTCTGCACTGTGATTACCATATTGAGGGTCTTCAGAGCCTCCTGCAATATCTACATCTCTTAGAAATTTCCAATACCATAAAACTCAAGGAGCAGGCCAGTTTACATGAACTTAGATTTGCTATAGAAAGACTTTATACAGATATATTCTAACTCTTTCAAAAACAGGATAATCACTGTTTCATTGTTTTTGTTTGTTTTAGCAACTACAGTTTAAATTTAGCTTCTATATTTAAGAAAACACATTTTCATCAAAAAGAGATTTCAGTTCATTTTAATATTTTCTTGAATGAACCCCAAAGAGGGCTTTTTTCTTTGCTCCAACCCCTGTTTCTCTCTACCCTAACCCTTGCTTGCTTTTTCTTACTATTCCCCCTACTTCTTCCCACAAGAAAGCACCTGGCTCATTTTTATGCAAAACATAGACAAACTTAGGTCAGCAGCACAAGTTTCTGAAATAGAAGCATGCTCACCTATGCAAGATAATTACTTCCGGCATTCCTCTCTCAAAGAGTGATAAAAACACAAATGAGGTGAAAGCTCTACTTCTTCAGGAAGTGACATTATTTTAGTATTTCATTCTCTGTTGTGAAATTCTGAAATACGGAATCTTGATAAAGTATTTTGAGAAAATCTTTGTGGAATAACAATTATAACAGAAGTACCTTTTATATTAGGATTTCTATATTAATTAGATCAATATGATTGGCAGGCCTAGGATGATATCATGTCTACTTTATGCATTGCAGTTTGAATAAAAATGATTGGATATACAATAAGGAGAAGTAGGGGTTATGCAGTGGAAATTTAGTTCACCAATTTGAATATTAATTTTATTGCAGGCATCCTGGGACATTACAAGTTTAATTCAACATATGGTCGGTAAATTTAAAATTAAATTTATTTTATAAATTTGACACAATAAGAATTAAACTCAGCTGAAGGGTATAAGCATATGGTAGATTTTCCACTAATTGAGAGCCTTGCACTATGAAGTGTGTGAAAGAGGAGTTTGGTAACTTGACTTTCATTTTTATCACTATACATACCTAAACAGATTACTTATATTCCTCATTGGCGTGTATTCTAAAGAAAACATGAAAAAATGCTTGGTTAAAGAAGATTCAAGGAAATAACTCTTCTACTTTAAAAAGAATTTAGATTTATATATGTATACATTTTCATATACAACTGTGTGCATATATGCACTCATATATTCATATACACATATATTGCTGCTCATCTTCAAAAATGGTCCTTTTTTCAGCTTTACTGAGGTATAATTGACAAACTTACAAGATATTTAAAGTGTATAATGTGATGATTTGATGATAGAGAGATAGATAAATAGATAGATATTCCCCCTTTTTGGAAGAACAGTATATTTCTATCTTGTAGAAATTCCTAATCTTAGTACATCTTTGGCGGGAGGCATTATTCAGCCAAACCACATAATTTCCCCTACTAAGTCTACAACCTTCTCTAATCTAGCTTCTGATGCCATCACTCCATTAAAACCATCCTGAATTCGTTTACTAAGGATCTGAATCTTTTAAATACAGAAAATGTCTTCAGTTCTCATATTTTATTTTCAAGAAAGTATTTTTTTCTCCACTCTCTTTTAGCTTTTTTGACTACACTCTCAAGGATTCACTCATTCTACTTTTCCTTTACTTATCCTCACTCTGTTTAATCAAAGAATACATTTTTACATCTGATTCTAACTCATGAATATAGTAAGTGTATTTTATTTTTGTCCCACCTGTTCTACCTGGTTGTTCTCAGAAATGCAGATATGGACTTTAAGCTGAATTGTTTATTTGTCATGAATTAAATGTTTAGTGAAACAGCTTAGGGCCATGAGTTTCCCAAACAGTAAAAAATTCATTATTTTCAGTTTGTGAAGTAAGGTCAGGATATAGATATTCTGCTATCCTTTGTCCTAGCCTTTTCAGGCTCCTTCTTGACTTCACTGATATGGCAAGGTCATTGTATCAAGGAATAGCTCTGGACAAATTCTGCCAGTTCCATGAACAATATAGCCACTATACAAAACACAGGCTTCCAAAACAGCTGTTCTGAATAGTGAGCCTCTTAAGGCTTCTGTAGGCCTAGAACATTTTTCCTAGGCTGTTCCTTCCAAATCAAGAGTGTATGCAGATTTCTACTAAGAAAAATGGTGATAGTAAAGTTGTACAAATTTTTCTTTCATCATTTTCCATGATCATTCATTGCTTTTTGTGAGAGGAGAATGATAGAGTGAGTTTTCACTCTGTGTTCTTACTTTTTTAATCTGCTATCCTTTCCATTTCTAGCTTATACACTTTGGGTGGGAAGTGAAATTTTCCTTCTGTTTCTAGAGATAAAATGGGATTTGTATTGTTTTCTAGGACATTTGTTTTTGATATTTCAACACAGATATTGGAACAAGAGAGAGCTGAATATCTCTGCCCAAGCTTCTATAATGTTGAAAATAATGCCATGCACTAGGATTTCTTTCCATAAATTACTTTTCTCATTTTGTTTTAATCTGAATGTAGAAGGAAATTATGGTAATCTCTACAATCAAACTATTTTACTTTTTATCATCAGTTCTTAAATGTCACTTGAAAGGGCTCTGTTATACATGAGTAAAACCCAGGATGAAACATCTCCCCATGAATGTTTCAGAAGATATTTGGGATCTATAGGAAAAGAAGAAGGCTTAGCACTCACTCATGAACTAATTTATAATTTTTATTTGGGAAGCAATTTGAGTGTGTATTTGTAAACAAAGGAGAAAGAGTAAAACATATATTTCAAAAGGGAGTCAAATATTCATTTTAAAAACAATACAAATTAACAGAAAATAAGACAAAGTGTACTTAGAAAACATACATATACACATATACATTTGAAAAGAAAAAGATTCAAAGTATTTTATAAAGACTTTTGAATAAATGAAATAAAAATATTTTATAAGGGTGCTGATTTTCCTCATTACTGCCTAATGTCGAAGGTGTAGAAAAGTATAATTTGGTAAGCTGGATCTTCCATTCCTACTCCTGAAGGTACATTGTGGAATTTTATTATACAGAGGTAAAATGGCTCTCAGAAAAAGAGAAATAACACATTTTTGCAAGTTAAAAAGTCATTTTGTTTAGAAAACTTGATAACATTTCCATTCTAGGAAACTTTAATCCCACTAGTTTTATATGTGAAATAATGAGCTGAAGAATCAATTGATACTTTTCTGCAGTGGCAAAGGTCACAAGCCTTTGGTTGTTCACGCTGGAGTTCTTTTGGCTTTCAGGGAACATGAGCTTCGTTTGAAAATCCTCGCTTTGTCATGGCTGCTGTATCTCATTTGGTCAGAGTGCAACATATTTCAAGGCTGAGGATCACTCATTCCAATGCTGAATTTAAACAAGAATCTTAAGAAATATTTTATGAACAATTGCAAAATGACATTTGGTCATTTTAAGTAACTTCTCAGTACAGTTTTACTTCAGAGTTGTTATATTTTTTATATTGATTAAATAAAATTTATTTTTTCTAAAAATGCCGGAGATATTAATTAAATTGTTCATTTAAATGGCTATTAAATATTATGATAGTTGATTTTATGTGTCAACATGAGTGGGCCACAAGATACTCAGATTAAACATTATTTCTGGGTATGTCTGTGAAGGTATTTACAGGTGAAATTAGCATCTGAACTGGTGGGCTCAGTAAAGCAAATTTCTCCCCTAATGTGGGTGAACAGTTCCTAATCCATTGAGGGGATGAATAGAATAGAGTGAAGGAAAGAGGATTTACCCACCTCCTGCCTGCCTGCTGAGTTGAGACATTATTCTTCTGCCTTTGAACTTGAATCGACAGCATCAGGCTCCATAGTTCTCAGGCTTTTGCACTTGGATTGGATTTACGCCACTGCCTGTTTTGGAAATAGTTTACAGACAGCGGACCTTAAGAATTCTCAGTCTCCACAAAAGCAATACCACTGTCCTGGGAGTATGACAGAAACCAGTGGCATCATGGAGGATTTGAGTGATGCAGAGATGGTGATTCCCACCACATTCTCATTCAACTGTCCTAAGTGGCCTGTGCAAAGGACAGATGGATCTTGAACATGGACATTGGATTATGAAGATTGACATTGGATTATCATAAACAAAGCATAATAGATGTAGTTTTATTGCTTGAGCAAATGAACCCATACCCTGGTGCCTGATATGCAGCTATTGATCTAACAGATGCCTATTGCTACATCCCTATCCATAATGTCCACCAGAGCAGTTTGATTTCATTGGTAAGGCCAGCAATACACCATCACTGTCCTACCTCAGGGTTGTATAAAATCACTTGACCTATCATAATTTAGTTTACAGGGATCATGATCACTTTTTCCTTCAAAAAGATATCACATTGGTTCATTACATTGATGACATGACCAGGCCTATTGAACAAAAACTATCAAGTATTCCAGATTACTACCATTTGCATATGCAAAAGTGAGAAATAAATGTGATAAAAATTCTGAGACTTCTGCCTCAGTGAAATTTCCAGGGGTCTTTTGGTGTAAGTCATATTTTTTTTCTAAAATGAAGGGTAAAGTGTTGCATAAAGTCCCTCCTACAACTAAAAAGAAGACAAATATCTAGTGGGCCTCTGAACATTTTGAAGGCAACACATTCTTCATTTGCACATGTTACTCTAGTCCATTTACCAAGTGACAGGAAAGTTTGTTAATGTGTGTGTGTGTGAGTGTGTAACCAGAAAAAGAGGAGGCTCTTAACCAGGACAAGTTTTCTATGTAAGCTTTTCTGCAGCTTGCACCATGTAATCCATCAGATGCAAAGGTGCTTAAAGTGTCAGTGGCAGATGGGGATTTCGTTTGGGGCCCTTGGCAGGCTTCTTTAGTTGTATCACAGAGTAGGCCTTAAGATTTTGGAGCAAAGCCCTACCCCCTTCAGCAAATAACTACCATCCTTTTCAGAAATAAGCTCTGGCTGGGTAGTTCAATGGGTTAAAGCATCATTGCTGTACACTAAGGTTGTAGGTTCAACTTCCAGTCAGGGCACATACAAGAAACAACCAATAAACGCATAAATGGGTAGAACAGCATATCAATTCTCTCTCTCTCTCTCTCTCTCTCTCTCTCTCTCTCTCATCTCACTCTCTCACTCCCTCCTTCTTAAATCAATTTTAAAAAAAATTAAAGAACTAAGTGCTAGCCTGCTACTTAGCCCTAGCTGAGACTAAATGCTTAACCATGGGTCACCAAATTACCACAGGACCTAAGCTGTTCATCATGAATTGGGAGTTATCTGACCCACTAAGCATGAAGTTAGGTATGCATCAAAGCTTTCCCTCATCAGGAGGAAGTGGTATATACAAGATCAGGTCATAGCAGACACTGAAGAAACAAGTAAGTTACATGAAATAGTGGCCCAAATGTCTATGGTCCCCACCCCTGCTGTGTCACTTATTCTCTCAGCCTTCACCTATGGTCTCATGGGCAGTCCCCTGTGATCTTCTGACAGAAGAACAGAAGACTAATGCCTGGTTTACAAATGGTTCTGCAAGACACACAGGCACCATGCTAAAGTGGACAGCTGCAGAACTTCAATCCGTTTCTGGGATTCCCTAAAGAACAGTGATGAGAAATCATCCCAGTGGCAGAGCTTCAAGCAGTACATCTTACTGTTTACTTTAAGTAGAAGGAGAAATGTCCTGACAAGGGATTCTATACTGTTACATGGGTTATGGCCGATAGTTTGGCTAAATGGACAGGGGCTTAAAAATGGCATAATTAAAAAATTGATGAAGAAAATATTTGAGGAACAGATACAGAGAAACATTTTTGAGTGGGCAAAAAACATGAAGATATTTGTGTCTCATATGACTACTCACCGAAGGGTGACCTTAACAGAGGACTGTAATAATCAAGTAGATGTGAAGACCCATTTTGCAGCTACCAGCTACCCTCTTTCCACAACCACCCTGTCATCGCCCAGGAAAGTCACAAACCAAATGGCCATGGTGAAAGGATGGAGGTTACATGTATATTTGAATTTGAAATTTCTAAATCAAAGATGGCGAACACAAGGCCTGCAGGCTGAATCTGGCCCTCCACCTTGTTTTATCTGGCCCAGCACCTTGCTTTTACGTGGCGTTAGTGCCATGCTCCTTGCCCCTAGTTAAGGAGTAGTTACATTTACACAGCCCTAAAATTATATTCAGTCCTTTGAAGGCACCTTGAGGCTAATGCAACGACCCCTGGTAAAAATGAGTTTGACTCTCCGGTTCTAAATACATGAAATATCAATGAATACTTACCAAGTTGTGTTTACATGTATGTCATTTTAAGATATCATTAAGCATCTGAACTCCACATACTAATATAAATGTGGCCATATGTTATCATTTCTATTACATATTAAATGTTTTTAATTTAAATTTAAGTTTTTAATTAATTTAGCTCTTAATATTTTCATAAAGCTTTCATCTAGAGTTAAAAGATGTACTATGCATATTTATTTCAATTTCCAAGAAACACATAAATTTTATAGTACCATGAAATGCACTTTATAATTTTTATTTTTTAAATTATATTGTTCAGTATAATGGAGAATAAAATAATGTTTCATGTCCTCACCACTAAAACATGTAGGCTTTAGTTTTTCCTCACTCTTCATTCAAATGTCATATAATCATTTTATTTAGAAATAAAATGTCCTAATAATGTTCTTACTGTGATCTGCAATTACTACAAGGCATTTCTAAAATTAGAGATGATATATAAAGTATATGGTAAATAAGCTTTTATAAAGTGGCCATTCAGTGTCAGTTACTGAGATCCATGACTAATTTTTGTTTATCACAAAACCTTTTTTCTTTATGAAATACCATAAATAATTATAATAGATTTACAATAGACATAAATGGGGTATATTAGTTTCCTAGGGCTGTCATAACAAATTACCATAACCTTGTCTGAAAATAAGAACATTTATTCTCTCACAGGTCCATAGGCCTGAAGCCTGGTATCAAGGCGTCAGCAAGGCAGTGCTCCCTCCAAAGGCTAGGGAAGAATCTGTTATTTTCCTTTCCTAGCTTCTGGTGGATCTAGGCATTCTTTGAATTGTAGTCACATCCCTCTAATCTCTCCATCTATGATCTCATTGCTCCTCGTTTTCTGTATTTTTTCTTCTCCATGTGTCTGCCCCAAAATTTCCTCAAGCTTTTGCCAAGGAGGACATATATGATTGCTTTCAGGGCCCACATGAATAATCCATGATAAACTTTTCTTTTCAAGAGCCCTAATTTAATCATACTTTTATCATGTTCAGTCATATTCACAGGTCCTATATATTAGGGTATAGACACACTTTTCTGAGGGCCACTATTTAGTCCACTACATAGGGTAATCTTATCAATGAGAAGACATATTACATAAAGGGAAAGATTTCAACATTATGTCATCTGTAAGAAAGTCACTGAATCAAAATGGGTGCAAAATTCTGAAACTAAATTGTTAGAGCTAGATATAGCAAGCAAATATGTCTCTAAATAACTCAATATAGGAATTTTATTTAATATATCTATTTTGGTATTTTTCTTATTTGTTCAGAAAAGGCAGACAGTTTTCTGCCTTTTCTTCCCACCTCTCCCCACCATACTAGCCTCCCTGCCTCCCTCCCCCATGTCCACCCCCCCCTTGTTATTGTCCATATGTCTTTTATTATTGTTCTTGTAAACCCTTCACTCTTTTCCCCCTTTATCCCCTCCCCTCTCCCTTCTGATCACTATCAGCCTGTTCTGAATTTCAATGTCTTTGGCTGTACTTTGCTTGCTTGTTTGTTTTGTTGATTAGGTTCCTAATATTTTGGTTTTATTTTACAATATCAGCTATATCTATTCAATACAGAAATTAATATGCTTGAAACCATAAGGTAAGAAATAACTTTCTTGACCGAGTGTATACATTATAAATTAATTACAAACATGATTTTCTTTGTTTATTTTTTTCTTACTTTTTGTTGTAACATCACTTATAAGATCTACTCCCTTAGCCCTGGCTGGTGTGGCTCAGTGGATTGAGAGCTGACCTTCCAACCAAAGGGTTACCAGTTAGACTTCCAGTCAGGGCACATGCCTGGATTGTGGGCCAGGTCCCTAATAGGAGGTGTGTGAGGGGCAACTACACATTAATGTTTCTCTCCCTCTCTTTTTCCTTCCCTTCTCCTCTCTATAAATAAATAAATAAATAAATAAATATCTTTATGAAAACATCAACCCCCCTAACAAAATTTTATACCATAAACTATTGTTAATCATAAAGCCTACGTATATCAGCTGGTCTCTAAAACTTGTAGATTTTTAAATTATACTTTATTGATTATGCTATTACAGATGTCTCAATTTTCCCCCTTTGCCCCCTTCACTCCCACAAGCAATGCCTATGCCATTTTTCATATCCATGGGTCATGCATATAGATTCTTTGCCTACTCTATTTCCTATACCATACTTTTCATTCCCATGGCTGTTCTGTAAATACATATTTATATTTCTTAATCCCTTTACCATTTCATCCCCCCACATCCTCACACTACTGATAAACATCATTTTCTGTATCCATGATTCTGTCTTTGTTTTTCATGTTGACTTAGCTTGTTTTTGAGCTTCAATTGTTGATAGATATATACTTACTGCCAATTTATTGTTTGTAGTTTTAATCTTCTCCTTTTTATTTTTTTAACTATTTATTTATTTATTTTAATTTTTCCCATCACTATTTATCCCACTTACATCCTCTTCCAGCTCCACTTACCCCACTGCTCCCTGAAATCACCACATTGTTGTCCATGTCCATGAGTTGTTTTTCTCTGAGTAGCTTTCTGGATTTCAACATGCTTTCTCAAAGCCTATTTCCATAGCTTTTACATTATTTTGTTCCTCTAAACATTGGAGTTGGATTAAACATATCCTCATTATTCAAGCTATGAATTGTTCACTTTTATTTAGTTATTTTTAAATATGTTTTATTGATTTTGCTATTACAAATTTCCTAATTATTCCCTCTTTGCCCTCCTTTATTTGGTACCCCACATTTCATCTATCAATCCCCCAACTTATATGTCATGCATATAAGTTCTTTGGCTACTCCATTTCCTATATCACTCTTAATATTCCCCTGACTATTCTGTACCTACCAATTTGTACTTGTTTTTTTTCCAATTTGTACTTCTTGATCACTGAACCTTTTCCCCCCTTCCCCTCCCAATTGAAAACCTTCCAAATTATCTCCATATCTATGATTTTGTTTCTGTTCTACTTGTTTCCTTTGTTTTTAGAGTCAGTGTTTGATAATTGTGAATTTATTGCCATTTTAATGTTTGTAGTTTTGGTCTTTTTCTTAAATAAGTCCCTTTAACATCTCCTGTACTAATGACTTGATATGATGAACTCTTTTACCTTTACTTTGTCTGAGAAGCTCTTTATCTGCCCTTGGGTTCTAAACTATATATTTGCTGGGTAGAGCAATCTTGGATATAGGTTTTTCATGACTTTGAATATTCTTGCTAAATTCCTTCTAGCCTGCAAAGTTTCTTTTAGGAAATCGGCTGACAGTCTTATGCGAATTCCACTGTTGGTAAATAACTGTTTTTGTCTTGCTGCTTTTAGGATTCTCTCTTTATCTTTAACCTTTGACATTTTGATTATGATGTGTCTTGGTGTTGTCCTCTTTGGGTCTATCTTGTTTGGTACTTTCTGTGCTTCTTAGACTTGCATGCCTATTTATTTCACCAAATTAGGAAAATTTTCTTTCATTATTTTTCCAAATAGCTTCCAAATTTCTTGTTCTTTCTGTTCTCCTCCTGGCACCCCTGTGATACAAATGTTGGAATGCTTGACATTATCCTTGAGGCTGCTTACATTATCCGCATTTTTTTTTATTCTTTTCTCTTCTTGTTGCTATGGTTGCTTGTTTTTTTGCTTCTTTATGTTCTTAATCATTGATTTGATTCTTGGTTTCATCAATTCTATTGTTATTGTTGTTTCCCTGAAAATTGTTCTTTATTTCAATTAGTGTATCCTTCATTTCTGACTGTGTCTTTTTTATGCTGTTGAGTTTCCTTACTAAGGTCCTTGAACATCCTTATAACCAGTGTGTTGAACTCTGCATCAGATAGATTGCTTATTTCCATTTTCTTTAGTTCCTTTTCTGGAGTTTGTTCTTTCATTTTCTTTGTCTCCTCAATTTTGCAGTCTCCCTGTGTTTGTATTTATGTATTAGGTAGAGCTGCTATGACTCTCTGTCTTTATAGTGTGGTCTAACATAGTAGGTGTCCTATAGGATCCAGGGGCATAATCTACATCCAAGGTGGGTACTGGAGGTGTGACCTTCATGTGAGCTGAGTACATCCTCCTTTTGTAGTTGAGCCTTGGTTGTTGTTGGAAGAGCAATGGAAGGACTGACCTAAACCTGTCAGCAGCAAGGACTGGCTGTGACCACTGACTACAAACTTCCACTTTCTGTGAAGGATCAGCTTTGTGGGAGCAAGGTGGCAGTGCTCCTATGTGGTCTGTAGCTGTACCATGGGTACAAACGCACTGTGGTTTCTTGAGTGGTACAGACCATGATCAGCCACCACTTGTGTTTTACCCTGGGCTACCTTGCTTGAGCTATAAAGCAATCTGAGATGGCTGCTACTTGTGCTAGGCTTGGAGATTTCCATGTGAAGCCAAGCTGTGAATCTAAGCTGACTGCTGCTAGTGCTGGGCCTGGTACCACTTACCAAAAGATACTGGGTGCTGGGAAGTCACTGAGGGCTGCTGTTGCTTGTTTGAGAGGATTTAGGAAGTTGTGAAGCATGAGTCAAGACTAGCCATTCATATAGAAAAGCCACTGTTAATAGCTGTAAGTTCAGTGGGAGGGAACTTCAGGGTTCTCCAGGATAAGGCAAACAGTGTTGATGGATTCCAGGTTGATGGAGCCTCAGATATGGCACTGGCATGTCAACAATAAGCTGTAATAGGAAACAATGGATAAATCCTTAGAGGGAGGTGTGTCCATACTTTTGGTGTCTCTGTGCCACACTGGAAGAAGAAAAGTTGTCTGGAGCTATACATTAAACACATTGCAATGTGTAATCACAAAAAAGTTTTGTAATGTTTTAAGTAAATATATAGTTTTGTGTTGGGCCTCATTCACAGGCATCCTAGGCTGCATGTGGCCCATGGGTTGCAAGTTGGACACCCCTGCAAGGTGTCCAGAAGCAGAGTGACCTTACTAACACTTTGATTTCAAATTTCTGGTTTCTAAAACTGTGAGAGGAATAAATTTCTCTTACGTTAAATTATTTTTTGGTAATTTGTTACAGAAGACACAAGAAAATAATATAGCAATACCAATAGTAATTCTAGAGAAATACAACCTTAAGAGTGAGTTTTCTGAATTGATTCTTGGTTTTCTGAAACTGGTTCTTTAATCTGATTATGTTTAGAGGTACAAATGACTATTTCCACTGATAAAGAGGACATTGGTATTACATGGTGAGATGAAACACTAGAGATATACCCAATGTCACCACTGAGTTCTCATGATTAAAATGTATACATGTATATGGAAGGGTAAGATTCTAGGTAACTATGAAGTCCATATTTCAGAACATTTTAGTTAGTTAGTTAGATTAATTAGTATCATAATACTAGTTACTATTATACTACCACTACTACTAATATTATTAGTGGCTGGTTGTTCCTAAGTTCACTGGGTTAACAAAGAATGAATATATCAAATTCCTAGCTCAAGCTCTGAGTAAATTACCTGAAAACTCCTATGTCTTCCCTGAAATAAACCCTATCTCTAAAAGACCCTTAAACAAACACAGGGTTTTACCCTGTGAGTGGCTGAATCATAGCACAAATTAAATTCTTTACCATTTCAGGAGGATATCTTCTGTTAAAGTGAGGCCATTGATTAGGAAGGAATGGGATACTGACACACAGAATGAGGATGTGTGGGAAGATCCTGGTGAAGCTGTGAACACTGAACCCTTAAACTCTGCAGAGCCTTCTTTGCCAGTAGAAATAGCCCTCTACCATTTCTGACTGAAAAGGTTCACCCTGATTTTCCCAATGAAACTTGAATGACCTTCCTTGAGATAATGGTCTTTCAAAGCACTGTTAATTTTTCTCAGGACAATCCCTATCATCTCTCTTTGCTCCTAGATCTATAACTACACTCAAGTATGCCTGGCCATAAAGGATGAGGTAAAATGTGTGTCCTATGAGGAACTATTCTAAACACCAGTTTATGTGGCCAGAACTCTAGGAAATATGAATGGAAAAATATAAAAAGTGAAGAATAATGGTGGAGAGAACATAAAGTTTAGTTTATTGACATGGGTAAATTAAGCAGAAGTTATGGATTTTTTTTCAGTTTGAAGTGTTAAAAAATGTTCTGTTTGTGAGGTTGGCTGAAACATGGTTCAAAATGTAGCCTACACTACATGAAGCTGAAATGCAAACACTTTTTTTCTAGTTTGAGTTCATAGAAGTCTAATTAAAATCACCAAAACAAGGAGCAATGCTCTCTCAATCAATTTCCACATGTGCACCAGTTTATAGAATCAGAACTCCTTGAATGAATGGGTGAACTGTTTACCTTGAGAAAGAATCCAGCTATACTTCCAAAAGTTTATACTGTTGATGTTTCTCCCAGCTTTTTTGAATGGGGCTTATAGCCTTTTACTAGATTTATTATAGGTTAAAGAAAAGAAAATATTCAATTTTTTGAGGGTTACTAGACATTGGCTCTGAAGTGATTCTAATTTTGGGAGATCCATATATCACCGTGGTCTATTAATCAGAGGAGGGGCTTACAGATGTCAAGTAATCAATGGACTTTTAGCTCAGATCCATCTTACATTGGGTTCAATGGGTTCTTGGACCCATCTTGTGGTTATTTCTCCAGTTCTAGAATGTATAATTGGAATAGACTTATTTAGCAACTGGAAGAATCCACACATTAATTACATTACATTTGGAATGAGGGCTACTATGCTATAAAATCCCAGGTGGAAACCACTAGGATTGGCTCTATATAGCATAAAGAGTAAACCAAAAGCTATATTACATTTATGGAAGTATTTCAGAGATTAGTGGCACCTTCAGGGAGTTGAAATATTCAGGGGTGCTGGTTTCCACAACATCTCTATTCAACTTGCTTTATTTGTCCTGTGCAGAAAACAAATGGATCTTAGAGAATGACAGCGGATTTTTGTAAATTAACCAACTGGTGACTCCAATAGCAGCTGCTGTTCCAGATGTGGTTTCATGGCTTTAGCAAATTAACATATCCCCTGGTATGCATCTGGCAAATGTTTTCTTCATGATGCATGGTCATAAAGATCATAAGAAAACTTTGCTCTCCCCTGGCAAAGCCAGCAATATACCTCCATTGTCCTACCTCAGGGGTATCTGTAGACCTATGTTTTAATTTAGTCTGCAAAGACTTTAATTGCCTTTCCCTTTCCTAAGACATAACACCAGTTTATTATACCAATATTATGCTAATTAGATCTAATAAGCAAGAAGTAGCAACTACCCTGGACTTATTATTAAGACATTTGCATTTTCACATCAGTAGTTTCCAGGGGTCCTGTGGTGAAAGACATCTCAAGATATCTATTCTAAGGTGAAAGATAAATTGTTGCATCTGCCCCTTCTACAATAATAAAAAAGAGACACAGTGTCTTGTGGGCCCCTTTAGATTTTGGAGGAAACATATTTCTCACTTGAGTGTGATATTCAGGGCCATTGACCAAGTGACCTGAAAAACTGCTAGTTTTGACTGGGCCTTGGAACAAGAGAAAGCTGTGTAACAAGTCCAGGATCCAAGCAAGATGCTCTGCCTTTAAGACCCTTTAGTTCTGAGATCCAGCAGACATTAAAAATGAAATTACTACTATGTTACTGTTTTGTTAAAAGGATGTTTTCTCTTTATTTTCATGTATATTAAAATATATTAGGACACCCAAACTGATATGTTCTATTGCATATAAAGTGCTGTTTATATTTTTGAAAACTATTGAATAGAATGAATTAATTTAGATTGTGTATAAAGCAACAAAATATGTGTTTTCTCATATTAAATCTATATTGCAATGATGCTTTTTAGCTTTTTCGTTTTTAATATATAATGTAAAATTTAAACTAATGTGACTAACACAGCTAATGAAATGATATATATGTTAAAGCTTATACTATGAAAAAAAAATGAAATTACTGCCTTGATTGTGTGGCTCCATTGGTTGGAGTATTGTCCCATGCACCAAAAAGACTCTGGGTTTGATTTCCAGTCAGTGCATGTACCTAGGTTGTGGTTCAATCCCCCATCAGGGATCATGGAGTGTATGGGAGGAAAACAATTGATGTTTCTCATATCAATGTCTCTCTATCTATCTCTATTTCTGTGTCTATCATCTCTATCTCTATCTCTGTCTATCTACCTCTCCTTCCTTCCTTCCCTCTAAAATCAATAAATATATCCTCAAGTGAGGATTAAATTTTTTTAAAGATTTTATTTATTTATTTCTAGAGAGGGGAGGGTGATAGAGAGAGAAACATCAATGTGCGGTTGCTGGGGGTTGTGGCCTGTAACCCCGGCATGCACCCTGGCTGGAAATCAAACCTGCAACACAGGATTAATGTTTTTAAAATCAAAATGCTATCACATCTATGTATTAACCTATTATGGCCATCTATCTGAAAAATGTTTGCATCACTCTGCAAAAAAATGTATTTGCACATTTAATGCATCGGTTTTTCTGATAGAGGTAGCTGGAGACAGTTTAAGTTTCTGCCACTAAAGAAACCAGAGAAGCAAATGTGAAGGATTCAGTATTAAAAGCATGTGATCAATGTACTCTCAGAAGCTCCAATAGATCTTATAAAACATACTTTTGAGACTAATAGATAAGAAACACAGTGAGCTCCAGAGCAGTACACTATTTCTGTAAATCAAAAATGCATGAAAGACAAAAGGATATTATATATTTTAGAACGATGTATATGTCTAAGGACATACACCAAATACATGAAAAAAGGTAGGACTTGGGAGTGTGTATGAAGGGAAGCTAAGACTAATTAAAATAAAACAAATTATATTTGATGACTGATCATAGTATGCAATAATCTGAAGAACTGATCAATTTAAACGTCTATGTCTGAACACAAATAGACAAAGAGAGAGAGAGAAGGCAAGAGAAATAAACTATTAGGAATTTTTAAATTGTTAACATATTTCGATATTTAGGAATATATATTTAAAATATTTTAACGCATACCATTTATCCAACAATAAACTTTACCCAACAATAGAGCTATTTGTTATAAGAGACTAAGACTGGAGATGGAGCTTACATTATAGGACATTCATCAACACATTATTTCTAAAATAAAAATATTAAGGAACCTAAGCATATACTAATATGGGATTAGTTAATTATAGGAATTGTTATATAAAATATAAAAGGCTTCTTGAAAGCAAATTTAACAAACTATGTTGTGGAGATGTTGACAGAAATAAATGAATTTTATCTTAATGTTAAAAACATAAAGTAGAATATATAGAATATATACATTTATAGGTAATATGCATAGGGAAAACTGAATACAAGGAAAAAAATTTTTTAAAAAGTATTTTTATTGGTTATACTATTACAGTTTTCCCAGTTTTTCCCCTTTATTCCCCCTCCACCCTGCCCCCCAACCCTCCAGCATTCCCCACCCTTAGTTCATGTCCATGGGTTGTACATATAAGTTCTTTGAGTTTTGTTTCCTGTACCATTTTTACCTCTCCACATCTATTTTATGCCTATTAATTATACTTCTTCTTCCCTATACCTTTCCCCCCCATCCCTCCCTTTCCCCTCCCCATTGAAATCCCTCTGTGTGATGTCCATTTCTTTGATTCTGTTCCTGTTCTAGTTGTTTGCTTAGTTTTTGTTTTCATTGTTTTTTGTTACTTTTAAGTTTATTTGTTGATAATTGTTTGTTATTTTACTGCTCATATTTTTTTATCTTCTTTTCATTAAATAAGTCCCTTTACCATTTCATAAAATAAGGGTTTGGTGATGATGAATTCCTTTAACTTGTCCTTATTGGGAAGCACTTGATCTGCCCTTCCATTCTAAATGAAAACTTTGCTGGATAGAGTAATCTTAGATGGAGGTTCTTGTCTTTCATGACTTGGAATACTTCGTTCCAGCCCCTTCTTGCCTGTAAGATTTCTTTTGAAAAATCAGCTGATAGTCTTATGGGAACTCCTTTGTAGGTAACTGTCTCCTTTCCCATTGCTGCTTTTAGGATTCTCTCTTTATCTTTAACCTTGGGTAACCTAATGACGATGTGCCTTCATATTTTCCTCTTTGGGTCCAACTTCTTTGGGACTCTCTGGGCTTTCTGGACTTCCTGTAAGTTTATTTCCTTTGCCAGATTGGGGAAGTTTTCCTTCATTATTTGTTCAAATAAGTTTTCAATTTCTTGTTGTTGTTCTCCTTCTGGCACCCCTATAAGTCAGATATTGGAACATTTCAGGTTGTCCCAGAGGTTTGTAAGACTCTCTTGACTTTTTTTTGAATTCTTGTTTCTTCATTCTGTTCTGGTTGGATGTTTATTTTTTCCTTTTGTTCCAAATTGTTGCTTTGACTTCTGGTTTCCTTCCAGTCAGTTGGTTCCCTGAATATTTTGCTTTATTTCATTTTGGGTACCCTGCATTTGTTTTTTGTTTGTTTGTGTTTTTTTCATATTTTGACCAAGCATTGACTACCAGGGCTTTAAATTCTCCATCCGAGAGGTTGGCTATCACCTCCTCACTTAGATCTCTTTTGAGGTTTTGCTCTCTTCTTTCATTTGGGCCATATTTTTTGCCTTGGCACAACTGTTATGTTGTAAGGGGGTGGGGCCTTAGGTTTTCACCTGGGCAGAGAAACTTTCTTTTTTCTTTAAAGATTTTTATTTATTTATTTTTCAAGAGGGAAGGGAGGGGGAGAGAGAGAGAGAGAGAGAGAGAGAGAGAGAGAGAGAGAGAGAGAGAGAGAGAGAGAGAGAGAGAGAGAGAGAGGGAGAAACATCATTGTGCGGTTGCTGGGGGTTATGGCCTGCAACCCAGGCATGTACCCTGGCTGGGAATCAAACATGCAACACTTTGGTTTGCAGCCTGAGTTCAATCCATTGAGCTATGCCAGCCAGGGCTCAGAGAAACTTTCTTTGTTGCACTGTGGTCCTGCCTGTGAGGGAAAGGCCAGAGAAGGAACAGTGCAGCAATCCTGTTCATCTCTAGTGCACTTTCCAAAGGACTCTCATGTGACACTAGGAGTTTCTCCTGCTGCAGCAACCACTGTAGTCCACAGTCAGCTCTGAATCTCAGTTTCACCTTCAGCCAGCCCCACTCCCATGGTCTGTTGAGTCACCATGGTTTTTCTGAGTTGGCCCACATGGTCTGCTGCTTTATTGGTTGTTCTGGTTGAATTTTTCTTTAATTCCTTGGTTGTTGAAGTTCCATGCAATCTGACTGTCTGGTGCTTTTGGTTGTTTATTGCTTTTAGATTGGTTGTTATCCTCCTTTTAGTTGTGGAAGGAAGTGAAGGGTTTCTACCTATGCCTCCATGTTGTCCAGAACTAGCCATAGAAGTAAAATTCAGATAGTTGTTTTCTCTTAGTATGAAACTAAGTGAACATGTGTTAATGATTTAATTTAAAAATACAGTTAGTCAATAAAAAGTACAACTCTTTGATATATATGTCTTGTCAAAATTAGTAATAATTTAACATATAAATAGTTATGGTATCTAAATAATTTTGTAACAAGAATTTGACTTTATTTTTCCAAAATTATTATCATTACTGTACACTTCAATATTTTATTAAATATCACATTGTCTATAATGAAATGAGGATACTAAAGGAAAAAGTTATATCTGTTCTAAAGAAATCCATGGTAGAAATATAATATATTAATACAATTTTTTACCTTTTTCATCGCATGGAACATATAAACTAATTACTAAAGCTCTGTGGCACAACAAAAATTTTTTTAGGTATAGGTATTATTTTCATTCATTCACATTGGATAGCTATTGTTCTGTTGTCCATTATCATTTTCTTATTTGCAGTCTAAGGAAAAAGCAGTCAGTGTCCTTGACTACATAGTCAGGTATTACATGTTTAAAAAAATTCTGAAAATCACTGATTAGTAAATAGATAAATTTCATAATACTATAAGACAAAGACTCAACAGAAAATCATGGTCTGAGCGATTTTGAATTCTGGAGACATATTTTTATATCATAGGTATTTTTACTTGTGAAGCAAAATAGTATGGAAATAGAAGGCAAATGGCCCTCTGCATCTGCACTTTTACACATTAATAATCCAACTATAGATGGAAAATATTTGAGAAATCTTTCCAGGAAGTTGATCCCAGACAATGCAGTGTAATAGCTACTTACTTAGCATTTACCTTACATTAGGCATCATAAATAATCTAGAGATGATGGGGGATAGGGGTAAATTATATGCAAATAAATCACCATTTTTATAAGGGGACTTGAACAACATGGACTTTAGTATTCATGAGGTTCTTAGAATTGATTCCATGGAAATACTAAGGAAAGACTATAATCTGAGTATGGTGCCCACTACGTCAGCACATATACTAAAATTGGAAAGATGCAGAGAAAAATAGTGTGACTCTGTGCCAACATGACACAAACTGGTGAAGCATTCCATATTTAAAAAGTAATAATAATTGTCCTGACCAATGTAGCTCAGTTGCAAACTGAAAGATTGTGGGTTCAATTCCCAGTCAGAGAACATGCCTGTATTTCAGGTTTGGTCCCCAGTCAGAGCCCATGTATAAAGCAATGAATGATGTTTCACTCTCATAGCAACATTTCTTCACCTGTCTTTCTCCCTCCCTTAACCTCTCTCTGGAATCAATAAAGGAAAAAAATTATTACTACTACTACTACCATGTTGGGGGCCACTTTGTGCGGTATTGGAAACTATAACCCTGCCAGAGCAAGGTCTTGCCTGTAACTCTCAACAGGAATGCCAAGAAGCAGGTGGCAGGCATGACTGGATACTAGCACTGAGGGTTCCTGTGGGAAATCAGGCCTGAAGAATACATTGTATCCTTTGAAGCTTGCTTTGCTTTGTATAACCCTGTTGATATAAATTAGATGTTTAAGTTCAAGGCATAAGAGAGTGAACTCCTAATCTCATGAACCACTCCTTAATGATCCTCTGGTGTCAGCATATCTAACAGACCCTGACCTGAGGCAGATCTCTGTATTAATTCAATTATCTATAGATAATATGTTTTCTGTAACTATGACCTTAAGACATTGATTGATGAGCTTTGCATGCATACTGTATACTCCTGTGCATACCAACACCAATAAAAGCTGTTTTGGAGAAGGGTTTAGGGCATTCTCCACTAGAGGGAATTGCCACCCCCTTTCCCGCTGGAACAACAAATTGTGTCCGGGATGACTTATTCTCATCTGTGGTGGATGGGAGAGCTCCTCAGGATGGGGCATCCCACACTACCACCACCACCACTACTACTACATAATCTGAGAGTGAGTAAATCTGCATCTGAGATAAACCAACCTGGTTGTGAATTTGACTGGCCTCTTTGGGAATAGTCCTTTTTATGGATCACAGTGCGTGAAGTTGTTATTTGCTGAGAAATATGTAAAAGTATGAGTCTTAAGTGTAGTAAAAACAGTCATTTTTTGTTAAGTTTTATGAACTATGTTTAGGTATAAGTACCTATCCAGTTCTTGAGGATCTTTGAAAAAATTTGTCCAGTGACAGTGTTTAAAAAGGCAAAGCCATGTGGAAATATCCCACACAAATGGACTATAGAGTACAAATTAGAGGTTTAAAAAATTCCCTATGCAATGGAGAATGAGTACACAGAGTGTGCTGAACGTGACAGACTGAGATTGCTAGGCCCATTCAAGGACATCAGACATTAGGTCTGTGGCAAAGGCTGGGGCTGAGGTTTGCTTCCCAATGAAAACTATAGTTGCCAATTCAGTTGTTATCAATACAAAGTCAAAGGCAGCAACAAACATTTCTGAGAAATGTGACTACTCAAATAATGCCCTATGCTATTCTGTATTTAGAAAATGTCCCAAATAAATGAGAACTAATGAATGATGCAATGCACAGAAAGTTAATATATCATTTCATTTTTAATAGGTTAACAATATGAAAGAATCATTTACCAAAGAGATCTTACAAAGAGAACAAATGTAAGAATGAGGTGTTTTTTTCTTTCAAAAGAAACAATATTAAATCTTTCTACATTTTCTGACAGAGCCTGACATTGACTTGGGTTATTTTCTTTTTCTTTTTTTTTAAAGATTTAATTTATTTATTTTTCGAGAAGGAAGGGAGAGAGAGAGAGAGAGAGAGAGAGAGAGAGAGAGAGAGAGAGAGAGAAACATCAATGTGCAGTTCCTGGGAGCCATGGCCTGCAACCCAGGCATGTGCCCCAACTGCGAATCGAACCTGTGATGCCTGGTTCACAGCCCGCACTCAATCCACTGAGCTACGCCAGCCAGAGTGACTTGGGCTATTTTCTATGACTACATTCAAGTTGAAGCAATATATATATATTTTTTGTTTGTTTGTTTTTTGTTTGCTTGTTTTAGTATCTTGTTTTACTTAACAGCCATGTCAATGTAGTACTGCAAAACTAAGGCCCATACATCTATCTATCTCCAAATACCACTCTAGCCATAATCCTTCAGGATTCCCCATAAAACTCACCTCCTCTTTTCAGCCTTATTTCATTTGATAGGCTCTCAAGGGTATTAACAAATTAAAGTATATCTTCATTTATATAATCATTACATTAATTTGTTCTAAATGTGGTCTTCTATCAGATTTTTAAGACTTCCATTTGATTAGGCTTTTTAAAAATAAAACCTATCAGGGTATCAAGATTATTTAGATTGCCTAAAATATACACAGCACAATCTCAAAATATATTGATTCTTATAATAATATGAGATCCACACATTATATCTATGCCTGTTTACAGATCACACTGAAGTACTTTGATTTCAGAGTTTTTCTTGACACTTAATTTAAAGTTACAACATTGGTCTTCCAAATCTGACATTTGTACGATTGGTGGATTGTACTGCAATTTTATTGACCTTTGTCTTGTTTTTGTTCTCACTTGCTCATCAGATGACTTACTGTCAAAAAAAGAGCATTAGCAATTTCCTTACTTCTCTGCCAATTACTGAATCTTTTGCAAGAGCATTGCAGATCATTCACAAACAGTTCTTAGCTTGGCTGTAGCCTTCAACTCTCCATAACCTTTATAGCCTTCAGGGAGCTATTTGTCTTTGCATTCCCTAATCTTGTGGATTTATATACCAGTAAATCCAGGGCTACTTCCCAAGCCCAGGTGACTACACATACTCTCTTATTTCTTTGCCAAACTGCCTTTTCCCCCCTGTAAAGCAATAATTAGTTACTATATTCTTTGAGGATTCTTTTTTAAGACTGGCTCAATTTTCATTGCTGGATGTAAAGATAAGCTATTACTAACCTACTACTATATCCTGCTAGTATAAATTTTGATAATTATAAAGAAGTGGTCAAGGAATGACACATTTATTTGTAAATGAAATGTTACAAATGTTCTGGATTACTGAGAATCTCGGCCCCTGGTTTCTACTTCTTGATTTTTACTTCATTTAGGATTTCCATTTAGCTTAAAATTTCTCTTAGAAATATTATGCTTGTTTTCTGTATTTAAATATAAATATAATGTTTACATTTTTCTTAATTTTATGTAACATATACCTTGTACTAAGGTCTGTTTATCTTCTTTGTCTATCTATCTCTTTTTCTATGAATGTTCTTTCACTCAACAATTGCATGCTTCTTCTAAACAAATAAACAAATCATTCCAGAATAGTGAAGTTCTTCTAAACTGTAGTGAATAACTTAGATTTCCAGGGATCTGATGATGAGATTATCCCATTTCTTTGGCCCTTTGCCTTTCTAAGAAGATGTCAGGATATTTTGTTTTCAAGTAAAAGTAAACCTGAATTAGAACAGTTTAAGTCACAATAAGTCATTGCCTTTGCCTTACAAAACTTGAAGAGAGATAACCCTAGCAACCAGATTTATCTTGACAATATTAGAACTCTGAACTGACAATTTGCAATTAATTTTTCTCTTTTCATCAGGATGCAAGATGTATGCAAACCTCTAAATATTATGTTCCAAGTGGAAAGGAGGAGAAACTTTTTACCTGAAAAAGTATTTAATAAGAAAAGAAACCTCATTCCTGAACTTATTTCTAAATTTTTGTTTACCAAAATTGGGTCATACAGACACTGTAATCTGATTACTGGCAAAGAAAAGAATGGGATTATCACTGTTAGTTTTGAGAAATAGTATTCAGAGCTGTTGTATAAGCATACTACTCTTTGGGGTCCACCCCCTGGTAGCTGAATTTAAATGATATTGGTTTTCCAATACTTAGGAACAAAGGAAAATAACAAACATTGGTCTCTATGGGCACCTTGTCCTGTATTTGGTAACTGCCCATTTGAAGGCCTTTGCTAACATCCTTAGAAGAGAATGAAGGTGGTACCAGTGCAACAGAATTATTAAGTTACCTGCATAAAATACATGTGTGCACATGAACATATGAATGTATATTGGTATGTCTGCATATACATCAATATGCAGGTATATATAATTAAAGACTACCTTAACTGATCTTTACATATGTGTATGTGTGTGCACATAAACACATATTTAATGCATTTGTATATTTGTAAATGTGTACACATGCATATGTTTACCATTTCCTCTCCTATGTGACTACTTCATACAATCATACCATATTACATCATTTTATTAATTTTTTGCTGATAACATGACACTTTTTGTTTTAATGAAATAAAATTGACAAAAGTTCATATACATTGTAAAATAATTACTCCAAATTAATTAACAAACCTATCAACTCAAATAGTTATAATTCTTTTGTGTATATCATATTATTTCAAATATCCTTTCTTAACAAATTTCAAGTATATAACACAGTATTATTAACTATAATCACCATACATAGATCCCAGAATCTATTCATCTTACATAACTAAAACATGTAGTATCTTTTTAATTGACAAAATTGAAGTAATCAGAAGAAACCTTTCACAATTTTCCATTCATTTCCATGCGTTTGTTTCCATACACTCTACCTTCTCACTCATTTATTTGGATAAAGTGTCCATGCTCCTAGCTAAGGCACACTTCTCCACTTTGCACTCGGGCAATTCTTTCTGATCTACTCTCTCTTTAGCCCTTTTTCAAATTTTACTGACTAATGACACTTTTCTTGGCCACTATATTAAATACTCTGTTTTCCTGTTTTATCATTTTTTTCAGTGTTTATTGTCAACCAACATTCCACACGCTTTACTAGTATTTTAGTCTCCCTGGCTAGACTGTAAGTTTTGTGAGGATGGGGCTTTTTCTATGTTTTGTTCACTATAGTTTTCCCAGGACCTACAAGATTACTTGGCACATTTTGTATACATTATAAATATTTGTTTAATAAAAATTAGCAAAAAAATTATTCTATCACTTTGGCTAAAGTTTTTGAGATTAGGATGAGCTCAATTTATTTCCAAAATGGACCTATTAATTCCTAGGTCATGATGTCCAGAAGTAATATAGGATTCCTTGTTACAATTCTAGAGTTGGTCAGTATGTTTCTGATTAAATTTGATAATCTTTTTAAAATTTTATTTCTAATTTTAATCATGTTTTTAGAGTCAACATCATCTTTTTTAAAAGAAAATTTGCCCTGGCTGGTGTGGCTTATTTGGTTGGAGCATCTTTCTGTGTAGCAAAAGGCTGTGGGTTGATTCCTAGGGCACAACCCAGATTGCGGGTTCCATACCTGGTCTGGGCATGCACTGGAGGAAACCAAAGAATATTTTTTTCTCACATTGATGTCTCTCTCTCTCTCTCTTTCTCTCTCTCTCTTTCTCTCTCTCTCTCTTTCTTTCTCCTTTCCTTTTCTCAAAAATCATTGAAAAAAAGTGCATTTTATTCTAATTCTTTTCCAAATTCTCAACTTATGAACCATTTGCACATTACACACAAAATTTCTAATTTGTGAATCAAGGCCAATGTCTGGTTCTAATCTTAAATTTCCAGTTTCATCTCTCACTAGTTTTCTCTTTAAATTATAAATTAGCACCAAAGGAACTACCACCATTAATTATATTTACCATTTATCTAAAAATATTTTTCTCAGCCCCTGCTGGTGTGGCTCAGGTGGGTTGAGCATCGGACTGCAAAGCAAAGGGTCACTGGTTAGATTCCAGGCATATGCCTGGGCTGCAGGTCAGGTCTCCAGTAAGGGGTGTGTAAGAGGCAACCACACACTGATGTTTCTCTCCCTCTCTCCCTCCCTTCTTCTCTCTAAAAATAAATAAATAAAATAAAAAATAAAATATTTTCCTTAGTCTTCCCCCAAACTGGATTTGATTAATTTGATTACATTCACATTCTGTGTAATCTATTTCTATTAGTTCTTTTTCCTCTTAGCATCATTTTAAAATAAATCCTTGTCTAAAATACAAAGACTGGAGTCTATTCCATATACATACATTAGTAGCACTTTATCTTCATACACACTACTAGTTATTTTGAATTTTTATGTTTCAAGAACGTGTAAACTCTGTAAGAACAGGGATTATTACTCTAGTGTTGCATATCCTAGTATATATTGAATACACTCAAACATACATAGATACATAAATGCACATACAGATATATTTTGTATATATTTATTGAGGAATTGTAAGATTCTATGACTGTACTACCCATTTTGTTCACCAACAGAAATCTTATTAATCTCTTTAATGAATTTATCCCATTTTGTAGTTTTGCAAGTTTTAAATCTAAAAGAAACTTATTTTATATAATGAATTTGAATAACATTTAGTTTTAACACATTACTTAGTCGCAATAAAGAAAAATGAAGTCACAGGTTAAATTCTTATTTTATTAGTATCCACAAAAATTGAGTACTATTCAAATATAACAGTATTACTAATTTTCTGAAAATGAAATAGATAATAAAAAGATATATGCACCTGTTATTAATATTCCAGTTACTGAAGTATAATATCTTAATAAAAGACTTCTTAGGAAACTTTATATAAAAAAGTTTATACTTAATGGAAAATGTGTGGAACATATTTAAATGCTCAGTAGTTAAATCCAGGTTATTGTCAATATTTTTTTTTAATTTAGAAATGTTCAAAATACGTTACTTACAATTGAAAAGTTTTGATTTCCTACTGTTTGAAGGATTCTCTCTAAATTATATATCCTGCATTTTTGAAAAATCCTCACTTGAGGGATATGTTCACTGATTTTTTTAAAAATGAAGAGAGAGAAAGAGAGAGAGAGAAATTGATGTGAAACAGAAACATCAGTTGGTCACTCCTGGGATTGAACCTGCAAACTAGGTATGTACCCTGACCTAGGATGGAACCCACAATATTTTGGTATACAGGACAACACTCAAACCAACTGAGCCAGCCAAGACTATCATGCTTTTAACATAATATCACTTTATATACTCCATTAAATTGAAACATTTTCCTATGTTGTCTATATTCTAAATTTTAACAGAAACATTAGTCCTCCAAACAATGCCATTATAATCAGAAAACTTCAAATAAAGCCTATTGCACAGTTTAGTTTCCATCTCCATTGACTATGCTCCCAATAATTAGTTGGCATAAAGTCTCCCTTCTTTTTTTTCCTTTCATTTATTTTTTGTTCTCTTTCCTTCCTTTCTTCTCTCTGTTCCTTCTTTCCTTCCTTTATTCTCCCCTTCTTTCTTTCCTTTCTTCAATATGTATTAAGGATCATTCTATTTGGGTCAAGGATGTGGAATGAAATTAGAAATACAATATTGTATAAAAATGGAATAGTCACTATATCTTAGAAATGTTCCATATCTATATCTATATATCTATATCTATATATCTATATATATAAATCATAAAGTAATACAAAAGTTTGAAATTATAACTATGCTAAATATTACGAGTGGTGAGGTTAATGGGTCAATCAGAGGATATGATAAAGGTATTTGACTTAGAAGATTTGAGAATATTTTTCTAGGGAACTGAAAGTAGAGCTGAGATGTGAAAAATGATCAGGAGCTAATGAGGTGAATTTTGGGGACCACTCTTTGTGGTTTCAGAGACTGTAGCACCGTGAGAGCAAGCCCTAATAGGGTAACCAGGTAACCAGGTGGCAGGCATGACTCGACTCTTACACCAAGCATTCCTGTGGGAATCAGGCCTGATATATACATTGTGTCCTTTGAAGCCTGCTCTGCCCAGTGATAAGCCCTGTCAATATAAACTGGATGTTTAAGTTCAAGGCATAAGGAGTAAACTCCTTACCTCATGAAAAGACCATCTGGTGTCAGCATGACTAACAGACCCTGACCTATGACATATTTCTGTGTTCTTTCAATTGTTATTTATAGATAATACCTGTTTTTGTATGACTATAGCCTTTTGACATTGACTGATGAGCTATGCATGTATGCATGTATACACATATACGCCTACAAATACTATTCCCAATAAAAGCTGTTTGGAAGGACTCAAGGCATTCTCCACTCAAAGGAATTGCCACCTGCTAATCTCCTGGAACAGTAAGATTGTGTCCAGGATTATTTGTCCTCATCCGTGGCTACCAAGAGAGCTCTGCAAAATGGAGTTCTCCCACAGGTGAAGAGGAAAAAGCACTCTATAAAAAGAAATAAATGATGAAAAAGTAAAAAGTGGCAGAAAAGCAGATGTAGGGTCATCTAAACTTTTGGCATCTCTGGGTCACACTGGAAGAAGAAGAGTTGTCTTGGAACACACATTAAATACATTGTGACATATAATCACAAAAAAAGTCTTAAAATGTTTTAATTTCCCATTGTGTGTTGGGCTACATTCATAGCCACCCTGAACTGCATGAGGCCCACCAGTCTCAGGTTGGACACACCTGATTTATGGAATTGAAGTACATGTGTATGACTGAGGTAAAGGGGATGAGAGTAAAGTATAAAATTAGGAAAGAAACAAAGTCAGGGTTAGCCCGTATGCAAGACATTCTAGTGCAATTTAGTAAGTTACACCCAATCCTCAAATAAATAAATTGTATGGCTTTGAGCAAGAGAGTAACAGATGAGCATTCAACTACTAGCCCAAAGACTGGCTTTTTGTGGACTACAAAAAAAGGACCTTTCATCAAGATAGTTTATTGTCATCTGCTAAAAATTTATCAAGTACCTATAAGTTTATAAGTATATAAGTCTATTGAGTGAAGGCTAGCCCCTAAGGTTGTTTAAAACATAACTTGCACAACTATTACCAGCAGTTCTGAATGACTGGAGAAGATTTTGTGAAAACAGCATTATAATTAAGTGACAAGAGTGCATTAGCAAAGGATAGAATAAAAGCTGAGAGATGGCAGGGAGTACATTAACAAGATAGTGCATGAGCAATTGTGCATGAACACAATTACCTGACATTTGGATTTAATATTAGAGATAAAATTGATTTAATATATAATTAGAAGATAATATTAACAGAACAATGTTACAGATCAGATATGGGAAAGATAAGGAAAAGCTATTGCTGTGAATGATTCCTTGGTTTCTGGATCATTTGAGGGCATGTGCTCTTCATTGTAGGAACAACAACAACAAAAAAAAAACTGGGAGAAAATTGGCTCTGGGAAAAAATGGTAAGATCATTATTTCAGTTTTTGACATGTGAGTTTGAAGGGATTTTGAAACAGTCAAATGGTGAGATCAAGACAGTAGATATAAATTTGAAACTCAAGGAAGAAATCTCAGCTGAAGGTAAATTTGCAAATCTTTGACTTATATGTAGAAATTATATTTGAATGTTTGGAATGACTGCCTAAAGAGAGTCAGGACTGGTTAAGAGTTAAAGTGTAGCACTTGTGAAGAGGATAATTATTCTTTGAATGTGACAGTGAATAATCATAATAAAGGAGGCAGGTGTCACCAAGTCCAGGGGAAAATGAGTTTAAAGAAAAAAATTGTGGTCAACTGTACTTAATTCTACTGAGAAATCCACCCCCACCCAAAAAAAAGAAAGTTTAGAAAAGCTTTTGGCTAACTTTATCAAGGACCATTTTAATTAGAGAAGAATGAATTGATCTAATTTAAACTAAACAACCAAGAGTATATGTAAGAAATGGAGGCAGAAGTACAGACTATTCTGGAGAAAAATGGTTGGAAAGACAAAAAGAAATCTGGGAGGTATAGAAAGAATGGAAGTATAAGTACCTTTTCATTTCACTAATTTATTTTTGCTGTTTGCATTTAATATGAGATTTTCCAGCATATGTAGAAGAATAATTTTACAACAGTTTTGAAACTTAGTGAGTCTTACATTTTATCTTTAAAAAATTGTTAGTATGTCAGGAGAGAAAGGAGGAAATAAAGCTATGTGGCAAAGGTTTTGATAGAATATTTAGAATCACATAAGATGACTGCTCTACTTGCAGTTTCTGTTTCTGTTGTCATGAAATATAAGATCAGGAAAATAAAATGAACTTTACTAGTTCAAAGTTTTAAATGCCAAGCTCAAGATCTATGGAAGAGTAAGAAGAGTGAGGCCAAAGCATGGAAAATGGGGATAATGACAAGATTCCTGTAGTTCACACACCTGTCAAAATCATCATAATGAAACTTCACAATTTGGTGCAAATTCTCAGTGATGCAAAATTACTTAGAAGGTGCCAGGTGCCCGTTCACCTGATGGTGTCACTACTCTTGTAAAGGTCAATAAATACTTTTGTGAAGCTTTTTGCTGCTTCACTTTGCTCTTATCCTGCACTTCAGGTGCAGCTAAAATTATTCAAACAACTCTTGAAAATGTATATCCATACAGAAATTATCTTAGGCTGAAACATGCTAAACTTGGCAATTTATAGTGACTCCTACACATTAATCTACAAGTTTAAATTTAAAAAATACAAATTTATAGCTATCAGTTTTCTTTAAATATATTTTAAAAGTACTATCTAGTTATTATGAAAAAATTAAAATATTTTTGAGAATCAAAATTAAAACCTATATTTGTACATCAAAGGTAACCATAATTAAAAATGTGATAATACCCTCATTTTAATCAATTATATTTATCACGCTTAAGTAACAATAAATTTTAAAAATTGTATCTTAAAATATTCATAAACATAATATGAAAGACATATTCTTATTTTATAAATTATTATCTCTTTTCCTCTCCTAACTTTCAAATGAAATTTTTTGGGAAAATTATATATATTATAAAGCATAATGATTAAAAATCTTAGTTTTTTTCTATAAAAAGCGATTCTGTTTCTACACTTGTTATGTTCCTCCTTACAAAGTAGTGTAAGTTTTTTTTAACTATAACTATCAATGGCTCATTTTCAGTGTATAGTTCAGATATAAAAAGAGCTTGGTTATGAGTCAGTTATGAGGAAGAACAATTCATTATCCTTTTACTAATTGTATAATGACATTATTATTGATTTTTGTCAGTTTTTCATGAAATAGATATCTTATTTTAATTTTAATATATCATTTACTAGTTGAGTATAGTGTTTTCAGTATACACATTTAACATCAAAATCCAATTTTCTTAATTTGTTATCCATGTCGCTTGTCTGTATTTATTTTGAGGATATTTTCTTTACTTTTTAACATCTATTTTTTAAGAATTAACCCTTTATTTGGCAAATATATTTCTATTGCTTATTGAGTGCATTGCTTATATAATGTTATATAATACTTTGACTTATTGACTTCAATTCATGGAATTAAATTAATAGCATTCTAACTTCATTTGTTTTCATTTAAATGAGCTATTGATCCACAAACATTTTATTGAAAATTTGCCACAGATTTAAAGTTCCTTTTATCCATGAAATATTGAATATAGTATGGTATATTTCTTCTTATTTCCTCCATGTGGATTATATTTTAATTATAATGTTTGTACTATATTTTGATCTCTGATGAGTCTTCATAATGTTCTCTTTTTGTTTGATTTTTGTTATTCTTGTGTACTTATTCTTCTACATTATCCTCAGAATCATTTGTCAAGTTTGGGGTAAAAATATCCTATGGTGCACATGAATTAATTTCATCTTGATTTATTAAATATGTAGGGGAGAAATGAACTCTTTATAACAGTGTGTTTTCTCAATTACTGAAATGCTCTATTTATCTTTTAAAAAATTTCCTTGATAAAAATTTTTAATTTTCTTTGAAAATATATGTGGCTTTTTGCTAAGTTTATTTTATATTAACTATATCATGAAAAGATTTACTTCCCCCTATATATTTGTGCTGATTAATCTTGTATGCCGTGTGTTGTAATAGGAAGCTGTATAGGGTAAAATGAAAGAGTATAGATTACCCAGATGCACATTGTTTGAGTTCAGCTCTTCTCTGCTGTTTTCCACTTAGGAAAAGTCACCTAATCCTTGAGTAAAAATTAGCTTATTTATAAAATTAAAGTCATAAAATAACCATGATTATATTGAGTTGCAGTATAAATTAGATGAATTTATGTGGGACAGGCAGCTCAGTAAAATGCATATCTTCTATAAAACACTAAATAATAGTTGAAAAATATATGGGGAATGCTATGTTTCATGTGTATTTTCTTACTGAACTGCTCAGTTTTTACAAAAGTTTTTATTAAATTTTGTTTAATAAATAAATCTGCTATCTATAGAAAATAATTTTCTCATTTATGTTTTTAAGTTATACCTTTTGTTTCTGATTTCCAATTGTACTATTTATATCTATAATTGCATAATTTGCAATATAACAATTTTAACAGTGGCTTTTCAATTGAAGTTCTGAAAGTAAAAAAATAGATATCCAACCAAATTGAATAATTTTAACAGAATAATTCAAAAACTATTTATAAATGTGTGAGAGGTAGGTAAAAAACAAGACACAATGAAGTTCCAGGCTTAGTATGAATGGGGTGCTTATACTTCCTTTGTGCTAAAGATCGCAGAGGGCAAAGAGAAGAGGGTGCATCTGAAAAGGAAAGTGAAAGAAATCCATTTGAGGGATTTCTTTCCCTGCATCACTCTTATGGGATAGAAAATCCCACAATTACTATTGTGGGATAATAGTGATAGATAATCACTATTATCATATCATAACCTGGCTTGCTTAATTTCTCCTCCTTCCATAGTTAAATATGAGTTTCATGGCAGTTCTAACTAAGATAGTGTTTTCTATCATGTAATTTATAACTGTACTAATAATTAACTACTTTTTAATTAATCAGGTATAGATGTTCGATTTGCTTAATTTTGTTTGGGTTTATTCACTTATTTACATGTGTTATGAGGACCAATAATAGGCCATGCTCTCAGCAGGTGCCCAATATGCATTAAAAGTTAAATCTGAATTGGTTTCTGTCTTTGTGAAACAATGAAATTTGGTGAGACAGACAAAACAAGGTAAGACATCAATCTAGAAGTAAATGATTCAGAAATTTAAAGTATTACAAAGAAAACAAATAATATATTGTAATAAATAATGCTTTTGGCAGAAGATGAAGGACAGAGGCAGTACATGGGCAGTGTATTGTAATATGATGCTAGTGAAAGTCATTTTAAAGAGCATATTTAAACGAGTCTTACCTTATGATTTAGTGGCAATCATAACAAGAAAACAGTCCTGACAAGAACTAAATAATATCATTTGAGGAATATTATGCCAAAGACTCACAGATGAAGAAAGATGTAATGGTGCATGCATTCAGGGAAAGAAAAGGCCAGAGAATTTGTGGTCTTATGCACCACACCAATAGAAGAGAAATTGAGTTTGACCAGGCAAGCAAGACCTAATCTTGTAGAGCCTATAGCTATTAAAATTAGATTTCATTCATTGTATAAGTCATGGAGAGCATTTTACCCCTTATTTCTCTGACACTCCATATCCAATCATTTGGAGAATCAGATGAGCTTTATCTTCAAAATATGTATGTCCAGTACCCAACCACATTTTATCACTTGTACTGTTACCATCCTTTCCCACACACCATGACCTCAACAGGTCCTCCTTGCTCCCCCAAACAATCTTGCACTCCTACTATCCTCCACACAGCAGCCAGAGACAACCTCCTAAGAGTAGGAATGATTCAAGCTGCACAGGTTTCATATTGTTTCACCTCAAAATACTCAGATAAACTAGATGGGTGTGCAATTTTTTTAAATTGAGATAACATTGATTTGCAAAACCATTTCAAGGGTACAACTCAATAAAACATCATCTGTACACTGCATCAAGTGCCCATTGCCTCAAAGTCTCTTTCAACCCCATTTACCCTCTCTTTGCCCACGTCTACATGTGCCTCACTTCCTTTCCCTCTGGCTATCACCACACTGTGTTTATGTGTTATGTGCACACATTTTTGGCTAACGCCTTCACCTTCTTTTATCCAGTCCTCCCACTTCCTTCCCTTTTGATAGCTGTTAGTATCTTCTGGGTGTCTTTGTCTTTGTTTCTATTCATGTGTTTGTTTCTGTTTTTTTCATGAGTTTATTTTTCCATTAGATTCTTCATATGAGTGAAATCATATGCTATTTATCTTTCTCTGACTGGCTTATTTCACTTAGCATAAAAATCTCCAGGTCCATCCATGCTGTTGCAAAAAGTAATATTTCATTCTTTTCCCAGCCAAATAGCATTCCATTGTGTAAATGTATCACAGCCTTTTTATCTACTCATCTACTTATGGGCATTTGGGTTATTTCTGGATCTTGGAGATTATAAATGATATTGCAATGAATATAAAGGCACATATATTGTTTTGAACTGGTATTTGGGGATCCTTAGGATATATTCCCAGAGCAGGGATAGCTGGGTTGAAAGTCAATATTTTGAGGCATCTCCATACTGTTTTCCACAGTGGCTGTACCAGTCTCTATTCCCACCAACAGTGTAGGAGCATTTTCTTTTCTTCATATGTATGTGGCAAGGGCCACACCATACATAAAAATAAACTCAAAAAGGATAAAAGACTTAAATGTAAGTCATGAAACTATAAAAATCATAGAAAAAAACATAGACAATGAAATCTCAGACATCTCTCATAACAGTATTTTTGCCAATATATCTCTTCAGATAAGAGAAACAAAGGAAAATAAAAAATAAATGGGACTACACAAAACTAAAAACTTTTGCACAGCAAAATAAACCATAAACAAAATTAAAAGGGAACCCACCATAATGGAAGAACATATTTTCCAGTGATACATCTGATAAGGAGTTAATCTCCAAAATATAAAAGGAACTTATACAACACCAAGAACATACATAACCCAGTTAAGAATCATGCAAAGGACCTGCATACATACTTCTCCAAGGAGATATATGTTGACCAGTCCAATAGACTTATGAAAAAATGTGCAATGTCACTAACCATCAGAGAAACGCAAATTAAAACCACAATGAGATATCAATATGCAGGGTTTTTTTTTTATTTTTTGCTCTCCACTAATATTGGGATTTTGAGTATTTCCTAAAATTAACTGGAACTTTTTTCAATATTCTTGTAGTATTTATATTACTTGTCTCTAAATGTTAGAGCTAACTAAAAAGTGAACAAGAAATTTGGAAAGTTTACTTGTTGAAAATACATTAAAATATTTTGAATTTACCCTGGACTGTCGACTTATTTACTTGTATATATTGTTAATTGTTCACTCTTGCACTTTAATTTTATTGCAATGCAGATCAAGGAATGCAAACTTTAAATATTTTCTTCACATTAATTTGAAATATTATTGTAGTATTATGTTTTATTTTATTGTAGATAAACTGAATCCTGCATATGTGAAACTTTTATAATAATTTCATATAACTCTGCATGTCATTTTATGTATACTTATTATATATCTATAATAAAAACTAATTATTATTCTAAGACATATTCTTATTCATTTTATATTATTTGTTTTTTCAGTAGCAGGATGATTTATGAAAGTATTCCTAAATAGTTGTTTGCATAGATTTTTCTGGTATTCATTACATATTTTATCTTATTTAATTCCATGGTCTGTTACTTGAGGCAAAGAGCTACATGACTCTGATATAACCACTGGGCTATAAACTAAGCATTTTGTCTCATATATTTTTAGACATATTGTTTTAAGGATCTTGAAACATCACAGCAGGATATTATGTTCTGAACTTATTTTTGAGAAAGTTTTTCTATTTTTATCATAGAATATAACTCAACTTATAAAAACTGATTAATTTTGTGATGTGAATGTCATCTCCTCCTAGTTTCCAACATTGTAGTAGGCTTCATCTAATTTTTATATTTATGTACTATTTTGACATTCCCTCTTTTTTATCCATTAAATCTCACTTTTCATAGCATAGCTTTGATTCAATAACGTGACATTGTGTTTTTATTTATTTGTAAAAAGACTTTATTCATTTATTTTTTGATAGAGCATTAGGGAGAGAGAAAGAGAGACAGAGAAACATTGATCAGTAAGTTGCCTCTGGCACCTGCCCTGACCTGGACTGAACCTGGAATCCAGGCCTGTGCCCTCACCAGGAATCAACTAGTGACTTTTCACTTGTGGAATGACATCCAACCAACTGGCTCACACAGGTCAGGGCAATATCAAGTATGTTTCAAATAAACCTAAATTATGAATAACAAAATTACAGAAAAATAAAAGAGAACTTTCAGTGCTAATCAGCCCTCTAAATAGCACCATTTGCCAATGTTTCCTCTCTCTGTTGTCTCTTATTATAAAGCACATTTTTTAAAGATTTTTTTATTGATTTATTTTTAGAGAGGGAAGGGAGGGAGATCGAGAGAGAGAGAGAGACATCAATTTGTGGTTGCTGGAGGCCATGGCCTGCAACCCAGGCATGTGCCCTGACCTGGGGATCAGACCTGAGACACTTTGGTTCACAGCCCACTCTCAATCCACTGAGCTACGCCAGCCAGGGCATAAAGCATATTTTATTATAAATATTTTTGAAGTGATTTGGTAGCCAATGAAATCAATTTATTGTTCATTTTTAATTCATTAAAACATCACAATAAATTCAGAAAACTCTAATATTCTGAAAATGTGTTTTGGTCTACCCCACCCATTTTCATTATAGGAATTATATCAACAAAAACAACAATTAGATGTTTCAACATGCAGTCGGTAAATTACTGACTTCCATTAAAGTCAGTTTATGATCCTCTTGAGCAAGGCCTCTTTACTGAAAACTTTTGTTAGACACAATTTGAAATAGCATTTTTCTGCTTCAATTGTACTTCATATTCCCTTGGGTAATTCTATCTGCTACCCACATAAATCAAGATAATTCTGTAATATGGGTTTTATATTATAGTTTCTTACATGCTTATTACTTGGAGGCTGATGCTTCTAAAACTTTTTTTTAACTGCAATGTAAACTGACAGCTTGCCCTGAGGGGTTCTTTCTTTGAGGAGCAATGACTGGAGGCTGTATTTTATTTTTGTAGCCTCAGAACTGCATTTTAAATTGATTGAACTGAAATGCATATACATTATAACTAGAAAAAAATTGACTCTTAATGGACTTGGCAGAATAGACTTTTGCTTTTACTTATAGTTTCAGTAACTATATAAATAATAGTTTGCCTATCAATTAAGATATCTTAAAAGCAAAATAAATTATAGTTCAATGAAGCAACATACTTCAGGTATATTAATCAAAGTATTTTTATAACTTTTCTTGTTTTTCATTAAAATATGAAAAGGATATATTAACATCTTTGTTAACTAAGAACTTCCCCTGTGTTTGAATGGTCACCCTAGAATGTTGTGGGTAAACTAAAAACTAATATTTATTTAAGGATTTTCTCATGCTTTGGCCATGGTTTATATTCCTATCTACAGATCTATTATTACTCAAGCATGTTTCACACAATGCAAGCAATCAAATAATAATGAAAGGAGAATAAGTTAAATACATTAAGTTAAATACATACATATATTAAAATATGTGATTTAATATAAGTTAAATCATATGTTTATGAAATGTAGAATGCATACAAATAATCAAGGAAACTGGCGAGAGTAAAATTATTATTCAATAGAGGAAATAGGAATATAGTACAAATTGGCAGAAGTAAAAATAAGTATTGAACTTAATGAAAATGTAGGGTAAAATTTTTATATCTGGTAAAGAACAGATTGGAGCTAGCTAGCTTTGTTGCAAATATAAGTGAAAAGAGTTGGAGGTATGAGAGAAAAGAGAGGAAAAAAATGAATGAGAAGCCTGGAGAAAAACACGCATGAAGAGCTGTTATAACCTACCAAAATATACATTCAATAAGTTATATTAATACTAGATATGAGAAGAGTGGTTAAAAAAATCAGACTATGCACAGTGAGGTTTGGAAGCAAACACTTCTTAATGCTGATCTGCAAACTGAACAAGCATCCAAAAATATCTTTTAGAATATCTTTATTAATACTTAATTTCAATTAGGCTTCTGAACATACAAACAGTTTTGACAAAAACTTTAGTTTCCCAAAGTAGTTCCTGTTTTGGCTTATGGAGTTTTATTTGAATTTAATGAGAATTACACATGTTCTCCCTTGCTGTGAGCAATTTGGAATGTTATTAACCAAAATAGATATTTATACCAAGTCAGAATGGTCAGTTTTTACAATTGATTTTTAAAATTATAAAATATTTTAATTTATTTTTCTGAAACAATAAAATTAAGAGTTGCCTTAAAGCACATGCCTCACACTATATTACAAAACTGTAAATACTTATGGACTATTCTGTAAATGCATAAAACTCAAGTTAAAAGTTTCATAGTCTTACAAAATTTGAAGTTCTACATTTCAAAGGCAGAAATGTGCTATGGCCCCAGTCAAAGGCACTTCTGAAACCAACAAAGACACCTCTTTTATAAGTAATATGGTGCTAATAAAGATTAGAAAATATTTTGTGCCTGGATGTCAAGTACTGAGCCATGATACTGTGTTCTCAAATATGTTGTTAATATTGGTTGACTGATAAAGTCACTGCAGGTGACATTTATTGCCATGAACTATAGAGCTTCACTTTATCACTCCGACCAGATCACAACATTCCAACAGCTACAATCTGTTAACTCTCACCCAAATAGCTAAAATGCCCTTAAAGGAAGCATTACTTGTTTCTAAAGGTTCCCTAGCAATTTTGAAGATTTCTTAAACCTTGGTAAAGCTCAACATCATCTGTTGAACTGATACTGAATTAATTGTAAAATGGAAGATAATTTTTTTTCTTTTCCATAGGAAACAGAGCTTTGTACCTGATTTGTGACCAGCTTTGTAAAAGCTGGACACACGTATCAGTAAAAATCAAGAATTCTCTTTTGATTGTCCTTTCAAACTGCAAAAGCATAATAAGCACATTGCAATAGATGACAAAAAGAAGTGCACACTAAAATTCACCACTCACTTCTTTTTCTCCATTCCCCTCTGGCACTACAAGAGAAAATATCAACTGTATAGTATACACATTTTCTTTTTTATCATATTTTATTGATTATGCTATTACAGTTGTCGTATTCCCCCCCCTTCATTCCCCTGTGCCTTGCATACCCCCTCCCATCCACATTCCCTCCCATATAGTTCATGTCCATGGGTCATACATACAAGTTCTTTGGCTTCTACATTTCCTATACTATTCTTACCCTCCCCCTGTCTATTTTCTACCTACTATCTATGATACTTATTCTCTGTAGCTTTCCCCTTCTCTTCCCCACTCCCCTATTAATAACCCTCCATGTGATGATCATTTCTCTGTTTCTCTTCCTGTTCTATTTGTTTCCTTAGTTTGCTTTTGTTTTTGTTTTTGTTTTAGGTGTGGTTGTTAATAACTATGAGTTTGCTGTCACTTTACTGTTCATAGCTTTTATCTTCTTTTCTTAGATAAGTCCTTTTAACATTTCGTACAATAAGGGCTTGGTGATGATGAACTCCTTTAACTTAACCTTATCTGGGAAGCACTTTATCTGCTCTTCCATTCTAAATGAAACCTTTTCTGGGTAGAGTAATCTTGGATGTAGGTCCTTGCCTTTCCTGCCTTGGAATACTTCTCTCCAGCCCCTTCTTGCCTGCAAGATTTCTTTTGAGAAATCAGCTGACAGCCTTATGGGAAATACTTTGTAGGTAACTGTCTCCTTTTCTCTTGCTATTTTAAGATTCTCTCCTTCTTTTTAATCTTGGGTAATGTGATTATGAGGTGCCTTGGTGTGTTCTTCCTTGGCTCCAACTTCTTTGGGACTCTCTGAGCTTCCTGGACTTCCTGGAAGTCTATTTCCTTTGCCAGAATGGGGAAGTTCTCCTTTATTATTTGTTCAAATAATTTTTCCACTTGTTGATCTTCCTCTTCTCCTTCTGGCACCCCTACAATTTGGATGTTGGAACGTTTAAAGATGTCCTGGAGGTTCCTAAGCCTCTCCTCATGTTTTTGAATTCTTGTTTCTTCATTCTTTTCTGGTTGATTGTTTCTTTCTTCCTTCTGGTCCACTGTATTGATTTGAGTCCCAATTTTCTTCCCATCACTATCAGTTACCTATGCATTTTCCTTTAGTTCGCTTAGCGTAGCCTTCATTTTTTTAATCCAGTTTGAGACCAAATTGAATAATTTCTGTGAGCATCCTGATTATCAGTGTTTTGAACTGTGCATCTGATACATTGACTATGTCTCCATCACTTAGTTGTATTTTTTCTAGAGCCCTGACCTGTGCCTTCATTTGGGCCATTTTTTTTTTGTCTTGACAAGCCTGTTACATAGTGAGGGGTGGAGCCTTAGGTGTTCACTCTGGTGGGGTAACCCACATTGCTGTGTTGTGATGCTGTGTATGGGGAAGGGGTCTGAGAGGGAACAATGGCACTTGCTCCACTCTCTGCCAGATTTCAGTCACTTCCCATGCTTCCCACAAGCAAAGTGGGTCCTTCTGGTGCTGATTCCTGGATGCATGGCGGGGGGGGGGAGCATGTTGTGTACGTTCTAGGTCCCTGTGGGTTTCTCCAGTGAATTCTCCTGTGAGTCTGGGAGTTTCTCCTACCACCTCAACCCCCACAGTTGTTTTCAATGAGAGGTTTGAGTCTTTATTTCCCCCATGCTGAGGCTCTGGGTTGTGCAGTTTGTCCTGCTCCCCAGTTTTTTCTCCTAGTTTATCTGCATGTGAATGTGGGACTGCCCAATTTGCAATCTGCCACCTTGCCTGGTCCTCCCACTGCTGCCTAACCAGGAGCCCTCTCTGCCCTGGCTGGCTGTCTCTGCCCCTCCTACCAGTCTGGATGAGTATGTCTTCTTTAACTCCTTGGTTGTTGGAATTCCATACAGTGCAATTTTCTGTCAGTTCTGGTTGTTTTTTTGTGTTTAAATTTGTTGTTGTCCTTCTTTTGGTTGTGTGAGAATGCACAATGTGTCTACCTACACCTCCATCTTGGCTGGAAGTCCCTAGTGTACACATTTTAAAGAAATTTTCTATGTCCATATAAACATGAGAACATATATGTATTAAAATTTGTTTCTACAAAAATGCCATCTATTATATATATGTTGTATGTGTATATATATATATACAAACTCTGCAACTTGCTCCTTTTACTGAACATTATGTTTACAGAGAAATCCATTTTTTTCTTTAATGACCATATAATATTGGATATTTATAGATATGCTATAATTTTTTAGTCATTCTCCTGTTGATGTGTATTTAGGTTGCTTTTATTTTATTATCATTTCAAGGAATTCTGTGGTAAATCTTCATATTCTAGGGCTTTTCTTTCCATATTTTTATTACAAAGTAAGACTGTTGAATATAATAAAATGTGTATTTCAACTTTAGATTCTGCCACCTTAGTTTCCCAAAAGGTCACTGTGATTGGCATTCTCATCAGAAGTATGTGAGTTCTTTATATATTTTGGAGATCAAACCCTTCTCTGAGGTATCATTGGCAAATATGTTTTCTTATATGGTTGGTTATCTTTTCATTTTAATGCTGTTTTCTTTAGCTGTGCAAAAGCTTTTTATTTTGATGAGGTCCTATTTGCTTATTCTTTCCTTTATGTCCCTTGTTCTAGGGGACATATCAGTGAAAATATTGACAATGACCTAAAGGGAGAGGGGAGGGGATTATAGAGGAAAAGGGTGAAGGGTTTGTGGGAACAATTATAAGGGACATATGGACAATAACCATGGTGGTTGGAAACAGGGGAGGGAGACAGGGAGAGATGGGGTGGTGGGGAGGGGTGTGGGGAAAAGGCAGAAAACTGTACTTGAAGAACAATAAAAAATGTTTTTAAAAAAGAAAATATATGAACATGATCAATTTGATCACCATTACCAGAAATGGATATTATTAAATCTTTAACTTATTTGCCAATATGATCATGAAAGTTTTTTATCATTGACTAGCATTTTCCTGATAAATAAAAGGGAGTATAAAAGGAAGGGAGTATAAGAGGAATAAATAGTAATGAAAAAATATAATAAAAATAAGTTTGAATACATTTTTATATGCTTATTGAAAATTTTAATTGATAATCTTTTCTGCTGTGCATATTATTGTCATAGTCTTTACCTTAGTTTCCATTTGGGTAATGATCTCTTACTTATGAATTTGTAAGACTTACTGGTATATTAAACTATTATTCCATCCATTACTTTTTTTTTATGTTCTGGATATTTTCTCTCAGTTATATTATGTTTCTTTGACATGTTTTTCCCATTGAAAATTTTAATTTTTTGTTTTAAAATATATTATATATACATTTCCTCTTAGCTTGTATTTTGCAAAATGTCTTTCTAATTTTAAAAGTTCTGATTTAGCCCTGGCTGGCATAGCTCAGTGGATTGCGCGTGGGCTGTGAACCAAAGTGTCGCAGGTTTGATTACAAGTCAGAGTACATGCCTGGGTTGCAGGCCATGACCCCCAGCAACCACACATTGATATCTCTCTCTCTCTCCTTTCCCTCCCTAAAAATAAATAAATAAAATCTTTTTAAAAAAGTTCTGATTTTATTCCTTTAAGCATTCACCTTTACATCTACTATAAGAAATTGTTTTAACCTGATTTTTGTTCTGAAAGATAATAATACCTGCTTGATGAGTTAATTTTTAATATTTTAATTCTGTAATTTTTAAAGTTATTCCTGGCTATAAATTAGTTCTAACATGGACATTGTATCCAGAGATATGTTTTGCAGTACTTTATATAGCATGATATGTATTTTTGTCTTCACCAGAGAACTGAACTTTCTTTTTTGTTTGTTTGTTTGAATTTTGAAGAGAGAGAAAGGGACAGAAGAGAAAAACATCAATGTGAGAAAGAAGCATCAATATGTTCCTTCCTGTACATGCTACACTGGGGATATAATATGCCCATACCTGAGATTGTACCTGCTTGGACATGGGATGCAACCTGCAGCCTGTCTATGTGCTCTGACCAGGAATTTAACCCACAGCTTTTCAGTTACCAGGTGATGTTCCAACTAACTGAGCCATACCACCCAGTGCCGTGATACTTATTTCTTTGTTCTTTTCCTTTTTTTCTTGAAAACTTGCTATTCTTAAATTAAATCACTGTAAATAAAATATCTGTTGTTATTTGGGTGAAGAAGAGAAAGGAGTTGAGTGTGTGTGTTTGCATGAGTGTGTGTGCCTATGGTTTTAGCTCTCTCTCTTTTCATTTCTTTGCTTTTTACCTGCTATAGACTCTGACAGTGTAAAGGGTTGTTTTACTCAGACTTTTATCAGAAGACTTTGTTTGCTATTTTCATCACAGCATTGTAAATATCTCTTGGCTACAGTAACACAGGTCACTTATGATAAGCCAATTCAAGGATTTTCTGTGAAAGCTATGAAGACCAGTGCTAAAAGTTAAGAATTTGATTAGTTTGTCAGAAATTGGGACTAAGACATCTTATTCATTTTCTTTTGAAGTAAGTGATAGCATGTATGAGAATATATAAATAGACATTTGTTTATTCATAACCTGCTTTGTCAATAACTGGGGATATAATACTATTTTTATTTTTTTACTATAAAAACAAGGGCTTAAAAAAGAGCACAAATTAGATGATATAATTAACTAATGATCATAATGGCCTTCACTTAGTAACTTTTATCAGTGCACATTTTTAATAATAATCATAACCCTGGCCAGGTTGGTTAGAGTTTCCCCCTGATATGCCAAGGCTACAGGTTCAATCCCCAGTCAGTACCCATACAAGAGTCAACCAATTAATGCATAAATTAGTGGAACAGTAAATCAAAGTTTCTCTGTCTTCTCCCTTTCTCTGTCTCTCTCTCTGCCTTCCTCTCTTTCTAAAATAAATCAGTAGATAAAACATTAAAAATAATGACAACCATACATGTTAAAAGTTTAACTTATGTGTTCTCTAAACAAAAAATAAAGTTATACCATTTTATGTTATTTCTAAGTCAATTCTGAGTTTCTCTCTTTCCTGATGTAAATCATTCCCACTTATTTAGTGTTTTGCCTGAGGGCTATTTTTCTAAATAAATGGTCAATTAATGTTTATGTTACTGTTAATAAGAATAAAGGAAAGAAGTCAGCCAAATAGTCAAGTATTCACTGAGCATCCACAATATTCAAGATCTGGTCCTAGATGCTCAGAGGATTTCACAGGAAAATTATGGGCAAAACAATTACACTTCCATTAACATTTTTATAAATACATATAACTTAAAGGAAACTATCTGCCAACTGTATAGATTATACTGAATCCTTATGTTTTAGTCAATGTGTGGGTTTATTTGGGCTTTGCTATCCTAGCAAACTTTATAGCATTTAGAGGAGTTGGTCAATGGTTATTGAGAGAATATTTCATGAATTACAATAATCATAAAACTTTGCTTCCACAATAACTGTACTGAATATTTATGATTTGTCTAAATCCTATAATTTCCTGGATAGTCACTTAGAGAAAAGAAGTTGTTTTATTTCCCTTGAAAGTATTAAGGAAAAAAGACTTAAACTACTAATGTACTTAAGTACTAGTACTTAAATGTACTAATGCAATACATACTATCCAAATTTAAATCCACATATCTGAATACTCAACCACTATCAGTCACATGTGCTTGAATAAAAGTAGATTTGATATTATATAGAATTTTTGTGCATTTGAGGTTTACTATTTAAATACATTTTAATGGAAAAAAGAAAAAAAAAGAAATAAAGGTTGTCAGAGTATCCATGTAGAATACAAGACTTAAAAGAAAGTCTCCTAAAGTAGTTTCTCTGCACATAATTATTTTTACATTTGTTCATACTTATTTACCAAGGTACTTATGCATATGATCATCATAAAGCTCTATTGCAGTAATTCATGATTTTTTTAATATTAAGAACAGTGATTAATGCAGTGAATTAAAATATGTAAGGGAAAATCATATGACCACACCAGTATGTTAAAAAAAATTCAAAAGTTAGAATTATAATCAAATGAAAAGTTTTAGGAAAAGGTGAGATAAAAAGATTAACTAATTAAGGAAATAGCTTAAATATACTGACAAAGAAATCTAAATGTGGAATCACTTTTAGAGTTATATTACACACATTTCTAATAAAATAAGGGATAGAGTTATACTCAATATTATCACTTCCATTTGATTTTATAGGCTATGTGTTGGTCAGAGAAGGTAGCAGATCCTGGTCAATTTCAATAAATCTCAGAAATAAAAATCATGATATAAAATAAGAAGAAAATAACATTTTTTTTACTTCTAGCCAAGATAGAGGCATAGATAGACATGCTTTGTTTCCTTGCACAACCAAAAGAAGGATAACAACCAAGTAAAAAAAAAATAACAAAGCAAAACAACCAGAACTTCTAGAAAATCAAACTGTATGGAAGTTCAACAACCAAGGAGTTAAAGAAGAAACATTCATCCAGACTGGTAGGAGGGGCCCGTGTTTCACCCGTTCCTAAGTTTGGGATAATTTTTCTTAAGTGTTTATCCTGAACAATTTGCACCCTGCCCAGTTTCAAAGGATTAAAAATTCACTTCTAATGACATCTTCTAAGCATGCTCCATTCTCCATGGCACCCTTTCAAGTCTGAGGCTGAGCCCAGAAATAGGAAAAGGAGTCTATTTCTTTTGAATAATGTTCAGCACTTAGATGACCATACTGTATTGCACATATTAATTATTAAAAGGTGAATGCTAAGGTGAGGTATATTTAAAATATTGTAGGTGGTAGAACTTAAATGTTCTCACTAAGAAAAAATAAAAAGGTAAATATGTGAAGTGATGATTGTGTTAATTAACTCAGTGGGGAAATCCTTTCACAATGTATATGTATATCAAATCATTCCATTATAAACTTTAAGTATCCTACAATTTTATTTGTCAATTGTACCTCAATAAACCTGAAAAAAATAAAAAGAGATTGGCATCAATACTAAAAGTGATACAAAATGATCTGGAATGTCTTAATTTTATTTTACATGACAGACTGAAGAGCCAGTGGGAGAAGGAGTAGAGTTATTTCATGAAAGAATTTGAGTTCTGCTTATTCCATAAAACAGTTATGTTTGTAAGAATGAAATATTGAAAATAATTATCATCTACAACAGAATGAACAAATAATTGTGGCATAATCATACAGTAAAATAACTACAATATTAAAATATTTACTCTAGGAGTTCTGGTCAAGATGGCAGCTTGAAATCAAGCTGAAGAGAAGGCCTACAACTAAGAAAATAAAGAGGAAGTCACATAGAGAGTGGTTGGAGGGGCAGAATCCTGGAACAAGCTGGTCCCACACCCATGTGTGGCCATTAAAAAATGGAGGGAGAGCTGAGCTGTGGAGGTCCTCCCTGAGGAGTAAGGGGTTCCAGCCCCACATTAGAACCTCCACTCCCATATTTCAGTGCCGGGAAAAGAGTTCTGATAACTTCTGGCTGTAACAACCAGCTGAAATTATGGTTGAGTGAGTGGGAAAGATCCTGGAGTCCCTCTTAAGGGGTCTGCACATGGAGACTTACTAGGAATTACTTGTTATGATCTCCAGCACTGGTACAGCAGCTCAAAAGGCACAAGGGACATACAGGGAGGAATAGAAGTGTCTGGCATCAGGATGAAAGATGTAGGGGTAACTTCCTCATAGACAGAAGTGATGGCAGCAACCATTGTTCTTTTTTGGGGTCCACTACGGAAGCAGCAAGCAGGTGTCATATCTGAGTCTTCATCAACCTAACCATCACTGTTCACCCAGCCTTGGTGATTCTCCACTCAACTTGCAGACCTACTTGCATTTCTAGTGGCCTTTCTAGTTTTCTAGGTAAATGGCCTGTCTTGGGTCAGACTTTGGACTTTTCCTAAAATCTCTCAAGCAGGCAGCATCTATCCTTGGCCTACCAAGTACTTTTGCTAAGTGGCCCCAGGATCCACACAAACAGCAGCCAGCTTTGGTTCATAGCTTTCCCACTCCCAGACACTTCCAAGCCCAGCACAAATAGCAGCAATCTGCACATTTCTTTGTAGCTCATGCTGGGTGACCTCAGGCAAGGCATAGGCAATGGCTGACGTTGTGCATCCTGGGAGATCTCAGAGGCAGTACACCCAGTGGTCAGCTTCAGATATAGCCAGATTACAACCCACCCACATCCATGACCAATAAACTCAAAAGGAATATTTGTCAGGTACCAAAGCCGCACTGAAGTAAGTCCTGCTCTGTAGAGTCAACCCCTACAGCATATGTAAGCACAGAAGTCTCTCTGGTGTAGTCATTGATTGGCCCAAGACTCAATCCTTCTCATTGATGTGCCCAGCATAATCAAAGCTCAACTAAAACAGGACAATAGAATAGTGCACACAAGACACAGAGGGGACACATCTGAAGTGCCCACCTCAGGTGACCAGAGAGCCTGTGCCACTGAGCCCTATAGAAAACCTACAATGTAAGGCTACTCTACCAAGTCCAAGAGGCATAGTAGCTCTACTTAACATATAAAAACAAAAACAGAGAAGAAGCAAAAATGAGAAGATGAAGAAATAGGTCCATAATGAATGAATAGGAGAAATCTCCAGGAAAAGAACTAAATAAAATAGAGGCAAGCAAACTACCAGCTACAGAGGTAAAACAACAACAACAACAACAATAAAACAAAACAAAAAACCTCAGTGAGAACTACAACAGCATAAAAAAGGAAACCATAAAAAGAACCACTCAGAAATGAAGGATTCACTAACTGAAATGAAGAATAAATCAACAGTAAAGTAGATGAAGCAGATAATTAAATCAGCAATTTGAAATACAGAAAAGATGAAAATAAAAACAGCAAAAAGAAAAAAAAGAATACAAAATAAATGAGGATAGTGTAAAGGGCCTCTAGGACAACTTCAAACATGCTATTGTTCATGTCATGGGAGTGTCAGAAGAAGAGATAGAGTGAGGAATTGAAAACATATTTGGACAAATAATGATGGAAATTTTCTCTAACCAGGTGAAGCATCTAGACATACAAGTCCAAGAGGTACAGAGAGTCTCAAACAAGAATAACATAAAGAGGCTTACACCAAGACATATCATAATTAAAATGCCAAATTTAAAAGCAAAGAGAATTTTAAAAGCAGCAAGAGAAAAGCAGTTAGTTACCTACAAGGGAGCTCCCATAAGATTGTCAACTGATTTCTCAACAAAAATTTTGCAGGCAAGAAGGGATAGGTACAAAATATTCAAAGTGATTAAAAGTTATTCTTCCAGAAAAGCTATCATTCAGAAATAAAAGATAGATGAGCTTCCAGACAGGAGAAAGCTGAAGGAGTTCATTACCACTAAACCAGTATTATAAGAAATTTTAAAGGGTCTTTTTATGAAGAAGAAATTAAAAAAATAAAAATGTGAATAATAAAATAGCAATAAAGACCTATATATTGATGATTATTTTAACTGCAATGGATTAAATGCTCCAGACATAAGACATACAGTGACTGAATGGATAAAAAACAAGACCCTTACATATGCTATTTACAAGAAACTCACTTCAAATGGAAAGACACACACAGATTCAAAGTAAAGGGATGGACAAAACGTTTCATGAAAATGGAAGGAAAACAAAACAAAAAAGTTCAGGTAGCAATTACTAAACCAGAGAAAATAGATTTTAAAACAAAGACAAACAAAAAACAAAGACCCAGCAATTTCACTTTTTAGAATTTATCCCAAAACATCCCAAAACACTAAGCTGAAAATATATATACACATGTTTACTGCAGCATTATTTAAAATAGCCAATCCATGTGTCTATTAACTGATGTATGGATGAAGAAGAAGTGGTATATATATACAATGGGATGTGATTCAGTCATAAAAAATAATGAAATCTTATCATCTGCAACAACATGGATGGATATAGAATATATTATGCTAAGTGAAATAAAAGTCAATGAAAGACAAATGTCAAATGATTTCCATTATATGTGGAATCTAAAAAATCAAACAAGTAAGCAGAACAGAAACAGACTCACAGATTCCAAGAAAATTTTGATTGCTACCAGACAGGACAGGTGCTGGGAGATGAGAAAAAAGGCAAAGCAATTCTGAAGTACAAATTGGTAGTTACAGCATAATCATGGGGACATAAAATACACTATAGAGAATACAGTCACTAATATTGTAATGTCTATATGTGGTATCAGATGGATACTAGATTTATCCAGATTTGATCTACACAATCACATAGATTATGCAGTATTCTGGACTGGAAACTGGAAACCTAAAGAACACTAATGGGAAAAAATGGCAAAATTTAAAAAACAAAATATGAAGCTTAGTTAAAAGTAAAATACCTTTTTTGTTTTGTTTTGTTTTGACAACTATACAATGGTAATTAAGATGTTAACATTAGGTGAAAATGGGTGAGAACATTATGGGAACTGATATGGTTAGTTTTATGTGTCAACAAGGCTGAGCCACAGGATTCTCAAACATTAGGTCAAACATTATTCTGGGTGTGTCAGTGAGAAAGTTTTTGAATGAAATGGTAGAATTGAACTGGTAGAATGATGGCCCTCCCTAATGTGGCTGAGCCACACCCAATCAGTTGATGGCCTATATAGAACAGAAGAGCCACTGCCTCTTGAGTAAGAGGAAATTCCTTCTGCCGACTGCTTTTGACATGGGACTTTTTTTTTCTTGCTTTCTGACTCAAACTAAACCATAGGCTCTTCCTGGGTCTAGAGCTTAATGATCTCCAAACTGGACCCATACCACAGACCACCACAGACCAGATCTGTAGCTTTCCCAAGACAGATGGTAGAACTTGTCATCCTCAAAACTATGTAAGCCAATATATATTACAATAAGTATCTTCCTAAACATATGTATATTTTTCAATTGGAATTACTTTTTAATATTTAGATACAAAAAGTGATTACTGAATTATTTTTCTTCTTCAGAAACACAGGTCTAATAAGCAAAATCTACAGAGGAAACGAGCTCCAGAGTCCCCATCCTGTGGTTGAATATGCTGCTAGCCTTTCCCCCTTTCCAGCACATACAGAAATTCACAGTAGCTGCTTTACATCTAAGATGTAATGCATTTCACATTTCATATTTTGTGTATGTCCCTCCTCAATGCCTTCATTCTTCAAAATGAAACAAAGCAAAACAGTCATTGGTCAGGGACACATCTTTTCCAATGGCATCAGTTCCTATCCCACAATGGTAAAGTAAGGAGATTTGAGTCAAGAAGTTTCTCACATGCTCAGAGACACACACAGATTCCTCCTATTGTTTCTGTTATCTCTTGAGGGAGAGCCCAGACTAATATGGAAGTTATTTGCAGTGTCTTGCAATTTTTCCATAATGCTGAAATTATTCCCAAATTAAAAATCATAAAAACATTAATTAACTAAAACTACATATATAAACAAAGATAAATCTCAAAATATGTCTTTAAGGAAAGAAATAAACATATCACTTTTCCTTTTTATTTTTCTGTTATCTACCAACATATCCAAACATTAACTTCACTGGTATTTGGACTCAAAAAATATCATATCACTTGCACACTTACATTGATAAAATGTGTTTTTCTCTACAACTATTCATTAGCATACCCTTGTTTGCAAAATGAGAGTTGGTTAAAATGGTAAGAAAAAAATACTACAAGTTTTAAGAACACTAATTATTATTGGGTAACATTTTTATATTCTTCAAAGTTAATGTATATAATTTTATGTAGTTTCTAAAGTAGCCACTTAAAGCAGATAATTATACTAATGGCAATATTCTGGAATGCTAAGTGATGTGACAAGTTAAAGCACAGTAATATTTGAATCAGAATCCATATTTTTCAAATTTTTATGAATACAATATCACTATGGAGTTCATTGGAGAGTCAAAATATTAAAAGTTTCCAAATATTTTGAGGGTCCTTCAGTGTCCACTGCTATTTAAAAGGAATCTGTGTGCTAACTAACTTGCTCAAAATCCATGCCCTATTGATCTCACATTACCATGTACTGGAACAAATCATTTCATTTTTTATTTACTTTATTTTTTTTTCAATAAAAAAATAAAATTCAGCCACATAATGGCTGCAACTTTGTACCTTTTTATGTTCCAAAATCATGATGGATTGACCAAATATGCACATTAAAGGTGAAGCAGACCTAGATCTATTTCTCTAAAACAGTCAAATGGCTATTTCAGATAAACTATTTCTAAAGTGTAACAAAAACCTATTTTCAAGTCAGAGTTCCCTGAATGTACATAACTCTATTTGACGAAAGCAGGGAGTATTAATGAATCTATCAGTCATATTGTTCTTTATACTTACTTTTACAAGTAGAGAGAAGGGTGGCTTCCTTCAATAGATCTGCACATTCAGTTAAAAATAGAGGAAATTGCAAATCCAATTGCTATCCAAAAAATAATTGTATTCATACTGTTTAGTTTACTACCCAAAAGGTTATGTATTGCTACAATGTCCTTTTTATCCTAGTGTTTTTAGAATTTCCTTGGTTTTCAAGTACTCTTCCACTTATCAAAAAATCATAAACTTTTTACTTGAAAAATATATAAAAACCACAACACTTTTTTACTATTTTATTCTAGGTTCTTTAGAATTCCAAGATGGGCAAAAGTAGGTTTATAGTTGTGAGTATGTAAAACAATTTATTCTTATATCATTATTTATTAATTATTGTATCATTTTTCACATGAACAACTGTAACCTTGCTTCTGCTCCACTTTGTACAGTAACGTTTTTATTTCAGTAATGTTTCAGTAATGTTTTTATTTCAACATTTATTACAAAATCTGACACATTATGATTATTTTATTAAATATTACACTTTTGGAACTAATTGCATTACTAATTTATGGTAAATACTGGTTTCCATTCACATGCAATGTCTAATAAAAAACAGAATAACATCTCTCCCGGGCTGGTGTAGCTCAGTGGAGGACTGAGTGTGGACTGCTAACCAAAGGGTCGCCGGTTCGATTCCTAGTCAGGGGAAATGCCTGGGTTGCAGGCCAGGACCCTAGTGGGAGCCATGTGAGAGGCAACCACACATGACGTTTCTCTTCCTCTCTTTCTTCTTCCCTTCCCCTCTCTCTAAAAATTTAAAAAAAAATTAAAAAGAAACATAATAACATCTCATTAGTCTATATTTCTTGTCTCACTTCTCACCATAACTTATTGAGAAAAACATGTATTATGGTCTTCTGGTCTCCTTCATAGTACATACAGGTAAGACTCCCAATGTGACCATCTTTGAGGCTAATTTTATACTCCCATGTGTTGCCTTGGAAAGTTTTTTCTCTATTGCTCTCTCGATATGACTAATCAGTTCTTTTTAGAAAGCATCACAGCATTTGTTGCAGAACCTATTTTCTTCAAGAAATGTATTGTTTCCAATTTCAGATATTTCTGTCCAGTATTTTTTCTTTCATTTTTCAATTATGTTTAAAATTATTTATCCAAACAGAGCAACCACAAAATTCTTTCCTTCATTTCTTTTTTATATCATTAACGCAAGTAGAATGGAAAAAGTCAATTTACTCTTTTGATTGATTTTACAAAATATAAGTTATAATAGGAAAGAAGTAATTTAAAATAATGTTGCCTATTTGAAGACCAATGCCAGAGGAAGCACAGGATAAGGATAAAACCTTAGGACAGAATGTTGCTGCCCTAAAAAATGAAAGTTCAACTAATTGAAATCCTTGGGCATCTGGTAACTCTAAGTGAAAATTCAATATAACACTTTTGCCTTCAGTTCTTTCCATTCTTTTAACTGACTAAGCAAAATGTACAGTGCAGTCTTGCATAAAGAAAAAAATTAAAATCATTGACTGAGTTACCCTGCAGATTTGATAAATTATATACATCAGGATTCAATACCAGGAGCATTGTCTCCCTAAGTTCTTTTCTGGAAACAACTTATAAGGAAATAAAAAGAATATAAAGAAAGTTTGTTCACATCTACTACTGGATTTTTCTCTTTAATCTCTCCATCTCAGCCTAATACCTGGGTCCTTCATACTTTTATTTTTTAGGACTTGATAACTTTCCAGTTTTAAAAATTGCTTTATATTAATTTTATTTCTGATGTTATTCCATCTGAAATTTCTGAAAATTTCTCTCTATATGACTGATAGCTCATGCAAAGCTCAGAACTAATTTTTAGATATTTTTACAACCAAAGAAACATATTATCTCTTAATCTTTTATGTATTTGTTTTTGTGTATTTCACTTGATTAGTAACTCTATTTGGCCAGTTATAAATATGCCACAAATACAATATTAATAGGAAATGGGAGGACATTAAGGTAACCTCAGTACTGGGAAACAGGGAGTTTCCAGTTTCATTGATGTTCCCAGCTGCATCAGCTCCAGTGAAACTACAGCACTCAAATGAATTGTAACAAGGATGTGGAGAAATGCCTCTTATTTCAGAACCAAGAATAGCTCTCTTCAAAAAACTTCCAGTGCATGTTTGTTGTAAAATCATGTGGAAAACACTTAGCTTAACAACGTAGATGCTCTGAACTGTGATTTTAGTGAAAACCACCTTCAAAAATATACATTAATAGATGTATTTACTCATTCTAACATTTTTAATCATTACTTTATAACTTCTAATCACCCATTATCAATGTAAAGACTTTCCTATTTAGAGCAGAGGGCTTCAATATTACTGCAGTCTATTTTTTACTCTAGTGATATCTCCACCTAAACTACAGAGGCATGCCTTCATTCTCACTGGAGTAGTAAATCACTCCCCAAGCCAAAGAAGATCTCCCTTAATCATCTCTAAATAGTGAGAGAGAGAACAAAAACAAAAAAATGATAACTAGGAGCTCTCTTCCCTGAAATATTCTTTTCATCCAATGATATAGTTAACAAATACCTACACCCAATTCTGCAGTCATATTTTCCCATACATCTCTTCCTTTCTTTCTAGGCTATTCCTTTATATCAAACAATAAACCAATTACTTTCTTACATCACATCTCATGCTTAGTTGATTCACTAAAATCAGTGTCAGTGGCATATTTATTCCCCCAATGCCAAATCATTAACACTAAAGTAAACTTATTTCCTCTCTTCATCCCTTGATTGAAAATTCATATGACTTTTATGTATTTCTGGAAGCATTTTCTCTCCTCTCCAATTTAATAAGGTTTACATGATATTATACTGCATAGGTCTATGAATCAGACACATCCCTTCACTATTCCAGGGATGGGTTTAATTCTAAAATTCTTATACCAATTAAATATTTAATGAAATCCACAGGTATAATGAAATAGTGTTAGAAGAACTGAAATAAAATGCTTACAACAATCTTAGCTAGCTTTGTTCCTATAATTACCCCAGTAAATTTCATCTTCATTGTTTCCCTACTTTTACAAAAGAACTGTGAGGTTAGGAATCTTTTCCCCTATTTTCAGTTTCACAGTTTCAAATTTTATATTTTATCAATATCCTTGTCATCCTACCCTGTCAAAATGTCAGGGAACAAGCTTGCAGTTTCAACTAATAAATGACTGGATATTATTTGTTTTCCCGTCTCTTATGTAAATGTTCTACCTAGTTTTTTAGTTCACTAATTAGAATTTCCCATTCTAATAGGAATATGTACTGTATATGTACATCATTCATGATTTTCCTTTTTTGCAGAATCTGGAACACACCATGTTTAAATGCAGAGCATTACTTATATTCTAGCTGAGATAACAAGATATATCACTTCCTATTTAACATCAATTTAATAAGTTGAATAAGTACCTCTTCTATTTGGCCTAGAGAAAATGTTTGGCATAAAGAACATCCTTTATTTGGCTCTCTGTCTCCTACCCAGACACCTCCTATATTCTTTCAAATCACTGATACCAATATAACTATTTTGTCACTTTGCTCTTTTCCTCTAAAAGCAGCTTCAATAAGAACTAAGTGCATGTGTTTCAGTCACTCATACATCCATGAGGCCGTAAGTATCTCAGAGAAAGTTTGAATAAATGACAATTGTTTACATTGTCTAGATTGTTTTTTAGGAGAGTGCTAAATGTATTATTGCCTGGCCCTTGCACTGTAAATATTTATGATTGGTCTTTGTTATTAATTATAAAAAACTTGAATCTGAAACTCTATATAGTGTTTGAGGATATTATTCTTTTGAAATGGTGGTGCAGTCAGAAAACTAATGATAATCATCACATATTACATTGAAATTGTATTACATCAAAATAATTAAAGTAGTTTTGATGAGTACTGGTAAATTCCAAATAGTTTTGAATCCTGAAGCTACAAGGCTTCTATTGTTTATGCTTTGATATTGGTTCTCAAATGTCAAATTCCATGTTTGTCTTTGGTTCTCTCTTTAGCAATAAATTCCACACTGCAAATATGGTTTGAGCAGATGACCTTCAATTAAGCTCTTTCTCTGCTACTCTCACTGCAGTGCCAATACACTGGCCGCAATATAAAAGTTCATGTAGCAATGTTTCCCTTGCATGTGATAAAACAGATAATAAAAATCAGCTTTCCCAAGATACAGCCTGGCCAATTCTAGCTTTAAAAGACACAAAATGTGCTCTTCACATAAGTTATCTACTAAATGAAATACTCAGAAACACAAACACAGGACTCCTTTATAACTATATGAAACATGTTCTAATACAGAAGTGCATGAACATTTAGAAAGCCAGCAGTACAACAGATTTATAAAGACAATTCTGGTGGTAGTAATTTTTGTATACTTTCTATGACCATTGCAGTGTATTAAATATTTTATATATATTTTCTGATTTAAACTCTACCATAATGTCTTTGAGGTATATATTATTATATTAACATTCCTTTATTTTTAGATTGAAAACAGGTTATCTGAATTATATAGCTAGTAATTGTCACAGACGTATTTCATACCCAGCTAAGTAGTTAATTATTGTCACCTTATTTGTTGCCGGTAGTTACACAGAAAACTATTATTATCTACATTTTAAAGATTAGTAAGCTGAGAGTCCTTTGAGAATTAAGAAGTCAGAATTTAAAATAGGTCTAAATTCAAATGTTGTGCTTGTGTTCATTTCAATTCTACCACCTTCTTTAAAATCTAAATAGTTAGTATTGCACACATTGTTTAAATGACCTGACTTTAAATTCCACTCCCCTGTAATGGGAGGCAACCCATGAGTTCTCCTGTGTTTAGGGCATCTGTCTCTGTCCTGTCTCCACGTTCAGCGGGAAAGTGGTGGGACTTGTGATGCTGCTCTGACCACCCTCTCTCCTATTGCGCTGTCATGCTGAGGCAGTCACAGTGCTCAAGACCCCTGTCTGCCCCTTCCGTAAGATGTTCCAACACTGCATGTTCCTTCAGGAAGCCATTTCTCACAATAGATAACAAATTAATTCTGAACACTGTAGATGGAAGACAGATTGCTTTAGAGAAGCAATATATCTAATATTTTAGCAGCCTTGACCAAAATGAACTGGAGTGTTGGGAAGATTTTCAAGGCACACAGAACTGACTATGATTATGAAAGGGCAATACTGATAATTTCCTAAAAACAAATTTACCAAAGAGTATGAAGGCTTAAACAATATGATGTTATCATAAAGATGATAACATCAGAATGGTACAAAGTTTAAAAAGTATCAGAAAAGCTACCTGTCTAAATGTTTGTTTGTTTATTTGTTTGTTTGTTTGCTATTTCACATTTGGTTTCTCACTTAGCCTCCAACCATAGGTGGGACCTAAAGAGACAGGTATAGAATGCTGATACTTAGAACACATCCATAGAAGAAACAGAGGCAGAGAAATAATTGCCCAATTATTATAAGACAGAAATAGCATATTTGTTATATTTCTTTCAGTGTAGACTCTGACTCTAAATTATGCTTTTAAATATATCAATGTGAAACATGAGAAGCATAATTATTTATGTTTTCTAGTTATGCTTATCAACAAAACTCACAAGAAAACAGAGAAGTAAAAGAAAATTAATAATTACAATAAAGTAGATTGCAAGAAAACTAACACTAATAGATAATTAAAACTAGAAGTCGGTAGGTTATATATAATTAGTACTCACTAAATACAATCAGGGAAAAAAGTTCTAATAAGTAAACAGTAAGACAAAGTAACATGCAATTAAATCAAATAATCTATCAAATTAAACTATCTTTAATTGAAGTATCTTAACTATCTTTCAATTAAAGATAGTTAACACTTTACCCAGATTTTTTAAGCAAAATTGTTGAAACATGGATTTATTTTACCTCATGCAATGAAGGGTTGTAATTATTAGCTTTGGAAGATGGAAAAACACAGTCTGTATTCTGAGATTACAAGATAGGCTCTTTTAATATGCCCCAAGATTGCCTACTATTAGCTTTGAAAATGAAGGAGAAGTCACTTATCCTTGACATATGGCATACCTCAAAAAATTAGTTTACTGTGACAGTTGGATAGAATATTTTTGTGTATAAATAGTTAATACTATGTTGCCCTCAAATAATCACACATGAAGATCCAGGAAGATAGTTTATATTACAAATATATACTGAGCTCTGTCTCCAAAATTTTTTTTTATGTATAGAAAAAAAGTGCTTTCACTAGATTAGTGTTGTTTTGCAGCTTGCTATTTCATGAATTAAATCTACCAGTTCTCTGTATTTAAAGATCTTAGGAGTTACTCATTTTTTCAGAAAACAATAAAAGTGTGGTTACATCACAGGAAAAATCACAGGAAAGAGTGATTTCTCTTTATAATAATATTTATGTTCTTGAGTTAACCTCAAATCAGGATCTCTACCACTTTCAAAACTTGTGATATAATGGATTGCGGCAAAGGGAGAAAACAATTGGACAGTTACTTATTGATAGCTTTGTATTCTGCATTAGTTTCTAACTCCAATTCCTTAAAAAGATACAACCCACACAAACATCACACCCATTCACAAATATTCAAACTTGCTTGCAATTATCATAGATAAAACTCCAGGAATCCTATAAGAGCAAGATTTTTTAAATTTTTATTTATTTTTTTAGTTTAGGCTCTTTCTCTAATGACTTTATTTTTTTTTACTTTTTTAAATTTTTCACATTTTTTGTTGTTGTTCAAGTACAGTTGTCTCCATTTCCCCAACCATCATTCCCCCCTACCCCAGCCATCCCCACTTCCTAGTCTTGATTCTACCCCCCTTTGGTTTTGTCCATGTGTCCTTGGTTCATGTTTTTAAAAACCCTTCCTCTTTTTTCCCCATTACCCCCTCTCTCATCTCCTTTGGTTACAGTCAGTTTGTTCTTTATTTCAGTGTCTCTGGTTATATTTTGCTTGCTGGTTTGCTTCAATGATTAGGCTCCAATTATAGGTGAAATCATGTGGTATCTGTCTTTCACTGCCTGACATAATTCAGATACCATAATGCTCTCCAGATCTATCCTGGCTGTCATGAAGGGTAGGAGATTCTTCTTTCTGCTGTGTCATATTCCATCATAAATGTACCATAGTTTTTTGATCCACTCATTTACTGATGGACACTTAGGTTGCTTCCAGCACTTGGCTATTGTAAATTGTGCTGCTATGAAGATTGGGGTGAATCTATGCAACCCTCTAATGACTTTAAATTGTGTTTATAGAACACCCACAAGAAATTTAAGAACAGTTATTCTGTTTTCTTTTGATGCTTATGAACAAAACTGGTAATATTAAATCTTAAGAGTCTTTTGAATGTACTGTATGCCTCACCCACAGGCAAAGTAACCTTTATATTGGTTAGTAGTTAAGTATTACAGGGCAGTATATTTAAAATAAATGTTTTCTATATATTAACATTTTTTCAATAAATTTTGAATGGTACATCACTTTGATATATGATAAAAATATTTAACTTTTCTATGACACAATTTCTATACCTGTAGTCACATATTATAATTCCTTAGGAAAAAGATCATCATCCCCAAATGCTGTACAATTTCATAAATAAATAAATTATATTCCATTTCTTAAAATATTCTTTTATGACTATTTGGTTAATTGGATTTTTTGGGAGAGTGACAGTAGCATTTCAGAAAAGCTTCATTACTTTGGAGATTTGAAAGCATGATGGAATTTAAAAACAAAAAAAGCAAAACCAAAACACCAGAAATAAAATATGTTTAGATATGCTGAAAAATATCAAGTAGACAAAAGTAGATGATTCATAGAATATACCCAAATATCAACATGTGCCATGTACATATTAGCTTTCAGGCTTAGAATTCCAGGCTGGTCAAAATGTGTGTTCTCAGGGAGTTTATATGTAGTGGTAATAATAAGGCAAGTCATTAAATACCTAAGTACATTAAACACTACTTACAAATTGTTATAAAGACTGAAAAGAAGACCAATTTGGAACCCCCAAAATATTGAGTTTGTTTGCATATAGTTGTTGATAATATTTTCTTACAATTCTAGTATTTCATGGATGTCAGTTCTTATTTCTCCTCTTTCATCTCTGATTTTATTGATGTAGGTTCTCTCTCTTTTTTCTTAATGAATTTGGTTAAACATTTGTCAATCTTGTTTATCTTTTCAAAAAAACAGCTCTTGGGTTCACTGATCTTTTGTATAATTTTTTAGATTATTTTGTTTATTTCTGTTCTGATCTTTATTTTCTTCCTTCTACTCACTTTGGGCTTTGTTTATTGCTCTCTTTGAAGTTCCTTTAAGTGCAAAGTTGAATTGTTTATTTGAGCTTTTGCTTGTCTTTTGACATAAGTCTGTATCTTTTTTTTGTGGCTGAATCCATCATTTTATTTTCTTAATTTTTATTTTAATTGTTGTTCAAGTACAGTTTTCTGTCTTTTATTCCTGTCCCAACCCACCTCCCCCACTACTCCGCACCTCCCTCCCATTTCTACTCCCCCCTAGTTTTTGTCCATGTGTCTTTTATACTTGTTCCTGTAAACACTTCCCCTTTCCCCCTGAAATTCCCTCTGACCCCTCTGCTTACTGTCAGCTTGTTCTCAATTTCAGCGTCTTTGGTTATATTTTGCTTGTTTCTTTGTTTTGTTGTTTAGATTCCTGTTAAAGGTGAGATCATATGGTATTTGTCTTTCACCGCTTGGCTTATTTCCCTTAGTATAATGATTTCCAGTTCCATCCATGCTGTTGCAAAGGGTAGGAGCTCCTTCTTTCTTTCTGCTGCATAGAATTCCACTGTGTAAATGTACCATAGTTTTTTGATCCATTCATTTACTGATGGGCACCTAGGTTGCTTCCAACATTTGGCAATTGTAAATTGTGCAGCTATGAACCATTGAGGTACATAGATTCTTTTGGATTGGTGTTTCAGGGTTCTTAGGATATAACCCTAGCAGTGAAAATGCTGGGTCAAAAGGCAGTTCCATTTTTAGTTTTCTGAGAAAATACCATAGTGTTTTCCATAGTGGTTGTATCAGTCTATAATCCCACCAACAGTGCACTAGGGTCACTTTTTCTCCACAACCTCTCCAACACTTGTTGTTTGTTACTTTGTTTATGATGGTCATTCTGACCAGTGTGAAGTGATATCTCATTGTGGTTTTAATTTGCATCTCTCTGATAGCTAGTGATACTGAGCATCTTTTCATGTGTCTCTGGATCCTCTGTATGTCCTCCTTGGAGAAGTGTCTGTTCAAGTCCCTTGCCCATTTTTTTAATTGGGTTGCTTGTCTTCTTAGAGTGGAGTAAGTTCTTTATATATTATGGAGATTAAACCCCTGTCTGAGGTATCATTGGCAAATAATGTTTCCCATACAGTTGGTTCTCTTTTTATTTTGATGAGATCCATTTGTTTATTCTTTCCTTTATGTCCCTTGCTCTAGGAGACATATCAGTAAAAATGTTGCTGCATGAAATATATGAGATTTTCCTGCCTATGCTCTCCTCTAGGACTTTAATGGTGTAACAGCCTGTATTTAAATTTTTTATCCACCTTGAATTTATTTTTGTGTATGGTGCAAGTTGTTGCTTGAGTTTCATTTTTTTGCACATAGCTGTCCAGTTCTCCCAACACCACTTGTTGAAGAGGCTACTGTTACTCCATTTTATGTTGCTGCCTCTTTGTCAAATATTATTTGACCATGGAGACTTGGGTGTATTTCTGGGCTCTCTGTTCTGTTCCATGAGTACATGTGCCTGTTTTTATGTCAGTACCAGACTGTTTTGATTACAGTGACCTTGTAATATAGGTTGGTATCAGGTATTGTGATCCCTCCTATTTTGTTCTTCTTTCTGAAAATTGCAGCAGGTATTTGAGGTCATTTATGGTTCCATATAAATTTTTGAAGTGTTTGTTCTATGTCTGTGAAGTATGCCATTGGTACTTTAATAGGTATTGTAATGAATCTGTAAATTCCTTTGGGTAGTGTGGACATTTTGATGAAGTTAATTCTTCCAGTCCATGAACACTCTATATGTTTCTATTTGTTTCTGTTTCCCTTGATTTCTTTCCTCAGTGTTATGTAGTTTTCTGCATACAGGTCTTTTACCTCCTTAGTTAGTTTTATTCCTAGGTATTTTATTTTTCTTTTTGCTATATTGAGTGGGATTTTTTTCTTGATCTTTGCTTCTGATGTTTCATTGTTGGTATGCAAAATAACTTTGATTCCTGGATGTTGACTTTGTATCCTGATGTTTTGCCAAATTCATTTATTAGGTTGAGCAATCTTTTGGCAGAGACTATAGGATTTTCTATATACACTATCATGCCATCTGCAAAAAAAATGAGTTTTGTTTCCCTCTTTCCAATTTGGATGTGTTTTTATTTCCTTTTCTTGTCTGATTGCTGTGACTAAAACTTCCAATACAATATTGAATAAAAGTGGTGAAACTGGATAACCTTGTCTTGTTCCTGAACTTAGTGGAAAAGGTTTTAGTTTTTGCACATTGAGTATGATGTTGGCTGTGGGTCTCTCACATATGGCCTTTATTATGTTGAGGAATGCTCCCTCGATTCCAACTTTGCTGAGTGTTTTTATCATAAATGGGTGCTGTACCTTACAAATGCTTTTTCTGCTTCTATTGATATGATCATGTGATTTTTTGTCTTTGTTTTTGTTTATGTGATATATTACATTTACTGATTTTGAATATTGAACCATCCTTGCATCCCTGGGATGAATCCCACTTGATCATGTTGTATGATCTTTTTAATGTATTGTTGGATGTGGTTTGCCAATATTTTGTTGAGGATTTTAGCATCTATGTTCATCAGTGATATCTGCCTGAAGTGTTCTTTCTTTTTTGTGTCTTTATCTGGTTTTGGAATTAGGATGATTCTGGCTTCATAAAAAGAGTTTGGGAGTCTTCCATCATTTTGGATTTTTTGGAATAGTCTGTGAAGGATAGGGGTTAGCTCTTCCTTAAATGCTTTGTAGAATTCTCCTGTGAAACCATCTGGTCCAGGGCTTTTGTGTGTTGGGAGTTTTTTGATTACTGCTTCAATTCCATTTGCTGTTATTGGTTTGTTTAGGTCTTCTGCTTCTTCCTCATTGAGTTTTGGAAGACTATATTTTTCTAGAAATTTGTCCATTTCACCTAGGTTTTCAAATTTCTTGGCATACAGTTCTTCATAGGAATTTCTTACAATCATTTGTATTTCTGTGGTGTCAGTTGTAATCTCTCCTCTTTCATTTCTGATTGTGTTTATTTGGGTCTTCTCTCTTTTCTTCTTGATGAGTCTGATTAGAGGCTTGTCGATTTTGTTTATCTTTTAAAAGAACTAGTTCCTGGATTCATTGATCCTTAGAATTGTGCTTTTAGTCTCTATGTCATTTAATTCTGCTCTGATTTTGGTTATTTCCTTCCTTCTACTTGCTCTGGGCTGTCTTTGTTGTTTTTCCTTGAGTTTTGTAAATATAGGGTTACGTTGTTTGTTTGAAATGTTTCTATCTTTTCTAGGTAAGCCTGTTTTGCTATGAACTTCCCTCTTAGGACTTCCTTGGCTGTGTCCCATAAGTTTCGGGGTTTTGTGAGTTCATTTTTTTTTGTTTCCAGAAACTTTTTGATTTCTTCCCTAATTTCATTCTTGAGGCCTGTATCATTTGATTTCTTTCTTGATCCAATTTTTGACCCATTCATTGTTTAATAACATGTTATTTTGCTTTCATGTCTCTATGTTTTTCAGTGTTCTTTATGTGATTGACTTCTAACCAAGGATGTAAAAGATCTGTACTCAAAAAATTATAAGACACTGAAGAAAGAAATTGAAGAAGACACAAAAAGTGGAAGCACATACTGTGTTAATGGATAGGAAGAATTAACACCACTAAAATCTCCATACTAATTACACAAAGCAATTTATAGATGCAACATAATTCCTATCAAGTTTACAATGACATATTTCACAGAACTAGAACAAATATCTCAACAATTTATATGGAACCACAGAAGACACTACATAGCAACAGCAATCCAAAGAAAGAATAACAAAGTTGGAGGTATCATGCTACCTCTAACCAACTTTATTATAAGGCCACAATGATCAAAACAACATGGTACTGGCATAAAAACAGATACATAGATAAATGTAACATAATAGAGAGCCCCCAAATAAACCCAAACCTTTATAGTCAATTAATATTTGGCAGAGGAAACAAGTGCATACAATGGGCTAAAGATAGCTTATTCAATAAATGGAGTTGTGAAAATTGGACAGATGCATGCTAAAAAAATGAAACTATACCACTTTCTCACACCACTCACAAGAATAAAATGGATCAAAGACTTAAATGTTGTACACTAACCCATAAAAATCCTACAAGAAAACATAGGCAGGAAAATCTTGCATATTATTTGTAGCAATATTGTATCAGATATATCTCCCCAGGCAAGGGAAATAAAAGAAAAAATAAGAATATATAACACTATATCAAGCTAAAATTTTTTCACAACAAAGGCAAACATTAACAAAATAAAAAAAAGATAACCCACATTAAAAAGATGTGGGAGATAATACATGTGATAAGAGTTTAATAAGCAAAATTTATAAAGAACTTACAAAACTCAACACCAAATAAACAACTCAATTAAAAAAAAATGGGCAAAGAAACTGAATAGATAGTACACCAAAGAGGACATACAGATGACCAATAGACAAATGAAAAAATGTTTGATGTAACTAATCACCAGAGAAAGCAAATTAAAACTACAATGAGATATCATCTTACACTTTTCAGAATGAATATAATCTTTAAATCAACAAACAACAAGTGTTGGCAAGGGTGTAGAGAAAGGACAATGCTTTTGCACTGTTAGTGGGAATGCGGGTCAGATTGGTGCAGCCACTGTGGAAAGAAGAATGGAGATATCTCAAAAAAATAAAAAAAAAAAACCAGATCTACAGTTTTCCCAGAAACATCATTTTTGAGAATGTATCAGAAGGAACTGAAAACATTAATTTGAAAGAACATAAGCACCCCTGTGTTCATTGCAGCTTATTCACAATTGCCAAGACATGGAAGAAACCCAAGCGTCCATCAGTAGATGAGTGAATAAAACAACCATGGGACATTTATACAATGGACTACTACTTGGACATAGAAAAGAAGAAAGTTTTACTTCTTGTGGCAGTACGAACTAACTTGGAGAACATTATGCTAAGTGAAATAAACCAGTCAGAAAAAGACAAATACCATATGATTTCACTCACATGTGGAATCTAATGCCCAATTTGAACTAACAAGGAATATAGAGACAGACTCACAGAGAACAGGATGACAGCTAAGGGAGTAGAGAGGTTGTGGAAGAGGGATTGAGCAAAAAGGGAAAAGGACTCATGGACATGTACAGCAATGTTTTGATTTTGGGTGGGAGGGTGGTATAAAAAGACTAAATATAGTGGAAATGTACAATAAAAATTGTTAACACCATACTGAGGAAAAGTTGCCTATCTTCAGCTTTCAGGAATGATTTATCCAATACTGAGATATTTATGGTAAGATCTCAAAGAGAAGAACTGATCTTGGGATTGTGGGTAAAATGAAACTTTTATGCAGAAGAAATGTGTGTGAAAAGGTCCTGGTTCTGGGGAAAGCATCATATAGTGGAAGGAATTAGGGCAGTTGGAGATGACAGCATAAGATGAGGGAGGAGAGTTAAGCAGGATCAAGATTATAGAAGCCTTCTAAAACTATAGTGAGGAATTTAAATTTTATTTCATGTATAATGAAAACCATTAATAAATCATAAATAAAGATTGATATAATCTAAATACAATACCTCTGATTACTCTGCAAAAAATAGTTTGAAAGGTGAACAGAATAAAAATGAGTCTAGACAGAAATATATCCTAGTTCAAGCAAAAAAAGGTGAAAGGTGATGGATGATATAAGGCAAATCAGTGACAGAAGATATGAATACAATCCCCACACCCCTTAATACCCTCCCAGACCTATGATCTTGCTCTCTATCTATGAGTCTATCTATCTATTTTGCTTGTTAGTTCAGTTTGTTCATTACATTCCACATGTGAGAGAAATAGAGTGGGTAGAGAGATCAATCAAAAAGGAAAAAGGATTCATGGACATGGGCAACAGAGTGGTGATTGCTGGGTGGTATGGGGAGGGAGGAGGTAGAAAGAGGACAAATGGTAATGGAAAAATACAACAAAAATGAAAAAATACAAATGTAATTTTACTAACTAATTAGGTTTAAGGGGTAAGACAAGGGTTATATTTGATTAGAGAATTAAAATAACAAAAAATGTAGAGATACTAAAGGGATTTACATGAGTGCATTTTCTTTTTCATCCCATGATGACAATTATTAATCTATGGCACTTGTAAAGTAACGTGAATTGTAAGAGTGAAGAGTAACAAATGCCTTAACCAAAGTAAAAATTCCCTATTGAATTCTTCAGTTTCTTCTTGCAGGTAACACAGTGCTTCCTAGTTAAACTTGTATTTCTCCGATATACTGTGCTGATTCATGTGGATGCCCTCAGATGATAGTCTCTCTGCTACCCCTGGTAGAGGCCCTCCAATGTTTCCACTTCTCAATTATCTATTAAGCTTTCAATATTTATCATTGTGTAGTATTTTTCCATCTCCTGGATTGAACACAGAGTTCTTTGTTTCTCTTTCCTACCCAATATATCTCTACCAAGCCTCCTGTTACATGTACATATACAAAGATCACACATTAATTGTGATCAAGATTGTATTTTATTCATGCTGTATTGCTGGGAACAGTTATAGTGCTTGGGACAGTCTCTGGGTACATAAATGTTTATTAAATTAGTAAATGAGAAAGGAATTCAACTGAAAAAAAATAACCTAAAATATGACTGAGCATTTACAAATGCAAAGTGGGCAGTGCTGATAATTCTGGGCAATATCAGATTTTGCAAAGAACTTCCAATAACAAAGTAAATTGGCTACAAGCAGTGGATATGGATGTTCAGTTTCATTTTTCTTACAGTAAAGGGCACATTTCTTCCTTTCAAACAAATTGGTGCAATTACTGGAACCAGATAGAATTATACTGCTTGATGTTGTATGTGCTCGGTTTCCCAGAATAGAGAATATACCTTCAGGGATTTATTAACAACTTTCTATAGTCAGGCTGTTTTAATGTTATGAATGCCCTGGACACTGAATCCTTAAGGTATAAGAAGAGTTTTATATCCAGAAGTTTTTGCATAGCATTTTTATCATTGTGATAGGAATAATGCAAAATTTAACTCACAAATGTTCATTGGTCTCTTTTACTTTCCTCAAATCCTCTGAAGACTATGCTGACATTGTCTGATTTACCTTCCAATCTTTATTCTGGCATATTCAGACAGTAAATTATGGGTGGGGAGTGCTAGGGGAAATAGTTGAGTTAGAGAAGTGGAGATGTAGAGTAACTTTATGTTTTTTATGGACAGACTATAACTGGCAGGAAAGAGAAAACTAGGACAGAGACTAGACAGAGGGACAACAACTAGAGGGTGAATATAGATAGAATGCAGATGGAGTTGAGACTTTATGAGGGGCATTATTAAGAGACTTTAGATCATCTGCAAACTGGGGGAGAGACTTAGATAATGCAGCAATAGAAAAGATGATTTTAAATATTAATGAGCACAATGAATGTGTTCCTGTTTTAGCAGCATTTTCAAAATACACATTTAGTAATGTTAATTGTGAAATTGTTACTAACATTAAATAATACAGTCATTCTAAAAATGTAATAGCCTTAAGTAATTTTATAAAATATACATTTATTAACCATCTGTTCTTCCTTCCTTTCTTCATTCTTCCTTCCCTCCCTTCCTCTCTTTCTTCCTTCCTCTTTCCTTCCTTTTACCCATGTTTATTTCTTTCACAAGTGAATACACAGTAAATTATTAGAAAAAAACTGCAATATAATAAACAGTCAATAAATGGTATATATTATTATGTACTCAAAATATAATGTAAGAAATATTTTATATCCTGATTAAAACAGAATAAAGGGAAATAACAATATGACCCTTAGAAAGTATTAGTGATGATGGTAGGCATTATCTAAGATTTAAGATTTATCTTAAGATCAAGATTTAGCCAAATCTTAAAATAAATATAAACTTATTACTTTTATAAAGAACTTACTTTTTAATCCATAAAATTGATGAAATTAAAAATCTGCATGCTTAGAAGTGCAGTATATGCTATTTAGAGTAATAGCATTTTCTTTAACTTTATCAAATTATTTAAAAGAATAACTTATGGGTTAAAAAGTAGACAATCTCTGTGACAAATTAAATATAGATTTTTAAACCAAGATTTTCTGAATAGTTAATATTAACCATAATAGTGTGGCTAGCTCTGGTCTTTTCATCTGTTCTCTACCTTAATCTGAGTCATCATTTTAGGACCAGCCTAAGTGATATATTTTTATTGTCTCTTGCGATAGGCAGCCTGTCTCCAAAAAGCTTATGGCATTTGTGAACTTTATGTGACTCTGATAATTAAACAAATATTTCCTGCTTTAATTTTTCATGTGTGTGAAATATTCATATTCATATTCATCTTGTCAAAAACACAACTGTCTTCTTTGAAGCATTATTCTTTCCCTTTCACACAGCAAATCACTAAGTGTCTGGCATATGGTAGGCATTTACTAAAATAATTTGGACTCATCTTAAAACATTTCATTTTTAACTTCCATATTTAATTAGTGAAAACTGTCCAGTTACTGTTTTTACTTTTTCAGTTGTTCAAAGCAATCTCTTCTTCATTGCTGTTGCATTGTGTTATATTTTTATGCTTTCATTTTTCACAAAGATTATTTCTAGATAGCTATTTGAACTCTCTATCTTCTTCCAGTCTGTCACCAAGTCTACCATCAGCGGTAGCATCTTAAAGTGTAAATCTTGTATTTTTCTCTCCTACATTAGTAAAGGATGCCACTGTTTAGAAGAAGACCTGAAAGCACAGTGATTCAGATAAAATCTTATATCTCTCTCAAGTAATAGGACAGGCTTTTCTACTCACAGGGTAATTTAGCCATTCAGGACCTTTTAATGATGGCATTCACCGTTCATTAGACTACCTCTTCATTCACACCACCACATCATTGTGATATGGAAAAGTAATAAAAGAATGGAGAGTAAGCAGGTTCCTTTTTAGACTAACCTACACTTCGCCTGCATATCTTCTTTTTACCACCCATCTACCAAAACTTATTCACATACCCACACTCGCACACAGTCCATAAATGATGAGTATTCTATTTCAAAAGGAAAATTTCCTAGAACTAACCCTTATTTATACAGTGGTATCCTTTTCTCCCACATAAAGCATATCCTCAACACATGCACACAACATAGGAATACATTCAAACATTGTATCCAGCTTTTCTATGCAGCTCCAGGTCAGTCCAAGACCTCTGGGTGTGAAATAATTCATTCCATCAGGTTAAATGTAACTCCTTATGTTACAGCAATGTTATATAATTCATGGGCTTATTTGCTATCCATTATGCTTATGCTCTATTTACAATGATGGGCTATGAGCAGAGAGAGTAATTGCATTAAATTCTTCATTCAGAAAACTAGAAGGATAAGGAATGCATATCTTTGCTGTTCTATAGTAGTTATAAAATTCTTCTCTGCAAAAATTATGAATAATCATTCCTTGGCAGTTACTAAGACCATCTGCTGCCTCAGTTGCTGCTGTTTGTTCATTATTCTCTGTGGCCACCTCTCTATTTGGCATTGAAAAGCATGCCCTATTAAGGCCTTCCCATGTTCATGCTAGTACAGATTTGGTATCCCCAACTTTTACTTGAAAAGACATACATTTTCTGCAGACCAGTTTTGTGGTTTCTTTGGCAACACATTTCAGCTTTGTAGGCTTCCAAATACTGTTTCCAGTTAGTTCCATATACAAGTGTTTATAGCTAAATGCTTCATCCACACAGGTTTCGTAAGCCTTATATTTCAATATCATGAATATCCCCATCTTTTTCAGGCTATCTGTCATTACCTAGGTCCAATTTGAAAAAAAAAAAGATGTTTTGTGAAACCAGAACAACCTGTATCTATTAATTGCTATGGGGTTAATCCCCACTGGGTAGCAAAAGATGTTTAAATAGAAGCTCTGAAACAAGCTGGAGGTCACAATTATAAATTCTACTGTTTGAGATTAAGAAGTAGTTGGTTACGCCATCGCTGCAAAATCTCAACTAATTGAATCCCTAGTCACTTAATAGTACAAGCCATGGGCAGAAATTATCTTTCATAGAGGAGTGACATCCTTTGCAACATCTGCTTCGAATGCTCTTAATTCTTTTATAAGTTCATATTTTTATCATATTTTACTAAGTGTTAAAAGATAAAAATCAAAGAAAGGTTATTTTAACATTTTATAATCATTTCTGGAGCTAAAGATTATGTAGAAATGTGGCCTGCTTTCCAAATTGTGATAGGAGATTGTTTTAACAATGTTTTCCTCAGCTAACCAAGATCAAGAGCTTTCCAGACTGTGGTGTCTCTATTCTTCCTGTTCAGCATGTGATTACCAAACCAATGTCATATACTTTAGGATGTTATTATAATACCATCTTTTTGACAGGTACCATTTTTATGTTCACAGAATGTAAATTTCTACAACTATGGACTCTGAAATACAGTGGTTTAAATGAAATAGATGCTAATGTCTATCACAGCATAACAGTTCAATGGTTGGCTAATGGTTCAGAAAGATTTAGGCTGCTCCTCCCAAAATGTTCCATGGATGCAGATTTCTTCTATCTTCTTACTTGGTTAGTAGAAGACCATAAGCAGAACAACATTCAGATCCTCAGGAAAACAGAAAGGGAGGAGAGGTAAACAAATGCTTTTTAAGGTCATGATTTTGAACTTGCATATGTCCCATATTGCATATGTCACATATCCTATTGTCAAGAACTTTATTTCATAAGTGTATCTGTGTGAACGAAGGCAAAGAATCCCTTCTAGGTTTTCAATCATTAGCCCAGGTCAAAAGGAAGGTAGCAATCTATTAATAAAGGAAAAGAAGGGAAAATATGTGAGTATGTTTGAGACAATTAGACTATAAACTTCAAATTCTAGTCCTTTCTATTCCATGAACTCCCAATATGATAGAAGGATAAATACACACTATTTAGCATTATACACCAATGTATCCATGGCCATTATCTTTAAATAATAAAGCTGGGAGGGTAAATTAGTTTGTAATATATTTTATTATATCAAATCACATTACTATTATTTTTTCTGTCTTTCTGATATGGCAATGAAAACTCAGTAATCAACAACAACTTAAAGCTCTTTAAAGTCCATCAACAATTCCTAAATACAAAATATCTTAATTAATAATGATTACTAATTAAATTGATATTTAGATGAGTTTATGGAAGACTTACGGTGGAGAAAATAATAGCAAAATTATTTGTCCTAGGTAGAGTGACTTCTATGAAATTTCTTTCTCCAAGTCACTTATGAAAGCCATTTGCCATCCAGAGGTACTTCCTTTTTCAATCACACAAGTGAGGAAATCCACCATTATTTTTAAAGTAATGTTGAGATAGAAGAAGCCACGTGTTATATTATTAAATATTTTACCCTATAAGCAGAGTCTTCAGTTGGAGATTTAAAGCATGAGAGAAGAGCTTCAACTTGTTCATTGATAATACAGATTGATATAACGGGAGAGCCTAAAATCCCTTTGGTTTGAATGAATCTACTACAAGATATTAGACATTGTTATATGCCAATTTCAGGCAAGCAATCCTGAAATGTATGAAGCACAGTTCTATTACAAAAGGTTATTTTCTGTGAAAGAAAAGATCATTCTGTCTTCTTGTTATGAATATTATAAATGACTCCTAAGGAGATAAAGAGGATGCTAATCAAAATTTATCTTGGTTCAGAACACATACTTGTTATTTTTGATTCATACCATTTACATTTTCAAGTTCTCTCCATAGAACTGTGCTCTAGATTAACATACATATCTAAGGATTTTAACTCATAGTGAATTACATAAAAATGAGACTTTTTAAATAAAAACTCAAAGTGACATTGGAATTAGTGTAAAAGCAGCAGATTATTTTATGTACAATTAACAGATCAAAATACAAAATTTCTCTTTTCTGTGTTTAAAATTCATTGAACATATGGTCCCAAATTTAAATCAGATTTAAATATTTCTACAATTCAAGAGAATTCTTATATCAAAAATACAAGATCATATTCAAAGGATATTTATTAACAAGTTTAATAAAAGAGGACTTATAAGCTTCACCAATCAACAACTACATCACAGAAAACAGCATTCTGACAAATTTAAGTTTTATTCTTTGTTAACATGTTGTGTTTTCAAGGTATGGAATACTTGAACTCTAATTACTTGCATAAATTTTGAGATTTTCTTTAGAGAGAATTTTATCCTTAATCACTTCTGACTCTTTTGAAGAGAATGGAAAATGATAAGGATAATTTTGTGGCTAAATAATTTTTATATTTTTACATTAGTACTTATACATATGTTAAATACAAACATATGTTGAAAAACATGTAGAACATCTCATTACCCTAGCTCTATATTCCTGTTATAAATGTACACACAGAACTGTATTTTGTCCTTTGAATCTACTGCTTTCAACTCTTTAGAGAGAGGAATTGGATTATATTTTCCTATTTATTAATATTTTCAATGTGTTGATAAATACTTATTCATAATATTTTAAATGATATGTTGCTTTGTTATCATTATAGTTTTACACTCCTGCATTATTTTGAGGACACCCCTTGTATTCCTATTTATTGGTTTACCCTAATGCCTTGGTCAAGCACTTTTTCTAATAGCTTTCCAAGAAGTAAAAGAATAAAGTTTTGATATTTTATTTGTTTAAAATAATCTTCATTTTCCCCTATTGTTTGATTTATGAGTTTTGTAATGTGAAGATTTTAAAAATAAAAATAATTTCACTTCATACTTTTAAAGGTAGTGACTCCCAATATTTTTCATAAATTTAATGTGATTCTTTAATATTTTACCATGACCTCATTTTTACCCTGCAAAATTCTAGATTTGACTACTTAACTCTGGTGATCTGAAATTTCAAAATTATGTTAAATAATGCATCTACTTTTCATTCATTGCATTTGAACTTGATAGGATATTTCTAGCTTAAGCCTTATTCCCTTGAATTCCTTTTTATTGTTGTTCAAGTACATTTGTCTCCATTTTCATCCCACTTTGGATCCCTGCCCCACCCATCCCCACCTCCTACCCTCGAACCTACCCCCTTTGGCTTTATCCATGTGTGCTTTATACAGGTTCCTGGATGGACCTTCCCGTATTTCCCCCCATTATCCCTTTCCCCTCTCCCTTCTGGTTACTGTCTGTTTGTTCTTTAATTCAATGTTTCTGGTTGTATTTTCTTTGCTTATTTGTGGCTCTTTTGCTGTTGTTATTTATTTTTTTATTGATGTTCAAATAAAGTTGTCTCCCTTTTTCCCACCACCACTTTCTCCTGCCTCACCCACGCCCACCTCCCATCCTCAATCCCACCTCCCTTTTTGGCTCCATTCATGGGTCTTTCATTCATGTTTACTTACATCCCTTTCCTTCTTTCCCACTTCATTTCCCTCTATTCTCCCCTCTGGTTACTGTCAGCTTGTTGTCAATTTCAATGTCTCTGGCTATATTTTTCTTGCCAGTTTGGTTTGTTGATTAGGTTCCACTAATAGATCATATGGTGTTTGTCTTTCACTACTTAGCTTATTTCACTTAGCATAATGCTCTCCAGATCCATTTATTCTGTCACAAAGGGTAGGAGCTCGTTCTTTCTTTCTGCTGTGTAGTGTTCCATTGTGTAAATGTACTGTAGTTTTTTTACCCACTTATTTACTGGTGGGAATTTAGGTTGCTTCTAGCACTTGGCTATTGTAAATTGTGTTGCTATGAACATTGGGTAAAAGACCAGTACTCAGAAAAGCACATAGCGCTGAAGAAAGACATTAAGGGAGACATATCAAATGGAAGCATATACCATGTTCATGGATTGGAAGAATTAGCATCATCAATATGTCCATGCTACTCAAAGCAATTTATGGATTCAATATAATCCCTATTAAAATGCCGGTGACATATTTCACAGATATAGAACAAATATTTCAAAAATTTACATGGAACCATAAGCAACCCAAAATAGTCACAGCAATTTTCAGAAAGAAGAACAAAGTAGGAGGGATCACAATACCTGATATCAAACTATATTACAAGACCACAAGAATCATAACTGCCTCATACTAGAATAAGAAAAGACACATAGATAAATGGAACATAATAGAGAGCCCAGAAATAAACCCAAGTCTCTATGGTCAATTAATAATCAACAAAGGGGGCAGAGGCATTAAATGAAGCAAAAAAATCCTATTCAATAAATGGCATTAGGAGAACTGGACAGCTACGTGCAAAAAAAAAAAAATTGAAACTTGACCATGAACTTACACCATACACAAAAATAAATTCAAGGTGGACAAGAGATTTAAATATAAGCTGTGACACCATTAAAATCCTAGAGGAGAACATAGGCAGGAAAATCTCAGATATTCCATGGAGCAATATTTTCACCAATATGTCCCCTACAACAAGGGACATAAAGGAAAAATAAACAAATGGGGTTTCATGAAAATAAAAAGGTTTTACATTAAAGAAAACATCAGCAAAATGAAAAGGGGATCAACTATATGGAAAAATATATTTACCAGTGTTACCTTGGACAAGGGTTTGATCTCCAAAATATGTAAAGAACTCACAGGACTCTACTCCAGGAAGACAAACAACCCAATTAAATGAGTAAAGGACTTAAACAGACACTTCTAAGGAGAACATATAGAGAGCCCAGAGACATATGAAAGGATGCTCAGCCTCATTAAACATCAGAGATGTAAATTATTCCCTTGAGTTCTAATAAAGGTTCTTAAAATATTTCATTGAAAATGTTCTGCCCACTGTATTCTTTATAACTCCTGTAAGTCAAACTTCTAAAGCTATTTACTTCTCCAGAGAGAGCTCTACTCTGATGTGACAAGGTTGAAGTATTGACTTGAAAAGAAGAGGAATAAGAAGAGAGAGAGAGAGAGAGAGAGAAATCCCTGCATTCTGGGTACTTATAAGGGCTGAATGGCCACCCAACTAGTTACACTGACTTTCAGTTGTTTTCTCTTGGCCCATCCTTAACCTCTGATCTTGTCTGAAACCTCCAAAGTTCTGGCTCTCAAACACATTTCTTAGAACTGATGGTAAAGGGTTGTGCATTCAGGTTACATTGTGCCCTCATTCTACTTTATCAGTAGGCTCTCAGACAATCCCTTTTTTTTCAGCATCTCCTTCCATCTTACCCTCATCTTCTACAGAAGTTGCCCCCTCTCATTCCTGAGATATTACTAATTTCTGGAATGTGAGATAATTTGATTCTTATCTGTGTTATCTTCTTCTGCATGTCCCATTTATCCACTTTTGCTCTTCACATGGATCAAATGTACAAATATCCTTTTTTTTTCTTAATTATTGCTTCTGGGTTATGTTTTTTACTTGAGAATGATTTTTGAGCTTAGAAGATGTTCAATTAAGCAAGGACAGTTGAGTCATTTGTGAGAAGCATATACTCATATTTACCTCCTGTTACATTGTCTTGAATAACTAAAAATATGTAAAACTACATTCCCATTCAAGAGTTTCCCTTTCCCTCCAAAGTAAGCAAATCAGAAGTCACCTCAGGAGTCTACTCATCCATTCTGTCTATTTTTGACAAATTTGCCAGACATTATGGTGCTGAATGGGTATTCAAAGATGAACAAGGTGCTTTACCATCTTGTAAGGGGTACAGACAATTAAACAGGTAATACACATAAAACAATGTTTTATGGGAGCTCATAAGAAAAACATCTAGCAAGGGTTAGCATCTAGTGCAGAAATTCATGTCTAAGCTGACACTGATGAATATGAGTGAGCCAGGTTAATTTCAGAGGGAAGAAATATCACAGCAGAAGTGTGGGAAGACCTGAGAGAGGTAAGAAATAAAGAGCAAAGAAATGGAAGAAACAGGGACTGAGAAGAGGTGGGAAGAGAAGCCTGAAGATGTAAACAGCATTCAAAGACTCAGTGCCAAAACTAATGAGAAGGTATTTGAATAGTTGTGGGAGAAAATGGGGCATTCTCTGAGGTGAAGCAGATGATGTTGGGTGGAAGAAAGGGTAATAAAGGTAAGATGTTAAAACATAATTGATGGAATTCAGCTGAGAAATATTGGAGGACTTCAATGAAATTATAACAAAGATAGCAAAAGGATTATATAGATCACCACCATCATTTTAATAAGGTACAATTAGAAAATTATTTAAATATTTTTAATTTTTCATTTGCACTCATCTTCATGTTTAAAATTCCATCAATTTCTATATCTTACAAATTACCAGCAGCAATTGGAGAATAAATTTGCCTGGTCAATGACATTTTGGGGGATGCATAGTTTAATCTATTAATTCTTTTGGATTTGACCATTAGAAGAAGAATCCTGAATGGATGGCTGTGATGGGACCTCTGACACTCACTTTTTGGTAGGTATAATTTTCTAAGTATGCTTTTAAGAGGTCATGCTTCATTGATCATTGATATTCTACTTATCCAGTAATTAATGAACTATACTGGCAACAGTTGTGGAACTAAAAATCAGCAGAGTTTAATTACTTTACCATATAAAATGTCACCCCCTTTCTCAAAATGTTATATGCAATATCACAATTTTATGAAAATGGCATTTCTTTTGGAAATAACATTTCTAATAAAATGTACATATAGAAATAATTTTGACAAACAATAAACAAATACTATGCCACTTAAAACGTATGACAACCTTGATAGAAAATATTAAAATGAATATAGTAAACACTTTCATTTAACATTCCATTATTATGGAACAGGATGAATTAATACACAAATTTTCATTTTTTATTAGGATTCAAATCTTAGTTTCAGAATCACATCTTTCATAAGTTCATGCTCATGATGAGGATGAAAATAGTTACAGAATAATAGAAAAATTAGTAAAGGCCTTCCTTTATTCACCATCCTCTATATGCTCATACATACATAATCAATAGAGAGTAATTTAATGCATATTTATGTTATCAAATTCCCAGTGGAAAAATAAGACCTATGTTAGTCTACAGATCATACGAATCAGAGAATTGGCAACCCCCAAAATCAGCTACTACCTGGTCATGCAATCATCAAGCAGCAGAGCCAGGGTTTGGACTCAGTTCTAACTACCTCCATTATTTATGCTCTTTCTAACATCCCTGGCTGTGCAAATTCTTTAAGATTATACTTAAGTAAGACATATATTGGAAGAGCAATGCCATTGTTTTTTAACTTTTGATTAACTTTCTTAACTTTGTGTACTTTACTTTGATATTATTTGCATAATCACTAACCATTTTTCCTTCATTCAAAGTACTTATTGAAATTAGTATAATATATTGTCCCTGACTTAAGGAAACTTTAACTCTGACTTGAAAAGTTAATTAATAATGTGAGAAAAGAATAAAGTCTTATCAGAGGAGAGTATGGTATCAAAAACTAATGACATTGTACACATAAGCATGTTTTTGGAATGTTAAAAAGTACAGGATAAATGTGCCTAATCAGCATAAGAAAATAACTTTTAAAAAGTAGAATTATTTTTTAAAAGGTGGGACAACTGTAACTGAACAATAATAAAAGAGGCAAAAACTTTCTGAAAGTAAATATTTCCCAACCCCTTCTAGGAATACTTTTATAGAATTAGTCTGGTTAATGATTCTGAAATACTTTACCCTTTACTACAGAGCTCTCTTTGGAGTTTAATTCATATTGCATGTATCACAAATTGGATTCTGACATTGAATGTTACCATAATTAATAGGTTGCCATGAACTGAAGTTTTAACACTTAGTCTCAATGTAACATGCAGTCCACTTTCAAAATTCACTACTGTCTTTATAACATGTGTGCAAAATCACATGCTCCAATAAAACACAGCCCTCACATGAACAAACAGTGGGATATAATAGAACACAACACAGTAAGGGAGTGTATCCTAAACTGGCACATGATGAAGCAAGCATTATATATAAAACCTCATCTTTGTCACCAAGATTTGCATTTGTTTCATAAAAAAATTATAAAGCCTAATATTTTTCACTTCTTTTGTTAATCTATAATTTGCAAAGCTAATTCAACATAAGGAATTGAATGTGTTGAGTCATATTTCTCACATACACAAAAACAAGTATTACAACTCAGATTTTGAATAAATAAGCCACAATAAAGACAAGAAGGTGAAACTATGTTTTAGTAAGATATTGAAGAAAAGTAACTGAGATGACCGTTAGGTGAGAATCCTTATCATTATTCTTCTCCTTTTTGTTTGATAGATCTTATTTTTTTTTCTGGCTGCGTTTCCTAATTTGAAACAACTTATCTCAGAAAAGAAGTTCTAAACAGAAAACAACTAAATGAGGTGGCAAACAAAAGGTGTGTAGGTTTTAGAACTTCAAAAATAAAAGATGTAAAAATTAGTCAAATAAATGAATACCACCAATACAAAGTTTATTTAAATATTTGGAGATAAACTTCATGGGCTCACCAGGCAATGGCAACATCAAGAGACTGCACATGAGACTTTGGTGGAGGGGGGTTGTGAAGGGGGAGCTCAGGTTCACTGGGGAAAAATTAGCTCCTTGTGGGGGTATATAAAGAGAGGCTGAGGCATGTATGAGATTATAGTGGAATGGAGTTGGTGTTAATCTTTCATGGAATCATAATGATTACAATATTCATTTTGAATGTTTAATCCATGCCAGGTAGAATACTAGGTATTACATTCACTAATATAATTCTATCTTCAAAACACCTCTATGATTAGACATTCTATAAACATTTTAGAAGGAAAGAATTGTCTCAGCAGAAAGAAGTGACTTTACATAAACTAGAGAGTAAGTAATATAACTGTTATTTGAACCTAGCTCTCTTTTATCCCAAATCATGCACTTCCTTTGTAATGCTATAATGTTTAATCATCAATAAAATATCAGCCCATGCATTCTTTTCTAATCAATAGAAAGTCTTCGTACATTATTAACACACATAAAATATTTGAAAAATACATAATATTGATTTCTCATTTGGTTCAATTAATTATTTTTAATATATATAATTTCAGATTTTCCTTCTTGGAAATACATGCTAGTGTTTATTTTTATTCTCAATGTGAACACCAGACAGAGAATGCCAGAGGTGGTAAAACCTTGAGAAATCTTATTATTCTATTAAGGTTATATTCTTATTATTCAATATTTCCAGGAGAATTTTTAAGGTGAAATAATTTCACTTATTAAATCTCTTGTTTTAATGATAAACTGATTTTTGTGAATTCATAGTTCTGTATTAGAATGAATTCACAAGCTCATTCTCATATGACAAAAAAACAACATAAATTTATATTGTCAAAACTTTGTTGCTATTTATTTACATTTTCACTTTGATTTGCAGGACATATGCTGGCACTTTGGCATAAGCATGACAACTTCAAGTGTAAATATTATTTGTTTCCCTCAATTAGAATTGATGCAGAGACTTGGTTGAAGAAGACCATTATTATTTTAAACATCTTCAGCTCTTGGTCTATTTTCAACACCTTCAGTCAGCACAAGAATTACTCATAATTCAGTGCAGGTTACCAATTACCTTCATTTAGTATATGCCCTCTCATTTTAGACAGCTCTGTGTTTTTTGAAGAACTCCATCTAATATCAGAGATTTTACTGGATTGCTAAACAATAAACAACCAGAATTTGAGAATTACTAACTAAGAATACTGGTCAACTGGTAAAAAGTATACTCAAAACTGCCATAAAAAAACAAGACAAACTTTTCATTGAATATGTTTCAAAAGCTTATAATCTTTATATGTCTCTTTCTAATATTTATACAAATAACTGGGAGTCTAATTTTTGACTATTTCAGTAGTTTCTCTTTTAAGTTCTATACTGAGTTGTTTGCTTTATCTATATTTGCTTCTTTCACTGGGCATCCTTTTTATACATTTTTTTTATCTTTAACATTTAATTTATTTTCCTTTGTTTACAGAATCTTTCCCACATTTCTAAAGACAAATTCATATTTAACTTGTTACAGAATTTTCCTTACAATCTCATAAAATATTCAGGTTAGTAGGAATTCATTTTCCCTTTCACAAAGATAATGTTGATTATTTAGTGGTCTAAATTGCTCTTGTCATTATTTTTCTGTCAAGGGCAGGTTCTAATACTTCAGACCATGATGAAAAATTTTAGTGCCTAGGCCTCACACAACCCTTTCTTTTCTGTTTGCCTTTTTTCATATTCATTTTGAGGACTCCAACAAAGCAGAAAAGATACTTAAATACTCTGCTTCCCACCTCAGGACTCTTCTTTTTCTCATAGATATATTCAACTTTGGAAGTCTTTAAAATCATCAGAAAACTCATGATTTTAAATCAGAAAAAAAAGGATTCTAACTATTCAAGTCCACTTTAATCAGGAAATTTTGTTGAAGTATTTTCCAAATGTAGTCTAGAAACAGAATTCCAAAGTTCTCAGTCAATAAAGACTTATTAATTTTGAAATAAAAATACTTGATTTCACCACTAAACACTAAATACATTAAATACTAAATTTTAAGATTTTACCAGGGATCAATTTAGACAACTACACTCTAAAAAACAATTACACTGTAAGTAAGTATTATTGTGATTAATGATAAATGCTATATCAAATGCTTTCTTACTGTGTTGTTCACAATGATGACATATTGGGATGAAAATCTCAAATTCAATAGTATCTCCTATAGAGTCTATATATATATAGAATGACCAGACATTTTCTTTTTCTTAGAGCAAATATTTTATCTTTATTTTCTTAATTTTTAATTTTTTTTTAATTTATGGATGTTCAGTTAAAGGTGTGTCCCCTTTGTCTCCATTGCTCAGCCCTACCCCACCCCCCCACTCCCACTATCAATCGCGCCATTATCTGTGCCCATCTTTCCTCTATTCATGTTCCTTTGCTTGCCCTTTACTCTTCTTTACTTGATTTAATATCAAAACTATAATATCAAAGTGTTCCACAGGACTTCTGGTCAAGCTGGAGGTATAGGTAGACATGATTCACCTCCTTGCACAACCACAAGAGGAATTACAACTAACCTCAAGATGGATAATACCCAGAACTGCCAGAAAATCAAATTGTATGGAAGTCTGACAACCAAAAATTTAAAGAAGCCACATTCATCTAGATTGGTAAGAGGGGTAGAGATGTGGAGTCAAGGCAGAGAGACAAGGAGATACTGTGTGGCATGGAGATGCTGCAGCAGCAGCAGCAGATAAGTGGTCCCCCATCCATGAGTGGTGGATAAAAAATGGGAGGGATACCTGTGGAGGTACCTCTGCTCACAGGGCCCACCCACCAGCTGCCACAGATGAGAATAATTCTACCAAGACATGATCTGCTTGGGGAGGAAAGGTGGCCAATATCTCAAAGGAGAAGGGCCAGGAGCCTGTTCCTCAATGGGCTTTTATTGGGTTCATTTGCACAGAAATACAGATAAAGCTCATTAATCATTGTCAGGCAGTAAGGATCAAACAATAGATAACAAAGAACTCTGAGGGCCTATTTTGAGTGAGGGTCAGATAACTAAAGAGCTGTGAAACTTTGAGGAACAAACTTACTTCTTGCTTGGACCCTTATCATTTAATTGAGAGCATACCAAACAAAGCAGGTTTCACAGGATTTTACATATTCTTTCTTAGGCCTGATTGCCCAGAGAACCTGCCCTTTCCAGCACAGGGCTGCACCACCCTCTGTCATTGTTTCAGGCTTAAGTGGAGCAAGGGAAGTAAGGCAGCCAAGAGATTAGGAGATTTCATGCAGACAGAATGAGGACTCAGGCTTTGTCAAAGCCGAGGTGTGAGGGTCCATCACTCCCTTTTGCTGTAGCCCCCAAAGTCCTTCCTTGGGGGCCTCCCATGTGATCGTGCCTGTCTTAGATCGTCCCCCCTTTGGGGAATCTTACCCACCATTGGCTACCTAACCAAGCATTGGGAGCCAGTTATGGATGAAGTAAAAGGAGCAGAAGCGGTGCTCCTGCCAGGAAGATAAGCTTTTGTCTCCTTAGTGGCTTACAGTCCAAGGTTGTTCCCTCAGCCTTAGCCTTGGTGGGGGTTACAGCTTCTGAAACCAGGCAGGGCAGTTCCCAACAGATACCTTGGAACTGAGTGATTTCAGCCCCAGGCCAGACTGGAAAGCCCAGGAATCCAGTATAAGAAAATAAAGCCCCATAATTTCTGGTTGTTAAAACCAGTGGGGATTGGGGAATCAGAAAAAAACATCCAGTTTCTCAGGACAGTCCATGTAAAATGCCCTCTCAACTTAGAACATCTACAAACCCACCCACCATGGTTTTTAAAAACAGGGTAACAGCTGGAAAGGTGCCAGTTTTATAAGGGAAGTGGATAAAGTGACTAGAAATAGAGTGAGTGTCAGGCAAACCTCCAGAAGCCACTCTCCTCTCTCCAGGCTCTCCTTCCATACAGAGCAACAAAGCAGTGAAGCAGGTTGCCCTTCCCTGACATATACCCATGGCTCTGCCCCATACAACTTAACAAAGGAGCTAAGACAGGTAGACAAAGAAGCTCTACCTAATACATAGAAATACACACAGGGATGCTGCCAAATTCAGGAGACAAAGAAATATGGCACAAATGAAAGAACAGAACAAAACCGCAGAAAAATAACTAAACAAAACAGATAGCCAAGCCATCAGATGCAGAGTTCAAAACACTGGTGACCAGAATGTTCAGAGAAATGATTGAGTACAGAAACAATATTAAGGAAGAAATGAAGGTTACACTAAGTGAAATACAGTAAAATCCATAAAGAATCAAGAGTGAAGGGAAGGAAGCTGGGGTTGAAATTAATGATTTGGAACATAAGGAAGAAGTAAACATTCAACTAGAATAGAATGAAAAACAAGAGTTAAAAAAAATGAGGACAGTATAAAAAGACTCTGAGACATCTCCAAACATGCCAACATCTGAATCATAGGGATGTCAGAAGGAAAAAGGAAGAACAAGAAATTGAAAAGTTATTTGAAAAAATAATGAAAGAAAACTCCCCCAATTTGGTGAAGGAAATAGACATAAAAGTCCAGGAAGCACAGAGTGCCAAACAAGTTGGACCCAAAGAGGACCACACCAAGACTCATCATAATTAAAATGCCAAAAGTTAAAAATAAAGAAAGAATCTTAAAAACATCAAGAAAAAAGCAGAGAGTTACCTACAAAGGAGTTCCCATAAGACTATCAGCTGATTTCTCAAAAAGAGACCTTAAAGGGAAGAATGGGCTGGCAAGAAGTATTCCAAGTCATGAAAAGCAAGGACCCACAATGTAGGTTACTCTATCCAACTAAATTATCACTTAGAATAGAAGGGCAGATAAAGTGCTTCCCAGACAAGGTAAAGCTAAAGGAGTTTATTATCATCAAACCCTTATTATATCAAATGTTAAAGGACCTTATCTAAGAAAAAGAAAAAGATCAAAACTATAAATAGTAAAATGAAAACAAACTCACAACTATCAACAACTGAATCTATAAAAACAAAAACTAAAACAAACTGAACAAACAACCAGAACAGGAACAGAATCATATATATGGAGATTATTTTGAGGGTTATCAACTCAGAAGGTGAAGTGGGAGAATGGGTGAAATGGTGCAGGGATTAAGAAGCATAATTGGTAGGTACAAAATAAACAAGAACATGTTAAAAATAGTATAGGAAATTGAGAAAACAAAGAACTTATATACCTGACCCATGGACATGAACTAAGGTGAGGGAGATTGCTGTAGGAAAGGGGTATACCAGACAGGGAGAGGCAAAGGGGGAATTGGGACAATTGTAATAGCATAATCAATGAAATATATTTAATAAACACAAATAAAAAACATACAAACTATAATATCAGTTATAAAATATGTTATTTTAAAACAGCATGTAGAATTATAAATTTTGAAATGGAAATGACATTAAATATGATTATATCTAATACTTTATTTTATGCATGAAAAAGTAAAGCAGAGAGACTAAATGATACAAGAAATAAATTTTATTTGATGAACTCTGAAACTCTAGGTTACTGTTTTCACACAAAACTTATTTCATTGATTTTCTAATATTCTTACATATTTATGTAATGTAATATTTTACATTTTTAACTTTATATGCAATATGTCTATAACTATACATAATTATAGAACATTGAAATATTTTGGGAGAAATAAGAAATTATTACCTTCATTTCATTTCATTTCATTTCATTTCATTTCATTTTTATTCTCTCCTGAAGACATGCCTAGTGGTTTTAGAGAGAGGAAAAAGGAGGGAGGTAAACATCAATTGGTTGTCTCTCATATGCACCTTAAGCAGGGACCAAATCCATGACCTAAACATGTGCCCTGACTAGGAATTAAGCCCACAGACTTTCAGTTTACAGGATAACACTTCTACCAACTGAGCCACACCAGCCAGTGCGGCATAATTTTAAATTAATGATTTTTAGATAAAGATTTCTTAATTGACTATATCAAGTACTTTAATTAAACATTTTTATTTCTTAGAAAATCATGCCTGATATCTAGAAAGTATCTCAGGATTAGTATTACCTTATTTTCTATAATCCTTTTCCTTTATTTTCTTTTTCAACTATTTAATGGATATTGGTTGTTGGCACAGAAATACAGCTAATCAATACTTGCCATTTTCTTGCAATAGTGCCCTTAAAGTCTCAGGAAATGCGGTGATGCTAGCTCAAGTTAACTAATGAGTGTGTTGCAGCAGATACGATCCATGATAGATTCTGAAGAAGATATGCAAACAAATAATGGTAAAACCTGATTCAAATTCAGGAATATTTATAATTAAATTTACATTTGTTCTTATATTTACATTCACATGTATTTATTTGCTGTCTTCAATGAGAGAAATAGTGGTGAGTTAGAAGTGCCTCTGGTTTTGGTGTCCACAAACCTAGGCCTTTAAGATGCTCTCAACATTCTGTGCAATAAGGAAAAGTGAGAAATTCTGATACTTACTTGTTTTAACTTAAGTTTATAAGTATTTCTGTAGATATTTAATTACTATTATATTTAATTAATAAACTTAAATATAGTGTATTTTTACATTGAAAAATAAAAATGACATCACCCTCAAATTACCATAAAATGTTTTGTGATTAACTTTTTGAAAAAATTGACTTTATTAATAATGATGTTAATAACACTTCTTGGATTCTTATGGCATGCCAGAACAGTAAGTGAATAAGCTTACTTCACCTCCATTTTACAGAAATGAGGAAACCAAGGTTAGTGTAGTAATTCTTTGAATTTAGATACTATACTGTAAGGGCTGGAGCTAATATTATAATGCAGGCAGTCTGACTACAGATCCCTAATCTGGATTCTATGCATGGGAATTAATATAAAGATTATTTTAATACCTTTACTTTTATGAAAATGGTGATTTCTTCAGTGACTATATTATTTTTAAAATGAAGAGGAAAATAAAGTGCTACCAACAAAAATTTTCCAAGGAATAAAAAAATCGTAGAGATTTAAACATTTACATTCAAACTGAACATGAGAATTAAACAGGTAGCACTGTGAAAACAGTACTTATTTCTGTCTGATGACTTTCCGGAGTTTGTAGAAATGATTTTAAAGAATTACACAGCTCTGGCCAGAAAATCGAACTCTCAATTTCCAATGATTAGTGATTATAAAATGTACTTTATTTTTTGTGGTTATATTTTACAGCATAAACCTCAAGGATTGTCTCAATTATGAAGCATAGGCATCTTCAGAGTGTCTTAGTTTCCTTAGGAGTTGAAAATATACTAGGTTCATTAATAACTCATTATAACGTAGGAATTTCACCATATGAGCCTTGTGTTTCTGAGACTATAGTCAATATACAAAAACTGCAAATCATGTTTGGGTCCATAGTTCTGTAAGTTTTCTTTCATGGAATTTCCTTTCCTTTATGTACTTCCTGAAGATGAAGTTGAGCACTAATAGCAACAATAGAAAACTGAAGATATAATTGAGACTTAGAGCTAACTGAATTCATTCCTCAGCTCTAAAGACTCTTTCAAAATATGAGGTATCCATTGAGTTGATAAAAAATGATCAGTAACTAGTATTTTGCCATGTTACTACACTCAAAAACAAAGTTCACTAAATGTTCATGAAAATATAATGACATCCTGGCTGGCGTAGCTCAGTGGATTGAGCTCGGTCTGCAAACCAAAGCATCGTAAGTTTGATTCCCAGTCAGGGTACATGCCTGGGTTGCAGGCCATGAGCCCCAGGAACCGCACATTGATGTTTCTCTCTCTTTTTCTCTCTCTCTTCCTTCTCTAAAAATAAATAAATAAAATCTTTAAAAAATATATAATGACATAAATATAATACAAGATATACACAATAATTAGATATATGCTTGCATATTTTGAGGTTATGTAAAATTCATAATTAAAATATCAAGTAATGGTAATCTGATTGTATGTTTTAATCTTACAACACACACTACGTATAATAAAACACCTGAAAATAAAATGACAAATGCCTTTGATTAAATATCTATGCTTGAAATATAATCAAATTGATGGAGACACTCTGAACTCAAACCTTAAAAACTATAAGTTGATTATTTTAAATACATTGACTGAAAAAAAAAGACTCTACCACGGTGTTAGGATAAATTGAGATGTACAATGTTGAACTATATATGAAAAGGCTTTGTGAGAAAGAAACAAAAAGGGAGGCTGGAAGAGAGAAATAAAAAAGTAAAGAGAAAGTGAAAAAGGAGCTTGGGAGTAAGGTGTGCATGTGTGTTTGAAAAAGGAAGGATGGCAGAACTACATTTCTTGCCTTCCTCCATACCAACATTCATTCTCAAAGCTTTCTCCTGCCCAATTTATATTCTCTATGAAAAATAAATCTCGTTAGGATGATATGAATGTTAACAAGTGCTTCAGGCACTATACAGAAAATACCACCAAATTAAAATCTCAGGAAGGAAACTCATTTCCTATCCTCACATAACTCTACCAATTCTCATCTATATTCCAAACTGGTAGTTCACATTTTAGTTTTAATATGTATAAAACTTTGCTTTTCTCCAATATCCCTGAAGAGCTGTTAAAGGGAAGCAAGGCTTAAATTACATGCATTTTTAGGAAGACTCAGGCCCAATGCATTTGGAAACAGAGTGGTAAGAAAAAGGCAAGGTAATAGAAAAGTCAAAAATGCAGAAAAAAAACAATTTTGCAATTTTTAATGACCTAGTGAAAGGCTTAATTAAATTAACATATTTTCAAATAAAAAATTCAAAACATGAGTAGGTGCTTGCATTTTACATATTTTTGTTAAACAGAGACTTTTATAGGTTAGCTCACATTTCTCAACTCTAACATGTTTTGCTTTTTCTTGACTTTTTCCTGGGAAAATGATAAGGTGACTTAATTGTGCCAAGTTATCAGAATACAAACAGATCATAGAATACAAACAAACTACACACACACACACACACACACACACACACACAGAAAGCAGGACCAACAAAATGGCATAGGTCTGGTCAAGATAGCATAAAGTATATTAAAAAAATGGAGTCACTCATGTCAACCTAGATGGCAGCTAGTCAGCCATGACACTTTGGTTCAAGAGGGAAACTACCTAAGTCATGCTAGGAACATCTAGCAAGGAGACACATCCAGGATATCAGAACAGCCATGTCTGCGGAACGGGACCACCCATAAATAGGCTCCTGAGGAAACTCCCCATTTACTATCAGGAGTGTCAAGCATAACAGCTATGTACCACCCATAGGCTCCTGGGCAAATTCCACATTTGGCATCAGGGGTGCCAAGACATTTATCAAAAAGACCCAGAAGGGTGGAGTACAGCACTTTCAAGGTGTAACTGAGGCAGTTTCCAGACCACTGCTGAAACAGCTGAGCTCCACACAGCAGAGTGCTGCTCTGTGCCATGCAGATCTCCCTTGGCATCGGCCACTGGAGGCTCTGCTCTGCTAAACTGAGGACTTTGTCTGCCCTGCTGCCCACCTGGCTCTGGAGATGCTTTCTTACTGATAAGTCCCTTGCCCACAGTGCTGTCTCCCAGACTTGTAGACTGAGACTCTGGGACTTGGGTTCAGTATCCCCCATTGATTGCTGTGTGTGTGTGTGTGTGTGTGTGTGTTATATTTCTCTCAGATTGTTAGATTATGAATAAGATATTAATTCATGTTGATGTTTTACTTTGAGTGAACCTGCATTCAATAACAGCTGAGTGAATAGCATCATTACTGTGTGTGACTCTAGTCTATCCCTTAGTGCTGGGCTGCTCAGCAGGCAGCTAGCCGAGCAATTGCCCAGCTGACTTATAGGAAAGACTATAGTATGAACATATACTTATGACTATATATGACATATATATAATTAATATATAATGATAAAGATATGGAGTTGTAGTTATAAAGCAGGAAATTGGTATTTTTGTGAGTTTCTGTGTTTGCAAAGGAGTCATTCTTTAACATTTTGTTCTCATATTCTTAAATAGACTAACCAGTAAACATAGAGCAAGAAATCTCTAAATAAAAACTACATGTTTTCAATGGGTTATGTGGTGAAAATCTGAAAAACATGATCAGCTTTGTAAACTTGGTAAGAATGACTCATTGAAAAAATAATAGAGTCCTATTAATAGTTTTGGCATGTACAATTATTGTTATGTTTGGTTACAATGTTAAAGAAAACTATGGACAAATCTGCAAGTACCCTACTTGTCTTAGAACTTGAAGGATACAGTTGACATAGACACAGGAATCACAGGTTAATGCATTTAACTCTTTTTCTAAGAGGGTCATCAGCCACAGCAATCAGACATTTTCCTGGAGTCTATGGGACACTTTTCTAAAGTGCAGTGAAAATAAAAACTGACTTAGGAAATCTGCCTATTGACTTAAACTGAAACTGTTCAGAGCGCTTTAAAGATGTCACTGAGCCAGGAGACTCATAAAGGAGGTGGCACAGATTAAACTACAGCCCTTCTTCATGGTCCTTACGTGTTGTATGCATTCATGTGTTTATATTTCAACTCACAATCTTTTTGCTTAAATTGACTTCCCTTTTCAGATTACAGTCTTCAAATCTCAGACTCGTACAATCATGAGAAATTTTGTATAAAAATATTTAGAAAAAGATGTTTCCAAAATGTATTTAATTTTTCAACTCCAGCCCAAAGAAGTTAAGGTAAACTGCTGTGATAGCTTTCTATTGCTGCATAACACATTACCACAAATAGTAGTTTAAAATCACACATTTATTATCTCACATTCTCTGAGGGCCAGGGGTGCAGGCACCCTTGAGCTGGGTCCTTGGCTCAGGGGCTCACAAGCTGCAATTAAGGTCTTAGCCAGGCTGTGGTATCACATAGAAGCTACGCTAGGGGAAGACTATTGCAAGCACCTTCAGGTTGTTGGTAGAATTCATTTTTTCTCATAGCGATATTCCTAGTGCACTGTTTTTTGCTGTTTCTAGAGGCTGTCTGCAGTTGTCTGTCATATGCGGTCTCCAATGTGGCCACTCATTGTATTAAGCCACAAGAAGAGTCTCTTGCTCCAGTCTGCTAAGACTGAGTCTTATATATTGTAACATCCCATCACCTTTAGCAAACACTATTAGTTAGAAACAAGTCACAGACTCCCCACACTCAAAGGGAAAGGATGACCCAAGGGCATAAACACAGAAATGGAAATCCTTAGGTGTTACATCAGTTCAGTCCTCCATTACTATTTAAAGTCACAGAGCGAATTAAAGGAGAAACTTGAATAGAAGCTCAGTTCTCTTATAAGCCACATCACTGTCTCCTCCAACTTACTGCCCATTTTCACGAGCTCTGTGGTTCCTACGGCTCCATTAGCCATGACAATGGATTTTCAGTGAAAATTCTCTCAGATGCTTTTCTGGAGTCAAAAATCGAAACTCAACATCCATCACAACACATCTTACAGTAAGGTTTGAAAATTGTTTTTCTACCTCTACACTATGGTGAGAGTATGGGACAGTGTGGGCATAAAAAATATTAAAACAAAGAAAATAAATTTTTATTTTATAGTATATAAATATATCATCTATATATATATATATACATATTGTCTTTCTTTATCTACTGCAATTAACATCCCTTTTGTGGGCTCTGAAAAGTACTGAAATTGAAGCAGGAGAGTTTTAACCTTGACTCCACTACATTTTCTCACACTCTGTGGTGTTGAGAATGAGATGCTGCATTGTAACATTTTGAAATGAAATACACTGCCTTCTGTCTCGGGAACCTATGGCAAATCCTTTAAACACTTTGTACCTATTTTTCTCAATAGAATGGGACAAAATATAAATCTACTAAAATTACCTTAATGATTAAATAAGCCTCATTATTAAAATGTTGTTTCATGTTTTTTTTTTTTCTGGTAGTTTCCCCCCCACCCCCATGTATGTAAGTTGAAGTGGCTGAACTGCACTTATACTAATTTTTTTTCAGCTTCAATTATTGATCATGATGTAAAACTAAAGGTTGATGCTTAGCATCTCCCCTAGGATTCATAGATGCTAGCTAAAAGTTCTTTGCTTGTGCCAAGTGGTCTGTCAGTGTTCTTCCAGAATCTGGACAATGCCAAAACAGAGATCGGGTCTTCAAGAGAAATATATCAAATAGCCTTTTTCATTTTTCAATGGAATTCATCCTTTTCTAAGGCATGCATTAATGAATTTTTATGTTTTCAGATTTTTTTCTGTTCATAAAATTAGTTGCCCATTTATATCTCTGGGAAGTATACGTATTACTTCTCGTTTATAAACTGTTGCATCTGAGAATACCCTAAATCATTTTGTTACATAACAAAAATCCTTTTATTTCTATTTGTAATGCTCAAAATCTTTCTTGAGTTGTTTTATTCGAATTCAATATCTTTTTATTTACATGTGTATCAAATATTTCTATATATGCATGGCATTTTTTTCTGCCCACTTCCAAATTCTCTGAGCCTCTGCAGACTGTTCAAATAGTCCCAAATTAAGACTGATTTATCTTTATTCTAATTAATTTTTAATAACCCAATCATACCTTAAGTATTTGGAAAGGGTCCTGAAAATACACTCTCAAGAGGTTATGATTTAAAGTAATGAAAATTTTCTTTGAATGTGTTACTTCATGCTTATTAAATTCCCTAAAAACTATTTTCTGCTTTCTGTCAACTGTGTTTTGCCTGAAAGGAAGAAAGTAATTACTATGAACAGGATTAGATTAGTCTGGAAAATATTTTCATGAAACCCCTGTAAGCATTTTAGTCAACTTTGAAACTATATCTAAAATAAATTAGTTCTATTTCCCTTCCTGATTTTGTAGCTTTCTTGCTCCCAGAGAGTTATAGCACAGGAAGCAATGGTGTTGCTTATAAGAATATTGGATTTCATTGGGTGCTGGATCATATTGTTCTTTTTTAACTATGCTACTTTCATAGATGATTTACCCTACTGTAAAATCATTAAGGATATTCATTAAGCATGCCACTCTTTTGCAGAGGATCAATATTTCTAAAATAAAAGGCACAGTTGTTTGCATTTAATTTCAGTCATGTTTTCTTTTAGGCTTTCAGTGTTTTGTTTTTAATATGCCAGAGTAACTCTTCATGTAATGAGATGGCACCTTGTGTAATGAGCTGCTGTTTGTTATTATTCCTGGCAAGAGACCACACAAGGGCAAAGCCTGCAAACACAAGTGCATGCATGAGGTGCTCTTGCAGCCTGTGGTGAGGGCCTGTTGGAGCAGAGGGAGGGCAATATTATGCCTTCTGTTTAGTCTCCAGGCAGATTAGAGTGGCCTCAGCCTCTCCGTCTAAAGGCCTGGACCTGCTATGCTCAGTGAGTCTTTCCCTTGCAAGTTCAGTGATATTTTCCAATCCTCATGAAGTTAAAAGCACAAAGCAGAAAGCATTTACTTCTTATTATGTAAGTCAGATAAAATAAAGTAGGACCAGACTTAAGGCAGCTTAACCCAATCTACCATGAACTCAACTTACATCATGCTAAAGCAGCACAGGTTTTATAGCTAAACAATTTAGGCTTAGTCAAATATTCAGTTCTTTGCTTTCAATTTAGTTACATTTTCCAAGCTTCATAAATAGTTTGTCTTTAATTTTGGTGAAATATAAATGCTTTTTTAAAACAAAGATTAATTTTATTAAACACAATTCCAATGGACTACACCACATAAAAACAGGAAAAAACTCAAGTTCTTTTAAGTTACCTGCTAGTAATTGACCATCCACCAATTGCCTGACTCAACGAGGCACAATATTAGGTAAATTCAAATGAGCAGAGTGAAGAGGACAAGAGAGCCTATAAAGACCCAACTCAGAGTGACTTTGACAGAAAAATTATCATATATACAAAATAATCATTTGAATTGAGAAGAAAGAAAATGTATAAAGCAACATTATTAATGGCATTTAAAAGTTTTAAAAATACTATCCTGTATTTTGAAAATATGACAAAATGGTAAAAATAAAATATGATCACAGCTGTTTTTGGCCTAGTGAAAAACAGAAATAAGTAGATAAGTGAATTTTTTGTTCCAATAAATTTGATATCACATAGGATCAATACATTTAAATATACATAGCATTTAGTAAAAATTATTCCATTGAAATTTTGGGGGGGCATATGACAGGTGGCTATTCAACAAGGAGCTAAAGTAACATTTAGCATACCTAACTTTATGTGTCTCACAAGTAGAGAATTGAAAAGATAATTCTATGACCATAATATTATTATTACCTGTAAATATACAGTCAAAACCAAATAACCAGGTAGAATTCACAATCTGTTGTCATTGGGATTGCTTTCTGCATGGTAGAGTGATTATACAACTCAAAAATCCCAATGAAACCTTGAAATAAGTACAACTTTATGTAGTTCAGTTCTTTAACAAGCAAACAAGCATAGGCACAGATGGAGCTTTACAACTTTTCCCACTAGATTTTCCCTAAGACAAAAGCAGAGATAGCTTATTGGCTAATTTTAAACTATTGACTTTCAATCTACACACTTTAATGCCACTGCTAACTAATGAATCAATATAACATTAAGATCTCCTTACAGATGCTTATGAGAACTTACTATTAGCTTCACCCAGCATTTTTCTGGGGAAAAGGGAAAGAAAAAAACCTATAAAAGCATCAGAAATATCATATGGTATAGTATTTATCCTCTAGAAATATAACAAATATTTTTCAACTTATGGCAATATATTTAATTATAAGCTATACACATAAGTAAAACAAGGGCAGTTAGAGCCTCTTATCCAGTATTTGTTGAGAAATGTTACTGACAGTCATTGAATATACAGTGGCAAATATAAATGAATTTGGGATTTGGCAAAGATGATAGGTATTTCATTGCCCGTAATTGAAAATGAGAAATGTAGTTTTTTCTTGTTCTTTAAAAAAATTAACATTTCACAATATGAAATTATATTTTAATATTTGTTGAATAATATATACATTTTACCATTCCATTTTTAAAACCATTTTAAAAGATTTTGACAGGATTATTTTTCATATAGAAAAAGTAAGCATTTAATATATTGGTAAGAAGATATTTCTTTAAAAATCAAGGGTTTTAGTGATTGAATAAGCAAATGAAGATACTTGATATCTTAATATTAACAGTGAGGAAAACTGGAAATTATGTACCATTTTTCAAGTTTTCTGTGAATCTAAAATTCACTCCAAAATAAAAGTATTTTTGATGAAATAAATAAATAAGTAAATTTAGATAGTGGGGAAATTTACCACACTTATTATGGGGCATCTTAAATGTATTAGCCATCTTAAATATATTATTTTATTATAATATATTAACAATAGCTTTATTGAGAAATAAAAAAGACATATTAACACTAAAGTCTAAAAAATCATCAACCATATTGCATAATAAGCAAACAAATCTTTTATATTAACAAGTTAAATTATCTTACAACACTGTTACATGAAAAATAGTTTCCCCCAAATTTGCTAATATAACGATTTTACTCTAATTTTTATCTTATTTTCCATTACCATCTAACCTCTTATACTCCTCTCCCCCCTACAATCACCATAAGTGTCATCCATGTCCGTGAGTCCTTATTTCTTTTGGCTTGATCCCTCGACTCCCTAATCTTCTCCCCAGTAGCTGTCATCCTGCTAATATAACTGCTATTTTAATGTTTTCTTGATAAATTTACTATAAGTGTAATACATTGTTATGGCAGATATTTTGGAACATAAAGAAAAGAAAAATTTATAATTCAACACAATCCTACTACTCAAAAATGATATAAAATTTTCTTCCTTATCTTTGAGTCTTTTTATATGCCTATATGTACATAGAAAGAAAATAGAACTTCTACTCTATATATTGTTTTTGTCCTATTTTTGTGCGTGAATTTTCTAGTTATAGAAACTATACATAAATGCATTTTATAACAGTTTATTTTCACTTCAATTTGTGTAGATTTGTATAATATATACATATGCTATACCTTTTAACATAAATTGCATCATATAGTTGTGCCTTTCTGGGTCGTGATTTTTATTCTTTACTATAGTGGTCTTGTAATTAATTTTTCTCTCACCTACAAACTCTAAGTTTTATAAGGGCAAATACCAATTCTTTTGTAATCTTTGTATATCTAGGTCTAAATATCAATTCTAGCATGGCTGTGATGTTCATACCTCTCTATAGGTCTGAAAGTTAATTTCAATTCTTCCAAGATATGTCACTAAATTTCATATCACTCTGTGTTTTATCTGTTTGATTTTATTGTGTTTATTTGATACTTAAAAATTAGACCTTTTATAATTATTTAAAAATATTTTAGTGTTATAATTTAAAATAGGCTGCAATGTGAGTTACCACTTGCCATGTAAGCTCATATAGATCATATCTTTACCTAAAGTGGTATATTCAGTTTTTTAGAAATAATTATTTAGACACTTATTTAACTTCATATTATGTATATTTTCAACTGCCTAAAATATCTCAGAATCCTCAATTAACAGTGTATTAAATAATTTCCCTCAAAAACAATACATAATTTGAAAAATACAAACAGGTTGATATGAATTATAACTTTCTAATATATTTTACTATAGTGGTTGTATCTCAAGGGATAATAATAAAAATTGTTAACAATAATTAAGCATTACAATGTATTGGGTATTTTTTTAAGACCTTTCCACATTATCTCATTCAAGCCTCTTGAAAACCTTTGTGGTAAGTTCTTTCATTTTTGCCACTTTTTGGACAGAAGTTAACTTGCCCAAGTCATCAGTAAGCTAAGGACTTACCTTTCTCTACTATAGCAACTCACAGACATCACTAACAAATTGCAGGGTTCATTCTTCTTGAACTTAAAAGCAACTTTAGAATCTCTGTTTAGCATTTCTTTAAGCTGTAAGTACCAAATAGTGGGAGTTAACATGAGGAATAAATGCTTGAGGCCATTAGCATGAAATACAATAAATTAATTTTTTATCTATAATGATTAAGAGTAATTGAGAAAAGTCAAATAAGTGTAAAAGTGCATACCAGGAATATTCTTTTGAAAATATTTTGTGTTTTTCTGTGTTCTCAGTGTTCTGTTACAAGTAGAATTACTCAGAGAATAAATGTTAGTAGTTGTGAGAACTAAAATAGAACATTGGGTTTTTGTTTGTTTGTTTAATTTCCTAAAAGAGTAATCAAGAGATATTGCTCATGAAAATGAAACCATAGTTACCTCCATAAAATTATTCTTCTCATTGACCTCCTGCTGTCAGTTTTCCCGTAGGAAAGCATTTGAGGCTCATCAGATTCTCTCATGATGATTGCAATTTTTCCTTCAAAATATTTGTCAAGCTTCTAGTTACTTATCTATCATCTATGCTCCTCCACTAGACTGTAATTACAAGCGAATAAAGACAATGTTAAGTTTTCTCACCTCTGTAAGCACTGCATTTAAAAATCTGTTTGACAGAGAGTTATCTGTCAAATTGAATTGAACAGAATGGTACTGTCCTTGGGTACTATACTTCATTTTCTAGATTAGTAATTTCTAGCCAAGAAAAAGCCATCATGTAAATTTGCAAAATCAGGAGGTATAGATGGATTTGCTTACAGAATTTCCAATATACATCTATATGAGCCTAAAATGACAGTGACAACTGATACACAATAGATGCTTAATAAGATTTATAGAAGAATATATGATTTATTGAATGATGATTAAATACATATAAATACAAATATATACCAGCATATTAGAGATGAAAACAAATGGCAATTATGAGACAATGTGCTTGTATAGAGCCCTTTTGGCTGCTTGCTGGTTATTATCTAGCTCAAATTACCAGAACAGGGTTTCCTCACATGGAAAATACAAATAATATTGTGTCACTGGATTACTATAGAGCTTTAATAAGATTATGCCTGTGAAATCTCCTACCTTTATGTTAGATACATAATGAATGCAAAGTATATATAATGAAGAATCTGGCCACCATAAGAAATTCCACTCCTTGTGTAGATTAGGAAATTCAACATGTTTGTTCAATTCCTTGTTTTCAGTTGTCTTCTAAAAGAAGCAAGTTGTACTATTTGTTTAGAGTATATAATATCTAACTTGAATAATCCTCATACATTTGATAAAATATTATTCTTATAAAAACATTTTAAGAACACCTTTAAGTTACATCTCCTGGGGTTATTTTTATCTTATAAAACCATTTTAAATTTTACTTTGAAAAGATCTCTAACTATATAATTTTATTGAACATATTATTTTAATTATGGTCTCAAAGTCTTTTTTCTAGTAACTAAATTTTCTGCTACTTTTTCTTTCTTCATTCATCAATAATTCCTAAAGCCCACTCATTGATTTACTTATAATAACTTGACTAATTGAAATACTGAAGATTGAGATAGAAAGCAGTATGCAGAGGTGGTAATTACATGAATTGTTTTATAATTAAAACATTGACATTTCAATGTATTCCAAGGCCATGATTAAAGAACAATATGAATTATTGACATATTAGTATCAAACAGAATGTTTTTTTTTAAATTTGCATTCCTCTACCATCAAACTTCTTCAAAAAGTTATATGCTGGACATTTGGTTAAGATGGAGGTATAGATAGATGCTATTCACCTCCTTGCATAACCATAAGAAGGGTAACAACTAATTTAAAACAAAAAACAACCAGAAGTGCCAGAAAATCGAACTGCATGGAAGTCCAACAACCAAGAAGTTAAAGAAGAAACATTCATCCAAATGGGTAGGAGGAATAGAAACTGACAGTTGGGGTGGAGAGGATGTGTCGCAATACAGCCACCAAAGAAACGGGTGGCCCCATATTTCCATGCAGATAAAAACCAGGTGAGATAACTGGGAAGTGAACAATTCCAGCCCCAGGAAGACAGCACAATCCAGGGTTCCAGCACTGGGAAATAAAGCCTTATACTCTCTAGCTTTAAAAACCTGTGGGGGTTGCCACAGCAGAAGAAACTGACAATCTCTTGGGAGAGTTAATTTGAGGGGCTCATGGAATCTTAGAAGAGACACAAGCCCACCCACTTGGGGAATCAGCACTAAGACAGCAGGTGGAAGGGCACCAGTTGCTTGCACAAAGTGGAAGAAGTGACAGAAAGCAGGGTGAGAGCCGAGAAAGAACTATTATCTCTTTGACCTCTCCCTCACATACTGTACCACAATGCAATAAAGTGGGTTGCCACCCTGGCGAATACCTAAGACTCCAACTCTTAAATGTAACAGGAGCAACAACAAATTCAGAAGACAAAGAAATATGACCAAAATGGAAGAACAGATCAAAACTCCAGAAAAACAACTAGGTGATGAGGGGATAGCCAACCTATCAGATGAAGATTTCAAAACACTGATGATCAGGATCCTCAGAGAAATGATTGAGCATGGTCACAAAATAAATGAAGTGAAGGCTATACAAAGTGAAATCAAAAAATATATACCAGCAGAGAACCAACAGTGAATGGAAGGAAAACAAGACTCAAATCAATGATTTAAAACAAAAGGGCAAAATAAACATTCACCTGGAATAGAAAAAAGAAACAAAACATCAAAAAAAAATGAGGAGAAGTTTAGGAACCTCTGGGACAACTTTAAATGTTCCAACATCCGAATCATAGGGGTTCCAGAAGGAGACCTGGAAGAGCAAGAAATTGAAAACTTATTTGAAAACATAATGAAGAAGAACTTCCCCAATTTGGTGAAAGATAGACATACAAGTCAAGGAAGCTCAGAGAGTCCCAAACAAGTTGGACCCAAGGAAGCATGAACCAAGGGACATCATAATTACCCAATATTAAAGATAAGGAGAGAATCTTAAAAGGAGCAAGAGAAAAGGAGATTTACCTACAAAGGAGTTCCCATAAGACTATTAGCTGATTTCTCAAAAGAGACTTTACAGGAAAGAAGGGGCTGGAAGAAGTATTCAAAGTCATGGAAAACAAGGATTTATATCCAAGATTACTCTATCCAGCAAAGTTATCATTTAGAATGGAAAGGCAGGTAAAGTGCTTCCCAGACAAGGCAAAGCCAAAGGAGTTCATCATCACCAAGCCCTTATTATATGAAATATTAAAGGGATTTATCTAAGAAAAAGAATAAAATCCAAACTATAAACAGTGAAAGGACAATGAACAACTATTAACAAATGAACATAAAACAAAACAAAAACAAACAAAGCAAACAACTAGAAAAGGAATAGAATCAAAAAAATAGAAATGGAAATCACATGGAGGGCTTTCAGTGGGGGTTGTGAAGGGGGAGAATGGGGGAAAAGTACAGGGAATAAGAAGCATAAATGCTAGGTAAAAAATAGGGGGAGGTTAAGAATAGCATAGGAAATGGAGAAACAGAAGAACTTATAGGTATGACCCACGGACAAGAACTAATGAGGGGAATGCTGGGGGAATGGGGGTATAGGGCAGAGGGGGACAAAGGGGGAAATTGGACAACTGTAATAGGATAATCAATAAAATGTACTTAAAAATATACTTACTTCCTGACTGGGTGGCTCAGTTGCCTAGAGCATCATTCCATACACCACAAGGTTGCAGGTTCACCCTGACTGGTGTAGCTCAGTGGATTGAGTGCTAGACTGCAAAGCTGAGAGTTGCTGGTTCAATTCCCTGTCAAGGCACATGCCTGGGTAGCAGGCCAGGTCCCAGGTAAGGGGCATGTGAGAGGCAACCACACATTGATGTTTCTCTCCCCGTATTTCTCCTTCCCTTCCCATCTCTCTAAAAATAAATAAATAAAATCTTTTAAAAAAACAGGTTGCAGGTTCAATTCTCACTCAAGGCACATATCTAGGATGTGGGTTTGATCCCAGTTTAGGATGTGTAAAGGAGGCAAGTGATAGATGTTTCACTCTCACATCAATGGTTCTCTCTCTCTTTCCCTTTCTCTCTAAAAAATAAAAAAATACAATTATAACATATCCTCTGTTGAGGATTAAAAAATATTGTCTTACTTTTTCTATTTATCACTTGCTGTTGTGTTATTGCAGTATTCTGATTCTCTTCCTAATTTTTAAAAAGATTTTGCCTTTGTCTTTCCCTGCCTGGCTTATTTCACTTAGCAAATACCATATGATCTCAACTTTAACAGGAACCTAAATAACAAAACAAAGAAACAAGAAAAATATAACCAAGGACACTGAAATAGAGAACAGGCTGACAGAGTTCAGAGGGGAGAGGAGAGGGAATTTCAGGGGAATTTCATGGGGAAAGGAGAAGGTTTTACAGGAATGAGTATAAGGACACATGGATAAAAACTAGGGGTGGGTGGAAATGGGAGGGAGGAGGGAAGGGTTGGGTGGGTGGGTTGGGATGGGAGTAAAAGATAGAAAATTGTACTGCAACAACAATTTAAATAAAATTTTTAAAAAAGATCTTGCCTTTTTTTTCTTCATTTTGGAATTCAAATTGGTCATTACAACCACTAAGATCCTTCTTCTCCCCAGACTTCAATGTCTTCATGCAGGAAGGTGACTTTCAGACACCATATGATGGAGTTTATGATTATAATTTTTTAAGGACCTTGTTTCTCATATCACCTTCTAAATGTTCATATTTATCAAGGTTTATTCCTATACAAGCAGACAATCTTATCAATCTCTGCTTTAAAACTCCCCTCTATGGAGACTCCTCATTAGATATCTCTAAGCTTAATGCTTAACCACATTTTGTAAGAAACCTTTCAGTTTGTTCTGTCTGTGAAACTCTTTAGGACACATCATGGAGTGGGCCACATAAGACATCTCTCAGTGTTCTGAATATATCTGGTGTCCATTTTTATGATTTCATTAACTGAATAAACCTGTATAAATAAAGACTCAATCTGGCCTTCACAGCAAGAAAAAAATCCACCTTCCCCATGTTCTTTCACTGTTCAGCTAAAACATTGCCCAGCTCACTGTAAGGTATTGCACATGCAATATAATGTAAATAGAATACAGCTGGCCTCTGTTCCTACAGAACACATAGTGTAGTTTTCACTCTCTAACCCAGTTGGAAGAAATTGTCCCTTTTTGTTCACAAACATAGTACAGACATCTCTTTTCTGACACTTATTCACTTCTGTGAACAAAGTGTTTCATGTAGGACATTGTACATACTAGGCATTCATGTGGCATTTGGTAGATGAAATAAATGTCTAACTTTAGACAGTGCATAAAATGAGAAACAGATTGTTTAACCTCTCCAATCATGCAACCATATAAAGCAAATACAATAAAAATAGTCAAGTGTATAAACCTGAAAGAGAAAGACAGGATGATAAGGAGTGAGACAGGAGATGGACTGCTATGGGGCAAAGAAAATTTCACATGGTATGGGGAGCTGGAGGAAGGTGGAAAAGAGAGACAGATATAGGAGTCTTCATTACTCCCAAAGTGTTTTCAAAACTAAACGAAGTTTATAGTAAGATTTGTTGGTACCTAACATAAGTAATAGTGTGTTCTCAAGAACAGACAATAATAGTCCTGGGCACAAAGAGATAAATCTATTTAGTTTCCAAGTAGCAAATAATGTTGAAGATGTCAGAAGTAAGTCCTCAGGCACACAGTGATTGATTTTAGTTCATAGGAAGGAGTTTTTCTGAGAACCAGATAGGACACCAACCCATAGGACTGGAAGACTGAGTATGCAGCCAAGACAGTGACACAGTTATTGTGAACTAGCAAAAACCCACTTAGAAAATTCTGGTTCAAAGGTGTAGGTGTTTTTAGAACAAGACATGTTTGCTTGTAGGACACTCGGTGGTGTATGGGCTCCAAAAGCAGCAGGGATAATTTGATGTTGAGTTTATAAAACCTGGGCAATAGCTACTTAAGTTTTTCCTGTCAGATTTCAGGGTTAGTCTATAACCCTAAGATGGCTGGCTCAGGTCAAGATTTTTTAAAAGATGAAGTGAAAGGGATGACCAGTTTACAAAGAGCAAAAAAATATATTTATGCATATGTAATCAAAATAGGCAAGTATTCTAGCTAATAGTCATTAGAGAGTGAAGTATTATCTACAAAGTAAAAGATATTGTCATCTAACATAAAACTATTTGTTTTTTTTGAATATATTTTATTGATTATGCTACTACAATTGTCCCAATTTTTCCCCTTTGCCCCACCTCACCTGATACCCTCCATTCCCTCTGGAAATTCCCACCTTAATTCACATCCATGGGGCATGCATATAAAGTTTTTAACGTCTCCATTTCTTTTTTTAATATATTTTGTTGATTATGCTATTCCAGTTGTTCCATTCCCCCTTATTCCCCTCTGCCCCACATACACCTTCCCACCCACATTCCCCCCTTTAGTTCATGCCCATGGGTCATACATATAAGTTCTTTGGCTTCTACATTCCCTATACTATTTTTAACCTCCCCCTGTCTACTTTCCACCTACTATCTATGCTACTTATTCTCTGTACCTTTTCTCCCTCTCTCCCCCTCCCATTCCCCCCTTATAACCCTCCATGTGATCTTCATTTCTGTGATTCTCTTCCTGTTCTAGTTGTTTGCTTAGTTTTGGCTTTTTTTTTTTAGGTTCGGTTGTTAAGAGCTGTGAGTTTTTTGTCACTTTAGTGTTCATATTTTTATCTTCTTTTTCATAGATAACTCCCTTTAACATTTCATTTAGTAAGGGTTTGGTGATGATGATTTCCTTTAACTTGGCCTTGTCTGGGAAGCACTTTATCTGCCCTTCCATTCTAAATGATAACTTTGCTGGATAGAGTATTCTTGGATGGAGGTCCTTCCCTTACATGACTTGGAATACTTCTTTCCAGCCCTTCTTTCCCATAAAGTCTCTTTTGAGAAATCAGCTAATAGTCTTATAAAAACTCCTTTGTAGGAAACTATCTCCTTTTCTCTTGCTGCTTTTAAGATTCTGTCCTTAGCTTTAATCTTGGTTAATGTAATTATGATGTGCTGTGGTGTGTACTTCCCTAGGTCCAACTTCTTTGGGACTCTCTGAGCTTCCTGGACTTCCTGGTAGTCTTTTTCCTTTGCCAGATTAGGGAAATTCTCCTTCATTATGTTTTCAAATGTTTTCAATTTCTTGTTCTTCCTCTTCTCCTTCTGGCACCCCTATGATTCAGATGTTGGAACATTTAAAGTTGTCCCAGAGGTTCTTAAGCCTCTACTCATTTTTTTCAAATTCTTGTTTCTTTATTCTGCTCTGACTGTATGTTTATTTCTTCCTTTTGTTCCAAAATGTTGATTTGAGACCTGTTTTCCTTCCCTTCACTGTTGGTTCCTTATACATTTTCCTTTATTTCACATTCCATAGCCTTCACTTTTTCCTCTATTTTGCTACAATGCTCAATGATTTCTGTGACCATCCTGATTACCAGTGTTTTAAACTCTGCATCTGATAGACTGGCTATCTCTTTATTGCTTAGTTGTATTTCTTCTGGAGCTTTGATTTTTTTTTTCATTTGGGTAATGTATTTTTTTTGTCTTGGCATGCCTGTTAATTAGTAGGGGACAGAGTCTTAGGTATTCTCCATGGCGGGGCATTCCATGTCACTGCAGTTTGGTGCTGTATGTAGGGGAGGGGTCTGAGAGGGAACAATCCATTTGCTATGCTCTGGGCCAACTTTCAGTCATTTCCCCTGCTACTCACAAGCAAATTGGGCCCTTCTAGGGATGATTTCTGTGTGGGTTGTTTTGTGTATGTTCTAGGACCCTATAAATCTCTCCAAAGAACTTTCCTGTGAGGCTTGGAGTTTCTCCTGACACTGCCACCCCCACAAGTTTTATCTGTCAGAGGTTTTGAGGCTTTATTTCCATGGGCTGGAAACCTGGGTTTTGTGGTTTGTCTTACTCCCCAGTTGTTCCTCCTGGTTTATCCTCAAGCAAATGTGGTACTGCCCAGTATACCAGCCACCACCTCACCCACCCTTCTCTTCCAGCCACCACCTTGGAGCGAGTCCTCTCTGCCTGGTGCCTGTCTCTACCCCTCTTACCAGTCTGGATGGATGTTTCTTCTTTAACTTCTTTGTTGCTGAAGTTACATACAGTTCAATTTTTATGCCAGTTCTGGTTATTTTTTGTTTTTAATTTTGCTGTTGTCCTTCTTTTGGTTGTGCAAGAAGGCAAATTGTATCTACTGATGCCTCCATCTTGGCCACAGGTTGTCATTTTTTTCTAATAAATGTAGGCTTTCCTCATCAAAGGAAAATGTTCTTCTTAGTCATAGTGCTATGTGTTATATAGGATAATATTTTTATAAATATAAAAATATTTGTTCTGAAATATTATGCAATTTTAGGAAAATTAAGTCCTCCCCCCATGTATCTCTGGTTCTAGGAAAATATGCAGTACATTGACTTACACACATTTTCAACTTTGTTAGTGTTCTTAAACTTACAAGACAAGAAATTACTTAAAACTAAAGACATACAAAAAGTGTATCTTTTTAAAATTACGAATGCAGATAACTGCCTTTTTCCTCATAAACAAATAAATGAAAATCCCACTTTGCTGTTGAACTGTTATTAGATTGAGCAGCAGGCTTTCTTCCTACTGATAACACTTATAATTATTTCTGATTCTGAATAGAAGAATTGTTGGAAGTTTATTAATTGCATAAACTACTATTATTTTTCTCTTTCTGTCATCATTTAATTTTAATCCCATATTGTCCAAAACATCCAAAAAGTTTCACTAAATGTATCAAGATATATCTAAGATTTCATTTAGTAGCCAAGTGGTTTGCTTCATATAAGCTTAAGAAAAGTAAAAGCATTACATGATGAATATGCATCCATTAGAAAAATTGATTATGTTGAAGTTTGCATATCACTGACTCTGTAGTCTGAAAGCATAGGTTTGGAGGCCAAGATCTGCATTTACTAACATTTTGGCCTCTTATAAGCTTCTTACTTTCTATAAACCTCAGTTTTCTTATGTGGCAAATGATATAATTGCACCTGAAGGTTGTTTTGAGGACTAAAAGATGTAGCATATGTAAATTACTCTGCATTTGGTCTGGCTTGTAGTAGGCACTCAATATTGTTAAATCTCTTTTCCTGTGATGAATTAAGATGGTTAAGGATTACAGTGATAGATGAAACTCAGTCTTATTTGGGTTTTGAAATTATTGGTTCATATTATGAGTAACTTAAGAAGAGTTCTTCTAATCAACCCTGAAAGTGCCACCAGATGATAACATCTACCCAGCTCCTCTTCCTCTGTACACCAGTGTGCATTGCTCTCACTCTTTCAGACAGATTAACTCTCTGAGTAATTATCTAAAACCAACCTCCTATCTTGGTCACCAGATCTCAAGCCTTCTTACCATCTAAAAGCTATCCTCTGAGTCTCCCTTTGCTTTCTTAGATCAATTTTCTTTTAAGTGCTCTATTATTCTCAGTGGCACATGACTTAAAACCAATTGAAAAATTCTCCTTGTAACCACAGTGCTGTACCAAGGACTCCAGTGGAAGCGGCCTGCTTGCAGGAAAGGCCACATTAGAAGATGATTATATATCATATGCAATGTTATATGTGTGGTTGAATTAGTGTATTTACTATTTATCATTACACAAACATTATATTCATATGGAAGTTAATTTTTAAAACTTCTGGTATACAGTAACATAAAGACTCAGGTATACAAATTGATTTTGAGGATTAATTAATAACAGTTTGCAATCACTTAACATGAAGTTCAGGTGAAATTCATGTCTCCAACTCAGTATAGCACAGTATTAAACAAAAGAGGAAAGTAATAAATTAATGCATTTAAATTACTGCAATGCATTATCTAAGAAAAGGGAAAAAGTCAATGAAAAGTGTTTGCAAGGATTACAACATGATTTATACATAGAATGACAGAGCTGAACTCAAGTTTTATTTCAGATGTTTACAATCACTGCACTCTTGTTGCTCACTTTGAATCTCTTGTTCAAACACAGCATATATTGAAACACTAGGGTGCTCTAGTTTTATAATGAGATCAGCCATGAAAATAGAAAAATGTTTATTTACCTAGGGAAGCAATTAAATAGAAAACATATTTTATATACTAGATTAAAAAGTGTGGTCAAGGAAGAAGAAACTGTTCACTGTTTCTGTCTGATACTACGTAGGATCTCCTTGTTCTCTTTTTAGCTAAGTAAAGTGTTTCAAAACTTCACAGAGAAAGAGAACAGTTTATCCTGTTATGCCATCTTTGAGAATTTTACTTGTCAGTGATCTGAGTTAATGAGTATGAATCTTCTGAAATTGTTTTTATAAGATTTGCATGGAGAAAATACCACTTGGGAGCATGCTTATGATATCAAACTACATCCTTAAGCCCCTTCATTTCTAGAAATGTACATTTACTTTTAGGTTTGTTAACTGATGTGTTTTTGCAAGATTATCAGACTGTCCCAAATATTCCAAAAGAAAATCTCGTTTTACTCATGAGCCTTAAGAATGGATTCACTATGTTCTCCACAAAATGACTATTTTATTCTTATTCATATGTATTACCTGGCCTTTATACATTTTGTCACTCTAAAACATTTTGCTAGCAAGATCTCATTTATCATTTATTGCCTCTCTTATCTTTTTGCTAGTGTCAGGACACTCACTGAATTGTGTACCTTTTCAAAGTAACACATGCTCCATGAGGCAAAGTGCCAAATACTACTCCCTAGGTTACCATCTTTTTCTCAAAATATTGACTTTATTCTCCGAGGTTGATTTAAGAGTCTCATGATATTGGTGAATGTCTACTGATGTCCCAATGAGGGGAGCACCCCCAGGGGTTTCTGACATGGCAAGCTGTTATGGCTTTAACAACTGGCCCACAGTCTGTCAAGAAAGAAAAATTAAAGTGTAACCTTCTTGTTTCATACTTCACTGCTAATTAAGTGACCATGTATTAAAAGCACTCTTTCTTTGGAGGTAAATACTGCCTGATTCTGCTATAATCACCAGTGTGTTGCTTAAAAATCTTGTGGTCTGGGAATTTACATACAAAATAATAAAACTAGAAATACATGATTTGGGAAAATCCATGCAAATTTGTAACTAGAACACTATTTATTAGATTCACTTTTAACAATGTTGAAACAAACAAAGGACACTACTACCAAAGTTTAGAAGGCAAATGACTAGACTTTCCCATGAAAGCAAAAACCACTTGATGATAGTTATGATGGAGTATGTGGAAGGAGAGGATTGCAAAAACTGAGTTATTTAGGCAAGGATTAAATGCACACATACAATGAAGAACCCTCAATAAACCCTTCTACAATGTGCTATGTGGAAAAGAAAGAATGACAGATGAATGGCATCTTGAGAGGCAGACATACCTTCATTATTTATGGCATCAAGCAACAGCAGTCAAACATAGGTTCACCTGCCCTCAAAAGAAAATAAGAGACAGCACATCATAAGAAATTAAATTCTTGTTTTTTATATTTACATGTGTTCATTTATTTAAACATTTTACATTAGCTCACATTTAGCTTATTATATTTTCAGATGAAAACTGGTTACATGAAATATTTCTAAATTTTAGCAGAAGTGCAAATAGCCAAAATTATTAACAATGATTTTATAACAAAATCAAATATGCATAAAGTTTGATATTATGGAGCATTATAATGCTGATATTTTCATTTTTGCTTTTTAACTTTTGAAATATTTGCAATGGTCTCTAATAATTAAAAGCAAAGATTTGGAAGGTCAGATTTCAATAACTGATAATCCTAACTGAGAGATTTTGTGAGCCAGTAACAATGGAATAGGCTGATGTGATTTTATTTAAAGGTCACAGCTACTCTAATCAGTATGTACTATTATGAGCTACATTTCACAAATGAGAAAACAGAGGTTAAGATATGTTATGTAAAGTTCTTAGGTTACAACTAGTCTGGTAAGTAGTACATCTTTAACAGGAATTCAAGAAGTTTTATTCACATCTTATGCTTTTAGGCAATATGTCATATTAAAACATGAAACTACATACTGATTATGAGCAAGAATAGGTAAATGAGCTAGAAAAAGTCTACAGGAAGGAGATAAATTAAACAATGGCTTCCCAGGAATAGAAAATGTGTGTTCTAAGAAAATGTAGAAAGAGTAAATATATGGAGAATGCAAGGGGCAGGAAATAGCCTTTCCTGGGGCACAGAGAGCAATAAAGTTGTCACCATTTGACTTTGGGATTCAAATTACCCTGACTCATTTGTGGTCAGAATGCCTGGAATATGAATAGAGAAGGATAGATTAAGAAATTTAACAGTGTCAACAATCATAAGAGCTGTGTGCTATGATAAGCTAAAGAAATTAAAACTGAAAACTGTTCTCATATTGAACAATCACTAGGTAAGTTTTACATATAATCTGTAAAAAAGGTCAGATCTAGGTATCATAGGGTTTGGAAAGGGCATATCATATACATATGTCAATTACTAAATCAATGTTGCTTTATAATTTGTAATGATAGTATTTAGCAAATAAGTCCTATGTTTTAAATATTTCTAGAAGATTTAGAAAAAAGGAAAATATTACAATATGGCAATATTCATGGATATAATTAGCTAGAGAAATCTATATAAAAACTTCCTTGCTAAATGTACTTAATACCAATAGTCAATTTATTTCCTTCTCCAAACCAACTATCTAGTTAAATAAATTTCCTCATAAAGACTTCCAGCCAAGATGGAGGTATAGGTAGACACACTGTGCCTCCTCACAAACCAAAATAAGGACAACAACAATTTAGAAATAAAATAACAACCAGAACTGATAGAAAATTGAACTGTATGGAAGTCTGACAACCAAGGAGTTAAAATATACACATTCATCCAGACTGATAGGAAGGGTGGAGATGGGCAGCAGGGTGGAGAGGGGTCACTGAACAAAAAGTGGTGGCACCGGGTGCACAAGGCACCCCACGGACAGGACTGCAGTGGGCGGACACTGGGTGTGCAAGTGGAAGCTGGCAGACCCCAGGCTCAGGGTGGTGATGGGCAGACCCAGCGAGGCGGCAATTGTGAAGCCACGCACTGCACAGAAGGCCCGCTGCCTGACCAGGCGGTCCCACATTTGTGCACAGATAAACCAGGCAAAACGGGGGAGTGAGGCAGACTTCACAACCCAGGGCTCCAGCACTGGGAAATAAAGGTTCAAACACCGATTGAAAACACCTGTGGGGTTGAGGCACAGCAAGACTCTCAGCCTCACAGGAGAGTTTGTTGGAGAGACCCACAGGGTCCTAGAACATGCACAGGCCTGCACTCACGGGAATCAGCACCAGAAGGGCCCAGTTTGCCTGGGGGAAGCAGCAGAAGGGACTGAAATCTGACACAGAGCAGAGCAAGTGTCATTGTTCCCTCTTGGATCCTACCCCCACATACAATGTCACAACCCAACTACTGGGCTGCTCTGCCCTGGTAAACATCTAAGTCTCCACCCCTCATACATAACAGGCATGACAAGACAAAAAAAATGGCTCAAATAGAAGAACAGATCAAAGCTCCACAGCAAATACAACCAAGCAATAAAGAGATAGCCAACCAATCAGATGCACAATTGAAAGCACTGGTGATCAGGATGCTCACAGAATTGGTTGAATTTGGTTGCAAATTAGATGAAAATATGAAGGCTACACTAAGTGAAATAAAGGAAAATGCACAGGGAACCAATAGTGATGGGAAGGAAACTGGGAGTTAAATCAATAGAGTGGACCAGAAGGAAGAAAGAAACAACCAAACAGAAAAGAATGAAGAAATAAGAATTCAAAAAAGTGAGGAGAGGCTTAGGAACCTCCAGGACATCTTTAAACATTCCAACATCCAAATTATAGAGGTACCAGAATAAGAAGAGGAAGAGCAACAAGTGGAAAACTTATTTGAACAAATAATAAAGGGGAATTTCTCCAATCTGGCAAAGGAAAAAGACTACCAGGAAGTCCAGGAATCTCAGAGAGTCCCAAAGAAGTTGAACCCAAGGAGGAACACACCAAGGCACCTCATAATTACATTAGCCAAGATAAAATGATGAAGAGAATCCTAGAAGCAGCAAGCGATAAGGAGATAGTAACCTACAAAGGAGTTCCCATCAGACTGTCAGCTTATTTCTCAAAAGAAACCTTGCAGGCAAGAAGGGTCTGGAAAGAAGTATTCCAAGTCAGGAAAGGCAAGGACCTACATCCAAGATTACTCTATCCAGCAAAGCTATCATTTAGAATGGAAGAGCGGATACAGTGCTTCCCAGATAAGGTCAAGTTAAAGGAGTTCATCACCACAAAGCCCTTACTATATGAAATGTTAAAGGGACTTATCTAAGAAAAAGATAAAAAATATGTATAGTAAAATGACAGCAAGCTCACAATTATTAACAACCACACCTAAAACAAAAACAAAAACAAACTAATCAAACAACTAGAACAGGTACAGAACCACAGAAATAGAGATCAAGTGAAGGGTTATAAGTGGGGGAATGGGAGGGGGAGAGAGGGGGAAAAGATACTTAGAATAAGTAGCATAGATGGTAGGTAGAAGATAGACAGGGGGAGGGCAAGAATAATATGGGAAATGGAGAAGCCAAAGAACTTATATGTATAACCCATGGACATGAACTAAGGTGGGTGAATAATGGTGGAAGAAGGGTACAGGGCGGAGGGGAGTAAAAGGGAGAAAAAATGGGACAACTGTAATAGCATAATCAATAAAATATATTAAAAATTTCCTCATGTAAAGGCATTAAGATAAGCTGCAAGAAACAATAATAATGACACATAGTGAATTGTTTAGAACATACATATAGATTTGTATGTTATACTAATTTAATAACCTTTTCCATAAAAAATTAACTTGTTTTTGAATTCATTGATTTTTAAATGGACCTCAACTTCAGAAATATCAAAGAAAATAGAAAGAAAAGTTAAAAAGAGAAAATATATTAATTACTGAATTATCACTACAAGTCTATTGTAGTAATTTTGTTAATATGGAAATTTGTATTATCAACTAAAATTAATCAGTATGTTTAAATCAATGATAATTCCATCTTAAAAGATTGACATGTCATTAACTAGTCTTTTTTTTAAAAAGAGTTTGTTTACTTATTTTTAGAGAGAGGAGAATGGAGGGAGAAAAAGAGTCAGAGAACTGGGGACCTCATCTGCAACCCAGGCGCTTACCTTGACTAGGAATCGAAGCAGCGATCCTTTGGCTCATAGGCTGGAGGTCAATCTTCTGAGCCACACCAGTCAGGACTGGTGACTAGTGTTTTAAACAGGTGTCATATAGGTAAATGATAGCTAGATAGATGATAGATAAAGTACCGATAATATTCTTTTGTCTGTCGCCTCAATATTACCATTGTTTCCTAGAAGGTTTGGAAGCCTTAAAGTTGTATTTTCAGATCCCCTTGCTAGTTATAGTTAGTTAGTGCTGGCCAATAGAAGACTCTGACATACAAGATGACAGGAAGAAAAAGTTATTCTGATCTTTGCTCTAGTGGTGGAGGCAGTATCAGAGGCTGCTGACTGGATGTGACTGTGGCCTCCAGCAGAGTTGGTTTTCCCAGTAGGGGCAGTGGGTGACAGAACTGTCCAGAGGCAGTGGCTGTGCCTCCAGCAACTTGGATTTGAGAATAGACTCCTGGATGACCCAGGGAAAATGGCAACTTTCTGATCTCTGGTAAAAAATTGTTTTAGATTTGTTGCTCTTCCATCCTTTCCAAGAATTTTGTAATTTAAAAAAATAAATTACTTTTTGCTAAATATCATGGATGAGTTTTGATTTTTGACTTAGATATTTATATAGATAACAAAAAATAAAAGAAAGAGTGGAGGAGAGGGAGAGAAGAGACAAGAAGGAAAAAAGAAAGGAAGAAAAAGGAGGTAGGGAAAGAAGGTGAGAAGTTAAATTGATCTACACATTAAAACATTGAATGTAAAAAAATTAAGAAATAAAAGACATTGAATTCAGCACATACAAGACAAAAGACCCATCAGACAGGCACTGGATGATCAAGAGGAAAAGCAAGAAGAGTAGGATAAAGTCACTAGAAAAAAAGAACAAGGCAGTCAAGGTGGAAATTGGGTAAGAAGATGTGGGATAAACATTGGCTACTACTCTGTCAAGTTCCCCATTGTTTGGCCTCAGTTCAAATATTTCTGATATCACAATAATAAAATTACTTTCTTATGGTTCAATTTGTGCCAAGTTAAAAAAATATTTTAAAAAATGTTTAGTTTATGTCATTTTAACTTTGCTCCATCGTGCTTGCATATAGCATATAGTTAGCTCTGAATCTTAAGTCAAACTAAAATTTTGTTTTCTTTTGATAGTTTCTCTTAAAGTTCACTAACTCCAGAGCAAAGGGGTGGGGGAAGGTAGAAAAATGGGGGGGTGGTGAAATGGGGACATCTGTAATACAATGATAAATTTCTTTTTTTAAGTTTGTTAACTCCATTAATTGATACCAATGATGTATTATTTAGTCATAATTAGACACTGATGTATGTGGTCTTAAGTTTGTCAAATCCTGTTATGATTAATCATATATAGGTATGATTAATACACATATGTATGATTAATCATGTATATGATTTATATATATTACTTTGTATTTGCAGTTTGTCTAGTTTCCTTCGCTTTAAAAATATGGTATTTATAAAAGTTGGTATTTTTGTTCAAGTGACTTAGTTTTGTGTATTTTTTTACTTTTTATCCACCATTTCACACCTTTATAACCTACTTTATTTTACTAAATGGTTTCATAATTTGTAAACAAAACCAAACACACTCACCTATTGCTTAATCATTTGGTTAATTCTTTTCACATTCCTTCAAACTGCATAGTTTTTGTCTCTTTTGGCCAAAAAGTTTGTATGTTTTTTTTTCTGTAAGATGGCTTGGTTGTCTTTAACTTCATCTGGAATAATTTTGTTAGATTGCATAGTGACAGCTGTCCCAGCTTGCATTAAAAAATACTTATGAAAATTGGTGAATTATTGTGTAGCCATTTTAATATTGAAGATGGAAAAAATAAGCTTTATTATTTGGAGAAATGTAAAAACACCCCTGAAACAAACAAGCAAAATGTGTCAAGAGTGGTTTGCAGAGTTTTGTGCTGGAGATCTCTTGCTGGATGATGATGTTCCTTGGTCAAGTAGACCAGGTAAAGTTGGTAACAATCAAACAAAGACATTAATTGAGAATAATCACTGTTATGCTACATGGAAGATAGCTGACATACTCAAAATATCTGAATCAATAGTTATTGGTGAAAATGAAAAATTGCTTTATTTAACAGAAAAAAAATACAGACTTTTGGCTAATCCAATGTATCTCTTTGGTATTCTAGGAATTACAATATGCATCATTAATTTACCATAATCTGAATTCATGTGATAATAAGCTACTTTAAACAATATTAAGAACCTTTTTAGTGGTATACAATTTTTACCTCTCCCCATTGACTTGCTATTCCCAACATATTTTAGTTTTTTTATTTTAAATGGGCGATTACATCTTAAAGTAATTAAAGATAATAAAGAGTGTTTTATATTTTACCATATATTTCTCATCTTTATTCTTCATTACTTTCCGAACTATGGGAAATGAATTTACAGCGTACCTGGCATTTTTTTTTGTAATTGAGACTCTATTGCTATTCTCTAGTCCTACCCCCAAATTTCTGATCTCAGAAATTCTACCCTGCTTTCCAGACTCCAGCCTTTCTGGGCTGGGGCAGGTGCAGTGCCCTCAGTGGCTTGGAGAGATTTCCCTCAGTTCCCTTCCTCCCTGCCTTCAATTTGCACTTGGTGAAAGACAAGTGTGCCCTGTAAAAATTTCTCTATGTTCTGTTTCCCAGTCTCCAGCTCAAATGGGGTAAATACAGTATAAGATGTTGCTTGTACACATGCTCAAAAATAGACTAAAAGAACTGCTAGAAAAGAAGCAGTTTTGTATTGTATCAACTGGCAAAATTAAGTAATCAGACTTACTGAAGTGAAAACAATTATAAATAGTCATGCTTATTAAAAACAATGCATTCTGTGAGCACATGTTTCAAGCCTAAGTAATTACAGGGCAGTATTTAATTCAAGGTAGAGAAAAAATACATTTTCAAAAAGGATGCAAAAGTGAACAATGCCTGTGGGGGGCCTGGTTAGTGTGATTTATGAGATCTTGTGGGCTGATACTAGGGTTCAATGAACAATGGGAAAAAATATTTGCTATAAACTTGCTTCCCATCCCAACATATTGAGTTGCAGGATCTGAAGGAGGATGCTCAGCAATTTATGTTTCAAAAAGCATTCCAGGTTATTCTGATGCATAATCAAGTATGAAGACACTAAACTGGTCTAATTTTTAAAAGTTTTAAATGCTCAGCTTTTAATGTTATTGAAATATAATGTAGAAAATAAGTCACTACAATGCATTTAGCGTTTAGCTAACAGACTTGAGGTACTATAAATAGGAAATGCTGTCTCCAATATTTTACCACTAACCCCTAGAAAGTAAAAAAAGAATATTTCTAATAGAATCTGCATACATAAATCTAATATAGGATGCTTTTCTACCTGGGAGAAAATCTTTTCCTTGGAATTTTCATAATGAAAGTATGAAAACCCTGTATGATTTATCAAAGACTAGTGATGATACAACAACCAACCGACAGCCTTAAATGATAGTTTGTATAAAGGCATGCTCATTTCTTTCATTGACTGACTAGATGTCACAAATATTCCACCCCAGGACCCTCCACCCACATTGTGCTTTGTTCCTTAGGTTGTAGCCTTTCATATAACAGATGCTTTGCGGGGGGAAAAGGCAAAGTTGTTTTTTTGTTGTTGTATTATATAGATGATTTTATAATTTGATCAAAATCTTGGGAATCATTTCTATTCCTATCAGTCAATATGTTGAAAAAAAGTGCTTTATAGAAACTTCAGTGTTTCCTAGATAAAATGATAATAATAATTAAATAGCCTAAAACACAAAGATGAAAAGTAGAGTTCTGGGACACTTATCCTTAAATCTATTTAGTCATAGTTATTAACTCATACCAAAGAGATTAACAGAGGGAAAATTTTTGACATATAATATAAGCTCAATAAAATTAGAGGGGAGGAGATGAATAGTTTCATAAGGAGCTTTTGAATTTGGAATTGCTTTGATAAAAATTTCAACATATTGCAGAAGACATTAAAAGATCATCATCTACAGAAAGGTTTGCTCAGTACGAAATGAGATTTGGAAATAAATCTTAGAACAAACATCAAAATCTCATTCTTCTTTATCCAAGTTCTAATTTACTGCCCACTTTAAAACAGTATTTCTCTGTCCCATCTCAGTTCATTTACCATTCACTTTTTTCACTATATCCACTGCTACCACCCTGATCTGTGCCACCACCATACTCACCAGGATTATTGCAGAATGATTCTCCCAGCTCCCAGAATCCCTTGCTTTGCCCCATTCAACCCCTCTGCTCCAAGCATACTGGCTTCCATGATGTTCCTAGGACATATCATGCATGCTCCTACCTCAGTGCCTTTGTCTTGTCTCCTTTGCTTGACATGTTCTGCATGGCTCATCTTCCTTTTTCTTCTGATCTTTAATCAAATATTGGTTAGCCAAAAAAAAAAAATCCACCTTTGGCCAGTATTCAAAACTTAAAGCCTCCCTTACTTTATTTTCCCCTTTATCACTTGTAACTATCTAACTTGCTTTGTATTTAATCAATTATATATCTTGCCTATTTCTAGCCTTTCCAACCCAATCCTGTTCATGTAAGATCCAGAGCTCTCTTCTATTCCATGTGATGTCACAGTGCAAGAAAACAATCTAGCATGGAATACACATTCAGATAAATATCTGTTGATTAAATTAATGCAAGTATAGCCCTGGTTGGTGTGGCTCAGTGGATTGAGTGCCAGCCAGCAAACCAAAGGATCGCTGGATCGATTTCCAGTCTATATTCCAGTCCATTCCTGGGTTACGGACCAGGTCTCCAGTAGGGGGTGTGTAGAGGCAACCACACATTGATGTTTCTCACGCTCTCTTTCTTTCTCCCTTCTCTTCTCTAAAATAATAAATAAAATCTTTAATAAAAAGTAGAAAAAATAAATTAATGCAAATATAAACAATAGTGACACAAAAACTGGAGACAGAATGACAACTTATATTTATAAGTCCAAAAGGAGAAAGTCCAAAAGGAGACAAGCATATAAAAATAATCATTCATGAATAATCAAATGGATATTTAAGATAAAAAAGTGAGAAGGCTCTGTACTTGGTAATTACAGCCTGTAGATATTCTAAGCTTTGCTAGACATAAGAAATCATTTTTTGCAAAAGCAAATATCATCTTTTGTCATATATACTTTCTTGTAAGAATGTGACAGTAGATATAAAGCAATTCTTTAAATCTGATATTGTCACCAAAAAGAAGAAAAACCCATACAAAATTAAAATAGGAGATTGTTAAATTATGTACTTCATTGATTTTGGAAAATCCTCAGCTTTACAGCATACTGCAAAACATTAACCGATAAAAAAAAAAGAATTCCAGGGACTTAAAAGTTCAACAACACAGCCCACATTGTGGAACAGTGGCAGATCCAGAGCATTTTGCATGATGGTAAGAACCGAGCTCATTAGCAAACTGATGGCTTAGAGCTGACTCTAGGGGCAGATGCAGCTAAACTTCAGACAGTCCTTCATGAAGTGAGATTGTGAAACATCTCTGGTCTCAGTTTGTTGGGAGCTGCTCAGCATGCTTTCTGGCTTAAGGTAAGATATGAGTCAGTACAAAGACAGGTGGGAAGGACGAGCATTTGAAATAAACAGAATGAAAGGCCACCATAGAAGTTGGCATAGTATAAAGTAAGATAATTCCAGTGTGAATTCTTTGAACAAAGAATGTGCCAAAGTCATTGTTAAAGCACACTAAAAGTTTCAACACATAACTCTAAATATATATGTGTATATCTATGTATGTGTTTGTGTATACACACACACCACACACACTATTTGATGCTGCTCTTTCTAAGAAAAATTTTCTTTATAAATGTTATAACTAGGTGAGGATGTAAAAGACAACCATTTTAATTATCTTAGGTTAATTAGAAACAGGACAATATATGCTCTCATGTTTCAAAGAGATTTAATTCTTTAATGATTAGAGTAAATAAAATCATGACCAATGTTAATTACTGTTCTGCATATTCATAGTCAAAAGGAAAATTGCTAACAATAGAAATCACATGTACTTTTTTTAAAAGAGCAGAAATTATTGTATTATTTTTTATATTTCAATTTTTGGTACTTATTTGTTGGAAATTTCCCTCAATACATGGATTTTGGAAAAATTACTGTTGTAATTATATAATATTTGTAGGCTAGTAATGTTACATTCTAAAACTTAAAAAATAACCAGATATTGCATCAAATAATGTGAGAGAGAAGAGGAACAATGGAAGTAATGACCAACCAGAATTCCAATGGAGTGTGAGACTAGTTAGAACAGGGTAGCTGAGATATCTGGCCAAAGCAGCATCATTGAGAAAGAGCTGCCTGCACACAAATCATTTTGTAATCAACCTGTTCAAGTGATTCAAAAGAAATGGGACAAGTTTCAGAACAAGGTCCAAAGAAAGGAAAGAAATTTGATAGCAGCCTAGGCAATACAGGAGCAGGAAGCTGGAAAGGGTGCTGTATTCCAGCATCCTGGGGCAGAAAGAGTGGTCAATGTGTACGTTTGGACAGGAGATGGGGGTCAAGGCCTGAGCAGCAGAAACAGAGCTGAGCTTGGAAGTCTATCCAAGCAGAAAAGAAGCAGATCATCAGTGAACAAGGCAGATGGCAGGAATCAGAATTCAAAAGGCAAAGTTAGCTGGATCCATATGCAGCATAGTAGAATCCTCCTGCTCAGACCTAGGCAGCATTTTATTTCAGGCAGAAAAGGAACACTCCTTTTGAATTTCCTCTCCATCTCTCATAAAAATTCCCCAATGTTGTAAATGTAGGGATGCAGGGATTTAAATGCATTGGTTCTGGCAGACTCTCTCTCTCTCTCTCTCTCTCTCTCTCTCTCTCTCTCTCTCTCTCTCTCTCTCTCTCTCTCTCTCTCTGAAACACTCTCTCACAGTTAATTCACAGAGAAATAGCAGCAGGTACTATTAGTGCTTAAAGCATATATATTAGATTGCATTCATAACCCATGAGGGCTGGTCCTTGGTCTGACCATTATTAGTTCCACCAGTGATTTTGATATTAAAATTTAGCTCCTTCTCATTAAATTCTCTAAGAACATCAATATTGTGACAGAGCAGCTGCCTTAGAGAATAGTTTTAAAACTCAATCTGACCATGACAAATTATGGAAGCAAGCACAAACAAATCAGATAAAGCCTGAAAAAGCAGAACCATGATGCATTTTTCTTATTGAAAACCACTCACTTAAAATGGTTTATTCATTATGTACAATCTTCCTTTGATTTATTAATTAGCACTCTGGAAATTAAATAGCAGATTCTGTCACTGGTTTCCAGTTAACTGGTGTCACAGATAGTATTTTATTTTTTCTTTCAAAATGGCTCATCTAGAATTGCTTGTTAATGTAATGAGAAACAATTCTCTCAAGCACAATTTTCCATTTAGCCAGAAGATGAAGCTCCACACTCCTGTATTCTTTCATATTGCTATGAATGCATGGTATGCTTTTGGGGGGTTATCTTTTTCATTTTTAGTCAGAAAAATTACATGAGGTATTAAAATGTGTGATTAAAAAATCACAGGTGCTTCATCACCTGCTGTAAATTCAAATAATTTAAATGACCTTTTTTATTCTTTATGGATATTTGCTGGACAATAAAATTTTACTGAATTAAAAGTGAAATATTGATCCATTCATAAAGAAAGATGAAAAGGTATTATGATTGTAAGAATGGAAAGATGATAATGGCTGGTCAAAATGTGGAGGCACCTCGGTCAGCAGTTGTTTAAGCCTTTCTTGTGAGGGACATTGTCAAAGCACCTGAAACAATTCACATTCATTGCATTTTACTGTCAGATTTCAAAAAATCAGGCTTAGGCCCTGGCTGGCATAGCTCAGTGGATTGAACGCGGGCTGCCAACCAAAGTGTCGCAGGTTCAATTCCCAGTCAGGGTACATGCCTGGGTTGCAGGCCATGACCCTCAGCAACCGCACATCTGTCTCTCTCTTTCTCCATCCCTTCCCTCTCTAAAAATAAATAAATAAAATCTTTAAAAAAGAAAAAAAGAAACCACTATTTCTCTAAAAAAAAATCAGGCTTAGTAAAGAGAGTTTATTTAAAAGGCATTGTCACAGGGAGTGGGAAAGGGACCATTGCGATGGTAGGGGCGGGGAAACTATTGCAGTTCAGAGAATTCTCAGCATAAAATCAGCAAGCACCTCAAGGATTAGGCAACACATTTTCTTTTGTGGAGACAAGTAAATAAAACTGGCAAGAACCAGGTGGGAGCAGCAAGACGATAGGGTGGTTCGATGAGATAGTAGGCCAGAGAATGTTTTGCTGAGGCTAGCCTAATTTCGAGTTAGGGTAGGGTGGGAACTATTTAAGGAGAGGCTGTGTGCTGCTCAGATTACAAGTAGACAAAAGTTCAGGAATCTAGTCAAAGAAGAGAACTTTAGCCACAGTTTAGTTAAAAAGCATTTTCCTCCAATTGATCACTGGGGACAAGTAGTTCACTTAAGCATTTATGAGGCAAAAAGGGATGTGGAGAGGCTATGTCTGCCTGGGTGATAGGTAAGCAAGTGGGCATCTTTCAGTTTTGTGTAAGGCATATGGTAAGGGTGATGCTTTTCACTAAGGTATTTCCCAGAATACAAAAGGGTGGGCAGATTTCTTAACCTTCCATACTTTCCAGGAGCACAGAGTTTAGTTAAAATTCTTTATTGTCAGTATGTCCAAGATTATTGTTTTTTGAAATATTACTATTCTTGTAGACTAGCTACTAATATTTTAAATATGAAATGTATTCTTAACACAAATAAAACTTTAGTTTCTACCTTTATAAATAACCTGGGATTCTTGTATCTTTTTTTAAAAATAGAAAAATAACAAACATACTATGTATTTAGTTGCATTTCATAAAACTGCATGAAACCAACTGAAAATATTGTTTATTAAAAGATTTTTATATCTTCTAAGCTGCCAATATGCTAAGGTAAAAATGTTATATTCCCTGACTTTTCTCAAGTTTAGCATGCATGAAATGGAGAGGTACTCATAATTTATTGCTTTCTAAATCAGGATATCTGGAAGAGATGCAATTTATGATGAATGCATAAACTGGTCAGTTTCATTTTTTCCTCCAGAGCAGACTCATACCACTTCCTACAAATATATAGTTCAGTAGAAAATAACCAAAAAGCTGCATTACTGAATATACTTGGAGGCAAAGTTATTAAAGTATAACTTAAATGCTTTTTTATTAGTACAATAATTGACGGCTTCTTCCAAGTAGCAACTTATAATTTAGAAACATTTATAATTTATTCCATGAGACTTATTTAGTTCACTGAGAAAGTTGACCAGTGACCGTGAATATCTGTTGGCACAGGCAACAAAACCAAGGGCTGGATTTGGAGAATCAGTTTGACTGGAGCAAAATGTTCTTGGGTAGCTTTCGCTCTCTTCTGGAAGAGTTCACTAACAGATGGCAACTTGTCATTGTTAATGGAGTGTTATCCTGAAAAACTTCAAGGATCCATGCAGAGTCTGACACTCTTTCCCTCCTCTTTTCAAGCCACCTCACAGAAATAGCCAATAATGACCTCTGTCTTTTCACAGATGATACCACCTTATGTCGGCTGATTCCTTCCAAGCCACATAGTGGCTGCTGCAATCCAAATATGACAAAAGACTTTTTTCTGTTTGACAGCTAATTTGCGTACTAAATAATAGAGGCATCAATGCAGTAGGAAGAATATTTGAACACAAACGTAGGAGTCCTGAGTTCTAGCCTGTCTTTCTGAGTTGGCCAGATAACTTCTCCTCTCTGGATTGCGTTGTTCTTATTGAGACGTGACCAGATTGCCTTACACAAACAAGAAACTCATTTCAGGTAAATTTGTGAGATTTGAAATTCCTTGGATATAAAAAAGAAAGCATACATTTGTTAGCTGATTACATGTGACCATTTTACATTTAGTTTACTTTGTTCTAGTGAAATTACATTTTATAGGGAAAAATGGCATTTGGTTCTGAACTATATAATAGTCATAAAACAACAAAAACACTTTCTATATTTGCTTAGCAGTACATAGATTTAAAAGCTCAGTCACACCATAATTTTTGTTTCTGTAAATTCATTACTAATTTAGCACTTCAGAGATGACAATATATAATGGTAGAAACTCCAAGATCATACAATTTGAAGAGATCAGTGCAGATCACCTAGCTGATTGAATTCCAGAACTAAGCTTCCTTTACTTGTTAAACCAGAAGTATCTACCTTATTTTATTAATGGTAAATAATATTCACATTACACCTGCTAGTTACATGGTGTTTTGTACTTTTAAGTGTTTTTTAATATAATTTTACTTAAAAATTAAGAATAATATCCAGAAGAAAGATAGAAAATAGGTCCAAGTTCTCAGAGTTAATCAGTGATAAAGAAGGATAATTAGTAACAGGCAGGTAGAGGGAGGTACTGAAGGTATTTTCCTCAATATTCCAAACCCCACTCCATTATTTATGTATTCATTATTCCTTTATTATTTTTGAGCACACACATTTAACTTTATCATTGTTATTTAAAGTTTGATTTTATGAAACACAAAGGTATTTTTAAGAGTTCTCTATCACCAGAATTTAACAGCAGAAATGATAGCTTTGTAGGTGTAAATTACATACATTAAAATCAAATAAGTGGAGATTTTTCTCAGTAGGGAAACTATACAAAACTACATAAAAGAAATAAGTGGCAAAAGGACACCTAACAACATTTTGTTATTGTGGATTATATTTCTTTAGTACCTACACTAAGATTCTGAATAGTCGAACTTTTTTGCTATCTATCATATTTACCTATTTTCTGAGTCAAACTGCCTGACTAAAAGGTCTGATTTAGGAAAGCATTTATATTTATATATCTGTATATATTTAGCTTTATAGCAATTTTTTCCATCTATAATTACCACCTTCAAAGGAATTGACATTACAGTGCTGATGTAATCTGCTGGTTCCCTTTTGAACAGTGTGCAAAAAATTATGTCAGCCCTATAGAAAGCCAAACAGGTACCAAAAAATGGAATAGTTATGTGCAGTTCAGTAAAGTATAATGCTAAGTTTTTCCCATCTAAAAATTAATCAGCTATAGTTGTCTTTGTTTTAGGAAACACACATCTGAGAATTACACTAGTGACCTTGTTTCATCCTCAGTCATGGACAAGGAGTCTGTAGGCCACCATGCTGTTTACTTTGTGGATTGTCATAGTAAAGGAGTGCAGATGGACTTGCTCAGAATTGGTAATGAACTGTGGCTTTCCCATTTTTCACTTGCAACCACATCTTTGTCTGTATGGATCAGTAGATTAAATGAACAAGAAACTTCCAGCAGTAGCAGAAATATCACTGTAGCTGTGATCTGTCTGATCACTTAGGGGATTTCATCTTGGATAACTTTCTGAGACTTTTATCAGGGTGTACTGTCATCCTTAGCTGTCTGTCACAATCAATATCAAATCACCATCTCTCAAGGATCTCGCCATTTTCAATATTTCTGAACACTCGTATAACCAATCTTTAGTTGTTCCACAACATTATTTAGACATTTTGTGAGCTCAGGATCAGTAGTTACAAGCAAGGTAAGTCCATATTTCTGCATTCCAGTAAATGTTTTAGATGGATGAATGCCACACTGATATAAAATGCTGTTGGTGCCAAATGAGAAGAGCTCAGGCAGGACTTTGAGGCACTCCCATTGAGGGTGATGCCCTGCTCCTGGGAGGGCTGCTGCCCCATGGCCAGGCTCACAGCTGCTGCGCGTGTTCACTGCACGTGGCCACCTCGGGCTCTACTCCAACTCCACTGTTTAAATGAGCCACTCCTAGAAGATAATTAGGCTGGACACCAATGCCCATTGAACAATTAGAAATCCATTATTTTCACCAGATATGTTTTCCTTAAACTTGTTCTTATATTTTCTAAGTAGCCATTTTTCTCCTTCCATCCCTTCCCTTCTTTCTTCTTAGCATTCCCTTCCATTTTCCTCCCTTCATTCTGCAGGCTGCTGTCCACATTGTCATTTTACACTGGTCTCATAGACAGTAAAAGACGTTGCCCCTTTAAGAACTGTTATGCAATGACTCCAACAAATGAATGTAATACTTTTGGAAGTTTTCCTTTTTGTAATTAGAAAATTACCAATACCACTTTTCTTAAAGTATATTTGCAACACTATGAGAAGATTAACATTCTTATTGCATATGTGTTATTTCTTGAAATAAATAGAATGCCTAATGCTAACGCAGTTTAAAACATAAGTGAAATATAAATACAATGAGAGTTTGATTTCTTGAAACTATTTTTCTTGAATGAAAGGGATTCTTAAGACAATATTTTTAGTTTTAGACAAGACATTTTACTTAAATATTAACAGTCACTTTATAATACCATGTATCTTAATAAATGCTGATAAATTTAACAACTATATTTTACATTTTTGGCATATTTTATGACTTGCGAGTCATGGGAGGGAAATTTGGTTATGTAGTGCAGGGGATACACCTACAAACTTCAGTGTGACTCTATCTGTTCAAAGGAAACAAAACGCTCATGCACACACAATGGCTTAGGCCAGTGATTTAAAATAAATAAAATATGTTTGTTTTTATACTGCAACCAACTTCATTGGAGAGATTGATTTTAAATCATAGAGACATAGAATGATAAGCCACAAAGGTACCCTGACAGTTTACTTCAACCATTCCAGACAAACAAGCATCTATAAAATGTCCTTAAAAGAGAGATTTACAAAAAAATAGATATGATGAAAAGAAACATTACTTACTCTTATACATTTCTTTTTTATAATGGGATTCTATAGTAGCAAATATTCAATATAAAAGACAATGCCAAAATTTATCTTTAAAATTTATATAAACTTTATTAAAATTTATGACTTTTCAAAGAGATCTCAAATGAGTTTCATCATTTTATCAATTTTGAAAAATTACTCCTTTTACTGATTGTATTTATCATGTTCCATAATATATATTATTTACTTAGGTAAAAATATTTTCTTTACTGATAGTTGAATTGTAGAGATTAATATATTGAAGGGTGATCCATGAAAGCTAGCATTGCAAAAGGAGTTCTGTTCATGTACAGCTCCTTCTGGGCAGGAAAAATTCTCCTTCTATCCCTATAGGGTCTTGGCCTGATGTAATGATCAAATTAACACAAGACAGGTTAACAGGAGAAACACATGCCATTATATCCATACAGGGGTTCCCTAAGAATATGAGACCCACAGGCAGTCAGATAATGAGGTTTATATGCCACCCTGAAAAGGGGTAGGAGTCTGGGACTTCAAAAGGGGAGGAATTCAATTTATAGGAAGACCGAAATGGCAAATGTTCAGTTAAAAAAAAAAAAACTTGTTGTGACATGCAGACACAAAGGGACACAGAAGAGAAGAATTAGCCCTGGCTGGAGTAGCTCAGTGGATTGAGCGTGGGCTGGGAACCAAAGTGTCCCAGGTTCGATTCCCAGCCAGGGTACATTCCTGGATTGCAGGCCATAGCCCCCAGCAACCGCACATTGATGTTTCTCTCTCTCTCTCTCTCTCTCTCTCTCTCTCTCTCTCTCTCTCTCTCTCTCTCTCTCCCCGCTCTCTTCCCTCCCTAAAAATAAATAAATAAAATCTTAAAAAAAAAGAAAAAGAAAAGAGAAGAATTTGATATCCAGGCCCTGCCAAACTCGACCTGCACTCAGGTTATCACAGCTAGCCCACATCCTTTGCAGTAGTTACCTCTGGTGATAGTTCTCATCCCTGACCAGGCCCTCTATCTAAATTCTTATATGTGGCTAAGGGAAAGTTCTTGAATCCTTTGGGACTTGGTTGCCTTCAGCTTGAAATAGTTGACATGCCAAAGTGGCACATTTTATGGGGGCTCATTGTGAACTTCTTTACTCCTTAGTTACTGAATAGTGCTTAAACTTCAGTCACTTTCAAAGTCCTCTTTATTTGATACAATACTCCTATAGGGACATTTTTTCCACTGCTCAAAACAGTTTTTGAACTCGTTGATTTTGATGTCTTTTAGTGCTTTGGCCATTTTTTTTTTTGTTGTTGTTGTTTTATCTATCTCTTCCATGTCCACAAAATGTTTCCCTGTGAGGATTTTTTTCATCCAGGGAAACAAACAACAAAAAAAGTCATTTAGGGAGAGATCTGGTGAATGAGGAGGGTAGAGCAAGGGGGTTATGCCTTTTATGGTCAAAAACTTCTGAACACTCAGCACGGTGTGGGCAGGTGCACTGGTAAATCACTCATCATGAAATGGGCAAATACATCGTGAAAGTTTTCAAAAACATCTCTTGGAGCTAAATGCTAGCTGGCACACTGATACAGATGCGTTCTAGAACACTCACTTTTCTCTTAGTGGAGAAAGCCTATAGTACAAGGGGCCTGCCCTCCAGAGATAATTCCGTTTTTGCGTGTTTTTGTTTTTGTTTTTGTTTTTGGTCCCCTCTCATATATTCCAACCAAGGGTATTTCCAACTACCTACATGATGTATTGAACATGAAATTGGAAAGAGGTAATCCACAATTCAAAATTATATAGGAAATAATGTCATGCATATTTATCATCTTCCTTTTAAAATGTATTTAATTCTCTTTATATAATTTAATTTTTAATAACTGCTGTGTTTTACCACCAGGTAGCAAAATTTCTGAAAAGTTATTAATCACACCTATATCCACCCCAGCTAAGCCTTTGAGAGCTAGCAAAGAATGCTGTAGATATTGGAGAAATGCACACTCACTATGTTTCTTTCTCAACAATACTTCCCAGAGAACTCTGCTATTGCTAAGGTTTCCATGTGAGTTCTACCTGACCTTATGCTTTACTTTCATAAACAATTGCAAGAAAATTCTCAGCAGGTAGACACATCATTGTCTTCTTTTTTCTCATTATCCAGAAATAAAAAAAAATCCAAAAACTTTATCTAGATCAAATGTACATAAAGATTATAAGCCTATCAATGTTTAAAATATACATGACATTTTGCCCTGGATGGTGTAGCTCAGTGAATTGAGCATGGGCTGCAAAACAAAGGGTTGCTGGTTTGATTCCCAGTCAGGGCACATGCCTGGGTTGCAGGCCAGGTCCCCAGTGGGGGCCACATAAGAGGCAACCACACATTGATATTTCTCTGTTTCTCTCCCTCTCTATCTCCCTTCCTTTCCCTCTCTGTAAAAAATAAATAAATAAAACCTTAAAAAAAACCTAAAAGATAAAAAATAAATAAAATAAAAAATATATGACATTTGGACCTGTGAAAATTCTGATTAAAATTAAATTTTAATGAAATTGCAAACATGGACCCAAATTCTCTCACAAGAAAACTTTATTAAATGTTTTAGATGTGGCAAAAATGAGACTTTATTAAATTTATTAAGTATGATTCACATTATTTTATATCTTTAAATAGACATCTTGAAAGCAGATCATGTTATTTTTTCTTCTCCAATATAGGCAATGTTCTATGAAACATTAGAAACTGTGAATCATGAGCTGACTGTGTAACTATCAACAATTACTACTAGGTTTAACAGTTGCCCTGTAACAATGACTAGGTATATTTTGAAAAATTTAAAGAGACTTTGATTAACTGGGTCTAATATAAAGATACCTTTGGGAACTCTTCTTGTTACAGGGTGCAGCCAAGAGGGGGGACCCCAAATAGGCGTTTGAAATGGGGTCCAGAACTCAAGGTGTCCAGGAGATTTTAAGGTGTCTTCACCCCTTCCCCCACAGGTGTGAGTTGGGAGAAGGGGCACACAGAGCAAGAACATGCAGGGCAGCTTTGCAGCTAATCCATGGTGTGGTCATTTAACATACCTATAGTCTTCGGCTGGTTGCTTAAATATGCTAAATAGTTATGGCCAGGCTCAAGGCCAGGGGGATGGAAAGGGATCTCCCCCCAAGATGGGACTGGGGGCAGGTCCCCTGAGTTACAGTGCCTGCATGGGAGCTGGGAGAAGATTGGCTCCAGGACATGGGGTGACACCTGCCCAGACCAGACACCGAAAACCAGACCAGACACCATCTGGTCACAGATGGCGACCAGAAAAGCTGGAGAAGACGGCAGATTGAGGGCAAGTGTGCCCAAGTGTAGGAGGAGTCAGAAATGAGGCTGCGGAAGAAGATTGGTGGGGGGATTTAAACCCAGACACGGCAGCCATTGAGAGAGAACCACGCGGCCTGGACAGAGTGGGGACTCTCCCTTCCCGCAGCCCTGAGAGAGGACCATGTGCCTTTGCCAGAGTGGGGACCCCCGCAGCTTTAGAAGGGGGAACCACCACCTCGTTTTAGCAGAGATCCTGGCGACTCAGCGGAGGGTGCCGGGAACCCAGGGAGGTCTCCCAGTCGAGATGGAGTACTAACTGGGAAGAACCAGAGGACTGCCTGAGCCATGGACTTCTATTTCCTTTCCTGAGATACGGTACTCTGCACTGGGCAAAGGGGGAAGAAAGGAAGGACTGTGTCTGTTTGTGGGTCTTTTAAGGGACTTTAGGATTTTTTTGATAAAGACATTAGGTCACTGCTTTAAGTTTGTATAGCATTAAATAAACATTTCCTTTCCTTTTCACAAATCTCTGGCATTGAGAGACGTCTTTCCTTGGGTGGCTGACATGATGGACCTGGGGGCTTTTTTTTCAATAATAGTGTATCGTCCCAGGCCCCCCTTGTTTGTTCTGTAACATTCTGACTCTCAGAGTACAACCAGGCACTAGTTCTGATAAGACATCTCCTAAACCTTTCATCTCTAGTTTGTCTATGTCACAGTGAAGACATGGTTGACTAAATTCCTTCTAATGCCTATAGCAGTGTTGGGGAGAAAAAAAATTTTTCTACCCTTCTATATTCTCTTGGCTAGTCTAATAATTAAATCAACATGAGGCAGATTAACAAAAAAATCCATATTTAATTACATGCATACATACGGGAACCATGAGTACATGAGAGTGTCAGAGACCCCATATGCATGAGAAGTTTGGAGATGGAAATGTGAAATGAACAATATATGACATCAGGAGCTAAGGAATTGGGTAAGTGGCCTGAGACTTCAGAAGGGAGGAGAGTAATTCTCAGAATGATGAGAAGAGCAGATAGGTAGATGTTGAGTAATTAGATATGTCCCCTGCCATGTAGATAGAGCATAAACATTAATTCTGGTAAAAACTATTATTCCAGCCATAGCCCCCAATTCAAGTTGTTTGTGGGAAAGGTAAGTTTCTTTTGAGTATGCCAGGTCTCAATTGCCTTAAGCTCAAACTAATCCACTTACCACAGATGCACAGTTTCCTGTGAGTCTTTCTGAACAACTACAGCAGGAGCTTTTAGAGCAGACATTTCAATTCTCTGACCCTTGGTACTCAAAATGTGGTCATGGACCAACAGCATATATTTGTTAAAATCACAAAATCCCAGGCTTCACCTCAGACATACTGTTTTAGCATCACTATTTTACAGGGGTCTCCATATGATTCTAACCCAAGTTAATGTATAAAAGGCACTAATATAGATAACATTCATGGGCTCTGTGCTAGTTCTGATCATTGCTATTACTTCAACACCTATGAAAGTGCCTGCCACTGGCATATACTCAGGAATAAATGAATATATATTTGTATTGGCATGTGTATTAAATAGAAATATTGTTTTGAGGTTATCAATTTATTTTCTTTTTTTTAAGAGAATTCCTTTTTTAAAGATTTTATTTATTTATTTTTAGAGAGGGAAGGGAGGGAGAAAGAGAGAGAGAGAGACATCAATGTGCGGTTGCTGGGGGCTGTGGCCTGCAACCCAGGCATGTGCCTTGACTGGGAATCAAACCTGTGACATTTTGTTTCGCAGCCCGCGCTCAATCCACTGAGCTATGCCAGCCAGGGCCAATTTATTTTCTTTATGATCATTGTCATAGGTAGCAGAAAACGGAATCTAGAAAAAACGATGGAAAATCCCTAACATAAAAATAACTACATTTCAAATAAATACAGAATTATTAATAAAGAAATATAAATTACAATAAATAATTTTCTGAAGTATTTTATTTGAAATATTCTCTTTATAGCAGATAGTATTGTAAGGTAGTTTTTCTTAATTTGTGTGATATTAATTTATGCTCCCTTAAAACACTTATTTTTAAGCATATTTTATTATCTAATTAAAGTGTTTTCTTTTTTTAAAGATTTTATTTATTTATTTTTAGAGAGGGAAGGGAGGGAGACAGAGAGAGAGAAACATCAATGTGCAGTTGCTGGGGGTCATGGCCTGCAACCCAGGCATGTACCCTGGCTGGGAATCGAACCTGCGACACTTTGGTTCGCAGCTCTTGCTCAATCCACTGAGCTACGCCAGCCAGGGCCTAATTAAAGTGTTTTCAAAGTGCTTAACATCTATATCTCCTGCAGTCCTTATCAAAATGCCCTTTCTTGGATCTTGCTCCATAATTACTAAATAAAATCTCAGAGATATACACCTGAAAACGCTTACTGTGGTTGATTTTTCCTGCTGTTTGGATATCATTTAATCTGATTTCTCAGCCAATATGTTAATGATGACAAAATACATGTATGAATATTTTTTCTTTCTTTTACTAGATAGCTAATAGATGTAAATATACAAACAGTAATCTAATTGGCCACACTTTGAGGTGATCTGATCATCATTAAAACAAAATTAAGAGAGAATATCACTCAGTTTAACATAAATGAACAGACACCTTAGAGTGATATATTGATAAGAGATTAAAATTATAGTTTGTCTTAAACTAGATCGTATTGAGAATGATTCCAGCCAATCAAGACTTCTGAACTGTTTCTCAGGTATTTATAGGACTAGCAACAACAAAAATCCCTCTCACTGATTACTCCCAGACCATCATTCCACTTTTTTTTTGCTTAATAAAATCAAAATGCCAGTTCACGTAGTGTAGATGCATAGTGGTAGACTAAAGATATAATAATTTTATCAATGGTGGTAACAGTAAAAGTATTTTATAATAATTTTTAATCATCTTTATTTGATCTCTGATGGTGAGATGAAGAGACATGTGTTACCACCTTCAAACCTGCAAAAGCTGAGGAAGAGTGTATGATACTAACAATTCTAAAGAAGGAATGAAGTCTGCATCAATGTCTCTTCAGATATGTTCTATATGCATGCATAAAAACAGGTCCTTTATATTTCATTGCAATATACACTAACATTTCAAAGTTATTGAAGTGAGATGGTAAAACAACTTTAAATTAGTGACATATACTTGAAAGTGATGTTATTAAGAGTACTTATTTATTTGCCATTCTATCCATTTATTTTATGTACTTATTTTTAGGACTGATAACAAAAAGTATTTGTCATGCACAATTTTTTGCATGGATAATTTTTTGATTATGCTGTTACAGTTGTCCCATTTTTTTTCTCCCTTTATTCCTTTCTGCTCTGTACCCCACTCACACCATCTTTGCTCCACCTTAGATCATGTCCATGGTTCATACATGTAAGTCCTTTGGCTTCTCTACTTCCCATACTATTTATTCTTAACCTCCCCCTGTCTATTTTGTACCTACCATTTATGTTTCTCATTCCCTGTACTTTTCCTCCATTCTTTCTCCCACCCCCTCCCTGCTGATAACCCTCCAAGTCCAAGTGATCCCTATTTCTGTGATTCTGTTCCTGTTCTAGTTGTTTGCTTAGTTCATTTTTGTTTTTTTAGGTTTGGTTGTTGATAGTTGTGAGTTTGTTGTCATTTTACTGTTCAGATTTTTTATTTTTTTTCTGAGATAAGTCCCTTTAACATTTCATACAATCTACTTTTTTATCATAATTCACACTTGCTAGTTAAAAACCCCATGGATTTCTCTACATTTCATTATTTGATTATCATCCATCACTTTACTGATTACCTGTTATATTATGTTCTACATTAATGCTTTACCAAGATAACTTTTTACTTGCTATATGTTATCAAAAGAAGATTCAAATGCAAAAAACAAACATGATTTTCAATACATAAACACCAATAACACAATTAAGGTTGCCATTCATGTGTGTGAGCTAAGTTAATAGAAGCTAAATTAACAAATTTTAGATGTTCACAGAAGAGACAATATAAACCATTTATAACACATTGTTACCATTTATTATTTATAACATTTTACAACAATGGAAAAGCAATGTTGAGCTACCTTGTGCTCAGTTCTCAATTTTTCTTCCCTGTGTTCACTCACCCACAAGGTGATCGCTTGTGTAAACATTATCTATATAATGCTAATTTCCACAATAACATTTATAGTGTTCCATTTCACATGGAGTAAAACCCTAATTTGTTATCATGTTTTGCCCTCACACATGCCTTATGTCATTATTTCCTTCTCTCTCTCATTCTCTCTACATCCTGCTGGTTTTTGAACAACCTAAGAACTCTTCTGCCTCAGGGCCTTTGCTCTCTGCTCTGTTTCAAATTCCCTCATTCAGTTAGCAACATGGTTGTTCTTTCATGTCTTCTCACATATCACTGTATCAGAGAAGCATCCTTGAAATTTGTATAAAATTTTACTTTCAGCCCTGGCTGATGTGGTTCAGTGGACTGAGTGCCAGCCTGCAAACCCAAAAGTTGCTTGTTCAATTCCCTCTCAGGGCATATGCCTGGGTTGCAGGCCAGGTCCCCAGTTGGGAGTATGAGAGATGCAACTGATGGATGTATTTCTCACACGTTATTTCTCTCCTCTCTTTCTCTTTCCCTTTCCCTCTCTCTAGAAGTAAATAAAATGTTTAAAAAACTATTACTTTCCTTCCTTGTTCCTCTTTTTAAAAATATATTTTATTGATTATGCTATTACAGTTGTCTCATTCTCCCCCTTATTTGCCTCCACCCTGCACACCCCCTCACACCTTCATTCCCCAACTTTAGTTCATGTTCATGTGTCATACATATAAGTTCTTTGATTTCTACATTTCCCATACTATTCTTAACCTCCTCCTGTCTATCTTCTACCTACCATTTATGCTACTTATTCTCTGTACCTTTTCCCCCTCTCTCCCCCTCCCATTCCCCCACTTATAACCCTCCATGTGATCTTCACTTCTGTGATTCTGTTTCTGTTCTAGTTGTTTGTTTAGTTTTTGGCTTCTTTTTAAGTTCAGTTGTTAAAAGCTGTGAGTTTGTTGTCATTTCAGTGTTCATATTTTTTATCTTCTTTTTCTCAGATAAGTCCCTTTAACATTTCATATAATAAGGGCTGGGTGATGATGAACTCCTGTAACTTGACCTTATCTGGGAAGCACTTGATCAGCCCTTCTATCATAAATGATAGCTTTGCTGGGTAGATTAATCTCAGATGTAGGTCCTTGCCTTTCATGACTTGGAATACTTCTTTCTAGCCGCTTCTTGCCTTTAAATTTTCTTTTGAGAAATCAGTTGATAGTCTAATGGGAACTCCTTTGTAAGCAACTCTCTCCTTTTTTCTTGCTGCTTTTAAGATTCTCTCCTTATCTTTAACCTTGGATAATGTAATTATGATGTGCCTTGGTGTGTGCTTCTTTGGGTCCAAGATTTCTGGGACTCTCTGAGCTTCCTGGACTTCCTGGTAGTCTTTTTCCTTTACCAGATTAGGGAAGTTCTCCTTCATTATGTTTTCAAATAAGTTTTCAGTTTTTTGGTCTCCCTCTTCTCCTTCTGGCACCCCTATGATTTTGATGTTGGAATGTTTAAAGATGTCCTGGAGGTTCCTAAGCCTCTCCTCATTTTTTTTGAATTATTGTTTCTTCATTCTGTTCTGGTTGAATTTTTCTTTATTCCTTCTGTTCCAACCCATTCAGTTGAGTCCTGATTTCCTTCCTGTCACTGTTGGTTCCCTGAAGAGATTTTTCTTTATTTCACATAATTCGACCATCATTGCTGCCTGAGTCTTTTTTATGCTGCTGAAGAACCCACTGAGTTCCTGGAGTATCCTGATAACCTGTGCTTTGAACCTATCTGATAGGTTGGCTATCTCCTTGTCACTTAGTTATATTTTTTTCTAGAGCTTTGAACTGTTCTTTCATTTGGGCTACTTTTTTTTTTGTCTTTTTTTGGGCTACTTTTTTTGGGCTACTTTTTTTTTTTTTTTTGTCTTGGCATGCCTGGTATGTAGTCAGGGGCTGAGCCTTAGGTGTTCACCAGGGCAGAGCAACCCATACTGCATTGTGACACTGTATGTGGGGGAGGAGTCTGAGAGCGAATAGTGCCACTCGCTTAGCTCTCCTGGTTTTCAATCACTTCCCAGACCACTCACAAGCAAATTGGGTACTTCTGGTACTGATTTGCAAGTGGGTGGGCTTGTGTATGTTTTAGGACCCTGTGGGTCTCTCCAGGAAACTCTCCTGTAAGGCTGGGAGTTTCTCCTGCCACCTCAACCCCCACAGATGTTTTCAGTTAGAGGCTTTGAGGCTTTATTTCCTTGCACTGGAACCCTGGGTTGTGCAGTCTGTTTTGCTCCCTAGTTGTTCCTCCCAGTTTATCTGCAAATGACTGTGGGACTGCCCAGCCTGCAAATCACCACCTTGCCTGCCCTGGTCCATCAGCTGCTGCCATGCCTCAAGTCCTTTCTACCGAGCTGCCCATCTCCACCCCTTCTACCGGTCTGGATGAATGTTTCTCCTTGACCTCCTTGGTTGTCAGACTTCTGTACAGTTCAGTTTTCTGTACATTCTGGTTGTTTTTTGTTGTCAAATTGGTTGTTGTCCTTGTTTTGGTTATGCAAGGAGACACAGTGTGTCTGCCTACGTCTCCATCTTGGCTGGAAGTCCTTTCCTTTTCCCTCTTTATCTCCATTACCTGCTTTGTTTTTCTTCATAGTGCAAATCTCTATTTAGCTTACATTAAATAATGATTATTTTACTTATTTATGGTTTATCTTCTCCTATTGATTATTTTACTTACTTATGGTTTATCTTCTTCTATTAGAATAAGGATTACAGAAGTAAAGATTCTGTCACTGCCCCAGCTCTAGGACTTAGTACTTAGTACATACTTAAGAATTATTCATTAAGTGAATTATTGAGCAGAACATCATATGCTAGCAACACTGGTATTTAATTAGTCAGAGTAGTGTGGCAATAATATTGAAATCAGATATTTGTATACTATCTCTTGAATCTCAGTATGGTTTATCAGTTTTATCTAATAATGGCAGTGGGTGGAATTGTTTTCACATCTTCTTTGGGTACTTACTCACATACTAAGTACTGTTTGAATGCTTGTTTACTGTGAAGGGTGAATATAGTCATAATCAAATAAATATGACAATATCACTAAAATTTATTTTATACTATCTATTATATCCTTAAAAGTAGTGAAGCTTTATATATTATTTCTACCCCTGCCAAGAAATCCTATAAGGTTCACATATTTCTTTCCACCTTGCAGTGACAAAACTGAGTTTCAATAGTTTGAAGTAACTTGACCAAGTTACTTCAAAGCTCTTAATTGTTAACACTTGAATACACGTTTGTCTCGTACTACATGCTGTATCCATTGCCATATTGCTTGTTATCCTATCTTCAAGTAGGAAATATTATGAAAACAAGATGATGTAGCCATGCTAGAATATCACTTAACAAAAATCTATTCCATGAGATTGTGTTGATTGATAAGCCTATTTCTTTTAGCTATCCTGAATGTGTTTCTGAAATATGTTAGGGTCAGAAAGTATCTTAAGATTGTTTAATCTGATTCTCTCATTTTATAGTTCTAGAATGTCTGCCTAAAGCATGTTGTTTCAACCAAAATCACATAGTTGCCTTGTTGCCAAAACCTTTCTAACTCTCTGTTCAGTGTTCACTGTAGCGAGCCTTCCCTAACTCTAATTTACATCATACAAGATCTGAAATAAAATAAACTCTTGTCAGCCACCCTTTCCATGGGTTGGTTTGGAAGAAAATGAAAAAGGCTTTCACTTTAGGGCTGTATAATTGACTATATATACAGTGTAGGAACTCCTTTTAGTCAATCAGCAGCACATTACTGGAGGCAGGAGAAATCAGGAGGGTAGGAAATCCAGGTAGAGAGAATGAATTATACATAATAGTAATTGGAAAGCCATTGTATAACTCAAGTGGCAGGCTGATACCAATGATCCCAAAGGCTCTTTATGGCTAAGGGAGCTGATACACAGCTCCAAGTTGTAGCAAATCATGATCAGCAATCTCTTCATTGACATGGTGGCAAATATGTTACTTAAAATGCCAGGATGTCAAAATAACAAAGTAGTAAAAGCTATAAACTAGAAATGCATGAGCTTATTACACATACCACCATATATATAATTAAAATACATAAAATATGACATGTATACTCTTAAAGATATTTTTCCCAACTTAAAAATTAAATAACCAATTCTATTATAGAATAACCTGGAAAAATTTTCAAACAACATAAAATAAATTATGTTTCTCCTATATTTACTTATCGATTATTGTAACCACTTCTCACTTGATCAGATCTGAGTTCTATAGTTTAGGTACAATAGAGCTCATTATTTTTATATCTTCAACGAGTATTTCAACAGATGTTCTATTAAAACAAGTGTTAAGTGTTTGTGAAAATCTGCATGATGGTCATTTTGTAACTTGCCTTTATTCGCATGTATTCCCGAAGCAAATATTTAAGAAACTTCCCAAATACTTTTCTTTTACAATTTTTTTATTTTAAATGTATTTTTTTTAAAAAATAGATAAGATGAAAGAATTTTGCAAAGCCAGAAGAGTTAAATTTAAAAAAAAATGCTATTAGTTATTGAGTTGTTGAATTGAATTGTTGAACATTATTTCATATATAAAGTTTATCTGTATAAATTCTTAAACTTTTATTTACTTCTGTTTTGTTTTATATTACAAAGTTGAAATTTAGAATGCTGGATACAGACTTTAGTAGGTAATTGGAAATCCAAAGCCTCAAATAAATATTTTTCATTTACAATAAAGACAAACAAAGAGAGAAAACAAGTTTACATTGTAAGGAAACAATTAAAGTCATGAAGTCTTCCTTTGAATAGCTGATTGACACTGTGATGCAGCATTTTTCTTTTTTTGTTATTATTTAGAATACATTTTGTTTTGAATTTTAGACAAATATACTCAAAACCATCTGGAACAAAAAAAAAGCAAGATCAGTATAATAAATTTTTAAATAGTAAGAGCTATGAAAAAAATTATTTTGTCAACAACATTAGAGCTGCTTAAAATTAATTGTTTTAAAGACAAATACACATGACCTAGTTTTCTAGGCATATTGTTATTTGAATAAGATTGTTTGTGAACTAGTTAAAGAACTCAATGAGCATTTCTAAAACTTGTTTTCAGCACTGGCTGGTGTGGCTCAGTAGATTGAGTGCCAGCCTGCAAACCAAATCATTGGTTCTATTCCAAGTCAGAGCACATGCCTAGGTTGCAGCCCAGGTCCCCATTTGGGGGCGTGTGAGAGGCAACCAGTCAATATAGCTCTCACACGTCTTCCTCCTTTCCTTCCCCTCTCTAAAAACGTTAAATAAAATCTTGAAAAATATATAAATAAATAAAAATAAAAAGTTTTTATGGTGAAGAAAATAATTCTGATTTTGAAAAATAAGTTAAATATAATAGTTTCTATTATTTTTCTGTCTCCAAACTATCCTTTCCATAAACATATTCTACTTGAACATAATCTCCCCAAAGTTGTGTTTTTCATTTCAAAATAAAAATTTAAAGTATATTATCCATTAAATCATGTTACACCTATCTTGCTCAGATAAATCACATATATTCATTATTCTCTCCTTTTTAAATCCTTCTACATATAAAATTTCAGTTTTTTAATTTTACCAGAAATTGTACCATAATTTCTACCCAATGAAATTTTATTAACATTTTCTAAAATGATCCCCCTCTTTTTTAATTAGCCATTCTCTAGACTTAAGATTATTATTTGGCTTCAGTAAACAATAAAATTAAATGTCTCTGGCTTAAAATAAATATCTTGCCCTAGCCCAGGGAGCTCAGTTGGTTAGAGCATCATCCTGACATGCCAAGTTTCTGGGTTTGATCCCTAGTCAGAGCATATACAAGAATCAACCAATAAATGAATAAATAAGTGGAATAATGATTTCTCTCCTTCTTTTAAATTAATTAATTTTTAAGTAAGTATATAAATATTTTACACTGAGAAGCAGTATTAAAATGGAAAAATATGGAGAGATTTAAGATTTATTGTAGATATAAAATCAACAACTATATATTAATTTGATATGGGGCATTTTTTAGAAGTCATTGATTACTAAAGGATTTAAAGGATAATGACTGAGAGTAGTAGTGACAAACACATAAATGAAAAGGTTAAGAGATGTCATTTATTCAAGACTGGAAAAAAATAAGGTTGGACTTTGACTTGTTGAGTATTTTTTCAGTGGTCCAATTGGCAAATGGTTGAAAATGCAGTTCATAATCTCATAGAACAGGTCACACGTCAAGATACATAGATCTCATTCATTTCAACAGATTACTTATAAAGTACTTATTTTGTGCCAGAGAATTTTGTGAAGAGTAGTGTCCAGATACAGAATGAAATGGTGCTTGTCCCTAGGGATTTGTATGTTTTAATAAGAAGATATATATATGTGTGTGTGTGTGTGTGTGTGTGTGTGTGTGTGTGTGTTACTACTTATAAAAAGAGTTGTATGAAAGTATCTACCACATAAAATTCAAGTGAAAATAAAAACATCTGGTTAGCCTTGCATGCTTGAGTGAAGCTATGAAAAACCATGCATAGCAGACAAACGTTGACAACCAAGTATCACTCTCTCCAGTCCTAGCTAGTGTCTATTCCTATATAATATCACTTTGTGCAAAGTTCACTTAAGGACATGGGACTCTTCTATATATGCTCTTTACTGAAACTCTGTATCTTTTGACTAATTCCTCCCATCCTTAAACACTTGACTCTTTTACTAATGTTCATTAAGGTCCTCCTTACTCCCTTGGTTTGTGTTTCTCCTTATGAGACTCTGTAATTACTGCTATTTTAATATTATTAAACATTGTTAAAATTATCTGTTTTCTAAATCTCTCATTAGATTACTTAATGGGGAAGATGATTCTATCTCTGAATCCCTAAAGTTTAGTATAATATAATTATGAGATGCTTGATCAATCTTTGTGGGGGGAAAAGGGGGATGTAAACAGAGGAAAATATAGTAGGAGAAATGAAGGAAAGCAAAAAACATATAGCTTAAAAAATTCTCAAGACAGAGCCAAACATTGTTAGGGTATTATAACAGATGAAATAGAGAAATGAATGGAAATTATATAATTGTCTTGGAAAAGAGTGTAAAACAAACTAGAGAGCAATTTACAGTGCTTTGATTTAAGAAAAAAAAAGAGGAAAATCCTTTCTTTCAATGCATATTTATTTATTTATTTATTTATTTCAATATCTTGGAAGCTAGGGGACTAAGGGAAGAATATGGAAAATCAAATATTATTCGGGTTTTAATAGAGATGAGACTGGATTTAGTTATTAAGACGTCACAAATGGGATGTCAGTGAAGTGATGGACTAGGGGACTCTAAGGACAAAATCTTCAATAGAATTACCCACCCCCCAAAAAAACAAATAGAGCAGAAACTGTTAGAATCAGCTCTGTCAGAACTCTGGAAAATAGTAGATGTTTTACAGCAACCAAGTAAATGTTTACTCAAGAAAAGTTCAGCTTAAACCTGGTGTAAGAACTTCATGAAATTTTAACATAATCTCCTATTTATCCTTGTTCTCCCTATGACTGTATTCTTGAAAATATTAGCCCATGTTCCCAGTGTGCATACCTAGTTCCAAAAGGACCTGAGCTGACCTTGTCTCCAAAAAAATTCTGATTTCTATTTGGAACTGTCTGAGGATTACCCAAAGGACTGATACAATGCACCTAGCTTTGTTTCTCTGTACTTGGATCTCTTTCAGGGTGGAACAGCAGCAAAGCCAAGGACATTTCTCAAAAAATGCTAAAAGAAAAGTGACTGAGCCACATAGAACAACAGATTAAAGGTGAGGACAAAGAACAGACATGCTGAAGGGCTGGGGGAAATGCTGAGTAAGAGAATTACTTTTGGCATAAGGCATTTGAAAATCTTTCTATAATAGAAAATCTAGCCAACTAGATGCATGGCCAGGAAAGAAGACATATGCAAACAAGACCTGGGAAGACCCTAGGGTTTTAACTTCAGCTGATGTTTTGCTCAGCACAAATAGGAAGTGAATGCTAAGGCAGAACTGAAGAACTACCATAACACAGAGGCAGTCTGCAGAAGTTACCAGGACTGCTCTTTTTGTTTGTTGTTTGTTCCAAGCATTTAATGAAATCTGTCAAGTGACTATCTGACTACAAGTTAAAGAAACAGAGACATCAGAGATGACAGTACAAAAAATTAAGTCTTTAAAAATAGTTTAGAAAAGTTAATAAAGAAACAAATAACAACTACAAGCAATAGCAATCAACAAAAACAAACCCTGAGGAGGAAGAGTAATCTGATTTCCACAATTAGCATATCAAAATATTTAAAATGTCTTGCTTTCACTGTAAATGGACCATTAATCAGAAACAGAGAAATTAACAGAAGCTTTTCCTGACCAAAAAACCCCATCGGATTTACTGAAAAAGAAAAGCAGTAAGTAAACTGACTTACATATATTTGAAGAGGAAAAGGAAACCATTGGAAAAGAACTAAAGGATACCAGGAGAATGATATCTCAACAAATAAAAAATATTTAAAACAGTAATTTTAAAAGGATAGAATAAAAATTCAAGAGATGAAAAGCATTATAACTGAAATAATAAAAGTCATTTCAACAACAGAAAATTCTAGCAAAAGATTTGAGGAGCCAGAAGAAGGACAAAGCAACTGTGAGAATACAAGAAAGATATTTCACATTGCTAATGACCCAAAGTGAGCTGCATGGCTTACTAATATCAGAAAAAAATAGACTTTATAAATAAAACAAACAAATGGGCAAAATAGAACCAAAGACATGGAAGTAAAAAACACACTGACAGTGACCAGAGGAGAAAGGGGAGGGCAGTACCTGGGGAGAAGAAGGGGCAAGAAATACTTTCAATAAAAACTGTGAAAATAAATTAAAAACCAATTCTATTTCCAATAACATCAACATGATATAAATACTCAGAAATTTTTTAACCAAGGATTTGCAAGTCTTGTGCACTGAAAATTACAAAACACTGCTGCAAGAAATTTAAAAAATCATAACTAGGTGCAAGACACCCAATGTCCGTGGACTAGAAAACTTAATATCATTAAGAGGACACTTTGCAAAGCAACTTACACATTTATGCAATCCCTTACCTTTTTGGCAGAAATGAAAATGCCTTTCCTAAAATTTATATGGAATAGCAAGGGGCTCTGAAAATACAAACACCCTAAACAAAACAAAACAAAACTGGAAGATTTACACTTTCCCATCTCAAAATTTACCACAAAACTGTTATATTTAATATTGTGTGGTACAGCTATGTAGGTAGACATATATAACAACAGAACAAAATTCGGAGTACAAAAGTAACACTTACAATTTTTTTTCAAATAATTTTTAACAAGTGTTATAAAATCATTCTGTTGGGAACTGTCCTGCCTGGTATCAGAAGATGTAACCTCCACCAAGGCTAAGACTGAGGGAATGACCTTGGACTGTAAGCCACTAACAAGACAAAAGCTTATCTCCCTGGCAGGAGTACCACTTCTGCTCCTTTTACTTCACCCTACCTGGCCCTCAATGCTTGGTCAGTTAGGAAATAGTGGGTAAGATTCCCCAAGGGGGGATGACCTAAGACAGGCATGATCACGTGGGAGGCCCCCAAGGAAGGACTTCGGGGGCTACAACAAAAGGGGGTGATGGGCCCTCACCCTTCAGCTTGGACATAGCCTGAGTCCTCATTGTCTGTGAGAAAATCTCCTAATCTCTTGGCTGCCTTACTTTCCTTGCTCCACCTAAGCCTGTAACAATGACAGAGGGTGGTACAGCCCTGTGCTGGAAAGGGCGGGTTCCTTGGGTGATCAGGCCTAAGAAAGAATATGTAAAACCCTGTGAAACCTGCTTTTTTTAGAATGCTCTCAATGAAATGATACAGGTACAAGGAAGAAGTAAGTTTTTTCCTTAAAGTTTTTTACAGCTCTTTAGCTATCTGACCCTGACTCAACATAGGCCCTCAGAGTTCCTTGTTATTTGATCCTTACTTCCTGGCAATGAGTAATGAGCTTTACCTGAATTCCTGTGTAAACGAACCCAATAAAAGCCATTGAGAAAAAGGCTCTTGGTCCTTCTCCTGTGAGAGATCGGCCACCTTTCCTCCCCAAAAAGGTCATGTCTTGGTAGACTTATTCTCATCCGTGGCAGATGGGGGGCTCTGTGGGCAAAGCTCCCCCACACAATTCAATGAAGCAAAAATAGTCTCTTCAACAAATGATGCAAGAAAAACTAGATTTTTATTTGAAAAAAAGATGGTATCTACTTTGAACCATATTAAAATTAATTCAAATGGATTAAAGATATAAATGTAAAAGCTAAAACGATAAAACTGTTAGGAAAAAAATTAAGAGTAAAATTTCCCGACCTTTTATTCAGCAATAGAATCTTAGATGTGACACTAAAAAGTGACAGTAATAAAAAAAAAAGAAATAGATAAACTTAACTTTATAAAAATCAGAAACTTTAAGCATCAAAAGACACTGAGATAGTGAAAAATCAACCTAGAAAATGGGAAAAATATTTGCAAATAATATATCTAATTAATATCCAGAATATATTAATGTATTACAAATCAACAACAAAAAGACAAGCATCTCAATTAAAAATTGTTTAATGGACTTAAATAGACAATTCTTTAATGAAGATATTCAAATGGTCATCAACGCATAAAAAGATGTTCAACATCATTAACCATTAGTTAATTGCAAATGAAAACCACAATAAAATACCACTTTACACCTCCTGAGTTGACTTTAACAAAGAAATAAAATAAAAAATAAGTGTTAGTAAAGATGTGGGGAAATTAGAACACTTGATAGTAGGAATATAAAATTGTGCAGCCACTGTGGAAAGCAGTTTGGAAGTTCCTCAATAAATTAAACAAAACATTACCATATAACCCAGCAATTTCAGTCCTAAGTATACATATCAAAAATAATTGAAAACAGTACTCAAACAAATACTTGTACACAAATGTTCATTGTAGCACCATTCACAATAGCCAAAAAATGTTAACAACCCAAATCAAATGTCCATCGATGGTTGAATGAATAAACAAAACATATTGTAATCATACAGCAGAATATTTTTAACCATAAAAATGAAGTACTACTTATACAAGCTACAGTGTGAAAGAACTTTGAAAACTATATGCTAAGTGAAGCCTGATGTGAAAGCTACGTAATGGATGATTCAATTTATTTGAAATGTTCAGAATAGCTAAATTCATAGGCACAGAAAGTATATTAGTGGTTGCCAGGGGCTGGTAGAAGGGAAGAATGGAGTAGTATAGCTTAATGGGTACAGAGTCTCCTTTGGGGTTGATGAGAATATTTTAGAAGTAGATAAAGGTAATGATTGCACAATACATAGTATTGAGAAGTTATTAAATATGACTGGATTGAACTTCTGAACAGTTAATTTATGTTTTGAAAATTTCACCTCAATAAAAATGTTACCAGTGAACTTTGATAGAGAATTTTTAGAACTGGAAGCAAAAGTCAGATAACTGTTAAGTTCTTTATCAACTTACTTCAAATCTTTAAAGCTGTTTCATTCTCTGTCAAGTGAAGGAAATAAGAGATACTTTGAAGATTTAAATAAGGTAATAAATATGAAACATCATATTGTACCAACATAGTGAATTTTCAGTATTATTTTTGTGTCTTAAGTACTAGATTATTATTGTTGCAAGAATAAAAATAATGGCTAATGACAAAATACAAGTAGTCAAGTAAATTTTATAGGCTCAACTTTCAGCACACTTGGTACTAAAGAAATTGAAAAAAAGTCATGATATAGGAAAAGCTTTTTAAGTATAATTAAGAAGAATATAGATGTCTATAAGGGATGAAAGAATCAAAAGATAACTTGGAAATGCAAATGAGAAATTAATGGAGCAAGTTCCACAAGAGTTGGAATTCAAAGGGATGAAGAGGAATTTTCGAAATAACAAATGACAGTTCTTGTTAAAACACACACACACATACACAAATAGAAAACGGAAAGAGAGAATACCAAAAGGAAGTGGAGTTACCTAGAATCTGTATTGGGTCCACTGAGTGTGGATTTGGAACCTGTTGCAGTTGACAGGATATGTGAGGGCAGCTCCCACAGCCTGACAGTGGCAGAATAGGTGAAGGAAAACAGAAAAGAAATGTAGTACATTCAGTGAATTCACTTTTGTGTGTGTTTGTAAAATACAAACAATTGATTTCAAGCAGATTAGAAAATTTAGTGTCAGAGATGGATTAAGGAATCTAAAAAGGAAATATGGGTATAACTATAACAATAAAAGGAGAAGAAGATTTAGAAAAGGCAGTAAGAAATAAAAAAAGAGATCAATATAATCAGGGCAAGGAAATTCAGAGTTTATATTTTACATTTAGAAAATTCCCAAGAGATAGGAAGGCTTAAGTGCTCTCCGTGAGTAATGGAACACTTTTAATCAACTTCTTGACCAGATTAATTCTTTTGCTCTGTGGTCTTGCCCTATCACTAACCAGTGTTGTCACTGGACCAGCCCTTGTGGTTCTTATTATGGTTGCAAGACACCCTTAAGCGATAATCATCAGAAAACAGGAAAGATACAGGCTTATTACTTGCAGGACCTAGAAATTTCAACACACACCTGGAGTCACACAGCAAGGTCACTGGTAGAGAGAGACCGTGCATGGGCTTGGGGTTCTGCTTTTATTGGAGTCAAGGGTGGATGTCTAGGGTTTCATCAGCTCACTTTTTATTCAAAACATAAGAGATGGAATTTAAAGCCCTGGAAGGGTAAACAAGCAAGTAGCGCAAATGGTGACTGAAACCAACCAAGATTTCTAAAACAAAGTGCCTCAGGCCTGACTCTTTATCCAGGTGCTGGCAGTGTGTTTGAGATGGCATTGTTTACAGTGGATGGATGCCTCTTTGAAATGGATGTCTCACCAATCAATGTTTAAGTCAGTTACTTTCATTACAAAAAGAAAAAAAAATGTTAGGTTTTACACTTCTCTCCATCCTTTAGTGATATATACCAACTGGTGCCCACAAAACAATAAACACTTGGAACTGTTAACTCTGTTACTCAGAAGGCTTATTCAGAGGGATGTTGTTCCCAGCAGCTGAATTATGTGCTTGCTCTCAGTTATATTTTGTTTCACACCTCACTTATAATAATTATTAATGCATTGTTTAATTAAATTAAGTTAAAATATGTATTCTTTTAAAAAGAGTCATTAAAATGAAAGGAATCACTAAAGGGCTTTATTGTTCAATTAGATATGAATAAAATGATTATAAATTATTGGAAAAATATTAAGTAATTGAAAATCCAGCTTACTTTAAAATGTTTTAAATTGTGCTAATTTGAGAAATGTAAGACTACAAATAATAGATGCTTTTAGTAATGGCTTATGCAATAATTTTAATCAGAATTCAAACTTATTGCCCCACATTTAAAGAAAATAGTTCTACAACAAAAATTAGGTAAATAGATGTACATTTATAAGCTTTAAGTAAGATGCCTAAAATATGTGTTTATTATCAGTTTTAATACTTCCATGTTTAAATAATTTTTATAACCAAGTAATAATGTGTCCACATGATGTTGGATAGGAACTTCTTCTATTCTGTTAGTAACTGTCAAATATAAGAAAGGAAGTGGGATATGTCTATCATTTTTGTCCTAAAGTTACTTTGAACAACACAGCACATGCCCTGTATCAAAGTATAATTAGTAAATATTAGCCAGATGAAAAAATTATAGATAGTTGAGTCTCCATAGGTAATGACAAAACATTAATGGGTTTTCACACCTGAGATTGCATTTAGATGGATTATTCTGTTTTGCAGAGTGGATAATGCATTTAAGATGTAACCAGGTGGGTAGCAGGAAATGGAGGAGACTATTACAAATACCCATTTGAGATCCAATTAAAGCCAAAAGCCAGTAAAATATAATAAAAGTTTATTTCACATGTTATACACTTAACTAACAGTTGTTGCACAATTACAGTTTGCCAGATTTTGGATTAAGTGTGAAAGGTTTATTTATAAGTCAGACAGCATGGGCCATGAATTTACATAGTTTTAATCCTAGTATGAATTGTAGCTAAAAGTTAGTTATCGTTGTTATGCTAACACATGCAGTGATGGAGGAGGTATTGTGTGCTATGGATATTCACTGGTGGAGAATCTGATGGAATGATTCAGATCAAGGAAGGCTTCCTAGATGAAGTGAGTTCTATGCTCAAGTTTAAAGAAGGAATCTGATTTAACCCAGCAAAGCAATGTAGGAGGATGGGGTTTTAAGGCAATGGTTGTGTGATAACTCAGAGGTAAAGGAAAAAAATAAAACCAGCAGAATGGAGTGTGTGAGTTGTCAATGGGCCAGGGAAGTAGTGGCAAGAGGTGAATGTGAGTTTGTAAACAGAGGTCAGATAATGAAAGGTAAAAATAGCTTTATTAGGTGTTTACAGTTCTATACTGAGAAACATCAGGAGCCATAGAAGTGTTTAAATTAAGTATATGAAGTGGTTAATTTCACGTTATAAAACTTAATCTGGCTATAAAGAAAACAATTAATTAAAAAGTTGCAAAAGTATGTGCAAGAAGTTTAGAAGGTATCCCCACAATCTGGATAATTGGAGATTGTGGCTAGACTGAAATATCATCAGTGAGATAAGGGATCTATATAACAAGGGTAGCATCTATAGGGCACTTATCAAGTACCAAGGAACAGGTTAAGCACTTTTAGACTTTTTAAATAGTTTTCAAAATAATCTATCATGCAGTCATTGCTATTATTTTCATTTTATGGGTAATGATACTGAGATTTAAAGAGTTTAACTTTCCCATGGGCACATAGTCAGAATTAAAGAATACTATTATAGGCTATTTAGGATATTTCTATAGAGAGCAAGATGCTCACAAAATTTGTCAGAGTGAAAGAAACTGGTGTAGCTCAGCCCATCAGAAATGAGGACAAGATAATAAAAATGACCAACAGGGAAACTATTTTCAGGCCGCCACTGCAACTATCACAGGATCAATCACCCACTGCTACTTCTAAGAATCCTGACAATGCACTTTCCTTTGGACAAACAGGAAACTGGCAAATGGACTTCCACAGTATAATTCAGGGATCAAAAAAGCAGATAACATGCCTGCCACTACCACTGCTGCTCTGATTTTTCTTATAGTGGAAAAGACTGAGGAAAGGATGCAGGAATTATACTGGGCAAAATTCCAGAGGTCCACAGCTTTGCTACCTTTCCAGAAAATGACCCAAGGGGAAGAGTATGTGGTATCTGCCCAATCTCTGTCTTAAGAGAACCTAATTGAATATCTACCTGCCAGGGGGTCTGGCAAATGAAGTTTTAGGCTTTGCAGCATCTGTAACATAAAGAAAAGTAAGGAAAATGGCTTAAGTATGCCAACTAGAGAGGCACAAGAGAGAAATCATCAAGATACCTAAAAGAATGTGGCAGAAATCCAAATAAAACATGAATCAGAATGGTAGCAATAGAGGTGGTATAAAATGGCTTACCTTGGAATGAATTTAGAAGTTAAAACTAGTAGGATGTGCTGGTGTATTGTATGAAGAGCGTGAAAGGAAGAAAATAGTCCCTGATAACTAGTACTTTGAGATGAAGTGGAATCCTGGAGTTGTCATTCGTCGATAGGGTGAAAATGTAAAAGCAGATTTGGAAAAATATTTTGAAGAAGAAAATTCAGAAGTTAACATTTAAACATTAAGTTTAAGATGTCTTTTAAACATCGAAGGGGAGATGTCAAGTAGGAAGTCAGAAAAATATATCTGAAATTCAATGTGAGTTCAGTTGCAGAAAATAGAGGCATCTCCTATAATTTCCTATAAAAGAAAAAGAAAACTTGGATAGTTTTTAGGCTGTATATTTTTAAGAAATCTACCTTTTTGTTTTATCATCAGCAAGTCCTTACTGAAGCAATAGTATAAAATTCTATCTGATAGTGCAAAAAATGATGTAAATAACTGCATGCTACATAAAAGTGAGTAAAAATTTCCTCATGTTAGAATGAGCTAGAATATCTAAAAACATTTTACCAAACATAATCAGAGTTAGCTCAGAACAATTTACAAATTAAGGAAATCTGAAATAATTCAAATTTGGTAAGAGGAAAAAAAGAGTTAATAAGTCTCTTGGGGCCAGAGAAGTAACAGAAGATGGCAAAGTGTATGTAAAGGAAAGTTTCATGAGAGAATCAGTCAGAAGACAAAGAAAAATGTAGGTTTTAATAGTAAATTGCAAATAAAAAGCAAGCAAAACCACATTGATTGTACACACGTTGTTATGCCATGTTCACCAGCTCTTGTGGTAAATCAGAAGATTATGTTAGGTCTTACTAATTTCTCTTTTATGTTGAACATACAAAAATAATAAAGATTAAAATAATTTGTGATGGAGAACAGGATAAAAGTTCACATGTTGCATTTTGTGCTATTGTTTTGATTCCACTGCTGTCTCCTTTCCTTGCAGCATTATTTATTCAATCTGTTTAGTTTGCTTTACAGGTTGTGGCAGCATTCACAGGGTGGACCTATTGAACCAAGCTGTAATAGATGTAATACATCAATACATTTGAGCTGAACAGCTTTAATTAGGCCTTCCTGGTCATTTCATCAATTCAATTGAAGACCATTGGGATTTGAGTAACACCTAGCCTCCTGCTGTGCATGAGAATTAGAGCCCTCCAGCAGGGCTCCACCAGTCACAGCACAAGGTTAGGCAATCAACAATGATTCACACAGGCAAATGCATGTGCCCAACCCATAAACTTACCCTCACAGAGATATCTTTGAAATCCTAAAACCTTTAAACCCGAGTGTCAAGTTGGGAGGCAAACTGTCTTAAAATCCCACAAACAGATACATAAAGCTCTTTTCCTGCTCAATAAAAGAACAGGAGTTTGCTTTGTTGCTGCTGACATACATCTATAATCAAGATACCTTTTCTGTACCAGTTAGGTGAATGAACAGTTTCTAAGATGAAAAAACTGTGCTAGGTGTAAAATTTGATGTATACTATTTCAAGTTTCAATATCAAAGTTGGTTTATATTTTGCACTGTACTTGTCACATATAACCCAGAATAAGTATGCTGAAAGTAAGTCGATGCTGAAAACCTATACAAATGAATATTGTAGCAGAGTAAAACCACTTGTATCTGGAAAAAAGTAGACTACTTTCCATGCATGCACTGAAGGCATCCCTCGTGACTGATTGTCATATAAAAAATATCTTCAAAATGAATCACTGGAAAAAAAGAAAAGAAACATTGGTCAGTACGGTTGGCCAAAATCCAGTAACAAAGACATTTACTTTTATGTAGAAAGGCATCCAAATAATCTGATTTCCTTTTTCTATAATGTGTGCACTGGGAAGACAAGAACTCACTGGAAGCATCCAATAAAGATGCAGTGGAGAAAAGCCAATAAACACTACAGTGCAGCACTATAGGCAGCCAGCACAGAAAGCTGACCTGCAGTGCTCACACTGCATACCCACATCAGAGAAGTCATTAGATTTTGAAAAGAGAAAGAACAGGCCAAATATATTAGACTGAGGTCTCCAATTTCTCAAATGCCAAGGAGCAAATTGGCAGATTAATTGGGAACACCACATCCAAGTAAAAGTAGTAAGAGGTCTTTAGTAGGAAGTCTAACAAGGACTCCTTATTCTTTTTCATCCACGTGGAATTGTCCCCAGAGTAAATATTCTGGAAGTCTGGCTTGTTTTGTAGCCACAGCTGCTAGAACATGGGAGCAGAGCCTGCTCATTTTCCAGGACCATGCGTCAAGTGGAGACCAGGCCAATATTTTTTTATGACTATGGAAGTTTTAAATTATCTCTATATGTACTGAAATAACACCGGAATAGTAATGTTTCTTAAAAATTTTAACCCTTTGAAACTGTTTTAGCCAAAAAGGAAAAAAAAAATAGATGTATAAAATTAGAGCATAGGCACTGGCAAAGATCTTGTTTTGTTACTTTAAAAACTGAACTGCATAGCTATGAGCTTAAAGGACTGTCATTCACATTTTAAAATAATACTAGACATAATATAGGTTAATTTGAAATGCTCTTTCTCTCAGCTACAGACAAGAAAATCAAATTAGTCTTAATTGTGTCTTGTTTAACTTGAGCATTTAAATTAGAGATTCTTTGCTAATCTAAATGCTTTTACAGTTACCACATCTTTTTACAGTGGCATGTTTCTTATTTGACTTCTTTAACCCATGGAATATTTTCAAGTGGGCATTTTTATCTTAAAAATTATAAGAGTGATACTATAATTACACTGCGGGGCTCTGTAAAATTTTAAATCTCTACAGTGTTCTACTCCAGAATATTGATAGTATTCATTTATGTGCATCAGTAGCAAACATTGTTAGTTCATTTGTCTTAACAGAAGAGAAAATGATATGGTTTTGTTCTAAGAGAAAGAATATAAACCTAATAGATATGAAAAGTCCAAATTGATAGACATATTAAGTAAAATTGTACTAGAACTTAACTCCTCATTTAAAATGCTTTATAAGTTTTGATGATGAGTTGTCCAGATGATAAATGTTACTTTAGTACACTTTTAAAAAGCATTATATATTAAAAATAAAAAATAAATAAAAAGCACTATATAAAGAAATATAATTACAGTGTTTATTAAGCCCAATAATGAAAATACATTGTTTTAAAATTGTAGGAGAGGAATTTTGTAATGCACATGAATGAGTTGGAATAAGGATAATTTGAATATATGAAGTATGGTATTGTGCTGTTAAATCCAAAGATCCTGTATTCAACATTATCTTCACTAACCTTGTCCAGAATGTCCTTCCGACTCCACCAGGATCCTCTGGTGCATTTTATTATTGTGGCAACCTATTAGATTCTAAAAAGGAGATTTAGATATTGACTCAACATCTACAATATGTTTTTTTAAATTATTGTTTATGCTGTTATAGTTGTTCCTTCTTTATCTCTCTTTCCTTATCTCTTCTCATTCCTACCATCTCCCCTCTGCATACCAGTTCCCACATTGTTGTCCGTGCTCATGGATTATGAGTAAATGTTCTTTGGTTAATCTACCCATCTTTCATCCAAAATGTTTGTACTGTAACCTTTAAAACTTCATATTTCCTATTTGTGTGGAAATATGTGTATACGCTTATCCTTCATAGCCTATCTAAAAGTTTTGTGAGTCTTAGTGTATTATAAAAAATTTGGAAAATAATGAAGAATTTTCAAGTTTTAGTTGTTTCTAAACCTTAAGGTAAATAAATTAATTTTTTAAATCCTCTTAAAATAATTTTTAATAACCAAGTTAATAATTTTTAATAACTTGGTTGAGTAAAACTTCAGAGAATACTGACAAGCTCAGAGAAAAAGCAAAACTTTCTCCTCTTCAATCCATACTCATAAAAATAACCATTTCCCAGCAGTTTAATATGTATCCTTTTAGATATCTAAAAGGATATTTAATATTTAAATAAGTAAAATATGAATCATATATACAAATGTATGTGTTGTTTTAAAAATGTTTTTTATGATAATGCTTTTATAGGAAGTTAATATCATGATATTCACCTCATTCTTACTATATTAGTATTTTATAGAATATAATTTGCACATATAAAATACATATATTAGTAGTTTATATAATTTACATATACAACAATAAATTCACCCAATCTCCTCTATCTTTGAAAATTTAAGGTGTTTATTTTATGCATTTTTATTTTTATTTTTCTATTATATACAGTGCTGTAACATATAAATTGGAATGCATAAGTGAACATTTTTAGATATTCGTTAATTTCTTATGTTTTAATAGCTATATCTATTTTTTATTTAATATATTTCCTTATATATACTAATGGATTTTCTAATTCTGCTTCAAAACTTTTCACTAATTAACACTACTACTAAAAGTACATAAGAAACACATTACTTCCAAATTTTCATGTGTAATATATGAATATCTATACAATACACTATAGATATTTTCTCACAGTGTATACCCACTCTGCTTCACTTATTGTTTTTATCTATATCAATTAAAATTTTTTCAGTCAATTTAATTACTATCCTCCTTTATGTGTTTGAAGCTTTATGTTGCATTTAGAAGATGTTTTTCTTCCCAAGATTATAAGTGTTTTCTTAGTTCTCATCATCTGGAAGCAGAATCCAAGAGGGGGTTTTCTAGTTCAAGGCATCTGTTAGGAAACTTCGCTCTGAAGAAAGCCATAAGGTTATGAGGGAAGCATAAGAAAGGGAAAAGTTAAGAAAGATGTGGCTTCAGGTGACACCTAGTTAATCACATACAGAGCTCTAAAATGTGAATTATGTTTTAAAGTCTATACCTCTTTGAGACAAATGAGTAAATCCACCATCAGTAATTGGCTCCTGGGTTCCTGATCTGCAGAGAGGAGTAAATCCAAAAACCTTCCTGGCCAAGTGACATTATTTCCATAGAGAAAGTTAATTCTCCAGAAAAGGTTACAGGTATGAACCATTAGCAACAGAAAGTAAAAGAAATTCCCAAAATTCTGGGCTGGGCATCGGCACCATTTGTTGCAGGTACACTCCTGCATTTTCTTGAAATAGTTGATACCCATTTGTGTATATAAAAGTTTGTGTGTTTTGAATGTTATGCCTTTGGGGACATTTTATGACATGGTATGATGTATTATTTCTTCCCCTCCCCAAATGGAACCAATTGCAGCATTAATTAAATAATCAGTGAATTCTTCCCACTCATTCAAAATATGACATTTACCACACATGAAATTCTCACATACACATAGGCCAGTTTCTAGATTTTAAATTGTTGTCTATTGATATATTGCTCATTATTGTGACAATTCTATACCGCCTCCTTTACGTGGTTTTAAGCTTGGAGGAAAACTTTCCCAACATTATTCTTTTATCCACATTGGGTTATTCTATCTTTATTCTTCTGGAATAACATGCTTTACAATTGAAGTATTTATTCACACTAAATGTGTTTTATTGCTCTTTTTCAGGTTGGAAATGATTCACCTTACCCAAGACACAGAAAGAATTAAAATATGTAAAATTTAAGGTCAGTTATATGTGGTGCTAGCACCAAACAACAGATATCTCCATCACATTAAAAGACTGTATGTCAAACTAATAAATCTATTTTCAGAGCTTAAGAATTTTAGACTTCAGCAACAGTTACATTATATGTGGTGTGAGTCACACACCAGGACACAAGTATTAACTGACAGGTAACTCAAGTGATAACAGGAGAAATATCCTATTGAAATAATGCTATGAACAAGAACATAAAATACCTTGGAAAGTACAATGTCATGGAAGTTATCTCATACAACAACAATCTAGACAATTCATGTCTAACAAAATTGATGTTAACAAAAATTTTGATAGGGTCTATAAAATATGTATTTTTTAAATATTGCAAGGAGAAAGAAAAAGAGAATGAATCTCCATAAATAGCATAGTGAATATACAAAATACATAGCTCTAAAAGAAGAAAAAATTGAAGTCTGTAAGAATAAAATTTTATTCACTGGAAAAAATTAAATAACTAGTTTGACTAGGATCTAGGAGAGAGAACTATAGATTGAAAGATAGGGGAAAGAAAAAATAATGGAATATATTATAGTCAGACTTTTAAAATCACATTATAAAAGGGTATTTAAGAGACATATAAGAAAGAGAGTAAACTCCAGTATTCCAATAGTATTTTTTCCAGAAAGTTAGCAGAGAAAGATTGATGAGAGGTAACATTAGAAGAGCTAATGGATGATACATTTTCAGAAACAAGAAAAGGGATGGTGCTAGGTTTGATGATATTTGCAAATCCATACCTAGTCAAATCACAATGAAAACAAGGATTTCAAAGATAACAGGAAAATCTTTAAAAGGATTGAGAGAAATGTCTGAATACGTAAAAAGGATCAAGTATCAGAGACACATCCTCAGTAACAATGGTTGACAGAAAAAACTGGAAAAATACCTAAAACCTGCTAAGAAGAAACATTCTTTTGAACATATGCAACCAATTTATAAAGATGAAATAAAGATTATATTTGGAATAGCAACAATTTACTCACTCTACAGCCTCCACAATCTCAATGATAAAATATTATAGTATGACTGTCAACTAGACAGATATACATATATACTCAGAAAGAAATGGAAATTAGGGGAAAAAAGAAAGAGCTAAAAAGAAATAAAAAAGATAATATTAAATCTAACTAAGCTCTTACTACAAACAGCTGGGTCATATTAACAGTAGCTTGAAGTGTTTAATAAAGTAAACACAATTGTTAACATTATTTTGGGATACATTCAAAAAATAATATAAAGATAGGCTAAAACAATGATGACATGTATTTTAATAAGAAGTGTGATAAGGTCCTTATATAATTTGACAGGTAGTTAGAGATAAGGTTCAAATTAGACTGTCAGAAAAATTAAAATTTAGATATCTGTGTTAAAATATTAAAAATTGCTACTAAAAATAGATAAAAGTTCATAATTTCTATCCAGTAATAAAAAAATTAAAAAACTTGACCAATGCAACAAATAATAATTCAAGAAGCAAATAATTCCAGAAGCAAGTAGAAAATATAGCAAATAAAAGCCATGAAATATGTTGATAGTCATGCTTCAAATTAGAAGTCAAATAAAAGAAAACTTACCAATTAAAAATCACTCTTGGAGGATTCATCTATTCCTCACTCCTCACGTTTCCTTCTCTTTGGAGGGACTTTCCTTAGTGTTACAATTCTAGCTTTTCCCACACCTGTGATCATTCTTCTCTGGACTTTTGAATCTGCTGCCCGGCGGTTAGCAGCTCAACCAGGAATTCTCTTGTTTGACTTTGTGATCCAGCTTCCCTAAGGGTTTTTGTTTTCTGGTCTTTTCCTCCATGCTAAAGTTACACAGATTTATGAACTGTTGAAAATTAAACTGCATCACATTAAAAATTTTAAGAACTTACTCAAACAATAAATGGAATCATCAGTGCCAAAACTGAAGTGGCTAAGAACATCTACCAACAAGGGTAAGGAGGGTAAAGACATTAATAGGGAAAAGGTGGAAGCAAAGCAAGGAAATTATTTGATTGACTATAACTTAAAAATTCACCTTATTTGAAAAAGCCTACTTAGCTGTTTGTGATTGGTTGTTGTCATGTTTTTATTTGTTAACCCTGACACATTATGGATTTAAGTTTTTTTGGTTACAAAGGTATTAAGATATTAAAGTCACTTCAGTCTCTGGCCTCCTTGTTTAATTGATTAAACAGAACTAACAAAGGAGAGCACTGGTCCCACACTACCTATTATTGGGTAGATATGCTGGTTCAATATTAAGGTTCAATATTACAAAGGGCATTATTAATGAACACCTGGGCCACATTCCCAATATCAGTATCATAAAAATATTTTTGTATTTATCTATTCTTTAATATTTTTGTATCTAACCTCATTGATATTTTTGTTTCAATATATTGTGTTGGCAAAAAGTCCATTTAGAGTTTTTCCATGAAATAAAAGACACATTTTTCATTTTCACCAATAACTTTATTGATTTAGATATTTTGAGTACATTGGCTATCTCACACATGATATATGTTGATCATTCTCAATTAATGTAATTAATGTCTCTATTTGATCTCTATCAACTTCAACTGGTCCACTGGACCATGGAGCATTGTCCAGTGAGAAACTTTCAGCAGAAAGTTTGGTGAAGCACCTTCTCCATACACTGCACAAATTATTTTTTGTGTTTCAGTTGCTCTTTTACATTTCTTGAAATAATAAAGCTTAATATGCCAAAATTGTTGCTTATTTTTCCATCTTCAATATTAAATTAGCTGCACAAAAATTTACCAATTTTGATAATTTTTTTCAAATGCACTTTGATATGACAGCTGTCACGATATAATATAACAAAATTGTTTCACATAAATTTAAAGACACCTAAGTGCTACTAGAGCCATCTTAGGGATTTAAACAAATGAAATTTTTGGCCAACCCAATAAATTTTAAATCCTAGGCTATAAAAACCCCTGAATTTATATTATTAATAAGCTTAATATCTTTATATTTTAATATTGAGTATCAAATGGTTATTATAGTATGCAAATGTTTGCTGTTAAAAATCCTCTTCAGCCCTGGCTGGCATAGCTCAGTGGATTGAGTGCGGGCTGCAAACCAAAGCATCGCAGGTTTGATTCCCAGTCAGGGCACATGCCTGGGTTGCAGGCCATGGCCCCCAGCAACCACACATTGATGTTTCTCTCTCTCTCTCTTTCTCCCTCCCTTCCCTCTCTAAAAATAAATAAATGAAAGTCTTTAATAAAAAAAATCCTCTTCATATTTAAGCAAACTTGATTCACTTCACCTTTTTTTTTTTAATGTAATTTGCCAACTCCATGCTGAGCCTCTTTTTGCACTAGGAATATCAGAACAAACAATATAAACTATATGCGATTGAAAGAGGTCACGTGGTAGATATATATGGGTTGAGATAGGTATCCTGTGGTGCTCATGACTTTTTTAAAAGCTGCTTACTTTCTAACATGCAGCTATTTTGTTTTTTAAATTCCACATTATCTTTTGAGAATGTGGCACAGTTCATTCTAAAAAAATGTCATTGACTTAAAATAATGGCAGTAGTTTACAAAAAAAGAAAAGCAAAAGCAAACCCCCATTATTTAGCTTTTCTGCAAGTGGAACATATGGTCAAATTTATTGGAAATTAAAAGTGAACCATCTGAATTTGGCTGCGTATTATAGGAAATTGTACACTATATTTATTGGTTGGATGAATTCACTACTTGTCAACTCTCATTTATTCTAAAAAAGTCACCTTGCCAAATGCCTGGATTTTTAATGTTCCCACACTTAGTAAAGTAATTTTAACAACAAGCACTGCAATCCTACCATCTCATAGATGTGTTATGACAGATACATTTGTATATTCTTTCTTCTGTTTTGCTTGTACTTTCTTCTCTCTGATTTTGTATGACTAGTCTAAAACTGTCGATTGATTCAGGGAAAACTTGGGGTTAAAACAATTGTAAGTTATCAAAAAGTAATACATGAGAAATAATAGCATGGCATTAACAGTGGGTATTTTTTAGCAAGACATAGTAGATTGATAGTAGATTTGGCAACTAAATGATATATTTCTAGAAATAGCTAGATGTCTTAGAAGTAACTTGTGCTTGTTCCTAAAGATTTATTAAAACTAAGCTGATACTTGCATCGTTGATAGAGGTAATTTTAAAGCTCTTGAAATTCTACTGACCCTAAGATAATGAAACCACCACCTTATACACATTTGTATTCTGTGGCATGTTGTGTGGCTGGCACTACAGAATGTGAAACGCTATCATTATCTTCCAGAAGAATTCACAAAATAACTGAGGGCAAATGCACAGACTAAAAGACATTGCAAAGAAAGGTAGATACAGTGCTGAGTACCAGATGAGTGGTTTTGTATAAAAACAAACAATAATGATAAGGGATTATTTGCACAGTTAATAAATCATGAAGCTTGGTGATGTACAATATATAGCAGCATAACCAACAGAGATTTCTTAAGAAGTGTTTCCTTTATCATGTATCGCAGCCAAGAGTTTATATTATGCCCTAAAACAAGTCAAATCCAATGCATATGAAAAACACCATGAAATGTACTGGAGTCTTGCAGAGGTGAAGATATGTGCATATTTATGATACAGACTTCCATTGGCTCCACAAATGAAAGCTCTGTTTATAATCCAAACAACATTTCCAACACTACTTTCAGACAAGGAGAACATGATTTAAACTCTGCTCAGAAGCTTCAAATCTTTAGGCTCATTCAAAATGTGGATTGCTCAAATGAAATAGGATGATTGCTTTATATTGAAATTCAACCGAAATACTAATGAAAATCTATGCGGATAGCTAACATTCAACTTTCAAAGATTCAGCACTGAACTATGATTTACTAATTACATATCCATGGAAATAGTTTATTACACTGTTCTAGTCCTTCCCTCTCTATACTGATATTCACCAGGGCTGGGTAAAAAAATTAGCTTTCAGAAAAAAAATTATGTGTGAGACAAGTGGAGTATGTGGAAGGTAGAAGAGTATATAAAGATAAAATATATAAGGCATAAATGATTTTAGTAGATGCTATAAGTTAAAGATGTGAAACAGAAATTCTTTTTTTTTCCTTTGGCAACTCCATCCATAGTTATTGGGCATAATTCTTTTATGTTTCCTTTTGTCAAATCCCTCCCCCATTGTTCAGGATGGATGTTGTAAATCCATTCTACTATAATCAAATCTCCTGTTTCACCACACTTTCCCCACTTTCAGTAGATGGTTTTATCTCCAAATTCACAAAGACAAAACATATATCAATTAAGTGTCATAATTTTATATAATAACTGAATTCATAATCATTACTTTCCTTCTTCTTTCTTCAATAGAAATTGTATTTCTCTAGTCTTGTAGATGTGACCCCTCCTCATACCATTACTTTATTCATTATTCATTTTCTATTTCTTTCTTTTAGCTCCTTTTCTCTGTTCCTTTGACTATGCATCTTGTTTCTATTTTTCCTGTCTCCTGCCTTATACCTAATATTGTTTTAGCTTTTTGTAAGTCCCCCAGATTTACCTTGTAAAAAACCTTGCTATTTGCCTCCCTTACTGCAATGTTGCATCATATTTTTTTTGCTACCATCTCCCCGGGCCCTCATTCATTCATGCTCAAATTTGTAGGAAAGCCACCTTTCTCTTAGGACCAGTCCCCTCACACCTCAGTCTCCTGCCCTCTGATACTCTAATTCATTGCAATTATTGTCTGCAATGAATCCTTCTCAAGAGAAGGACATTTTATCTTTCCTTCCTGTAAATAAAAATTTTACTTTAGTTTTAAATATTACATACTTACATGTTTTTTCCTATGGCAGGATTTCTCAAGTTCTGCAACTATGGCCCATCCGTAAGACTGTACTGGATAGATAGATGCTGGTGGCACACCGCACTCCTGCCCCCTCACCTCAGTCATGACAATAAAAATATTACTCGTCTTTGACAAACTCCCCTGGGGAGCAATAGTGCCAGTTTTGCCCTGGATTGAGAACTGTTGGTCTATAGTGACTCATATTCTTTCTCTGTCTTTCTTTTTCATTTGCCAGCTACATGTTGGTATTCCTTAAATTGTACATGAACACTGGCACATTCACATATTATCTATATGCTTGTGGCTTACATATATGCATTTATATGTTGGAATACTCCTTAAGTTTTAAGTGTTCTACCTACAGCACTACAGGACATCTCATAAACACCTCAAACTCAGAACTGAGTAAACCAAATGCATTATTTTTCACACCCACTTCCCCAGACCTGAATATCCCCATCTTCTCAGGGTGAAACAACTGTCTATCCAATTGCCAAGGCAGAAAAACGGAGTCATCCTTGATTCCCCCCTCACTCAATTGTCAAATACTGAATCACAAAGTCCCAAAACAATATTTCATTTTCATCATTATTCTTCCATTTCAGAAGATCATCATTTCTAATATATACTATTGTAATACTTTGTGAGGATGGCGCAAAGCTATGCTTTTAAGTTTGGGTTTCTCCAGTGTATTTATCACACTACAATGAGAATGTCCCTTCTAAGATGAAAATCTAACCTTGGGCCTCCCCTGCCTAAAACTCTTATGGTTACCTATTACACTAAAAAAAATTACCACAAACAAATTACTGAAGGTTCTTACTTGCCACATACTTCTTAAGGATCTAACTCCTGTCATATTCCTCAGTCCCTTCCTTGTCTTGACACTCCTGTCCATACTGAATAACTTCAAATTTCTTAAAATGTATCATTGTAGAAATTTGCATACTCGAGAAATTTGCATATACTATTTTTTTCTCCCTGGTACACTCATATTTCATGACTTGTAGAGGCTTTAAATTCACTAATTGATCAGTTCGTGGCTATCAGGATGCTTATTCAGGAAGCTTCCCTTAGCCCTTCAGCTTTTATGAGATGCACGTCCTTAACAATTTCATGAAACACTGTAGACAGTCACACATCGCACTTCATTAAGAGTGTATGCTTGGCTATGTCCGGAGCTGGCCATAAAGTAGCTTGAAGGGAAAGGCAATGATTCAGTTGTTTTAAATAATCCCACTATTGCTCCCCATATTTAATTTTTTTGCTCTTTTTTCTGATTTTTTAGAATAATTGTTATATCTGTTCATTCAGTGAGTATTCATTTAGTACTTACAGTGAGGTGTGCTCTGCTTGGCAGTACAATGAACCCTCCATTGGTGGGGGAGACAGAAGAATAAATGGTACCAATGGAATGTGAAAGTGCCACAGGAGACAAGTATAAGATCTATAAAAGTCACTATCAGTACAGCTGAGATATTTGGGAAGTGGGTTGTGAAGGAAAGATACCAAGTGTCAAGAGAATACTTCTGGATGAAAAAGAACAATTATTGAACATGACTATTGAGAGTTTTCCAAATAATCAGAGAGAGAGAGAAAGAGAGAGAGGAGGAAGGGTCAGAATAAAATAGGAAATGCAATAGAAACAACACAAACTTGAATAATATCACAACTACATGGCCAAGAAGCAAAAGCTGGATCTTCAACCTAGCAGAAACAAACAATTGTATAATGTAGAAAATAGGCCCTGGCTGGTGTGGCTCAGTGGATTGAGCACTGGCCTGTAAACCAAAGGGTTACCAGTTTGATTCCGAGTCAGAACACATGCCTGGGTTGTGGTCCAGGTCCCCAGTTGGCGGCATGTGAGAGGCCACCGCACATTAATGTTTCTCTCTCTCTTTTTCTCCCTCCCTTCCCTTCTCTCTAAAAATAAATAGAATATTTTTAAAAAAGAAAATAGGTACATTTTTGAAGGAACTCCAGGTAGGTAAAAGTCATGGTCAAATAGTCAGGAATAACAGCAGAGACATTCTTCGTGAAAGGGCTATTAGACTGTGTAATGGTGGCCCTCAGTCTCTTTAAGTGATGCTGTTGGACATTTGTTAAGCAACTTAGCACTAACTTGCCTTCGGGCTCTTACTCTCATGCAGCTTGGCAGAGTGTGTAACCTCAGGCAAGTTATTGATTGCTTTGTGCATAGATTTCCTCATCTGTAAAATGTGGATAAATTTATGTCAAAGAGATAATGTCAGTATTAAGCACTAAGTTTTGGATATTATTATTCAACAAATGAAGTACCTAATCCTTGTAACATAAAATGTGATATAAAAATTAATCCACAGTAATGTCCTAAATTATAATGATATGTTCATCAAATTAAAATATGCTAGTACTCTTTTCTGGAAGTTGATCCTATTACCTTTTATATATAGCTAAAATAAAAATTTCTAAAGCTTGAAAATCTAATATCTGGGTAGCCAAAGTAAGTTGTAGCAATCTTAAACATAAAGCAATATGAAGAGTCTACATATTTCAAGGATTTCATAGTAGTTTTATGAAAAACACTATTAAATATGTCACAAGCTAAATAAAAATGCATATAAACTTTTGGAGCTATCTTAGTGAAAAAAAAAATCTCCTATTGCCCATGAAAGTATAATAACCAAATATTAGTGCTTGATTAGCAAAAACTGAATGTCTTTTGTTAAAGTCACCTTTGGTTCTTTCTATATCTAATACATCTTTCATTTTTCACATGTATAAGCAAAAATTCATACCTGTGATGTAATACACCAACTGGGGGTTTCTAGGAGTGGATTGTTATGATTCCATTTTGTTAATGTGATGAAGATGGCCTTAACTTCTCCCTCACCTTAATTTAATTTTACATAGGTTGCTTCCTGACTTTGACCCCTGACACCCTTAGAATATTTACTTTAGAAAAGTGTAATTCAAATTCTTTTTCAGCTCCCCTTAGATATAAATCTTCTCCCAGCCTTTTGTCAGTTCTATAACCCATGAATGTCTTTCCCAAGGGCCTGGGATTTATCCCTTTTAAGTGTAATTATTTAAAGAGATATCTGTACCCTTCTCTCCCAGTCTCTTAGAGAGTAGGCATATAACTTAGTAAGACACAATTTGCAAACACAGATGACCAACCTCATATTTATCAACCTCTCCTAACCTCCTCCTCCAGTGCTTTCCATCAGCTCACCCCAGTGCTAAAAATCTCACCTCCTCCATTCCCACCCAGTGTGTTTCAGGGAATTGAAGTCAGTCTCTCTCATCTATTGCAATAGTCTTGGATAAAGTCTTTTTTGCTTGTTTAACTCCAATTGTTGCAATTTTTTGACAACTGAGAATGATAAATTGTTGACATATTCAAATATAATTATACAAAAGTCACCATTAGAATATAATGATAGAATATGCTACTTAAAGTTTTATTTTTTACAATAAGAATTTGGTTTATAAATTGAATAACAGTAGAAACACCTTATATGTATACCCAAATAAATTAGTATTAAATTTTAAATCTTTACATAATGTATAAGTTCAAAGAAAATCATAACCTTTGGTCTATTTATGTACCTTTTAAAATATGGTCATATGTGATATTATTTGAACTATCAGGAAGTAAAATCTAAAACTTATTTCTCATCCTGCTTCTAAGCAATTGATATTCTATTTAGAAGGTAGGATTATCTGTTTAAAAATGCATTAACTTTCACATAACCTCAATATGTTTACCAAAATTCATTTTAAATTTATATTGAAGCTGTGAAAGCTTTGGAATTGCTGCCTAACAAATTATTCACAGAGGTATTCAAAACGGTTCACTTCTGTGTTGCAATTCTACAAGGTTGTTACTAGAAAACTTATATGTAGTTGAAACTTTGATTAAATTTCCATCTGCCAGGTAAATATATTTTTAAAAATCAAGTTTTAATAAAATTAAAATACAATTTTAACTTACCATCAGAAATTTACAGTGTAGGGAGGTACACATTGGGCCCTTTTAGTAGCTTATGCATAATTCTAGACTTAATGGCTTCTAATCTGCAAAAATATGAGCTAAGCTTCTATACTTTAGAGAACAAGTTGTCCAAGAAAAGCAAAATAAACCTTGTAAGCACTTGTTTATCCTATCAATATTTCAGTAAATATTACTGAATGGCAATTGTAGGTCATTTATGTAAGCAAGTATATTCATATGTCTATAGTTTATGATCTAGAGTGTACATTACTTTATAAATTATCAAAAGTAGCTGATTTGTGGATCATAAGAATCTTAGAAAACCATTAAAGCAGTGTTTTCTCAATAATTATATATTATAAAGTAGAACCAATCTTATGAAAAATAGTTTTGAGGAAACAAACTTTGGTTCCACAAATTCCATTAAAAATAAACACTTTAAATAATAATAAAATGGCATTTTACTTTTATTTACTGATTTATATGGATGACACTTGAATATCACAAAATGAATGTATCCTTGATAATTATTTGAAAAAGTGAACATTTGTGGAATTACCCATATTTTAAAAGATAAAAAGTGTAGTGCTCTGCAAAAAGGTAGTCATGATGAAAACTTTGAAAGGCAGAGAATACTTTCAGTAATGGAAATTATCACCAGCTAACATTATTTGGTTTGAGTTAAAGATAAAGTTTAGCAGAACATGATGGATTTGTGTTTGAAATTTGTAACAGGTATAGCATGATGGCATGGTACCATGAAGGTATAGGCAGTATTAAATGTTTCAGTTTATACAGAAAAAAGCATATCAGCAATATGCCATTTTCACAAAAATTTAAAAAAGTGAACAAATAAAAAGCCAAATTGAATAAAACTACATTGAGGGAGGACTGAGGAAAGTCACAACCTCAATATTTTCTTGCTTTGGACCATACTTGATGATCATGGTAATTTCTTTATTTAAAATTTTAATTATTTTTATGTATTATTATTCAATTACAGTTATCTGTCTTCTTCCACCACCCCAGCCCTCCCCACCTTATTCCCCTGTTTCCACCCCTCCTTATTATTGTTTATGTGTCCTTTATAATTGTTCCTATAAACCCTTCATCCTTTTCCCCCATTATGCCCTCCCATCTCTTCTCTGGTCACTGTCAGCCTGTTCTCAATTTCAATGTCTCTGGTTATATTTTGCTTGCTTGTTTGTTTTGTTGATTAGATTCCAGTTAAAGGTGAGATCATATGGTATTTGTCCCTCACTGCCTGGCTTATTTCACTTAGCATAATACTCTCCAGTTCCATCCAGGCTGTCACAAAAGGTAGGAGATCCTTCTTTCTTTCTGCTGGGTACAATTCCATCTTATAAATATACAGTAGTTTTTTGATCCATTCATTCACTGATGGGCACTTATGTTGCTTCCAGCACTTGGCTATTGTAAATTGTGCTGCTATGAACATTGGGGTGCATAGGTTCTTTTGAATTGATGTTTCAGGGTTCCTGAGATATAATCCTAGCAGTGGAATTGCTGGGTTAAAAGGCAGTACAATTTTTAGTTTTTTGAGGAAATTACATGCTGCTTTTCATAGTGATTGCACCAGTCTGCAATCCCACCAACAGTGCACTAGGGTTCCCTTTCTCCACAATCTCTCCAGCACTTGTTTGTTGCTTTGTTTATGATGGCCATTCTGACTGGTGTGAACTGGTATCTCATTGTGGTTTTAATTTGCATGTCTCTGGTAGCTAGTGATATTGAACATCTTTTCATGTCTCTGGACTCTCTGTATGTCCTTCTTGGAGAAGTGTCTGTTCAAGTCCCTTGCCCATATTTTGATTGTGTTGCTTGTCTTTTTAGAGTGGAGTCATGTGACTTCTTTATATATTTTGTAGATCAAACCCTTGTCTGAGGTATCATTGGGAAATATGTTTTCTTATACATTTGGTTCTCTTTCATTTTAATGCTGTTTTTTTTTAAGCCATACAGAAGCTTCTCATTTTGATGAGATCCCATCTGTTTATTTTTTCCTTTATGTCCCTTGCTTTAGGGGACATATCAGTAAAAATATTGCTGCATGAAATATCTGAGATTTTCCTGCCTATTTTCTCCTCTAGGAGATTTATGGTGTCATGTCTTACATTTAAGTCTTTTATCCACCTTGAATTTATTTTTGTGTGTAGTGTACATTGGTGATCAAGTTTCATTTTTTTGCATGTAGCTGCCCAGCTCTCCCAACACCTTTTGTTGAAGAGGTTATTTTTGCTCCGTTTTCTGCTGCTGCCTCCTTTGTCGAATATTAATTGACTGCACAAACCTGGGTTTATTGCTAGGCTCTCCATTCTGTTCCATCAGTCCATCATGTGTCTGTTCTTATGCCAGTACCAGGCTGTTTTGATTACAGTAGATTTGTAAAACAGTTCATATCAGGTATTGTGATCCTTCCTACTTTGCTCTTCTTTCTCAAAATTGCTGCAGCTATTTGGGGTTGTTTATGGTTCCATAATTTTTTGAAGTGTTTATTCTGTATCTGTGAAATATGCCATTGGAACTTTAATAGGTATTGTATTGAATCTATAAATTGCTTTGGGTAGTATGGATATTTTGATGATGTTAATTATTCCAATCCATGAACATGGTATATGTTTCCATTTCTTTGTGTCTTCCTTAATTTCTTTCTTCAGTGTTGTGTAGTTTTCTGAATACAGGTCTTTTACCTCCTTGGTTAGGTTTATTCCTAGGTATTTTATTTTTCTTTCTGTTATATTGAATGAGATTTTTTTTTCTTGATTTCTGCATCTGCTGGTTCACTGTTGGTATACAAAAATGCCTTTGATTTCTGAATATTGACTTTGAATCCCACAGTTTTTCAAAATTCATTTATTAGGTTTAGCAGTTTTGGGGTGGAGTCTATAGGGTTTTCTGTGTGCCCTATCATGTCATCTGAAAACAATGACAGTTTTGTTTCCTCTTTTCCAATTTGGATACATTTTATTTCCTTTTCTTGTCCAATTGCTGTGGCTAGGACTTCCAATACCATGTTAAATAGAAGTGGTGAAAGTGGATAACCTTGTCTTGTTCTTGATCTTAGTAGGAAAGTTTTTAGTTTTTACCCATTAAGTATGATGTTGGCTGTAGGTCTCTCATATATGGCCTTTATTATGTTGAGGAATGCTCCCTCTATTCCCACTTTGCTGAGTGTTTTTATAATAAATGAGTGTTGTACCTTATCAAATGCGTTTTCCTCATCTATTGATATGATCATGTGTTTTTTGTCTTTGCTTTTGTTTATGGGGTGTATTACATTTACTGATTTGCAAATGTTGAACCATCCTTGAATCCCTGGGATGAATCCCACTTGGACATGGTGTATAATCTTTTTAATGCATTGCTGTATGCTGTTTGCCAAAATTTTGTTAAAGATTTTAGTGTCTATGTTCATCAGTGATGTTGGCCTGAAATTTTCTTTCTTTGTTGTGTCTTTACCTGATTTTTGGATTAGGATAATGCTGGCTTCATAAAAAGTGTTTGGGGGTCTTTCATCATCTTGGTTCTTTTGGAATAGTCTGTGAAGGATAGGGGTTAGCTCTTCCTTAAATGCTTTGTAGAGTTCCTTTATAGGACCAGAACACCTAAAAAACTGCCTGGTTCTGGGCTTTTGTGTGTTAGGAGTATTTTGATTACTGCTTTGAATTTGTCAGCTGTTATTGGTCTGTATAGGCTTTCTGCTTTTTCTTCATTGAGTTTTGGAAGATTATATTTTTCTAGAAATTTGTCCATTTCACCTAGGTTTTCAAATTTGGGGGCATACATTTCTTCATAGTAATTTCTTACAATCCTTTGTATTTCTGTGGTGTCAATTGTAATCTCTCCTCTTTCATTTCTGATTGTGTTTATCTGTGTCCTCTCTCTTTTTTTCTTGATGAGTCTGCATAAAGCCTTGTTGATTTTGTTTATCTTTTAAAAATACAACTCCTGTATTTATTGACCCTTAGTATTGTGTTTTTAGTCTCTATGTTATGTAATTCTGCTCTGATCTTGGGTATTTCCTTTCTTCTACTTGCTCTGAGCTGTCTTTGTTTTTGTTCTTTGAGTTCTTATAGGTGTAGGGCTAGGTTGATTATTTGAAATGCTTCTATTTTTTTAGTAGGCCTATTTCACTATGAACTTCCCTCTCAGGACTGCCTTTGCTTTGTTCCATAAGTTTTGGGTTGTTGTGAGTTCATTTTAATTTGCTTCCAGAAACTTTTTGAATTCTTCCTTGATGTCATTATTGACATATTCATTTTTTAATAACATGCTATTCAATCTCCATGACTTGGGGTGTTTTTGAATTTTTACCTTGCAGTTGGTTTCTAGTTTCAATCCCTTGTGATTGGAGAAAATATTTGGAATGATTTCAATTTTCTTGAATTTGTTGAGGCTTGTTTTGTGTCCTGTTATGTGGTCTATCTTTGAAAATGTTACATCTGCATTTGAAAAGAATGTGTATTTAGCTTCTTTGGGATGAAAGTTTCCATGTACATCAGTAAGTCCATTTGATCTGGTGGGGCATTGTTCAATGCTGAAATATCTTTGTTGATATTTTATTTGAAAAATCTATCCATTTTTGACAATGGGCTGTTGAAATCCCCTACTATAATTGTGTATCTGTCAGCATCTTTCTTGAAGTCCTCCAAGATTTTCTTTATGTATTTGGGTGCTCCTATGTTGGGTGCATATAGATTTACAATGTTTATGTCTTCTTAATGGATTCTTCCCTTGAGTATTATGAAGTGACCTTCTGGGTCTCTTTTTATGGCCCTTTTTGAAGTCTATTTTGTCCGATATGAGTATTGTTACTTTGGCTGTTTTTTTTTTTCCTGTCCATTTGCTTGGAATATTTGTTTCTAGCCCTTTGTTTTTGGTCCGTGTCTGTCTTTTCTTCTGAGGTGGGTCTTTTGTAGGCAGCATATGTGTGGGTCATGCTCTCTGATCCATTCAGCTACTCTATATCTTTTGATAGGAGCATTTAATCCATTTATGTTTAAAGTTATTTTTGATAGGTACTTATTCATTGCCATTTTTTCATACCTGTGCCCCTGTCTCTCTCCCTCTTTTTCTTTCTTTTCTTAAAACAAACCCTTCAGCATCTTTTGCAGAGCTGGTTTGGTGGAGGTGTGTTATTTTAGACTTCATTTGTCTGGGAAGCTCCTTATTTGATCTTCCATTTTAATTGAGAGCCTTGATTGATCAAGTAGTCTTGGTTGCTGGCCTCTGCTTCTCATTATTTGGACAATTTCTAGCCATTCTCTTCTGGCTTGGAGTGTTTCCATTGAGAACTCAGCTGCTAGTCTTATCCATGCTCCCTTGTATGTTACTTCCTATCTCTCCCTTGCTTCCTTTAAGATTCTCTCTTTGTCTAGGAATTTTGCCATTTTAATGATGATGTGTCTTGAAGTGGGCCTCTTTGGGTTCCTCTTGTTTGGGACTCTCTGTGTTTTCTGGATTTGTGTGACTTTTTCTCTCATCAGTTAGGGAAGTTTTCCATTATTACTTTTTCAAATAGGTTTTCTATCCCTTGAGTTTCTTCTTCTCTTTCTGGTATTCCAATTATATAGATATTATTATGTTTCATGTTGTCTTGCAACTCCCTCACTACCTGTTCATTCTTTCTGAGTCTCTTTTCCTTTTCTTGCTCCTCTGGGTGTTTTCTTTTTTTTCTACCTCTTCCTCCAGTTTGCTATTTCAATCCTCTACTTCATCCAGTGTACTTGTAATTCCTTCTAGTGTGTTTTTTATTTCTGAGATTTTATTGTTTATTTCTTCCTGGTTTTTGTTTACAGTTTCTATTCCCTTTTCATGCTGTTGTAGTTCCCACTCAGTTCTTTGTAGTCATCTATGAGTTCCTTGAGCATCTTTATAACCATTATTTTGAATTTTATGTCTTATAGTTTGGTTACCTCCCTTTCATTTAGCTCTTTTAGTGGGGAGTTTTCCATTCCTTTTGACTGCATGTTTTTGTTTTTGTTTTTGTTTTTTATCCCCATTGTGACTTTTTTGGTTTATTTCTGCACTTCCTGATGATTCGCTTTGCTAGCTGTCTTTGTACAAGTGAATTTCTACAGTAGGGATTCCATAGAGTTCATTAGTGTAGTCTCTTTGATCTCTTTGTCTGAAGCTCTAGGTTTGCCCTTTCTTCTGTTTGTGTGGCTCCTCTTGTTGTACTTGTGTTTTTACCTTTTGTTGTATCCTTTGTTGTTATTGTTGTTGTTGTTGTTGTTGTTTTGTCTTCCCACAACTATACTGATGTTCACAGCTCCAACCTATTCTTGTATGTGATCTGTGGCAGGGGGTAGTCAAAATGGATTAAGTTAGCAGGAGAGCATTTTATGGGATTTAAAGTACCAGCAAGTAGAGAAGAGATAGAAGATTCTTTGCATAAGTATAGAGTTAACTGTGATATTTCACCCGATTAGCCAGTTTTTATAAAAGGTGAAATAAAGATAAGACTGTTGTTAGAGGGGAGGATGATTGTGAGCTGAATCTAGAAAACAGAGCTCTTCTTTTAAAGTTAGATGATGAGATATAGTGAGAATAAAAGATAAAAAGTAGGCATACTGTGAATGAGAATACAGTTAACCACAACAGTAATAATGCTCAGGATTAAAGTGAAGTAGACTGAGATCAGGTAGGGTTGCTGTGTAGTATGTACAGTTGTATGGAAAAACAATTATTTACAATAGTACTGGAACAACAATAATATGACAAGAAATATATGATTTGGATAACCAGAATAGAAAGTACCCGATCAAGAGTTGTGTGTTATTGGAACATGGGTGAAGTAAAAGAAGGAAAATTAAAATATAATATGAAAGAGAGAATAAGAAAACCAGTCAAACAATGCAATTAAACAGAGCAATAAAATGAGGAAACTAAACATAAGGAAAATTAAAAAATAATAAAATAAAAATGGTAAAAATAATAAAATAAAAATGGTAAAAATAATTTAAAAAAACAATAATATACATAAACAATAAAATGCCAGCTTTATGGGATAGCAAAATGGCATTTGTCTCAGTTTCTCAATTTTTGTGGTTAGCCTTGTGCTCCCCCTTTGGATCTGTCTCTGGACTCTTCGTGACTCCACGTCTTATTGTCTCACTTGGGGGAAGAAAAAAAGTAAAAAAAAAAAATAGAGGAAAGGTAAAAAATAAGCCTTCTGCTGACTTTAAACAAATCCAGTGAGTTTTGCTGGTCTTCATGGATGCCACAGGAAAAATAACACTGGGCTTCACTTTTCTCTCTTTTTATGGTTTTGAGAGGATGGGGACCGGGTCTGGGCCTCAATATTCATAGTTCCCTGGACAGTCCAGGTCCTCTGTGAGCTGCCAGGCTCAAATCGGCCATTCAGCTGTGCAGAGCATGAGTCAATCTTGGCATGGTGCTTCACTCAGTCACTCAGTCTCTGGCATGTGGCATGAGATAAGCTGGGGTGTGTGGTTCCACCAGGCCACTCAACGTCCAGGTGTGGAGCCTGGGACAAGCCTGGCATGTGGTTCTGCTCAGCGACTGAGTCTCTGGTTGTGCACAGCTGAAATCACCCTCAGGGCAAGCCAGCCACTGCTAGAGAGTTCCTTACAAAGCAATTGTCCACCATTTTTAACAAGCTCACCACTTTTCACAGACCCACTTTCCAACCAGTATGGAGATTATCTGAATCAGGGTTCAACACAGCCCTACTCTTTCCTTCTCTAGGTATCACCTAGCAACTTAATTTCTCTGGTGTCAGCATCCACAGTCCCAGTGGATGTGTACTACCTCTGTGTGTCTCCCACTTTGTCTCTATTATCCCCAGCAACTTCCAGCATCCAGGTCCCTCCTGGTGCAGGGCTGCCCTCCCTGCTCTGGTAGGGGAGGGAGCTGGTGATCTAACTCTCCTCCCCATATCCTGCAGCAGGTGCTGGTCCAGGGACTGTAGCATCCTTAGTACCTGAGCAGATCCCAGGGACCTTACTGTCCCAACGCAGTCTCTTCACCCCATGGAAATTTCATATGGTCATAAATATAACACTTCTAATGTGACATGAGTCCTGAAAGCAAATAAAACTTCTATTTCTCAATAATTTCAATTTAAATACTTAGGTTAAACCTAAAGAGACTAGACATATGTTAGAATAAGAAACTGTCTTTGAGTAAAGTTGTCAGATGAAATACAGAATTCCATGTTTAAAATGAGCTTTGGAATAATTAGTGAATAATTTTGTAGTGTGGGTATGGCAAACACATCATGGTAAAATTTACAGGACATACTTAAGCTAAAATGTTATTTGTTATTTATCTGAAATTCACAGGTAAATGAGGTCTCCTGTTTTATTTGCTAATTTAGTACCTGCGTAATTTCAGAAGAAACTTTCATGTGGAAAAATGGTTTGACATGCTATATACAGTACTTTCTGTAAGTAGAATAAAAGCAGGCATTATAGGAGATGTATGTAGGCTAAAAATCACTAACAAGTACAAGATTATAAACTGGAAAAATAAAACACAACAAAAAGCAAATACAACAAAACAGAGATTTCTACTTTGGAAATGTTTAAACAGTGATTGTCAGTGACACCTTAGAAAAGAATCTCTTTCACATGCAATATTGAGTCAGATGAAGTGCCCTGGAGCCTCTTGTACTTAAAAGATACTATAAATCAAGTTTCCAGTGCATGTGATTTTATAATCAGTCCTATTTAGCAACATAATTTAAGGGTTAGTCACACTTCATATTCAAAGTATTTCAATAAATTTCACATGATATAACTAAATACAATAAATAAAATACAATAATAAATATAGTTCTGTGTGAAAATAAGGAAAATGGTCATTATAGAATTTAAGTGTTCTTTCACTCACTAGGTAAACTTTTGTTTCCAACAAATGCCACTAAGTTTGGGAAACAATAATTACACATTTGACTTCCCCTTGACTGTTTTTCTACACTGAGGTCCTTAAGAAATGTTTCAAAGCACTTTTTTTTTCTTTCAGGATATCTGTAAATTTATAAATTTCATCCTTGAGGATTATTGTTTATTTTTTAAAATAGCCTTAAATTTAATAAGATAAACATAAGGATTACCATATTTTGAGGACTGTAAGACGCATCAGACCATAAGACACACCTAGGTTTTAGAGGAGGAAAGTAGGAAAAAAAATTGTTGAAGTAACAAATGTAGTAAAATATTTAATAACCTGTGAGCCCACTCCACTGCTGCCCTACCACTACCAGAGGAAAAACATATCTCAATGCCAGAGATTTGTGAAAGGAAAGGAAATGTTTACTTAAGGCTATACAGACTTAGAGTAGTGAGCTAATGTCTTCATTAAGATATTAAAGTCCTTTATGTGCACACAGTCCTTCCTTCTCCCTCTGCCCTAATCTGGGGTACTGTATCTCAGGAAAAGAAGTAGAAGCCCATGATTCAGGCTCCCAGCACCATCAGCTGTGTCACCCGCCAGGATCTCTAGCTAATCCAAAGCCATATGGCACCTTCTCATGGCCCACTAGCAAGAGTCCTTTAACCCTTTTTCTTCTAGGCAAAGTCTCTCCTGCTTTCTAAGCCACATAGCAAAAGGGAGCACCCCAAAGCCACGTGGTTCTCTCCCTGCCAAAGCTGCAGGGGTCCGCACTTTGCCAAAGCCACATCATTCTCTCTTTGCATGGCTGCTGTGTCTGGGCTTAAATCCCCGTGCCAACCTTCCTCTGCACCTCCATTTCCAACTCCTCCTACAATCAGTTATACCTGCCAGCATTCCTGCATTATTCCAAGTTTATTGGACTGCCATCATAAGTCTGGGCAGGTGTGGCCCCATGTCATGGAGCCAATCTTCTTCAAGCTCTCACAAAGGTGTTGTAACCAGGGGGAGCTGCCCTCCAGTTACATCTTGGGTGAAAGTCATTTCCATCCCCCAGGCTCAAAGCATGGCCACAGCTATTTAACATATCTATGCAACCAGTTAAAGGTTATAGATATGTTAAATGACCATGCCAGATGTTAGCTACAAAGCCATTGCTGTACAAAATGGCTCTGCATGTTCCTGCTCCATGTATCCCTTCCCCCAACTCACACATGTGGTAGGGAGGGGTGAGAACATCCTATGTATTTTTCTAATATTTCCTGGACACCTAGAGTTCTGACCCCATTCCAAATCCCTGTTTGGGGCTCCCCTCTGGGCTTCACCCTGTTACTATTGTCAGTAGATAAAGAAATCATCTGTGGACAGAGAGGGAGCAGCATGTGTGACTACATTCAATAACTACTGTTACTCTGGATTACAGACTTCTCCAAGGGTTTTCTAATTAGCTGGACCAGAATTACAGTGATGGTACTAGGAGAAATTTCTACCAACCAGAAGACCAAAAGTTCAATAAAAGACACTGGTATGTGTTGGGAACTGCCTTGCCTGGTATCAGAAGCTGAACAACACCCCCCCCCCCCCCCACCTAGGCTAAGGCTAAGGGAACGCCCTTGGAACCATAAGCCAGCAAGGAGACAAAAGCTTATCTCCCTGGCAGGAATGCTGCTTCTGCTGCTTCATTCATCACTGAACCCCAAAGCTTGGTCGGTTAGCCAAAGACAGGTAAGATTCCCCAAGGGGGGAATGACCTAAGACAGGCACGATCACTTAGGAGGCCCCCCAAAAGAAGGACTTTGGGGGCTGCAGCAAAAGGGGGCGATGGAGCCTCGCTCCTCGGCTTTGACATAGCCTGAGTTCTCAAGTCTGGGAGAAAATCTCCTTATCTCTTGGTTGCCTTAGTTCCTGTGCTCCACCTAAGCCTGAAACAATGACAGGGTGGTGCAGCTCTGTGCTGAAAAGGGCGGATTCCCCAGGTGATCAGGCCTAAGAAAGAACATGTAAATTACTGTGAAGCCTGCTTTGTTTAGAATGCTCTCAGTTGAATGAGAGGGGTCCAAGGAGGAAGTTAGTTTGTTCCTCAAAGTCTTACAGCTCTTTGACCCTGACTCAAAATAGACCGGCAGAGTTCCTTGTTTTCTATAGTTCCTTACTTCCTCATAATGAGTACTGTACTTGAATTATTATGCAAAACGAGCCCAATAAAAGCAGGTATAGATGGTAAATCGGGGCGTTCCCCACTAGAGGGGGTGGCCATTCCGTCCCTACTTCTCCACAGAAACCAGTTTGTCTCTGTGCATGTTTTTTCTCGCGTTTCATCGAGCCATTTTTAGCGTTCCGTGATCACTGCTGGCCGGTGACCCACACATCAGGTATGAGTCCAAGCACATTGTAGGTGGCCAACAATTAATCTAACAGAGAAAAAGGGTGAAAAAAAAGCTACTTAGTTCATAAGCAATGAGAAATATTCGGTAAGTGTGACTAAGAAGATATCAATACTATAACTTGAAATAAGTTATTTTTTATATGGAACGATTATATTTTACAAGCATTATTGAAAAAAATAGATACAGAGAAATATTAAGTTAATTAGGATATCAAATATCACCTCAAGGATCTACTTTATACTTTTCACGCTGACTAAACAAAAATAAAACTTTAACGCTTTTTTAGAATTATTAGTATAAATTTCATTTGACATAAGTAATTGTACATTCCTCTATTGATATGAATCCCACAAAATAATGATCTCATGATATGGTCTAATAACAATGTTTTGTGAGGTCAAATAATTTTTGTGAACTTTAACTTGAAGTAGGGTCTTGGAGAGCCCCTGTAAGCACTGGCAGCTTAAGAATTCTCAGAAATTTACAGGGAAAGAAAAACTTGTTCATTTTAATCCAGCATTTTCCAAACATGTAAACAATAGATCTCATTTTAAAAATAACTAATATTAATTGGTATTCCATGGGCTACTAGTCATCTGAACATGTTTTGTGAAATACTAGTAAATTGAATTTAAGGACTTCAATCTAGTGTTTATGACACGAGGATTGTAGGTTTCAGTCACTCCGTGTATATAGGAAATATGTCCTCAATTAAAAAATAACACCCCCCAAAAAAACAAACCCCTAAAAACAACTCACCAATGGAAAACAAATCTTTTCCAACAAATGCCTTTCCTGCAAAGATAACGCATCCCGGACAGTCTCTTACATGGTTGTTACTTTTCAAAAGGTAGAAATTATTTTGTCTAGGGTATTTCAACTCCCCCACTTCTGGCTTGTTCCTTTTTCTCTCTCTCTCTCTTTGTTTAATCCCTTCACCTTTTTCACCTAGCCTGCTGTGGGTCAATCTCTTAAGATGAATCTTGAGTTAGAAAAGAAAAGCAACCAAAAATAGAGAAGTATAAAACATATGAAAGGATGAAAGCTTGAAATGTAAGGCAATGGGAAGAGTAATCAAGCACTGATCTGGCAGTTTCCTAAAAGTGGTACAGTCAACGTCCACTTGCCCAGCTTCCACCAGGCAGCATGTCTATTATTACTCAGAGTGAGAAGGAAAAAAAAGATGTTGATCTGGGAGGCGGGAAAGCATAGAGCAAAAACAAACCAGTGTTCATAGTCCTGAGCAAATGCTTGGGATAAACTGTCTTTTATTTTATTATTACTGGCTGTAAAGAAATATTATACAATATTCACATGAGGCATTAATTGGTGAAAAAGATCTTTAAAAACTTAAAACCATGTCTTGTTTTTTTTAAAAAAGATAATTTAAAATTTGCAGATTGTTTAAATATAACACAGCTACAGCAGTAAAAAGAAAACGTTTTAACTAGTATAATCCTCAACTAATCCAGAACAATTTTCTGAATTAGATAGGCAGGAATTTCTATCTACAGACAAGAGAAACCACAGAGAAAGAGTCTAGCAGAGAGTGGACAAATATCACTAATGACCAGAAAGGACTGACTGTGTTTTATTCATACCAAGCAGAATGAAAAATCAATTCAGAATTTGAACAGAAAGCACAGGAGCTTTGTTCATGCAGTAAAAAAGCAATCAGAAATGTGGGTTCCCAGGAGCATTTAGGCATCACAGGTCTATGGAATGCACAAACAATTGTTAAATGTGGAAAGGAGAGAGAATTATAAAAGCAGGAGAAAATAGTAAAAAAAAAAACTAAGCAAACAATTAGAACAGGAACAGAAACATAGAAATGGAGATCACATGGAGGGTTATCAGCTGGGAGGCAGAGGAGGGAGAATGGGGGAAAAGGTACAGAGAATAAGAAGCATAAATGGTAGGTACAAAATAGATGGGGAGGTTAAAAATGGTATGGGGGATGGAGAAGCCAAAGAACTTATATGTATGAACCATGGACATGAACTAAGGTTCCGGGGGTGGAATGTTGGTGGGAGGGGAATACGGGCAGAGTGGAATAAAGGAGAAAATAATTGGGACAACTGTAATAGTATAATCAATAAAATATACTTAAAAACACATATCGCATAAGGGGTCTTACGCTGATTACTAGAATTTGTAATTGTAAGACTAATGCAATACATTTGAAACTTCAAAACTTATCAAAAAATTTTGTTGAGAAAGTAGCAACTATTTTCTCTTAAACTAATTAAAAGAAGCCAGGAGGGAAATGTAGCACAGGTAATCAGACTGTCAAATCCAGTTCGTTGAGGATGGAAGGAACCTGAAAGAGAAATAACAAGTGGGCTGAGAGTTGAGACATTTGTTCTAAACATGTGCCTGGACTAAACTGAACATGGGCCCAAACTTAGGTAACTCACTTTATCTTACACACATCAGTGTTCTTTATGAAACGAGATGTTCAAATGAGATTCCTTTTCAGGAAAAATTTTCTTCACTCAAGTGTTGGGCCTATCATTCATTTGTCTTACCCTGAAACCCAAGAATTCATTTACAGAGGCTTATAGTATGTGAGGCATCGTGTTTGACTTTGGATGCGCTACGTGCTAATTTAAAAATGTAGAGCTCCTGCCATCATGAAACTCAACATCTATTTACTGTCTTCACAGTAACAGTGGTGTATTTGCCCTTTTTCATTTATTTTAATTATTATTATTGATCACTAAAAATATGGTAATTTGAATACTGTTTTATTGTTTACCTTGCTATTATTTACAGATTGATTTCTGCCTCCTGCCCCAGGAAACAGTAGCATCTAGATAAATAGGCTTGGTTATCTTTATATAGTATCTGAGCACATTGGAACTTAATGGAGCTTGTTGACAGTACTAAGAAAAGGTGACATTGTTATAGCATAGGGACTAAAAATACTAGTTTGGGGGTCAGAGAGTACTGAAAAAGAATGCTGATTCTACCTTTTAGTAATAACCACTTACATTTATTATTTTAATAAATAAATTATTCTGTTTATCTATTAATAATAGGCAATCTTGCAACTTAATGGCTTAAAGCAACACTTATTTTATTCACCGATATGTACTTTGGGCAGTGCTCAGCAGGAACAGCTAGTCTCTGCTTCATTCACTGTAGTTTGGTGCCTTTCAAAGTCTGGAGTGTAGAGTCTTATAAAGATTCACTCATTCATATGCCTTAAAGTTGATGTTGTTGCCATCATGCCAAGCCTATTTTTTATTTGATACTTTTTATATTCTTTTTAATCAAAGCCAGTGATTTTTCTACCAATAAAATTTTCTTAAAATTTTGTGAGTTCCCTATTGCAGTTTACATCATTAGGAAAAAAAGCCATACCTGTAAATTTCTTGTGTCAGAAGATTGTTAAAGGCACTGTAATGACAATTTTAGGGATGAATCTGGTTATGTACAATTATATTTTATTTTCAATTTTTAACCTTTAAAACTAAACTCTGATAAATAGAGCATCACCAGTCCTGTTGAGGAACTTTTTAAATTATAGATGTGTAATATGCAATAATAATAAATCATACCTTTCACTATGGTTTATTATGTTGACAGGAGATGCACAATCAAATTTTGTGGCTTTATGTATTTTGCTGTACATATCCAAATAATACTTCAAGCATATTAGTTGAGCTCATGAATATTAAGTATCCCCATGGTTTCATATGTGCTGTATATCTTCTGTTTCTAGATCTGTTTTTCATGCTTGTCAACCCTGATTTGAGCCCAGGGAAGCTGATTTAAATGAATTGCATAAGCGGGCTCTTGTCCTCTTGTTCCTGATTCTACTAAAATATGTCAAATGCACCAGTGAGAAATAGGAGGACAAGAGAGAGAAGTCTGGTGTTTATTTTCCCTGTGGCCTCCCTGCCAGGGCTGTATGGATTGGCTGCATGCATTTAACAGCACTACTTTGTACCCTCTAAGGACCCTGTCCATACAGCTACCCTGTTGAGATTTTGTTAATTTTTTCCTTTCCCTGGCTGATTCTATTCTATCAATGGTTTTGGTTATTAATATTAAAGATAACTTTACTATACTGTATTGGATATCAAGATCACTGAAGGGCACAGTTTCCAATCTCATGCAGGAATCAAACTGTTAAAAAAATTAGCAATCATCAAAGCCAAAGAATTTCTCCTAAGAACAACAAATGAAAGAGTTTGTACTGGGTCTTTAAGCATAAGTAAGATTTAAAATATACTTAAAAGAATTGACTGTATTTCTTAAATCCATATAATAACATTACATGGCAAAATATAAAATTATATATAGATGATAATATAACTTTAACAAATTTGCAAGAAAAGAATTGTAGGTAAAATTTCTAAAGTGAAAAAATTAACATGCTCTGAAGATGTGGCTGCGACACAAAAGTGAAATGAACTGTGGAATTTCATGGAATTTAAGGCTGGAATAATAAACATGTAGGACAGCTTCATGCCTTTTGTTCTTATGTTGTATTTAGTGTCACCTTCTCAGGGAAGCCTTTCTAACCATTCCATCTAAATTTTGTTTTCCCATTCTTAATACTTTTAATTCTGCTTTCCTGCTTTAGTATTTTTCATGTAGCATTTGCTTTAATTTAATCTACACTATTTTACTTACTCATTTTATTTTTCTCTTTCTACCCCTCTACTATTGTTTAGAATACAGAACCCCTAAGAAAATATTATCTGTTGGTTTATATAATATTGTATCTAAATAACCTAAAAATAGACTTCGACACTAAGTGTGAACTCAACAAGTATGTCTATATAAATTAATGGAAAAAATGTTTACTACATTAAGTTTATTTGTACTAAATTACTTCCCAGGTTGTACAGAAGAAAAACTGAAATAATTTCCACTGCTTCCCTCTCTAATGTGTGTGTAAAGTACTTCTTTCAGTTAATTTTATTATAGTATATTTTAAAATTTGCTATTGAAGCGTTTCAAATTTGTCCTATTTGTGGATTTACAATGGCATAACCATGAACTGTCAGAATCTCAGGACCAGTAAGATAGTACATTTAGTAATTCAAACATATTTCTTTCATCACATGATCTTAATTTTTATCTAACTGTACTGATCATTTGTTTTAATTTTCAAAATAATTAATTTGGTTTCTTAAAAGATATTATGGTAATATTGTTCTGTCATGAAAATATGCACTCCAACAAACATCATTCTCATGAGGCTCTTTCCTGTTTAAAGTTCGTTACTTTAAACAATACTTAGGATTAGTTTTAGATCAGATAATGATCCTAGAACAGATATTCTCAGTCCTAGCCCAAATTTTTATTTTACTCACCATTTGATCATAAGTTGCCATTGTTATCTATCATCTGTTGTTGCTAATAAGAAGCATATTTTCAATAAAGCCACTTGACTTAAGTGGAGAAGGCTTCTCTGGTTTAGGTATTTAAACTCTTTGACCATCCTACCTATCACATCATGACATTCATTAGTATGACTAAATTTTACCTGTGCATGCAGTTCTATTTCAGCTGTTTATTTTCCCCAACACTTTGAAAGCATTTCTCCATTTTTTTCTTACCATCTATAGGAATTCATAAGAAGTTGGCTGTTGACTGTCAAGTTATTGTTCCTTTGGAGATTATCTATCTTTATGTTAACTTTTTAAAATGATTTTATTATTTTTAGAGAGGGGGGAAAGGAGGGAGAAAGAGAGGGAAAGAAACATCAGTGTGTGATTGTCTCTCATGTGCCCCCTACTGGGGACCTGGCCCACAACTCAGGCATGTGCCCTGACTGGGAATCAAACTGGCAACCCTTTGGTTCTCAGGCCAGCACTCAATCCACTGAGCCACACCAGCCAGGGCTATGTTAGCTTTTAAAGTTAAATATTATTATTCTTAATATGTCTAGTATTTTCTGTTCATACAGTTTAGAATTTTATTTTTATTTTTATATTTGCTCCTTAAAATTAACTATTAATATAATAATTTATGTTTACCTTTACTTCTGGAAATGAATCATCCATTATTTCTATTAATATTTTCTGATAATAACCCATTTATTTTCCCCTTCTTAAATAGTTCTTTGATCTATGTTGACTCCTGAAGCCATTTTATGTCTCTTAATTGTATTTTCACATTTCTATTAATCCTTTTTTTCTATTTATGCTGTAATCTAGGTGAATTTCTCAGCAGAGTCTTCTAAGTTATTCATTATTTGACTATGTCAAATCTAAGTTTCAAATTTTATTTAAACTGTATTTTTCATTTCCAAGTCTTATAGGTTTTTTAATTCACTTTTCTTTTAAGACATATATTTCCTTATGTTTAGTGGTTTATTGTCCATTCTCAGCCTGATATTTGCATTTTTAATAACTACCATATATTTTTAATTTCCAAGATTTAAAAAAAATTGCCTTTCTTGTTTAATGTGTGCCAAATTATGTTCACCAATTTCTTTGATTAATGACTATCATTACTTCATTTATGTCTTTAGAGTCTTACACATATTAGTTTTTATTGTAGATGTTTCAATTATTTTTATTTTACTTAAAGAAATTCATTTTAACTAATGGTTTTGTTAGCTCCATTATAACAAATAATCAATTATACTATGTTCATTTTCTTCACATATATGAAATTTTCTTTGTGAGATTATTTTAAGCATGAGGTTTTCACCTTTAATTTAAATCTTTAGTTTTGTATTCTCCTCTTCTATTTAGTGGTTTAGTGATTGCACTCCACAGTCCAGGATTAGTTATATGTTAGTTTCTATTGGCTTCCAATCCACAGACATCAGGGACATTCCAGATATGGCCACGACACAAGCCCCAGTGGAAGCCATCAAATGGCATTATGTGCTACTTTCTTTTCACTAAGCACACTTTCAGATAAATTGAAGTTCCATGAAAAATGTGTATCAACTTATTTTTTTTCATAAATGAGAAGTTCTGCCTCAGCAGAAAGCCTGAATCTAGTTTTCCATCTTATGTAGAAAGCAAAGAATAAACTCTCCACACTATCCTGGACTTCTTCCAACTCGAAAATCAGCAAACTATCCATGTCCACTATGCTCATCACTCTGTTTCTATTTCATCTTTGGTTATTAGAAATATTAACTATGTTAATCATAATTATATTACTTAAATATTATTTCTATTATAGTGGTATGCATCTGAACAAAGGCAGAAATTGTCATCCTCAAACAATTTAATCAGAACACCTTCTTCTTCATAATTCATTCTGTATAGCATTTAAAAATCACATTTATAAAAATAAACATTTGAATAAAAGTGTGTCAAAAAGTATTCATAGTTTATATTATAATGAATGCTAAGTCCAAGTCAAGTGGAAATATAGGCAATGAAATGCCTATTCCTAATTAGAATAAATTCCTTAATTATGACTTTCTCTTAAGAACAGAGAGAGTGTTTGATTTGAAGTATTAGCAGGAATTTTTCAGCTGAATAGTCAACAGTAGTGAAACTAAGAAATGAACAGTATAAGTAGAAATATAAGGGTGTGAGAAAATATCACCATAATGTCCTAAGACTCATACCCTAATGGACAATAATATTTTTTAAAAAAGGACATTTTTTTTTCTCTAGTGGATGTTGCAGGTGAGTCATATAGAAGATTACATATTTTTGCTAGTTTATACTAACATCCATGAATCAACTACTGAAACTAGGGATTATTATCTAGCCTAGGTCAAAGTCCACATCTACAATATAGTGATGGGGACCAATCTTCACTTTGATTATACAAGTGAGAAATGAGGTTATTTTACTAGAATTTTCTTTTACCTCACAAAAAAATAAACTCCCCCTTTGAGGTTAATTTCACCTAATAACATTACAGTGGTCCCACTGTTTTCTTGTTATTAACTTATCTCCAGTCAGTTACTTATGCTTTCTATGAGTTTTATGATAATTATCTCCACTTTAACCCTTGTGATCATTCTTCTCACCTTTTGTTAAACTCATCCTACCTTTTCCTCAACACCACTTGTGGTAGCACTGGAAAAAAGACCTAAAAAGCTTCACACATGCCTAGCTCAGTACTGTGCATGGGAAGATAGAAGGGTTCTCACAGAGCTCTGGATCCTTACATAGAATGGCTATTCCCCTGACTTCAACATTACCCTCAGCAGGCTACCAAAGAGTCCAAGAATGTTGTTTTTGTTGGACAAACTAATTATCCCCTTGCCTGAAAACCTTCCAACACTAGATTTGGGGGAAAAAAAGTTTAAATCATTTTTTTCTATTGGGTAAATCACCTATCTTACCATCCCATCTATCTCATACATACAGAATATCTATTTCATTATTATAAGATCAGGCTGTGAATGAAATTATATTCTTACCCCTATAAAACAGTAAAACTAATTCCATGATGCCATAGTCTTTGGTATATAAGTCAACATGAAAGATCCCATGAAATCCATCATCACCCAGATTGTAATAATATCCATATGGTCGAGTTCCTTGTCTTCATTAGCCATTGTGTGCTAGAATTTACTTTCTCCTCAGTAAAATCCCATATATTCTGTTCTGAGTATCATGGAAATTGTGGTTCCATGCATCCCTGTTAAATGATTTTTTTTTTCTCTCTCACACATATTGGCACAAAGATATGAGAGTAAAGGAGGTTTTCTCCCTGTACAATAATTCAGATATTAAAACAAAAACAATAGCAAACATTAATCAGTTTCTTTGACATCTTAATACCCTATAAGCCATTAAATTTCATACTGTGGTAACTGATCATACTTCCAGGAACTCCTTCACTCATTTTAATATAAGGCTTATTTACTTTCTCTTTTTTATCTCTCTTCTACTACTTTTGCTATTCATTTATATTTAACTCAGTTCCATATGGACGATTCATGGGCTTTTTCTAGCATAACATTTTGAAGATTTTTGCCTTTGCCACAGTCTTCTTGGTTTTCAGCACATTCTCTGCAGCACGCACATCCCAACATTCACTCAATTCTATTGTGGCCTCCAGTGCCTTGTTCTTACTAGTTGTCCTCCTCCAGCATCTTCACTCAGTCTGTGGGTCTCTTCCCTCTCTGCATTTACTCATTGTCTAGGTGTTCAGCCAATCTTACCTAAAAATGATAATTAATACATTTTTATCTCTAGCCCTGATATTTGCTCTGAACTCCAAACTCGTATATGCTTGTATCTTCACTTTGTGTTTAATAAGTATCTCAAAAAGAACATGACTAAAACAAAATCCTATACTTTACACCCTTAAAAATGTGGGTTTTGCCTTCACTTTTTAAAAATTTTAATAAATTGTACCACTACTCACAGTTGGTTAAACAAGAAATTCCTGAGTCATCTTTGACTCCTGTTTTACATGTTCCACATACTACTGATGAGCATGTTTTGTATATTCTATTCTTCTTTAAATTTAAAATTACTATAAAAATTTGAACCCATCTCAGTTTTTTTACTTCAGTTACCTAGGTCAAATATCCCTTCTTACGTGAAATTTTACAATACTCTACTCAGTTTCTCTACATCCTGCATCCTCTTCCCTACCCTGTCTACTTATATCATAAATTTTACTCTTATCCCCTGGTCTCAACACTTCAATGGTTTACCTTCATGCTTATAATAAAAGCTCTTACTGTGTTCTAAAAGGTTTATTATGATTGAGATAGTCTCTCTACCTAAACTCATTTCTAACCACTTCTTACTAGCAATATCTGCCGCACAGAAATGGTGAGTGGGCCCAATGATGTAACAGGAAGTAAAACTGAAAATTAACTATGTTAAATAAATGTGGTATGGCAAGAAATTTGTATCCTAGAATGTGAACTTTAGGGTTAGCATTATTGAGCTAATTGATGTGGCTCACCCCCTCGTCCTTCCTTTACCTGCCTATTTTAAGCTTGCATAAAAACCAGTGAAGCCAAAGTTATGGACTCTTTTGATCTGGGAAATCTTTCCATCTGTATAGATCACTGAAACCTAAGACTTTAGTAAGCATGTATCTGTGAAGAAAAAATACAGCATCAGGAATTGTGCCCAGCCGCTCTACCATGTACCTCCTGTGCATTACTGTGGCCTGGGTAGGACTCAAATTGGTGTATTCTAAGCTGAGTAGAAGTTATTTTTGTCTTTCCTCAGTGCTGGACCAGTCATTATGGTCTGGCCTCATCAGGTTCTCATCTGTTTTTCTAAAACACTAAGTATTCCTATCCCTTAATGTTTGCTTTACATTTGCTATAGCCTCTATCATGAATGATCTTTCTGCAAATAGTCATATATTTCATTATTTGTAACTTTGTTTAGCCTTTGACTATATGTTACCTTCACAGAAATGTTTTCCCTGGATATTGAAAAATAACTTTGTGTATATCCTATATGTCTTATATGTTCTTCTCCTGATATATTTACTAATATAATATACTAATATATTATTTGTTTACTTGTTTTGTGGCTAATCACTTCACTAAGTTCTGTGCCTCCCTAAGTCTTGTTTTTCTCAATGTTGTGTCCCAGCTTTTAAATAGTTCCTACTATGTACATATAAATTCTGAATAAAAAATTGTTGAATAAATCTTAGGTTATTTAAATTTAAGCTAAAATAACTCCATCTTTTAGCTCCTTATATTTCTGAGCTCCAATAATCTTTGACTCCTCTAACTTGTTAATACCCCAGATATTGTAGCACTGTGAATATCCATAGACATGAATTCTTAAACTGCAATATCTGACTAGAACTTATCTATTTACCTTATTTCTTTACTCCCAACAGTCTGGATATACTTTCTTAAATCTCATAATACCCCTCCCCATATTTTACTTGGCTAATATATCACTTCAACCAAACCTCCACAGTTTTTTTTTTTCTTGGATCTTCCCACCATAGTTGTTTACTTGAATTTCACATTATTTCTTTTAAATTCTTCAATATGTCAATGTCCACATTATCTCTTTCTATAATTCCCAACCTTGAATAAACTTGAGTCTATAATCATATTTCTTCAGCAAAACAGTTCTTAAGTACAATAAGGGAATCACCCAGCAGCTGATTTTCCCCCAATGTGTATTAAATTCCCATCTCAACAGCCATCAGCATGGCTAAGAAAACCATTTAGTGCCTTGTTCATCTCTTCCTATTATCATTAGTAGATGTGGAGAAGTTTAGAGACTAACATGAAGCTATATATGAACCAAACCTTCAATAATGTTTTCACTTGTTTTTTCACAAAGGATAACAGACCAGTCTCTAATTCACAAGTGTGTTATACTCAAATCATCTAATCATCTTGATATATATCTCTTCTGTTCCTTTTCTGTCAATTTCAGAAAGGGATGCCTCCATCTCTCCCTTCATTTTGTTTTCCATTTTAAGCCACAGTTCTTTCATTTTTATCCTTTTCTAATATCTTTTTTATGGTACTAATTCCACCCTCTATTTTAAACATTTAACCCCCAGCTCACTTATTCCCATTCATTTCATTATTCTCCGACAAAGCACAATGTCAAGTTCCATAATTTGCTAAAATCGTTTTTGACTTTACCTGAGTAGTTTATCCCTGACTCTGTACCATCAAGTAGAAATTATATACTCCTGGACCAAAGCACAATGAGCAGGCTCTATAGTCAGAGTCATGTAAATGAGTAGCTCAGTTAAAATCTCAATCATTGGTTTGCATAACATTTCTGCTTCATAAAGGAGAACACTATGAGATAAATTGTACCTTTATATGTGAATTAGAACACACCATGAAACACCTCAAGAAAGGGTTTTGCTTAGAGTGTCACTTTCTAGCTATTTGTTGGAATAATAGCTCTCAACTGCTGTGCTCCACCTTCTCAGATCTGCCAAGCCATGCATCTTAAGATGTGTATAGGTTACACATCTTTACTCTAAAGTAAAATGTATATTCTATAAATGTGTATAGAATAGGAAAGAACAATGAATACATTTTCTATACCTCAGGGAAAGCTGAAATTGGCTCTCAACCACACAAATCCCCTATCCATCATTTATGTTTAGGTTAATGCTTTATAAAAATGATTCCTTGTAATAGAATCTTGTTGACAACATTTTAACCTATAAAACACAGAGGTAGAGACTTTCTCCAAAAATAAGAACATGAGAAATCATCATTCCCACTGAACATGTTCTAGTGGTCAATGAATTTAACATACAATATGCTTATTTAGTCACCACAGCAGGATCTTCACAAAAACTTGTGTTCTTTTACTCCTTACCTCTGTCTAGGCACCAGTTCGAGAGCATCACCTATTCCCAACATTGTAAATCATGAGACGTCATTTGTCCCTTTATCTGCTTGTAAAAAAAAAAAAGTAAATTTCCAAATCCATATACATTAAAGTAAAGATGATATGGTCATTTTAACCCAAATATATTTGGTACAAGACTACTAGCAACAAAGTTGCTGATTTGACCCCTTGGGGCTTTGGAAACACTTTCTCTTTCATGGTTTTTGTAATGGGTATGGAACAAGGTTCAGAATGGGGTGTAGGCTGAGAAGCCCTCAGAAATACAGAAAAACAAAAACAAAAACCCCACTAACATGGCTTGGCAGATCTGAGAAGGTGGAGCACAGCAGTTGAGAGATTTTGCATAACTATGACAGCTTGGCTAGCTTCATAGTTCTGTTGAATAGCTTTGTCACTCATGGGGCCAGGGAGATGGGTGTGACTTTGGCTCATGATGTAACACGGAGGCAGTGCTCCAGTTGCTGCTGCTGTGCAAGAAGCAAGAAGGTGGTTTGAGCCACATCTTGGGGCCATGCCTGCCCAGACTAACACTGGTAGCTGGAGAAAGGCAGAAGATGCCAGAAGACTGGCAGATATGGCCCTTTGTGGGAGGAGTTGGAAATGGGGTTGGAAATGGGGGAAGAGAGAAAATGCTGGGATTTAAACCAAGTACAGCAGCCATTCTGGCACTTGACCATGAAGCTTGAGAAGGAAAACCACTCTTCACCATGCAGGGAGTAGTAATGAGGAAAGAAACATGCTGTCTGCAGTAAGGGTTTTTTTCCCATGTGGTTTGAAAGAGAGCAGTGAGGGAGAAGTAAACAACCTTATTGTCTGTACTGAGGAAGGAGCCCACATGGACTGGACTAGTAAGAAAGGAGATGCTGCTGCTGTGATCCTGCTCTAGCTGACTGATCCTGATCTGCTGTACCTTGATTTTACCTAGACTTTTAACCATGATCCAGAATAATATGGCACATGTTTTTCTAGACTATTATGCAGAGGCTGATGGTAATGTACTCCAGATATTGCACAGATAAGGGCATGAGAAACTTTTGGGGATGTTTTTGGCTGGTATCCTGGTGGGGAGCATGGGAATTGCTGCATCTTGTGGGAAAGGAGGGCTCTGAGCTTAGGTGCTCTGAGCCATCCCAAGGTTGGGATGTTGTAGACAAAGGCCTGCTCCTTCCAACATTAATTGTTAGGTCATTTACCAAGGTACCACGTGGGTGGGCCCCTGGCTACTTGGTAACACTCTCTGGTTGTCAACTTAGTTCAGCAGAAAAAATTTAGGTGATGCTAAGAAGAGAAGTCACAAGCTAATAGTCTGCTGTTAGGTGACATATGTCTCTTCACCATGGCAATTCCAGCATGTGCACATTTCTGCTAAATTATAGCTGCCCCTCAGAATCCATCCGCTCATTCACACATTCTCCATTTCCACACTTGGCTCAGTTTTGGATCTTGGTAACATTTCTCTTTCATTCTCTAGAAAATAGGCAATAGAGTAAAAGAGTCATTGGTTTGATTTTTGAAAGTGAGGAAAATCTGGGAAATGTTTTTGCCAACACAAAAACAATACTTGTCAAGAGTTACTAATATGGTGATGGAACTTTCAATCAATCAGAAAAGCAAGTAGAAATTAAGGGCAAACAGCACTAAATATCAGAATTATGTAAAATTAAGTTTAGTTGCATCTAGAAAAATATATTGTGACTTCAAAAACATAGAAATTTATTTCTCTCACAAGAAGTCTACATACAGACAATTCAGAGCTATAAACATTTCATTACATCAGTAACCCAAGCTCCAGCTATGTCAGTTCTATCATTTTTTAGTTGATGCATTTACCCTAGATGGTCCAATATCCTTATGAAAGTCTAATTGTCATGTCTAAGTTCCAGATAAGACAGAGGGAGAAGGACCAAAGGTATTTTACCTAGTCTGAGAGTTATATGGACAACTTTCCAAAGTGACAAGAAATCTTTTATTCCATGATTTTATGGGTCATTCAGAAGCCCCTTTAGGTTTATATTTTCTTTAGTAAGGTATAATTTGCTTTCAATACATGATCTAGCAAAGCTATATTTCTAAACATCCTAGCATCTTATGTGTACATTAATAGTGAAAAATTAGAGAACTAGTCAGCTATAGGTGAATAATTTTATGTTGAATTTTTATGTTGAATTTAATAATGCATAAAACCACCTAAGTTATCAGCCTTTTGTATATTTAGACAAATTCAAATGCACTGTGCTCTGAATTAATGAAATGTAATTAAAATGTTCTGAGACATGGAGTGGACATATTAGCTTATATCTTAAGTGATTTGTCACACATTTAGGGACTCTTGCTAAAGGAATATAGAAACTAGCTCTGCACATTAATTCAGGCTCCAGAATTCAAACTTTAAGTTACACTGAAAACAGGCAAATAAAACACAGATAAATCAGAATTTCAACTAAAATGGAAAATATATTCTGCTTAACTTGAAGCTGTCACTCAATAAATTATTAGAATTTTGAATCTTACCAGGACAATGACCAGCTAGAATTCATTAGATTTTTGTGCATGGCTAAGGTTTTGAAACAAACATTGCATTCTTGTACAAATTTATTTGGAAGGAAATTTTAAGTTTGTCTCCCAAATAAACCCCATTGAAAATCTATTATTTCTCTTGAGAATTTATGTTTTTGAAACATTTATGAGTCACATCAATGTTGCAAAAGATATATATATATATAGATATATATATATATATATATATATATATATATATATACTAGGAAGAGATATTTTTGGACTTTAAGTTTTATAATACAAATTTAATACCTACTGATCTAAATTTTGAATATCATTTTAATATTTGTTATACTTTTAGCATTTATAGAAAGCATTAGAAAACAGAGAAGTAAACATTGACAGCCAACAAAGTCAAAATGGGTTTTTTTTTGTATGTTTTGCTGTTGGAAGTATCCAGAAGGTAAAAAAATTAACTAGGCATTTAGCAACTTTTTGAAGTGCTATAAAGTATAACAATAAGTGATTTTACTTAAGTTCAGAACAGTATTATTTAAATAATCTGTAATTAATCTAATCTATGACATTAATTGTCAAATGCACTTCATAATGAAATAGCTGTCAGAGCTTAATTATTATATTCAGGTAATACTATCTCCTTCACATACTAACTTCAGTGGATTTAGTAAGAAAAAATAGATACTTCAAGGCTTAAATGATCAAGACATCATCAAATTTCTTTGCTTGAGCACTCTCTCTCAAGAATTAGTGGTTCTATTAAATATGGCTCAACAGAGCTCTGAGGGAAAATTGTGTCTAATATCTACTCTTCCGAATGTGTGCTTGTGCCTGCCTAGTCGTCTGTTATTTCATCTTTCCCACCAGACCTCAGTCTCTCCTTGCATTGTTCTCCATGTTCTTCCCACTGGCTGTCTCCCTGGGCTCTATACCTTTTCTTCATCCACATCTTACCTTTTTTCCAACATCTCTATATGATCAGCAGAGATCATAAAGATAATGTAGATAATCTGATAAACTAATGGAAAGTTTTAATAACTAACATGGGTATTAGATATTTACTTTGATTCTAGGAAATTTATTTAATGGGAAGCTCTAGGCAAGGCAAATAGAGAAAAAAGACATTCAAGGGGAAAAAAAGCCTATCCAGTCACACTTAAACCATGCAGGAATGTGCCTACCTAATTTGTCTTAAGGTTATCTAGTCAAAAGTTTGGAAAAAATATTTTCAAAGTTAATCAGTTAATACTCTAACATAGAGAAGAATGATTTTTTTTCTGAAGTTCTGTGTTTCCTGGTTTGTAGATATGATGAAAGAATTATGCCATATTGTCTAACTTTACAAAAAATAAGGTGAGGAAGATTACATTGAAAACTTTGCTTGCCAATTTATAACTGTTGGTATTATAAAATCAATCTACACAATATCTGGCTTTCTAAATGGTACAATATATAGAAAGTATAGCCAAAGCTACTTCTGTAGCAAGGAAGGTCTTTGAAGGTTATCATTATAGACATCTTCTCCAAAATGATCCCATACAACCCTTCAATCTTAATGGATATGTAGAATAAAGTGTCCTACCTACACAAGATACCTAAATGCTATGGCTGATTAGACTTTAAGAAGTTTTAAAGTGATTTATTTTTCTACATATTAATAAATACTCTGGTAGGCTGCCTTGTTTTTTGTTGTTCTTGTTGCTATTGTTGTTGGTTTTTGTTTTTGTTTTCAAAGTCTCTGAGAATATATGAGGTGAGGCAAAAGAAGGTTTACAGTTTTTTGTATGGAAATAATATAATAATTAATAAATACTAACACAAGAGTAAACTTTGTGTTTCATTTACTCACAGCTATAAGCCTATTTTGTCCTACCCTGTATACTTTTATATGTGGTGATGTGGGAAGCAGCAGAAAGATTTCATATGTTTTCTAAATAAAAATGGCAATTGTGGTAGGCTAAAATAAAATTTGAAGAGATGCATTATATTCAGAATAGTTTTGTCTCGCTTTTAAACAGCCAGTCCTAATCTCCATTTGGGCACTGTTTATCAACTTAGAAAAGCCCTAGATTTCCATAGCACTTTAATAAATGCCGCGGCCAGCGAGGCAGTGGGTTCGAGACGCGCAGTGACGGACTGAAAAGAGAGAGCGACCAGTTGCTCTGGTGGCAAAAGGCAAGTTTATTGAAAACTCCTGTCATTATATAGTGAGATGTTCTAAAAATAGAATGCTTGCTACACGAATGAGAGTCTTTGTTCAAGAAAGTTTACACACCCCCTTCAGGTCACGTACAGAACATCCTGGTTTAGATTAACTCCAAGGACACGACGCATCGCCCCAAGGCTCCGGCACCTCCCCGTCCTTCTCTTGGGAACAATCCGATAACCAACAAGGCCGGGGTAGTGTCAGGTCACCTCCCCGAGGCCAAGGAACAGGCCCAAGCATCATTCTCACAATGCAGGACCCTAACTCTTGACCCCTTCCTGGGGGCTTGGTTCCCCACATCTCCCCCTTTCTTGTTTAGGACAATTAAGGCAGATATTCCTGCAATGAGCATTCCTACGAACCGTTTTGTGCGGGCCAACATTAAGTCATTAACCTTTTGGATGATAGCAAAACCAGGGTCCTCATACCAAGGGGTGGAAAGGTTAACAGGTACAAAGGCAAAAGAAGGTTGTTTCAATACAGCAAATGAACTAACATTCATAGATAGATTAAGGCAGTTAGTTAGATAGCACTGATCACAGGTTAGGTTATATACAGTATTATGAGAGACCTGCAAGTCTCCAGCGATGAACGCGAAAGGGTCGGGTACACAAGCTATCACAGAAACATTCTTCTGATTTCCAGACCAAGAGATGGCGTCCTGAGCTCCTATGTGCATCCACTGGACCGCTCTCTTTGCTAAGGTAATATACTGAAGAGAGGCCACAGCTTTCCACAACATAGTCTGATAGGTTCTATTGTTTTTGGTCCAAATTCCGTAGAGAAGATTTTGAGGCCGCAACGAGCCGTTGCGAAAGTCACTCCAGTCACAAACCCCTTGGTCGCAAACTGTTTGATTGAGATGGCAAATCCTCCAGGCCGGTCCCCATTGGCTGGGCGATGGGGGTCCGACTTCTGCAAGTTGGAATGTCGGCAGGGGGAGTTCCTATGCCAATCGTGGCGGAGGTATTGTTGCGTTTCAAATACAGCATATCAACACCCCAGTGAGTCCCATTACTAAAGTCACTGTCCCAGTCCTCATACCTCTGGATAAGAGTACAGTTTTCCAGAGAGGTGGAGAAGCAAAGCGGCTGCGTCGTAGATATGCCTGAATAATTGACCATCGCACTCACTGGTATCACGTGTCCGACGGAAGGGGTGCCCAGTACCTGGGTGTTGTTGACATAAACTGGAATGAACTCGTTGTCTTCCCAAGTGACTGGGTGCATGACGAACACAGCGTTCAGGCAGCCAACGAGGAGTCTCAGCGTCTGTAGGAAAAACACACACATACCCTCTTCCCCATACTAATACTGGGTCTGGGCCATGGCGTGACCCGTCAATGGGATCTCTCCAATAAACTTGTGGGTATTGACTCATACGTGGGCTCCAATGGTGGTCAGCTGCAGAGTGCCCCTCGGTATCTAGAGTGAGGAAATTTAAAACGAAAAGAGAATGGGCTAACAGTAATTTCGGGGACCGAGGATCATACCATCTCCCCCCTTTTAATTTAGTAAGCTGGTGTTTCAAAGTAAGATGGGCGCGTTCAACAAGTCCTTGGCCCTGTGGATTATAAGGGATACCGGTTTTGTGAATAATTCGAAAAGAGAGACAAAAATTGTGAAAAGTACGGCTGGTATAGGCGGGAGCATTATCAGTTTTCAGTACACGAGGGGTTCCTAAAACGGCAAAACAGGAAAGGAGGTGAAGAATAACGTTACGAGTATTTTTCGCCGGGAAGAGCTGTAGCGCATAAAAAAATGAGAACAGGTGTCAATCGTAACATGCAAATATTGAAGTTTCCCGAAGGAGGGAAGGTGGGTTACATCCATTTGCCAGAGATCGTTAGGGCGAAGGCCCCTAGGGTTGACGCCAAAATGAGGAACAGGGGATAAGGGAGCACAGGAAGAGCATGACTTGACAATCTGTCGTGCGGCATCCTTGGTCAAGCGGAATTGATATCGTAACGAGCGGGCTGACTGATGGTGAAGGGCATGAGAATCCGTAGCTTGCTGTACCTGTGACAGATAGACTTGTGTATGAAGATCAGCAAAATGATTACCTTGCGTAAGAGGACCAGGGAGCCGGGAGTGACCTCGAATATGTCCGACAAAACAAGGGGAAGAACGAGATTGAAGGAGGGATTGAATTGTAAGGAATAATTGGAAAATAGTAGGGTTGTGAGTATGGATCAGAGGGACTGTTTCAAGGACAGATAAGGCACGAACGATATATTGACTGTCAGTGTAAAGATTGATTGCCTGCTGAAAAAGCTCTAACGCGCGGGACACTGCATAGAGCTCAACTTCCTGTGCAGATGAAAAGGAGGTGGACCATACAAAAGTTTTATCAGGAGTAACTAAAGATGCTCTGCCATTAGAGGAGCCGTCAGTGAAGAGAGAAATGGCTCCTGCGATGGGGTCACTGACGACAACCTTAGGAAAAATGAAAGAGGCAACGTGCGCGAACTGTAGAATCTTGTCATGCGGGAGGTGATGAGCTATTTCACCTGCAAACCCTTCAAAGGCAAGAGTAAAGGAGTCATTAAAATTCATCAACCAAGAATATTGCTCTGCAGTATAGGGGGATAATAATTGTGGGAGGATCCCTGCCTAGGACTTGTATAGATAATTTACGGCCTTGCTGAACGCGCTCCGCCACCAGGGTAGGGTAGGAAAGAAGGGCTTTCCGCGGGGTGGCAGAGCCATGGAGCCATTGCAAAACACCCTGTTGGTAGAGAACGCCCTGTTGGTGTCAGCGAGGTGGGAATGATAATTAACTGCCAGGGCCGAGCGCGGCGACGGTCTCGGCTTCCTCGGCCCCTGGGATGCGGCGAGCGCTGCTGCTGGGGGGGCTGTAACACTCGGGAGGGCGGGCCCCCCGCCCGACCCCCCGCGAGGGGGGGAACGAGACAGGGGCCCCCGAGCCACCTTCCCCGCCCGGCCTTCCCAGCCGTCCCCGGAGCCGGGTCGCGGCGCACCGCCGCGGCGGAAATGCGCCCGGCGGCGGCCGGTCGCCGGCCGGGGGCGGTCCCCGGGCGACCCCGACCCCCGGCCCCCGCCCGCCCGGCCCCACGCACCCGCCGGGTGGCGGGGGAGGGGAAGGGCGGGGGGTGGGACCGGGAGGCACGGGGAAGCGGGAAAGATCCGCCGGGCCGCCGGCACGGCGGGACCCGCCGCCGGGTTGAATCCTCCGGGCGGACTGCGTGGACCCCACCCGTTTACCTCTTAACGGTTTCACGCCCTCTTGAACTCGCTCATCCCTTAATTCTTTAAGCACAGACAATAATTCTTTCAGGGTTGGATCCGCCTCGCTGGCCGGCTTCTCATCCTCGGCCGAGGCGAGGAACACCTCCTGAGGGGGGGTGATACGATGCTGCCTGCTCAGCAAGGTCCCCCCCCAATCAACTTCTGCTGGATCGGGAGCCTGCGATTTCTCCGATAAGTTCACTTCTGGCTGATCATACTTCAGCGGTTCCCATTTTAGGGGAGGTGCGGTCGGCGGAGGTGGTGGGGAATATAGATTCTCCGCCGAGCGAGCAGCACGGAGACTGCCCCGCGTGCTGCGCTCCCACTTGGCAAGCTCAGAATCCCCCCTTAAGCAGTCTCGAACAAGAGACCAAAGAGAGAACGCATCTACAGGTGTCTTCTCAGGGCCATTAGTTTGATAATGCTCTTTGATGCGCTCCCCCCACTTTCTTCCACGTATCTATATTTATAGTCCCTTCTTCCGGAAACCACGGGCAGATCTGCTGAATGAAATCTACAAAGTGATGGATTTGCCCTTTCGACGTGGAAATTCCCCGTCCCCTCAATAGGGAACACAATACCTGCTCAAAGAGTTCCCTCTCGGTAGAAAGTGAAACCCCCATTTTTATTAGCTCTCTTCGTCTACTCCCTGCTACTTTCGTTTTTTCTTTTTCTTTCGTATACTTACTGGGCCCCTGTAGCAGCGGTCCTGTCAGGCTCTGCTGTCGTCAATCTCAGGACTCTGGTGGTCCCCCGAAGACCTCTGGTTCCGGTCCCTTGTTCGGGCGCCACTTGCCGCGGCCAGCGAGGCAGTGGGTTCGAGACGCGCAGTGACGGACTGAAAAGAGAGAGCGACCAGTTGCTCTGGTGGCAAAAGGCAAGTTTATTGAAAACTCCTGTCATTATATAGTGAGATGTTCTAAAAATAGAATGCTTGCTACGCAATGAGAGTCTTTGTTCAAGAAAGTTTACACACCCCTTCAGGTCACGTACAGAACATCCTGGTTTAGATTAACTCCAAGGACACGACGCATCGCCCCAAGGCTCCGGCACCTCCCCGTCCTTCTCTTGGGAACAATCCGATAACAAACAAGGCCGGGGTAGTGTCAGGTCACCTCCCCCGAGGCCAAGGAACAGGCCCAAGCATCATTCTCACAATGCAGGACCCTAACTCTTGACCCCTTCCTGGGGGCTTGGTTCCCCACAAATAAACACAAAAGTAGTCATTTTTAATTGAATTTATTGGGGTGACATTGGGTAATAAGATTTTATAGGTTTCAGGAGTACAATTTTATAATACATCATCTGTATATTTTATTGTGTGTTCACCACCCCGACTCAAGTCTGCTTCTATCTCTACTTATCTCTCTCTATCCTCTTCTACCTCTTTCTACCCTCCTTTTTTTCACTAGTGGCCTTTAAGTCTGCTTGCTGTTTCCTTGTCAGGAAGTGTCAATACCTAACTAGCTCAAGGGTTAAAAGAATGGACCTTACCACATGTCATTATAGTTAATTGCTCTGACTTTTACCATAGATGGAAATCATCATTGATATTTTCTGTTTAGAAAACAAAGAAATGGCTAACAAAAGATATTTTTATGGCCCTGGCTGGTATTGCTTAGTGGATTGAATGCCAACCTTTGAACTAAAGTGTTGCTGGTTTGATTCCCAGTCAGGGCATATATGCCTGCGTTGTGGACCTCCCCAGGTAGGGGGCACGCTAGAGGCAACCACACATTGATATTTCTCTCCCTCTCATTCTCCCTCCTTTTTCTTCTCTCTAAAAATAAATAAATAAAATCTTTTAAAAAAGATGTTTTTAAGAATGTTCATAAGAAAAATAGAATTCAAATCTAGAAGATCATCATTTTCTGAAGTTGCACTTTGAAAGATAGACTGTAGAAGCAATTTTCTCAGGTTTCCTCTGGCCACTTCAAGGAACAACAGTAATCAATCACAATTGTTTTACAAAATTGAGTTGCTGGTAACATGTCACAACAAACTGACTAAATTCTCCCAGAAGAAGTTATCAACTTTATTGGGACTAATGGTACCTAAGATTTTAAGTCAGAAAGCTGTTTTCATTCACCCTTCAAGAAATGTGCGTGCTTTTGAAAACTCAGCAAAGTTGATTTACTACTTTTGGAATAGATCTTAGACAAATGGTTCACTACAACATTTTTCACACTTCAGGATATCATAAATATTTTGTTATTAGCGTAATAGTGACAATTAATGTCTCTTTCAAAGTATTTTACTAATTAATCCATCTTGCTATATCATTTTAAGTTGCTTTCCCTTTCTCACACAGGTTTACTTCTTTTCTTGTTTTAATATATTTAATATATCTGTTTGTCCTAATCTCTGTTCTTTCTTTCCTTCTTTTTTAAAATTTTGCTGTCTCTATTTTCCCTTCACTACTCCCCCCACATTCCATCCCAACCACCCACCCTTGATCCTACTGCCTTTGGCTTTGTCCATGTGTCCTTTATACATGTTCCTTGACAACCCTTCTCTAGTTTTCCCCCATTAGTTCTGCCCGCCTCCCCTCTGGTTACTATCAGTTTGTTCTTTATTTCAATGTCTCTGGTTATATTTTGCTTGCTGTTTGTTTTTTTGATTAGGTTCCACTTATAGGTGAGGTCATATTGGATTTGTTTTTTACCACCTGGCTTATTTAACTTAGCATAATGCTCTCCAGTTCCATGCATCCTTATTATATGACTTGAAATCACATATGTGGTTTCAAAGCATGACTATAAGCATGACCAATGTCTGATGTCATGGTATTCAATTAATATTATTTAACAATAATTTCTCAATATGCTGATAATGTGAAGGCAAAATTGAATCAGATTTTACTAGCCACTGTGATAAAGAGACAATTAGGAATGTACTTAGTCTCAATTTACAGAACACTTTTTTAAAGGGAAATGAAACATGCTTTGTTTATTTATTTATTTTTATTAAATGTATTGGGATGACATTGTTTAATAAAATTAATAGGTTTAAGGTATACAATTCTACAATACTTCATCTGTATAGTTTATTGTGTATTTACCACAACAAGTCCTTTCCTTCCTTGCTTCTTTTCTTTCCTTTCCTCTCTTCCCTTTCTCTCCCCCTTCCATCTTGTTTCATCATCTTCCTAAAACCTCTTATTCATTATACACAAATAGAAATGATCTGAAATATCTGTTGAATTTTATCCTAAACACACCCATGGTAATGAAAAATGCTGCAGAGTCCATCTGAGTTCTAGAATCTATAGTAGTGTGTGAAAAATATTCATTATGCATTAAAATGTATGTTAGTGCTTGCTTAATATTCAAATCTTAAATTTCATAATTCTTTACAAAAAACAAAGCTCAAGTGTGGAGTTCTCATATACCTGATATTCTTAAAAAATGGCTGGCCGTTTATTCTCAAATGAAAATGATCAAATTCATATTTGAAGTATTTGAATAAGGAGGTAAAATGATAGTGATAGCTAATTCTAAGTGTCATTTTGGCTGGGAAATAAAGTGCCCAGATTCAACATGATTCTGGATATGTGTCTATAAAGGTGTTTCTGGATGAGATCATTAGCATTTGGATTGTAGGACTGAGTAAAGGGGTTTACCCTCTGTGATATGGGTATTATCTTATCCATTTTGGACCTGGATAAAATAAAAAAGGGGGAGAAGGGAATTTTCCCCCACTTCCTGACTGGTTCAGATAGGTCATTGGTTTACTCTTGTTTTTTTTGTTTTATATAAATATTTTATTTATCATTTTTACACAGAAAGGAAGGGAAGGAGAAAGAGAGGGAGAGAAATGTCAATGTGTGGATGCCTCTAGCATGCCCCCTACTGGGGACCTGGCCCACAACTCAGGCATGTGCCCTGACTGTTAACCAAACCCACTACACTTTGGTTTGAAGGTTGGAACTCAATCCACTGAGCCACACCAGCCAGGGCTACTCCTGCCTTTAACTGGGAGTAACATCATCAGCCTTGGAAGACTAAGAATTACAAATCCACTTTCCTGGGTCTCTAGTTTGCAGACAGGACATCACAGAACTTCTCAGCCTTCATAATTGTGTAAGCAAATCCCTTATATCAGAATACTATAATGTTATAATAATTACTTTATATGTGTATATATGTGTAGATACGCATGTGTATCTACACATCCTATTGGCTCTGTTTCTCTGGAGAACACTGATATTCTTTCCATTAGAGGTAGAGACTCCTAATATTAAGATCATCTTTGATTTTTAGACTAATACATCAGATGATCAGACACCTCTTCTACTAAAAAGAGTAGAGATTAGGCACTAAAAGATCCATGAGAAGGTCGTCATAATCATGTATTTGTGATAGAATAATGATATTTGTGATATCATGATTTGTGATCATTATGTATTTGTGATGGCCATAGATAAAAAATATAAAATTGACAATTATTTTTTAGAGAGATTAATGAGGTAGACTTGATAGAATTATAGAAAACAAATATATAAGAAAGAATTTTCAAGATGTAGACAGAAGTGAAACATATAAAAATTCAGTGTGTAAGTCACAGATGACTAGAACTGAAAGTAGCATCAAGGATGATCGTTGATGGTGATCAACATGAGATTATAATAAATTAAATTGAGGTAGACATTGACAATGTGAGCAAAAAAAATGTATAACATATTTATTCTTTTACACATAAGGAGATGAGGCTCAAAAAAGTTGTTTGTTTATTTCCTAGACTAAAATTTAAGGTTGTACAGCTTGAAAGGATTGAGATAATACTGTCTCCTGATCTTACGGCTCAAAGTTTATGGCCATTCTACTAATAAAGTATGTCAAATATAAAAGTAAGATAACACTATCCTAAACATTTAGGAGCTGAAACTTGTTAAAACCTAACCTTGGTATGATAATTACAATAGGAATATGGGATCACAAAACTTATTTGAGAATCAGCTGGATCCAAAAGTAATTTTAAAAGATGTTTTTATACAATATTTTGTATAAAATAAAATATCTTTGAGTTATTACTGTAGAAGTCAGAGATACTGTTGTGGTAAAAAAAAAGTTAACATCTCATGCAGAAGTAAGACATTTTAGTAGCAAAAGGTATACATGTGCAACCATGAAACAGAACAAGATTAATTTCACAAAATAATAGATTCTAAACATGCATGAATAAAACCTTCAAGTGCATATACAATGGGGTTAAAAAAGGTTATACAAGAATCTTTTTTTAACCTCCACCCAAGGATATATTTATTGATTTTAGAGAGAGGGGAAAGGAGAGAGAGAGAGATAAAGGAAGAGAGAGAAGCAAACAACTATGTAAGAGAGAAACAGATCAAAACATTAATCAGTTTGATTGGTTGTCTCCTGAACACTCCCTGACCAGGTGTGAAACCTGCAACCTTTTGTAATATGTACATTTTGATGTAAAGTACCTAGCATTTTGCACTGTGGCCAGGTAGCTCAGTTAATTTGAGCATTGTTCCGATATGCCAAGATTGCAGGTACCTACTCTGATTAGGGCACATACAAGAAGCAACCAATGAGTGCATAATCAAGTAGAACAACAGATTCTCTCTCTCTCTCTCTTTCTCTCTCCTCTCCCGTCTCAAATCATAAAAATGAGTAAATAAAGTACCTAGCATTTTTACTTACATTTCTTTAATACCCTGCAAGGTATGATAAGCAGACAGGTATACCTCCACCATTTTACAAATATTGAAAAAAAACTTGAAGAGCTGGTAATTTTCCTCAGGTCACATAGCTATTGTGATCTCAGGAGGTATGGCTGCAAATACTTTATGTTTAATTTGTGAATATACAGCAGTGAGGAAATATGTTAAGACATACCTAAAATGGATACTTGGGTGTAATGGACAACTCATTACACTTGAATGACTAATATGTTTATTCTTTGATTACCTTTAGTTATTTTAATAAGATTTTTCTGGACAGAGTTCAAGCTTATATTTTGATGTGACCTTTTCAGAGAGACCTTTATTTTTATTAAAGTCCCTTTGTCCCTCATTCACATTATACAAGTCTTTAAGATTATTTCAAATGTTGATTCAACAAATAATAAATTACCCCTGTCTAATCAAATGCATGCACTCAAGCAGTCACTGTGGGTGTTTGTTTGTAATTGGTATACTTAATATATGACATCAGTATCCTTGATAAATTACTTAATGCCTAAACTTCATCATCATCAATTAATATTTATAACATGCTCAAATGCCTGTCATGTCTGTTAAATTAAATTTTACAAAAACAAATATTTTATAAAGCATAATTGCAATAATTTTGTATGTAAACAATCACCACTAAGCACTAAACAATGCACATGCATATTATATGCTCATTTTTATTTTATTTTATTATTTTTGTTTCTTATTGATTTGGAATGAGCACTTGTAGCTGGCTATCAACATCCTCATCACTGAACCATGTTATTGAATATTAACTTACCTAGATGTATTTCTGTGTGGTTTGAAAGGCAAATCCAGGTATAGGAGACTATGACATGGAGGCAAAAGTTTCAGTCGAGGAAGTGTCCATCTGAATTCAGCATAAATCCATTCTTAACAGCAGATATTTCTGCTTTGGAAAAAAATGTTCCAGAAAGTGTGTGGTTTTGGTCTTACAGTAGTATAACCAAGGGTAAAAAGGATTCATGGACCATTTTAGCTAAAAGTGTCTTTAATGGAAAGTATTTCTCCTTCAAACACTAAATATACATGGTTTATACTTGCTTTGCTTTGTTCTCTAAGTAGTATGTAAGTGACTAAATCAAATGGAAGGAGGAAGGATTACTGTCATCCATCATCATCTATAAAACTATATATTTTCTGTTGTATATGTTCTGCATTTATCTATAGCTTTTCTCTGTTAATGCTATTAATTTTTCTCGAGGATACACATAACTCTTTATCTAAAGTCATGCTGTTTCTTTAATTTATACACTTAATAAACTTTAGAAAAAAGCAGTAGTAGTTTCAACATTTTCATGGCTTGAGATTAGTATTCAAATTGAAATATATAATCAAAGACCTTGCTAAGCTTCATTATGGTGTCATCTCTATTCTCTTCCCTTCTGGAAATATTTAATTACTTCTTTTTACTCAAACATTTATTTTGACATATACTTCTATGCATAGATATTTATATTGTTTGTTAAGAACTTCAAGAAAAAAGTTTTGTGAAAAGCATTCTTATTTCATACTTTCACAGTTGAATGTTCTTCATAAAAATATTAAATTTACATGCTCATAGTAATGTGCTCATTTGAATAGAAAACTGAATAGCTTACATATGGCAAACATGAGGAATTTATTTTGATATCTTATACTCTCAATGCATGTTTTAAACATTAGATAAACTGCTTACATGTAAAGGAATAAAGCTTTACACTGTTTCCATTTGCATCATTTAATCATTTGACTAATTCATTCATCTCTGTTCCCATGGATTGCAGCTTGTATCAAGGAATTTGTTTTCCCATGGTCAAAGCAGTAAGTAGAAAGTAGGTATCTGGGATTCTGAAAATAAAACACTGTCACCTTCTTAAATTTTAATATAATTACTTTCTCATCCTCTTGCTAGATTATTTTGGTAGCAAGTATTAATGCTGAGAGCATGATAGCAATTCAAATATACAGAAGAGAGAAGACAAAGAAAATAAGATTTGTTGTGTGTACTGTATATGCTAGGTGCTCTGCTAGCTGGGAATTTTAGTGAAAAGAGTAGCATTCACACCTAACATTTATGTAATTATTTAAATTAGCCAAGTGAGGGCTTTACATTTATTTGCTCACTCACTCTCACAATAACTCTCCGATGTAGGTGGATTTTTATTTAGGTATATCAGATAATCCCATGGAAATTAATCACCAAACCTCAGATTTATAATAAAGAAAGTGTTTATTTCTATCTTATGATCCATATTCAAAGTGAATTTGAGGCTGGGGATATGTGGGAAGGGTCTTGTTCTACACAGTCATTCAAAACCAAGGCTGTCATAGCTGTTACCAACCATCCATTGGGCCCAAAGTGACACATACTATTTGTGCCCACAACTCTTTGGACAGAGCTAGTTTCAAAGACCCACAAAACAAGGAGTATGGAAATACGGGGCACATGTGCTATGTTTGATGAACAATAGTCTCTCTGCCACAGTGTGCTTCTGTTGTGCAAACTATGTGATTTTACTTAGTTCCATCTTCCAAACAAGGCCTTTCATGGAGAGTATGCACATTTATTACCAACTTTTCTACTTGAAGTATAAGGAGGCAGATGATTCTTTTAGCTAGGATTATAGTTTCTTTAACAGTACAATGAATGCAGATCTCTGCATGGAGTCAGTTTTCCAATTCAAAAGCTACAATAGGAGATAAATATATAATTTAATATTTGCCCTTATGGTCCTTTATCCATAGACTATTTTAAAAAAGAAAAATTGTTAGCGCCACAACTATAATCTGATCTGTGCCATAAGGGTTAGTTTTAATTTGTTGTTCTTATTTAAAGGAATTTTTCACTTCAGCTTTTAATGTTTACTTTCTTCAGCAGTCAGAAATTCCAGCACTGCAAGCTTCCATGTTTCTGGAATCTACCCCTTTACTTTTTATCATGCCAACAAACTAACCCATCTCTTTCCTATGAAAACTTGCCAAATACAGGCGTTTAGAGCTCACACAAACTATGTTTTGTTTTACAACCTCTTCTCCAATAGCAACAAAGTTCTTCAGTCACAAAATCTATCTCTTTTATAATTTTACATGACAGTTTAACCAAATAATTTGGCACTGCATATCAATGACCATCATCTTTCCAGACTCCAATATTAGTTGTTTTTGTTTCCCCTGTCTTCTCCAAGCTGCTTAGCTAATACCACAATGTATGGTTTACTTCAGGAAAACTCTACTTGTAGTAACAATTTTGGTAGAAATAGTTACATAGTTGGTGTTCCAGCTGTTGTGATTTTCCACCAATTAGACAAGATTCTTCTAGGACCCTGGTCTGTGACTTCTCTTGACCACTCTTGAAATGCTGGTAACCTCCTTGGCTTTACCATCTTGTTTTTCTTCATGTTTTACGTTTTTGTGTTTCCACAAATGAAATATTTAGTGAGTGCACTGACTTCCATCACAATAGTTACTACTATAATTCCAATTTACAGATGTGAATCCTGAGGCACAATGCATTAAATTACTAGCTTAAAGCCTCACAACTAATAAAACAATGACTCCCCAGAGTATGTGACCATTATTGTGACAGAATTAATTTAGTTCTCACAACTATGGTCTTAAGTGTTTTTCATTTCTCATATCTAAATATGTAGACTTTTTGGATACTCTATACAATCCCTCTACTTTAGCATTTACCAAACAGATACCAGAAAGTCCATGTTTCTGCCTAAAAATTCCCCTGTATTCTCTGGTTCAGTCAATCACACCATCTGCAGAACTAGTAAATCTCAAAATACTTCCCTCTTTCTTTTTCTAAAATCTTTCTTCTCTAATTAGTGATAAAACCAAAATCACTCTGGAATCTGTGCCCATCTTTCGGCCTCTCTTTTGTCTTTCTCTTTTCTAGTTTAAACCTTTATCCCCTATTTCCCTCAGAGTTTGGCACACATGTTTCACTGGTCTATCTGTTTAAAGTCTCTCTCACATCCCACCCATCCTATGTGTTCTTGGAAATTACAGAATTAAAGTAAATATTTACTATATGATTTTTCTTTGTAAACTAACAGCAATAGTGTCTTGCTTCCTTTTACTACAAAATAAACCCTAAATGTTAGTTGAATTAAAGGGATTGTATGGCTGCCCTCAAATGAGATCAGAACGTGAGCTGGAAGAAGTTTCACAAGGAATGATCATTTAAGGACACATAATGTGCATTAGGCATTAAAATAGAGCTGTCAAGTTAGTGTTTGGATACATAAACTTCAAATCATTGTGATATAGATATGAATAAAATTAAACTACCAAGGGATTGGGCATTGAAAAGTAATGACTGGTGGAGTAAGGAGAAAGCCAAAAGAGAAGGGTATTCTGGAAGCAAAGTGAAAGAAGTCTATCAGAGAGGATTGCAGGACTTACTTTTTCAAATACTGCAGGTAGGTGAAGTGAAATATTCATTTAAAACTGAAGTTTGAATTTACAAAGTGCCTAAAATAGGAATTTGGTAAACTGGTTGTTCTAAAGCGTGATTGAGTTTGGTACAAAAGGTGATCATAGGAAAATAATTGGAGGCAGTTAGTATAAAGACTATTTTGACATGAAACAAAGGAACAAAGAAATGGTGTGGTAGCTACTGGATATAAGCAGGTTAGGTATTCTTTATAAGAAGGGAGGAATATATGAAAGATGGAAGCTTTCTACTGAGGGTAACAACTCTTCTGAGAGAGAAAAGTTGATTATGTGAAAGAAATAGTGACTAGGAGAGAATGGATGTTGTTGAATAGGTCAGAGAATCTGGAATCTTATACCTTAGTGAGGATATTGGCTTTATATAGCAGCTTGAAATTTTTATAAACAGTGAAGGGAAACAAATGCAGGATGTATGTGTAGATATAGTAGACCAGTAGGTATGGTAGCAGTATCTGTGGATGTTCCCATTTGATATACATATTTTTAATTTCTCAGTGAAATAAAAAGTAATGCCATTAGCTAAAATTAAGATAAGGAATGGAACTGATGAGAAAATGGGAATTTATGAGTGAGGTTATAATATGAAATAAGTAACTTTTTGAGTTTTTAATTCTTGTGAATGTTTTGATCACAGATGCTGTGTCTACTAATTTGGTATTCTCAACACACATGGGATATACTAGGTTAATGATAAGAATAGCAATAAAAATGTAAAAATAATAATTGCTCAAATTTCTTGTGCACTTATTTGCCAGTTATTATCTTAAGTGCTATATACAGATGAACTTATCTTCACAGGAAATCGAAGAGTTGGTCAGCATAATATTCTTATTATTCAGATAATAAAATTAAGATAATAAAATGATATTTTACCTAAGATTACACATTTAAAGAAGCTATTGAAATGGACAAAGAAAATGGAAATTAAGTAGAAAAAAAAGTACCTTTTATGAGGAACACAAGAAGACTGGAAGACTTGAGAAGTCAATGTAGCAGGTGCTTTGGTAAATCAGGGTGTGATAATTTGAAACTGAATTTAAAAACCTTCCCAGGGCCCTAAAAGTGGCCACTTATTTAAGCCCATCTCATGGTTATTTCTGCATTCATAAACAAGCACCAGGGTCAGTGTAGTCAGACATCCCTCATAAAATAAAGTTATCTAATGTCTGAAACTGTTGCAGTAGTTAGTTACAAAGGAAAGGGGCAAATGGAATCAGACACTAAACCAGATTAACTAGGAAGTGGGCAGTTTCACAGTCACTTTAGGCATCTAAGTAGACAGAAAAGATTGGCTTTCCAAGTGACCACCAAGTGGAGGAGACTAGCCTGGAAAAATCTTGGAAAGGGATTAGATAGAATAAGGGCACAATCCAGGAAGATCCAGAGAAGGAATTGAGTAGGTGGAGGGACCAGCTTCTGAAGAATTAGGAAGAAGATTGGATAATTGAAAGAAAATTTACTCCTTTTTAAACCAAAGATTATATTCAAAGTTTAACAAGACGCCAGACAAGCTCTCTCTCCAAAGCAGCCTCAGGGGCCTCGGGTGCACAGCTGCACAGATGACGCATGCTCACCGGCCTGCAGCGAGCACGGAACACTGTGGATGGCTCATTGAAACACGAGAAAAACATACACAGAGACAACCAGGTCCTATGGGGAAGTAGGGACAGAACGGCCACTTTCTCTAGTGGGGAGCGCCTCGTTTCCATTCCCAAGCAGATTTTTATTAAGAATACATACTTAGTGCCCTGGCTGGCATAGCTCAGTGGATTGAGTGCGGGCTGGGAACCAAAGTGTCCCAGGTTCGATTCCCAGCCAGGGTACATTCCTGGGTTGCAGGCCATAACCCCCAGCAACCGCACATTGATGTCTCTCTCTCTCTCTCTCTCTCTCTCTCTCTCTCTCTCTCTCTCCCCCTTCCCTCTCTAAAAATAAATAAATAAAATCTTTAAAAATTTTTTTTAAAATTTAAAAAAAAGAATACAGACTTAGTTTGTAGATTCACAGTCTGGCAGAAAAGATCAAAAGAAGTAGGTGACTTTCAAAGGTGCAGACAGAACCCCTGCTGTGATTCTGGGCAGAGTTTGGAGTTTTATCATTTGAAAGATCTGCAGGGCTCAAAGGGCTAGTTTTGGTTTCCTGTCTGTGCCTTCAAATTCTAATATAATAACATCCTCCAGCAAACAGATCTCACAGGATCTTGCATATTCTGTGTCCCAGGCCTGATTACCCCAGGGGGCCGCTGACTTTAGTCTGGACTGCACCACCCCTGTTATCTCCGTAGGCCTGAGACAACAGAGGAGACAAAGGCAGCCAGGAAACTTGGATTTGTCACATCTAAGAAAAAGGACTCAGGCTTTGACAAAGCCGAGGGGGCAGGGGTTGATGTCCATCACCCCTTCATTTCCACAGCCCCAAATCTCTTCCCAGAAGCCTCCTCATGACCATGCCTATCTTAGATGATTCCTTCCATGGGAAATCTTACCCATCATTGGCTAACTGATCAAGCATAGGAGGTTAGGCACAGAACAGGCAGCGTTCATGCCAGGGAAATAAGTTTTGTCTCCTTAGTGGCTCCTGGTCTGGAGGTCTCTCACTCAGCCTATGTCATGGGGGGTTACAGCTTCCTGAGACCAGGCAGGGCGGTCCCCAACACACAGATGCTGTGCACGGCGCTGAACGAGGACTGGAGGGAAATAGCAAGCTAGATTACTGAAGTTTCAGTTGCTTGCAGTATGTGTGGGTCCTGGCCCTCCTCCTGGGTTTGGTAGGGACACCTGCGGGCCTTCTGCCCCAGAGGTTGGACTTCTTCCACAGCCAGACAAGTTGAGTCACCTGATTGTGGGTAAGGAAGTGCACCTAGGTCCTTCCTTTGCTTTTGTTGCAATAAGTCTTTCATGGATACCTCAAATCCGGCTACACAGGAATCCCCAAAATTTTTTTCTCACAACTTCACAAGAACCTATTTCCAGACCTCTCAGGCAGACTTGCCTTGGTTCCTGTCCACATCCGCAAATAAAACCATCTGCAAAGAAAACCTTAGGTTTGTTCTTTGAGGTTAGGGTGTGTACCTTAAAGCCCTTTATATCTCCTTATATCTCCAGCAAATTGCAAATAATATAAATTTCTCATTGATACTGATTGTAAGGACAATGATTTCATGGCTTTTTTAATTTATATCTCTATATGCAGATAGCAATCACCTTGAAAGACTGATTGCTAATATTCGAATTGCCTTTTGTGCAAAGGTGACAAATTTTAGATCAAATTGCCTTTGACTATGTTTTCAGAAAGGTAGATCTTAGTAATGACATTTGATTTTTCTTTTTTGAACAAACGAATGAGTTTCAAGACTGTTTCTACAAAGACAGAGCACTATATAAATTCCACATGAAAGCAAGTCCTAATTTAAAAAATAATACCCTAATGATGCCTAATTATTTCCTTGACAATAAGCAGCAACATAATTAGTCACCTTTATCTTCTTGTGCACCTGGAATTGCTGTTGTGAATAAAGCATATGAAGCACAGTCCATTTTCAAAACAATGCTTTCCGGGGGTAACTGAGAAGGCTGGGTTAAGTACGCAAGGTAATTTATGACAAATCATTACAATTTCTAATAGTATTTGATCCATTTTTGAAGGAATTGATGAAATAATTAACAGAGTTAAGAAAACTTTCCGTTGCAAGTTACACAATTGTTTTAGACCAAAACATAAAACACTTCCTATAAAGCTAGATATAACGCAATTTGAACAGACAGTGAGTCTCTATGTCAGGCATTTCTTTGCCATAGCAAATGGCAACTATTAACTCCAAACTTTGAGATTTTATCCAGAGAGAACTTGGAAATCTCTTCTCAGTTAGATAATGTCTTTTCAGAAATGGGTTGTGGACAGGATAGATTAACCAAGCTGACAACCACTCAAATGAGTTCCTGGAGGGTGAGCCCTTGCAGACAGAAAGGAAAATAAAAGTCCTGTGTCTTCACCACTGCCACAGTGAATGGCTTAAAGTCAGTTTATACCATCTTCTATAAAATTCAAAGTGAGAAAGGCAAGGAACATTCGCTCCTTGGTTACTGCAGAACAGCTAGCCTTCACCTGTGGTACTAATACTATGCATCTTTATACATATTCAAGGTAGTCATTCTTTCTAAATAGAAACAAATCTACTTGGTAAATTACAAATAAATTACCATGGAAGAGAGACAATCTTTCTGATTACTGTTGGACTTTTCTGAGTAGTTACTTTCTATACTATTGAAATGTTCTAAGTAGTTATTTTTTATACTACTGGGCTTTTCTGAGTAGTAGCTTTACCACATAACTTATTTGTTATCAATTGTTTTATAGAAAAATACAATATATAGTAAATTAAAACAACACACAGTTATTAACAGTTTCTCTGAGTAAGGAGTCTGGGAAATGCTTAGCTAATTTCCACACCAGAGTCTCAAAGGCAACAATCAGAGTAAGCCAAGGCTGATTTCTCACCTGGAGGTCCCAATAGGGAAGGATCTGCTCCCAAGCTCCTACCACAAGTTGGGCAGAATTCATTTCTTTGCAGGTGCAGGCTAGATGCTGAAGACAACACTCAGCTCCTACATGCTGTTTAGAATTACTAGAGAACAACTGCAGTTCTGTGCCTCTGAGGATTCCCCAACCTGACTACAAACTTCAAGCCAGCAATGAAAGTCACTAGAGTAAGTGGTCTAGCAAGACAGAGTCATACAAAATAATCACAGGAGTGATGTGCCATCACCCTTGCTATATTGTATTAATTAAAATTAAGTAATAGGACCTCCCTCATTTAAGGGGAAGAGGTACAAATCTTGTATGGTGGTGGGATACCCCCCAAAAATGTTCAATTTTTTTAACATGAAGCATTGTTTCCTCTGTTCCAGGAAACAGATATTTACAAATCCTTAACTATTGGGTTGCCCCAAAAATCTGTTTTGTTCTTCCTGTAAAATAAAAGATACATTTTTTATTTTCACCAATAACTTTATTATTTGGGTGTTTTGAGTATGTCATCTATCTCCCGTATTGTACAACATTGATTGTTCTCAATTAACATCTCAATTTGATAGCTATCAACTTCAACTGGTTTACTTGACCATGGAATATTATCGTCCAGTGAGAAATCTTCAGCATGAAACTTTGCAAACTGTTTTTGACACATTTTATCAGTCACAGCACCTACTCCATATACTGCACAAATCATTTTTTGTGCAAATATGTTTTTATCTTTCTTGAAATAATAAAACATAATATGCTGAAAATGTTGCTCATTTTCTTAAATCTTCAATATTAAAATGGCCACACAAAAAATCACCAATTTTAATATAATTTTTAAATGCATGCTGATATGACAGCTGTCACAATAAAATCTAACTAAATTGTTTTGAATGAAGTTAAAAACACCTAAGTGTTACTAGAGCCATCTTAATGGAAAAAAAAATGTGAGCTTTTTGGCCAACCCACAGAATTGTTGACACTTTTACTTAGGAGATTTCTTTAACAAAGTCCACATGACTAAGTTCTCTAATAGGACTGAGAGCACAATGCTGATTCAAAACAGGATAGTATATTGAGTTAAGTAAGAGTTCAAGAGGCCTAGTTACTTAACAGCCCTTAGACCTGAATCAGTCTCCTAAAATTGATGATCAGACCACTTGTTTGCCCTACTTTATATTAGTGTAGCCTCTAACTACATTTCTTTAGTATGAATTTGCCTTCCCTTCAGTAACTGTGGAGAGAATGTCTTCAAATTTGATTCTTGGAACAAATCAGCTATCTGAGAAAAAGCTTTAGTTCTAAGAATTTGCCACAAGCCCATGTGTTCCCCCGTTCCCTATTTTTTGGACCAGTAAAGCTGGCTTTCTAAGTAATTTGAGGTTCAAATTTCTATACCTACCACTGCACTTAACATCTAAAGATTTCCTGCTTAAAGAAATTCTCTTTGAATAAACCACAGAAGGCCTGAAAATCACTTAATATATTCTGGTTTTAAACACACACAAAACATTACTTTTTCTGACTACTGAAAAAAAAATATGTTGACTTCTAGAACAAAAAAAATCAGTATTCCTTCAATTGCTATGAAGATCACATAGCAAGAATTGCTTACTAGCCTCTTCTTAGCTATATAACTTCAGGCCACATTCTTTACATCCAAGCAGTTCTGCACTTTATTCTGAAAAACAAAATAAAACAAAAACAAAAAAAAATAACACTCACCCTACCTTTTCAGAATCTAAAAAAAGTTATTTCTTGTCTTTATTCATGGTGTACTCCTTTGGGTCTTTCACTGCCTGGTACTAATTTCACACTCACTTCTACTAATATTTTTATCTTCTTTATCTACCTGCCAGGTTCTCTAAGCATTGATTGGATACACCTAAACAGTATACATATTTGGAGATATATATATATATGAAACATGTATTGAAGAAGATACAAGGTACAAGAAACATTGTACATAGAACAATGATGCCTCAGCCCCCTTCCAAGGAGGCACCTAGGGAAATCACACAGTTCTCCCATTTGCCATCAGAAGTCCCATCCTATTTACCTGAATCTCATCCATGGTCTAAAATCTCTTCCCTTTCAAAGATAATTTTAGTTTGGTGAAAAGCAGAAGTTTCAGGGTGCCAAATCTGGGCTGTTAATGGGGCTGAGTCACCTGGGTGATTTTATGTTTCACCAAAAAACTGCACAATACATGATGCATGAGCAGGCATTGTTGTGATAAAGCTGCCAGTCACCAGTTGCCCATAGCTGTGGCAAATAATTCAAATAGTTTCCAGGGAGGAATGTTCAAGCTTAACACAAAATTTGATTCAGATGTGTTGCTCTACTTGCTCACTCATTTTGAATGGATCAGCCACACAGTACAGATGTTCACTCAGTGGTGTCTACTGCCTACACTGACTAGTACAGTGAAGTAGTCATTGTTCATGCATGTGCTTTCCATTCCACCCTACTTGGCTGCCAGGCTACATTGATATCATACAAACCATTCTCATTATATTAACAATGGCTGGACTTTTTCCAGACAGATTATATATAAAACAGTATCTGAAGTATGGTTTTTTTAATTGTTTAAATTCTCAGTTAAGATGGTTTAGAGACTTTAACTAATTCTTTCTTTTCTTTCTTTCTTTCTTTCTTTTTTTCTTTTCTTTTCTTTTCTTTTGGATATGACTTGGCTTAACTAATGAGCTAATCTCATTCATCCCTTCAACTTAACTAGAGAGATGAGATTTCAGTTATCATCTGTCTATAGATTAAGAAAATTCATTCATTTTTTTACTGTAGAATGTGAATTAGTTATACATTGTTAAATAAAATTAAGTGTATTGAGATTTGATTAATTTCATAGTCTGAATACATACATGATAACAAAAATTAAGATCTATGTTTTTGCTACTTAAAAACATTCACATATATCCCATTTCACATTTTTTGTTAGTTGCTCAAAGACATAGGATGCCAAATCTAAATTTTTTGGACTACATTAACTTTATTTCTGAAAGACATAGTTCTTTAGAAAAAGAGAAAAATTGAATACAATGTGAAACTCATGTAATATCTGATCTATTATAACAGAGATTTAGATTCTGACTTCAGGATCTAACAGGCCACAGAGCAACAAAGCTTTTCATTTTAAGCTGGAAAACAGAAAAAAAGGAAAAAAGACAGGTTCATTCCTAAAAAGAAACCACTAAAAAGGCTGAGGTTCTATGGGTTAGTCAAGTATTGTAGTAGAGTAATAATCTATGCTGGTATGATTTCACATTTCATTTATTGGCATTTCCATTTGGGTTTATATTCTCTTGTGAATCAAGTGCCTATTGGTATGCCTTCTGTTGAATTGTACTGTTGAATATCATTAATGTCAATATATTTTAGCATGATTTGACAAATATTGTAAAATATGTTATTTCAACATTTGTTGAATTAGCTTCTATAATGGAGACTTTAATTTGTTCTATATTAGTATAGAAGACAGTAGTCTTTTCAAAAATGTGATGTTCACACCAGGATCTAGTCTCTATTCTATTTTTCTTTAATTAAATTTATTGGGGTAACATTGGTTAACAATAAATTCCAGGTGTACAATTCTATAGTAATAAATCACTCTTCTTTTCTTAATGACTACTTTTGAGTGGAAGCACACTTTCCCTCCCCTTTGGTTTCCATGAGGTAGGATTAACCTTTAAGACCACTTTAAGCCATTCTCTTCACCTTTTTCCTCATGTGGTCAATGATAAGGTAGACTGATTTCTCTCACTAGCAAATATGGAAAAGAATAAGTGAGAATTTAAAACTGAACTCTGCCTTGCTCTTCCTCTTGGGAATTAACTTCTTACGAGGAGCACAGTTCTACTCAGCTTTTCCATGTCACATGTTATGCAGGAGCCTATCTCACAGCACCCTCCAGAGTGTCCAAAGTAATGTAGAACAAAAAGAACAAGAATAGGCATCTTGTAATTTTCTGGATTTCAAAGTATTTTTAGCATTCTGTAACTAAATAGGATACTTGGTAGCTACAAAATATGTAAATAATTTCTTTCTACTTATAACTCACTGAGGTATTTTTAATAATAACATTATGCTAAATTTTATCATTATTTTCTACATCTAAAGAGATTATCTTTTTTTTTTTACTTTTCAAACTAAACTAAGATGTTAACCCTCATTCATAGATATTTTTGGTGGGAGGTACTTAATTAAAAACCTACCTAGCCTATCTGAAATAATTCCATGCATGTTATAATTAATATACCTCATATTCCCAGATTTGCTCAACTATAATTTATATTTGTAAGATTCCTCTATTTTTGTACATTTTTATTGTTGTTCAGAATTATCTATTCTTTAAAATTTATGTTTGCAGTCACTTGTAAAATCAAATCTGGACCAAAATTTATCCTTGTGTAGAAATGTAAACTACTAATAGACTTCAGATACAGAATGGTTTTTGTTTCTTCTTGAATTAACATCATATATGTATTTTTCATATTTGTTCTATTTATCTTATGTTTTCCTTTTTCTTTCTTATTTTTTTTTGCAAAACATGGTCCACATATCATTTAATTATCATTTTACTTTCTGCTGCATCTATAATTATATCCCCTTTCATCACATTCATTTGCACCTCCACACTTTTTGTAAATGTACAGCCCTGGACTCCCTCACTTTCATTTACATTTTCAAGAAAGTAACATTAAGTTGTTAATTCCATCTTTTTGTTCTAGATATTGAAATATTCACATATATATTATCATTCTCTCTTTTGTTCCTCTTTTTAAAATATATATTTTGGGGGGTACTTTTAAAACTATATACTTCCCTCTTATTTATTCTTTAGCTTTGTCCTAAGTATTTGTTTTTTTAAAATTATTATTATTCATTCAAATTTCCTGTATTTCCCATCAGGAATTAGTTTTAGATATACAGATACAGGTATAAAACATGTTCATTAAAATTATAACAATAGTGTCACAGGTTTGATTCCCAGCCAGGGTACATGCCTGGGTTGCAGGCCATAACCCCCAGCAACCGCACATTGACGTTTCTTTCTCTCTCTCTATCTCCCTCCCTTCCCTCTCTAAAAATAAAATAATAAAATCTTTTAAAAAGTTATAACAATCTATTTATTATAAATTTGACTTACTATGTCCTGTTGGTGAATGAGACCTTTTATTAACATGTGATCATCCTTTTTATTTCTGATTTTAATTTATTTCTTACAGTTTATTGTTTTTCTTGATATTGCCACACTTATTTTTTAACATTTATGCTTGCCTAATCTAGTTTTCCATAAATTTAATTTCATTTTTGGTATAATGGTTCTTTTATCCTCTGGTACCTTCTTATAGTTTCACTACCATCATTCATAATTTCAAACCTATTAGTATATTCCTTTATATTCTCTATTAAATATTTACTAATTGTATGGGGTTTGAAGATCTTATTCATTGTTCAATCTCCTGACTCTCACACAGTAAAGGTTGTTTCTGCATGTTTCTCATAACTGTTTAGTATGAATTTATAGTCACTGGAATTTTATATATAGAAATTGTATAAAGTTTGGTTCTAAAGCACAGGTGGAAACACAAGACCCTCAGACCAAATCCGGGCCTCCAGCCAAATCCGGTCCTCCACCTTGTTTTATCCAGCCCCAGCACCCTATTTCTGCCAGGCAGCAGCGCCAAGCTCCTTGCCCCTAATTAAGAAGGAGTTACAATTATACAGTCCTAAAATTACATTAAGCCCCTTGAAGGTGACTGGGAGGCTGATGTGGCCCCCGGTGAAAATGAGTTTGATACCTCTGTTCTAAAGTATATTTTATTAAAGAGGATCAATGTTTAGTTTCTCTTCGATATTTCAGGACAGTTGATCTGAAACCCCCCTTTTTTGTGTGTGTGAAGGTATGTAGCAAACATGAAGTGAAGTTTTCCCTACTTCAAATGAAAGCGTGTGGTTAGAAGTTTACCCCCCAAGATTTTTTCTCCCTTTTTTCTGCTCTATCCAGCGGCAAGCTGGAGAAAGTCCAGTATCCCTTCTACCTACCTTAGGAACATTTTTCCTCTGCCTTTCTAGAGAGAGTAACAGATCAGTCTTCTGTCCTGCTTGTTACCTGGGCTCAATATCCTGTCACTTTGATTCATTTAAACTCAGTATCTAGGTAACAAACAGGCATCTCCAGGTCCTCTGAAGGATTAATGCTTCAGTGCTTGTCTTGTTTCAAGATTCTGATTTTATCTTTATTTTTGTTAATTACCCAATTATGTCCATTAATATCTCTTCAAGTCAACTATACATTTAGTTTTTATTTTATATTTTTATCTAGAATTTTATGTAGCCCATAACCAGAGTGCTTGGTCAATAATCTGCCAAATTATGAAAAGGAAATTACACATAACATTTAATTTTAAAATAGATAAATAATTTTTTTCTAGGAATCTTGTATGGGGGTTTCACTAGATCAATTTTGTGTATGACTTGTGGTAATTAAGGAAATATGTATGCACTAACATAATGTTAGTTTGCATAATAAAAAGTTGTTATTTTTGAATTTATAGAGTTGAATATTAGCATGTTCACATAACTTAATTTGACACATATTATATATATATATACATAAACAAGGTCTATCCAGAAAATATCCAGCCACATAGTATTAAATACAGAGCCATTTATTAAAGCAGATAAAAGGTACAAGAAACATTGTAAGTAGGACAAAGATAACTCAGTGCTCTTCAAGGAAGGCACCTTGGGACCTCACACAGTTCTCCCAACTACAACACTATATTTCTTTTGCTCTTGTAGCAGAAGCCACCAAATGAATTTTGCCATGACATTTTTCATGCCAAGATACTGCATCAAAATCTCATACACAGTAATTTTTGGAATCCCCAGATCAGCTTCTGGTTTTCACACTATTATTAGTCACTGATCTTTGTCAATTGCAGCCCATACACATTCAACATTCCCAGTGTGCTTCTTGAAGGCCTTTCAGAACATGGGTCATTTTCAACAGATTCTCAACCATCTTTGAAGCATCTGTGCTACACTTTTATTTGAGCTGTACTCACTGCATTGTCCCCAAAGGCTTTCTGAATCATCTAAATAGTTTTTTGCAGAAGAATATTCAAGCTTAACACAAAATTTGATGTAGATTCATTGTTCTACTCACTCAGTCATTTTGAATTTGATGACCACACAGTCATATGCTCACTCAATGGCCTCTACCTCCCCCACTGACTATTACAGTGAAGTCATCATTGTTCATGCACATACATTCCATTGTTCATACATGCACACTTTACTCAGCTGCCACATTACATCAATGCTATGCAAACCATTCTCATTATATTAACAATGGCTGGACTTGTTCCAGAAAGACCTATACATAGTCATGTACACATGTACACACATATATAAATATATAAACCTACTTTTATTGGTTGATTCACAGAAATACTATACTCTTTTATATATTTCATTGTTTAAAACTACATAAATATCCTGGCAGTATAACTTTCTATAACATTAAATATATTATGTTTAATTATTATATTAATGATGGGTATTCCTTGATGAGATATTATGTTTCAGATATAATTTTATTTAGAATAACCATCATTAAATTTTGGAATTAAGAGAAATGAGAATAAATTAATATTCAGATAGCAATATAAGACAAAATATAGTTACCTAATTTAATATCAAAGTCTGAATTTTCAAAAATAAAATTTTTAGCATTTATTGTCACCCAAAAACCTGGGATGGCATGAAAAAAACCTAAGTGTTCATCAACAGATGGATGAATAAAGAAGTTGTGGTATATATATATATATATATATATATATATATATATATATATATCTACCTATCTATCATCTATCTAGAGATATTTTTAGCCTTAATATAGAAGAAAGTCCTGACATCAGTGACAATATGGGTGGATCCTGAAGGCATTATGCTGAGTGAAATATGTCAGACAGAGAAAGACAAATATGGTATGATTTTATTTATACATAGACTCAAAAACAAAACAAAACAGAAAAGCCTCATAGGAGGAGAGATCACACTTGTGATTACTAGACACAAGAGCTTAGAAAAGGAGAATGGAATGAAAGTTGGATGAAAGGTACAGACTTCCAGTTATAAAATAAATAAGTACTAATGTAATGTACAACATAATGACTCTAGGTAATGCAAATATAACATATTTGAAAGTTAAAAGAGTAGATCCTATGAGTTCTCACTGCAAGAAAGGAAGGACTTTTTTTCCCTTTATTTTGTATCTATATGAAATGATGGATGTTTACTAAATTTATTGTGGTAATCACTTCACAATATATGTAAGTAAAATTACTATGCTTTATTTCTTAAATTTACACAGTGTTACATGTCAATTATACCTTTTTTTAAGATTTTATTTATTTATTTTTAGAGAGGGAAGGGAGGGAGATAGAGAGAGAGAGAAACATCAATGTGTGGTTGCTGGGGGTCATGGCCTGCAACCCAGCCATGTACCCTGACTAGGAATCAAACCTGGGACACTTTGGTTCACAGCCCACGCTCAATCCACTGAGCTATACCAGCCAGGCAATTATATCTTAACAAAGATGGAAAAATGAAGTAAGTATATTAAAAGGCTTATCTCTATCGCTTCTAAAGAATAAGATTCAATAAACTCTATGTGTTTCTCATTAAAGATTGCTTAGATGTATTATTGTTTGATACTGATATGAGGGTGATTTTTATCAAACAGTTCTAAATTATTTGGACAAAGAAAGAAATACTCATTTTGTTAAATCAGGCTATACTCTTTGGGGTATAATCTTTGTAAAATTGGAGTGTTTTATTTCTGTGATAATCTTTTAATTGGAACACAGTAAAAATTGGAGATTTATGTGTAATTTTAAAAAATCTGTTAAATATAACCAGAGTCATTGAAGTGAAGAACAATCTAACAGTAGCCAGAGGAGAGCAGGGAGAGGACAGTTGGGAGAAGGGTTTTCAGAAACTACTATAAAGGACACATGGACAAAACCAAGGGGTAGGGTGGGAGCAAGGCAGGGAGGTGGGTTTGGAGAGGGTAGGAAGAAAATACAGACAACTGTAATTGAACAACAATAAAATAATTTAAATTAAAAAATTAAAAATCTGTTAAGAGCTTTATTGAAATACAGTTGAAATACAATTAATTATATATTATTAGTTTGTATAATTAGATCAATTTTGACATATTTATGCACTTGTAAAACTACCATAATTACCAAAATGGCGAATATATCCTTCATTCCCAAAAGTTTTCTAATACCCCTGAGTATTCTCTATCCTCTCCTTTTAACTAATTTCTTATCCACAACCTCTAATCTGCTTTAGATCACTGTAGATTATTGTACAGTTTATAAATTTTTAAAATAAATACTAACATAATTACTTTTTTAGCTTCATTACTGAATGTAATGATTTCAGGTTTATCTGTGTTGTTGCATTTATTACTAGTTCACTCCTTTTAGAGTTGAGTAATATTCCATTGCACAGATAGATCATAATGTACTTGCCACTTTATCTTGGGCATTTAGGTAGTTTCCAGATTGAAGATATTACAAATAAAATGGCTAAAAATGTTTGCCTATATGTCTTGATGTGGCTACAAGCTTTCATTTGTCTTATGTAAACACCTAGAAATGGAATGGTAAGGCAATATAATCAGACATTCCTACTGGGAATTTATAATAATTCAACTTGTACCACATTTTCATCAACACTTGGTATGGTCAGTAGCTTTCTTTTACCATCTAATAGGTGTATATAATTTCATTACAATTATGGTTTACATTTCTCTAATGCCTAATCATACTGAGCATCTTTTGAATTCTTCATTTGAAGAAAAGAATATATATATGTTTGTGTGTGTGTGTGTGTGTGTGTATCATCATCTTTGGTGAAGTGTCTAAAGAAATTTGGCCCTTTTTTGTTAGATTACTATCTTATTTTTAATTTTTAAGAGCTCCTTATATATTTTTAATAATTTTTTACTGTTGTTCAAGTACAGTTGTCTGCATTTCCCTCCTCAGTGCCCCCCTTCCCCACCCATCCCTGCCTCCCACCCTCAATCTTACTCTCTTTGACTTTGTCCATAGGTCCTTTATACATGTTCCTTGACGAACTTTCCCTTTCTTTCCCCTGTTATCGCCCCTCCACCTCCCCTCTGGTTACTGTCAGTTTGCTCTTCATTTCAATGCCTCTGGTTATATTTTGATTGTTTGTTTTGTTGATTAGGTTCCATTTATAAGTGAGATCATATGGTATTTGTCTTTCACTGCCTGGCTTATTTCACTTAGCATAATGCTCTCCAGACTCATCTATGCTGTCACAAAGAGTAGGAGCTCATCCTTTCTTTCTGCTGAGTAGTATTCCATTGTGTAAGTGTGTAGCTAAAGAAAACAACAGTAAAATGAAAAGTGAACCAACTGTATGGGAAAATATATTTGCACCTGATACTTTGGACAAGGGTTTGATCTCCAAATACATAAAGAATGCACATTACTCTACTCCAGGAAGACAAACAACCCAATTAAAAACTGGGCAAACTGCCTGAACAGACACTTATCCAAGGAGGATGTACAGAGAGACCAGAGACATATGAAAGGATGTTGAGAATCACCAGACATAAGAGAGATGCAAATTAAAACCACAATGAGATGCCACTTCACACTGGTCAGGATGGCCATCATAAACAAATCAACAAACAAGTGCTAGAGAGGTTATGGAGAAAAGTGAATTCTAGTGCATTGTTGGTGGAAATGTAGACTGGTGCAGCCACTATGGAAAATAGTATGCAGTTTCCTCAGAAAACAAAGATGGAACTGCCTTTGACCCAGCAATTCCACTGCTGAAATTATAACCTAAGAATCCTGAAGCACAAATTCAAATGAACCTATGCACCTCAGTGTTCATAGCAGCACAATTTACAATAGCCAAATGCTGAAAGCAACCTAAGTGCCCATCAGGAAATGAGTGGATAAAAAAAAAACTATGGTAAATTCTTTATATTTTTTAGAAATAAATACTTTACTATGTGGTTTATAAAAATTTTCTTTCTGTCATGGTTATTCTTATATTAATAGTTTTTCTTAATTTTAATTAGATCAAATTAATGGATTTTTTTCTTCTTTCATGGATTTTCCTTTTGGTGTATCTTATAAATTTTGTATTACCAAGTTCAAAATATTAATCCTAAGTCTTCTTATAGAAGTTCTATAGTTCTATAAAACACATTTAAGCTTAAGATCCATTTTCAGTAAATTTTTGTATATAGACCAAGGTGTGGATAGACGTTCATTTGTACAATATTTTATTGTTATTCTATTACAGTTGTTCCCATATTTTCCCCCTTTGCCATCCTTCACCCAGCCCAACCCCCACTCCCACAGTCCATCACCACACTGTTGTCCATGTCCATATGTCATTCATACATGTTCCCTGACTAGTCCCTTCGCTTTCTTTCCATGCTCATTCCCCTGCTGCCTCCCCTTTGGATGATGTCCTTCTGTTCCTTGTTTCCATTCCTCTGGTTCTATTTTGCTCATTTGTTTGTTTTGTTCATTACGTTCCTCTTAAAGGTGAGATCATACAGAATTTGTCTTTCACCTCCTGGTTTATTTCACTTAGTATAATATTCTCAAGTTGCATCCATGCTGCCACAAAATATAGGAGTTCCTTCTTTCTTTTGGCTGCACAGTATTCCATTGTGTAAATGTACCACAGTTTTTCGATCCATTCATTTACTGGTGGACACTTAGGATATTTCCAGCACTTGGCTACTACAAATACTGCTGCTATGAACATTGGGGTATATAAGTTCCTTGAACTGGTGTTTCAGAATTCTTAGGGTATAATCCTAGCAGTGGTATCACTGGGTCAAACAACAGTTCCATTTTTAGTTTTTTGAGGAAATTCCATACTGATTTATACAGTGGCTACACCAGTCTGGATTCCCACCAACAGTGCACTAGAGTTCCATTTTCTCCACATCCTTACCAACACTTGTTGTTTGCTGATTTTTTAATGATGGCCATTCTGACAGGTGTGAGCTTATATATCATTGTGGTTTTAATTTTCATCTCTCTGATGGCTAGTGATGTTGAGCACCCTTTCATAGGTCTCTCGTCTCTCTGTATGTCTGTCCTCCTTGGAAAAGTGCCTATTCAGGTTGTTTGCCCCTTTTTTAATTGCATTATTTGTCTTCCTGATTATGAGTCTTATGAGTTCTTTGTATGTTTTGAAAATCAAATTCTTGTCCAAGTTATCATTGGCAAATATGTATTTCACATACAGTCAGATCTCTATTCATTTCGATGATGGTTTCTTTAGCCATGCAGAAGCTGTTTTAATTTGATGTAGCCCTATTTGTTATTTGTCAAGTTATATTTAAGTCTTTTCTGCACCTAGAGTTTATTCTGGTGTAAAGTGCAAGTTGGTGGTCATTTCATTTCTTTTTTTTTTTTTTGCATGTACCTGTCCAGATGTTCTAACACTATTTATTTTGGAGACTAATTTTTCCTCCATTTTATGTTTCTGCCCCATTTGTCAAATACTAATTGACCATAGAGATGTACTTATTTCTGGCCTACTATGTTCTATTGATCTATGTGTTCGTTCTTATGCCATTACTAGACTTTTTTCATTACAATGACCTTGCAGTATAGTTTGATATCAGGCATTGTGATCCCTCCTACTTTGTTCTTTCTCAAGCTTGCTGAGGCTTTCAGGGATATTTTTGGTTCCATATAAATTTTTGAAATATTTGTTCTATGTCTGTTAAATATGCCATTGTTATTTTAATAGGTATTGGTTGAATCTATACATTGTTTTGGGTAGTATGGATATTTTAGCGATGCTAATTCTTCCAATCCATGAACACAGTATATGCTTCCATTTATTTGTGTCTTCCTCAATTTATTTTCTCAGTGTTCTATAGTTCAAGTACAAGTCTTTCATCTCTTTAGTTAAGTTTATTCTGAAGTACTTTATTTTTCTTGTTTCTATAGTAAATGGGATTTTTTCCCTAGTTTCTGTTTATGATATTTCATTGTTTGTGTAAAAAAATGCCATCAATTTCTGAATGTTAACTTTGTATCCTGCTCTTTTGCCAAATTAACTTATTAGGTCATGTAGTTCTTTGGTGGAGCCTGTAGGGTTTTCTCTGTAAACTATCATGTTACCTGCAAATAATGACAGTTTTACTTCTTTCTTTTCCATATGTATGCATTTATTTCTTTTTCTTCTCTGATCACTGTGGCTAGAATTTCCAATACTATGTTGAATGAAAGTGGTGAAAGCAGACATCTTTGTCTTGTTCCTGATCTTAAGGGAAACTTTTTAGTTTTTTCCCATTGAGTATGATGTTGGCTGTATGTTTCTCACATATGGCCTTTATTATGTTGAATTATGCTCCCTCTCTACCCACTTTGCTGAGGATTTCTATCATATGAGTGCTGAACTTTATGAAATGCTTTTTTGGCATTTTTCGATATTATCACATGATTTTTGTCCTTCATTTTCTTTATATGGTGTATTCCATTTATTGATTTGTGAATATTGTACCATCGTTGCATCTCTGGTATGAATTCCATTTAATCGTAGTGTGTAATCTTTTAAATATATTGATGGATCTAGATTGCTAATGTTTTCTTGAGAATTTTAGAATATATATTTATCAGAGATGTTGACCTGTAGTTTTCTTTCTTTGTTGTCTCTTTACTTGTTTTTGGAATTACTGTAATATTTTGAGTGTCTTTCTTCTTCCTGGATTTTTTGGAATCGTTTGTTCTTGTTTAAGTGATTGGTAGCACTTGTCTATGAAGCCATGCAAGCCAGGGCTTTTGTGTGCCAGGAGTTTTGATTATTGCTTCAATTTCACTAGTTGTTATTGGTCTATTCAGGATTTCTACTTATTTTTTATTTAGTTCTGAAAGATTGCATGTGTCTAGAAATTTGCCCAATTTTTCCCTGGTTGTCCAATTTCTTGGCACATAGTTATTCATAATAATTTCTTACAATTCTTTATACTCTGTGCTATCAGTTGTAACATCTCCTCTTTTGTTTCTGATTTTATTTATTTTGGTCCTCCCTCTTTTTCTGGTGAGTATGGTTAAAGGTTTCTCAATTTTGTTTACTTTTACCAGCTCTTGCATTCATTGATCCTTTGAATTGTTTTTCTTTATGTCATTTAACCCTGCTCTATTCTTCATTATTGCCTTCCTTCCACTAGCTCTAGATTTTGTTTCTTATTGTTCCTCTAGGTCTTGTAGATGTAGGGTTAGATTATTCACTTGAAAGTTTTCTATCTTTTTTTATGTAGTCCTGTATGGCTATGAACTTTCCTCTTAGGACTGCCTTCACACTGTCCCATAGGTTTTGGGTTATTGTGTGTTCATTTTAATTTTTTCCCATATACTTTTTGATTTGTTCCTTGATTTAATTGTTAACCCAATCATTGTTTAATAGCATTATTCAGTCTCCATGTATTTTAATGTTTTTTTCTTTATTTTCTTCCTTAAGGTGGGTTTCTGGTTTCTAGCCCTTATGATCTGAGAAGATGCTTAACATTATTACAGTTTTCTTGAACTTGTTGTTTAGTGTCCTACCATTTGGTCTATCTTTGAAAATATTCCATGTGTATTTGAAAATAATGCATATTTTGCTTCTTTGTGGTTGCAAGTTCTCTATCAGTTAACTCCATCTGATTTACATCTAGAGTGTCTTTCAATGCTAAAATATCCCTGTTGATACTTTTCTTGAAAGTTCTGTTCACTTTTGACTGTGGAATGTTGAAATCCTCTATGATGAGTGTGTTACTGTCAATATCATTCTTGAAGTCTTCCAAGATTTTCCCTATATATTTTGGTGCTCCTATGTTGGTTACATATATAATTAAAAGAATTATAGCTTCTGAATGGACTACTCCTTTAACTGTTATGTCGTGACCTTCTTTGGGTCTTTTTGGGCTTTGTTTTTAAGTCTATTTTGTCATATGTAAGTGTTGGTACCCCAGTGGTTTTTTTTTATGTTTATTTTCTTAGAATATCTTTCCCATCCCTTAACTTTCAGTCTATGTAGATCTTTTGTTCTGAGGTGGGTCTCTTGTAGGCAGCATGTATGCTGATCATATTTTCTTATCCATTACACTATCCTATATCTTTTGATTGGAACATTTAATCCAGTTACATTTAAGGTTTTTACTGATAGATACTTATTATCATTCTATCCCTCTGTGCCTATGTCCCACTCTCTCTCTCTCTTTGTCTTCATCTTCTTAAACTAGTACCTTTAGCATCTCTTGCAATGCTAATCGATAGAGATGTTATTCTTTTAGCCTTTTCTTTTTTTAGTCTAGTAAACTCCTTATTTCTCCTTCTATTTTAACTGAAAGCCTTGCTGGATAGAGTAGTCTTGGCAGCAGGTCTTTGTTTTTCATTACTTGGAATATTTAGTGCCATACTCTTCTGACTTGTAGTGTTTCTGTTGAGAAAATAGCTGATAGCCTTATTGGAGCTCCCTTGTATGTTACTAGCTGTTTCTCCCTTGCTGCCTTTAAATTCTCTTTCTTTAAATTTTGCCATTTTCATTATGAGTTTTGGAGTGGTCCTCTGGGTTCATCTTGATTGGGACCCTCTGTGCTTCCTGGACTTCTGAGAAATTTTCTTTCACCAAGTTAGGGAAGGTTTTTTATCATTAGTTTTCCAAACAGGTTTTCTATCACTCTTCTCCTATTCTTCCCTTTTGTGATACCTCTGATATGAATATTGTTATGTTTCATGTTGTCCTACAGCTCCTTTAAACTGTATTCCTTCTTTTTGAGTATTTTCTGGTTTTGTTGCACTGTCTGGGTTTTTTCCTACCTTGTTCTCCAACTCACTAATTCCATCCTCGGCTTCATCTAGCCTGCTTTTAATTCCTTCTAGTGTATTCTTCATGTCAGATGCTGTATTCTTCATTTCCTCCTGGCTGTTCTTCATAGTTCCTATGTCCTTTTTCATGATGAAATCATTCCAAATAATTCCCTTGTAGCTTGCATAGAATCCCTAGTAGTTCCCACCAAGCTTCTTGAGCATCCTTATAATCATTATTTTGAACTTAATGTCTGATGGATTGTTTGCCTTAATTTCATATAAGACTCTTTCTGAGGATTCTTCCTTTCCTTTTACCTGGGGGTTGTTTATTTGTCTCCCTATTTTAGGTGACTCTTTTTGTTTGTTTATGTGTATTAGGTTAATTGGTTTTGACTCCATGTCTTTGTGCTATGGTCTTCTGTGGCAGGATGCCTGTGAAACTGTAGTGCAGTCTCCTTGATCTCCTGAGGTGGTTGCACTTAGGGTGTCCTTTGTGCCATTTATGTGGGCTCCCTTGTAATTGGTTCAGGTTGTTATTGGGTCAAACTTTGGTGTGTTCTTCCCTCCAGCAGGCTGACTGAAAATCACACTGTCCGTCACATCTTGTATGCTGTAGTATAGGTGCTGCTAGAACAAAACAAACCAATCCAGGAAACAACCCATATCTGAAAATATAACTCCCACCCACAGTAATACTACTAACAACAAATGAGCAAATGTTAATAAAGTTTTAAAGAGATTAAGACTATTATAAGAAAGGAAAAACAAAAATGAGATGAGTAACAGAAAGAAAATGATTTTCAGTGGGTAGCAGGAAGAATAAAAACAGAGAATAGAAAGAAGGGAAAGAAAGAAAGAACATAATATTTATGTTATGAATAGGGATGAAAGAAGGCATAATGGAGTGAGAGAAGGGAAGAGTATAATATGAAGTTTAAAAAATTATTTTAAATAGTGAAAAAAAATAGGAACCAAATAGAAAAAAAAATCCACCACATCAATACCAATGACAAGGGAAAAAATATCAATACAGGTAGAAAGGGAATAAGCAGAAAAAAGCTTATATAATGTCTAAATGAAAGAAAAGTAAATTTAAGATGATAGAGGAAGAAGAAATAATAAGAGTGAAGAATTAAAATCACACTAAGAGAGAGAAAATGTGAAAATTAAAATGAAGAAAAGAAAAGGCAGGAGGAAGGCAAAGTGGAGTAGGAGAGGGAAACTGAAATTTGAGAATTGAAATACAAAAATAGTGAAGATCTAGAAATAAAATTAAAGAAATGAAACAAAAACCATGATATCAACAAATAACAAGCACAGATTAATAAATGTGAAGAAAAAATAAAGATATTTTAAGAATGGGAAAAAAGTGTGAGATGACTAATGAATGACAAGAAGAATGGTTTTGAGAGGCTGGGCTAGGGGGATAGTAAGAGTGCAGAATAGAAACAAACTGTAGCAAGTGAAAAGATAAAACTTAAAAAGGATAGAAGAAGGCAAAATAGAATAAGAGAAGTAAAATATGGAGAAGTAAAATGTGAGATTTGCAATAAACTAAAATAAGGAAACTAGTGAAATAACAGGAACGGATAGAAAAAAAGAAATGAATGTTAAAAAGTTATGCAGGTGAAAAAGTAACGCACATAGTGAAGAAGACTGCAGTGGAGTGTGTCTCAGCAGAGTCTAGCAGTTTGCACTGTCTATTCTTTCTGGATCTGCCCCTGGTGATATCAGATGGTGTCCTAGACTGGCCTTAGGTAGCCTGTTCGAGACTACCAGCGATCCAAAGTCTATGACAGTCTCCTTCAGGCTTGGCTGGTCCCTAATGTACTGCCCACAATCACCACTATATAACTTAAGAATAATATTATCATCTCAGAAAGAAACCCTGACAACTATTAATTAACATCTGTCTCTCTTGATTTTTTTATATGGGGCATTTCATGTGCATCAGCATAATATTTAAAAGGCTCACCAATGCTTTGGAATAAATCAAGTACTATTTTTTGACTAAATAATGTAACACTATATGCATATACCATATTTTATTTACCCTTTCATCATCTGATGGATATTTGTCTTTTTTGTACTTTTTAATTATTTTAAATAATGTTGCTGTTAACATTCATATGCATAATTTGTGTAGACATATGTTTTCAACTAGTTTTAATATATACCTGGGAGTGTAATTTGTGGATTATATGTTTAATTTTGGAGGAACTACTGAACAATTTTCCACAATTGTTCCATTTTTCATCTGTATCGAAGCCTAGAATCTTTCTCTACTCAATAACCTGGGGACAAATTTTGTAGCTTTTATACACACAAGGCTTATATGACTGTATACAGATGGCACATCATAGTGTGAGTGGAAATTGATGAGAAAAGGAGCACTACATAAATTTCAGACTTATGTAAAAAAAGAAAAATCTTTGTCATTACGTAGCTGAGCAAACTTTGGGGTCACACAGCTTTACTTCAGTATTCATGTGGAAAGAAGCAATGTAAACACTAGGCTGGTGAATATAGACAATAATAATTTCTGGAGACAAAGAAACTAATGTGTTCTTCGTAAAGTACATGAAAGCTTGTCTGTGGCAGATAATTCAAAGTGAACCTGGAGTTAAGAGTAAGCAGAGTTTAAGTGTTCTCATCACTAAATAAATAAATAGATAAATAAATAAGTAAATATTGAGGGACCTATTCAAGGTAATAGTGTGTCAATTAACTTTCTTATGGAGGTAATTTTTGATACACACACATGCATATCAAAACATTGTGTTTACATCTTAAATATATATAAGTTTTATTTGTCAAATTTCCCTCAATTAGACTGGGAAAAAGAATGGATCTAAAATTTCTTATTGCAAGAAATTATGGATATTTTGAAAAGTAGTTCAGTTTCGCTTTTCATTTTCAAAAAAAGACCTCTGATTGATTTGATTGTGATTTTAAAAAAATAGTGATTAGTTTGTTGAAACAAGTTGAGTAAATTAAATGAATAATGCATCATTGATAATGACAATGAAAAGAGAAAGATAAAAAAAGAGTGCTAAAGAGTCATTGTAAAAGATACATACATGTAAAAAAGTTGATTTTGTAAAAAGAAATCCATATATAATGCAATATATTTAACAGCTCAAGTTTTGTGAGTCTTATCTTGGGGTTAACCTAATTATAAACTGCACATTAGTTTTGTGTTGTAGTTCAATTGCATATTTTAAAGGATACATGTAACTTTCCCTGGAATATTAATTGGTTGGAAATGTTTGGAAGAGAAATATTTGCCCTAGAAGAGAGAAAACCATCATCCTGTATTGTTGAAATAGAATGTGTAACGTTAGTAAATACAGGAGAAAAAAGCCCTCTGGTTTGCAAAAGAAAAAAAATGGGTAAAATATAAGGATGAGGAAATTTCAGAATTATAATGATAAAGAATGAGGTAATCCAAGAACCAAATAAGAGTTTATCCAAGCAGAGTTAAGATCTCGATAAAGGATGGAACTATACTGGTCCATTTCCTGTTTCCTCAGCAGTAACTCCCCACTTTATAAGTAGCATCATAATGAGAAAAAGCATGTGCAATGTAAAAAAAAAAAGCATTAATTACAGGTCACTCATTTAGCATGAATTTGGGGAGGAATTTGGGAAGGGTTTGTGCTACAGAAAACCAATAATGCCTTGAGGAAAATAAATTGAATTTTTATATAAAGGAGTCTAACATTGCCCTGTACACTAAAACACATTTTTGATTCTGTTGGATATCTAGTGTCTGAAGTTAGAGTCTGGTAAGAATAAATCATGTGATTGCATGTCTGCATTATAATCACTTACTGTTTGTACTTCATCATTTACAGAAATCATCTTTAGATTTAAAAATGTTGAAGCACTTTCCAACAGCATGTACTGTTTTGCACTGGAAATTTCCTTTAATCGATCACCAATTTTATGGCATAAATTCTTTGAGTGCAAGAACCATATTTGTACGTCTGCATTTGTTGCATGAGGCTGTAAAATAGTAGGTGTAAAATAATTATTTCTGATGGATAAAAAAATAAGTAGATAAAATATCAGAACACTCAAACTCTTCTTTCAGAATGAACTTCACAGTAACTCCAGAAACATTAATATACATAAAATGATTGCATATTACAATCAGAAAAATTCCTAAAAGCTATGCAACAGAGTTGAATAAAAATATATACTTTTCTCCAAGTTAGCATATCAATTTCAGCACTGCTGTGTCATAGTCAAGCCAATTAAAAATCAGTTCTTTTTTAAAATACAATATATAGAATTTTATATTCAAGTGTGAAAAAGACAATTGGCAGGGGCAGAAAATGATTGGCTTCCTTCATTAAATGTCTAGATGTCAAGTAAAATCCTGACACTCCTGGAGAGGTGATGACATTTAAAATGATGTACTAGAATGTTAAAACAAATGAGAAAGGAAGATATAATTAAAATTTCTTATAACTACATGCAAAAAATATTTTAATTTCTTTACTTCTATAATTCTTTTCTTGCTCCTTTCTTTCCCCTTCCTCCCTTCCTTCCTTCCTCCCTTCCTTCTTGCCTTCCTGCCTTCCTTCCTTCTTCCTTTCCTTTTCTTTCCTTTCTTTTCCTTTTTTAGTATTGCTATTTTGTAATCTATATATTAAATCCTAACCCTAACAATGCCTTAGAGATACTTCACAGATGGATAGGAAATTGCTAACAATGTAAGCCAACTTAAAAAGGAAATAACAGAATTAGGCCATGACCATGACTGTCATAGCATATGTTGCCCAGGGCTTCATCCTGCCATCTCAAGAACCTTCTGCTAGTAGGAGCAGTGCTGTCAGACAAGGTTGTGGTATCAGTCTTCTCATTTTATGTCAATGTTGTTGTCCTATGCTGCTTTACAAAAGATATTTCGGGGCCGACAAGGCTATGTTTATGAGATTAGCAAGAGTGAAAGTAAGTGTTTGGACTGAGAACTTAGCCCCAGGAATAGTTTGACAAAGAGAAAAGAATTAAAGTCTCAGATGATGGCAATTTTCCATGATAACTTGACCTCCTATAGCAAAAATGTAATCCAATAATCTAAAGAACCAAGAGGAGCCCTGATTGGTATAGCTCAGTGAACTGAGTGCTGGCATACAAACTAAAAGGGTTGCTGGTTCAATTCCTAGCCAGTGCACATGCCTGACTAGGGGAGAACCCCAGTAGAGGGACTTCAAGAAGCCAGATCGCCAATAGGGGGACTTCAAGAGGCAAACACACATTGATGTTTCTCCCCCTCTCTTGCTCCCCCCTTGCTCTACAAATAAATAAATAAATAAATAAATAAATAAATAAATAAATAAATAAATAAACAAATGAATACAAACCAAGGGGGGAAACATGATAGAAGTTCAATTTCAAGAGTGAGTATGTGGGAGAAAGATAGCGGCATGGTACGAGGGAGTGGATTTCCCTTCCCCCTACACAAGAGAAACTGGGCGATCTGTGGAGGAACAGAGCAAGGGACCAACAATATAGCAACATTTATGAAAATAGGACATCAAAAAGTATAGTGGATATTAAAAAACCAGACTGTAAGGAGATTGCTTCAGGATAATAGGAACCCAGGAGTCTGCACAGGGTTGCGGGCCCCAGGCTAGGTGCTCCCTGGTTTACCTCAGGGAACTCAGGAGAGAGCTGGGTCAACTGCTCCCTCCCCAGCCAAACAAGGATTGAGCAGCAATGGGGGAGGACTTTCTGCTTGAAGGCACAGAGAGGGGAGCAAGGACTGAGTGACAATCACATGGGGGCTGTGAGCACCCATGCATAGCCCTGGGAAGAGTGGGTGCCCCAGCCTCGCAACCAAGGGTGGCCTGGCCTTGTGCCCCTGCCCCTAACCTGGACATAGTGTAGTTTTGTAGAAGACCCAGACCCCTGTGGCCCTGAACTAGAAAAGGGCACTAACGTTTGTGGGAACCTGGAGCCTGCGGTGGTGAACCCAGAGGAAGTATGGCCCCCTCAGGATCCCAGGAGCATGCACCCTGAAGTGTGGACCCCCTCGGGTTCCCCCGGGCTTACACCATGAACCCAGAAAAGACTTGGGCTCTCTGCGGGATCCGGGAACCCACAAAGGTGAACTCCTATGAATGTGCTTGGGAGCACTCAGACCCACACCTGGGGCCCTGCAGAGGGACACCAGACCAGCTCTGGGGAGAGCCTGAGGCTAGCCCTGGGGACAGTACTTGAGAGACTGACTGAGTTCTGATTCAGAATGGTGAAAGCATTCCAACTGCCCCTCAGCCTCCTGAAGCCAGCAAGACTAGAAAAATTGGTTTGGCCAGTTAGAAAACAACAAGAGGGTTTTTTGCTTTTCTTTTTCTGTGTGTGTGTGTGTTTGTTTGTTTTGTTTTATTTTGTTTTGTTTGTTGTTTGGTTGTTTGATTTTATCTTTTTAAGTAACTTTTTATTTTTTAATCTTTATTTTTATGTCTCAATTCCTTATATTTCTCTTCCTCTATCCTAGTGTTATTCCTTCCACTCCAAATTTATCTCTCCTGCACTCCATCTTCTGCTTTTTTTTCCTTTTATTTGAGCCTGCAAGTTACTGCAAATTTGTATTATCTTTTCATTATTCTCACATTCTTATTTTAATAGTATTTTGGTATTACTCTTCTTTCTGTGTAGTCTTCTTTGATTGGCTGGTTATACTGTATTGTTTGATAGGTTTCCCCGTTACCTTATTCATAGTGTATTGCTAATTTACTATCCTTCACTTGTGTCCCATTAGTACACTACTCAAGGTTCTATACTCCCTATTCTTATTACCTAGATCCCACAGATTCTGCCATATGATTGTTGCTCTAATATTACTGTAAATAAGACCTATTCCATACAATTATAAATATTACACTACACGCCTCCCAGATCTCAGCCCACTTCCAGGTTTCCCGAACTCTATTATTGTAGTGGTTAACTCTATTCTCTTACACACTACTCCTATTTACTATTCTTTACTCCCACTCTACCTCAGAATATGACCTCCCACAGCCTCATTGCTTTCTAGATCCAACTCACAATCCTTTCCTCCCCAATAAAAGTCTTATCTTCTTTCCATCTTTTCTAAAACATGGCTAGTGGGGTGAAAGATCACAGTTAACAATATACATTGCCAAAGGCTCTCCTGTCTCTTTCCTACTGGCTGCTACTCTAAATATCATAGAATACTCTCTTGGTGTATTAAACCATTTTGTCTTACTCCTCCAACTGATAACAAAAAAGAGTAGGGGGAAGCTGTGAACACCAGGGTACCTGAAGGAAACTGCACTACTGAATTTTACAAGGATTCTATGATAGAAGTTCACACCGTAAATCCAGGGAGCAAAAGCAGACCTATTTAAGAAGCAGAGGCTACAAGAATTGTTTCACAAACAATGGGAAGACAAAGAAATAATACCCAAATGCAGGGAAAAGAGGAAGCCTCAGAATGCTAAATGAAATAGAGGTAACTCAGCTATCAGATATTGAGTTCAAAGCAATAGTTATCAGGAAGTACAATGAGCTCATAATGAGCTACCAGACACTACAGGGGAGCTACAATGAACTCGCTGCAAACTATATGAACATGAAAAAGGAAATAGAAACTATCAACAAGGGCCAAGAAGAAGTGAAAGATACAATTTCTGAACTGAAGAACACAGTAGAAGGAATCAAAAGCAGGATTGATGAAGCAGATCAGATCAGCGACTTGGAGGACAAAGTTGAAAAAAACACCCAGAAAGAACAAGAAAAGGAAAAGAGGCTCGGAAAGAATGAAGAAGGATTAAGAGAAATGCAAGACAATATGAAATGTAATAATATTCATATAATAGGGATACCAGAAGGAGAAGAACAGCAAGGGATACAAAACCTATTTGAAAAAGTAATGATGGAAAACTTTCCTAATTTGATGAGATAAAAAATCACACAAATCTGAAAAATACAGAGAGTCCCAATTAAGAGGAACCCAAAGAGGCCCACCTCAAGACACATCATAACTAAAATGGCAAAATTTCAAGACAAAGAGAGAATCTTAAAGGCACCAAGGGAGAAACAGGAAGTAACATACAAGGGAGCCCCAATAAGGCTAACAGCTGACTTCTCAATGGAAACACTCCAAGCCAGAAGAGAAAGTAAGACATATTACAAGTAATGAGAACCAGAGATCTGCAACCAAGGCTACTTTACCCAGCAACACTCAAGATAGAAGGCCAAATAAAAAGCTTCCCAGACAAAGAAGTATAAAAAAAATACAACTCCAGCAAACCAGCTTTACAAGAGATGCAAAAGGGACTGCTTTAAGGAAAGGAAGGAAAAGAGAGAGAGAGGAACACGGGTATATAAATGGCAATGAATAAGCACCTATCAGTAATAACATTAAATGTAAATGGATTAAATGCTCCAATGAAAAGACATAGAATAACTGAATGGGTAAGAAAACATGATCCACACATATGCTGCCTACAAGAGACCAACCTCAGGTTAAAAGACCTACACAGGCTGAAAGTGAAGGGCTGGAAACAATTTTTCCAAGCAAATACACAGGAAAAAAAAAGCCAGGGTAGCCAATACTCATCAGAAAAAACAGACTTCCAAGGAGAGACCCAGAAGGTTACTTCATAATACTCAAGGGAAGAAACCACCAAGAAGACATAAACATTGTAAATAGATATGCACCCAACATAGGAGCACCCAAATACATACAGAAAATCTTAGAGGACATCAAGGAAGATATTGACAGCAACACAATTATAGTAGGGGATTTTAACACTCCACTGACAAAAATGGACAGATCTTCCAAATAAAATATCAACAAAGACACTGTGGCATTGAACAATGCCCTAGATGAAATGGACTTAACCGATATATACAGAACCCTCCATCCCAAAGAAGCTAAATACACATTCTTTACAAATGTGCATGGGACATTTTCAAAGATAGACCACATGATAGGACACAAAACAAGCCTCAACAATTTCAAGAAAATTGAAACAATACCAAGCATTTTCTTGGGTCACAAGGGACTGAAACTAGAAAAAAACTCTAAGGAGAAAAACCAAAAACAATCCAAGTCATGGAGATTGAATAGCATTCTATTAAACAATGAAAGGGTCAAAAATGAAATTAGGGAAGAAATCAAAAGGTTTCTGGAAACAAATGAAAATGAACTCACAACAACCCAAAACCTATGGGACCCAGCAAAGGCAGTCTCGAGAGGGAAGTTCATAGTGATACAGGCCTACCTAAAAAAGATAGAAATATTTCAAACAAACAACCTAACCCTATATGTATAAGAACTCAAGGAACAACAACAAAGACAGCCCAGAACAAGTAGAAGAAAGGAAATAACTAAGATCAGAGCAGAATTAAAAGGCATAGAGACTAAAAGCACAATTCTAAGGATGAATGAATCCAGGAGCTGCTTTTTTGAAAAGATAAACAAAATTGACAAGCCTTTAAGCAGGCTCATCAAAAACAAAAACAAAAAAAAAAGAGAGAGAGAGAGAGAGAAGACCCAAATAAACACAATCAAAAATGAAAGAAGAGAGATTACAACTGATACCACAGAAATACAAAGGACTGTAAGAAATTACTAAGAAGATCTGAATGCCAAGAAACTTGAAAACCTAGGTGAAATGGACAAATTTCTAGAAAAATATAATCTTCCAAAACTCAATGAAGAAAAAGAATGCCTAAACAGACCAATAACAGCTGATGAAATTGGAGCAGTAGTCAAAAAACTCCCAACACACAAAAGCCCTGGAACAGATGGTTTCACAGGAGAATTCTACAAGCATTTAAGGAAGAGCTAACCCATAAACTTTGCAAATTATTCCAAAAAATACAAAATGATGGAAGACTCCCAAACTCTTTGTATGAAGCCAACATCATCCTAATCCCAAAACCAGATAAAGACACAACAAAGAAAGCAAACTTCAGGCCAATATCGCTGATGAACATAGATGCTAAAATCCTCAACAAAATATTGGCAAACTGCATCCAACAATACATTAAAAAGATCATACACCATGAACAAGTGGGATTCATTCCAGGGATGCAAAGATGGTACAATATTTGCAAATCAGTAAATGTAATAGATCACATAAACATAAGCAAAGACAAAAATCATATGATCATATCAATAGATGAGGAAAAAGCATTTGATAAGGTACAGCACCCACTTATGATAAAAACACTTGGCAAAGTGGGAATAGAGGGAGCATTCCTCAATATATATGAGAGACCATATATCAGAGACCTACAGACAACATCATACTCAATGGGCAAAAACTAAAATCTTTTCCACTAAGATCAGAAACAAGACAAGGCTATCTACTTTCACCACTTCTATTCAACATAGTACTGGAAGTTTCAGCTACAGTGATCACACAAGAAAAAGGAACAAAAAACATCCAAATCGAAAATGAGGAAACAAAACTGCTACTGTTTGCAGATGACATGATAGTGTACATAAAATCCTACAGACTCAGCCAAAAAGCTGCTTGACCTAATAAATGAATTTGGCAAAACAGGGGGATACAAAGTCAATATCCAGAAATCAAAGGCATTTCTATACACCAACAATGAAACAGCAGAAGCAGAAATCAAGAAAAAAATCCCATTTGATAGAGCAAAAAGAAAAATAAAATACCTAAAAATAAACCTAACCAAAGAAGTAAAAGACTTGTATTCAGAAAACTACATAACACTGTGGAAAGAAATCAAGGAAGACGCACAAAAAAATGGAAACATATACCATGTTCATGGATTGGAAGAATTAACTTCATCAAAATGCCCATACTACCCAAAGCAATTTACACATTCAATGCAATACCTATTAAAGTACCAATGACATATTTCACAGATGTAGAACAAACACTGTGAAAATTTATATGGAACCACAAATGACCCCAAATAGCTGCTGCAATTTGGAGAAAGAAGAGTAAAGTAGGAGGGATCACAATACCTGATACTAAACTGTACTACAAGGGCACTGTAATCAAAAGAGTCTGGTACTGTCATAAAAACAGGCACATGGACCAATGAACAGAACAGAGAGTCCAGAAATAAACCCAAGTCTCTATGGTCAATTAATATTTGACAAAGGGGGCAGCAACATAAAATGAAGTAAAAATAGCCTCTTCAACATATGGTGTTGGGAGAACTGGACAGCTACGTGCAAAAAAAAAAATGAAACTATAGTACCAACTTACACCTTATACAAAAATAAATTCAAGGTGGATAAAAGACTTAAATATAAACCATGACCCCATTAAAGTCCTAGAGGAGAACGTAGGTAGGAAAATCTCAGGTATTTTATGCAGAAACATTTTTACTGACATGTCCCCTAGAGCAAGGAACATAAAGGAAAGAATAAACAAATGGGATCTCATCAAAATAAAAAGCTGCTGCATGGCTAAAGAAAACAGTATTAAAATAAAAAGAGAACCAATTGTATGGGAGAATATATTTGCCAATGATACCTCAGACAAGGGTTTAATCTCTCCAAAATATATAAAGAACTTATATGACTCCACTCTAAGAAGACAAGCAACCCAATTAAAAAAAATGGACAAAGGACTAGAACAGACACTTCTCCAAGGAGGACATACAGAGAATCCAGAGACACATGAAAAGATGTTCAATATCGCCAGCTATCAGAAAGATGCAAATTAAAACCACAATGAGATACCACTTCCACTGATCAGAATGGCCATCATAAACAAAGCAATAAACAACAAGTGTTGGAGAGGTTGTGGAGAAAAGGGGACCCTGGTGCATTCTTGGTTGGACTGAAGACTGGTACAACCACTATGGAAAACAGTATGGAACTTCCTCAGAAAACTAAAAATGGATCTGCCTTTTGACCCTGCAATTCCACTGCTGGGACTCTATCCTAAGAACCCTGAAACACCAATCCAAAAGAATCTATACAACCCAATATTCATAGCAGTACAATTTACAATAGCTAAGTGCTGGAAGCAACCTAGGTGCCCATCAGTAAATGAATGGATCAAAAAACTATGGTAGATTTACACAATGGAATTCTATGCAGCAGAAAGAAGGAGCTCCTACCCTTTGCAACAGCATGGATGGAGCTGGAAAGCTTATGCTAAGCGAAACACGCCAGGCAGTGAAAGACAAATACCACATGATCTCACCTTTAACAGGAACCTAAACAACAAAACAAAGAAACAAGCAAAATATACTCGACACTGAAATAGAAGACAGGCTGACAGTGACCAGAGGGGAGAGAAGAGGAAATTTCAAGGGAGAATGGGAAGGGTTTACAGGAACAAGTATAAAAGACACAAGGACAAAAACTAGGGCGGGGGGGCGGTGGAAATGGGAGGTAGGTGGGGAGGTATGGGTGGGTCGGCTGGAATGGGAATAAAAGGCAGAAAACTGTACTTGAACAATGACTAAAATAAATTTAAAAAAAAAAGAGAAGAAAAAAAGAGTATGTACCCTAATTTGACTATTATTGATTACTGGTACCAATACTGACAGAATCAGAAATATATGTTAATCATGATAATGACTTTATTACTAATGGTTAGGCACTTATCTATTAGGAACAGTTTTTAATCCTGCTAGTTGCTTTCTTACTGTTTATTATTTTGGTTACAAATGAAATGTCTGCACAAAATATTGTTCTGATATTAAAGATGGAGAAATAAAGATATAAATTAATAAACTATTTTTGGCAATTACAGATAAATGTCAGAATAAATATTAGGGTTTTTTTTAATCCAAAAAATTTATTAAGTTCATTGTATGTGTTTGCACTGTTCTAGCTGCTTGCAATACATTAAATGAACAAAACTGACACAGATATCTACTCTCATGAAGATTATATTCAAGTATGACATAATCACCACAAAGCCAGTTCTCTTTCTTATTCAATTAAATAATGTGTTCTAGTGATTTCAAATAAGATTTTATTAGTTTTCTAGCAGATTATTTATATTTTAGGCATTCTCAAGAACAAGTAATTTTTTTTCAGTCTGTTAATTGGTAATATACAGTAAAAAAGCAACTGTAACAAAACAACAATATTTATTTTCTCAAATATTTTTATGGAAATTCTAAGAACAGTTGATACATTACAATCTCTAATAAAATTCAAAAATAGGAATTAACAGTTCATATTCAAATGTAGTTGTAATTGATTTCTAAGGTTTTCTTTAGATGATAATATAAAAATCAAAATCAAGATAAGATTTATGTTTTAGTGTCTTCCAATCGAACTGTGTTAATTGTGCTTGATTTTAGTTATATTCACAGAAATAAGTTCAGTTTTTTAATACAAAATCATTTCACAGTTACTATTTTTTATTTACTAATGTTAATTTTTCATTAAAGTTAACTAAATGTTTTTTAATTTCCTGCTTTTTCATTTCTTTGCTCTTAAAATGCTCTGTTGGTCATGCTTAAGCCATTTTTGCCATATATTATACTTCTGTATGATACTTTTTTCTGTGTTTTTATCATAATTTGTCTCTGGTGTCTACCTTCTAAACAAAAATTTGTGTATTTGCTTATTTGATTGTCAACTTTAAAACATATGAAAAATAAAATCAATTATATAATAAAGCACAATTGTTGATCTTTTCTGTTGACAAAGTTTTCCTATAAAAGTTTAAGCTTTACTATAAATAAATGAAAGAATTTATTCAGGTCTAGCACATGGCAGATATATTGTGGAGAGATGTAAACATATTTGTAAACATATACTTCCAATATATATTTTCTTGCTTGACTTTCATCTTCTCTCCTGTTAGTTACCATTTATCATTACTTAATCTTTTTGTAGGCCCATTTGAGATATATGTTGGCAATCAGTCAAGCCTATTAGTTTGCAAAGAGTTTCTTAATACAGTCACAATGCAAGAGGATGGTATACTCATCTTCAAGGCACACGAAGAATAGTATTCCATAAGTTTAACAATACGAGGGCTAATATTTGGGAGATGTAGTGAATTAATTTTATAGTTCAGGTCAATTTACTTTACAGTGTCCCTTAGAGTCTGAATAAATTGACCATTTTACAGATGGATTTCTATAGGAAGAGAAGGAGGAAATTATCTCTCCTTTTAAAAATAAATCCTCACTTAAATATAAGTTTATTGATTAGAGAAAGAGGGCGACATGTCAATGTTAGAAAGAAACATCAGTCAGTTGCCTCCTGTGCATGCCCAGCTGAGGATTGAACCTATCATCTACATATATACTGACCAGGCATTGAACCTACAACATGGGATATGTGGAATGACCCTCCAACCAACTGAGACACCTGCCTAGGGAGGAAGGGAATACTTTTACCACCCAGATGGCAGCATGATTCCCCCAAAATCTGAAATTAACAATACCAAAAAATCTGTCTATACAAGATGTGACATAGGAAATGATAGGCTATGTAGACAAGCTTCACCTATTTCAAAGTTTGGTCTGGATCAAGTTCTATTTGCATGGTTCAGCAGGCAGTGCAAGTGCCTTTTTTGTTGATGCATGTTCTTAAACATAAATGTCAAAAGATTTGATTGAAGAAAAATAGAAAGGTGCAAACATTTTTAGAACCTTTCTTTTGAAATAATGACCTTCTTGCCTCTTCTCATTAATTTTAAATTATCACAACACAGAAGCATAGGCTCCATTTACTTGTAGTCCAGTGACCAGTAATTGACATTGCTCTCTAGATTTATCAATTTTAAGCCTTGTCAGCAACAAACTAATTGCCTCTGCTTGACTCCACATCTATGTAGATATGAGGTCTGTCCAGAAGGTATCCAGCCATGTAATATGAAAAATAGGGACATTTATTGAAGAAGATACAAGATACAAGAAACATTGTACACAGGACAATGAGGCCTCAGTCCCCTTCAAAGTAGGCAACTTGGGACCTCACACAATTCTCCCAATCTCCATCAGCTGCCTCGCAGTATTTTCCTGAATTTCATCAATGGTCTGAAATCTCTTCCCTTTCAAAGGTAATTTTAATTTTGGGAAAATCCAGAAGTCACAGGGCACCAAATCTGGGCTGTAGGGGAGCTGAGTCACTTGAGTGATTTGATGCTTCATAAAAAAAGGCTGCAGGAGACATGATACATGAGTGAGTGTGTTGTTGTGAAGAAGCTGCCAATCACCAGTTGACCATAGCTGTGGCCTTCTGAATCATGCAAATATTTTCTGTGGAGGAATGTTCAAGCTTAACTCAAAATGTGATGCAGATTCATTGTTTTACTCACTCAGTCATTTTGAATGTGATGGCCACACAGTATGCATGCTCACTCAGTGGTGTCTACTTCCCCCACTGACTAGTATAGTGAAGTTGCTGTTCACAAATGTACATTCCAGTCCACTCACCTTAACTGTCAGTTTACACAGATGTCACCCAAACTGTTTTCATTACAGTAACAATGGCTGGGCTTTTTCCAGACAGACCTCGTAGTCTTTAAATTTATCGATGTGTTCCAATAACATCCAATTACCAGTAAAAGGTGTTTGCGGTATTTCAATATCTTCATCCTCACATACAGTTTTTCTACATCCTCAGCAAACTGCACCAAATAGGTATTAAAATTATTTTTTTAAATAATGATAATAAAAAATTATGTGTTAGTTTTTGTAATATTTTTAAAGACGTAAGTGTCCTGACATCTAGATATCACTTATCTGACGCAGAAATTTATTGTTTTTTTCTTATTTTTCAGACATTCTATTATTAAAAATGTTCTTTAAATACACTTGTTCATATGTGCCAAGACAAATGTAGTAGGATGCACATGGAAATGCTTGTAATAATGTTACACAACAAACCCAAGGGGAGTTTACAATATACTATTACCAAAAGGACCCCCCACTAGGTTCACTATGCCCATTGCCAGAGGAAAAACATCTCTCAACATCAGAGATTTGTGAAAATGAAAGGAAATATTTATTTCAAGCTATGTAGACTTAGAGTAGTGACTTAATGTCTTCATTAAAATATTAAAGTCCTTTAGGATACCCACAGACGCACACAGTCCTCCCTTCTCCCTCTGCCCTAATCGGGGGTACCATATCACAAGAAAAGAAGAAGCCTGTGATTCAGTCTCCTGGCACCATCAGCTGTGTTGCCACTATGATCTCCAATTAATCCAAAGCTATCTGGCACCTTCTCGATGCCCACCAACAGGAGTCCTTTCACCCCTTTTCTTCCAGGCAAAATCTCTCTTGCTGCCTAAGCCACGTGGCAAAAGGGAGCACCCCAAAGGCCACATGGTCATCACTCTCACCAAAGCTGTGTGGTTCTCCCTTGGCATGGCTGCCAAGTCTGGGTTTAAATCCTCCAGCTAATCTTCCTCTGCACCTCTATTTCCAACTCCTCCTACAATCAGTTACACCTGCCACCATTCCTGTATTATTCCAGGTTTACTGCGCTGCCATAATGAATCTGGGCAGGTGTGGCCCCATGGCATGGAGCCAATCATCTCTGAGCTCTCACACAGACACTATAGCCAGGGGGAGCTGCCCTACAGTTACATCTTGGGTGGAAGTCATTTCCATCCCCCAGGCTCAAAGCATGGCCACAGCTATTTAACATATCTATGAAACCAAATAAAGGTTATAGATATGTTAAATGACCACACCAGAACTTAGCTGCAAAGCTGTGGCTGTACAAAGTAGCTCTGCTTGTTCCTTCTCCATGTGTCCCTTCCCCCAACTCAAACCTGTGTGGGGAGAGGGGGAGGATATCTTATATATTTTTCTAATATTTCCCGGACACCTAGAGTTCTGGACCCCATTCCAAATCCCTATTTGGCCCCCCTCTTGGCTGCACCCTGTTACAATAACAACAGACTAAGCACAATGTCCTTCTATAAAAGATAGGTTAAAAACATGTTACATCCACAAAATGGAAATCATGAAGGCACTGAAAAGAAATGTGATAGAGGATGTGAAGGTGGTGGCAAGGTAGGTGGGAGTGGAGCCCAGTTCTACTTGTGCCCAGCTGGAACACTTAGCTGATCTTCTGAGGAACAGAAAGAACAGCCAATGGAATCCCAGCTTATATGAAGTTGGGAGGCAAAAAATTGCAGAGTACATTGAAAAACAGCTGAGGAGAGTGCACTAGGACTGTAAGGTCTTCAGGATCTGCACCAGGACCAAGGCTGTTGTGCCCCCAGTCTGGTGCCTGCTGTGGGATACAGGGAGGAGAGTTAGAGCACCAGATCCTTCCCCTACCAGAGCAGGGAGGGAAGCACAGCACTAGGAAGGACCTGGGTGCTGGAAGATGGTGGGGGAAGTAGACACAAAGTGGGAGACACACAGTGGCAGTACATATCTGCTGGGACTCTGGACACTGGCACCAGAGAAATTGGGGTGCTGGGCAATACCTGGAAAAGGGAGTGGGGCATGTGGGACGCTGACTTGAAGTCATCAGACTGGTTGACACGTGGGGCTGTGTGAAAAGCCATGCTCTTGACAAGAACAGCAGGCAGCTGCTTTGTAAGGAACTTACAGCAGTGGCTGGAGCGCCCCAGGGAGATTTCACCTGCCCATGCCGAGTGACTGGTAGAATGGAACTGTGTGCCTCGCCTTCCTGGCACTGCTTGTCTAGAGACAGTAGCTGAGCTGAACTGTGCTCGCCACCTGTCTCACACTGCATGCATCCAGAGTGAGTGGCAGAGAGGAACAATGCACCCCGCTAGTCCCGCAATGCATGCCCAGAGGCAGTAGTACAGGAGAACCATGTGCCCCGCTGGTCTCAGGCTCCACACCAGAGATGGACTCACACTGTGAACAGCTGAGTGGCTGATTTGAGCCTGAAAGCTCATGGAAGACCTGGTCTGGAGGCCAGAAAACTGTGAATAGTGCGACCCAAACTTGGTCCCCATCATCTCAGAACCAAAGGAAGGGAGAAAAGTGAAGCCCAGCCCCCTCTTCCTGTGGCATCTAGGAAGACCAGCAGAACTCGCTGAACAGGTTTAAAGTTAGCAGGAGGCTTATTATTATCTTTTTTTTTCCTTTTCTTTTGGATCCTCTCTCTTCTCACCCCCACCCCCTCTTTCTTTTCTTCTTCCAAGCGAGATAATAAGACCTGGAGTCACGAAGAGTCCAGAGACAGATCCAAAGGGGGAGCACAAAGCTAACCAAAAAAACTGAGAAACTGAGACAAATGTCACTTTGCTATCTGACAGAGCTGGCATTTTATTGTGCATGTGTATTATTATTATTTTGCAATTATTTTCTACCACTTTAATTTTATTATTTTTTTTGTTTCTTTTCCTTATGTTTAGTTTTCCTGGCTTTATATCCTTGGTTATTTCATTGCTTGACTGGTTTTCCTTACTCTCTCTGTATTGTATTTTAATTTTCCTTCTTTCACTTCACCTGTGTTCCAATAACACAAAACTCTTGATTGGGTACTTTGTATTCTGGTTATCCAAATCATATATTTCTTGTCACATTATTGTTGTTCCAGTACTATTGTAAATAATTGTCATTCCATACAATTGTACATACAACACAGAAACCCTATATGTTCTTAGCCTATTTCACTTTAATCCTGAGCATTATTATTGTTGTGGCTAACTATATTCTCTTTCATACTACATCTACTTTCCATATTTTAACCTTCACTATATCTCATCATCTAACCTTGCATAAGCACTCTCTTTTCTGGATTTAATTCACAATCATCCTCCCCTCTAACAATAGTCTTATCTCTCTTTCACCTTTTATAAAAACTGGATAGTTAAGTGAAATATCCCAGTTAACACTATAGTTATCCAAAGAATCTCCTATCTCTTCTCTACTTGCTGGTGCTTTGAATCCCATAAAATGCTGTCTTGCTGTCTTAATCCATTTTTCCTACCCCCTGCCACTGATCACACACAAGAATAGATGAGAGCTGTGAAGATCAGCATATCTTCTGGAGGAGAAAAACCACAAATAAAGGAACCATTACAAGGTACAAACCCAACTACAACAAGAGAGCCCATACAAACAGTAGAAAGGGCAAACCTAGAGTGTCCAGTCAAGGAGATCAGAGACCACCTCATTGAACCTTGTAGAATTCCTACCATAGAAGTTCACCCTCCAAAGACAGCTAAAAAAGTGAAACATCAGGAAACACAGAAACAAACAAAAAGAATCACCTAAAACTGGGAGACAAAGAGAGAACATGCAATCAAAGGGAATGCTAGACTCCCCACTTAAAGAGCCAAACCAAATGGAGGTAACCAAACTATCACATAAAGAATTAAAAATAATGGTTCTAAAGGTGCTCAAGGAACTCATAGATAACTACAAAAAAACTGAGTGAGAACTACAACAGTATGAAAAACTAAATAGAAACTTTAAACAAAAACCAAGAAGAAATTAATAATAAAATCTCAGAATTAAAAAAAAAAACATGCAAGAAGAAATTACAAGTAGACTGCATGAAGTGAAGATGAAATAAGCAAGCTGGAGGACAAAGTAGGAAAAAAAAACAGAAGAAGCAAGAAAAGGAAATGAGACTCAGAAAGAATGAACAGGTGATGAAGGAGCAGCAAAACAACATAAAACATAATACTATCAAAGTCATTGGGATACCAGAAGGAGAAGAAGAAGAGCAAGGGATAGAAAATCTGTTTGAAAAAGTAATCATGGAAAACTTCCCCAATCTGATGAGAGAAAAAGTCACACAAAAAGTCAGGAAACACAGAGAGTCCCAATCAAGAGGAACCCAAAGAGACCCACTTCAAGACACATCATCATTAAAATGGTAGAATTCCAAGACAAAGAGAAAATCTTAAAGGCAGCAAGGGAGAAAAATGAAGTAACAAACTATCAAGGAAGATCAAGGAAGAATTCAAAGAGTTTCTGGGAGCCAGTGAAAATGAACTCACAAAAACCCAAAACTTATGAGACACAGTAAAGGCAGTCTTGACAGGCAAGTTCATAGCAATACAGGCATACCTAAAAAAATAGAAGCAATTCAAATAATCAACCTAGCACTATGCCTACCAGAACTCAAAGAAAAACAAAAACAAACAAACAAAAAAACAAAGACAGCCCAGGGCTAGTAGAAGAAAGGAAGCAACCAAGATCAGAGCAGGATTAAATGACATGAGACTAAAAGCACAATTCTAAGGATCAATAAATCCAGAGCTGTTATTTTTGAAAAGATAAACAAAATTGACAAGCCTTTAGGCAGGATCATCAAGAAAAAAAGAGAAAAAAAATCAAATAAACATAATCAGATATGAAAGAAGAGAGATTACAACTGATACCACAGAAATACAAAGGATTGTAAGAAATTACTATGAAGAACTGTATACCAAGAAATTTGAAAACCTAGGTGAAATGGACAAATTTCTAAAAAAATATATAATCTTCCAAAACTCAGTGAAGAAGCAGAAAGCCTGAACAGACCAATAACAGCTGATGAAATTGAAGCAATATCAAAAAACTCCCAACACACAAAAGTCCTGGACCAGATGGTTTCACAGGAGAATTCTACAAAGCATTTAAGGAAGAGATAACCCCTAACCTTGCAGACTATTTCAAAAAATCAAAAAAGATGGAAAACTCCCAAACTCTTTTTATGAGGCTAACATCATCCTAATCTCAAAACCAGATAAAGACACAACAAACAAAGAAAACTTCAGGCCGACATTTTTACTCCATTTTATGTTGCTGCCCCCTTTGTCAAATATTAATTAACCATAGAGACTTGGGTTTATTTCTGGGCTCTCTGTCCTGTTCATTGGTCCATGTGCCTGTTTTTATGACAGTACCAGACTCTTTTGATTACAGTGGCCTTGTAGTACAATTTGATATCAGGTATTGTGATCCCTCCTACTTTACTCTTCTTTCTCCAAATTGCAGCAGCTATTTGGGGTCATTTGTGGTTCCATATAAATTTTTACAGTGTTTGTTCTACGTCTGTGAAATATGTCATTGGTACTTTAATAGGTATTGCATTGAATGTGTAAATTGCTTTGGGTAGTATGGACATTTTGATGAAGTTAATTCTTCCAATCCATGAACACAGTATATGTTTCCATTTTTTTGTGTGTCTTCCTTGATTTCTTTCTTCAGTGTTGTGTAGTTTTCTGCATATAGGTCTTTTACCTCTTTGGTTAGTTTTATTCCTAGGTATTTTATTTTTCTTTTTTGCTATATTGAATGCATTTTTTTCTTGATTTCTGCTTCTGGTGTTTCATTGTTGGTATTCAAAAATGCCTTTGATTTCTGGATATTGACTTTGTATCCCCTGTTTTGCTAAATTCATTTATTAGGTTGAGCAATTTTTTGGTGTCTATAGGAGTTTCTATGTACACTCTCACATCATCTGCAAACAATGACAGTTTTGTTTCCTCCTTTCCAATTTGGATGCCTTTTCTTTTCTTTTCTTGTATGATTGTTGTTGCTAAAACTTCAATACAATATTGAATAGAAGTGGTGAAAGTGAACAACCTTGTCTTGTTTCTGATGTTAGTAGCAAAGATTTTAGTTTTGCCCATTGAGTATGATGTTGCTTGTAGGTATCTCGTTAGGCCTGTAGGTGGCCTTTATTATGTTGAGGAATGCTCCCTCTGTTTCCACTTTGCTGAGTGTTTTTATCATAAATGCATGCTGTACCTTATCAAATGCTTTTTCCTCATCTATTGATATGATCATGTGATTTTTATCTTTGCTTTTGTTTATGTGATGTATTACATTTACTGATTTTGAATATTGCACCATCCTTGCATCCCTAGGATGAATCCCACTTCATTGTGGTGTATGATCTTTTTAATGTATTGTTGGATATGGTTTGCCAATATTTTGTTAAGAATTTTAGCATCTATGTTCATCAGCAATATTGACCTAAAGTTTTCTCTCTTGGTTGTGTATTTATCTGGTTTTGAGATTAGGATGATGCTGGCTTCATAAAAAGAGTTTGGGAGACTCCCATCATTTTGAACTTTTTGGAATAGTCTACAAAGTTTAGTGGTTATCTCTTCCTTAAATACTTTGTAGAATTCTCCTCTGAAACCATCTGGTCCAGGACTTTTGTGTGTTGGGAGTTTTTTGATATTGCTTCAATTTCATCAGCTGTTATTGGTCTGTTCAGGCTTTCTGCTTCTTCATTGAGTTTTGGAAGATTATATATTTTTTAGAAATTTGTCCATTTCACCTAGGTTTTCAAATTTCTTGGCATACAGGTCTTCATAGTAATTTCTTATAATCCTTTGTATTTCTGTGGTATCAGTTGTAATCTCTCCTCTTTCATATCTGATTGTGTTTATTTGGGTCTTCTCTGTTTTTTTTCTTGATGATCCTGCTTAAAGGCTTGTCAATTTCATTTATCTTTTCAAAGAAGCAGCTCCTGGATTCATTCATCCTTAGAATTGTGCTTTTAGTCTCTATGTCATTTAATTCTTCTCTGATCTTGGTCATTTCCTTCCTTCTACATGCTCTGAGCTGTCTTTGTTGTTATTCCTCTAGTTCTTGTATATATAGGTTTAGGTTGCTTGTTTGTAATGTTTCTATCTTTTTTAGGTAAGCCTGTATTGCTATGAACTTCTCTCTCAGGATTGCCTTTGCTGTATGCCATAAGTTTTGGGTTATTGTGAGTTCATTTTCATTTCTCTCTAGAAACTTTTTGCTTTTTCTCTAATTGCATTCTTGATTCATTCATTGTTTAATAGCATGCTATTCAATCTCCATGATTTTGAGTGCTTTGGGTTTTTTTCCCTTGGGGTTGGTTTCTAGTTTCAGTCCCTTGTGGCTGGAGAAAATGCTTGGAATGATTTCAATTTTCTTGAATTTGTTGAGGCTTGTTTTGTGTCCCATCATGTGGTCTATCTTTGAAAAGTGTTACATGTGTGTTTGAAAAGAATGTGTAGTTAGCTTCTTTGGGATGAAGGGCTCTCTCTCCATATATATATATATATATATATATATATATATATATATATATATATATATATATATATATATATATATATATATATATATATATATATATATATATATATATCAATTAAGTCCATTTCATCTAGGGCATTGTTCAATGCCACAATATCTTTGTTGATATTTTATTTGGAAGATCTGTCCATTTTTGCCAGTAGGGTGTTAAAATCCCCCAATATAATTGTGTTGCTGTCAATATCTTTCTTGAAGTCCTCTAAAATTTTCTTTATATATTTGGTTGCTCCTATGTTGGATGCATGTAGATTTACAATGTTTATACCTTCTTGGTGGTTTCTTCCCTTGAGTGTTATGAAGTGACCTTCCAGGTCTCTCTTTATGGCCCTTTTTTTGAAGTGTCTTTTGTCTGATTTCAGTATTCTACCCTGGCTTTTTTTTTCCTGTCTGTTTGCTCAGAAAATTTCTTTCTAGCCCTTCAGTTTCAGTCTGTGTAGGACTTTTGTCTTGTGGTGGGTCTCTTTTTAGGCAGCATATGTTTAGGTCATGCTTTCTTATCCATCCAATTACTCTACCTTTTTTGGTTGGAGCATTTAATCCATTTATGTTTAAGGTTGATATTGATAGGTACTTATTCATTCCTATTTTCATCCCTGTGTTTCCCTCCCTTTCTCTCTTTTCCTTCCTTTTCTTAAAGCAGTCCCTTTAGCATCTCTTGCACAGCTGATTTGGTGGAGGTGTGTTCTTTTAGGCTTCTTTTGTCTGGGAAGCTCCTGAGTTGGCCTCTCTTGATTGAGAGCCTTTCTGGGTAAAGTAGTCTTGATTGCAGGCCTTTGTTTCTTGTTACTTGAAATATTTCTTGCCATTCTCTTCTGGATTGGAGTTTTTCCATTGAGAAGTCAGCTGCTAACCTTATTAGGGCTCCCTTGTATGTTACTTCCTGTTTTTCCTTTGCTGCCTTTAAGATTTTCTCTTTGTCTTAGAATTTTACCATTTTAATGATGATGTGTCTTGAAGTGAATTTATTTGGGTTCCTCTTGATTGGGACTCTCTGAGTTTTCTGGATTTGTGTGACTTTCTCTCCTCAAATTAGGGGAGTTTTCCATTATTACTTTTTCTAATAGGTTCTCTATCCCTTGCTCTTTTTCTTCTCCTTCTGGTATCCCTATTATACGAATATTATTACATTTTATATTGTCTTGCATTTCTCTTAATCCCTCTTCATTCATTCTTCATTCTTTTCTGAATTTCTTTTCCTTTTCTTGCTTGTTTCGGTGTTTTTTTCTACTTTGTCCTCCAGAATGCTCATCTGATCTTCTGGTTCATGGAGCCTGCTTTTTATTCCTTCTATTGTGTTCTTCATTTCAGAAATTGTATTCTTCTTTTCCTCTTGGCCCTTGTTGATAGTTTCTATTTTCTTTTTCATGTTCATGTAGTTTGCAGTGAGTTCATTGTAGTTTCTCTGCAGTTTCTGGTAGCTCATTGTGAGCTCATTGTGCTTCCTCATATACATTGCTTTGAACTCAATATCTGATAGCTGAGTTGCCTCTATTTCATTTAGCATTCTTTCTGAGGTTTCCTCCTTTCCTTTCATTTTGGGATTTTTTCTTTGTCTTCCCATTGTTTGTGAAACAATTCTTGTAGCCTCTGTTTCTTAAATTGATCTTTTCTTGCTCCCTGGGGTCATGGTGCAAATTTCTGTGATAGAATACCTGTGAGATTCAGTGGTGCAGTCTCCTTGATCTCCTGAACTCACTGGTCTTGGACTGCCATTTAAGTTGGTTCTGTGTTTGTCTTGGGGTTTTGATTGTTGTTGGGTCTTTCTTTGGTGGGTCTTTCTTTGGTGAGCCCTTTCCACCAGCTGGTTAATTGAATGTTACTCTGTCCACCACTCTTGTATCATGATGTGCTGATGAGGGCAGGTTGTTTTGAAGCTGATTCTTCCATGTGTACAAGGTTTTGAAGATTCTCTCTTGCTCATAATCAGTTGTTTGTACTGGGTAGTTTCTCCACTATTTAGTTGTATTTCCAGATAGGTTCTGGATTGAGGTTTGTGTGGTTTCCACTCCCTCCTTCACCTTCTTGTGTTGTAATCTGTTGGTGGTTCCTTTGTTGTTGGATTTCCTCCTCCAGTGGGTATTCTTGTGTTCACCACTTCCACCTACTCTTTTTTGTGATCAGTTGGAGGGGGAATGCAAAATGGTTTAAGACAGCAGGAAAGTATTCTATGATATTTACAGTAGCAGCCAGGAGAGAAGACATAGGAGATCCTTTGGCTATGTATAGTGTTAAGCATGACCTTCCACCCAATTAGTCACTTTTCAGAAAGGATAGAAAGAAGATAAGACTCTTGTTGGGGAGGGAAAGATTGTGAGTTGGATCTAGAAAGCAGTGAGTTTGTGGGAGACCAGATTCTAAGGTAAAGTGAGAGTAAAGGATAGTAAATAGGTGTAGTGTATGAGAGAATGGAACTAACCACTATAGTAATAGAGTTCAGGAAACCGTGAAGTGGGCTCAGATCTGGGAGGGGTGTTGTGTAGTATTTACAATTGTATGGAACAGCTATCATTTACAATAATGTTAGAACAACAATCATATGGTAGAATCTATGTGATCTGGATAACAAGAATAGGGAGTATAGGACCTTGAGTAGTGTGCTAATGGAACATGAGTAAAGTGAGGGACAGTAAATTATCAATACATTATGAAAGAGGGAACAGGGGAAGCCTGTCAAGTGATAGAATATAATCAGCCAAGCAATGAAGACTATGCAGAAAAAGGAGCAATACAAAAATACTCTTAAAATAAAAGATGTAAGAATAATGAAAAAATAATAATAATACAAATATGCAATAACTTGCAGGTTCTCTGTAATAGCAAAGCAAAATTTGTCACACTATCTCAGCTTTCAGCATTCCCCTTCTTGGGGTAAAACTTGGTGTTTTTACAGTCTCAGGTTGTTTTTTTTTTTTCTTTCATTTGTGGGTATTAAAAAAAATAGAAGAAAGAAGGAAGAAGAGATAAAATTAGAAAGCAAGGAAGAAGGAATAAAACATGAAAGAAGGAAAGAGAGGAAAAAGGAATTGAAAGATTAAAAATAATAAAAATTTAAAAAATACTTTAAAAAAAAAGCTCTTGGTGGTTTCAAACTGGACAGACTGTTTTTTCTGGTGTTGCTGGCTGTAGCAGGCTGAGGGGTGATTGGTATGGCTTTTCTCCCTTCTGGATCTGCACTCAGGCTTCCTAACCACTCAGTCAGCCTAGCGGGCACTCCCCAGATCTAGCCTGGTGCCTCTCCCCAGCACCTTGGGTATAGGACCCAGGCATTCCTGAGAGCACACTTGCCCCTGGTATTACTGCTGTGGGCTGAGGCTCAGGCACACGCTTGACCAGTCTGCCTTGGTTCTGTGGGTTCAAGGGCACACCCTTTCCAGTGCTATTGAGGCAGAAGACAGCATAGGAAGAACTCTGAGAGTTCAATACTGTCACTGGCCAGCATTTAGCACCCTGGTTGCCAGGAAATGCCTTTTACCAATTGGGTAGAATAAATAGTAAACTGAAGCAGGGAGGAGGAAGGAGACATGTCTCACATGCTAACTCAGCAGTCCTAAGCCTGGTGTGATAATATTGCCAGGTGTTCCAACATCACAAGAAACAGTATATTAGCAAGAAAAAAGGAAAGTCCTTGAGATTCTATGTAACATCTCCACTATCTGGGAAAGAAAGCCTTGAAACTGGGCTTTCATCCCAAGGCCTGAATATAGGAGAGGGTCCCTGGTGCCCAAAGAAAGAGCCCAAAGAAAGAGCCTGTAAAATAACTTTGGTTAATTGCCTACCTCTGGTCACTATCTGTTTTATCAGGGAGTCCCTGATGCTCAGAGAAAGAGCCCATAAATAACTTTGGAATGTGTCCCAATTTTAATTAACTGCCTCCTGTCATGTATTTGTTTTACAACAAGATGACCAAATGGGGTCAGGAGCAAGATAAGGATTCGGGCTAACAAACCCTGACACATCCCTAAGTTTGGGTAGTCACATCCCCAGGAAAGCTGGTGCCACATTTACCTGTTAATCAATATGTAACTTTTTTCCCTCCTATCCCACCAACTATATAAGTCCTGAGAACAAAGGGCTCTCTCTCTCAGGAGCTCTTGGCTGTCGGGCCACAGGGCCTCTGGCCACCCAGCCTCAGGCTGCCCAGGGCCTTGCCATCCTGGTCTCCAGCCTCTCTTGCTTTGCTCTCCCTACTTTGCCCTGAAACTTACCTTTCACCCCCTACTCTACCCAGTCTTGTTCTCTTCCATGGGAATGGGCCACTAATAAACTGACTACATACTACTAGATTTGCTGGTATGTAATTCTTTACATGCATAAGCAAGAAGAACCAGGTCTCTTCTGTCAACACTACAGGGGTGCACTGGGCCTTCAGTACAACCTTCCGCGCAACCTCAGGAGTGCTGCCTGGCTAGGTGGAAGTAGGTCAAAGGGATTGCTGCAGGAGAATTCCCCAAACAGTGTCTCTGTTTTCACTTTTTCTTTTTGAGAAATTCCTCCTACCCGCTCTGTACAATAGCCTGGCTTCTCACACAGTCAATTCTCCATCACAGCCAATTCTCCAGCCAGACCAGGGGCTATCAGGGTCAGGGCCCATCATGGCACAACTCTCAACTCTCCCCAGTCGGCATCCACAGACTCTGTGGGTGCTCACAGTCCCTGTGTGCTTACTTACCACTTAGTTCTTATTCCCCTCTCTGTGACTTCAAGAAACCAGGTCTCTCCCGGTGCTGCTCCCGGTGGCTGAGGAGGAGGCAGCTGACCAGGCTTTCTCCCAAGGACCCTGTGGCAGACCCAGCATGCACTGGGCCTGGGACTGCAGCTGCCCTGGTCCCTGCGCTAGTCCCTGGGACCTTATTGTCCTGAAGCACTCTCTTTACCATCTGGTTTTTCAGTGTCTGCTACAATTTTTGGTCTCTTATTTTCATATATACTGGGGTACTATTGGCTGTTGACTCTGTTCCTCTGTAATTGGCAAGGTTTTTCTCCCATGTGTAAGGGAAAGTGGAATCTCCTCCCTCCTACTCCGTGGTCATCTTTCTCTCTCCTATATTTTTTGAAAGACAACCATTAAGAGCTGTTTCATTGGAGAAAGGACATAAAATAGATACTGGATCCACAGTGTCATCAGAAAAAACATGAGAACATTAGTCTGGCATGCTTATTTTTTACCTTGAAGAACTGATCTTCAGCTATTTGGTATAAAGACTAAGCTTTTGAAAGTAAAATTATTTTGTTAAATCAGCAAAATAACAGGTATGCTTGTGTTTTCTTAGGTGTGTAAATTTCAACAGTTTTAGCTGATGCAAAAATGTTTGAAATCTAAATTGAGATTTTTTTTAGGTAATTTAAAATGTAGTATAGCCAAGTTCCACAACATAAATTTTTATAATATATAGTAGCACTGAAAATGACAAATTGATCTAATAGCACAAAAAGATGAATTACTAAAATGAATTGAATTAATTTATTCATTTCTAATTGTATTTAAGTTATATTTCTTAGTTATTGGGAAAATTATAGAACAAAATAAAAATAGATTTTAAAAATAAAATTATGTTTTTTTCCGTAAGCACATTTATTTACTTGTAAACTGAACAATTTATTTTTGGGATAGAATACATTTATAATGCAATGACAGTGTTGTAAGTGTACTTTCCTTTGGAGAGGTTTAACCACTTTTTTCTTACTGGGCTATAACTGGTATATTGTTTAACTAGAGAGGTGATCCAGTTGTCTCTTCATCCTCACTTTCAAGACTTCAAGAAAATCTGAAGGTGTCTTCTAAAATCCAAAGTCTGCTATAAACTAGTTTTATGAGAACAACATGAAATAAGTAATGATGAATGAGTTTCTCCTTGTGATCATGAACTTTTGAAGAAATGCTCCATTAAATTTAAATCTCTTGAAAATATTGCACCTCAAAGAGGTGCCAGAGAAATTGAAAGAAATCCTGTATATCTTAAGGTAATGCTTCAGCATTCTGGTATATGGTAAGCATTTAAAAGCTTTCTTTAGTTTTAATCTCTACAGCTATATTGTCCCTAGGTCCACAATCTGATAAATACTCGATATTCTTCAACAATTCCACCAAAAATGCAATAATGAAAATTGATACAGAGATTTTTAGCCCTGAGTAGATGAAGACCACTCAATTGCTATCAGTCTCATAAAAATATTTTAATTTGCAAGGTATGTTGAAAATTATATTTACCATCCCCACATTGCTGATTAAGATTCAGTAAGCAGTTGAAGTAAAATAAACAAGAAGCATGGATCAGAAACAAGTCCAATATTGCTAGCAAATTAGTCCAATTACTTTCATGCTCAAATGTTTTCTAAAACTTCAGTAGAACAATCACTAATTACTCACTGAGATCTCACGCCTTCACTTGTCTGGTCATTTTGCTCTCCACTTCCCAGAATTGGAGTCTGGGAGAGGAAAGATGAAAATACAGGAAGCAGTGTGTGTGCTTGCCTTTTGCTTTCTTTTGCCCTTTTCAATTCTCAGCAGAGTATTTTTTGGCCAGCATTTAACACTGCATACAAGAGAGACTGTCATTTTCCTTAATGCTCTTTTAAAGCTTGTAGGTGTACCAAGCAGCATATTTACGAGATCAAGGCCATGTGAATTTAGGCCAGACTGGGACCGGGAACCTGGGGTCCACACAGAGTCACAGCAGACCAGAAACTTGTCTTTATAGTTCTCTAAATCTAGACCCCTCCACTACTCTAGTTCCTTGAAAGAGAGAGTAGCTATATCAGTGACAATATTCTGGGGCTGGGACCAGTGGAAATTTCCTTGGTTTATTTTTCCTATTTGTATCACTGGGCCAAGGGAACATGATAATGATGATGATTGAATCACTTCCTGTCTTGTGCTTAGAACAGTGCTGACTGAAATATGAAGAGATGCCTGTGAAGTCTGAATAACAACCCCCATGCTGGTATGCATGATACCAGCATAAAATTCTGTATAACTAAAGATGCATGAAATTCTGTATAACTAAAGAAAATCATATCAAGGCTCCTATTATGTGCCTTATTCTTTTCTGTATATGAAACTAAGTCAAATTGATTGATTTGTACTTGATTCTATGAAGGATGCTTCTTTGTATATTTATGCTTTCTAAAGAGTGAAAACTGAGACTAAATCACTCTTACACAAAGGTTTCCTCCCCTGACAAAATCCTGTGATCATTGAGGATGAACAATACAGGAGGACACTCCACACTTGGATAAACTTTTCTTATTTTAAGTTTAATATATTTTATTGACTATGCTATTACAGTTGTCCCATTTTTTCTCCCCTTTATTCCCTTTCTGCCTGTAGTCCCCCTCCCACAAGCATTCCCCCACCTTAGATCAGGCCCATGGGCTATACATATAAGTTCTTTGGCTCCTACATTTCCTATACTATTCTTAACCTCCCCCTGTCTGTTTTGTACCTACCATTTATGATACTTATTCTCTGTACCTTTTCCCCATTCCCCCCTTCTTCCCTCCCCACTGATAACCCTACATGTGATCTTTACCTCTGTGAATCTGTCCTTGTTATAGTTGTTGCTTAGTTCATTTTTGTTTTAGGATTTTTTTAGGTTTGGTTGTTGATAGTTGTGTTTATTGTCATTTTACTGTGTGTATTTTTTATCTTATTTTTCTTAGGTATGTCCCTTTAACATTTCATATAATAAGGGCTTGGTGATGATGAACTCCTTTAACTTGACCTTATCTGAGACACACTTTATCTGCCCTTCTATTATAAATGATAGCTTTGCTGGATAGAATAATCTTAGATGTAGGTCCTTGCCTTTCATGACTTTGAATACTTCTTTCCAGCCCCTTCTTGCCTGTGAGCTTTCTTTTGAGAAATCAGCTGACAGTCTGATGGGAACTCCTTTGTAGGTTACTGTCTCCTTTTCTCTTGCTGCTTTTAAGATTCTCTCCTTATCTTTCATCTTAAGTAATGTAATTATGATGTGCCTTAGTGTGTGCTTCCTTGGGTCCAAGATTTTTGTGACTCTCTAGCTTCCTGGACTTTCTAGAAGTCTTCTTCCTTGGTCATATTTTTCTCCTTTATTATTTTTTCAAATAAGTTTTCTATTTCTTGCTCTTTCTCTTCTCCTTCTGGCATCTCTATGATTCAGATGTTGTCCTGGAGATTCCTAAGCCTCTCCTCATTTTTTTTGAATTCTTGTTTCTTCATTCTCTTTTGGTTGAATGTTTATTTCTTCTCTCTGCTCCAAATTGTTGATTTGAGTCAGTTTCCTTCCCTTCACTGTTGGTTCCCTATATATTTTTCTTTGTTTCATTTTCCATAGCCTTCACTTTTTCCTCTATGTTGTGACCACACTCAAATATTTCTGTGAACATCCTGATTATCAGTGTTTTGAGCACTGCATCTGATAGGTTGGCTATCTCTTCATCACTTCATTTTATTATGATTCTATAAAAGGTAATAAAACATATAGAACAAAACTCCTTTTTGTTTTGTCCTATAACAAAAAAAAAGGAAAAGCTCTGAATAAACTTTCTTTTTTTTGCCAGTAAGAGGACTACACTGTTGGACTTACACACCTAATTATGAATCAGCTTTAGAGTATAACATTTGTATATAAGCAATAATATGGGTTTGAAATATTAGATTGAAAAAAAGGAAGTTTCATTCTATATGTTTTATTGCCTTTATAGAATCATAACAGTACATTAAAAACCAAAAATAAAAAATGAAATGTAAGTAAGGAAGTTAGAAAAACATGGAAGCAAATTCTAAAAAGACATCTTTATGAACTCTGTGACCTTGAACACTCACTTTAAATTTTTAGTGGTTTTACTGTGCTTTCTAAAATAATGGAAAGCATCATACTTGCTGGTTTGCATTTTAAATTAAAATAAATAATTTATGTGCTTTATCAGACAATGTTGATTTTAAGTATTAATCTAAAGGCAAATTATTTGTGAAAAATCTGTGTGGTAATGATTATGATCAAAAATCATGGTCAAAAATATTTTTCAGTAGAGTTATTAAAATAGCATGATATATGTTAGTTCTCACATAAAACAATCAATGTTTTTCCTATTCAACACAAATAAAAATTAAAAAATATGCATAATGGATCACATTGATAAAGAAGCATACCTGTAATAAGGTACAAACAAAATAAGAAATGTTCAGTATTTTTACAAAAAATATATACATTTATTGATGAACTTTAAAAAATCTAAGTAAATGGACAAAGGTAAATGGATGGGAAGAGTTAATTTTGAAAAAACACAATTCTCCTATCCCAACAAATCTACAAATTTGATATAGCATTCACATACAGAAAATTGATAAATTCATTCTAAAATTTATAAAATTAAAATATAATTTTAGATGAATGAAAATAGACAATGAAATGTATGGAAACATAATTATAGAGAAGGGAGAAGCTCACATAACCAGATAATACAATATAGGATAAAATATAAATTAAAAATAGTGTAATGTTTGTACTGACTATGGTACAATAAGACAGGGGTTTCTAAAATATGTACATATATATATGTATACACACACACACACTTGAATTTGAATTTGAAAAAGGTGATGTCTTTAGTAAATAGTTTTGAAATTTCAATGTCAAATCCCTCACATATACATAAAAAATCCAAATTAGTGAAAAACATAAATGGAAATAGATAAAACTAAAATTACTAGAGTAATTATAGAAGACTTTAGTTACATATTTGGAGTATTGAAAGGTGTATTTAACAAATCATAAATAAGTAATTAGGTAAATTTGACTGAGCAGAATTTAAAATTATTCAACAATGATACTATAGACATATTTAACATGTGTACAGAAGCATCAAACAAATATTTGTACCAGAAATAAAACATAATAGACTGATTATTAGCCTTAAGAAGTTATAAACCAGAATTTAGTCATATTTTTATAATTCAATGTATGTAAGAAGAATACACTAAAATTATATACTTAAAATTAAAAATAATAAAATACTACAAATTGACATGAGACAGATCAAACTGGTTCTGGTGTAAATTGCATGATAGATTAAACTCTAAGTACAATGAGAAGTTATGAACAGCTTTAAGCAAGGAAGGCAGATAATATAATTAACATTTTAAGGTAAAATTTTTTCTTGAGAACATAGTTTCGAATGTGTAGTGTGAGAAGTTGGAGACTAGTTAGTTGACAAGTTACTGCCTTAATGTGGATAAAAGATTATGGTAATTTGTATTTTAGAGGTGCCAATTAAGGAAGGAAAATGACAAATCTATGATGATGCCTGGGTTTTTGTCAGATGCTTCTGCCACTTTCTAAGATGGAAAACTCCAGGTGCTGGGGAACATATGAAATAAACAGCATTATATGAAAGTTATTACTTCCCAAAGTAATCTATTTCATTAGTAATCCTCTAAATGAGCATAATCAAGCCAAATATTTTTTGTTTATAGGAAATATATTTTGTATTAGTACCAAAAAAATGAAAAAAATATAATTAAAAGGATGGAAATAGTTGATTAGGCATCACATACACTCATTTGTCACAAATACTGAGGAATAGTGAACCTAAGTTAAAATGTTACATATAATTAACAGTGGCACCCTGTTTATACACTTTGCCTTTCATTCTAGATTTACAATTCTTTTTGTGACAATAAGGACAGACTCAAATCATTCCTCAAATTCTTTAATACCTGGCAGAGTTAAATTTGTCAATACGTATTTAATGATGAATAGAAAACTCTGTATGGTATGTATGTATTGCGTACATATATATAGTTTAGTAGACTTACAGTATGGAAACTAATCACTCCAGGTAACTAAAATAACACTTTTGACACTGCATTACTAGGTACTAAGTAATTTCATTTAATACTAGTGTAAAAATATTGAAAGATAAATATATTTTCAAAAATTATCAGGGCTTTCAAACTTGCACTCTACCAGAATCAAGTTCTACAACTCAAAATAATGAAATATATCTTTACATAGAGAGTTTTAATTTTAAAATTTTGATTAAAAACTATAATTTAAAACAGACTTTATTTTTATACAGTGGTTTTAGTTTCACAGCAAAATTGAGAGGAAGGTATAGATCTCTCCCGTGTAATTTTTTCCTCATACAGACATTCCTTCCTCCCCCATTATCAACATCTCCCACCACAGTGGTATTTTTGTTGCCATTGATGAACCTACATTGACACACAATAATCTCCAAAAGTTTGTAGTTTATGTGGTTGTTTACTCTTGGTGTTTTATCTTCTATGGGTTTGGATAAATGTATGATGATATGTTTCCATCATTATATTGTCACACAGAGTGTTTTCACTGCCACTAAACTTTTTATAGCCTTTATAGTAGGCCTTTTCCAGAATGTCATATTCTTAGAATCATATAGTATGTAGCATTTTTAGATTTTTTTTTCACAGAGTAACTTGTATTTAAATGTCCTCCATGTCTTTTCATGTCTTGTTCCTTTCTAGTGCTGAAAAATATTCAATTGTCTGGTTGTACCACAATTAATTTATCCATTCACCCACCAAAGGAAATCTAGATTCCTTTCAAGTTTTAGCAATTATGAGTAAAGCTGTTATAAACATCTGTGTGTAGGTTTTTGTATGGACATAAGTTCTCAACTCCTTTGGGTAAATACCAAGGAGTGTGATTGCTGAGTAATACAATAAGGTGATGTTTAGTTTTGTAAGAAACACTCAACTGTTTTCCAAATTAGCTGCACCATTTTCCCTTTCCACCAGCAGTAAGTGAGAATATTTGTTATTCCACCAGCATTTGGTGTCATCAGTGTTCCAGATTTAGCCATTTTAATTGGTGTATAATGGTGCTTCTTCATTGTTTTAATTTGCATTTCCCTGATGACATATGATGCAGAGCATCATTTCATGTGCTATTTGACATTCGTGTATCTTCTTTGGTGAGGTGTCTGTTCAAGTCTTTGGCCATTTTGTGATTGCATTGTTTATTTTCTTATTGTTGAATTTTAAGAGTTTTTTTTTATCTTTTTGATACCAGTTCTTTATCAGATATGCCTTTTGCAATTACATTCCCTCAATATTTAGCTTGTTTTTTTTTTCCATTTTCTTAATGTGCTCTTCTGCAGAACAGAAGTTTTTAACTCTAATGAAGCTTGTGTGTGTTATGTGTAGACTCTTACTATTGGCAACATTGTGAATGAGCTATGTCCTCAATGTCTTGTCCTCAGTAGCCCTGCTCAGCTCCTCTACACTCATGCCTGTGGCTTCCTCTGTGTTTTCATTCAGGTTCTATTTTTTCCTAGCATTACTATCTTTTCCAAACAATTCTACATTCTTATGATGTGTATGAAATAGGATAGTGTTAGTTTTGTAGTTTACCTCCTGTGATGTTTCAAGCTTAATTTGCTCTAGGACACATTGGTGGTCTTTCTGGTGTTCCAGGGTATCAGTAGAGCTTTCTTACAAATACCATATTTCAAAGGAATCAATTTTTCTTCTGCCAACCTTCTTGACTACCCAACTTTCACATTTGCACATAGTAATTGGGAATATGAGGCTGTGGATGATCAAAACCTTGGTCTATAGTGACACATCTTTGCTTTTGATAATCTTTCCCAATTCTTGCTTTGATGCCCTTCCTAATCTCAGCCTTATTTCTTGGAGTGTGCCTTTGGTGTTATATGTAAAGTGTTACCTCCGTATTCAAAGTCCTCTTGGTTTTCCCCTATGTTATCTTCCAGAAGCTATCATTTATTACTTACCACAAAATTTTACATTTTTTTTCTAATTCTGTCAACTACTTAACCTGTACAACACTACCCCTTCTTTTTCACCCGTGATCTTCATGACATTTTAAGTGAAATTCTTTCCAAAGATCCTTATGCTGTTAGATCATTTGTGTCCTCTTGGACAATATGCAAGCCTCACATCCTGGCACATAATATTCACTCTGATATAAATTCCAATTCTCCATTTTGATGCTTCATGTTGGAGTTTATCATATCTTTATATAGGCTTAGGCAAATTTCAAAATCCATCTTCTGTCCCAACACTTTTCTCAAACAACATTATAGGAAACTGAAAATGTAACCCTGTGCCTACATTAATGTGTGCTTCTAATTTCAGTTTGGAATATTGCTCAACAATTTGGTATTCAAAATTTGCCAAATGCATAAAAATAACTCTATATATATTATCCTTCTTAAACCTGTACCCTCACATACACCTCTCCCCTCTCAGTAGGTCACTATGGATTCATTAATTAAAATATTGAGCTATTTATCATAAAAAGAATGAAATCTTAACATTTGTGGCAAGCTGGATAAACCTAGAAAGGATATTATGCTAAATGAAATGATTCAGATAGAAAAAAGACTAATACTATGTGATTTTCACTTATATGTAGAATCTAAACAACAAAATAAATGAACAAACAAAACAAACTCATAGGTCTGGAGAATAAATTTATGGTTGCTAGATAGAGAACAGGTTAAGATATTGGGTGAAAAATGGTGAAGAGATTATGAAGTACACACTGATAGTTACAAAATAGTTGAAGGGGTATATAGGGAATACAGATAATAGTATTAAAATGAATATGTATGGTGCCAGGTGGGACTAGAGTTATGGGGGGATCATTTCATAATGCATACAAATATCTAACCATTATATTGTACATCTGAAACTAATGTAACATCGAATGTCAACTGTAATTTAAAAATAAAAATAAAATATTGAGACATTCAATATGAATTTAATTAATTTCTCTTTTTTCCAACTCAAAATTTCCTGATATCATTGTATCAGTGAAAAAACATATCACCCATAGCTCACCTTTAACCGGTGGCCTTAAACACATTCCTTTTGCATTTTTTTTCTATACCTGTCCAACACTACCATTGCAAATGGACTGCCTCTTTATTACTTTTTGCCAAAAAAGAAAAAACGATTTCTTTCAAATTTTAAAATATTTATAGTAAATCAAGATTTCTCAACAACTTAAAACCATATTTGATATAGAAACTTAAGTTCTATATCAACCACTATTTTTCTTTCTATAAGAAATGTAACATTCATTTACGTCTTGCTGGTGGAACTCCAAATACCTTTATTTTCATAATCATTACATATGCTATGAAATTTCTAAAAATCTCTTTAAAAATTAAAAGGGTTGATCTCTTATTTGTCTGTTTTCTTTGTCTTTTTTCTATAAAGTAGTGAAGGAAAATTCCTCTGACTCAGTGTTTACTTGGAGGTCAACAAGAAAATACAAGTAAAAAGAAATAAAGAAAAAAAAAACAGATGTCTAAACACCCTCAGGTAATATCTGTTAATTTTATCCAACTAGAGTTCTCATAATTTATAAAATCATATATTAATCTATATTTAATAATTGATATTCCCCAAACAAGAATTCCTCAACATCTTCTCAAATGTCTATCTATTTTAATATAGGATAGAGCATGATATCTCAAGTCAGATTTAGTTTTAGGCTTCACCTCTGCTGCATTTTCAGCACCATGACCTTGACTCATTTTCCCATCTCTGAATGCAGCTTCTTCACTTATAATGTGATGATGATAATGGTATCCATAGAAGTGGTATGGATAACAACGGCAGTAAACTCTGGCACATAAAAGAGAATGAATACATCTTTGGTTTTATATTAATCAAATAATACATTCTTTCTATAAGCAGCATATTAACATATAGATTTGAGTGAAATATATACAAAATTGGAACCAGAAACTGGCATTTTTAATATTTCCACAAATACATTAGTAATGTGCATTTTTAAAAATTATGTTATTTTTAACCTACTGGATTACTGTATCCCAAAGTTTTGGATTTCAGATGTTTGTCAGTGCTCTACAGAAAGAATGTGTTTCACGTACCTGGTAGGTAATAGAGAGAAAACTGAAAAAATTATACATAGATCCTCAAAGATAAATAAAAACATTTACTCCAATACCCATCTATCTCAATGATAATTGTTTACACTATTCTGGAGTATATAACATCTGTTGTGATTTTATGTTTGATAATAAATAATGTCTGATATAGACAAAAGGAAATTGTAGGTGATGTGGTAATCTGTAGAACAAATCAGGAAGATAACCATTGTGAATTTTGAGAGAATTGTGGAAAAATGTTCTTTACTTATTCAAGCTCATCCCCATAAATATCCACAAATATTTTACTCTCTTAAAACATTGAAACTACATCTGATGATTTGATACTTTTTCTGATAAACTGATATTAAAACATGACAAATTATGCTTTGGTTCCTTTATAATATAGAGAATATTAAAAATAAAATAATTCATTCCTGTGTAATTTGTTTAATATTTCTTTTCTGAAATATTCCCCTTCTTTCATTTTAACTCATTTTTTTCTAAGCTCATCAAAATCCATGCCTTCTCTCCTGAGTATGGCAAGCTTCCCTATGAAAAGAAGTATATCCAATTCTTTCCTAGTATTTGTACTTGAACTGACCAAATTAATACCTAGTATATGCCACCTTAGATTTTTCACTGCTGTTTTGAAAACATTATTTTTTATCTTTTTTTCATGTCAGACTCTTTGCACCATTCTTCTAACCATGTTTTCTCGAATAATCAATGTTCTTTCTTACTATCTGGTATTTGTTTGCATGGTTGTCTTCTGTGTAGAATATTTTTTCCTTCTCTTCAAATGGCTAACATCTATTCAATAGTTAGGTTTCAGTCAAGATGTTACAACTTCTAGAAGGTTTCTCCTACTTTCTACACCACTTAGGTCTCCTGAAATATGTGTCCCCAATGCTCTATGCAGTTTATCACAAAACTAATCCAAAGTGGTCATAAGTAAGAATGCAATCATATATCTTTCCTGGCAGCCCCTGTGGGCAGAAACTGGATCTATGTTTTTCACTGCTTCAAATCTGCCACATACAGAGAGATAATAAATAGTTATTGTACTAAAACTGAATTTTTAGGTCCCTCAAGGCAGAGATTGCAAACTCTACTTCCTCTATACGCTTTACATGATATTGCAGGAAGTTCTGACATGCATTCTAAGAATCCTAGAGCTAGAGAACATTTTATAAGCAGTCTCATATAAAATCTTCAACTTATTGAAAGTTATAGAAGCAAAAGATCAGACCAAAAGCTTGGTTGGTTTAAAATACCATGCTGAGACCCAAATCTTCTAATCCTGTACTGAGGATTCTAGTAACAACTATGCTTCCATATTGATGGATCTCATTTCATAGTTAAACTGTACTGTGTAGCCAGCAAGAGGTGGCCATGACTATCATAAGCAAATGTCAGTATAACTTTTCATATCTTTAGCCACCAGAAATAATGATGCATATTACTTACAAAGCCATTGTAGAAACTCTTCTAGAAGATGCTTAGATTTTACAAGTTTGTGGAGATTTTCTATATCCTTCTGTCATTGGTAGAAAGAAGCAAAACAACTTTGAAAAGGGGGCAGTGTATACATCACTGAAGATTATTGTGTTTCAATAAGTAAAATTTAAAAATAAAAAAGAAAAGAAAAAATCTAGTTTCTTGTTACCATCTACTCCTCATAAGCATGTGTTTGTATGTGTACAGATGCAATATTTATACAAACATCCTTCTACCATTTCACTGTGCTTCAATTTAGAGTGAAAAATTAGGACAGGAAAATTTGTGCAGTTTTCTAGTTCCTATAGAAATGGTCAATTTCCTGTAATGCTAAATTATTCCCTTGGTTTTCTATTAAATATTGAAGAGAATGAATGTATCCTCTGAGAAAACTGAGGAGCTATAAATTACTCTGTACCAGTCATGTATAAGACTTAACTGAGTTACTTTCTTTGAGTGACTTAAATATCAAATTGTGTAAGTGGGTCCATTCCATAGGAAAAAAGATATTTGCCATACACACCTTTTTAAAGAAGTAATCCACAGAACTTGGCAAGATATTTTCTATGTTAATTAAAATTTTGAATATTTTCCCTAACATAAAATCTTCAACTCTTTTGTGGAAACATGATGCAATTTCACATGCCCCTTTATTATTTTATGTCTGAAAAATGATACAAAGTTAAGTGCTAAAGAGAAAACAAGTTCTTTGTGTTGTTCTTTTTTTTGTTATTTTAAAAGTTGTCTAATGTGTTTTCTAATGTTTCCAAACCAATATTTGTGGTCAGGATAAGTAAAAGCTACCTTATACTTTGCAATTAGCTTGCCAGGATGTTCCATATTAAGCAGAAACCTTATTGTGATTTACAGATAAATACAGTTGGCCCTAGGAATCTGCAGGGAATTCATTCCAGGACTGGATTTGTTAGAAGCAGTGATATTCAAGTGTCATAAAAATTGGCATAGTATTTGCATAGGACCCACACACATTCTCTCAAATACTTTAAATCATGTCCAATTTACTTTTCACACTTAATACAATGGAAGTGCTGTGTACATAGTTATACTGTATAAGGGGGGACTTCAGCAAACTGGAATTATCTTCTGGAGGATGGACCCCTTGTAGTGCAGGCTACCCCTGCTAGGTGAGTGTTCTAGGAATCCATCTGTATCAGTGTACCAGCTGGTGTTGTTGTGAGAGACTCTGTTCAGCTTCAGTGAATTTTTTTGAAAACTCAACGTATTTAACCGTCTCATAATGGCTGATTTACGAGTAATACTGCCCATGCCATGCTGAGTGTTCAGCAGTTTTTGACCAAAAAAAAGCATGATCATTGTATCCAACCCTCCCTATTCACCCAATCTCACCCCGAGTGACCTTTTGTGTGTGTGTCTCTAGATGAAAACAGTTCTCAAAGGGAAACACTTTTCTAATGCAGAAGAGGTGAAATAAAAAAACAGCAGAAGCACTAAAAGTCACTAAAATTAATGAGTTTGTAAACTTTTGAGCAGTGGAAAAAATATTTCAATAGGTGTATTGCATCAAATGTAGAGTACTTTGAAGGTGACTGAAGTTAAAGCATGTCAGAATAAATTTTTATAAATAAATTCCAGTTTTGGGGTCCCCCCTCATGTTGTTTTACAGAATAATGACAAGAAAAATTTCTACACATATTCAATACAGAGGCCACCATGGTAGAATTAACTACACAGTGTATGTCAGCAGTGTACCTCTTAAAAATATTTTTTATTTGCAATTGATCAGATCAATCCACAGATACAGTACCCACAATATGGAGGGCTGATGGTATTACCAGAAGATACATTATGATTTTGAGTCTGAAGTGTTGTAGGTAGAAGTGGTGATAGATTTATTCCATTCATGAGAAAAGCAAGATGACAAAATCTGACATTGTGTAATTAATACTTTTATCATCAATTATGATTTAGACATGTTTAGGACCTATGAGACTAATGTTGTGTAAATATACTGAAGAGCTCTTAGAAATTTAAATAGACATTGATCAATATACTCAATTTGACATTTTATGCTAATCATATTTCAAATAGTATATCTAAATGTAACATGGCTTTCTAACTGTGTGTTTGTATATCTATGTGTTTCTGCATATTTTAAAGAAATAATACAATCTCTCCTTCCTAAATCTCAAACATCTCCATCATAAATGCATTAAATTAGAGGAAGAGAGATGACATTTGCAGCAGGATAAGAAACTTAACAAATAAATATGCATAAATGTGTGGAGTAGTTCTATTGTTTTACTCTCATTTAATGAACTTGTGATGGAAAGGGAGGTGTAATTAGAGCTGTCAATATTGAATTCCAAATGTGTGCTGCACTATAAATTTAATTTAAATTTTTCTATCCTGACTTTTCCCTTCCCATCACCACTGGGAGAAATTGAAGCACTTGACTGCTGCTGTGGCAAATTGGATCCTAATAGGTATGATGCTTTACTGCTTCTTGTTTTTGCTATGGTACAACGACACTATTTCTGAAGAACTCACCTGGGCATTAATTCAACAAGAAATGTTGGTAAGAGCATTACATTTTCCACATTTTGATATCTCACTGAATGACTTGCATATTAAGAGGTCTGGCAGCTAGTTTTTATCATTCACTGGTGTGCTTGTCATTTTAACTTCAGGTTCAGCTAAATCAATCTGGAGGCTTAGAAATTATATTTCTCTGTGTTTCAAATAATTTGAGATTATGATTTTTTCAATCTGAATGTAAAGCATAATGAAACTGATTAATATGCTTAAATGTGAAGGGGTTGATCTAAAAAGTTATTTTAATAATAATCTGCAACCTTATAGGTCATGATAATCCTTGTTAAAATTATGATTATGTTCTGAGAAAGTAACATCTGTGCTATAAACAACTAAAAATGATGACCATTTTTTTCAGGTTTAGATAAAATGTTTCAGCCCTGGCTGGTGTAGCTCAGTGGATTGAGTGCAGGCCCACAAAGCAAGGAGTCATTGGTTTGATTCCCAGTCAGGGCACATGCCTGGGTTGTGGGCCAGATTCCCAATAGGGAGCATGTGAGATGCAACCGCACATAGATGTTTCTCTCCCTCTCTTTTGCCTTCCCTTCTCCTGTAAAAATAAATAAATACAATTTAAAAAATAAAATATTTCATGAGGCAAAGTCTCATAAAATATTTTATAAATGGAGACATTCAAGAGTGATATGAAATATACCAAGTGCTGGTGAGAAGTGGAGCATCCAGAACTTTCATACACTGACAGCAAGAATGTACACTGAGACAACTACTTTGGAAGAGTTTGGTAGTATCTATTAAACCTGAATGTGTCTGTGACTCTGAAACAGAAATACATACAAATATGGTCCTTCTATATGGCCAAACACCAAAATTTCATTAGTAGCACTACTCATTTAATAAGCCAAACTGGATAAAGTACAAGTTTTCATCAACAACAGAAAAGATAAATAATTTGTAGAGTTAGTATAAAGTGCAACACTATTCAGCAATGAGAATGAACAAACAACTCTCACACGGATTAATACTAATTAATGTCACAATGCAATGGAAGTGAAATAAATCTGAGGAAAAAAGGGTTTATACTGATCAATTATGTAAGTTCAGAAAGAGTAAAATCTAATCTAATGGAAGTCACCTTTGTAGTTACCTTTGAGGAGCTTCTGGAGAGCTGATAATGTTCTATTTCTCAAGGGGTTTGGTAGTTACATGCAAGATTTCTTTTCATTAAAATTTCCTGAAATGCATGCTTATCATTTGCACACATTTGTTTAGAAAATCAGATTTAAATGTAAAAATTACATTTTATAAAGGAGGATATGAAATGCAACAAAAAAGGAGACATCTTCTTGATGGACTAGGTCCTTGATTTTTCCTTTCTTTGTTATCCATATTTTTGTGTATATTTTCATTTAGCATATAGCACATTTTTATTATATTTTATTTTTATTTAACTAATTTATAAAGGTATTAAGTCTGAAACTATTCTTGTATACCCATGATCTGTCATTTTAAGTTTATTAGTAAATAACTTAAAAATCTAACACTTGGTGCTTACTGTGTATCATTATTACATTGCAATTCATGTGCATTATTTAAGTTTTATAACAATTATGTGAGATAGTTAATATTATCTTTGTTTTCCAGGTGAAAAACTAAGGTACTTTGTGGTACAATAATTTGTACCAAATAATTTGTACCAAAAGTTAATAGTTTTCAAGTGATGAAAACAGGATTAAAACTCCAGACTCTAGAGCTTAGTTTCTAAACTTCTAGGATACAGAGGGCAGTAAATTAAACAGGAAGTAGCACAGGTTTGGTGCCATCGGTGCTCAGTAAATGTGAGCTTCAAATATAACATTTAACTTATAAGTTCATATAACAGTGATTAACCTTGCTGTGGAAGAATAGAGGCTGGGTGCATGCAGGTACATTTATTTACACACCTCACACTGTGAAAGCCACTGAAGAAACATCAGATGAAGCCCAGACTTCCATAGATTGAAGTGTAGTAGAGAGGACAGGAATTAACAAAGTTATCACATTTGTTATGTGTCCATAGGGAAATCAATTGTATTCATAAACATAACTAACCAGGTGCCAGACACACCGATTAAACTAATGGAAGCCATGAGACATCACCACAGAAAGCCAAGGATGACTGCTCTGAGAAGAGCAAGAGGAAGGCTGAGCCAGTTAGGACAGTTATATGGGTAAAGACCCTGAAAGAACTGTGACTTTAAGAAAATGGGATGATGATATTATGTATAAAATTCAATCCAGTGAGATTATCTTGAGTAGACCTACTTCTATGTCTTTAAGAACATGTTATCAAAGTAATTTAATTTAAAAAGACAGAGAATTATCGAGATCACAAAGATGGGATGAAGTGAAAAATACCAACAAGATCACCAAGGTGAAAGCTCTCCTTCTGTATGAGTTTCTTCATTATTTGAAGCCTATGAAGAATGTTTTAACAACTGCAATTACAGTGGAAGAAATGATCTTGCACAAAATCTGTGATAATTCAGTCTGAGCATTAGCTTTCTCTCTTTGTGTCTTTTAACAGGTTCTAGAAGCACATGTTTTAGATGGCACTGCTTTTTCCACTGTCCAAGTCAAAAGGTGGTAGTAGATGGTGGATGGATAGTGACTGGATTGGTGCTTCTGGGATTCAGAAAGCATCTCTCCTAAGATGGGTAGAACAATGACATTGCCTTTATAACATGTTGACATTCATCACTTTTTGTCATATCTCTAAAATAAAATCCCTGGTGCTTGGGGAAATGACACATTGACATCCAGTCATTGCAAGACTGCCTACCAATTTAGTAAATCCAGACTGATATTGTATGGCTAAACATTACTGAAATACTGCTGAAATACAGAGGTCACAAGCAAAAGTTTAATGTAGGCTTGGTTGTAGGCTTTTGCTTTTCATTACCTTGAATATTTCACACCATTCCATCTGGTCTGAAATGTTTTTGTTGAGAAATCGGATAAGAGTCTAATTGGTACTCTATTGCATGTGACTACCTGCTATTTTCTTACAGCTACTAGGATTCTCCTTGTCTGTAAGCTTTGACATTTTAACTAGGTTATGTCTCAGTGTAGGCCTCTTTGGGTTCAATTCATTTGGAACTCTCTGTGCTTCCTAGACTTGTAGACTTGTGTGTCTTCATCAGATTAGGAACGCTTTTGGTCATTATTTCTTCAAACAGGTTCTCAATATCTTGCTCACTCTCTCCTCCTTCTGCTATTCCCATGATGCAGATGTTGTTTTGCTTCCTGTTGCCCAAAATGTTTCTTAAGCTCTCCCCATTTTTTAATCATTTTTTTCTTTTTGCTGCTCTGCCTAGTTGTTTTTTCTACCTTGTCTTACAAACCAGAGAATCAGCCCTCTGCTTCATCTAACCTCCTGTTTATTTCTTCCAGTGTATTATTTATTTCAAATATTGTATGGTCCTCTTTTATGGTTTCTATGTCTTTTTTTCATGCTGTTGAGTATCCTTATAATCACTACTCTAAACTCTCCATCTGATAATTGCTTGTCTCCATTTCATCTAGTTGTTCTTCCAGCGAATACTCTTGTTCTCTCATTTGGGGCCTATTTCTTTGTCTTCCCATTTTGGCTGCTCCTTTGTATTTGTTTCTATTTACTAGGTATGTCTGCAAGACTCTGGTGCACATCTAAGACAAACCCTGCCTATTACTGGCCCTAGGCAATCTGTTTTGAGCTATTAGGATCCAAAGTGTGTGGCTCCCTCTTCTGGGCCTGGATGTGTGAAGAAAGAACAAGGCTGCATGCCAAGGCTGACTTTTACCAGCATCAGGCCTGGGGAGAGTCAGCTAAAGCCTGAGGGCTTCCAGCAATCCCACTTTGACTGCAGGCTTTCTGTAGCATTAACCAGTATATGTCTTCCAGTTTTACTCCTCAGAAGCATGGCTTAAGAAACTCAGGATGGGGCAGATTCCTAATTCCTGTAGGTGGGGCTATTGCTTTCCCTAAGGCTGATACCACCTGAAGTGGAGTGTTTTGCCTGATAAAGATGGCTCCTGCAATATGGTGAATGACTAAACACAGGGACCCTGGTGGCTGTTCCTTCAGTTCTCGCTCCAGAGCCACCAGCTTCAGACTCCCCTGAAGTATCTTTAGTCCACTATGGACTTCCTCTGCTAGAACTCAGGGTAAGTGGCTACAAGTGGAAATTTGTGTGTTGGCCTTTTCAGAGGCTTTCTGAGTCTCCAGCTGTCTCTCCCTGGCAGATAGATACCGGGCTGCTTTTCACAGCCATGTGTTATTTTGGTTCCTTTCCCTGTTTTGATGTTGTAGGCTGGGGACCCCAGTTTGGGGTTTAGATCCTACACTTCTCAGGGGAAATGCCCCAGCCACTGAAATATCCCTCCAGTACTTCAGCTGCTGCCCATGGGAACCCAGGCATCCCTCTCATGCCTCCTCCACAATCCCTATAGGTCATGCAGTGATGTAGCTTCTTCCATCTGTCCATGGTTATGAAGCTTCTCTTTAGCTAATGTTCAGTTGGCGGGATGATTTTTGTATAATTTAGTTGTAATTCCAGTTTGGTCCTGGGAGAAGGTTAATATAGCTTTGATTTAACTTCTTCACCATGGGTTTACAAGCAAAAGTTTAATATGGGGTTTCTCTTTTATACATTTTGTTAATTTACATATTAATTCACAAATATGTGATAAAAGGTTTATGTTTATAAACATAAATTTGTCAAACAATGGAAATTTATTTTAAACTATATGTTTTATCTGCTTTTATTGAGTTAGAGTAAGAAATAGAACTAGTAACTATGACAGGCAGGCAAATTTTAAGAAAGAATTTTTGGAACTATTGGAATGGAATGTTCAGTCTTGTGAAATAATGGACATCATTGTCTTAGAGGTGATTTGACAGAGGCTGGGAGGAGACAGTGGGAGGAGGATACCAGCTGGGGAAGTTGTAAAGAAGATGTCTGCTTTGGATTAATGTCTATAATTAATCTATGGTAGCTTATTAAAGTCTGACTGTTACAGTTTTCTAATAATGATAATACTTAATATATGCTGACACTGTTGTAAGCAACTGAAAACATTATCTCATTCAGTAATTAAGACAAACATGGTATAATTATTATTACAAACAAAGAGACTAAGGTCTAAACAGGTCTAAATGACTTAATTTTAGCTCATAGGATAAAATGCTGGTACTAGTACTCAAAACCAAGACTTCCCTTTTACCTGGTTACTAAAGTATATTATGGCATATTATTGTAAAGTAATAAATGAGTAAATAATTTCAGTAAAACAAGACAATTTTTCAAGTTATTATTTTGGTCTCTCTGGAAATATCATCCCGAAGTAAAACACTCCACACTATATTTGATTATACAGTGATCCCTCACCTATTGCAGGAGTTATGTTCCAGAGACCCCCAAGATAGGTGAAAATCCATGAAGTAGCAGCATTCTATTTATTTTTATTATTTATATATATTTTAAGGCTTTATAAACTCTTCCCACACTCCTATAAACCTTTCTCACTCTCTTATTAACCTTTCCCACACTCTTATAAACGCTTCATACGCTCTCAAACACTTTCTACACTCTTAAACCTATGTAATTTTAACAACATATAAAATTCTGTATGGGTACTCACCAGTGAAGTATACAGTTGTTCTTAACCATATTGTGGTTCACTGTATTGAGGGTTTTTTAAAGCCCTCAATACAGTGAAGCTGCAATAAGTGAATTGCGATATAGCGAGGGACAACTGTACTCTTCTCTCATTCAGTTCATTATGGCTTTCTAGGTTTAAGCTGCCTATATTTAAGTAAACTCTAGAAAAAGAAAGTAAAAATGGTAGTCCCTGAAGTATCTGAAACTAACATTCTTTTTAAAAATTTTTAAAATTATTTAATTGATTATGCTATTACAGTTGTCCCATTTTCCCCCTTTTCATTCCCTGCCTAGTACCCACATTCCCTCCAGGAATCACCCACTTAATTCATGTCCATGCTCATTAATGTAAGGTATTTTGCTTCTTCATTTCTTATTCTGCTCTTGATATACCCCTGTCTATTTTATACTTATCAATTATGCTTCTTATTCTTTATAACCTTTCCCCCATTCTCCCGCTTCCCTCTCCCTACTGATAACCCTCCATGTGACCTCCATTTCTATGATACTGTTCATGTTCTAGTTGTTTGCTTAGTTTGTTTTTATTTTATTAGGCCCCATTGTTGATAGCTGTGAGTTTGTTATCATTTTACTCTTCATTGTATTCATCTTCTTCTTTTTCTTAGATAAGCCCCATTAACATTTCATATAATAAGAGCTTGGTGATGATAAACTCCTTTAGATTTACCTTGCCTGGGAAGCATTTTATCTGTCCTTCCATTCTAAATGATAGCTGTGTTGGATAGAGTAATATTGGATGTAGATCATGCTTTTCATCCCTTTTAATACTTCTTTTAAAAATAATTTTAAATGAAATATATATATATATTTTTTTTTTGTTCAAGTATAGTTGTCTCCATTTCTGCCCCCCACCCCCTATCCCCATCTTCCACTCTCAATCCTATCCCCCTTTGGCTTTGTCCATGGGTCCTTTATACACATTTCTTGATAACACTTTCACTTTTTTTCCCACATTATCCCCTCCCCCCTTCCCTCTGGTTTTTGTCAGTTTGTTCTTTTTTTCAATGTCTCTGGTTATTTTTAACTTGCTTGTTTATTTTGTTGATGAGGTTCCACTTATAAGTAAGATCATATGGTATTTTTCATTCACTGCTTGGCTTAGTTCACTTAGCATAATGGTCTCCAGATCCATCCATGCTGTCATGAAGTTTAGGAGCTCCTTATTTCTTTCTGCTGTGTGGTATTCCATTGTGTAAATGTACTGTAGTTTTTGATCCACTCATTTACTGATGGGCACTTAGGTTGCTTACTACACTTAGCTATTGTAAATTGTACTGCTATGAACATTGGGGTGTATAGGTTCTTTTTTCTTGAAATGTTTCTTTTGAGAAATCAGCTGATAATGTTATGTGAACTTCTTTGTAAATAACTCTCTTCTTTTCTCTTGCTACCTTTAAGATTCTCTCTTTATCTTTAACCTTTGGCATTTTCATTATAATGTGTTTTGGTGAGACCCTCTTGGAGTCCAACTTGTCTGGGATTCTTTGATCTTCCCAGACTTGTATGTTTATTTTCTTCACCAAATTGGGGAAGTTTTATTTCATTATTTTTTCAAATAAGTTTTCAATTTCTTGCTCTTTCTCTTTTCCTTCTGGCACTCTTTTGATTCCCTTGTTGGTACATTTAAAGTTACCCCAGAGATTCCTAAGCTTCTCCTTGATTTTTAAATTCTTGTTTCTTATTTCTTTTCCAATCAAACAAATGTTTATTTCTTTCTTTTGTTCCAAATTGTTGATTTGAATCCCAGCTTTCTTCCCTTCACTGTTGGTTTTCTGTATATTTTTCTTTATTTCACTTTGTATAGACTTCACTTCTTCCTTTATTTTGTGGCCATACTCAGTCATTTCTCTGAGCATCCTGATCACCAGTGTTTTGAATTCTGCATCTGATAGGTTGACTATCTCTCTGTTGCTTAGTTCTTTTCTGGAATTTTGGTCTGTTCTTTTATTTGGACCATACTTCTTTGTCTCCTCAATTTGGCAGCCTCCCTGTGTTTCTGTGTATTAGGTAGAGCTGCTTTGAGTCCCTGTGTCAGTGCACCTGTTATGTTGTAAGGGGTGGAGACTTAGGTATTTGCCAGGGTGGTGCAACCTGCTTTTCCACTTTGTAACTCCGTATGTGAGGGTGGGATCAGAAAGGGAACCATGATGCTTGCTTGCTCTCTTCCCATTTCCCGTCACTTCCCCTACTTCCTTTAAGCATCTGGCACTCTTCTAGCTGATGCCTTGGTGTTGATTCCCAGAGTGAGTGTGTTTATTTATGTTCTAGGATGCTGTGGGGAGTTAAACAGACTCTCTTGAGTGACTGGCAGTTTATTCCATTACCCCAACCCCCACTGATTTTTACAGCCAGAGGTAGTAAGGTTTATTTTTCCAGTACTAGAACCCTGAGATGCACAGTCTGGTCTGGAGCTGGGATCGCTCTTTCTCCAATGGTCTCTTCCAGTTTTTATGCACTTCCCATGAATGTGGGACTGCTTGTTCTGCTGGCTGCCATTGCTGCTGTCTCACCACCACTGCCTCACCACCCCTTTGTCATGCCACACTGAATTCTCTCTGCCTCTCCTACCCATTTGAATAAATGTTTCTTCTTTAAATCCTTGGTTGTTGGGCTTCCTTATAGTTCAATTTTCTGGCAATTCTGGTTGTTTTTATTTTTAGACTGGTTATTATCATTTTTATGGTTTTGCAAAGAGGTGCAGAAAATCTACTCATACTTCCATCCTAACCATAAGTGAAACTAACATTATAAACTTTTAATTGATAATGAATGAGGGTCAGTATATCCAGGATTTCTTCTGTAGTCTTACTATGGAATCAATGGAAGAATATTCCAGATCCTATTATTAAGCATTGAAGAGACCAAACAATAATAATAAGAACAACAACAATAATGATGACAACAAAACCTATCCCAGAAAGAAACTTATTATAAGGACAAACTTTTGATTTTTTTACAGGGCCAGGTAGTGTCTATCATAATTCTTATATAAAGAAAGAATTTATAGAGAAGTTACTGATTTAAAAAAATGATGTTATACCATCATTTGTCTATTGTCAAAAGGTAGTTTGTCTGTCTAATTTGGCCCATGTAACATTGAATTACTTGTGTTTATGTTTACACATGTTCTTTGAGATATTAAGTATTATGAAAAAACAGGGATCAAAAGTAACAGCAAGAATCAAGAGGATCTTAATATTCCCTTCAGCTTCATCAAACTGAAGACAGGCTTTTTACTGACACAAGTCCTCTGACCAACTTTTTCTTAGAGCATTGAATTTAGAAAACTTAATTCTTTCTCTACCCTTTTGATATATAAATATTTTTGAAAGCCTCTTGCAAATTTTACCATTTAGCAATGACTATGAAAGACTTGAAAGTCACTTCTTTGAAATGAAATTATCAAGACAGATAGTGCCCTTATCTTCTAGTCTCCATGGGAGGATAGGAACCTAACTTCCAAGGATGTCTTGCTGCAAGTTGTAAAACTACTGCCTCTCATAAAGGTATAAAAATTTATTTTTTTCTCTTTGTATAAAGCAATAAGGCACTTGAAGATGGCCTACAATCCCCCACACAGCTGTTTAAACTCTACACCCTTTACTTTAGTGTAGTTGAGTTCAATCTCTCCCTTAAATTGCTATATGCTTAAATAAAGTTTTTAATTCCTCATTAATTTTCTTCAGTTCAATTTTTTGCTTTGACAGTAGTTAGTAGTATCTCTAAGAGGATTGATAGGGTATTCTTAATCTACAGTACAGTAGACTACATATAGTGTATGGGACTTTGGAGTTAGGAAGTTAGAATTTTAATTATACCACTAAATGACCAGTCAATATATGACATAAGGCAAGACTTCAGTTTGTACCTATGAAGTATTTCACCTTACATGAGTGTTGTGCACATTTAGCAAAGGGTAAGCAGAAATATATATAAAGGAAATAAATAATTAACTCACTTCATAAATTGTAGGTAAATCATATAAAGAAGACCTGCAATAAATAGTTACAGAACATAATTGATGGTATTTGATGGACATATGTTGCTGACCCTTGTTAAAGATGCTTTAGCAGCCTGTGGTTATAGATCTTACAGATGTAAAGGCCAGACAAACTATTCTCTGTGGCCAGATTTCTTTCATCCTAAGTTGTATGTTCCTTAAAGTCTTTGTAGTCTAAAATCAAATGTTATTTAACTTAGATGAATATTATTTACATCCAATTAAGTATATTAAATGTTTATATTTGATCTTCAGTTTTCGGTGTCTAAACAGTTGTACACTAACAAAATGAACATAGCATAGTGTATTCAGTTTGTATTGCTGTGTCACACAGCTACAAACTTAGCAATTTAAAATGATATTGATTATCTTACAATTTCCTTGGGTTAATTTGTTCCAGGTAGAAAATTGAAATTAATGCATTAACTGAATGAGGATCTTATCTGGAGGCAGTACTGGGAGGAATCTACTTCCAAGTACATTTAAATTGCTGATAGAATTTATTTACTTCAGGTAAATTTATTTACCTGAAGTAAATAAATTCTAAGTAAGTACCTTACAACCTGAAGTTGTAAGACCTAGGACCCTGTTTCCTGACTGGCTGTCAGCTAGGATCTACTTTCTACCTCAAATCTGTGCCCACCCCCCCTTCTATGGCTCTTCCATCTTCAAGGCAGCAAGGGAACATTGAGTTCTTCTCATACTTCAAATCTTTCTGTCTTCTGATATCAGACAGAGGAAGCTCTCTACTTTGAGGATTCTTGTGATTACATTTGGCCTACCCAGATAATCTAAGATAATTGTCTTATCTTAAAGTCAGCTAAGCCATGGAACAAAACTTGACCACAGGAGTTATAACTCACCACATTTACACATTTTGAACATAATTTTTATACAACTTGAGAGTCCATTTTGGAAACTTACCGACCACACATGGTGATAAGAAATTTTATTTACACTGAAAAACTACTAAGTTTTAATTACAAATGTAAATTATAAAAAGTTCTACCTAAAAATGGATATGAAATAATAATTAAAATAATGCCTTATCATTGCTAAAAGATTACTATAGTTTTTCTACTCTGCATAGTGTTTTAAGTGAATTATTTTATTTATTTTCATAAAGAAAAAGAATCTAGTGGATGGCTATCACTTTTTATTTTCCAGGTAAGAAACCTATGGAAAGGAGGTATCAACAACTTAAACAAATCAACTGTTAGAGATGGCACAAGCTTTCAACAACAACAACAACAAAAAAGATAAAACTTATCCAGAATCAACAGATAAACTAAAAGTCCCTGGAGCTCAGTAATCCCTCAAGGTCTCTCCAGTTTCTATGTCTTATTATCTAGGTTTAATTCAAATTTGAGTCTATATTGTTTAAAATTATGTTTGGAAAGGTAGGTAGTTGAACTTTAAATTTCTTCAAATTTTTTAAAGGCATCATGATAGCCTAAATAATTTAATGTACAATAGTGAAGCAAACATTCCCATGTTCTCCAAAAATCATATATGACTAATTATAACTTACATCTTATTATTTGTGGCTTTACCCTTAGATGAAAGATGTTTCTTCATATTTCTTATATCCTTTTGTCTATCTAGTTATATCCAGTGGCCTAAACAACAAAAATAAAGTGAGACTTTAAAAAGTAGAGGAAATAAAATCAGTCTAAATCTTTTTTCTGTGGATTGTTTGCTGTAGGATATAATAAATTATTGATTCTTCCTCCATGATGATTTTCACATTGGTGAAGTAATGATCAGATCTATTTAAAAAGAAACCGTGAATGAAAAAAAATAACTAATAAAAGATTTTAAACTACTTCAAATTGTAACAGGGTGCAGCCAAATTGGAATTTCTAATGGGATCCATAACTCAGTGTGTCAAGGAAATATTAGAGAAAAATGTATATATGATATCCTCACCCCCACCAGTCTGAGATGGGGGATGAGACACATGGAGCAGGGCCATTGAGAGCTATTTTGCCTAGCAACAACTTTGCAGCTAACCCCTGGCATGGCCATTTAACATATCTGTAGCTTTTAACTGGTTTCATGATATGTTAAATAACTGTGGCCATGCTTTGATCCAGGGGGATGGGAGTCACTTCAACCCAGGATGTAACTTGGAAGCAACTCCCCCTGGTTACAATGCCTGTGTGAGAACTTGGAGATGATTGGCTGCACGCCATGGGGCCATGCCTGCCTGGGCTTACTATGGCAGCCCAGTAAAGCTAGAAGGATACAGAAATACTGGCAGGTGTAACTGATTTTGTGGGAGGAGTAAGAAATGGGGTGCAGAGGAAGATTGGGACAGGGATTTAAATCCAGGTATGGGCAGCCATAGCAAGGTGGGACTACATGGCTTTGGAAGAGTGAGGACCAGCTTTGAGGGAGTTGGGACCATGTGGCTGTAGAAGAGAGGGGGGAATCACCATGTGGCTTGGGAAGAGGTTGAGACCACATGGCTTTGGGTTGTTCACTTTTGCCACATGGCTTAGGAAGCAGGAAAGACTTTGCCTGGAATAAAAGGAGTGAATGGATTCTTGCTAGTGGGCCATGAGAAAGTGCCACATGATTTTGGATTAACTGGATATCATGGCAGCAACACAGCTGACGGTGCTGGGAGCCTGAATCATGGACCTCTACTTTTTTTCCTGAGATATCATACCCCAGACCAGACAAAAGGGAGAAGGAAGGACTGTGTGCATTTGTGGGTATTTTAAAGAACTTTAGTATTTTAATGAAGACATTAGGTCATTACTCTAAGTCTGTATAACTTTTAAATAAATCATTCTTTTCCTTTTCACCAATCTCTGGCATTGAGAGACGTCTTTCCTCTGGTGGTGGGCAAAGCAAACCTAGTATGGGGGAACACCTGGCAAAAGGGGGGGGGGTCCTTTTGGTAATAGTGTATGGTTCACCACTCCCAGGTCTGTTCTCTAACAAAATTATCAAGTGTTCTAACAATTAATATTGATAGTAATAATAATTGCCACCTACAAACTTTGGGAATTGCATTTCCTATTATTCTACCTACTTGTCTTATAAACTATATTCTTTTAATATTGAATTTGTGAAGTCTTTTGGCATCTAGCTTTTATATAATAACTTGATCCAAGTGATTCTTATATTGTTAATCATGTTACTTCTTTAAGATTACTAAGTTTCCTTAGAATTTTAGAAACCTCATGAAATAGGAAAACAAGAATCCTAATTCTAGTAATACCTTTTAAAGCATAAAATACTATAAAACAAAAATTTAACTTACAGTGAGTGCTATAATTATTTCATTACTTCATTTTTAGTGTGGTTCAAAATTATACTTTGTCTCCTATATGTAAAATATTTAGAATTATAGAATCTGCAGTGCAGAAAGGGAATAAGATATAAGATCCAGATGCTATGTGTTGAAATAAAAAAAAATGAATGAATAAATGCATACATGCATTCATGCAAGAATCTATTCCAAATGTTATCCTAGCACAAGAATTTCATCCACTTGTATGGACTGAGAACTCAGTACTTTGATTTACCCACATTTGTTAGTGGTCCTTACATCAAACTGAGACATTGCTCCTGTCTAAGTCTCATCCACTTCTGTGAGATCTCCTTTCTTTAATATAAATACTACTTTCTCTTATACAGATGTACAATTATTTGATGTGATTTATTAAGACCACATTGAAGTGCTACCATTGAAAACATTTCCAGAATTCTAGTTTTATTTTTCCTAAATTTTATTTTTATTGCAAACCTTACCTTCTAGATCACCTTCTCTGGACAAAAAATAGACCATTAATGTTACTTTAAAAATACAATGCTACTCTAGAAAAAATGTCAATTAGGGTGCTTTATTTTCCTAGAACCTAGAGAAGTATTTTCAGATCACACATTATATTTCTGGGTGGATCTTTCAGTATCAGAGCTCACCATTAAATTCAAATTTGCTCTTACAAGCACTAGACTGTTAAAAAATTATAATCATATGGTTGGGAATGGTAGTTTTTTTTTTCAATTAGAGCATTTTTTGTAATGGAATTTGAATTGGTGTGCAAAAATATTTTTACCTTGAGCTGTATAAGGCTGTCAGTTCAAGGCTAATCAGTTATCCTGTTTTTTTTTTAATACTAACTTTTCTGAAAATGTGTGTAACATTGTTCAATATCTACATAACTTTTTATTATCATGACTCTATTTTTCTTCCATTTCTTTTTAATCATTATTTTTACTACATACTCTATATTTTCACTTAAACTTCTATACTTGCACTATGAATGTGTGTTATTCACAAAAGATAACTTTAGTTTCTAATAAAGCAATTTCAAAATATAAAACAGGGTCATAATAAAAGTTTATTCAATTTTATTCACACCACACTTAACAATACATTGATATAAATATCAATGTCCAAATTACTTCCCAAAACATAAATATACCTGGCAATTTAAAAACATAAACCATTTTTTATTAGATTTGGGTAAGTTTCATTGTCCTTTAACAGAATTCCAAGTTAGGCAGTACAAAGAGAACTAAACCTTCTGTCTGTCCTGTATTAGGATTATGCATTCTCTTTTGAATTTCTTACCTTCTAAATTTTTTGGTTATATTTTTAGACAAGTTTTCTTCACAACTTTTGTAGCTAGGTGACTTTGCCATATTCTTGAAGATTATTCAGTGCTTTATAAAACCAATTCCTAGGGAGCCATCTGTAATAAGAAAGTTTGCTGAAGCTCTGAGGAAATATTTGATATCTTGCCATCTATCCTAGTCACATAACAAGTCTGAAATTAAGTTTTAGACCTAAGAAATAATTATCCAAGGAAAATAGTGCTTTTGAGTCAAAATACTTTATGTTTGGGGAAAAATGTTAATTTAATAACATTATGTTTCCTGCCCTGTGACAGTTTTGGCAGAAAGAGATTAAAACAACTAAGTTACTAATATATTAAAAACATCAATTTCAGAAAAGAATGTGTGGCTTATATTCTTCTCAGCACTGTTTTGTAGGAATAACAATGTGGAACTGAAAACTCCATAAAAATTAAAATGTATAGTTCAAGTACTCAGGTAATTAGATGATTTTAAAAAATGTGATATCTCAGTTTTAAAAAATATGTCATGGTAAAAATTAATTGAAGTAGTTTGATCATTTTCTTAATAATTGAGGTTCTAAAGCATAGAAAAGTAAACATTAGCCAAAATACTTTAATCAACATACAGATACAATAATGATGGTGTTAAATGTGCTAATAGCAATAACAATAATTGGGGCCAGTTAGCAAGTAAATGCTAAATTCTAGATATTTCTGAAGATATCTAATAGGTGGCTACATAGATGGGTGGATGGAGAGTGGGTGGAAAGATAGAGAGAGTGTATATGTGTGTGTGTGTGTGTGTGTGTGTGTGTGTGTGTGTGTGTGTATGTGTGTATATATACATACATATATATACAGTGTATGTGTTAGTGTTTATTCTCTTTAATCTGTATGATAGTTACTATTAGCATGCCCATTTAGCAGATAAAAAGTCTGAGATCCAAGAGATCAATTTGGCTAGGTTACATAAGGAGGTGGTGTTAGAAAATATATTTTTATGACCCCGCTGTCCCACTTCTCAGAATGTATACAAAGAAACCTGAAGCAATGACTTGAAAGAATATATGCATCCCTATGGTCATTACAGTGTTATTTATAGTAACCAAGATCTGCAAACAGTCCAACACTCCATCAGTAGATAAGTAGATAAAAAACGCTGTGATACATTTATAAGTGGAATACTACTCAGCTATAAAAAAGAAGAAACTCAGCTTTTGCAACAGCATGGATGAACCTGGAGATTATTATGTTAAAGGAAATAAGCCAGTCAGAGAAAGACAAATACCACATGATCTTACTTCTATGTGGAATCTGATGAACAAAATAAATTAACAAACAAAATAGAAATAGACTTCATAGATACAGAAAACAGTCTGACAGCTCTCAGAGAGGGCAGGAAAGAGTTTCAGGGTTAGATGAAAAAGGTAAAGGTATTAAGTTATTAAAAAAAAACGAACTTCTCATAGACCCAGACAGCAGTATGGTGATTACCAGAGGGAATGGAGGGTAGGGCCAGTAGAAAAGGATAAATGGGGGATAAATCAGGATGGAAGGAGACTTGACTTCGAGACATTAGAACACTATACAATATATAGATGATGGATTATAGAATTATACACCTGAAACCTATATAATTTTATCAACCAATATCATCCCAATAAATTCAATAAATAAATAAATAAATAAATAAATAAATATATATATATATATATATTAAATTTGTAACCCAAATAACTTGTGGCAATTCCATAGAAAACAAAATATTTTGCTAGAAAATATTTAAGCCAAACTCCATCATTTATAAGGGATGATTCCACCAAAAATATTTAAATAAATATCAGAGCAAAGACTAAAACATGTCTTTTTGTGTCTTCACAAGAGATATGTTAATTGATTTTAGAGAGATAGGAATGGAGTAGGGAGACAGAGAGAGACAGAGAGACAGCGACAGATATGGCAGACAGGGAGAGAGACATCAACATGAGACAGAAACATTAACATTGATAAGTCACCTCCCATAAGCAACCTGACTGGAAATCAAACCCACAGCCTTATAGTGTATAGGGTGATACTCCAACCAACTGACCCAACTGACTAGGGAAAGACTAAAACTTTTCAAAGTTTTTATACACAAGTGTGTTATTAAACACAAGTGTGTCCTTAAAACAAATATTTAGCATTATTGCTGTCAATCATAATAAAACCTGAATATATAGATCTGTTGAATCAATATTTTGAGGTAAAAGAGTACTCAGAGGAAAATTTGTAAACAAAATTAAAAAATAAAATACAATATAGCAAATATCTTCTCTAAAAAGGAAAAATAATTTGAACCAAAAGGAACAAGAGAAAAAATTAATAAAGATATAAGTAAATTTAATTAGTTGAAGAAAAAGTCACTAGAACAAAATAAAAAGTTGGTTCTTTAAAAATAATTAAAATTTGACACAGGTTGTAGTAAAAAATAAAAATAAATAAAATTAACAAAATGTAAAAAAAGATGAAAAGAAAAAGGAGCTATATAAAAATATGCATTCACATTATAAAACTAGAAAATAATATTTAAATGCCCAATTAAATAATAAATTATAAGAAAAAATTACCCAAACAATTCTAATCTCCATGAAAGATATTTAAAAAGTACAAAAATTTTCTCCTCCCCCCAACCAATGCTACAGGCTCAGGAACTTTCATAAAATAATTCAGCATGACAATTAAAGTATAGTTAATTTAATGTCATATTATTGTCCCAGAGCATATCAAAGAAAAAAGAATCTAATGAATTATTTTAGGTAAGCAAGTGAAACACTGGAAAGAAAGAATCATGAAGGTTCTACAAAAAAGGAAATCAATAAGCTGATATTAAAAGGGTAGGATTGAATGTGGGAGGTGGGGAGAGGTGAGGCAAGGGGAGTAGAGGGAATGACAACTGTACTTGAACAATAATCAATCAATCAATAAAAGTAATTTATAAATATCAATATGATTATCTGAAGTAAAACATGAGAAAATAATATAGAAGCCCAGTAAGAACAGTGCAGGATAGTCATGTATACTCCACACTTGTATGGCTGTTTTTATTAGTAGTAAATTATTAACATTCTTTATGTTACTGAATCTAAAGAAAATTCATGTAATAGTCTTCAAAGACTCTACAAAGGCACTTGACAAAATTCAAAGCCCATTCTCAAAGTATATGGTAATAATTGTGTTGAAGGACACTTTGTCATCTTAAACAAACACGTGTATTGATTTATTTATACCCAAAAGTACCTTACTACAAAACCTTGTGTCTCACATGATGAGGATACAATGGCAGCATTTTCACTACAGTCAGGAAAAATAAAAAGATGACTTTTTCACATGTTCTAACGATATTTGACACACAATTGGATGAGAGAAAAAGTTAGATATATAAAATTTTGAAAGGAGGTAACACTATTACTATTTGGCAATGATGGGTTTTCATATTGAAAATTCAATACCATTCAATTGAAAGTTACCACCTGCAATAAAAATAACAAGGTACTGAATGTAGATTAATGTGAAGAAACAAAAGCCTTAATGATAACAAACAACGACTAATTGGAAGATATAATGGGAGAGAAGAATGTATTTTTTAAAACAACCAAGGAAATAAATTAGCTAGGAAAAAACAAAATATGTATAATTATATGACAAAAATTTTTAAACACTTCTGAGGGACACACACACACAAATAACTTACATGTGACTATAAGAAAAATATCAGCAATCTCATTCTATAAGTAGACAATGTGGTTGAAAAATTCATATGGATAGCTAAAACAACCAAGAATATCCAAGAAAACTGAGGAAAAAGGGCCATGAGCCCCATTAAAACTAGATGTACAGCCTCATTAATTAAAGCCATGTAATACTGGTATATGAATAAACAAATCAACCAATGCCAACAGAACAAAACTACTTGAAGAGACCCAACTATACATAAGACCTTAGTGCATTATAAAAGTGGCAAGTCATAGCAGTAGAACAATGTACTTTTTATTATGGTGTTGATAAACTAGCAAGTGGTCTTCTAAAAAATGATACAATTGGATTAATTTTTCACACAGTATAACAGGATAAATTCCAAATGTATCAAAATTTTAAATATTAAACAAGTAATTACTATAATAAAATATGATAGTATTCTATTATAAATTAGACAGCTTTCTGAATCTTGGCTAAACATCCAGAAGCCAATAAAAAATGGATAAAGTTAACTGCATAAAAATATTTTAGATGACAAAGGCAAATGGCACACTGCTGCAAATATCTGCATCTCAAATCATAGACAAATGTAGACTGCCTGATATGAGAGCTTGTAAAAAACAAAAGAAAAAGGCAACCATTTAATAAAAATAGACAGAATATGAATCAACAGAGCACGGAAAAACAATACAAATCACTTTTAAGACATAAAAGGAGATACTTGTCCTCAGTCAAAATTAGGGAAATGAAAGCTAAGACTATGGTGACACCACATTTTTTTCCTCTTCAGATTGCAGCATCAAGTTCATCACCACCCCTGCTGGCTGGGATAAAAGCACTTTCATACATTGTTAGTGGGAGAGATGCAGCTCTTAGGTAGAGTGATTTCACAGTATCTATCAAAATTACAGACATGTCTGTTCTCAGCCCAGCAACTTGCTTCAGGAAAAATATCCTCGAGTTACATCTACACTCCCATACATAATGTGGTGTGTACAATTTTATTCATTTCAGCATGATTAGTAATACTAGAAACTGAAAAAAACAATGTCCTTCTGTATATAATGGACTGGTTAAATAAGCCACACAATGACACACAGTGCTGCAAAAAACAAACAAAAGAATGAGAAAAAATGTCTATATACTTATAAGAACACATATTGAACAATTAAGTAGTAATTGAGCAGAATACTGTATATATTATAATATTTTTGTTTAAGAAAGTAAAGTAAATAAGGACATGGGGGTAAATTTCACTGTTTATGTGTTTAATTTATGCCAAGAAATACTTAGCACCAATTTTATGCTACATGTTGTCCTAGGCACTGAGCATTCAACAAGTATGGCCCCTGGCCTTGTAAGTTCATAAACATAGTATTCTCTTTCCTTTATAACTACAAATGTGTCCTCTAATCTTAGAATTTTCTCTCCTTTCTTCCTTGCAAATTTTTTGAAATTCATGCTCTGTGATCTTAAAACTCCTCTCTATATCTAACCTCTTGTTTAGACATTCCCTTTACTTCCCTAAGGTGAAACCTGACTACAACCAGTGAAACTGCTGTCCCCTCAGCCACCTCATGTGTCTCAGGAAAACAGGGTTTGGTATTTTCCTTCTCATTCTCCTTTGAGACTTGCAAAAATTTCTTTTCCTAAAACAAACAAACAAACAAACAAACAAACAAAATACCTCTTTTTACACTCCATAATTAGTTTCTTTCTCACCTTAATTGGTTGACCTCTAGCTACACCTCCATTTTAAAAATAATTTTAACTTATGATTTTGCTTCTTCATCCCTCTCCTTTCCATCATTCTTGTCCAACTAGGGGATGAGCTGGCAAATAGCATAGTCTCTTGATACATGCAATAAACTTGTCTCCCTTTCCTGTTTAGCCACATGCTCTCAGTCACATACTAACCTAAAATATGACCAAATACTGACAGATATGTTCCCAATCAGGTAAAAGAAAAAATACTACCCATGTGTTTTTAAAAGAAATTAATGGAAAAAACGGATGTCGATTGCTTACAAAATTACTGTTGTTTTTGTTTTGGTCTTTTTTCTTAGTGGATCTTGCCAGAGGTTTGTTGATTTTATTTTGTTTTATTACACATATATTTTTTCTTTATTATTTACATTATTTCAGATGTCCCCATTTTACCACTTTGGCCCATCTTCCCCGACCCTCAAACCCCATTTCCCCTGGCTTTCACTACAATGTTGTCTGTGTCTATGGGTTATGAAAATATGTTCTTTGGCTAATTCCTCCATCCAGTACCTGCTGCCTCCTCTTTTCTGACAGATGTCTGTTCCATGCATTCATGCTTCTGTTTCTCTTTTGTTCATTAGTTTATCTTGTTCATTAGATTCTTCATATAAGTGAGATCATACTGTGTGTATCTTTTTCTCATTGTCTTATTTCATTTAGGATAAAAATCTCCAGGTTCATCCATGCTGTCGCAAAAGGTAAGAGTATTCCATTGTGTAAATGGACCCCAGCTTCTTTATCCACTCATCTACTGATGGGCACTTGGGCTATTTCCAGATCTTGGCTATTGTAAATAACACTGTTATGAACACAGGGGTGCATATATTCTTTATGAGTGGTGTTTTGGAATTCTTTGGATATTTTCCCAGAAGAGGAATCATTGAATCAAAAGGCTATTCCATTTTTAATATTTTGAAGAATCTCCATGCTGCTTTCCACAGTGGCTACGCCAATCTTCATTTCCACCAACACTGCATGAGATTTCCTTTTCTCCACGTTCTTGCCAGCACATATATGTTGATTTATTCATGCTATCCATTCTGGCAGGTGTGAAGTGATATCTCACTATGGTTTTAATTTTCAACTCTCTGATGATTAGTGATGGTGAGCATTTTTCATATGTCTATTGGCCATCTGTATGTCCTCTTTGGAGAAGTGTCTATTCAGGTCCTTTGCTCACTTTTTAATTAGATCATTTGTCTCCCAGGTTTTGAGTTGTATTAAGTTCTTATTTATATATATATATTTTTTTTTCAAGATATATATTGAAAATTAACTCATCAGATATATCTTTGGCAAATATTCTCCTGTTCAGTGGGTTCTCTTTGATCTCTTCAAAGAACCACACCTAGTTGCATTAATTTTTTCTATTGCTTTTTTTGTTTTATACATACTTTATTTATTTCTGCTCTAATTTTTGCTATTTTCTCCTTCTACCGACTTTGAGCTTCATTTGTTCTACACTTCTACTTTGTTATGGTGAAATGTTAGAATGTTTATTTTAGATATTTTTTGTTGGTTAAGCCTGTAAAAATATAAACTTCCCTCTTATACTGCTTTTTGTATTTCAAGTTTTGATATGTAATATAGTAATTCTTATTTGTCTCTAAGTACATTTTATTACTCTTTTTATTTCTTCTTTAATGGAAAGAAAATAAATGAACAAACAAAACAAATACTTATAGACATAGATAAGAAAATGGTGGTTAGTAGAGAAAAAGTGGGGTTGGGGAATTTTATAAAGGGTGCAAGGGGTCAACTATATAGTGACAAAAGGAGATCTGACTTTGGGTGTTCAACATAGAATGCAGCATGTAGGTGATGTATTATAGAATTGTACACTTGAAACCTACATAATTTTATTAACCAATGTCATTCCAATAAATTTAATTTCTTAAAAAAATTTACCCCTGAAACCTAGACATAAAACATAAACATACCATCTTATCATTTTACCCAAAGACTCTCATTTTAAAAATTGAGAAGTGCATTACTGAAATCACCACACACACATCCTCAACAATTCCATACTCATAGTACAATTTTTAACCTTATAAAAATAAAATGAAGTTATAGCACAAAATTTGAATTAATGATTCACTATACATTATAGGTTTTAGGGACCAGAGACATTGTCAGTCATAGGAGAAGAAAGAATTTGGAAAAAAGACCTTAAATGCTTTTTCTAGAAAGAAAAACATCAAGTTTTATGAAAATATATGAAAAGTTGTTTTATACTTCTTCCCAAAAAATTTTCAATAAAATTAATCAAATTTTTAAAAATCAGTAAGTTATTTTAATAAGAAACAATGTCTTAAAGCACAAGCACGCACAAGAATTTGTGGGATTCTATCAACTAAAAAGCAAGTCAAATTTAGACTTAAGCTCAAGTTTCAACTAAATGTCCCTTTTTACTAATAATACATATTTTATTTTCTCTATGGTTCTTCTCAATCAAGAATGAAAATATGGAAGTATTTGGCAATCTGGTATACTAGATAAAATATATGTAACAGAGGAATACGGTCAAAAGAACATCTCTTTTTAAATTGCTTACTATTGTTAAAAATATGATAAAAAATAAAAGTATAAGGATACTATTTGCCATACTGTTTCAAAATTTGATAATATTTTCAATATATTAATTATACTTTTAAAATATGCACATCATTAAGAAAAAAGCAATGCTGCCATAACACTCACAACATGTTTCAGAGTCACTTGAAAGACTAAATGTCATTTAAAAGACTAAGATATATATATATCTTAGTCTTATATATATAGCTCTGTTCTATGCCACTTGTAGATCAGATGAATTATGGCAATAGATTTATTTTGAATATGTGACATTGGAATAAAACTAGAAAACACTTATCTTGGATAAATTGATCTCTCAATGTTATCTATACACACTTTAGATGCTTATATCCTTTGAATAAATAGAGGGTTTTTTTGGCAGTGATAACAAGATTTTGTTTTCAGCTACATGCATATTTCCTCTAATGCCTTTGCACTGTCCTGCTGTATCTAGGTTGTGACTAGCATTTATAAATGTCCTCATCTTTTCTTTTTCATCATCAAAATTTATCTATACAATTCCTAATTCCTTCAAAGAAGTGTTGTGTCCTCTCTAGAATGACAAAGAGTTAACCTACTGCCTAACACAAGAGCATGTAGGAATATAAGTGATGAAGCCTCAGAGTGTGGCATTAACATGAACATCTTTCTTAACAGAATTCCTACTGTGGTAGACTGATTTCAACCTAGGATGCTAATAGCATCAATTTGAGGATACATTGTTACATAAAGTTATATAAGAAAAATGCTCATTAAAATATGTTATAGGGAACTAAGTCACATAGGAATTATTAATATATTCTTTTAATCTTAGTAAATAAATAAAAAATATAAGCCAGTGTACTAAACTTCTTTGCTTTTTTATTTCCTTCCATAATACCCGACTGGTAAAATACTAGCTCTAGATTGCTTTCCCACCATGTATCATCTTTATATCTTTTCTAAAAACTGCTAAAGTCTATGGCAACACTGGATAGATGAGTATAGAACACTGTACATTCATGATCAATAACATCAACTGATATGTATAATAAATTTCTATTGCTGTTCTATCTACTTCCTGCAGTCACTATTTCAAACCACCTCTGAAGTGCTAATCCTACTGCACTTGCTCATATCACTCTCAGAAGTGGTGTGTATTTTACAGAGAAAATAAAAGTTATCAGATAAAACTTACATTCAGCATCTCAAAACTTGTCACTAGATCTTTGTTTAATCTTCTTTATTTTAATATATCACCCTCTTTCTTACTTTCTTAAACAGACAATTTTTTGAAAGAATTCTTCTGTTCTGTGGTTTTTACATACTCAACATCCATCTACTCCTCAATCCACAGAAATCAAATAACCTCTCCCCTTGACTGCAGTAAAATTCCTGTAGGTTGAATAGTGAGTCATGTCCACCAAACAATGGATGCTTCTCAGTTTTTTACCAGATCAGGCATTAAGCACAAGTTTGTGAAAAGCTGATTTTATTTAATTTCCTTAATCACACACTTTATCGTTCCTTTGTCTCATGGGCATCCATTTGTTTTCTGCAATTGTTACATTTTGCTTTCTTCATTGGATAAAAATGTGAAAGACAGCAATGTAGAACATGGAAGTCAAGCTCATATGACTATCACATCAACAAGAGCGGGCCATAGTGTCACATGCTACCCATATTTTAATAAGAGTGTAAAAAGGATCAATGGATTCAGCAACAAGAAGATCATTGTAAACTTTAGTAGAGTATCAGCATCAGAAGAGTGGTATTTCTGAGTAGAAAAAAAGAGACATTATACTAAACTCTACTAATCAGCTGTTTGTCATTGATAGAATTCTGAAAACCTTAAGGCTTATTACCACTGTGTGCAATCATGTTAAAATTATTCACCATTATGGCTCCTTATACATTATAAATAATCACAATAAACTTGTTGACTTCATGAAAAAAGAAATTGTTTTACAAACTGAGACACTTTTAAATGATATGGTAAGATAACAGTGGTAAGCCAGGAGACTGACCTGGACAGACCAGGATGGAATTTATCACTCCCTCTTTATTGGGCCTGTATGATCTAGTCCCTTCCCACATTTCCATCTTAATTTTTCTATATCCCAGCCCCATTAGCCCTCTAATAGTTCCTAATTTTTTCATAACCTTCATAAGGCCTTCAGAAATCAACATCTTTTTCTTTCTTTCTTTCTTTTTTTCTTTCTTTTTCTTTCTTTCTTTCTTTCTTTCTTTCTTTTTCTTCTGCTGCATAATATTCCATTGCATAAATGTACCATAGTTTTTTGATCCATTCATTTACTTATGGGCACCTAGGTTGCTTCCAGCACTTGGCTATTGTAAATTGTGCTCCTATGAACATTGCAGTACATAGGATCTTTTGGATTGGAGTTTCAGTGTTCTTAGGGTATAATCCCAACAGTGGAATTGCTGGGTCAAAAGGCAGTTTTATTTTTAGTTTTCTGAGGAAATTCCATACTGTTTTCTATAGTGGCTGCACCAGTTCTGCAGTCCCACCAACAGTGCACTAGGGTTCCCTTTTCTCAACATCCTCTCCAACACTTGCTGTTTGCTATTTGTTTATGATGGCCATTTTAATGGGTGTGAAGTTTTATCTCATTGTGGTTTTAATTTGCATCTCCCTGATAACCAGGGATGCTGATCATCTTTTCATATGCCTCTGGACCCTTTGTATGTCCTCCTTGGAAAAATGTCTATTCAAGTCATTTGCCCATTTTTAATTGTTTCTTTATCTTCCTAGAGTGGAGTCATATGAGTTCTTTATATATGTTGAAGATCAAACTGTTGTCCAAGGCATCATTGGCAAATATGTTTTCCCATATGGTTGGTTGTCTTTTCATTTTAATGCTGTTTTCTTTAGCTGTGTAGAAGTTTTTTATTTTGATGAGATCCCATTTGTTTATTCTTTCTTTTATGTCCCTTGCTCTACTGGTGAAAGTATTGCTGTGTGGAATAGCTGATATTTTCCTGCCTATGTTCTCCTGTAGGACTTTAAACTGGACAGCATTATGCTAAGTGAAATAAGGCAGGTGATGAAAGACAAATACTATATGATCTCACCTATAAGTGGAATCTAATCAGCAAAACAAACAAGCAAGCAAAATATAACTGAGACATTGAAATTAAAAACAAACTGAGAGTAACCAGAGAAGAAGTGGAAGGGGATGGTGGGTGAAAAGGGAGGAAGGGTTTGCAGGAACATGTACAAAGGACGTGTGGATAAAATCAAAGAGAGGTGGGATCAGAGGTGGGGAGTGGAGATGATTGGGATTGGGAGGAGTGGTGAGTGAAAATGGAGACAACTGTACTTGAACAACAATTAAAAGAAAAAGAAGTCAACTTCTTTTTGACTTGACTGCTTTTTCTTCTCATCTCTTGCATTTTTTAAAATGTATATTTTTCATGAGAAGCCTAAAATCCTGAAAATTAAAATTTATAGAAAGAATATTAAAAAATTGCTCCCAGATTAGAATCTAGAAGACACTTTGGAATCTTTTTTAAAACTTTTAATTTAATTTAATTCTTTAATTACAGTTTACATTCAACATTTAATATTAGTTTCAGGTGTACAGCATAGTCATTAGACAGTAACATTTTTGCAAAAAGTATTTTTCCCAATATTTACCCACCTGGTACCATAGATAATTACTACAATATTATTTAGAGAATTTGGATTCTTAAAATTTAAATAAATACTTTTTAAATAAGGATAATTGAATAAATTAGACACATGATTTACCTGTCACGTAGAATAATTTAGAGAAGATACTTTTCAAGTTACTCTTGATTCTTTGTGCCAAAATTTACAAGGAAATGAGAATGGAATTAAAGCATATCACTGTAAAATAACAAAAGACACAACAGAAAGAAGTAAGAGAGAAAAGAGAGATAAAAGATAACAAGACATATGGGAAACATAATGGCCAGAGTAAGTTCTTTTCCACTAGTAGCTACTTTAAGTATATATGGATTAAACTCCCCAATCAAAAAAGATATATGTCATGGCTGAATGGATAAAAATCTAAATTCTAATATGTTGTAAAGGGAGAACATTTTATTTAAAGAGATATTTAACAAGGGATATACTTTTGATTGGTCACTCAGCAAAAAATTATCTTTTATGAAAAAAATGACATTTAATCTAAATATCATAGTTGCTGTAAATGTTGATCTGTAGTCTCAAGTATCTAGTGTTTTTTATATAATTATAGAATGGGTAGTTCAAGAAAAGACATAGGAGGGGATGCTAAAATAATAGAATTTATTTATAGAAATTGTGTATTTATTTTTTCATTTTAAACTTAAGTCACATTCAAAGTACTCTCTATTTGATGCAATACACATATGGGGACATTTTTTCTACTGCTCAAAATAGTTTTTATGCTTCTTGATTTTGATGCCTTTTAGTGCTTCTGGTGTTGTTTTTTGTTTGTTTGTTTAACCTCTTCCACATTGGTAAAATGTTTCCTTTTGAGGGCTTTTTCACCTAGGGAAACAAAAAAAGTTCATTGGGATTGAGACCAGGTGAATAGGAAGGGTGGAGGATGGGAGGTCATGCTGTTTTTAGTCCAAGTGCTGAACACTCAGCACAGTGTGGGCAGGTGGACTTGTAAACCGCCAATCATGAAATGGGTGAAAACGTTGAAAGAGTCTTCAAGAAAAAAATTACTGAAGACCAGTGAAGTCTCTCACAACAACACCAGCCGGTGCAGTGATACATATGTGTTCCTAAGATACTCACTTAGTTCAGGAAGCCTGTACTACAAGGGATCTACTCTCTAGAAGATAATTCCAGTTTTTTTAGGTCCTCCATAAATAATGAGATAAGGATACACTGATTATTAGATTAGAAAATATCTACCAAGTTATGTATTCAAATGACCTAAGCCTCTTTATGGTAATGTGGGCTCTCAAAATTTTTTTTACAAATTTAGAAGATCTGGAAAAAAAATCATATAACATGTTGCTTCAAATAAATAGAATACTATGATCAAAATATAAAAATAAGCAGATTAGTAGTTTGAAGAATTATTATAGTATTTAAATATACACATGCATTCTGGATCACACATAAATGCAGTTTTTATTGTGTTTTGATTTTTAAAAACTTGAAATTGTTGACCTGAATGAAATTCCTGAAGTGTGCTGCAGTACTCAGTTATTAACACTACATATTAAACATTTCAACAGGATAAATAAGATATAAAATAAATGCTCATCAAATTTTTCAATCACTGAAACTTGGACAAAAGGATTAATAGTAGTTTAAATAAAAGGTTAAAGATTTTGCAAAATCATCTTTGATCACTAAGTAAAAAAGGCTTAGTTCATAAGTAAGTTGAGTAGAGGTCAATAATTAAATATGACCAATAAAATACCCAGGATGTCATGCATTTTAATATTAGAAATATATATCAGGAGAGAGAAGATGTTGGCTGAGTATGTGTAAGCTGAGTTCACTTGCTTGTGTCCCTGGCATGGATTTTCAGCTTATCTTCTCGTAAGTAAACTGAACAATTATTGGAATCTTAGCTGATATGAATTTTTGGAGTCAAGGAGTACAGGGATGCTTTTCACCATCTACATCTGTACAACAGCATATTAGATGCTGTGGGTAGTGTGACTGTGTGTCAGCCACCCATAGGGAAGAACCCACCAAAAAATGACCCAACAACTAAAACCCAATTACAACAAGAGAGCTTACATCAACAGCATAAAGGGCATTCCAAGAGCATCCAGCTCAGGATACAAAGGAGACTGTATCAATGAATCCCATAGGTCTCCTACCATAGAAGTCCACCACACAAAATTGGAGTCAAAACAGAAAAGTCTAATATTCAGAAACAAATGAAAAAGAGTCACCTAAAATGGGAAGACAAAGAAATAACCACCAATCAAAAGGAAGGGAGGAATCCCCAGAAAGAGTGCTAAATGAAATTAGAGCAAGCAATCTATCAGACATAGTGTTCAAAATAATGGCTATAACAATGGTCAAGAAACTCAGTGAGAGCTACAAGGAACTTTATGGGAGATACAAGAAACACAGTGGAAACTACATCAGCATGAAAGAGGACACAGAAACTATGAGTAAGAGCCAGTAAAAAATGAAGAAAACAATATCTGAAATGAAGAATACATTAGGAGGAGTGAAAATGGACAAGATCAAGCAGAAGATCAAATCAGCAAGTTGGAAGACAAGGTAGAAAAAAACACCCAATCAGAGTAAAAAAAAAAAAAAGACTAAAAAAGAACACAGTTTAAGGTAGCTGCAGGACAACATGAAACATAATAATATTCACATCAAATGGTATACCAGAAAAATAGGAAATGGAGCAAGGGATAGAGAAAAGTTGTTTGAAAAAGTAATGACAGAAAACTTCCCTAATTTGGTTAGGGAAAAATTCATGCAAGCTTAGGGAGCACATAGGGTCCCAATCAAGATGAATCCAAAGAGGCCCACTCCAAGACACATCATAATTAAAACAGCAAAATTTAAAGGCAAAGAGAGAATCTTACAGCAGCAAGGGAAAAACAGCTAATAAAATAAAAGGAGTGACAGGAAGGTTGTCAGATGATTCCTCAATAGAAACACTACAAGCCAGAAAGAAATGGAATGAAATATTCCAAGTAATATTCAAAAAGGCCTGCAACCAAGACTACTCTACCTAGCAAGGCTTTCATTTAAAATAGAAGGTGAAATAAGGAACTTCACAAACAAGAAAAAGGACTAAAAGAGTACATCTTCACCAAACCAGCATTGTGAGAGATGCAAAAGGGATTCCTTTAAGAAATTGAAGAAAAAGAGAGAGAGAGAGAAAGAGAGAGAGAGAGAGAGAGAGAGAGAGAGAGAGGATTATAGGTACAAAGGGGGAAATGGCAATAAATAAATACCTATCAATATTAAACTTAAATGTAAATGGAAAATTTCTAATCAAAAGACATAGTTTAGCTGCAGGATAAGAAAATACTACCTGCATATATGCTGCCTACAAAAGACCCACCTCAGAACAAAAGATCCACATAGGCTGAGAATGAGGGAATGGGAAAAAATATTTCAAGCAAATTGACATGAAGCAAGAAGCTGGGGTAACAATAGTTACATTGGACAAAATAGACTTCTAGTAATGAACTATAGAAATGATCCCTGAAAGTATAGTCTTCAAAAAAAGACATCTAAGCAAAAGCCATAATGAGAGATGAAGGAGGTCACTACGTAATACTTAAGGGATTAATCCAACAAAAGGATATAACCCTTGTACACATATATGAACCCAACACAGGAGCACCCAAACATATAAGAAAAATCTTTAAAAACTTCAAGAAAGAGATCAATAGCACTACAGCCATCACAGGGGATTTTAACAACTCACTGTGAACAATGGATAGATCTTTCAAAGAATCAACAAGAATATTATGGCATTGTATGACACTCTGGGTCAAATAGACTTAATTGATATTTACAGAACATTTCACCCCAAAGTAGCAAAATATACATTCTTTTCAAAGGTACATGGAACATTTTCAAAGAGAGACCACATGGAACGACACAAAACAAATCTCAACAAATTCAAGAAAATGGAAATCATAACAAGAAATTTCATATGACAATGGCTAAAATCTAGAAACAAACCTCAAGGAAAAAATAAAAATATATTCAAATATAGGTAGACTGAATAACATGTTTATTAAATAATAAATGGGTTAACAATGAAATCAAGAAAGAAATGAAAAGGTATCTGGAAACAAAAATGAACACACAACAGACCAAAATCTATGAGACACAGCGAAGGCAGTCCTGAGTGGGAAGTTCGTAGCAACAAAGACCTACATAAGGAAGGGAGAAAATCTTCAAATGAATAACTTAACCCTACTCCTACAAGAATTACAGGAACAACAACAAGCAAAGACAAGAGCAAGTAAATTGGAGGGGATAATCAAGATCAGAGCAGAATTAGAGACTAAAAAAATTTTTTTTCAAAGGATCAATGAATCTAGGAGCTGACTTTTTTAAAAGAAACAAAAGTGACAAATGTTTAACCAGACTCATAAAGACAAAAAATAGGACTCAAATAAATACAATCAGAAACAAAGAGGAAAAGTTAT